>NC_137081.1:43427105-44826056 GCF_951640355.1 Cnephaeus nilssonii
CTGGCTTTATCTTTCTGGACATGAAACAAGCAACATAAAGTTGCATTTCACCAAAACAACTTCAAATACTTCTGAAAACAATTTTACGGGGCGGGTAGGGTGGGGGAGAGAAAAGGACCAGTCCCCACAAAATTGGCACAACCATATTGTCAACCCATTAAGAAAGGGAGCTGGTTTGATTCCTCTGACATTTTGTACGGACTGGGAGGAGGGGATGCAGGCGTTGCACAGCTACGAGGCCGGATGTGTGAAGCAGAATGGAATTTCCCCTGCTTGCAGCAGGACCCGTGCCTCAGACGAGCATTGTTCCAATGTGGGGTAGGGGTTCACAGGTGGGCTGTCTCCTTCGTTTTGCACGGATGAACCTCAGAGTTTCACTTCTCCAACGTGTCTGCTGGGGGCGCTCTCCTGGCCGGGGAAGATGAATGGACCCCCCAGGGGCCACAAACAGCACCTTATATCTCCGACATTTGTATTTGTCTTCACAGAAAAATCCGGCTTTCAATTCTTTATTAGTTGAACCCAGCCTGCAGTCCCAGTAGTGAACCACCTGGATGGGGGTCAAGGGCGGGAACTCTCTCGCAGGCTAGGACTGGGCCCAGCAAGGCTGTGCTACCGGCAGTGGGCAGGCTGGTGAGGGGTGGAGGGTGTTAGGATGTACTACCCTTGGCCTCTCCTGTTTGGACATGCTTTCTGAACTATATTGTTATAAGTTGTTTTCATAGCTTGAAGCAAACGGCCTGCAACTGCAGAATTTAAGATACACCCCCCCCCACCCCAGCTGACTCGGGTGCTCCCCTCTGCCTGACCGAGCTGTGCGCCCACCAGCCATCCTGCTATCTCCCGAGGACGTCCTGTTGTCCAGGCAGCTCGCCCAGCCCCTGTGTAAGCGAACATAAACACCTCCTCGGGGCTGACACAACACACGGGTCTCAGCCCACTGCGGGGGGATGTAATAAAATCTCTTAAACGCTCACAATGTCTCTGGGCCTGGCTCCTGTTGGTGCGGACTCACAGGGGGGACCCTTAAAGGATGCCATAGGGTGGTCCCCATCAAAGGTCGGGACTTGGGCACCCGGAGTTGGGAGGTGCCGTGGCCAGGTCTGGGAGAGTAACGGGGACAGTCCTTACAGTGTCATCGTGCCTCGGGGTCCTGCCCAGTGCAGGCCTAGCTGAGGTGCGAGGAAGCTTCCCCTGGCTCTGCCCTTGTTCAGCTCATCCAGGTTTTCCAGGGTCTTACCTAACAGGACAGGTTCTGCTCCCTCGGGTTGGGGGTTTCCTTTCCTTCCAATCGTCCTCAGAGTTCCTGTCCGGTGACCGAGGACTTTGACGAGAGACGGGAGCAGGAGGCGTTGGGCTGCCCACCTGGAGGAGCAGGTGGGGCCAGGGCCCATCACTCCCAGGACAAATGTCTTCATATTTTCCCCCTCAGCATCACTCATTGGTTTCTGGCTGTAACTCTGATAGCTGAACAGACACCATTCTTGGTCTACGAATTGTTATCACTGTATTAGCCAACATTTGGGTTTTAGTCATAACATAGTTAATGCATAATTTTGCTTGCTTCACAGCATATTAAATGAAGAATTGGCAGCACATTAAATAAAAGTTTAAATTGATTAATTTTTTGTCCCTCCAAGTCTTCAAGTAAAATCGGAGCTCCAGGCAAATATACCGTGTCTGTCCCGGGGCTCCAGACAGGGCTGCCCACAGGCCCAGGGCTGTGACAACACTGTTAGTGCCGCTGGTGCCCTGAGCCAGGGCACAGAGAAGAGACGCACGGATGCTGGCAACTCAAATATACCAAATGGTGGCCACGTAATAGGCTAATGTACTTACAATTAATAAGCCTAATGAAATAGTACTTGACTAGAACTCAGTCTCGGCTAGCTAATCTTAAAAAGCCTAGCTGGATAATTATGGAGCTGACATGCATGTTTTAATTTGTTGTAAGGCCTCAATAACAAAAGAAGGTAAACTTCCATAAACATTTAAGCACATCTGTTCTCTTTTACACCGAACTGCTCAGTAATTCTGTCAGGTATGTGGTAACATAGTAGGCCCATCTTCTAATCTGTAACTAGCCAAGTGGACCCACAGCCAAATGGCACAATACTTAGGAAAATGAGACTGTAGACAAGATTCAGGGTGATCACTGCACTTGGCAAATGTACCGTGTGTATCGCGGGCTTTCCCGAAAGAAACCCTCTCGTGCTGTTATGACTATAGGTTTTTGGCCTAACCTAGAGCATGCTTGTACTAGTCTCATGTGCAGAATCCTCGTAGGATAGTCCACTGACATATCCGAAACTCTCACTGAATCTCCTTTGATCTTGGCCAGATTTCCACCCCAAAGTATTGAGAAGGCTTTACTCGCATTGGAAAAGACCAAAGGCTGGCCCCAATATTACTAGCTCTTTAAAATTTGGCCACTTTTCAGCCAGAGGGATGTGTGAGTCTTCGTTGGAATAATGCACCAATGGTTGGTGGACAACTAACACCCTTGTCTTCAAGGTCGGGGAGGAGAGAAGGGAGATGCGATTAAAATTCCAACAATATCTTTTGATTTCTTGTATATGTCTTCTGCTTTATAGATTCTGGGAGCCCTGACCAGCTTTGCTCTTTGGCACTTTTTTAGGTGAACGGGTTATTGCTCATCATGTTTCACTGTGTAATGAACATAGTCACTATTCAGCGAGAGCAGAGATTTCCAGGCTCTGGACAGTTGCTGATCTGACTGATTTCTTGCACCAAGGCAAGTCATTCTATGGAAAGACAATTTTTAAAATTCTGTTGCAAAAAATGCAGGAGAGGTGAAAAGTAATATTTAAGTAACCTCTTTGGCAATGCTATTGAGCTTTGAGAAACATAATTAAAAAACAAATATATAAAAATAATAATAAAATAAAAACAAACATAAATTTTAAATTAGCTGTCTTTGCTGAGCTCGAAATTATAAAATACTACATTAGTGAAAGATTTTTTCTGAAGTCAGATCTTTATTAATTTTATTTTTGATAATTTCTGTCCCTGTGTCAACAGTAGAACATTCTTGATTCAAGTGAAGACAAATTAAAAGTTATTTAGGGAACACAATGAATAACATTGTTTAACAGCACCTCTCAGAATAGAAGCTCAAGCAGCAGACAACATGGAAGTTGAAAAGGTTTCATGATTTTGGCTCCTCCAATCACAGCAAAGACTTAATTTCTTGTAACCAACGTAAACCCAGGACCCCACATGGTCCTGGTGTGGCACTGGTCCATGTTGTGGAGCGGATGCGAGTGAATGACCACTGGAGCCCAGACCAAATTAAAATTTAGGGAGCCTTTATTAGCCAGGCGGCCGGACGACCCGGCGACTGCTCTGCCATTCTCCACGCAGGGAGACCAGAGAGCAGCAGCGACCCTTTGTGTAGGACCGCTTTTAAGCACATTAACCACATCCGGTTTTTGCAGAACAAGTAACCCAAGACAAAACAGTTTTCCCAAGCAACGTCAGGATCATGCCAATGACGACCATGTTATTCACAGGGTCATCCTGTTCTTCAGAAAGCTGACAGCATTCTGTGAAAGAAGGCCTACGTGCTGGGAAGGGGCCATGAGACCGTATCTCAAGGCCTGGCCTAGTGTCAGCAGTGACATCTCTATCTGGGGCATAGTCCATAGCCTCTCTGGAAGCATGCTCAAAAATTCCCACTCTCCAACAGTCCAGACCTGCAGAAAAATATAATTGGGAACAAGTCAAATCTTTTCTGTCTCTTGAGAAAGTGCCAAAGCTCCTTAAAAATACTCTTTGGTCTCTGTCAGCCTCCATCTCTCTCTCCTGATTCCCCGAAGGGCTCCAGACCCGCCCAAGGCTTTTCTCTCTCCCTCTTGTCTCCACCTCAGTCCTCAGTTCTTCATGTGTCATCCACGTGGCCTCCCAGATTGTACTCTCCAGACTCTGCATGAGCAAGAAAAGTTCAAAACACACTCTGATAGCAGCTAAGGAAGGAATAGGTCATGTCTGAGTCTGCGGCAGATTCACTGTTCCTGATTTCTGTCTCCAGAGAAGCTGGTTGCAGAAGAATTTTGCCATCAAAGCATTTCCTGGATTAATCAAGTGGTTAGAGCCTGGAGCTGCAGGGCCAAGGCCTTGCTTTCAGTTCCTGTCAGCTTTGCTGTGTCTCAGAGTCAAGTTCACACTTACTTCTACCCAAGTCAGCAGGGGCAGGAGGTACCTGAGGCCATACACCCTGTGAGAGGATTCTCAGATTTTTTTCTCCTTATGCCATGTGTGTGTGTGTAGTAGTAGTAGTAGTAGTATTTCACTTTATATATCTTTATTTTTTTAAATCTAAGTGCAGTTGGTCTATACTATAGAGTCTATAGGAAGTGAGGGTGGGAGGCAAGAAGCACCACCCTTTCAGCCACAGGTCCCCGTTCCGCCTTCCCTTCTCTGTGGCCCCCTCTGAGGGCTCCTAGGAGTGCAGTTTTGCCCTAGAGTGTAGTGGACAGAGGCCATATTTGGAATCAGAACATCAGACCGCGGCCGTGGTGAGCTCTGCTACTTATGACCTACGTGAGCTCAGACACATTACTCCAGCACCGGCCCACATGAATGGTGGGCAGTGGGGCCGAAGCGAACATTGACTTCCTCCCGACCCTTATCTCAAGGGGGCAGAGGAGGGGGCAGAGCTGGGTGAGGCCAATGCATCTCTGCCCCTGAAACAAATCCCGGCACCAGCGTGGGGAGGACCCAGGGTGGGCAGCCACCTGTTTTGTATGCAATCAGAAGCATTTATGTAACCCAGTGATTACAGATCCAATAATTACTACAAAGTATCAGCCCGAACTGCAAGGAAATGAATTTAGATTGGAAAAAAAAGAAGCAGCAAAACTGGCCATTTCAGAAGGAGTGAGACAATGACCCAGGCAGGTCGGCTCGCGTGATGATAACATCTCAGAGCCTGAGGAGGGCCAGATGCTCCAATGAATTTCGTTTGGCTCCGAGCTGTCTGCTCAGAGTCCCTCGGACCTGGAAACGCTGAGAAGTGGAAAAGCAGAGTTGGACTCTCTCAGGGGCTATAAGCTTCTTTATTCCTTACTCTTCTGAGGGGTCCCTGGGAATGGCCCCAAGCAGCCTGACTCCCCGGAAGGAACCTGCTGGCTGGCCTGCAGGGCCTTTCCAGGTGGACAGAGCCCTGACAGGCCCTGGGGACAATAGGTGTTGTCCCAGCCCTAGAGACCCTTGCACAGGGCCCCTGAAGCGCCACGGCCACTTTAATAACCGTCTGCTGCCACCTGCTGGACACTGGGAGAAAGTGCTCAGTGGGGGAACCAGGAGCGTTAGGCAAGGGGTAGCTGCATCAAAATATAGAGTCAGTCGGAGTTTTTCTTCAAAGAACCATTGGGAGGACCCACAATCACTTCATGAATTAAGCCACACATGAAGGGGGGCTTTTGTAAAAGCAGTACTCGTCATTCATGCACTATATACTTAGTCAATTACCAACACCCCTTGAAGCTATGTCCCAGGTGCCCTGACGGCACTGTGCCTGATTGATAGTCACACCTCATTCTGTGCCCAAATGACATTATCCAGCGTGAATGTCCACCTTTTTCTTTGAATTAAGATTTCCGTTCATTCATTCACTCACGAACAGTTACTGACTGCATGCCTGCTGCAACAGGCTCAGGCTGGAAAGCTGAGGAGACGGCAGTGAGCAAAAGCAGGTGCCGTGTCTGCGGGCACTGGTTTGCATCTAGGGGGCGAGACTGACATTAAGCACATAATCACACAAATAAATGCACCCGTGCACAACTGTGATGTGCATTATGGGAAAATATAATTGCAATAAGGCCTGGCCTAAATGAGTTTGATCTATTCTAAAATGGAGGTTTGGGCTATTTGATATGCATTAAAATGATTTAAAATGTTTTAATTCTTTGACCCAGTACTTCCACTTTTAAGAGCTTATCTGAAGGGAACAATCATAAAATTGGACTGATTTATATAGGGTATCTATTGCATGATTGTTTATAAAGGTAAAAATAAAATAAAATAAGAGATAAACAGGAAACATTCAAATGTCCAGTAATAAAGGGTTGGTTAGACAAATTATGGTACACTCAAAAAATAAAATATTCTGCAGCCACTAAAAATGAAAATAGAGCCACATAGAGACATATGTATTATATATTTTGCAAGTTATATAAAACTATTATAGTAAATCCCATTTATGAAAATACTTTGATGGTTTTCTTTCAGATCCTTATTATATAATCAATTTTTTATTGTTATGGTTGGATCATTATAATAATCATGCAAATATGCTGCTATTTTTATTATCTAAAGAAACAGAAAATAAAAACCTCAATTAACTTCTCTTGACCCTACTTCCCCCACCCACTATCACCTCATTTCTTCATTACCCTTTGCAGTAAAACTCCTTTAATTTCTCCCCTCTCAAACCTACTCAGGCTGGTTTTGTACATGTCAAGGTCACCAGTGGCCTTCATATTGCTAAGCCCATAGTCATGTCTGTCCTCCCCTCACGGGCTCCATCAGAAGCTTTAACACAGCGGGCCACTCCCATTGCCTTGTAGGACTTCTTCGCTGGCTTCCGGAAGTCCACCCTCTCCTACTCTCCTCCTGCCTCATTGCTTCCTCCTCAGTCTTTGCTACATCCTCCTCTTCTTCCCAGTTTTTTAATGTTAGTTCTCTTCTCTGCCTACGCATTCCTTTGACCTTATCCAGCGGTGCCTTTCAGCACCGTCTACCCTAACCTATATCTTTTTCCTAAACTCCTGACTCAGAAATGCAACTACCTACTCTGATTTCAAATATACATCTCAAACCCATCATGTCCCTAACAGCACTCATGCCTACCCCCCACCCTCATTAAACCTGCTTCGTTCACTTGTTGGCACCTAAATCTTTCCTGATGCTCAAGCCAAACCATGAAACCATCTTTAAACATCATCCTGTCTCTCTCATACCCAGGTCCAATCCTTCAGAAAGTCCTCTGGGCCCTAGTATCAAAATATATTCCCAAATCCAACTGCTCCTCATCACCTTCACTGCAACCGCTCTGGTCCAGCCCACCACCATCCACCACCTGGATTGCTGCCGTAGCGCCTCACTTGTCTCCCCCACAGCCTCTGTCACCACCGGAGTCAGAGCTGCCTCACAACATATGTCTGATCATATCACTCCTCTGCTCCAAACCCTGGAGGCTTCCCCTCTCACACAGAGTAAAAGCCTACAAGGTGTGTGCCCCCTCTTCCCCTGGCCACGCTCTGATCTCATCGTCCGGCCGTCTCCCCACCACCCTCTCTGCCAGCCTGGCCGGCTTCCTTGCTATGTCTTGAGCACACCAGGCCCATTCACCTTCGAATACACATGCTGTTCACTCTGCCTGGAAGGCTCACCGCGTAGATCTCTGCAAGATGCCTCCTTCTCAATGGAGCTGACCCCTCTCCAGCTGTCCTGGTCCCCCTCACCTTCTCTACTTTTTATTTTTTCCATAGTATTTTTTACCTGATAAAATACCAAACAATTTCCTTATTAAATATATGTGTGTGTGTGTGTGTGTGTGTGTGTGTGTGTGTGTGTGTGTGTATTAGAGGCCCAATGCACAAAGATTCGTGCAAGAATGGGCCTTCCTTCCCCTGGCTGCCGGCACTGCCTTTGCTCCAGCCCGGAGCCGCCTTTCCGCCTTCCCACGCTGCCCAGAGGCCCGGAGTGGCTGGGGTGGTGCGGAACACCTGCATTGTCGCCACAGCGACAACACAAGCATCCCGCCCCCAGCTGCTCAGCACCTGTGTAAGCAAATTAACCTGCCATCTTTGTTGGGTTAATTTGCATACTCACTCCTGATTGGCTGGTGGGTGTCGCAAAGGTATGGTCAATTTGCGTCTTTCTCTTTTATTAGTGTGTATATATATATATATATATATATATATATATATTCATTTATTTTCTCCAACTAGAATGCATTTTTCCTGAGGAACAGAAATCTTTGTCTCTTCTGTTTACTGGTGCATCCCAAATGCCTAGAATCATGCTTGGCACATAGCAATGCTCAATGAATAAAAGTGTTTAATAAATGAATGTATAGGGGGAATCCTTTCACAATGCATGCATATATCAAAGCATCACATTGTATACTTTAAATATCTTGCAATTTTATTTGTCAATTCTACCTCAATAAAGTGGGAAAAGATTAATCTCCTAAAAGTAGTATTTCCTTAGCAGTGGTAATCCACAAAATACTAAAAATTAAAGGAAATCTTTTGACTTCAAGTAACATGAAGCAGGAATTTGGGATTGTGAAAAACATATATACATACATACATACATAGAAAGGGTCTAAATGGATATAAAATAACCTATTAACCATGGAAATTTCTAGACCGAAGGATAGTGACTAACCCTTTTTGTTGTTGTTGTTCATCTGTTTTCTCATTTTTCTGTAGTAAATTTAAACTACTCGAACAGTAAACTTTTAAATAAAACAAAAAATAGGTTTGCTTCTGAGTAAGTTTTAATATTTTTCAGTTTACTTTTCACCTCCAGGAGAGAATTGGTAAGGCACTAGAAATAAGAATAAAGCGCCCACTCACATCACTGTGAGGATCCCCTGCCCGGACAATGGGAAAAATTATGTCTGGATTTGAGTTCCCCAGAAGCAGACCCTGTCCGGCGTTTATCTGAGAGGTGACCTGTGGGGAAAGTAAGGCAGAGGGGAGAAGGAAGCTGATAAAGGGAGGGTGTCAAGTCACTTCCACCACAGGCAACAGGGACTCAGTCCCACACGTGTTCAGCACGTGTGCCTCAGGTACCCCATCACAGGTGTGAGGAAGCTGGGGCACGTTTCCTCCTTGGTGGCTGAGGGCTGCTTCTGGGGGCATTCAGCACTTCCAGCGTGTCCCATGTGTTCCTTTCGCCAGACGGGGAAGAACAATCCCCCAGGCAGAGGACTGCAGGTGTGGGCAGAGCCGAGTCCTCTGAGCAGAGGTGAAAGCCATAGGGGTGTGGGTGGATCCTGAGAGGGGCTGCAATGGGGCCTCGATTAGACCCTGATTTTGCTCTCTGGGGGATCTCCCTTGTTGCTCTCTGGCTCCTGGCTATGCCTCCTGGGAGGCTCTTCCTTATCCATGCACCTCCATGGCCACACCTAAGTGGCAATGGGGAGGGTGCCCTCTTGGGAGTCTGTGCAGAGGTTGTGGCCTGATTTCTGCAGATGCATGTTTGGGGTACCCAAGAACTGCTTTAAGGCTTGAACAACCCAAGTTTTTGTAGTCTGGGTTCATGAACTCTTCGGCAATACGATTCCTTCAAATACTTAGTCAGCTCCTAAAGTATGTGCAGTCATTCCATGTGCCAGTTATCGAGCTTCGTAACGTTTGCATTATAACCTCTATGCCTCTCCTTCAACTTAAAGGCAACCATCTTGAAGCCCTCCGGGGAACACGGGCTTGAGTGTGAAGTACCCGCCCTGCTCTTGGCTGCCGTGGGGAAACTACCCGTTTAGTGAGAGTTCTTAACAGGCTTTTGTCGCTCAAAGCCCTCTTGCTGTCATCACTCTTTGGAATTCAAAACAGAAGGCTCCAGATTTCTGGACTCATCCTATTCCTTTTCTTTTCTGCTCTTGAACCAGCCACCTCTTTCCCGAGTTTCACTCTTCCTTGTCCCGACGCACTCAACAAAGCCAGTAAGAATCAGCATGTACTAACTTTGGATTTCCCAACCTCCTCCTGGAGCCACAGGCCCAGTAACACTTTGCTCACTAAGTAACCTCGGAACAATTTTATTAAGTAATCTGCTATTATGGGTCTTCATCTTTTAGGCCTCCAACATCCATTTTCTTGCCTTCCTCTGCAGTGCTACATATTTTAGGGTTTATTCTTTTTTCCTCCATGGACTTTTAGAGAGAGAGAGAGAGGGAGGAGGAAACAGAGAGAGAAACATCGATGTGAGAGAGACACGTGCCCTTGACTGGGAATTGAACTGGCACAATGGGGTGCCCTCCTCCATGAAGTCACTCAAGTTCTAGATGTCACAAGTGAATTCCCCTTCAACACATGGGTGCCAAGGTTGCCCGGGGGGTGGGGGGGGGGTCATGTCCACTCCCGGCAGTCAGAGATGCGAAGAGCATGGACAGAAGAGCTCTGGCGGGAGGTTTGAGTCTCATAAAACGTCTTCTCACATGTCATTTTCTAGAACTCAGTCACACGCGTCCATCAGATGCCAGGGGCGGGGCGTGCTGGGATGGCGGGTGTGGCTCCTGGTTGCAGTCACAGTGCTGTGCTATGATGAAGGAAGACAACCAATTTTTTGAGTGGAAAGTTAACTGATCTCCCACAATTTTAAACAGAAAAGTTAATGATGTGAACTTTCAGCTCTGTCCTCTGACCTCCCAGCCCTTGGACTCGCTGAAAAGGGGGGTTTGTCAGAAATTGGGTTTGAGGTGAGGGGAAGGAAGACGAGAAGGAGCAAGCAGGGCATCTTTTCACAACTTCCTCCCTGTTTTGGTAAAAAAAATCCCTCTCAGGCTGAGCAATTACTAACTGCTGGCTTTCAGGATTTTACTTTTTAAACAAAGGAGTTGGAAAGCTGAACCACTCTGCCCTTTGCTCCCGCGTGAGAGTGGGCAGAGGACTGATGGAAGGGAGTGGGAACCTGGAACAAGAGCTTAAGCAGCAGGACGCTTTGCCATTACTTACTGCTCCTTGAACACCCGTGTGGGGGTGGGCAGTTCGCTCCTGCTGATGGCCCGCGGTGGGTAGGCGCTGCCTGCTGCAGAGGGGCTGAACAGCCGCTCCGGGAGCCAGCGAAGCCAATTTTATGGAAGAAGCCTTCTTTGTTAAAAACCAAATCCAATCAAGCCTTGGCTCTCTAGCTGCAGATTCAGTACCAACCATGCTCTTCTCAAATTCATGTTGTCACAGAGCCCCAGGCCCTCTCAGCCTAGTGCAAACCGGAGCGAATGGGCTTCCTGTGTGCAGCACCGGACGCCTGTGACTTAGGAGGATCGGGTCTGACACACAGCTGACTATCTGCTCAGACCAGTGACCCGAATAAACCCATCCGCAGAGCTGAGGCTCTGGTTTTCACAAAAGGGAGAGGGCTGCCCACCATTCAGAATACGTCTTTCCCTACTGCAAGTTGTTTTTTTAAATTAAGATCTGACTCATGGTGCATTTCAAACACAATGCAGTTCACACTCACCTTGCCCAGGGTCCAGCAACTGTGTCAAGTGAGGCTCTGTCATGGTGTGAGGCCCTCGGCCACGCCCTGGGCTCCAGGCTCTGCCAGCCCAGCTGTCCCTGCCCGAACAGGTGGTGTCAAACAATAGCTCCCGGCGGAGGGCCGGCCAGACCCTCCCGCCGCCAAGCGTCCAGCCAGCCAGACTCCTGCAAGCAGCCCGGTCGCCAGCCTCTACCAGCCCGGCCAGCGCCCACACCCATGGAGCCCCGGCCGCTCCTCCTGCTCCTCGGCCTCTGCTCAGGTAAGTGCCGGTTTTGGAGGGCTCTCCTCTGAGGCTGACGCACTAGACGCCCCCAAACCAGAGCCTTGCTTCTTTGGTGGGATCACAGGATGGCAGGCTTCAGCAGCCCCAGACGGCTGTCAGTTTCTCACCCATGTCCACTTGATTGGGTTTGGGGATAAAGACTTTTAGTTTGTGTTAATCCAGTTAAACTGGGAGCGGCTGGGCCAAAGGCTACAAAGTGGACAGGCGTCTCTCCCTCCATCGGTGCCCGGCCCCCACCCGCCCCTGTGAGCAGATTCACCACCACCTCTACCTGCCCAGAGCTGCTTTCACACTTGAACAACCACAGGGACTTGGAGGGACGACTTACAACGGCAGACAATAGGTTCACAAGCCCTTTGATTGCTCCTGGAGAACTCTGAACACGAAGAGGCTTGATTGACAACTCCAGGTGCCGGGGGGGGGGGGGGGGGGGGGGAGCCCTATTCATAACTGTAAGCAAAGGCTCTCCATGAGCTGAAATACTGCGTAACTTTTTAAACTTCTGAAGTTAAAAAAAAAAAGGAAGTTCATACAAATGCTTTCTTGCCTACGTTATTTTGGAAGTACATTACTATATGTAGGTGCGGGTTTGAAATGAAACCGTGAAACCTAGCACAGCCCTTGACCTTCATCCATCTCTGGAATGTGTCACAACACAGCAGCTGAAACGCTATCCTGAATCCCAGACTTCTGGTAGAGGAAGCTAGAGGTTTGCTGATTGCTTCACGTCAAAGCTTCCTGGTGACATCATCCCAACCCAGAGGCCAGGCAGCGGACACGCCGTGATTTCTCTTCTCTAATGTTGCTCTGACAACACAGGCCTCTGGGCAGGAGAGGTGGAGAGTGTTATTATGAACGTTTTTCAATAGCAGAGTTGAGGGAAATAGCCTAAACTCTAATAAATTCAGATACATTATATCCTGTGGGATTTGGACTTGATCCAACCAAAGCTGCCTGGTGGTGGCGGTGGTATGTGTCTGTGTGTTTCTGTGTGTTTGTGTGTGTGTGTGTGTGTGTGTGTGTGTGTGTGTGTGTGTGTGTGTTCGCAAACACTACACACAGTGAAAATTCTTAAGTTACATGCTTATGTATAAAAATCCTTAGGAGATCTCTCAGGATATCAAAAACCTCCAAAGATGCATGTTTAGCTACTTTAAAAGGCATGTGATATGTATTTAGATCAATCCTAGAATTTGCTGGTGTCAATTCACATGAGTGAATGCAGAGCTGGATGAGGCATTCCACCATCTTTGATTTTTTATTAGGGAAACAGGCTGAAAGGCATGAACTGACCTGCCCAAAGTCACTTAATTTATAAATCTCGGAATGTGATAATTTATAGACTGCATGGGTTATGTGCACAGTCAGAAAACAGCCTGAAATGTCAAAGGTGGCAAACTATCTCGGCACCAGGCTGAGATAAGCATTACTTACCCAAGGTGACTAGTAACAGTACCGAATTCCCTTGTCTAACCCACTGGGCATCAAGACACAAATTGGACCAGTGTGATACAAAAAACACATTGAGATCGTGTTGGGCTTCCCTTTTAGAATCAGTCCTTTGTGGGCAAAATTCTCATCATATCAGGGATACATTTTCCTGTGTTAGCTTAATACAGTGGTCGGCAAACTCATTAGTCAACAGAGCCAAATATCAACAGTACAACGATTGAAATTTCTTTTGAGAGCCAAATTTTTTAAACTTAAACTTCTTCTAACGCCACTTCTTCAAAATAGACTCGCCCAGGCCGTGGTATTTTGTGGAAGAGCCACACTCAAGGGGCAAGAGGGCTGCATGTGGCTCGCGAGCCGCAGTTTGCTGACCATGGGCTTAATACATAATGATCTCTGTTCTATTTAAATAGCTTTTTAAAAAAAGATTTCCTTTTAAAAAAATGTGTTTTTATTTATTTCAGAGAGAGGAAAGGAGACGGAGAGAGGGATAGAAACATCAATGATGAGAGAAAATCATTGATCTGTTGCCTCTTGCACGCCCCACACTGGGGATCCAGCCTGCAACCCAGGCATGTGCCCTGACCGGGAATCAAACCTTGACCTCCTGGCTCCTGGGCTGATGCTCAGCCACTGAGCAACACTAGCCCAGCTCTATAGCATTTTGTTATTACAACTTTTCCTCTCTTCCATCTCGAGAATCCCATCTACTTTATTGCCACCTCTCTTATAGCATGTTACTTTCCAATTTGTTCAGTTAATTATGTAAGTGACAAATGTCAATCACCATGAGGGCAGGAAGACAGGCTTTATGTCTGATTCACTTCTGATTATCTCAAAGCTCCTGACACAATGCTTTGTACACAGTAAATGTACAACAAATATTTGATAAATGAATTAAGGTTACCGCGGTCTGAATGAGGATGCTTTTGCTGAAACGGGACATTACTTACTTGTTTTTCTGTAGGGTTACTGACTTACACCCTACCTTTTAAGGAAAGTATTTACTGTGACTCATCGGCTTCATGAGGAATTGGTCCCATTCTCCAGACCACGTTGGAGTCAGGAACAGAATCATAGATTCTGACCTCAAGTTTCCTATCACTCTACCCTGTTTTGAGGAGGAAAGAGGGACAGAATGCTAATGAGCCTAATCTAAGAAATGGAGACTCGGAAATTCCTGAGAAATTCACTAAGGAAGGAGCAAGGGCCTTGTGATTGGCCGGGTGGGAGAGGAGGAAATGGGTGTCACTGGCGTGCTGAGCGTCCGGTCTCCAGTCCTGCCCTCTCCCTGGTGGGCCATAGGGTTGGCCTGCATAGTTCTCCTGCTACATAATGCCAACCATCTGCTCTATCTGTTGCTTTTAGTATGTTCTTCCTGCCAAACCGGAATAAACCACCACTTGAAAATAAGCAGCCCAGGGCAGTGCCAAAGCAATAGTATCACGTTCGGGGGCCAAGGCACTGAGTGGCCCATGCCGGTCCCCTCCCGCTGTGTGCTGAGTGGGGCCCGGGATAGACAGGCAAGAAGGACGGAGGATCACTGTGTCCCAGGGGCTTAAGGGGGTGACTGCAAACACTGAGTCTCTGGACAGCATGCTGTTGGAGAGTCCTCGGATGTAGGAGGTTTGGGGGAGATGCCATGTGAAAGCTCTGCATAGACCCTTTGGAGTGTGCAGAACTGGGGAACGAGGCAGGCTGGGCCCGGGGTTCCCCACGGAGACTCCAGGGAGGTCATAACGAAGAGTTTCAGCTGCACTGAGTGGAAATGACACATGACCTAATTTAGGGAGGAGGGGAAGAGTGTGCTCCTGATGTCAGACTGCCCCATTCACAGTCCCGCCTCTAACCAGCTGGGAACCATGAACACTGACCAACTGTCTGCACCTCAGTTTCCTCGTTTGTAAAACAGGGTGAAGACCTACTCATAGGCCTGCTATAAGGACTTGATAAGTCAATACAAGACAGGGCCTTTAATAAAGCTCATGGACTAATTAAAGTACACTCTTGGGGGATAAAAATGTCTCAGCAACATTGGTTATTTCCAGCTGAATCAAAGTACTGGCTGAGAAAGCGTGGCTGGGAGCATGGGCTCTGGGTTTGAACACTCGCTTCACCACTTATGGAATCTGGGCAAGTACTTCACCTCTCTGTGCCTCAACTTCCCCATCTGTAAAGTGAGGACAAAAATAGCACCTACCACACCCCATTATGAGGCTAGAAAGAGTTAGTATGTATAAAGTGTGTAGAAGAGTGGCACATACGTTGGATATGTCAGTTATTTTTACTAATAAAAATAGAAAAAGTAATTACTTTTTATTTTATTTCATTGACAAACTCTTCAAACGTAATATCCAGGGAGAAAAATAATGACCTGTCTTAGCAGTAGTAGGCTAACATGACTGGGGAAAAGAGAGCATCTCTTTCATTCCATTTTTAAAGCTGCCTTGGCCCAGGGAGAAGGTATGGGGGTTTCGGCAATAACCAGCGGAAAGGGGAGCTCTGGTTACATGAATCAAGGCAAACGGATCGTGTGTCTGCTTCCTCTCCCAGCCCTCAACAGGCAGTCCCCATCCACCCTCGGCTTGAGTTACAAAGATCCTTCACAAGGCATTTGCTGGAATCTGGAACACTTTTTCTCGTTGGGATAATACTGAGCAGTTTCCAAGACAGCCACAGCACACCCATAATGTTCAGAGTTAGTGCAGGAGCACAAGGCAGAGTGACAGGCGCTAATCCCAGCTCTGCCCCAGTCCGGTGACCTTGCACAGGTCGGCCAACCTCTGAGTCTCAGCCTGCCTGCCTGCCTGCCTCCCCGGAAGCTGGTGAGGACCACATAACATTGGCCATAAAAGGGCTCTGAGCCCCAAGAGTATTGATGATACTGCTCTTCATCCTGAAAAAAGATGCAGTAAAGATTTCTTAGAGCCAAACCGGTTTGGCTCAGTGGATAGAGCGTCGGTCTGCGGACTGAAAGGTCCCAGGTTCGATTCTGGTCAAGGGCATGTACATTGGTTGCGGGCACATCCCCGGTGGGGGGTGTGCAGGAGGCAGCTAGTCGATGTTTCTCTCTCATCGATGTTTCTAGCTCTCTATCCCTCTCCCTTTCTCTCTGTAAAAAACCAATAAAATATATTTAAAAAAAAAAAAAGATTTCTTAGAGTCACTCATGCTCCAAATCGGAGCCCCAAACCCAGGTTGGCAAAACAGTTTTCACTCTGTCTTAACAACTCAATTGGGAGATGTACCCACCAGCAGTATTTTTTTTAATAATGGTAAAATACACATGGTATAAAATTTACCATAGTAAAATACACATTACATAAAATTACCACTTTAAAGTGAACTATTTAGTGGCATTACGTACATTTAAGATGTTACGCAACCATCACCACTGTCTAGTTTCAGAACTTTTTCACCCCAAAAGGAAACCTCGCACCCATGAGCAGTCTCTCCCCAGGCCCCTGTCCCTCCAGGCCCTGGTAACCACTAATTTCTATCCTGGACATCTATAATAATAAAAGCATAATATGCAAATCAACCAAACGGCCGAACAGTGGAACAACCATCCGAACGACCTTCTGGACAAAGCCAGGGCTGTGAGGGCCAAGGCAGCTGGGGCTGTGAGGGCCAAGCCCCTTGCACAAATTTCGTGCACCGGGCCTCTAGTCTATAATAATAAAAGCGTAATATGCAAATAGACCAAATGGCCAAACAGTGGAACAACCATCCAGACGACCTTCTGGACAAAGCCGGGGCTAGGAGGGCCGAGCCCCTTGCACAAATTTTGTGCATCAGGCCTCTAGTTTCATATAAATGGGTCCATGCAATATGTGCTCTTTTGTGTCTGATTTATTTCATGTAGCATAATGTTTTCAAGGTTAACCCATGTTGTAGCATGTATCAATACTTAATTCCTTTTTCTGGCTGAATAATAGTCCACTTGCATGGTTAAACCACAATTTGTTCACCCACTTACCGAGTGATGGGCACTTGGGTTGTTCCTATCTTTTAACTATTGTATATAATGCTGCTATGAACATTCAGGTACAACATTTTGTATAAAACAATTCTTTTGAGATATACCCAGAAGTAAAATTGGTATGCCGTATGCTAATTCCATATAACTCGTGTGAGGAACCACCAAAATGTTTCCCACAGTGATGGCACCATTTTATACCCTCATCAGCAACATCTCAGGGTTCCTGTTTCTCCACTGTGTGACCAACAAGTGTCATTTCCAACTTTGCTGATTATGGCCATCCTCATGGGTGTGACCCAGCATTAACTGTTGGCTGCCCCTAGCATCTGAGGCCAGCCAGCTCGAGATTTCATTACGTCAGGACCAGACTCCGAAATACTGAGACTGGCTTTTGTGGGGACCCTTCTTCCTGCGTGTACATGTTCCTAGCAAAGATGATGCAGCCAGCAGCTGGATTAAGGAATGCCATCCTGTCCAAAGGGCAGGTGCCATGCTAACCTGGCACGCCCCACGAAGAAGGGACCGCACCAGCAGCTGTGCCTGGACAGGACGGTAGGCAACACTGGCTGCACGTGGGAGCCCTTCGGCCAGGGGGTCCTGCGTGCCTTCATTCGCTGGTCACGCCTCAGGTACTCGTGTTAGTGTCCGGGGGGGTGGGGAGCAGAGTCTGACAGCGTGCATGCCATTTGCTTCCTCAGCTGGCCTGGTCCTGGGCTCTGAGCACGAGACCCGCCTGGTGGCAAAGCTGTTTGAACAATATAACCGGGCGGTGCGGCCCGTGGAGGACCACCGCCAGGCCGTGGAGGTCACCGTGGGCCTGCAGCTGATACAGCTCATCAACGTGGTGAGTCAGAGGGCCCGGGCTCCCTCGGCACCCCCCTCTCCCCGCGCATCCTCCCCTCAGCTCCCCTCTGCGCCCCCTAAACCTGGGCTTGTCTTTTTTTCAGGATGAAGTAAATCAGATCGTGACAACCAATGTTCGGCTCAAACAGGTAATTCAGCTAGATAATTGCATTTCTTAAACCTGAAATTTAACCTGGGCCCAGAGTAAATCAATTTGGGCAAAAGGGGTATATACCAAAGTGTTAAATATTTTGGGGTGGTGGGATTATGGATCACATGTGTTGGTGTGTGCTTGTTTTTAACGTTGTGCTTTTTCTGGGTGTATTAGTTTGCTAGGGCTGCTATAACAAAACCACAAACTGGGTGGCTCAAACAACAGAGATATATTGTCTCGCAGTTCCTGAGGTCAAGGTGTCGATAGGATGGGTTTCTTCTGCGGGCGGTGAGGGAGAATCTGCTTCAGCCCTCCCTCCTTTGCTTACAGTTGGCCGTTTTCATGTTCACGTGGCATTCTTCCTGAATATGTATCCATCTTCAAACGCGCCCTTCTTTTTTTTTTTTTTTAATTGGCCACCTTTGCCTCTTTAGGCAGATCTGTGTGGGGTTTTTTTTTTTTTTAAATAAATATATTTTTATTGATTTCAGAGAGTAAGGGAGAGGGAGAGAGAGAAACATCAATGATGACAGGGAATCATGATTGGCTGCCTCCTGCATGCCCCCTACTGGGGTTCGAGCCCGAAACCCAGGCATCTGCCCTTGATGGGAATCGAACCCGGCACCCTTCAGTCTGCAGGCCGATGCTCTATCCACTGAGCCAAACTGGCTAGGGCCAAACATGCCCTTCTTAAAAGAACATCACTCGTATCGGGTGGGGCCCACCTTAGTGACCTCATTTTCACTTCATTACCTCTGTAAAGACCCTCTCTCCTAATAAGGTCATATTCTGAGGTACCAGAGATTAGGACTTCAACACTGAATATTGGGGAGATGTAATTCCATCCATAACATTGTGTTATCCAAAGTTGCCTCATTGGGCATATATTACTTTTATACGATAGGAAGAATTATACTTGTAAAAAGTGACGCTGCCTTCTTAAGGAAAATGTTCACAATAGGGTCATTCTCCGTTCGTGGTGGGCATTTGTGGCATGATAGAGCTGCCATCACCTAGTGGTGAGACTTGAAGGTACCTCTGTTTTCCCATCTGTAAAATGGGGTCAATGGCCACTCTTACGTCCCAGGATTATTGCGAGGACTAAACCATCAATATCAGTAACAAGCTTATAACTGTGCCCGCATGTAGCCAATCAGTGCGTTAGCTGGTGTTGTTAGGCTGAATTCTGAATCAAACGTTTCTTACCATAGCACAGTTTCTGTCGCTATCTGAATTGTCATGCCCATCAGAGTTCTTGATAACCCTAGATTGTTTTTAAAAGGTGTTTAGCTTTCTAATCAGTTAAAACTCTTCATTTCTAGCAATGGGTGGATTCCAACCTAAAATGGAATCCAGACGACTATGGCGGCGTGAAAAAGATTCACATTCCCTCCGAAAAGATCTGGCGCCCAGACTTGGTTCTCTATAACAAGTAAGCGAGACAGATGGGCGGATGGGGAGGGGCATGTCTGGGGAGGGGAGCCAGTGCCCTAATAGAAGGCCACCTCTTGGTGCTTCAGGATCCCAGAGCCAAGCTGGCATGCTAGGGGCCATATGGCGTCTCATGGTATGAAGAGAAACAATTATCCGAATCAAATTGAATCAGGGCTGTGGGTGAGGGACATTTAATCCCTGAAAGCTCCTGCAGGGTGCATGGCAACTGTCCAAGGAACCCAAGCCTCCTATAATTGAGTTCCTTGGAATGAAATGTCCTTCCTACCGATAGGTCTGGACCTTCTGAGGCTGTTGTTCGTCATACCCTTGTGGCATCCCAAGATGCCATGCCGCTGATGGCCCAGGGTGCCCATGTGGCCCACCCATAGGTTCTGTGACAGACGGCATGCCATGAAGTTAAATGTGATTCAAGGCACTCTGCTTTCATGACATGCTCATCATCACACTTTCACTGGCCAGGGAATGAGCATTTCAAAGTGCATCTGTCCCAGGCAGAGCACACAGCACTGGCCTGGAGGACTTGCACCCGATTCCACAGCACGTTTGGGGCGAGAGGCTGTGTGTGCTGCAGACTTACCAGGGAAGGTGGCCACGGCTAGTGAATGGAAATGATACCCTGTATGGCTGACCACCCCTACTTTGATGTTCTCCCTGCGTATTTTCCAGTTATAACCGGGATTCGAGCTTGATCCAGATTATACAATCATTTGTGTGAACTTTTCAGACAAGTATGCTTATTGTCTTGTGTTGGTTAAGTTTCTCTTCCAGTAAGAATGTGAGCGAGCCGAAACCGGTTTGGCTCAGTGGATAGAGCGTCGGCCTGAGGACTGAAAGGTCCCGGGTTCGATTCCGGTCAAGGGCATGTACCTTGGTTGTGGGCACATCCCCAGTGGGGGGTGTGCAGGAGGCAGCTGATCGATGTTTCTCTCACATCGATGTTTCTAACTCTCTGTCCCTCTCCCTTCCTCTCTGTAAAAAATCAATAAAATATATTTAAAAAAAAAAAAAAGAAAGAATGTGAGCGAGGTGATGAACTCCTCTGGTCTTGTTAACAAGCTTGTTCAGGGACACCTGTTGTGGGGAGAACCCTGTCGACCGGCTTAGAGGGAGAGACTTGGGAGATCCTGTGGCCTCTGCTCCTTTGAAAGGCCCAATAGCGCCGTTTTCTGGAGAGAGCCCACCTCCATCCCGAGGATAATTCAATGGGAAGAAAAACCTCCTGATTTATGTCCCTGAAAGTTCATCAGGGCAGACCCAGCCACCTGGTTACCCCTGCACCCCGCCCTGGGCCAAGGCCTGGACACAGGCTGTTTGCAGGACCAGCGGACTGCTCACGGAACAAGGCCTGCAGAAGTGGCCTTTGGTTATTTTTAATCTCTACCATGTTAGATGTTTTTGAACAATAAATTAGTGCCAACATCTGAAAATTTGGAAATATCACATCAAAACCCAGGCTTTTAGCCTCTCTAGAAAACTCCAACATTCAAGAATATGGAAACGTTGGGTTTAAAAATGTAGATTTTTAGCTTCTAAAGAAAAATCTAAATATCTGGCCGCACTGGGCCTTTCTCCCATCGGGACGGCACAGGCAGAGCTGAGTGGCACCTTCGTCAGAGGCGAGAGGGGCTATCCCTTCACACAGCCTCACCTCTCCCTCCTTCCTGGCCTGCCTGGCCCACGAGGCATCTGAGTGTGTGATCCCACCCCACTGAGTCCTAAATAGTTCTCAGAAAGGTATTGGACACCTTCCTTAACCTGCTTGTCACAGTAATGAGCCACTGGATATGTTCTTATTTAAAACTAGAGGCCTGGTGCACGAATTTGTGCATGGGTGGGGTCCCTCGGCCTGGCTGCGATTGGGGCCGATGGGGGGCCAGCAGGCTAGGGGGAAGGACTGTAGAGGTTGGCCAGCCAGGGGGAGGGACTGTGGAAGGTTGGCCAGCTGCCCCCCGCCCCCAATTGGGACCGATGGAGGGGGGCAGCCGGCCATGGGAGGTTGGCTGTGGGAGCGCACTGACCACCAGGGGGCAGCTCCTGCATTCAGCTCTGCCCCTGGAGGACAGTGTGCATCATAGCAACCGGTCGACTGGTGGTTCAGTCATTAAGTCCTTCGGTCACTTAGGCTTTTATATATATAGATTCCTAGGTTTTCCCCAGTTCACTTTCAAAGTATAGAGGGAGGGGATAGATGGAGATGATTACCAATACTAGAAAGCACTGAGAAGAAAAAGATCTGGGATGCAGTGGGTCAGCGTTACCTGATATTTCTTTAAAACTAGATTCCCAGATTCTTCCCCAGGTAATCTGATTCATGCTTAGATGGTGCCCAGGAATCTGTCTTTTAACATGCACCCCAGAGATTCTTGTTACCAGCCAAGTTTGGGAAACACTGACACAGACAAGAAGCGACACTGCCTGAAAGACAGCTTCTATAATTAACGCCCGAGTAATTAACTGGTCTCCCCTTTTGTCCCCCTGTAGTGCAGATGGTGACTTTGCCATCGTCAAGTTCACCAAAGTGCTCCTGGACTACACTGGCCACATCACGTGGACACCTCCAGCCATCTTCAAAAGCTACTGTGAGATCATCGTCACCCACTTTCCCTTTGATGAGCAGAACTGCAGCATGAAGCTGGGCACCTGGACCTACGATGGCTCCGTGGTGGCCATCAACCCGGTAGGTGGTGACCTCGTGTGCTGAGGTTGGGTTCAGGCGAAGCATGATTCGGGTCTTCAGCTCTGCCCCTTCGTGATCAGAGGCTCTCCGCACCATTGAGAGCCCGGGGGACCATCTAGTGAGATGGCTCTCAACTGATGGGTGAAGTTCTGGAGGTGCTGCCCATGAGAATCACCTGGACGCTAAAATGAAGTCCCAAGAATATGTATCTAATCCATCTGGGATGGGGCTAGGGCACCAATATGTTTCAAGCTCCTGGGTGACTTGAATGTATAACCAACTTGGAGAATTCCGGTAGTTCCAACACCCTCATTTGATAGGAAAGGAACCTGAGACCTAAAAGTGGAAGTGGCCAGGGTCCCACCTGGGTATGGACTAGCGCTGGGATCTGTGGCCTTGTCACAGGTCATTGCGAAACCCTGGCCCTCCTTGGGGCGGCAAGGCTGGGTTTTCAGAGTTTTATTTCATCTTCTCAGGAAAGCGACAAGCCAGACCTGAGCAACTTCATGGAGAGTGGGGAGTGGGTGATCAAGGAGTCCCGGGGCTGGAAGCACTGGGTGTTCTACGCCTGCTGCCCCTCCACCCCCTACCTGGACATCACCTACCACTTTGTCATGCAGCGCCTGCCCCTCTACTTCATCGTCAACGTCATCATCCCCTGCCTGCTCTTCTCCTTCCTCACCGGCCTGGTGTTCTACCTGCCCACAGACTCAGGTGGGTGCCGTTGCCATGGCTGTGGCTGCTGATGCTAACAGATCTTGTGCTGCTGTTTTGGGAAAAGCCAGGAATAATTATAGGCTAATAAAAAAACACGGCAGGCAGAGCCAAATCATCATCCCTCGGAGGGCACGCTTACTGAGTGGCCATGTGCCGTGGTGAGAGCACTGTGGGAGGAGCTCACAGCGGGAGCAGACTGCAGAGCAGGCAGAGAGCTGAACGAGACCCTGAAGATGCACATACATAGCTCAATCTACTTAAAGGAGATAATCACCAATACCTACCTACTTGTTGAATACCTACTGTGTGCTGGGTAAGGCGTGGATCACAGACATGCCTCATGCCATTTCCCCGGGGCAGTCACTTGCTCTTTACTAACCAATCAGGTCTTTCCCTCTTGTTCTCACTGCTGGCCACTTGAAAATAGCTTTTGCCTATATTTTTCACATGTCAGCCCACACAGCCTACCTCCCACTGAGTCAGCACATCTCACCAAACAACAGCAATGGACAGAAAACAGGAATAGGGTCTCTATACACCTGCCAGCAGGTCCCTAATCATAAACAATTCATGACTGACAAGTGTGTATGTGTGTGTGTGTGTGTGTCGGGGGGGGGGGGGGAATGGTACAGACAGTCCTTAAACTTATGACTTATGACAAGTCAAATTTTATCAAAATGACAAGGGGAAAAAAACTCACAAAAGTCTAAATCCAACTTTCCAAGAAGGAGAAAAAAAAAAAAAAAGACTATGCATTCACTCATTCAACATACAGTACTTGTTGAACAACAGTTAGGCAGTAGGAATATAGTGGAAAATAAGACAGAATTCGCCCCTACAGAATCTATGTTCTAGTGATTGTACTTAGTTTTAAACAAATGATCACACACAAATATTTTTTCAACTTTCCAATCAAATGAAGCTTCTTAAAGTGAAGAGAGAAAGCAATAGTCAGGCAATATGGAAACTACTCACAGTTTCTATACATGATTTATGCTCGGAAAGTATTTTTTAACAGTGAGATGCTTGATGAATGTTAACTATTATTATTATTATCACTATTATTAATCAAGAAATGGGTTGTAAATTGATCAGTATTTCATATTTATAATTCTGTCTTCTTTTTCACTTTTAAAGGCTTTCCTCCTCACTAGGTAGAATTCCACTCACAAGGTAGACTGATAACTTCTTGTTTGCACCTGCGCTGTATCCTGCATACACTCCTAGCATCTGGAAGCATCCTGTGTGTGTGTGGGAGGGGGCGGGGGGGCCAGGGGGAGCTCCATACTGGAAAGCAGGATAACACGGGGGTTCCCAGGACACACACAGCAAAACCAGCCTGAGGAAGCACCTCCCAATGGCTCTCCACTGCACCTAAGGTGGTGGCCCCCACAAAAGCATCCCAATGCCCTTCAGCCCCGCCCTTCTTGTTTGCCATACTTGCCTAACCAAGACTGCAACAGGGAATTGTTCACCCTGGGATGGCAGGGCCTGGAGAAAAGAGGTGGGGCAGGGCACTCCCTGGTCCCTTCATATGAAAACAAAACAAAACAAAACAATCATCCTCTTTAGACGAAAGTCAATGGTGTGAAATCGTTGCTGTCGTTTTCTCAGTTTGGGTCTTACCCTTGCTCTCATAATGAGAAAATTACACATGAACCTCTGGCTGCCCACCCACCTGCAGGGTGATGAGCAGGCCAGGCTGCGGTTCCGTGTTGTGAGGTTGAGGACGTTCTGCTACAGATGGGAAAACTTCCACCCGGGTCTAGCATGTACCTTGGTTCCCTGGGCTCCACCAAGAAGTGGAATTCTGGGACAGGAGATGAAGCCGCTGTTTCCTGCCTGGTGGCCTCTAATGAAAACACCTGCCACGTGCCAGTGTCTGCAGAGTTAAGGTGCCAAGGTCTCACAGGAGGTTCTACCCAAAATATGTCCCCAGGATGATGCTTTGAGAAATGCCTGTCACATTCCTCTCACCCGAGGGTTTCAGTGGTGTCTTGGTCTGAGAGAGCAGCCATAGCAAAGGACACAGACTGGGGAGCTTCAGAAACAGACATTTACGGTCTCACAGCTCTGGAAGCTGGAAGTCCGAGATCAAGGTATCAGCCAGGGTGGTTTCCTCCAGGGCCTCTCTCCTTGGCTCACAGATGCCAGTCTCCTCCTTGTGTCCTCACCTGGTCTTTCCTCTCTGTGTATCTGTGTCCTTCTTAGGAGGACACCAGTCATGTTGGATGAGGACCCACCCTAAGACCTCATCTATATATATAAAAGGCTAATATGCTAAGTGTCCAACCATCTGACCTGTCGCTATGACATGCATTGACCACCAGGGGACAGGTGCTCAATGCAGGAGCTTCCAAGCTGCAGTGACTTGGCAGCTGCAGTTCTCGGGTGACACACCCCAAACCCAGAAAGGAGGGAGCCCGATTCCTTGAGGGGCTGCTCAATTCCACCTTTGGCCATGGGTTATGTTGTTGCTGGAGCACTGTTGGCCCCGAATCTGGTTTACTGCACACTTGTGTTTGCGTTCCACACCCTGTACGACAGCAACTTTGCAGAGTGCCCTCTCGCACTCCGGGACCCCTCGGGGGATGTCGGAGAGCTGGTTTGGGCCCAATATCTGTGGGCCAGGCCAAGGGACCCCACCTGACGGAGAGATCCTGCTTATTCCGCAGGTGCCCTTTGAACCGGCGCCACCCCAGGTGGGGCCAGCTGGGGAGGACCGTGGGAGGTTGGCTCCAGGGTATGTCTGGCCTGTCTTGCCCAGTCCCACCCCACCAACCACCTTCTAATTAATTTCCTTTTAATGTGCACGAATCTGTGCACAGGGTCACTAGTTTTAATTTAATCACCTCTTCAAAGGCCCCATCTCCAAGCAGTCACTGAGTGGTGAGGCTTAGGGCTTCAACGTATAAATTTGAGAGGAGCAACAGTTCAGGCCGTAACAGGGGGGGCGGGTGTGCTTCGTCTCCATTTTGTCCAGGAGAGAAGATGACCCTGAGCATCTCTGTGCTGCTGTCCCTCACCGTGTTCCTGCTGGTCATCGTGGAGCTGATCCCCTCCACCTCCAGCGCGGTGCCCTTGATTGGGAAATACATGCTCTTCACCATGGTGTTCGTCATCGCATCCATCATCATCACTGTCATCGTCATCAACACGCACCACCGCTCCCCCAGCACCCATGTCATGCCCGACTGGGTGCGGAAGGTGAGTGAGCGAGGCCCCTGCAAGCCCCACACAGGTCCGCCGTCCCCTCGAGGGCATCTACAGGGCTTCCCTCCCCTCCTCCCCCGCCCTTGTCCCCAGGGCCAGAATTCTGCTCACCGTTGTGGGTACTCAGAGCTGCAAGTCCTTTCCGGGCTGTAGGGCATTTTTGGAAGGAACGTTCTTGGGCCTCTTTCTAGAGATGAATAGCCCACCAGCTTCCTCAGAGAGAGAAGAAAACCAGAATTAACAAGGCTCACCTCTAATTCAAGCTTTAAGAACCTCTGTAATTAGCGACGATAAGTAAATCACTGTCCTTTTTATTCAAATGCTGGGGGATTCTGAGGTTTCTGTTTGTATGGCTTGCAGTTCGTGAAGAGGTTGCTTATTTTTTGCTGGTAGAATCACCTGCAGAGAATAAGGGCTAGAGATGGAGGGGAGGCTTGATGAGAGATGGCCAAAGTGAGTTTTAATGGGGAACCTGGTCTCAAGTATTTACATTTTTGAAATGTAAAATGCATTCACATTTCAAATGTCTGTTGTTGTTGTTGTTGTTTATATAAAACTTCACACACACACAAATGGACAGAATCTTTTGTGTAAAATTAAAAATATTTGTCATGAATTGACAGAAACGACTGCTCACAATGTATTTTTTGGAGAAGAAATGGTCCCTGTTTGTATTTAAGACTGTTGAGTGACTTCTGGCAATACCTGTCTTGCATTTTTTCAGAAACAAGAAATGAAAGAAAATAGTTTAGCTCTTTTGTGGGGCCAGAACCTTATATATTTTTATCCTGAGAGACCCTTTCTTTAACCATATGATCTTGAAAGAAGCAGGTACCTGCAGGGGGCCCAGAAGCTAATCATCATTGGTTTCTCCGGAGTTCAACAGCTGCATACAGGCGCCCTCCAGTGGTGAAATGCTCACATGACAGAATCGGCACTGTTGA
Source organism: Cnephaeus nilssonii (assembly GCF_951640355.1). Classification (NCBI taxonomy): domain Eukaryota; kingdom Metazoa; phylum Chordata; class Mammalia; order Chiroptera; family Vespertilionidae; genus Cnephaeus; species Cnephaeus nilssonii. The sequence goes on from NC_137081.1 coordinate 43,454,064, forward strand.
CCACTGTAATTCCACAGGCCACAGGCTATGTATGCATGAAGGAATCTTTGAGAAAATCTAGTAGAGTCCTTCTGTTTTAAGGACAAAAAGGCGGAGGCCCAGAGAAGCCGAATGACTTGCCTAAAGTTACGTTGCTAATTCAAAGTCAGAGTTTGATGCTTGCCTTGCTGGCCATTATTCTCATACATGGATTTCTTTCCCAACGGTAGGTTTTTATCGACACCATCCCAAATATCATGTTCTTCTCCACAATGAAAAGGCCATCCAGAGAAAAACAGGACAAGAAGATTTTCACCGAAGACATTGACATTTCGGACATTTCTGGGAAGCCGGGGCCTCCACCCATGGCCTTCCACTCTCCCCTGATCAAGCACCCCGAGGTGAAAAGTGCCATCGAGGGCGTCAAGTACATCGCAGAGACCATGAAGTCAGACCAGGAGTCCAATAACGTAAGCTCCGTGACTTGAAACCCACACCTCTGGGTTTAAAGAATCAAGTGCTCGAGTGCAGATGGGTGGGTTTGGCTTGATGGGCAGGCTAGGGTTTCAGAGGCAGCTACTGACCTACGGTAAGCCTGGTGACCGCCTCTAGGCCACCTTAGTGCGTCAGCATTTTGAATAATCTATTCAACATGTAAAGATCATAATGCCAGCCGAAGGTTGCTGAAGGCTTTGCAATCTACAAATTAAAGGCTGTACCAGTAAAAGATGCATAACCTGCACTGTGGGCCGAATGACCACCTTAAGGAAATTCTAACCTTTTCTTCCCTCCCAGGCGGCTGAGGAATGGAAGTATGTCGCAATGGTGATGGACCACATTCTCCTTGGAGTCTTCATGCTTGTCTGTATAATCGGAACCCTGGCTGTGTTTGCAGGTCGGCTCATTGAATTAAATCAGCAAGGATGAGCAGAAAGCTGAGCTGAGCCTAGCTCCGCCCCAGCACCGGGCAGAGCAGAGAAAGGTGGGCAAACAGGAAGACTTGTCCACCTGGATATAAGCTCACTTATCAAATGTTTAATTTTCTATATGTGTGATGGACAATAATAATCTACATTTATAAGGTTGTGGCCTCCAAGTGTTTTCACCTTGCTTCTCCCTTCAATCTCTGTCAGCCTGGAAAGGGAGCCCCTTTCAGGAAATCACACTGGATCGCGACAGTAAGTTTCCACCCCCAATGGTGTCTGGGAGAGTTTTGCCCAAAATAGCTGAGGTTTTCTGTTGGTTTGTTTTTCTATTTTTATTGATTTAAGCAAAGAATGTATCCTTGGCTTAAAAGCCAGTTTTGTGCCTCCTGGGAAAGCCCCACCTACCAGTCCCAGAAAAGTAAAGAAAGCACTGGCTCTGGAGAGAAAGGAGGCATAGAAAGGCTGCCACCATGCAAACAGCATCAAGCCCCCTGTGATAAGGTCCGTGTCTACAACTGGTGGGTGAGGACAGCGTTTCCCCGTCTAAGGCAGCACCTGAGTTTGACGCTCAGGGTTTGAGGGAACACAGGTCCTGACCTGTAGTAAGTGGACGGGCCAGGCAGGAGGAAATCACAGACAAGATTTATTTCATCCTCATGACTTTCATACAGATGAGGAAACTGAACCTGAGGGAGGTTAAGTTCATTGCCTAAACTATCAAAGAGAAGAACTGGGATTCAAACCCAGACCAGCTCTGGGTTGAAGCAGCTCCAGGCTGGTCAGTTCATCTGTTCCTTGCCCTCCCGGCCACCCCTGGCTCGACCTTGGCCATTCTGTCACTCTGGTCAGTATCTCGAGTGCTTCAGTGTCGGTGTCCACCATCTTTCTGCCTTCCCAATGAAACTTCCTGCCTTTCTTCCTACCCCTGATCCCATGGAGAATATTCTTTAGCAACCTCCTAGCCACGGTGTAATTCACGCAGGACTAGAAAACGTGCAGCTTTGGCCTTGGGTCACCAGAACACATCTGCCCACATCAGTCCCGGGGAAGAGCAGGGACCTGCACTGCTGGTGTCCTGACTGAACCCGGCTGGTCTGTCTACTTCTCCGTGGGGGCCCCTCTCACACACCCCTGGCAGGACTGAGTGCCTTCATTTTTGAGTAAACTAAAGAGAAAACAGTTTGGTGGCTCCTCAAAAAACTAAACACAGAATTATCATATGACCCAGTGATTCCACTCCCAAAAGAATTGAGAGCAGGAACTTGAACAGATTCTTGTATGCCAAGTGTTCATGCAGCATTATTCACAACAGCCAAAAGGTGGCAACAATCCAAGTGTCCATCAGTGGATAAGCAAAAGGTAGTCCATACATGCAATGGAATAGTATTCAGCCTTAAAGAGCAATACAATTCTGATACATGTTATAATATGGATCAACCATGAAAACATACTAAACGAAATGCACCCGGCACAAAAGGACAAATACTGTATGATTCCACATACATGAGGTACCTAGGGTAGGCAAATTCATTGAGATAGAAAGTAGGAGAGTGGTTCCCAGGGTTAGAGGAAGGGGCGAGTTATTGCTTAACGGATAGAGTTTCGGTTTGGGATGATGAAAAAGTTCTGGAAATGGACAGTGGTGAGGGTTGCACAACCTCACGAATGTACTTAATGCCACTGAGTTGTATACTGAAAGACGCCTGAAGTGATACATGTTGTGATATGAATATTTTACCGCAATAAAAAGTGTTGTTGTTGTTTAAATCATAAACTGCTCCTTTGCTCATCCTTAAAATTGGTCCCTGGGTGAGGATTGGCTGAAAATGGGGCACTGCTAGAGAAAATAGTTTCCCCTTGGAGGAGTGCTTCTCTCTCTCTCTCTCTCTCTCTCTCTCTCTCTCTCTCTCTCTCCCTCCCTCCCTCCCTCCCTTCTTCCCTCCCTCTCTCCCTCCCTCACTCTCCCCTCTCCACAAACATCCCTTAGGGGCCTAGCCGCCTCCTAGAACCGAGCCCTGACACATTACCCTCAGAAAGTCAGCAGGAAGACTAGAGCAGGGAAACTGCCCCCTCCCCCCCACACACACACACACAAGTTTAAACCACTTTTGGGCAAGTGGCCCACCCACTGGCGCCGGCCAGGGGAGAGCAGGGAGCAGAGATGGGGCCGGGGGTCTCCCTGTCTCTTCCCAGCCCTTGGGGCAGCTCTTCCCCAAATCCTTCCCCCCTCTCCATCACCCAGGGAAGGCCCTGCTAAGGTGCTTTCAGCAGGAGTTTAATTTTTAGCCAGAAAAGTCGATTTCTTGAACAATCTTTATTTTTTGAGCATCAAGGTAAGATAGTGGTTTAAGCCTGTTTCTAGTCTCCTTGCTATGGCCTTCTGCTAAAGCCCTCTTGTCGCTTCATAGTATTTCCTGTGTACCCGTCTGATTTGAACTCCCAACTTAGCACCGTCCCAAGGACAGAGGTGGTTTCCTGTTTCTGTTTATACTCTCAGGTATTAGGTAGGTGCTGGGGAATGTGCTGAGGGAATGAAGAGATCGCGAGTGAATGGCTAGGCTGGGTGAGCAGTCCTTGCCCAGAGGCGCCGCATGGCATTCCCTGGTGAACATCCCACCTGGGTTCCACTGGTCAGACTGCCCGCGGCTTCGGGGGGTCCGGGGAGCTCCTGACACCTGTGCCTGCTCGTAGGCCCACCACAGGCTCACCGCGAGGGAAAGCACGTCTGTGAGCACGTCCCACCCATTTCTCCAGACCGCCACTCCCCCGGCGGGCCTGCATCGCTGCAGCCTTCTGCACAGGCACGGGCCTCCGCCTCCGGGAGCTCCCCGCCCGGCTGCCCAGGGCCCGGCCCTTTCCTGCCTCATCACATCCACCAGACCCCACGAGCTCCCTGATGCCTGCTTCTCACGGATGTCAATCTTCTGACTCCAGCGGGATGGGGCCGACCTGGAAAAGGAAGTCAGGATCCTCTACCTGTACTTCCTGTGGGACCTCGGGCAAGTTACTTAACCTTCTGAGCCCAGAGGAAAGCATGTGATGGTGCCGACTTCTCCAGGGAGTGTGGCGGGCACTCTGCAATAATAAACCCTCCAGGCAAAGGTCCGCCCTAATTCCCCCTCCCCCCCCCCCCCCTGTAGATCCTCCACCAAACCCAGGAGAGGGTTGAGTACCTAGTGTCCACAGACATTTGTTGAATTTTTTCTCCATACATTTAAATATATATATAATTTTAAATTGATTTCAGAGAGGAAGGGCGAGGGAGACAGAAACATCAATGATGAGAGAGAATCATTGATTGGCTGCCTTCAGCACGCCCCCCACTGGGGTTCAAACCTGAAACCCCGGCATGTGCCCTGATTGGGAGTCACTCAGCCACTGAGCCAGGCCGGCAGGGCTCAGTGGTTGTTAATACGGTCACAAGGCAATGTGCTCATCCTCACTATACACTAGTAATGCCAGTACATTTCCATCAGCCCCTCTGAGTTATATACTTCCTTAAAGCTTTGTTTAGTTTTAAATGAATCAAAGTACATTTTGACTATATCACACTAAATATAATTATTCTACTTTATAATCACTGATGGTATTCACCCTGTGTCAGATATTGTTTTGAGTACTTTATACATAACTAGCGTTCCCATTGCAGGAAAAATCCTGCAATAAGGTTTCCTGCTGCACTCTACCCGACCCTGCTTGCTCTCCTCCCTTCTCCCCCGCCCCGCCTTCTCCGCCAGCCCACCTGCTTTTCTCCTGGCCCCGCCTCCGCTCCTCCCTTCTCCTCCCTTCTCCTCCCCCCCCCCCCCCCCCCCCCCCCCCCCCCCCCCGCTTGCTTGCTTCTCCGCAGCTTTGCTCCCTTCTGCAGCTCTTGGCTTCTTTCTACGCTGTCTTGATATGCAAATTAGCCACCATCTTTGTTGGGGTAATTTGCATACTCGTCCTGATTGGTTGGTGGGCGTGGCTTGGCTGGTTGGGCCTAGCAAATTTGTCTATTATTAGGTAGGATAAATCCAACATGGTAAGTTTTATCAGCATCATTATCCTGTTACTGATGAAGAAACTGAGCCGTGGAAAGGACCGGAATCTTGCCCAAGCCCACACAGCGGGAAGGGGCAGAGAAGGGATTTGAACCCAAGGCTCCCTCAGCCATGCTCCTCACCACTCCTGCTCCCTCTTGACCAGGGCATTAGGATTTAACACCAACCAGCCAAACACAAGCAAACATAGAACCCTTAAGCACGAAGGCCTGTTTTCTTCCTCCCCATGTTATCAGTCACCCTTGGGCATTACTTTTTCTAAACATGAAGGACTTGTCCACTGCAGGCCCGAGGCTAGGCTCTATGGGTGCCACAGAAATCCAGAGGCCTGGTCTGCATCCTCCAGAAGTGAGCAGAAGGAGCAATAGCACAGGTAGAAGGTGGCGCGCACACGGCATTCAGACTTGGGAGAGTCCGGCCACTGCTGATGGCAGAAAGCTGGGACCTACTGTCACAACAGGAACCTTAAGTAACGAAACAGTACGTTTAAAAGACACACCTGAATGTTAGCTACTTCCATAGCCCATTATTTGCAACATTTCATAAAAGCAAGTGCACATCCTGAGTTGGAAGGCCTGGACTCAGCCAACAAACACCCTCAGCTAGACTTTGACCCTCATGAAACCTCGGCACTGTGTTCGGGCTGTTATCTCAGATTTGTTGCCCACACATGAAGCTCTGAAGCATTTTTATAAGTAGAGCTTCCATTACTAGGAAACCCTGAGTTTATTGGGGGCTCTGAAGAACCCTCCAGCCTGGTCTAGGGTATCTATTTAGAAAACATTTTAAGTGGTATCTTTTCCCCCCCTATTAATCATGTAATTCCTTTTAGAAAATAATGCACCACTGATTCCTTTTAGACATAATTCCCAATGATAATAATTTTGATAGTATGTTTTTGTTTGGTGGGCTATTTGGAGGGAAGGTGGTTAAAAGGCCCAACATACTACACTTAATTTGGGAAGAAATGGACAAACCTGAAGAAATTCTATTTTGGTTAAATAAACTGGGCAGCAGCTCCCTCTTGTGCTGAAAAGTAAGTACTGCAGCCACTGAATTAAAATGGGGGAAAACATCCCTTAATTACTTGCTTTAAGTAAGAGCTTTCCCCAAATGCTTTCAGTCTAAGAGAAGCATGTGCTTAGTAACTCTTTATTTTAACTGGAACATGCACTGCCTTACTACTTATTTGATTGGTTCCTCAAACACTTATTAAGCACTTACTGGTGCCCGTTGCTGTCCCCCAACTGCGATCTCGTGCCTCTGAACTGTCTCCTTTCTCCCTGTCCCCAACCCCAGAGTCTGAGCCACCTTCTTGCTTATCAGTCACTGGCTTGTCCCATCTTCTGGCTGGATTGGAACTCTGGGAAGGCAGCAGCCACATCTGATCCCTCTTAGTGTTCCCACGGCCCCTCCTGCTGCATTTGTCCGGTCGGTATCCAAGTGCATATTTGCTCAATGTAATTGAATTAAAACCAAACAGAAAACAAAGGAGCTCCAGAGCCACAGCAAACGGTTTCAGCAGCTTTGCACACATAACTCTCACAAATGGAGTATGTGGCCATGGTTGTGTAGCTGCCAAATTGCATGTTGAATTTTTATCATCCATTTCTGTGGTGTAACAAGGCCACCAATGAAAGATAAGATTTATTTTATCCTAGATCCCATTGTGTCAGGAAGAGTTGGCTTCGTCCAGTTCCTGCCGGCCGTGAAAGGATGCTGGATTGCGCCAGGTCAGGTGCCTGAACACAGATGCCTGCGCTGGCCCAGCCACCTGGGAGACCAAGGTTTAAATCGGTGCTTCTCAGATATGGGGATTTCACATTAAATTTATATATATTTACTATTATTATTTTAATCCTCACATGAGGATATGTTTATTAATTTTAGAGAGAGGAAGGGAGAGAAACAGAGAAAGAGAGAGAAACATTGGTCAACCAGTTGCTTCCCGGACACTCCCTGACTGGGGATTGAATCTGAAACCTAGGTGTGTGCCCTGATGGGAATGTCGAACCTACAACCTTTTGGTGTACGGGTCAACGCTCCCACCTACTGAGCCACCTGGCCAGGGCTCATGTTAAATTTTTTTAAAACATTTTTCAGGGACTGACATAAGGTTGCTCACTTTTAAAAATTATCATTTATTATGACTTTCATGTATGAAAAACATGACATTTTAACACCAAAAGGAGGAAGGCCATACTCTCAGAATAAAGGTTTTTTTCTATTGTATACATTTAACTCACGTTCTAGACCTTGATAAAGAAATTGGAGAAAGAACTCGGAGGGTGGACACACAGACTCACTCCCGACACCCGTATCTGCCCACGTTTCCTCTGTTGGATTCAAGGGTTTCTTTCCATTTGATAATTCCCTCCCTCAGGTGTGCCCTCTAGTGTGTGTGATGGTCAAGAAATCACGTCCCTGGGGAACAGAGGCTAGCGTGGAAACCAGCGGATGCCAAAACCCAAGCCAGAGAGGAAGACAGGTGTCAGGTGTGTGCCCTCACGTCTACCCTCCACTTTCTCCAGTTTCTTGGCGGAGTGTGTGGTTTGGGCGTTTGTGGGATGGCCTTGGGTGGGCTGGGGGTGTGGGTGGGAGATGGGAAAAGAGACGAAGGTATTGACCCCACTTGCTGGGTGGGAGTGGGTTTCCTCCTCTCCTGACCACCAGGGAAACAGCACAGAGTAGGAGTGGGTGGCGGTCTCCTGCTTTGCTTTTCCAACAGCCTCTCGGCCTGGCCATCCCCACACAAGCAAGCCGCCGATTCCAGGAAGGGCCGAGGTTGGCTTTTCCTCCCTCCTTCTCCAGACTCACCAGGAAGGGGAGGGCTCTCAGCTGCGCCTCGGGGCACTGCAGATGCAACCCCTCACCTGGACTCTCAGCTTTCCAATCTCCTCTGCATCTTTCCTCCCAGGGGTCCCTGCATTCCCCAATCTCTGCAGGAAGCCTCCAGGCCCTGGAGGGTCAGCGCGTGTTCATCTGTTCCTGAGCCCATCTCTTAGTCACCTTGCCCTCTGCTTCCCCTCCACATTCCTCCTCACCCTCATCCACTCCTCCTCCCTCCTTCTCCTCGGGCCAACTTCACAACAGCCCCAGCGAGGACGGGAGAAAAAATTCCAGGGCAGCAGTTTGTTTATAGGAGGCCATCTCTCTCGTGCCATTAGTTGAACTGTTTTCCATTTATAATTTAACTTCCTGTGACCCAATGTTCTTAACAAGAGTCGCCAGATATAGTATATCCAGTTAAATTTGAATTCCAGATAAACAACAAATAATTTTTTAGTAGAAGTACATTCCATGTGATATTTCAGACAGTCTTCTATGCTGAAACTGGCAGTCCTGGGTTAAGCAGATGTAACGATAAAAATGATGCTATGGCTCATGCAGCACCTTAGGGAGACCGTCTGTGCCTGTCAGGGACGCCGGTCATGCAGGAGGCCCAGGCGTGCTGATGGGTAGCACCCCCACTCACTCTCCCGAGTGGCCCACTGTGGGTACTCATGCATCTTTCCTTTTTAATTTTAATCCCCAGGATAACCCTATGCAGGAGGTTCTATCATTTTCTTTTTGCAGATAAGGCCATCGATTTTCAGGGGAAATAAACAAGTAGCGTGAAGTCATGCAGGAAGCTAGGAAGCGGCAGCGCCAGGAACCCGCACAGGTCTGCGGACTCAGAGCCCTGCTCCTCTGCACGCCGCCCCCCTTCGGAGGGAGGCTGTGGGCCCGTGCCCACAGAAGTCCCCACCTTCCACAGGGACTCACCCCCTTGGAGAGCCACGTCCCTCCTTCCTTCCGGACTTGGAATCAAAACTGTGCCCCAGCTGCTTCTCCAAGCAATGGGGTCCCCCCACCCCAATTTAGCTGAAGCAGATGAAGGGTTCTCTGCTGACCTCACAGAAAGAACCCAACTGGGGTTTGGGGAGACTGTTCCTACCTTAAAAGCACATGCTTCTCACGGTGACGCCAGACTCACCAAGAGGAGCTGGGAGACTAGGGAGTTTGGGGCCACGGTGAGGGGGGACAGCATAGTCCTAGCAGCAGTTCTGCAGGCCCCGGCAGGCGAGGACAGGGCAAGGGCTTCCCCTTTGGCCCTCGTGCTTGTAACCACAGTTTCCGTCTGTCCTTCAGCTGTCCACACGGTACACCTGGCACCTGCACCCACTGTGTCGCAGGCAACACAGTGGACTTGCTGGCGAGCCAGACGGGGGCCCCGACCAGCGTGGGGCTTCGAGTCTAGACCAGGGGTCCTCAAACTTTTTAAACAGGGGCCAGTTCACTGTCCCTCAGACCGTTGGAGGGCCGAACTATAGTTAAAAAAAAAACAAAAAACTATGAACAAATTCCTATGCACACTGCACATATCTTATTTTGAAGTAAAAAAACAAAAGGGCAAAAACACCCGGCGGGCCGGATAAATGTCCTCGGGGGGCCGCATGTGGCCCGCGGGGCCGTAGTTTGAGGACGCCTGGTCTAGGGAGGAGCCGGTGAGTCAGGGGAGGGGTCAGGCTGGTGTGTTCACCTGGCCCAGCCTGCCTCCCCGCCCTCCTTGGCGGACAGGGTTCTGGCTGAGGGAGCTCCTGCACCCCTTGGTTGCACAGCGAGCGGCCCTGAGCTCCCGTGGGACAGGGACACATTTGAGCCCGCTAGCAAGTGCCCACAGGATGGCAAAGCTGCGGGGCCACGGGTCATGTTTTGAGCAGCAAGGCTTTATGCCTCTGGACAGTTTGACTGCCTTGTCATCCCCTGCTAAGCACTGCCAATGGCCCAGGGTGTCCGCAGCCATCATGTTAGCTAATTTGTATGAAGCCCTTACTCTTACTCTATATTAGGCCCTGGAGTGAAGCGCTTTCCATGGATTATTTCATTCATGTCCCATTTTACACAGGAGGAAACTGAGGCCTAGATAGTTCAAAGCACTTGTTCAAGGTCACCAAGCCAGCCAGCGGCAGCGTGCCTGCGAAGGAGGAAGTGGGAGGCTTGTCACACATTTTGAATGTGGAGCACACCACGGTGGAGCGTGCTGCACGTTTCAAAGCAAGGCCTGGAACCATCTGGTTCTCATAATGCAAAACCCGTGCCTTTTCCATCTCCCCCCTAACCATGAGCAACCGATTCCAGCCAGAGGTTTCTTCCTCCAGGCAGATCGGAAGGCGTCCTTAACCCATCCATCCTCATCCCCGGGGACTTGAACTAACTCTCCAGCTCAGCGGGCCGCCTTGGCAGAGCCCATTACGTTGGTTAGCGTCCCCGGGGGCCTGCAGGGTCTCAGACCGGTCATCAGAAGCTCCCGAAAGGCCCGGCTACTGCAGACCAGCAGTGTCCCTTCCCGGTTACTTATCACGAGTTCCATCAGCCGCAGCGGAGCCAGGTGCGTCAGGCCCGAGACCTCACGTGAACCTCCAGTGACTGCGCAAAACTCCCGGCACAGTCATTTTCTGTCCAGCCCTGCCCTCCTCCCCTCCCCTCCCCTCCCCTCCCCTCCCCTCCCCTCCCCTCCCCTCCCCTCCCCTCCCCTCCCCTGGCAGGTAGTGGGCCCCTCCTTCCTTTATTGTGCATTCCTCTTTTCTTTTCTTCAAGCTTGCTTTCCAGAAAGGATCCTTCACATTCCAAACTGATGACTGATACTGTTTAAACAACTGCATCGAGACCGAGACCGAGCCAGGTGCTGGGAATGGGAATCAAGAACTCAGAGAGTCAAAAGATGCCCACCCCTGGGAAATGCACGGTGACAGCCGAGGGCGGGCGGGCACCAGACACAGAAGAATTTCAGCAGAGAGGTCACTGCTCAGAGGCCAGGCCTGCAGGGTTGGTGGGAGGAGATGCTATCAAAGGTGAACTCAGGAGGCGCCTGTGAGGTAGGCGGAGGCGGAGAGGCACTCCAGGCAGGAAGTGCATGAGCCAAAGCACGAGGCCTGAGGCCGCTCCGACGGGCAAGCAGTCCTGGACTCTGGGCCTAAGACGCAAAGCGAGGCCTGGCCAAAGGGAAGTCGGGAGGATAGAACAGAGGCAGTGTCCGGGGAGGCTCCCGGCGCCACCCCGAGGGGCTTGGGCTTGCTCCTCCAGGGTTTCTCACATTGCGCCCCAGGGGCCCTTTGGGAAGGCCAGGGTGGACAGACACCCGCGCTCCCCGCAGCCCGCAGCCTCTGCTGTCTGCCCCCTCGGGCTGGGCCTCGTCTGCTTTGCAGACCGCTGCCCTGCGCCCCCCTGCGGAGAGCCCTGCCGTCCAGAGGCCGTGAAACCCCCGCGGGGCGTGCCGGGCAGCATCTCGGAGGAACTCAGGGCGCAGCAGGGGCTGCATCGGGGTTTTCTCTGATGGGTAGATACCCCCGGAGTGCTCTCCCCCACAGGCCGGGAAGTGGCCAGTTCGTTTCCTAATTTCACTCCATGCTGAGAAATCTGGAGCTGCTTCCTCCCTCCCAGGCCAGCTAGCCCGGCTGGACCCACTGACCACCAGCCTCACCGGCCCCAACGGCCCCTCACACTCCTGAGTCCACTCCCCCCGGGCCGGCCCATGGGGATGGGCACCCCAGGGACCCTTGAGGCGAAGCTGGAGATCACCGGTATTGACAAGCCACGGTGTCGCCAGAACTGACCTTTCTGACGAAATCTCTCCCTTTTAAAGCCGGCTGCCCTCCCCCCACACGCCCCCTGCTCACCACTACTTACCTCATTAAGTGCTGAGTTTAAGCAGGTCTCCCTCCTCCAATGCTCCCGTCTGCCGCCCAAGCCGCCCGTCACTGGGTCCGGCCGTGGATATCCCAGTGCCTTTAGGCGGCTCTGCACCTGAACCACGTCCCACACCCTAACAGACTGTCCCTCACCCTAACAGACTGTCCCTCACCCTAACAGACTGTCCCACACCCTAACAGACTGTCCCTCGCCCTAACAGACTGTCCCTCACCCTAACAGACTGTCCCACACCCTAACAGACTGTCCCACACCCTAACAGACTGTCCCTCGCCCTAACAGACTGTCCCTCGCCCTAACAGACTGTCCCACACCCTAACAGACTGTCCCACACCCTAACAGACTGTCCCTCGCCCTAACAGACTGTCCCTCGCCCTAACAGACTGTCCCACACCCTAACAGACTGTCCCACACCCTAACAGACTGTCCCTCGCCCTAACAGACTGTCCCTCACCCTAACAGACTGTCCCTCGCCCTAACAGACTGTCCCACACCCTAACAGACTGTCCCTCGCCCTAACAGACTGTCCCTCACCCTAACAGACTGTCCCACACCCTAACAGACTGTCCCTCGCCCTAACAGACTGTCCCTCGCCCTAACAGACTGTCCCACACCCTAACAGACTGTCCCACACCCTAACAGACTGTCCCTCGCCCTAACAGACTGTCCCTCGCCCTAACAGACTGTCCCACACCCTAACAGACTGTCCCACACCCTAACAGACTGTCCCTCGCCCTAACAGACTGTCCCTCGCCCTAACAGACTGTCCCTCGCCCTAACAGACTGTCCCTCGCCCTAACAGACTGTCCCACACCCTAACAGACTGTCCCTCACCCTAACAGACTGTCCTTCACCCTAACAGACTGTCCCTCGCCCTAACAGACTGCCGCCCTGGATCCTGGGCTTCGCCCCGGCTTCCTGGGCTTCGCCCCTCGGGCTGTGGTGCTTCCACCCCAGGGAGGCGGCTGCTAACTCTCCCTCCAGCTCCACCTTCCGGGGACGCTGAGCCTTCCTTACCAAATTCACCTTCTTCATGGGAAAGCGTTGGTCCAAGAAGCCCCACATATTTTGAATGTGCACAGTATCAATAAACATGCTGGAGGATACACCCCCAATAGATGAATCATTGATGTACTTATAGATTATAATCACATATTACTGCAATAATCCATTGCGAACACTATTAAACATACACAAAAATATAAATCAAAGCCAGTGAGTAAAAGATAAACAATATTTTACAAAGTGTTTTTATTTACTAATGATACAAAAAACCTTTACTCTCACTTAAGATATGCAATAAAAGCATTCTTTCTAAGCAGGCAGACAGCTCTGGTAGTGGTGGGGGGGTAAGGGGGTGAAGGGATTGAGCAAAAAAGAGAACTCAGGGGCATGGACAACAGTGCGGTGACTGGGGACAGAGAGGGTAGGTGGAGGTGGAAGAGGGCATAGCAGGGATAAATGGTGATGAAAAAATACAATCAAATATAATTTAAAGCAAAACAAATTAAAAAAAAATATTTTTCTCTGGCGGGTGAGGGCATGTATGGGAATGGGGGGGGCAATGGTAAGATATGTACACATATAATACCTTAATAAAAACAAACATGATATAAAAACAATAAACAAATAAATAAAATAATATTTTTACTGATTTCAGAGAGGAAGGGAGAGGGAGAGAGAGATAGAAACATCAATGATGAGAATCATTGATCAGCTGCCTCCTGCACACCCCCTACTGGGAATCAAGACTGCAACCCGGGCATGTGCCCTGACTTGGAATCGAACCCTGACCTCCTGGTTCATAGGTTAATGCTCAACCACTGAGCAACACCAGCCGGGCTAAAGCAAAATTTTTAAAAAATTATTATTTCTAAGAGGACTATAATGGATATGCTCAATTAATTGTTTTTAATTAGCACACTGCCACCATTATCATCACAGAAAAGAAGAGCAAATTTGTAACACTTGCCTTTTTTTAAATGAAGAATTATATACATTTAAAGTTAAAAATTTTTAAGTTTAGTAACATCTTTATATACTTTCACACAGATAAGAAATCTTTGCAAATTATAGATTTTCATTAGCCACTCCCACCTAATAGTCTACTGTTTATTATTTTTATTATTGTAATTTTGATATGTTTTATATTTTAATATATATTTCACTTTTGTAGTTTTTGAATCCTTATTGCAGAAGGATGAGTTCATCACTCTTCTGGATCTGGGACACATTATCGTTCTTCAAAATATTCTTGGGATATTTTAGCAAGTGCCCTCATCATCATTTAAAGAGTTGTCTTTCAGACCAATCATAGTTAATAGCATCTTCATAGAGTGTTTTTAAAAACAAGTATAGCCCGGCTGGGGTGGCTCGGTGGTTGGGCGTTGACCTATGAACCAGGAGGTCACGGTTCCATTCCCAGTCAGGGCACATGCCCAGGTTGTAAGCTGGGTCCCCAGTGTGGGGTGTGCAGGAGGCAGCTGATCAATGATTCTCTCTCATGGTTAATGTTTCTATCTCTCTCTCTCTCCCTCTTCCTGCCTCTCTGAAATCAATAAACAAACAAACCCCCAAACAAGTATAAATTGGCCACAATAACTGTATTAAATACACTCAGCCTTCCCTGCCCCCTGGCAGGGTCCTCCGTTCAGAGGCCTGAAGCTGGCAACAACTGGGCAAACACACCCACACTTCCACAGGGGCTTCTGTGAATGCTGAGACTGGGAGGGGAAGGCCCAGCTCAGTCCTGGGTTCACCCCATTTCCTGGCTAAGGTGCTGTGTCCTCTCCTCCAGCGGCACTGCCTGGTCTCGCTGAAGTGAGGCTCCTGGACTTCGTTATGGGAGGAGAATGACATTGGGAAAACCTTGTGCATTGGAAACTCCTAAGGCAGGCGTCCTCAAACTACGGCCCGCAGGCCACATGCGGGTGTTTTTGCCGTTTTGTTTTTTTACTTCAAAATAAGATATGTGCAGTGTGCATAGGAATTTGTTCATAGTTTTTCTTAAACTATAGTCCGGCCCTCCAACGGTCTGAGGGACAGTGAACTGGCCCCCTGTTTAAAAAGTTTGAGGACCCCTGCCCTAAGGTGTTCGCAGGTACCAGTGCTGGCACCTGACCAAGGAAGCCAAGTGCAATCATCAGTCAGAGTCACCAGACTGAGCGAGCAGCACCAATCCTTTCGTGTCCTTAAGGCCGTTCCCCAGATAAATAAAACCTGCAGCCCACGTTTGCTTCCTGAGACACTTACTCTGGACCCTCCTGCCAGCTGTGAGTTTAAATCCCTGTACCTCCGTCACCAGCCCAAATGGAAGCCCCTAATGAGGCACCATAAACTACTCCAGCAGCCAACCCCTGTGCTGGAAACTCAGGATTAACTGCTTTTCAGTTCCTTTTATGCGAAGGGACCAGGTGTCATGTCCCAGGAAATATCCCATCAGTGAATGGCTGTGCCTGCCCACACTGGACAGGTTTTTTTTTTTTTTTAAATCCTCACCCGAGGATATGTTTTTATTTTTATTTATTTATATATATATATATATATATATATATATATATATATATATATATATATGTGTGTGTGTGTGTGTGTGTATTATTGATTTTTTACAGAGAGGAAGAGAGAGAGATAGAGAGTTAGAAACACCGATGAGAGAGAAACATCAATCAGCTGCCTCCTGCACACTCCCTACTGGGTATGTGCCCACAACCAAGGTACATGCCCTTGACCGGAATCGAACCTGGGACCCTTGAGTCCGCAGGCCAATGCTCTATCCACTGAGCCAAACCAGTTAGGGCTTAATATATATTTTTATTGATTTCAGAGAGGAAGGGAGAGGAAGAGAGAGATGGAAGCATCAATGATGAGAGAATCATTGATTGGCTGCCTCCTGCACGCCCCACACTGGGGATCAAACCCACAACCTGGGCATGTGCCCTGACCGGGAATCAAATTGGTGACCTCTTGGTTCCTGGGTCAAGGCTCAACCGCTGAGCCACACCCGGCTGGGCCCGGGGATATGCTTTTATTGGTTTGAGAGAGAGAGGAAGGGAGACAGAGAGAAACATCAATCCATTGCCTCCCATATGCACCCTGAACTGGGAATTGAACCTGCAACCTTTCACACTGGACATTTTTCATTCACCCCTTTAGTGCTGACCCATACACAGACAGCATGGTGCGTTTCCTTGTTCTTCGGCTCCTGACTGGGCTCACATGATGAGAGACATGGCAGGAGAGGAGGAAAGTCAGGTATTTATTCCTCTAGTCTTGCCCCTCTTGGCACCATTCTGCTGCCGGTGGAGAAAATGGCACCAGGTGTTAGACGGGTAGCATCAGACTGGACCTCGGGTCAGTAACCTCAGTACTTCAGTTCTGGCAACCACACTCCTCAGGAAGGTGCTGTGGGTTAAAGTGTGTCTTTTCAGGGTCATGGTCTCCACTAATTGGTCAGCGCCAGGGCAGGGAGTCATTCGTCGATGCAGCTGGTCCCAATGTCAGCCATGCCATCCCTTGTCTGGTTTTTCTGCTTTTCTGGGCCTGGCGCTGAAACACAACTGAGGCTTCGATGTTATCCCTAGGGGGTAATGCATAAGGGAGCGGTTGTGCAAGGGCCCACATGGGAGTGGAAGGAGGCCAATCTTCAGCCCTTGTCCTCTTCTAAGGCGATCTACCACATGATCAGGGATATGCTAGGGGAGGAATGGTTACCTGGGGGCCAGGTCCTTGTTTTCCCAGTTGTTAGGCAGCCAGGGCGTTCAGCCCTGCTGACCTTCTGTACCTGGCCTATCGTCCTTGCTCTGCTCCTGAACAGCTTTACAAACTATTCCTCTAAGCTTTCCTGTATTACCTCACTTGAGAAGATTTGTTTCCTGATAGGAACTGTCCAAATAGTAGCTTTCGTGCAAATGCCATTCTTTGGTTCTTGTGATACTGAGTCAAACAGGAAAATGGGTGTCATAACAACAGCAACAATAATGAACTTTTCTTGAGTGCTTACTAAAAGTCAGACACTTGCATAAAAGCAATGCATATTACTCTACATGTGTTAATTCACTTTAACCCCACAACACCTTCCTGAGGAGGGTGGTAGGCAGCCTCTAGGATGACCCAATGACCCCTGCCTGCTGATATTCACACCCTGGTAACACCCTCACCCTAAGTATGGGCTGGATTTAGTGACTTGCTTCTAATGACTAGAATATAGCAGAGAGATGCAATGTCATTTTCAAGATTAGGCTCCAGTTTTCTCACTTGGAGGGAAGACATTTGTCATGTTGTGGGCTGTCCAATGGAGATACACACGTAGCAATAAATTGATGTCTCCAGCAAACAGGCAGAGATGACCTGAGGATTGCCAACAGCTATGTGAGTTAACTCAAAAGCAAATCCTCCTTCAGCCAAGCCTTGAGATGCCTGTGGCCCTGACTCACACCTGGACTGCAGTCTTATCGGAGACACTGAGCCAAACGCACCCAGCTAAGCTACACCCGTCCTCACCCAGAAAAATTGAGGTAATAAATGTGTGTTTTAAGTCACTAAGTTTTGGAGTAACTTGTTACACAGCAATTGATAACTAATACAAAGAAGTGTCATTATTATCATCCTCATTTTATTTATTTATTTTTTTACTTTTTAATTAAATTTATTGGGATGACATCTATCTATCATCTATCTATCTATCTATCTATCTATCTATCTATCTATCTATCTATCTAAAAGCCTAAGCAACCTATAAGACCAAATGATCAGAATGACCAGATTGACCAGTTGACCAGTCACTATGACGCACACTGACCACCAGGGGTCAGATGCTCAATGCAGGAGCTGCCCTCTGGTGGTCAGTGCACTCCCACAGCCAACCTCCCATGGTCCCTCCCCCTGGCTGACTGGCCCCCCAATAGGCCTTGATTGCCGGCCAGGCTGAGGGACCCCACCCGTGCATGAATTTGTGCACCAGGCCTCTACTTGGTTAATAAAATTATATAGGTTTCAGATGTACAATTCTATAATACATCATCTGTATATTGTATTGCATGTTCAAGTCTCCTTCCATCACCATTTATCTCCCCTTTACCCTCTTCTACCCCCTCCCACCCCCACCCTCTGGTAATCACCATACTGTTGTGTGTGTCTATGAGGTTGTTGTTGTTGTTGTTTTCTTAATCCCTTCACTTCTTTCACCCAGCCCCATATCCTCAATTTAGAGAGTAGGGTGCATTTTTTTCTTGTTTCCTTACTTTGTCTTTGTCTGTTGTATTCTTGTCATAAGAAAGAGATTGCACAGGCATAAATCCTATAAACCTGTTATCCTGGCCAGCCCCTACAAACACAAGCTTGCAGACCTCCTCAGACTGGCTGTATGTAAACAAGCTTGACTGTGGACTATGTGCACATGAGGTAAAAGTCAGTGCTGAGAGAACCTCGGAAGCCAATGCCGCAATTGTTGGGCATGGATCAAGCCTTTACGAGTCATCAGGACACTTACCACCTTGAGCAAAGGCTCACGTGATAGGATAAGTGGTCATGGAATAGGTTAGATTGACATCAGAAACCTCAAGAAAAATGACAACCTCATGAAAAATGACTTACAATGAGTATTTAAAAAAGTGCACACACTCCCCAAACCCATGGTACATCTCTCTTAGGTCTTAGTATGGCTCCAAAAACCCCAAGGCTTAGTTAGCTAAAGCTGTTAACATGCATGTAATTTAAAAAATAAACTAACAGAATTTTACTTTTATCCTAAAAATTCCCTTTAGGTTCCTGCCATCCAGAACGTGTATGTTCCAGTCAAGCTACCTGTGGCTTTAGATTAATAACTCTTTTGACTCTTTGTCCAGCCATAAAAGCTTTAACAAGGACCTTCACCCTCTAAAATTCCCCCAAAAGTTCCTCCCCGGGGAACTTAGCTAGTTATATATGCAAACATGTTGGTCTCTCCTCTTATGCCTTTTTAATAAAATGGACCAACTTAGCGAAAAATAAGTTAGGAAAACCTTTGTTTTAAGTCTACCTCAATGGCCTTCCCATAAAGAAAGATTTTCAAATATGTTGGGAACAATAGAATGCATTCTTTGTTTGATAGGTAGAAACTTATAAAATACAAAATGACTTCAAAAACAGTTCTAAAAGGAAACTTTGGCCAACTGAGAAGGTAATTTTAACTTATGCACCTAAGCGCAAGAGTCTCCTCAAAAAGGTTAATGAAAAATTGAAGATATAAGAGGAACCTAAAACAAAAGACTCTAAGGCCAGTTGGTTTTTCTATCCTTTCTCTCTCAGGAATAGCTATTGCCCGCTTTGGTATTCTAAGGGCTTGACGTAGCTTTCTGCTGGCTCGGGGACATGCAGGCTGTCAGGTCTTTCCTTGAGCTATCAAAGGCATGACTCTGGAAGGTTGTAACCTTCGTAAACTCTTGGGCCCATGGAATTGTTTTACTGTCAAACATATTTATTGTTTGTCCCACCTTAGACCTGACAAGATCATTCAAATAATTTAATAATCCCGTGACCAGATCTCTGGTAGAATTAAAAGTCTGACAGAAACATTTTTAAGGTTTCCTCAGCAACTCTCCAGGCCCTCCTGCAGAAAATCAGGAATGTAAACACAGTTCACGACTGCTTGGGACTGAGCAAACCAAAGGGGGAAAATATTAGGCTGAAGGTTCCCTTTGCCTACGCAGCCCCATCCTCCACCCTCCCACTCTCACCCCCCTCCTTAAATATTGTTTGTCAAAGACAAATACAAACCTTAAAACTCTTCTCTAAAAACAGTAAAAGCCTTGCCATCTAAACAAATGAACTTAACTTGTAATGACTGCTATAAACTAGTGGGTTTTGCATTATTGTACTTGTCTCATGGCTGAAAAAATTTTTTTAAATTATTATTATTGTTGTTTAAATTATTACACGTCTCCTTCCCCCTGATTGGCCCCACACACACACTCCCGGCCCCCAGGATAAGCCCCCACCGCCCCAGTGTCCATGTCCATTGCTTATGCTAATATGCATGCATATGTTAACGTAAAAAAACCATTGAAACCTTTAAAGAATTTTTGTGAGTTTTTTTTTGAGCCAAACTGTCGACATATGCCGGGAAGCAGAACCTCAACGAATTGAGATAATGCTCCGGAGAATGGCGGGTTACATCTGTATTTATACATTGCAATCAAAGGAAAGGGACGTAGGTGGGTTACATGAAATCCATTGGTTATAGACTAGAGAGGTGGGAGAAAGCAAAGTGGGAAAACCCCTGGGATTGGATAAAAAGTAAAATGATAGACACATAGTTAGGTGGGTGCAGGAAAAACTAATATGATAATGAAGGAATTTGTGGTATCTGTCCTTGGTTGTACCCCAAGGGGGCCAAAAAAGGGAAGTTTCAAGTTACCTAGACATTTCAAAGGGTATGTTATTATAGATGCAAAAAGACAGATAGGCTCAGTTAAGGTAAAGTTTGACCTTGTCAGTGAAGATACCAGCCTAGGATGTAACTACCCATCATAACTGCTTTTATTTTCAGACCATCCTTTGTGGTTACTTTAGGTCTCTGAGTTTGCAAGACTGCCATGCAGGCCTCCCCTGAGCTTGTCAGGTCAGCATGCGGCCCCTTTCGTCCACACATACAAGTCTTTTGACTTTTTTTTAATAGTTTATTGATTTTTAGAGAAAGAGTAAGGGAGAGGGGGAGAGAGAAACATAGATCAGCTACCTCCTGTATGCCCCCTACTGGGGATCGAGCCACAACCAGGGCATGTACCATTGACCAGGAATGGAATCGGCAACTTCCTGGCTCACAGGAGGATGCCCCACCATGAGCCACACTGGCCAGGGCTCATGGCTGAAATTTTAAAAAGAAAATATCAGGTCTCTGGTTGCACCTGTCTATGTGTGTGTCTGTCTACCTCCAGAGGATATTACTAAAATTGGTTTGCAAAGAGCTCTGTTTAATTGGCTGTAAGAAATTAAGCACTTATATAAATTAAGAAACATAGCAGAAACTAACCCAAATGTTTTCAGGTTCTGGGAAAATATTTGGTATTAATGCTAATTTAAACAGACATATCTTTTTTTAATTATTATTTTTTAATCCTCTCTCCCTCTCTCTCTCTCTCTCTCTCTATCTCTCTCTCTCTCTCTCTCTCCCTCCCTCCCCCCCACCCAAAATAAATAAATAAATAAATAAATAAATAAAATAAGTATATATATATATATATAAGTATATATATATATATATATATATATATATAAGTATATATATATATATATAAGTATAGTTATTTTATTTATTTATTTATTTATTTATTTATTTATTTATTTATTTTGGGTGGGGGGGAGGGAGAGAGAGAGAGAAACATTGATCAGTTGCCAGTTGCCAACTGGGGATTGAGCCTGCAACCTTTTGGTGCACAGGATGACATTCCAACCAACTGAGCATCCCAGCTAGGGCCCAACATATCTTTGCAGCAAAACCAGACAAGTGACTTCAGGACTGACCTCAGGACCAATTGCATTGAATGATGACTCCCTGCCCTGACTCTGACCAATCAATCAGTGGAGACCCCAACCCTGAAAGGACGCATCTGGAAAGCTGGTGAATATTCTATTGAGGCCTTCCCCTGGGACCTGCCCTAAAATCCCCACCCGTAACCCCCCAGGACCAGGGCCCAGGGTGCTCTGCCTGTGCCTTTCCCTGCCGCTTCTCCAGGTGCGTTACTTTTCCTTCCTCTCTCCCAAGCTCCAAAGGCCCTTCTTTCGCCTCTATAACTTGTTTCCTAAGCCATTTCTTCTATGAATTGCTTCTCCTACCTCTGAGATTTTATAAATAAATGTTCTCTTATAGTTTGAGTCTTGGCCCTGAATTCTTTCCGAGCCAGAACTCACGTACCAAGGTTGCTGAACCCAGGTCTGGTCTGACCCCACTGGTCTAACACCAGCTGCCACCACCACCAAGTTATCCATATTAAGTATACTACTACTCTTATCCTACCTAGGCTTCCACATTTGTCAGCAAGAAAAATAACTCAATATGATGACATTTTCATAATTAATCTAACCTTAAATTGTGAAGAACAAATGAGTTAAATAGATGTAAGTGAAATAAAAGGATTTTTGGTGAAACTTTTTAGCAATAATTATGTGTTATGGTATATGTACTAAAGAATAGTTTCCAGCCCTAGCCGGTTTTGCTCAGTGGATAGAGCGTCAGCCTGCGGACTGAGGGGTCCCAGGTTCAATTCTGGCCAAGCGCACATGCCTGGGTGGGCTCGATCCCCAGTGCGGGGTGTGCAGGAGGCAGCCAATCGGTGATTCTCTCTCATCATTGATGTTTCTATCTCTCTATCCCTCTCCCTTCCTCTCTAAAATCAATAAAAAATTAAAATTAAAAAAAGAACAGTTTCCAAAATTCTTTTGGTAGCTTCAAGCTTTAAAATTTTGCTAGCTAAATTAAATAATAAAAATTGATTGAATATTTAGATCATTTCAAAATAAGAAAAAATACTGAAACATTAGTTGCTAATAAAGTCTAAGTTTACCTATTTGGGGCTCCTAATTTCAGAAAAAACTAAAAGATAAGTTTGGGCCTGTTAAAAATGTCTTATGCTTTGTTGAGAGAGCGTATGAAATATGCTTCTAGTAAAAGAGTCTATGTTTGTAGAGGTTGTGAAATGTGTGGGTTTGCCAATCCATAAAATACTGATATGGCTACTCACAGTAGCTTTTAGCTTTCACTAGAAATTAAGATGAAAGAAAAATAATGTTTTTGGTAATAGTGTTACCGGATGAGGTCTGGTCCCAGGGCTTGTCTGCCTCGGGCCCGCCGGTAATGTGTGGGTTCTTGCCTTCATCTAGGAAAGATTTCACAGCACGAGTCCAGGTGGCTTTTGAGGGTATGTTTATTAAGGCTGGGGACAGTGAAACCAAGGGAGGGCTTAGGGTAGAAGCAGCAACAGGAGGAAGTCAGAGGAAAGGGGGCCTTGGGGACAGGTTCAGGGGGTTAGCCCATGTCGAGCTGCTGCTGCCCACGGCTCCCTGGCTGCAAGTCTCCTGGGGTCCCTTGGAGTTTAGAAGATGCATGTCTGTGTAGGAAGGAAGGGTGGGCTTTTTTTATCTTTCCTTTGCTGGCTTGAATCCTAGGGGAGATCTCAGGGGAGGGTCTTAACAGAATATTCATTAGCTTTTCATGTGTGTTCTAAATTTTGTTTCACAGTGACCTATGATCCTATTTGACAGAGTGTTTTTAAATCTTTCATACACAAACACACACACACACACACACACACACACACACACACACACACATATCCTATATAATAAAAGGCTACTATGCAAATCGACCGAACGGCGGAATGACTGGTTGTTATGACGGGCACTGACCACCAGGGGTCAGACGCTCAACGCAGGAGTTGCCCCCTGGTGGTAAGTGCTCTCCCACAGCAGAGCGCTGTTGGTGGGAGCCTCTTCCGCCTCCTCGGCATTGCTAAGAATGTCTGACTGACGGCTTAGGCCCGCTCTCCTCTCCGCGGGCTCGAGGGCTGTGAGAGGGCGCAGGCCGAGCTGAGGGACCACCCCTCCTACCCAAGTGCACGAATCTCGGGCACTGGGCCTCTAGTATATATATATTTTACAAACTTCCCAAAATTAAAGAGTTTTTTCTTAACCAGAAAATAAATTTTCCATGAAGCCCTACAAAATGAATGTAAATGATTTTATATAAGCTTCAGAGAAATCATCATAATAGCTTATGCTTAGATAGATTTTGTGCCTGATACTGTATAAGCCCTTTGGAAAGTTTACCTGAATAACTGATGGCATCATCAGAGATATATCAAACTTCAACCCTGACATCTACAATTCTTCTTAAGATCTGCCCCCTTTGGTAAACATAAACTTTCATTTTTAAAAAATATTTACAGATTGACCTGTGCATTTAATTTTATCTGCTTTTGTTATCCAATTAAATAAAGGAAACAAAAAGTTAAACAGCACAATATGTAACCAGATGAATATGTATATTAGAAAAGACACCTTCAGAAGGACTCTTTAACCTGCCCAAGATGAAAAGGACTGTATCAGGTACTCTTAACTAATCCGTGGGCTGCCAGTTTTAAGGGTGTTGACTCGTGGGTTCATGTTTCCCATTTAAAGAAAGTTCGTGCACCCAAACTGGACTGCTCCACCAACAGAGGAATTAAAATGAAAAATCACTGGGAAGTGAGTCAGACAGCATCTGTTGTGGACAGTTAACCCAAAATTCTGGAGTAGGCTTGTATAATCTAAACCTTTCTTTCTTTTTTCTTTTTTCTTTTTTTGTTCCTTCATATCTCACAAGTAATATGAGAGTCTAAGCATAAATTTCTACCTGGAAAGATAACTCACCAATGGGCATCGTCATTAAACCTACTTCATAGGTCAAAAACATGCAACTTGTTGCATACATAGTTAATGGCGTTCAATTCCTGGTGATGTCAACCCCTGCAAAGGTCAGATTTCAAAGAATACTTTTTCCGTGGGCCAGTGTTGCAGTGAATAAATACATGATTAGGAACTTACCAAAACCTTAGAAGAAACTGTTGGATCTACCACCAAAAAAATAGCCACCCAAGAAATAAATCTTTACATTCCCTAGACAAGTTGTATTAGACAACATAATTGCTCTCAACCATATTCTAGCTAAAGAAGGTGGGTTTTGCTCTACTGTTAATATTTACTTATTATACTTGGATAAAACACCTCTGGTGAAGTACAAATGGAACTAGATAAGATCTGGGCACAAGCCGAATGATTAAATACAGTGCCCACTGGTAGCCACAGTTCTTTGATATTTTCAGCTGGCTGACTGCAGGTATTGCCTCCTGGTTCAGATCTCCAAATTGGACTTGTCATTTTGTTTGTTATTATAGAAAATTTTGCTGTTATAAAACTTTGTTTTGCATAGCTTGACGCTATAAAGACACCACCCAGATAATGGTTGCTTAACATTTTCAGGTGATTACTGAGGCCTATGGGACGTCCTATAAGAAACCTCTAGAAATTACAGAAGATTTTTGTCCTTAAAAGTTCATGATGGTAAAGCTCATGTGCCCTGACAGGGAGTTGAACTCTCAAACTTTTGGTGTAAGGACTACTGAGCCTCGGCCAGGGCTGTTCTGGCATTCTTGTTGCTGAAATGTGGCCCAAGCTCCTAAGGAAAGATCTTTCCCTCTGACGCAAATCACGACCTAACAGGAATGAGACTTTCTAACAATGGAGCACCGACGAGATGATACCGTCCTTTTCATAACGGGTCAGTTTTGCTTTCCAATGGTTGAAGAGATGCTTTCAAGGAAAGATCATCAAACAGGAGAAATGTGAAAAATAACATAAATGGATCCACCTCAAAATGGAGTCAGAGCTGCTACCCCAGAACTGCCTTACCTGTCTTATGTCTTTGGAATGTTTAAATTGGGCAAAATAAACTTTAGGTCAAACCAACACTATATTCCAAAGCTATTTGCAAAGCTAACAGGAAAGCAGACTGAAAATTAAAGCCATTCTTTAGAATTAGCACTATCATGTATAGCTAAAGAATAGCTACATAATAGCTAAATAATAGCCTATTTGCATCTACTGAAATTCTTTCCTTGACTTTTTTAAACACCAATAGAAGTTCTTTCTTTCTATTCAGGCAATTATTCCCTTCCCTTTCTCATAAAAACCCCTTGCCTTCACCCCCGAGTGGAAACACTATTTGGATTTGTTTCTACCTGAACCAGTGTTTCTTTGGGTTCTCAAATAAATGCTCGTTGCCTCTTACTTTGGCCTTTTATTTTTAAGTTAGCAGTGGGTTCCACTCCATTTTAAAATTCATTTTAAAAAATCAATGTGAATTTAAGGTATCTCAAGGCTGGACCCTCTCTTTTGAGAAGAGAGGGCGATGGGAAAAAGCTGCGGAAAGCTGGAAAGGATGCAATCTTTGGGGGGAAGGGCCCTCGGTTGGACACCCCTTCGTTACCCTCTCTGCAAAAGCCGCAGTGTCCCCCACCGCGCAGGGGAGGAGGTTGGAACCACACACACGTCCCAGACTCTAACTCACCTCGCGCCCGCCGCCCTCCCCTGGGGGGACCCGAGGCCAGATGGGGCCTGAGCCTCAGAACCAAGCTGGGCTGGCGGGACGCCCCGAGGAGAGGGCCCGGGGCCAGCGGCGGCCTCGCGGCGCGTCCACATGTGGCGGGGCCGCAGGGCGGGGCGGGGGGACCGGCAGCCCAGGGGGGAGGGTTTACATCGCCGGGAAGTTCCCGGATGGTCGCAGCCTCCCAGCGCCGAGCGCTTTTCCTGCCCGGCGGCTCAGCCTGCCCCACAGACGAGGGAGAAGTTTCCCAGAAAAAATGCCCGGCGCGCTGCGGGGCCCTGGAGCCGCCCGGAGTCGCTGCGTGGTAAGGGACGCGCGGCCGCCGCCTCGGGCGCCACCAGGTTCCGGGGTCTCCGGGGAGTGATCGTGGAGACCCCCGCGGCTACCCGGGACCCCAGGGGGGGACGGAGTTCGGGAACGCGGCTCGGCGCTGGGTGGGCGCGGGCGGGGGGTGCGGGCGGGGCGGCGGGGGGCGTCGGGGCTGCCTCGGCCGCGGCTGCAGGAGATGGGCGCGGGCGCAGCCCCGGGAGGGGCGCGTCTCCGGCCCCGCGGCCCGCGCGCCCTGCCCGTCCGGCCGATGGGGCGGGAAGGAAGGGGCTCCGGACGCGGGCGCCTCCCGGGCCGGGCGCGCTCCCGGACTCCGTGGACCCCGCGCCGTCCGGGGAACTCGGGACCGTAGGCGCCGTCGTTAACCGCGACGGGGGTTTCGCGGGAATGAGCCTGGGCCGCATCTACGCCCCAGCTCGGCCGAGGGGACTTGGGCATCCCTGGGGTCAGGGCATGCCAGGGAGCTGCCGCGCCTTTTCCGCCGGGGACTCATGCCCATCCCGCACATCGGTTTCCCCGACCAGCCTCCCGCCGGTGGCCCCACACTGATGCTCGCTCTGTGGTCGTGGTGGACGCACGTTAGATGTGTGCGCGGACCTGAGAGGCACCTCGAGTCCGGGTCAGCGCCTTGCCTCCGGGCCTCTCCGAACTTCCCGACAGCTGCACTGCAGTCTCCCTCTCCCGCTTTTTCCTATTAAAATAAGTCTCTCTTTTATTTTAAAAGAACAGTTAGAGCAAGTTGCAAGTGTAAGAGGAAACAGCTGCCCCAGTCGCGGGCGGGGTGGGGGGTGGGGGGGGCAGTATGGGGGTGAGGGGGGCAGATCTTCAGCTGGTGGTTAGACAGTGAACTGTTTGGGACGAACAAAGGTGTGTCTGTGTGAGGAACCCAACCTGGCCAGATCTCTGGTCCTGCCTAATCCCCGAGGAACTGTCCTCCTGGGCTGGGCTCCTGGCCTCATCTCAATTGTCCAGGAAGCCTCTCCAGTTGTCAGCAGTGATTGGGCGGACTTGGTCCCTTTTTCTGAAAACTGTATGTCACTGTTGTCCCCTGGATAGTCACTGGATCCCACCCCCAATTGCTGACACCATGTGACCCCAGACTCCAGGCCCTGCAGCCGGGAGCCCCTGGGCAGAGCGCCTTGGGTGGGTTTTCTTTTGCCAGTTTCCAAAGGCAATTTCAAACAACAGTAGTTTCATTTTGATTCATTGGCATCTTTTTCCTTAAAAAAAAAAAATGCCCTTTCCTATCATTAATAACATAATTTTGAGAAATTTTCCATTTCTGTTTTTGTAAATCACATTTTTACTTCTTGAGGTGTAGGAACCCTACGTCGCCCTGACTGGTGTGGTTCAGTTGGTTGAGCGATGTCCCATGCACCGAAGGGTAGCCAGGTGGGTTCCCGGGTCAGGGCACGTGCCCAGTTTCGGGTTCCATCCCTGGTCTGGGTACATGTGGGAAGCTCTGGATCAATGTTTCCCTCTCACATCACATCAAGGCTTCTCTCTCCCTCTCCCTTCCTCTCTCTCTCTCTAAAATCAACAAAAACATATTTTTTTTAAAAAAAAGAAAGAAACCCATCAGCATTTTTTTTAAATCTTCACAGTGTTCAAAACACAGCCTTCTCCTTTTGCTGTGTATCTGTACCTGCCTGTTATCCCCACAAGGTTGAGTTTCTCAGGGACCAAACCCCAGCCCTCTGCAGAAGCCCTTTCCTTACCCGTTGATTTAGAGGAGAGTGCAATTACATCCAGCTGGAGGGAGTCGGTCCTTCCCTCATAGACTTCCCTCAGTAGACTCTGCAGATGCTACTAAAAGTCGTAAGGTATGAGGATCAAGTGTGACAATGGGGTGTGAAACCGCCAAAAGCAGCACAGCACAGGCATTTGGTGGAGTGTGTAGCACCGAGACGCAGAGGGATAAAGAGCGGACGTGGCAGGATGGGGGGGGGGGGGCAGCGAAGAGAAGGTGTATGGCCTCATCTTTTAAGTTTACTGTCAGGTCCTCTAACCGGGGATGAACCCTCTTTTGTGGGTTACTGGGTCTGTGTCATTGTCTTTGGATGTTTCAGGTTGTGATTTTAGGGACATATATGTTTTCTACAATGCACATCAGGAGAACAAAATCAAGCCAAAGTACCTGTTACCTGTGGCTATAATGTCTTCACTTTTAAGCTCCTGATGTTTGGGATTTTACCTCCCAGAGCCATGGTCTTCCTGAAGCCTGCCCTCCAGTGAGGTCTACCACGCTGCCAGGGACTTCCATGCAGAGGCCTCTGTGCCACTGAGGCTCAGCACCACGGTTACGCCGTGGCACGGGACGGTTTGGGACGTTATTCCTCGTGCACAGCCACTGCCCACACGGGTGAATCGGGCCACAGGTGGGATCAAGCCAGACATTCATCCAGCACCGAGGGTCCCTGCTGGGGGCCCCTGCTGTGCCCCATGCTAGGAGTAGAGGGGGACACCTAGCTCAGAAAGAGGTGACGTTTGCCCCCCGAATGCTTACCTTCTGGGAGAAATGAGACATGGTTTCAACAGCAGGAATGCACGACAGAATGTAGTAAATAAGGTTAAAAAAAAACAAAAACGGTACAGATCAAATACAGGGAATTTAGAGGAGAGTGCAATTACATCCAGCTGGAGGGAGTCGGGCCTTCCCTCATTTGCTGGTCCATTTAACAAGTATTTATTAAGTGTCTGCTACGCGCCAGGCCGGGGAGGGCACGTAGGCACAAGCGCATCGTGCTTCGCCTTCACCGCTGCAGCTGAGGAGCAGTTCAGGTCCTGCCTCCCTGTGACAAGGGAACACTTCTCACGGGGCCTCCTGGTGCTGCCCAGCCCAACATTTGTCAAAATCAGGAACTCCATCTCTTGTGTACTTCGGAATAGTAGAAACTCGAGGCTCACCAAAGCCCCCAGAATACCTTCAATTAGTTGAGTAATGCGATTCCGCCCAACACGCTTTAACTAGTCGCTGAAGTATGCTGGTCCTTAGCCATGGGCGTGCCTAGAAGTTTATAAAGGTTTGATTCTGTTCGTCGGGGGTGAGGCCCAGGAATCTAGGTTTGGAAAGCCCCCCTGGGGGTGCTGACGCACGGCCCAGGGCAGAGTTGCTAAAGGTTAAAGCGCAGGCCAGGAATTGCTTCCTTGCATTCCCAGCTCGCTGTCATTTACAAGTTCTGCGACCTCTGTTTCTTTACCTTTAAAACCTCCCTTGTTCTGAGCGTGGGATGAAGTCATGGACGTGGGACGCGTAGCAGATGTGCGGCCGGTCAGTATTTGTGGGTCGTTACTGTTCGCATCCGTGTTTGCTTGTATAAAGCCGTGTTGCTATTCCTCTTTCCACACAGAAGTACAAAAAGAGCCTAAACAGAGGAACTGCTTTTTATAGAAATGAACGTTTTTAACAATCCCTTAGCTGCCTGGAGTCTATTGAGAGTTCCACACCAGTCACCTCATGTATTCTCTTAACAGCGAAGAAGGAATCTCACAGAACGGAATCTCAGTCCTTGGGGCTCCCTGCCCTCGGTGTCTGCTTCCCCGGTGGAGCCTACTCTGCCGGGATCGTCAGGGCAGAGGAAGGGCTGGAAACCAAAGACTGCTGCCTTGCTGGCCCTTCGGCACCAGGAAGTGTCAGGGTACCACACTGTGGCCATCCCGCAGTGGTCACCGTCACTGTGGGGTGACCAGTGGGACTGCCTGCCCCAGGCCAGACGGCTTAGGTCACAGGGATAGCACCTAAGCCTGTGGGGTGGACAGCCCCCTGCTTTTGTGTTCTTTTGTGGCCAGGGGTCAGGGAACTTCGATTGATCGGAAACATGCTCACTATTAGTCTTCATATTAGTTATAAATTGGCTTTGCTCATACTCCATAAAAGAAAACTACAGCTAAAATAAATAGTCCACACAATGACCTACCATTTTCATTAGTTTAGAAGTTTCAATAAACATGGTTCATATCATAAAAACATGTTGCTATGATGGTATACAAATTTAACATTTTGGCATTGCTTACTATGGATATATTTTTTCCCCATCTAATAAGCCATCTTTCCAGTGTAACTCAATTTCTTCTTTTTAATTTCCTTTGATCTCTTAGTTATATTAAATTAAGTGAATTGGATTTTAAAAACTTTCTATGATCAGACCCAAGATTTAAAAGAGTCTCTCTTTCCTTTCTTCCTATACACTTTCCTGCTTTTCCTTCGTTTTTTTTTGTTTGTTTGTTTTTTGTTTTTTTTGCCTTTAACATTACCATTTACTATTTGTCATTTAATTGAGTCATTTCTGGTCACACAGCCCTGTGAGGTAGGTCCTGCACCTGAGGCTAAGAGAAGTGAGCTCACTTGCCCAAGGTCACACAGCTAGTGACGTAACTGTATTCAAACCCGGGGCAGTCTGATTCCAAACTCTGCACTTCTCACCCTTAGCTTCACCTCTGGCGGTATTGCATACTCCTTTTCACGTAGGGGGCTCTTTTCTCTTCCCGTCTGTATGCTTTTGCACTGCCAGTTCTTCTCCCCACACAGCTACTTCTTTTCGCTTGATGTTGAATCCTATAGAT
Source organism: Cnephaeus nilssonii (assembly GCF_951640355.1). Lineage (NCBI taxonomy): Eukaryota > Metazoa > Chordata > Mammalia > Chiroptera > Vespertilionidae > Cnephaeus > Cnephaeus nilssonii. Next base: position 43,484,702 of record NC_137081.1, read on the forward strand.
TCTTTATGGGCCACAGATACTTTTTGAGAAGACAAATAATAGACTTTGCTAATACTCGATAAATGGAGAATATAGCTAAAATGAACAGGAAGCACAATCACCTACAGATTTCACTAGTTTAGTAGCTTCATTTCAACATGGTTCACATTGTAAAAACATTCTTCTCAAGAGCCAAAATGCTCTCTTCTCCATGAGCTGGTTCCTGTCTCTTCTAGTAAATCCTCATACTTGATTACTTTAAATGCATGTAATGTGTACACCTTATAACATAGTGCTACTATACTGCTACTGTATTCTTAACAGCTGTAGCACCTTCTGCTGTAGGGATGGAGATATGTGACTGGTGCATTATTAGTTATTCATAGTCACCCATTAGAGTTGGCACTGCCAGTTCAGTGACCATCAGCTCACCTGTTAGCTCTTGCTAATGATGCCCAAACAATCAATCCATTGAGTCAAGTCAAACAACCAACCAATTCAGTGACAGAATAAATATAGTCATTTCATTGGCATCCACAGGCCAAATGAGCAGTTGGTTGAATTTCGTGTTTTTCAAACACTTGTGTGTCTCCTCAGCCCATTTCTGAAACCTCCCAAGCATTTTTCTATAGACATACGTACACAGGAGATTTTTATCTGTTGACTGAAGAATTTAGGGCTGGGTGGGGCCAAGAGAGAAATCTGGCACATCTTAGAGTGATGCAAAGCTGAAGTGTTGAACATGTTATCAAATAATATTTCAGGAAACTCTGAGACTCCCCCGACCCCCAGCCCCAGCAGAATAAATTTTGAAAGCAGAGAACCTTCAGACGTTGGAGAAGGTCTTCTCTTTCTTTCTCTCTCTCTTTCTTTCTTTCTCTTTCTTTCTTTCTTTCTTTCTTTCTTTCTTTCTTTCTTTCTTTCTTTCTTTCTTTCTTTCTTTCTCTCTCTCTCTTTCTTTCTTCTTTCTTTCTTTCTTTCTTTCTTTCTTTCTTTCTTTCTTTCTTTCTTTCTTTCTTTCTTTTTTTAAAAAGATTTTTAATAGATTTTTAGAGAGGGGAAGTGAGAGGGAGGGAGAGAGAGAAACATCGACCATTGATGTGAGAGCGAAACATGTAAGAATGAAATAACAATCAGCTGCCTCCTGCAAGTCCCCTACAAAGGATTGAGCCCACAACCCAGGCAAGTGCCCTGACTGGAAATCGAACCCGCAACCTTTGGGGCCACAGGAAGACGTGAAGGGCACCTTGGAGAAGATCTTCAGGAAACATGTACTTAGCTTTTTTTTTTTTCTGAGAATGTAAACTGTGAGCTCAGTGTCTTAACCACAACAGTCTTGTGTTATGGGGATGGATATTTAAATGATGGAGACAGTCAGATCTGCCTGAGATATAAGAGGAAAAAATGGGCTGTTAACAGGCCCGTGTCCGGTAAGCAGCAATGTGAGTGCTGGGGGAGGGACTTCCAGGAAGGACCGAGGTGATGGATTGAGAGGGGTGTGGGGCGGGAGAGTAGAAGAGAACTATTCTAGCTGTCTATCCCAGATCTCAGGCTGAGGAACACCACGACAAGCTTTCCTGTGGTACTGAAGTTTCTAATTTGAATTTTGAGGGTCTAGAAAAAGGCAAAGTAGTTGAAGGCCTCTAAAACCTTTTAAAAATAGTAAAGCAATTTACTTTAGCAATGCCTAATAGTACCTAGTAGGGCCAGAATTACTAGTAGATTGCTATGCATGGTTTAAGAAATAACCCAATGTGTCAGTTTAAATAATCTCTGATTTTGTGGGTAAAATTCTACACTGTTCTTTTCTTTCGTGTTTTAGCATTGTTTTGTGTGTGTTTTTAAATGCCTCACATTTTAAGACAAATTAAAAAACTAGATGTTTGTTCAACTTGTGTGGAGCTACACAACCATGTTTGAATGTTGTTGGGAATAAGCTGGATAGAGGGAAAAGGAAATAAAAAAATAAAACTGGGGCATACTTGAGTGATATTTGACAAGGTATTGGAGCTAGAGCCTTACTAATTGAACATCATAATTTTCTCTCCTTCATTTTCCCTTTTAAAAAAAATATCTTCACCTGAGGGTATGTTTATGTTTATATTGATGAGAGAGAGAGAGAGAGAGAGAGAGAGAGAGAGAGAAGCATTGATGTGAGATAAATATTGATCAGTTGCCTCCTGTCTGTGCCCTACTGGCTAGGTGTCCTGACTGGGAATCAAACCTGTGACCCTTCGGTGCACACTCCAATCAACTGAGCCACACTGACCAGGGTCATTTTCCCTTTTTGATGAGGACCCGGAAGAAGTAAAATAAAAAAAAATGTCTCAGTTAGTTAAAGGACTATGCAGAGGGTGAGGGGGTGTTATGGAATTACTTTAACCATAAAATTCCTTTCTGTACAGAATTTTTATATACATCTTTTCTACTCTGCTATGATGATGCAGCATGTTCTTAGGACTAGGAAGAGGTTTTTGTTCACCACCAGGCCAGGCGCTCAGCATTTGTAAACCAGTCTTTGCGTTCTTATTTTTGCTGAAAATGTGACTCTTTTTAAAAATTAAATTATAGTTTTTATTTTCTTCAGATTACAGAAGTATTATATGCTTGATATAAATAAGACAGAAAGGAAAGAAGTACAAAAAGAAAAAGTTAATACATTTTCTCATATCTTTCTCAAATTCTAACCCCTTGAGGTAATCAATATTATCAGGATACTTCTTCAATTTTCTCTTTGCTGATATAACTATATACAAATATATATGCACATATATAATTTTTTCTATTAAAACTAGAAACAATGCACATCAGGCTATAATATTTTTTTATTGAGATATAATTGACATGTAACATTGTGTAAGTTTAAGAAGTACAATGTGATGATTTTTTAATGTTTTTATTGATTTTAGAGAAAGAGGAAGGGAGAGGGATAGAGAGATAGAAACATCCATGAGAAACATCAATTGCTTGCACGCTCCCTACTGGGGATCAAACCCACAACCTCGGCATGTGCCCTGACCAGGAATCAAACCCACGACCTCTTGGTTCATCAGTCAACGCTCAACCACTTAGCCACACCAGCTGGTCTTTGATGATTTGTTATGTTTCTATATTACAATATGATTACCACCATAGCATAAGCTAGCACCTTTCATGTCATGTAATTATTCCTTTTTGTGGTGAGAACATTTAAGATAGAGTCTCTTAGCAACTTTCAAAAATATAATACTAGAGGCTCAGTGCACGAAAATTTATGAACTCGGGGGAGGGGTCCCCCTTCCCTTGCAGGCCTGTGCCCTCTAGCAGTCCAGGAGCCCTTGGGGGATGTCCAACTGACTGCTTAGGCCCAATCCCCGTCTGGCCTCCCTCTGCAGGAGGTTACCTGTGGACCAATCAGGGGATGGCGCCAACGAGTGAGCAGCTGGCCCCACATCCCATCGCCCTGCTGCCGCCTGCCATTGCTGCCTCCATTGGCCTCCCTCTGCGGGAGGCGACTGGGGGCCAATCAGGGGATGCACCAGCTGGTGAGCACCCAGCTCCACCCCCTGATTGCCCCTCTGCTGCCGGTCACCGCCCCCTCCACCCCCCCAATCACTGTCCCCTCCCTCTGCCCACCGGCACCCACCTTGGCTGGCCTGGCACTGCTGGCTTGCTGGCCCCATCCCCCACAGACCAGTGGTTCTGTCGTTCAGTCGATTTGCATATTAGGCTTTTATTATATAGGATAATACAGTGTTGTTAACTATAATCACAATGCTGTTCATTAGGTCCCTAGAACTTACTCGTCTTCTAAATGCACGTCTGTACCCTTCAACCATCATCCCCAATTCCCCCACCTCCCAGCCCCTGGTAACCACCAGTCTACTCTGTTTCTACGAGGTGAGCTTTTTAAGATTCCACATATGGGTCAAATCATACAGTGCTTGTCTTTTTCTGTCTCATTTATTTCACTTAGCTTAATGCCCTCAAGATCCACCATGTTGTCACAAATGACAGGATTTCCCTTTTTCTCTTGGCTGAATAATATTTCATTGTGTATATATACCATGTCTTCTTTAGCCATTCATCTGTTGATAGGCACTTGGGTTGTTTCCAAATTTTGGCTATTTTAAATAGTGCTACAATAAACATCAGGATGCAGATACCTTTTTGATATCCAGGAGATTTTTTTCAACATAACAAAATGCTATAGACATCCTCTCCAAACTAAAAACTCACTTATGTCCTGGCTGCATACTTAATCAGATTGGTTCAAGTTTTGTGCTAATGCAACAGTTCTCTGAATATCCTTGTATGTGAGCTTGACTCTGCTAACATTCAGAAGCTTTCATTTCTGTCTGTCAGAATCCCCAAATTGGTATTACTTTCCAAAAGTTATAGTAATTATTAGTTCGACTCACACGATAGGAAATTATATATTTTCCCACATTCTTGCCAGCTTAACTCATTTTAGCAGTATTAAATTTCTAATCTCTCTTTCCTGTTTTGTTTCAGATTATTTCTTTAGGGAGCACTTGTCACTATCTTTACCTCTTTTTAAAAAAAATCCATTCATTTGAATTATTCATGCTCTGCCTTTCCTCAATTTTCTAATGTGCATAGGATTTCTTACAGAACTGGAGAAGAAAACTTGAGCCTAAGCTCACTGAGCTTAATCACTCTATATTGAAATGAAACAAAACACTTGATTTCTATTTATAATAAGGTAAATATGGACCTGTCAATCTTAATTTTTTCCTTCTAAAAGTGTATTATTTGAGAAATGGTCTCAGGAAATATAAATGTTTTGATGGGAAAAACAGAAAGTCACAACACACGAAGATGGGAAATTTTAAAGGCATTTTGAGCTTGCAAAGCTAGCGAGGCATCCTTCTTGAATCCCAAAGTCTGAAGACAAAGGTTCTTTGAGAGCATTAGGTATAAGTTATTCTGAATTACGTCCAGAGGAAAAATGAATCACAGCAGATAGGAATTCAAATCTGGAGCATTGTTGAGAGCCCCTGCCCTGTTGCTTCCACTTGTTTTTCTAGGAGGTGAGACTAGATTCCATTTCTCCTGTCCTTGCAATTGCTGAGTTCATTATAAAATTATTTGTATATAACTCCAGGAGTGCATTGGCTAATCAGAAACAGCTGTACAACTGGATTCGTTTATATGAACAGAATGACTAAATCAATCAGCCAAATTTCTTGCATTCGGGTAGGTGGGGGCCAACATTGTGTAGCTCAGAATAATAACAGCGCTTTGTGACTAACCTGACAGATGGCAGAAAGATTGTGTCTGGGCAGCACAGGTTGGAACTGAAAATTAAGGAACCCTATGAGTCCTTGATATCTGCCACCATCAAGTGTAACTCGATTTTCAGTGCTGGTGCTTTAAAGGCTAGGGAGCTTCATAAAGGGACATCATGTTCAAAAAAGAACCCGGGAGAGTTGCATCCTCCGAAGGCTGCATCTCCCGAATGAGGCTGGATTGTCCAGATCGGGGTCCCCTGACAGATAAGAGCGTGCATTCTGCCAAACCTCACAGTCTGGAATACACCAAGGCCCCGTGCTGGGAAAGTGTCACAGACAAGACAAGCAAACTGACCTGTGTGACCAGAGGGAGCCACACTAAATCAGGGAGAAGACACGAGTTCCCAAGCGAGATGGGGGCCAGAGTCCTGACTAATGTAGCCAGAGGAATTCCCCGGGTTATGTGTTCATGTGCAAAACCCAAAGGTCCGTGAGGGGAATGAGTTCACAGAATGCACCCCATCCATCTGGTTCCTTGGCGGTAATCTTGAGACGGGAGGTCTGAGAGCAGGGAAATCTTTAGCCTTCAAGTCTCCATGTGTGCCGCAGGCTTGAGGAACCCTGGACTCTACCACTTAACAACACAGGTCACTCTCAAGGCCAGAAGCCCACCGACCCCGACTAGCCAGAGTCATCGGGCGGATTGGGCTCCGGGTGCCCGGTTGGCCTGATGTGGAGCGAACCTTGATAGGGCGCTGCCTTAGGGTTTACCCCGTGAGTGGCACAGTGAGGGAAGGTGCCAGGGGGAATTGGCAGCTTTCCTCTCGCTGCATACCATAGCAATGGCACTGGAATTTGCAAACACGTCTTCTTGGGGCCCCATATGCTGATGCCTCTGCCCTGACTTCACGTTGACCCTGCCCTGGGTTGGGATGTCTATCAATCCTCAGAGAGAGTGTAGACTTTTGAAAATTAACTCCTTGAGGGGCAAGTCCTGATATCAACTAGCGCATTTACTGAATTCCTTTTGCATTGAATCTGCTGACGGTAGAGTGGTAAAGTGGTAAGAGCAGTAAACCAGGAGTTCAACACTTGTATTTTAATCCCAGTTTTGTTGCCTAGTGGTCATATGACCTTGACAACAATAGGCAGTATGCAAATATCTGTAAGAATGGGGAGAAGATTGAGGCTAGTGATGGGACAGATGGAACATCTCTGGACACGGCACTGTCTAGACAGTGTAACAGTTAACATTTTAACTTACCAGTCAGGAATATGATGAGTCTGAGATGTTACTGTGCCCGTGTTTGACTAGGTATTTGGTCAACAAGGGAGAGAAGTATGTGTCTATCACATTTCTCATTAAGCTAAACCATTATTGTGTGTTGTGTGTAATATATAAATGTGAAATTACTTTTCAGCAAACTCACCCAGTTGTTCATTTTTATTTGAATCTCCCTGTATGCTTGCAGAAGAATGAACGTTAACTATTACCCTGAGGTTTTCTTTGTGATGTTATTTGCGGGAGTGGGATATGAGCTGGATGAGTCCCGGTCTGTCTGTAGACCTTGTTTTATTTACATGCAGTGAAAATCACACTACTTCACTATATGCATACACACACCCATTATACTCATCCTTATTCTGAATTAGCATACACGTGCTCACAACCTAAACCACCTCCCCTCACCATCTACCGCACACAGGAGCATGTGCGAGCACAGGCGTGCACAGGTACATCATTGGCTAAACCCACTTAAAGAGCACTTCAGATATAACCAGGAAGTACCAATTCCAGACTCCAATGGGAAAACACATGTATGGCTGTAGCTTTATATTCATCAGCCTTTGTAGTTTCTTAGAAGGCAGAGGTCATTGCTCACTGTGGTGCTGTGTGTGCCATCTCAGACAACACACCATATGCAGGTGCCTGTAGTGCATGCTTTGGAGGATGTACACTGTGACGGTGCTGATGCCTGGGAGTGGATAAAAATACCAGGGGGGCTTTCCCTGGGGAGTTCTACCAGGACTGTTGCTTGGTGGTGGTGACCGGTGCTGGTTGAGGCTCTTGTTTGCATTTCTTACTTCTGGTCTGAGGAATAATACATTGCTGTTTTGGCTCAGAGGCAGACCATTTTGGGTGGCATCCAAGAAACTGTGCATTGCTCTTGCTTCCCGAGATTGGTGCTAACATTACAGGGCCTCCAGCTGTGCATAGAAAGATCCTGGACCAACACACTGGCAAATGGTGCCCCTGTGGATGCCCTGCTTTACGGAGACATTAGACACGCTGTCTGCCTGGGAAGCTGAACCTTAGGACGGTGTCCAAGAGAGCCCACCCACCGTCTGTAGATAAGGAGAAAATGCCTTCTGAGTTCCAACCCAGAAGCCCAAGAGAGGATGGAGCCTCAGGAGAAACTTTCCCTCTACTCCCCTTCAGCTCTGGCCCCAGCAACACGAGGGGGCGAGGAACAGGGAGGAGGGTCCTGGTGGTGGAGAGAGAGCGGAGGTCAACAGTGACAGCAGGGGAAAGAATCAGGTGGTCCTGAGCTACAGGGAGAAGCCCCAGAGTGGGATGGGGAGGCCAGGGGTGAAGGGACTGGATCCTAAACTTCCTCTGCAGGGGTAAGGAGCTCCCTGGCCGAGTGAAGTTGCTGGGGCAGAGGGCGGAGGGGTTGGAAGTGCAGGGAAACTTGGTGAGAGGGACTAAGCTGTGGTCTGCCCTTAGGAAGAACTCATCAGGAAGCAGAAATAAGAAGATGTCTGCTCTCCTCGTGCTTACACAGAAGTCAGGAATGAAGTATTTCTCTTCAGATTTCCAGCAATCGTTTTTAGAGAAGTAACACTAATATCATCTAACATAGATCGCTTACTGTGGACCAGGCGATGTTCTAAATCAGTGATGGGCAACCTTTTGAGCTTGGTGTGTCAAACTTCGCCAAAAAACTGAGCATAACTCGGGTAGTGTGTCACTTTGAGGAAAAAACATTATTTCGCAAATGTTTCATCCTCAGGAGCAGCAAATGTTTCATCCTCGGCATGCGGCCGCCTCAGCGGCCGCGTGTCATCAGAAATGGCTACGCGTGTCAGTGCTGACACGCGTGTCATAGGTTTGCCATCACTGTTCTAAATGCTCTAAGTTAAGTCACTGAATCCGTATAACAGCTCTATGAGGCAGGCTCTATGTCTTCATTGTAGAGACGAGGAATTTGGGTTAGTCACCTTGCCCAAGTTCACGCAGCTAACTTGCCAGAATAGAGATTCAGTCCCTGCCGGGTAGCTTCAGAGCCCCCTCGGAACCCTGGTGTCCCCGCCTCCCTCCAGTAAGGATCGTCCAATTGGAAAGATAGCTGAGCACTGCTATAGTGTTCTGGGGAGTACCTAGGCTTTCTGTCCCTCTGTTTCCCTGCGTGATTCTGGGTTCCGGTCACCAACTCACTGCGAAAAGGACAGTTAGAGACGGTCAACACCAACGGCTGACCCACCAGCAGAAGGGCCTGCTCTTTGTATCTGAATCACCCACTTGGACCCCTGACACCCATCACAGGCATGCGTTCTCATTGACCCCCTAAGACTTCAGCGGTCTCGAAGGAGGAAGAAACATTTCCTAGAGTATCACGAATTCCGCCTAAGACTGGTGTCAGTGACTGGTGTCCCATTATGTTCTCAAGAATAAATGAGTAACGTAAGTTACATTCAGCCAGTGGGGCAAAGACTATACTAGTTAACGATAAAATGGAGAGCCTTTCATAAAATCCCAGAACGTGTGAGCTGGGAAGCAAAGTGAAAATGGAGACCGTTTTGCCAGACCTCCATGTCCCAGGTGAGGAAACAGAACTGCAGAGAAGTTGGATGGCTTTCCCAAGGCCGGTGGCTGTTGGTAACAGGAGTTGAGACAAGAGCCCAGACAAGAGCTGAGTGTCAGTCCAGCCCACCTTCCCCTGCCTGAGAGTGCATACACTATCCTAGGAATGCCTTCCTTACTAAATCCCAGGTGAACCCTAGGATGATCTTTCTTTGCTGGGTGGGACCAGGTGAACCTTGCCGTACAGATGTGAGCGGTGTAGTTGGACACCTCCTTCCAGGGCAGCACACAGTAGGCCCAGCCAAGGAGAAGGCCGTGTGTTCACGGCACCTGCCCCATGGAGCTCCCAGCGCTGAGCCTCTGCTTTCTGGGCAGTTCCGGGGAGGAGAGCAGACACCTGTCCCCAGTACCCTCTGCTCGCATTACTTGTCTTGGGGGTGAAGGAATCAAAGTAACTCAGTGTACAGCAGAGTTCAGTGAGGGGGATGAGGTCGAGGGAAATGGTCACCTTGTTTTCATAAAGAAAAATATTTCTCAAAACCCTGCTGCTGAGAGTAATTGTCAGGCAGCCAGGCCTCCTTGAGCTCTGGCCACATTGGCGTCCGAAAGGCCTCCAAAGAGTAGGCCCTTCCTGGGAGAGGCCCAGGAGCCTGCAGAGAGCTCCTGGGAGCTCTGCTTCACCAGCCACCTGGGCAGATCAACACAGGACTCATCTGGGATCAACAGGCAACCTTGTACCTGCAGATCAATGACCTGGGATCCCCACAAGCCAGAATGGGGAAGAATTCAGCTTTTTATCAGATAAGGACAGAAACCTAGGGCCAGAAGGGCACCCGGAACTGTTTTCCCACCTCTGGGCTATGTTCAGGGCTCAACAGGGGCTGCGGAGTATCCTTGGCTGGGGCTGACTTCAGCCCTGGTCTTGTGTGACTCCACCCACCCACAGCAAGAGCTTTGGTGCGGGGGATTGAAACTGTAAGTGCAAAGAAGAAACTTGAGGGCCATTATCCACAACCCCTGCAGAGACCTTGACCAGTAGTCCCCACAGCACCCTCCTTTCTGGGCCACCAAGTAGGTAGGAGTGCTTTATTCCTGCAGGCCCCACAGTACTGTCAGCCCCATGGTGACTTCTCCTGTGGCAGTTTATCTAACCATCTTTTCAAGCCCAGAGATGGACAAAATGGAAAAGCTCTCAGGCGAGCAGAAGGTAGAACAAAACCAACTCTGTTCTTAGGGCCGATCTGATCCGGGAAGGCTCTCGGGGAGATGCGCTGTTCACCAGCCCCACGGGGCCTTTCCAACCTCAAACCCACAGGCCCCTGCTCTTGGTCAGAGGACAAGAGGATCTCTTTTTTTCTGATGTGACCCAGAACTCTTCTAGAATGAAGCAAAAAACCAGAGGCAGAGCTAGGACTCCAATGTAAAAGTTTTTGATACTCGAGTCCCTGGTCCCTCTGCCTCTAGAAATGATTAGAATGGCAGTTTGGTGACACATCCTGTCTCTGAGCGTGCTGTTCCAGGGTCAGCCCGCCTCCTGTGATGCCTCTTTGGCACAGGCAGACTTCTGACTTATTGCTGCTCCTCCCCCTCCCTAAGCCTGGATGGTCCAGAAAGTGGCTGAGTAGTCAAGGAGAGCAGAGGGTCCTGCTGTGGGCAAGCACTGGGCTGGTGCAAATGGGCTGCACCTTCTCCTGAACTTACTGTCTCAGCGGCAATGGGAACTTATGAACTCTCATGAAACCAGTAATGGCCTGCTTCCTTGGAGGAACTAGAGGGCAGGGTGTGCTGTAACTAACCCTGTTGCATAAGTTAACACACTGAGTTCCTCCTCCCCCTCCCCCCATGAGGTGCATGGGAAGGACCCGAGGCGGAAGAACTGCACAAATAAACTCGGTCCTCTGTAGAGGAGCTTTGCACTGTGTGTCCCGGGGCCTAGGAAAACAGGGCAGTGGGTCCCTTCGATTCTTTCCAGAGTCAAAAACATTTTTAAGAGAGAAAATGTAAATGTAGGAGGCTACACGTGCGTTAGAGTTTAAACACAACAAAAACGAGCATGCATCGTCTAAACCAGCGTTTTGAAACCTTTTTAACTGTGACCCACGTTTTTCATTGAGATCCATTACAGATAGATAGATAATAGAAACAAAAGTTCTATAAAACAATCCCCATTCTTACCCAATGCGATACATTTTTAGTATATACATATTTTTAAAATATATTTTATTGATTTCAGAGAGGAAGGGAGAGAGATAGAAACATTAACGATGAGAAAGAATCATTGATTGGCTTTCTCCTGCAAACCCCCCCACTTGGGATCAAGCCCACAACCTGGTCGTGTGCCCTGACCAGGAATCAAACTGTGACCTCTTGGTTCATAGGTCGATGATCAAACATTGAGCCACACCGGTCAGGCTATTTTTATTATATTTTTGAAAGAGGAGCTAGTTGCAACCCACTAAATTGATTTGGCTGTTAGAGACTAGGCAGCAACTTGTAGTTTGAAAATTACTGATTATAATAGAAATGTGTCAGGCATGTAGAAACCAGTCTCATTGTAGCTGTCAGACTTCTACAGAAAGAGATCCAGTAACACAGGATTCACGACCCTAGAAGAGGTTTTCTTCACTCATCCATCACTAAAAGTTTGTGGGCAGTGATGGTGATGGAGGACCAAGGAGGGGAGCAGAGTTCATGGCTGATGGAGGGAGTAGGGGTCTGATTTTAATTCTGTTCAGACAGAGAACAGTTGAGTATCCATGGTGCATTGTCTTGGCACAAATAAGACACAGAACCTGCTCAGAGTGTAAGAGTGCTCGTAGTCAAATGAGTGTGCAGTAATTCCATCCAGTACGGTTTATAGTGAAATGAAAGCACAAACAGAATGATATAGAGAACCTGAGGTCCTCTGAGGTCCCTAAAAGGAGGCACCACTGTTCTAGGGTTATATTTAGTGTTACATCCCTAGTTCTCTGTCTCATATATAGTAAATATCTATAAAAGAATAATATGCAAATTGACCGCACCTCTGCTACACCACAAGCCACACCCACCAGCCAATCAGGAGCAAGTATGCAAATTAACCCAATCAAGATGGCTGCAGCCACGGAGTGAGCAGGAGGCTTGGGTTTCCCCAGCAATGGAGAAAGCCAAGCTTCCTACACACCCTGGCTGGCCCAGGCCTCTGTTCAAGGCTACAAAGTTTCAATTATAGAAGATAAATAAATCCCAACAAAAATGGCTGCGGCCATGGAGCGAGCAGAGAAGGAGGCTTGGGTTTCCCCAGCGATGGAGGAAGCAAAGTTCCTGGCCTGCCCTGGCCTCTGCAGAAGGCTACAAAGTTTCAATTATAGAAGATAAATAAATCCCAGATACCAGCGCCTCCACTTGGGTCGCCGGGGGGCGTGGCCGGCCTGCAAACCACCACAGGCCCCTCACCCAGGCCGCCCCATGCCCCAAGAGAACCCCCACCCTGATCCAGGACACCCTTCAGGGCAAACCAGCTGGCCCCTACCCATGGACCAGGCCTCTATCCTACCTAATAAAAGAGTAGTATGCAAATTGACCATCACTCCAACACACAAGATGGCTGCCCCCATGTGGTCAAAGATGGCTGCCCCCATGTGGACACAGATGGCTGCCACAAGATGGCCAGCAGGGGAGGACAGTTGGGAGGGACCAGGCCTGCAAGGGAGGGCAGTTGTGGGTGATCAGGCCAGCAGGAGAGGGCAATTGGGAGGGACCAGGCCTGCAAGGGAGGGCAGTTGGGGGCGATCAAGCCTGCACGGGAGGGCAGTTAGGGGTGGACCCAGGCCTGCAGGGGAGAGCAGTTAGGGGCAATCAGGCTGGCTGGGGAGCAGTTAGGCATCAATCAGGCTGGCAGGGGAGTGGTTAGGGGGTGATCAGGTTGGCAGGCAGAAGCGGTTAGGGGCAGTCAGGAAGGCAGGCAGGCGAGCAATTGGGAGCCAGCAGTCCTGGATTCTGAGAGGGCAGTCGGACATCCCTCAAGGGGTCCCAGATTGGAGAGGGTGCAGGCTGGGCTGAGGGACACACACCCCTGGGCACGAATTTCGTGCACCTGGCCTCTAGTCCTATATAATAAAAGGCTAATATGCAAATTGTCCCCTAGACCAGGAGTTCAACCAGGAGTTCAACCAGGGTGCAGGGCCGGCTAGGGGGAGGGGCTGCAGGCGGTTGGGGTGGGGAGCCGATCGGGGGTGGGGCCGGCCGGCCAACCTTCTGCGTCCCCTCACCCTGGCCAGCTGGCTTGATCAGCCCCGATCGGGCGGGCCAACTGGACCCCACCCGTGCATGAATTCGTGCACTGGGCCTCTAGTTCAGTAACTATTTATTGAAAAACATGTTATCTAGTTGTATCTGATTAATACAATTAGACTAGAAAGAGTCCTAATGATCTATGGTAATATTAATAAAATGCTTTTTGAAGGGCACTTTAACATACTTGATTTATGATGTAGCATAAGAAGTGACAAGATAGATAAGAAAGACCCCCAAAAGTCTGGGTTATAGAGCAGAACTGCAAAACTCCATGTGGGTTTCAGGTCCTCGGCAAAGCAGGCCTTTAAAAAGTTGAGGTTTGTCAGGTCTGACCTGTAAGTGAGCCTGGGGACAAGTTGGGGGCACTTTGCTTGGAAAAGAGAAGTGGGAGTGGTGTGGGGCGAGCTGGTGCTGCCGAGCTGGGAACTCGAGCGTCATTCTGACTTTCCACCGCTGCATCTGAAACTGCCCTCCTTCACCCACCCAGGTCAGGCAGTTCGCGATGATGTGATTCGGGCTTGAATCACCCAAGTTTGGGGTTGGGAGATTTCTCTAGAGAGGAGGGTGTTTGCAGACTACTCTCTGTTGAATCCTAAATGGAGCCTTTGTTTCAAGTTCTGAGCCACCCCTGCACTAACGGGGCATTGAGGCTGAGAAGTGGTCTGGGGCCATGGAGACCTGGCATGGGGCCCGGTGCAGAGTGAAAGGAGCCCCCTGCACCCCTAAGCCGGGTTTCCTGTAAGCATCTGGCCCCAAGTGCTGGCCTTCAGTCCTAGGCCTGCCGGTCCAGATCCCAACTTACCGTCCTGCTGCTAAACTAAATTAGCTACAGGTCCTTCTTTCAAGCAATTGGTATATGTGTGTGTGTGTGTGTGTGTGTGTGTGGCAGGAGGTAGGGTTGGGGAGGGAGGGCAGGGGAAGCAGGCATTTGCAAAGAGGAGAGGGAAAGATGATATGTAACTTGAGAAAAATAGGATGGTTTCTTTCCAAATGAGAAGGTCACATCACTTCAAGAACTTGTACTCAGGAAACACCCCTAAAATGGACACATTTAACCTCAAGGTGATTGCTGTGTATTTTAGATATTCATTCAAGTTTGACATGACCTGACCCCAGAGAAAATGGCTAGGGACCACTGGGAACTGAGGACAAGGTATATTCTTCACAAAATCCCTGGGGATCCAGCCACAGAACAGGTAGCCTGGGGCTCTGAGGCCTGCACGTGGGCGTTGGCACCTTGGCTGTGTCGGGGATGGCAGGCCCACCTAGGCAATTCTGTCTGTTTAATAATCTGCTTAGTTATTGATACCTATCTATTTAAGAGAAAGAACACTCTTGGGTAAGACCAAATCTAGAGGGGAAGGGAGAAAATGGGGGACATTTGTAATAGTGTCAACAATAAAAAATATTAATTAAAAAATAAATGTAATACTTTAAACAATAAAGAATAAATAAATGAATGAATGCCAAAGAGCATTCAAAAATAAGAAAGGCAGGCAGAGAGCCCCAGGTACTAGCTGCAGCTTTGCCAGTGTGTGACCTTGGGCCTCCGTTTCCTCATCTCTAAATTGGGGAGCTTGGAGATGCTCCCCGTGATCTCCCACAGCTCAAACACCCGTGGCTCTCTCCAGCCGGAGAAACATTCTCTGGCAGGAAGGAGCGGCTGCCCCGAGCTCCTTTCTCAGGCAGCCAATGAGCACATTCTTTCCTGTGCCCACATATGGAAGCAATTTCTAGATTATCCAAGGCACTTGTGCCGCTGAGCTCAGCCAGAGGAGCTCAGTGGTGGAAAGTGGAAAGAGACAAAAAACTGCATGTGTTTTCCTTCCACCGTGCGCGTTCATATCTGGAATCGCCTGGGCAGGTTGCTCTCCGTGCTGTCTCGGGGTGTGCACCGGGTGAGGGGTATTTCAGAGGTAAAGTCCTGCTAAAAACAAAGCGAGTGTTGAGCTCACTGCCTCTCTCCCCTGGAAGCCTAAACCCTTTGCACTCGCTTGCTTTTTTCGATTCCTTTATTCTACTGCTAACCGTGTCGAGTCACACTCGACATCCGAGTGCAAAGGGGGCTGGAGGCTGGGGAGGAACATGGATTCCTGAGTTTTGTTCCCACATTTATCGTCATCTTTCTCTCTGGTCTGTTAAAACGAGGACTATTAATGGCTGCCGTTAGTTGCAAGTTGAATTGGAAAACATTAGCCACGGGCTTTGAAGGGGAAAATGTTTTATTAGTTCCTTCTCTGCCAAGGTAACCCTTTATTCATGTTCCTCTTCCGAGCTCCTTGGGGGTTTTGGTAGCAGTTGAGCCACAATTCCTGTAAACTGGTGGCATTTACTCCGAAATTCAGGTCAAGACAGTGACTCTTTCTAGGGCACAACCTTATTCGCAAAGCCTCCTCTGTGGCCTGGTTCCCACCACTGGTCCAAAAGACCTTATTCCCTCCATCCCTCCCTCTTCACTCCTGATCTTAATTCCTGGGAAAGAGCTCACTGAAGGGCATATTTATAGAGAAATGCTTTTTGTCCCTCTTTCATCGGTCTCTAACTTCTCTACTGCCTAATCCCCTCCAACAGTAAGACAAAAATTAATTTGTAAAGCAGGAATATTCTTCCTAGAAATGAAATCTGAGTAAATACGGATCTATAAACATTTACCAATGCTTGTTAAAACGTTCATCAATGTTCTCAGAGACCCAGAGTATCTCTTCCAAATACTTCCTGGAAAAATACCTCTCAAAATCCATACAGTAGGCTGATAAATGCCCAAGGACTCTTAGCAGGAACCACATTCCTTTTTGTTTTGTTTTGTTGCTGGATCTCCAGTGCAGAGCCTTCTGGTCAAAGAGGCCCTGGTATACCCTCAGAGAAAACACATTGACGACTCTGGCTTGCTTCATCTGGGGTTGCTGCTGTCGAGAGCTGGGAATCAAACGACAAAGATAGAAACACTTATCGGGACCTCACATGTCTGGTTGCCCTATTTCAGAACCCTCAGATTAGCTCCGCTTGGCTTTGAATATGGTTGTAATTCTATACTTACACTTTTCCTCCTATGGTTTCTGGACTATTTTAAAGCAGCTAAACTTGCCGCTGTATGGAACCATAATCAGGCATGTTTATTTTAAGTCCCATGTTCCTCTTCTGAGCTCCTCTGGAGTTTTGTAAACTGGAGGCATTTACAACTGTTAGATTCTCTTCACCCGCCTCCTGTCTGCGAGGTGCTAACCGTCTGAAATGCCAATCCCAGAGGGAACTAGAGTGCAGGCCTGTTCCTGCTGGGAGTATCTACAGTATTAAGTTGGCCCGGCTAGGGGCTCTGTGCCAGCCAGTGAGGGCAGCACCCTCCTCTGCTGAGAAGATGAAGATCATTCACCCTGATGTTCTGAGGCCTCGCCTTCCTCTGCAGGGCAGGCAGCATACCCCGCCTCTGGTCTCTAAGGCAGCTGCAGCCACACCCACCCGGACATCCTGCTCCCACTGACCAATCAGGTTCCCTTCTCTCAAGGCAGTCACCAAACCTCGCTCCTCTGCAGCCTGCTCCTGCTTCACGTATTCACTCAGCAAACATTTGTGCTCACTATTGAGAGTTGCTTGTGTTCCAGAAGGGAGAAACAGATAGTAAACAAGCAAACAAATAACTATCAGATAAATTAATGCATAATTCATACTTAGATTAATTACTTAGATAATTAATTGTGAGATGTGCTAAGAAAAAGGTTGACAAATGGTGGGAAGAGGATGTTGGGGATACTCCTCGAGATACAGCTTCCCAGGAAAGCTTCTGAGAACTGAGATATAAATGACAAGGAGCCAGACATGAATACCTGGGGAGAACCGTGTTTCAGGCAAAGGGAATGGCAACTGCAAAGGCCCTGGGGTGAGAATAAGTTGACCAAGTCCAGACAAAGAAAGCGGGAGAGTGTGGCTGTGGGGAGAGGGCGAAGGACGCAGCCAGAGATGTAGGCCAGGGCCCAGTGCTGTGGAAGGACTGGAATAGGGTTTTAACCAGTGGATATCATCAGATGTGTGTTTTAATCAAGTCACTCTTGTTTCCACCGCACCTCTGCCTAGCTCTGAGCTCATGCCTCGCTCCTTAACTCACAGCTGCTCTTCCCATCAGGGTGCCCCCAGCTCTTTCTGCTGCACCCCGGCCCTCCCAGTCCTGAGCCCAGGTCCCTCACTTCTGCAGCCCCAACACCAACTGACCAGTCAGGCCTGGGCTTGAAAGGATGGGTGACTCCCTCTGCCCTGGGCTGGGCTGCAGCACTGGACAAAGAAGAGAGGGAGGTGTGTACTAGGCCTTGAGCCTTTGGGCAGGCTCCTCCCTCCTGACTTCCGTTCCCACCTCCGTTCAGGGGCTCCAGCTGCAAGCTTCAGTGATTGGCACTAACATTGCAGTAACAATGTTCATCAGGCACTTGCTTTAAGCATTTACTCTATGAGATCGACACTGATTGTCCTCTCCCACAATCCTCTAGTCCACGTGTGAGAACCTCTACTCTGGGAACACCCACCACCTGCCAAACAACAGTAATAACAGGAGGGGCGAATGGTTATGGAGTACTTCCTATGTACCTGGATCTCTTTTTATTATTTTTATTTTACCAATGAAGAAACTGAAGCACAAAAAGGTTAGGCGGGCGGCCTGCCTGAGGTCACAGAGCTAGTAAATGGCTGAACCAGGATTTGAACCCAGGCAGGCTGGCTCCAGAAAGCATTTAGAGTACTCTTCCTTCTATTGAAGACTTCCACCCCTGTGCTTTCCACGTGGCGGTCCATGTCCTAATCCTTGTAGCCACAGGATGGTCTGGCTTCATTAACACAGGATGGGCCTGTAAACATTTGAGGACGGTAATCACATCTCTCTTGGTTCCAAACCGTCCCACCACGCTCTCGGGGAGCAGTTCTATCCTAGGTCTCCCAGTTCCTCCCAGAAAAGCACAGAGTGCTGTATAATTTGCAGTCCAAATCCAGTGAGAGGCCAGGGAGCACTATTAATAATTATGCTGGGACAAGGCATACATAGGGACTGTCCAGGGCAAACCAGGATGTGGCTCTCCCTACCCCCAGGCCAGGGTAGAAATGCCACTGCTCCGAACGCCTTCTGAAGACAGAGTGTGTTCAGGGTGGTTCTGGGAAGTTGAGCTGACTCCGCATGGATTCTTGATGGATGGGAATTGGGTTTCAGGAGTCTGCCATTGCTCAGACTTCTTGCAGGGGACAAGTGCAGGATGTGCAGTGGAGTCCCACAACCGCTGATGTGATTGGATCAGTCACCTCCCATCCTGAGTTCCCAGTTAGCTCGTCTGTGAAATGGAGGTTGGTAATCTGGAAGTCCCTTCCAGTCCTAAACCTCTGATCTCATGTAAGCCTTCCTGCCTACACCCTCACTCTCAAGCCACAGACGTGGAAGTTGGAGTTTTTAATCCATTTTCTGTGTTTTGCAGCGCTTCTACCAGCATTATATGCCAGACCCTAGAAGCCGACTTTCAGAGTGCCAGCGATCCCCTTATCTAGCCTGCTTTTGGGGTGTCTGTGAAATTGTGCCGAGTACTAAGTAGCTTCTTTAAATAATGTTTTTCCTCTGAGACAGCCATGGAGTTTGTCGATATAAACACAGGGAACAAAAAACAGCCTCCTTTGAAACTCCCTGTTGACTTATTGAGAAATTTCTTTTGAAAAACTTACCTTTTATAGTTCCTAAAACCTGTATCTGTGACATAATTTCCAAGTGTCTCCACACAGTTTATCTCATTAGATCCTCAATGAGACCATGTAAGGGCAGCTTTACTAGTATCTTCATTTTTCCGTTGCTGAAACAGGCCCCAGGAGACAATATGACGTGAGAGGACACACCGCTAGTTAACGGTGGGACTGCAGCTCAGAGTCACGGCTGCAGTTTTCGGTTTGTGTGTGTTTTTCAAGCAGAGAACTCATTTTTCCAAAAGAAGCAAAGCTTTTCCAGGTAAAGTAGGGTGCACCTGCCTTTTGTGGTCCTCTGCGAGGGGCTCTGTAAAACCCCCATCCCTCCCCACCTCGACGGAACATGGTTTGAACAACACAATCCTTTTCCAAGGTGCCTCGCTGGTTTGCCCATTTCAAGGAGAGAGGATGCTATGGGATTCTGCACAGTTTCGTTCCACATAGACTTGTTGCATGGCATGAACTTCACTGTGATTCTAAGCCATTTGGTCAGACCATCACGGGGCTTGGGTCGTTGTGTGAACATGGTCTCTGCTAGGAGCCTTGTCTCCCTCCCCTCCCTCCTCTCCCCTAACTCCTGAGGCTCAGTGATGACCCTCTGCACCCTGCTTTCCCGCCTTGCCCAGTCCCATTACCAGGGTCATGTCTCCTTTCTGCATGTTACTTTCCTGCCTTCATTATTCCTCCAGCCACCCCATAAACATTCGTTAACCACTTACCAAATAAAACTGTGGTAACAGGCCCAGCCTCGTGACTGGCACATAAGGAGCATGAGCCCCCGCCCCCTGCAGGCACAGTGCCCCTTTATTTCCTCATGTCTGAGATGATTGGCTTCACCAGGATGAGCTCCCAGTTGCTTCTATGGCAAAACCTCTTGCTGTTATGTAGCCTTTTCTCTCCCCTAGAAGGTAAACCTGGGTAATTTTCACTGCCTGAGTGTCCTGACCTCTCTCCTTTGTCAAATCACAGCCTATGCCTCCACCAGAAGTGACTAAAGCAGAAGAGAAGTTAGAGAACAGTTTTCTCTCTGGGGTTGCTGTGTCCCAAGGAGCAGCCGAGTGCCATCTATTCAACGAGCACCCTTCTGTAGGGGCAAAAAAAATGAATGGGGAATATTTCCCATTTTTAAGTCCAGTGCTTGCTCTCTCTCAGCAGTTTGAAAGGGATTCGTGCTCAGCGTCACCAATTGGCAGGTCACTGACGTGCACGCATAAGGTTCTGTTTCTCTTGCTTGGTGTCTGGAGCTTTGCAAACACCGGGAACTGATTCCTCTCTTTCTAAACATGCAACCTTCACGCTACTAGGTTTTTCCTAAGTCCACTCTTTACGTCAATCTCCACCACGTATGATTTATTAATTGGAGATAGTTTTAGAAGACGTGATATATTAAAAAAATACATTGATAATTTTACCTCTAAGAGGTCATTCAGAAAATTCAAAGCATTAGTCCAGTATAAACTGTTAGGAAATATTCTTGGCATTCTGTGTTTTGATTTTTGCAAAAGACACTTTGCTAAGACCCATAGTTCTTTTATAATGATTCTTTCCCTTTCTAAAAGAGCAGCAATTATTGGAAGTAGCAATCCAAAGTTCCACCAAGCCACTATAAATGTAGCAGCCTTTCTCCTCATTCTGCAAATGTGCATGGGTTTTTTAAATAGTCTAGCCATATCCTGGATGTGCGTCAGCTGTCTCCATGGAACATCGATATTGTGTGTGTGTGTGTGTGTGTGTGTGTGTGTGTGTGTGAGAGAGAGAGAGAGAGAGAGAGAGAGAGAGAGAGAGAGAGAGAGAAGAGAGAGAGAGAGAGAGAGAGAGAGAGAGAGAGAGAGAGAGAGAGAGAGATTGCATGCCTGGGCTAAGGCATAGGTAGCTGTTTATTTCTACTAGTCATTTCAGTCTACTAGTCAAACTTGGCCATTCTGTCCCTAAGGTGACTTTTCCCACAGAACTGAACGTTTGATGACCAGTACAACTAAGCCAGAAGCCCCGCAGCGTTCATCTCCCTGAACACAGCAGCGCCCTTGCCCTCAGCCACAGCTGTGGATCTATGCTGCTGGTGAATAAGAGGAAATGGAACATCAGGATGGGTTGGCCAGGGTCTAGTTTCCATTCATGTGGTAATATTCACTTAGCAGACTTGGTTGGACTCCTTAACTGTCTGTCAGACCAGGAATCCTTAAAAATAAAAATAAAAAGTAGGAAAATATTTTCATTGGAAAATGTCTTAGAACCAATGAAAATGGCACAGGAAGCTGGTGGTATGAGTTCTCAATATCCTTTAAATTCTGTTGCTGTTTTCTTGGACATGCCTGCTAGAAACATGGACTTGTCTTTTCATGAAATTTACCCTGTGAAGGAAGTTCTTATTCCCTTTTACTCATATATTTAGTTTATTTGTTAAATGTTACTATGTAACAAATGAACCCCAAACGTAGTGGCTTAAGACAACGTTTAGTTGTTTGTGAATCTGCAGTCTGGGCTGGGTGGGCTCAGCTGTGCGGCTCTTCTGCTGTTCTTGCTTTAACCAGACCTGGTTGGTGTTCAGATGGCAGGTTACCCGGGACAGAACACAGTGGGAATCACGGACGGCTGGGCTTCTCTTGTTCTCCATGTAGTGTCGGACCCCTCACTCTCCGAGTGGCCTCTTCAGCAGGGTCGCTGGACTTTTTACGTGGGGGTTAGGGCCACAGAAGCAGAAGCTGCCAGGCCTTCTTAAGGCTCAGGCACAGGACCAGCAGGGTGTCCCTCCTGCAGCTGTCTTTTGGTTAAGGCAAGTCACAGGTACAGCCCAATTCAAGGTGTGTGTGTGGGGGGGGGGGGGGCTTGTTATTTAATAAAGAAAATGAGCAGTTACTATCTTAAGGCAACTTCTAGTCCTTTTGTCAAAGAAAAGTAACCCTAAGAAAAGAAAGAGGCATACAAACCATTAAAGTGAATTTTTTAAAAAAAATGTCTATTTCCAAGTGATCTGACAGAGACATATCTGTAGCCTGAGAGAATGGAGAGGGAGCATGATCAATTTTTAATAAACATAAATGGTATAATAAATTATGCATGGAGGAATGGTATAAAGCATTAAACAATGAAGGATAAATAATTTAAATGATTAAAAACGGCCTCTGTCACATATTTGATATGTGAGAACTCTATTTGAATTTTCTCTTCAAGGAAATAGAGGAGGACTTTTTTTGAAGGGGATTTTTCGAGACAGGTTTTTAAAGGGAACGTCATCGCGTGGTCTGCCAGGAGAGGCTGTCGAGCACAGGAACTCCGACTTCCATGCTGCCCTGTCTGTGAGTGTGCCTTGCTGGGAGGTGGGGCTGTCTTCTCTCAGGGGAGCAACGGTGCAAGCACTGCCAGCCTTCCGGAGGGCTGAGCCTGCATTCTCTTCTCGTGTCCAGAGAAACGTTGTCAGGTCACAGGGGCATAGTGACGCTGTTCCTTATCTAGTCTTAAACTTCCAGGGTTCCTGGGTCAGAGGTACTGTCCGTGAATATTCACTGCCTGGGGTAAACCCCCATTTCTATCCCCAAATTAGAATGGCTGGACATGTTACAACCAAAGAAATGTTGGCAAAGGCATCCCCCTTTCTGGGGGCCACTCACCTGTGGTTTCAGGGAGCCACATTCATCAAAAGCACCATATTATAAGACACGGTGGCTAAGACCATAGGTGTGGAGGTCAAACTTGTCTAGGTGTGAACCCACTCTCTGCCACTCACTGATTTTATCAACTTTGTTATTAATTGGCCTCCCTGAAGCTCAATTTCCTTATCTGTAAAATGGGTTCAGCAATACGTCCAAAGGACTATTGAGCATTAAATAACACACAAATGTCAGTGACTTAGCTCAGTGTCTGGGACATAGTAAATGCTCAATAAATGTTTATTATTCGCCCTGGCCGATGTTTCTCAATGGTTAGCGTGTTGGCCCGTACACCAAAGGCTCTCCAGCTCAATTCCTGTCAAGGGCATGTACTTGAGTTGCCGGTTTGATCCCTGGACCCAGTCAGGGCATGTACAGGAGGCAACCAATTGATGTGTCTCTCTCACATTGATGTCTCTCTCTTTCCCTCCCTCCCTTCCATTTCTCTAAAAAAAAAAAAAAGAAAGAAAGAAAATCAATGGAAAAAATATCCTTGGGTGATGATTAATAACAACAACAAAATGTTTATTATTAGCTACAGAATTACATATTGAGTGTTTATTTTTCCATATCAGAGCAGTACAAAATGGACCAATTGAATCAGGAAAAAAAAAACCCATAAACCTAGGAAATACCTGCCACCTAATCTAAATCAAAGAACATTAGCTGTGGTCTAAGAGCCAATTCTGGAAAATGCACTATTTTTTAAATAATTGAGTTCAAATACCTTCAGGCAGGGCCTAAGGTGCTCCAGTTAACCCCAGTCTCCAATATTTCCATTGACTTACTTACTCCACCCTGCTTTTACTTCTCTACCTGCCTAGCTCTGATAAGAGTTTGAGTTTGCCACCTCAAGCTGAATAGTTCTATAAAGTTAAATTGTTTTCCCCCAAGTTTCCTACCTCCTGAAATGTTTCTTTTTAATAAGTGTTTTTCCACCCTGTTTCTTCTCCCCTTTAAATTTTTTTATTCATTTATTTACTTATTTATTTATTTGAGAGAGAGAGGAACATCAATTTGTTGTTCTACTTATTTATGCATTTATTGGCTGATTCTTGTATGTGCCCTGACCGGGGATCAAACCCACAACCTTGGTATATAGGGACAACACTCTAACCAATTGAGCTACCCAGCCAGGGAACTCCTGAAATGTTTTAATTTAACTTGGGGCATCTGATAGTCTTAATGGAGATAGGAGAAAAAAATAATTTTCCCTCAACTGAATAATTTTTATAAAATTAAAGGCCAAAACATGTCAATAGATCTTCTGCCAGTTGTTTACTTTGTTGTTATTTCAAATTAATATTTATCTAGTACCCGTGTAGGCATTATATCAGAACTATAGACTATCATAATTCAGAATCTGATAATCTAGGAGTGAAATTGCAGCCATTTATGGTTGATATTCTGCAAACATACATATATATCAATGACAGTTCAAATTGAAATTGTTGGTACACCAGACCATGGGAAACTGAAGACACACTGTGAGTGTTTGACAACATGGCTGCACATATATTGACACTTCTGCTAGTAAGAGGTGGATCTGTGGCTCTTTTCTTTGAATCTCGTGGGGCAGGGGGATTGTCACTACATTGACCAAGAGAGAGGACAGAAGTGGCCCCATGTGACTTCCAGGGCTAGGCCACTTCTGCCTTGTTCATTAGGAACACTTGCTTTTGGAGACTTGACCCACCAAGTAAGAAGTCCGGCTGGGTGATGGAAAGGCCACATGCTCTAGTGGACAGTCTTGGTTGAGCCCATCCTTTAGCCTTCCCAGCCTTGCATCAGACATCAATGAAGAAACCCTCCTGGAAGTGGATCCTCCAACCCTAGTATTCTAGCCCCCATTTATCAGTGAGCTCAGCAAGATGTTATGGGACACAGAAGAGTCGTCTCCACCGTGGCATTTCTGAATCCCTGACTCACATGGTCCATGAGGAAAATGAAGTGGTTGCTTTATGCACCTAAGTTTTGGGGTTGATGGCTACACAGCAATAGTTAACTGGAGCACTTACCCAGCAAGGTGGCCTGGCTTCATATCTTGGGTTGTTACCATATACCATGTGTTTATAAGATCTTGACTGTAAGAACCACCTGGTCCATCAAAACATGCCATATTACTGCTAGTTTTTTTTTCCATACAAGATAACATGGGACATTAGCTAATTGGTTGACAGATATTTATTGAACTGAGACCCATGGTGAAAGGCCACAAACCAATCTCTTCTGCAATTTTATAGTTTGCTTGGAAGGGTATGTTACTGCTATTTTTCATATTATAGTCACCACCCCTAAAATAGAAATAACAGTGTTCCTCAATGATTATGAATTAGTGCATTAAAAAGCACTTAGGGTTGTTTTTTTAATAAAAAGATAATACTGTTGATACACATAATGTAATAATTATTTTAGGTTAATGGATCATGCTAATAGTTCATGCTAGTAAGAGCATTTACAAAGCAACATGAGCATATACAGGAAGATTGGGCCGTTAGGGCCTGAGGTAGCTAGTCATTTAGAAGCAGCTGAACTGTAATGTAATAACAGTCTTAGAACTTCCATTTGGAATCAGCTTAATGGTCTTTTTATGAACAGATAATTCAGGCTGGGTTTTGAAAATCAGGGTGTGGCAGATCACAGGGCGTATCCCGTCTGAGAGGCTGAGTGAAGAAATCTTTATTCTTTCCAATACTGCCTTTTCATCCAGCCAACAACATAGAATGCCAGCACCCTGTCGGTCGAAAGTTATGCTCTGAGGTCAGGGGTAGCCAGTCCACCGCGCATGTGATGCCAGGCAATTAGGCTGTCTCTATACACATAAGTTGGTCATGGTGTTGGTTTCATGCAAGTTGTGTGGAGATCACACACGAGTTCTCACGGCATTTGGGTATTTCTCACTGCCCATCCTTCGGAAGAGAGCCATGGTCATGTTGAACCAGAACAAAGATCCCTAGCACAGATATGGCTGAAGGTAGATTGGGTGCTTTCATTTGTTCAAGACGCTATCTTGCTGAAAATATTGTCAGGAGATGTGCTATTTATGTTTAATCCTAAAAGGAAAACTGAAAAGCTCACCTTTTGAGAAGAGCAGTTGGATGGCATGATGATTCAGTGGAAGTAGAAGGTCCAGGAAACTCCTCCGTATGTAGGAGACTGTAGAAGGAGGAACAAAGGGAGTTTTATATCCAGTTTCAACCTTAAAATCTATAACTTACTAGACAAGTTAACTTAGAATCCAAATCAGCGTTTTTTTTATTTTGAAGCTCTTACACGTTGTGCATACACAGAGCGGGCCATTTACAACACTGGTGAACTGGACGGTGGATTTGAGAACGAGGAAGTCTTCTGTTGTTTGGTGTTGGGAGGTGGCAATCTTTCATTCATTCATTCAGCAGACACCTGCAAGGTGCCAAGGACCTTGCTCCCTCCCAGGAGGAGATGGACCCGTAAGGGAGTGGTGTAGTAGACCACTGGAGCAATGGAGTGAGGGGAGTGGCTCTACCTGGGAGGGTCTGGAAAGAAGAGGCTGACCCCCGAACCAAGGCCAAGATTGCATTACGAGAGACAAGCCACTTCTCTCCCAGGTGCCGTGTCAATCTTTACTTTAGAGATGTGCTGAGAGATGGCAAGTAATTTATTTGTTTTGCTACATGTTGTTCCGGATATTTTTAATGGGATGGAAAAGCAGACTGTGGGCCTGGTTGTTCTGGTAGCACATTCTCCTGTGTGAAGATAGTCCTCTCCGGGTGCGCTTCCCCACTCCTTTTTCCCTTTAAAAGGGCCAATTATGCTCCAAACTTCCTGCCTCCTTCACAGAGAGACGAAACCGTCACAGGTGCTGGACAATAAAAGGGTTCTGTCAAAACAAAACAAAACAAAACAAAACAAAACAAAACAAAACAAAACAAAACAAAACAATCTCTCTCCCATCTTTACTTCATCAACTTGGTGGAAGGAGAATATGGGGGAGGGGCTTCCCAGAGGGAGTGTGGTTTATAACTGAGCCTCCGAGTCACTGCAGCAGCAATTTCTGACCTACTGTTGCCCGGACAGGAGGAACCAAGTTGAGACTGACTGATCTGATCTAGAGCAGGGGTGAAGTTAGGGCTTCGGTTGTGGCTAAGATAGAAATCGCATCTATTCAGAATTACTCTTGATTGCTATTTCCTTGCTTGACCTCCAGATGAAGTGGCTGGCTGCCAGTTGTGGGCCCTGGCATTTGGAAAATATGTGTTTTTAAAGACTGGAATCACACCTGGTGTGGCACAGTGGTGACAACCGCAGATTTATGTCCGTCGTCTCAGGATACTCTGGGGGCACACTGGATGTGTAGGATGGTGGGTGAAATGGCTGTCACTTTAAATTTTCTATCTCTCTTTTTCAAGCATAAGAGTTGGATTTATGTAAGTAAAATAAGCATGTTATGTAACTGCACAGATGAGAAATGGAATCCCAAGGTGTGTCAGTCCACACAGTTTGCACAGTTTTATTAAGGGTTCCTGGATTTTTGATTTTTTTTTTTTAACAATTTGGATAGCATGAGGCAGTTCATTGTGCACAACAACCCAGGATGGTGGTGGTGTTGCTTTGCTTTGTTTGTTTGGTTTTGGTTTTATAACCTTCTGTCCTTGTCTTGAATCAAGCTATATGAATTTTTAAGCTGAATTTATGCATTTAGTAGTATACTACTCGTCACAACTTATTTTCCCCTGCATATTCCTCATTGCTTAGGAAAGCTTCACACCTATAAAGTAGTTACTAAAAATTTCAAAATGCTCTGATGAATATTACAGTTCATGGGGGTAATTTTCTAAAAAGAGGGAAATGTAGTTTATTAAAAACAAAAACCATAATCAACTCATTGTAATATTTCATTAACTCCTATTCTGTGGCTACTTCTGTCACTGTCATTAATGATCCATAGTGCCTCAAGGTCAAAGTGCAGTTTTATAAAATTTTCATATTTCAATAATCACACTTAGGTTACTAGATACAGACATGTTTGATCACTTTTGTACATAAATTTGTCCTTGGAAGTTAATTGGTGGATACGATGTTGCTTTCAATACTGTAAGTATATCATTGAGACATACACAACAGTAGTTTAGTAAACAGTACCTAGTTTTCTTTTAGGTACCTCCCCGAGCACCACTGTTATTTTTAGAAGTTGCTTGAAGGCAAAGAAAATATTGGATGCTGATATACAAAATGTAGTGTTACCCATTCAGAATGACTGTGAGTAATTAATATGATACTGAGAGATGTTTCTTTTGAAAGTTTACCTCATTTACAGAATCATGTGATTTAGCATGTCTATAGCCACTTCAAAGTCCAAATCATAATCCAGGAAATATGTGATAAACACATGTGGTTGGGTTTGATGTTGCTCAACTGGATATGTTCCATACTCTGATTGTAACCTGAATAAATCCTGAGACCCCACAGGGTCCAGATTCTCATTCTCATTTGGAGTCTCATTCAAGGAAAACATCAGAAACCTTTGAAGAATAACATTATCTCTTTAATCTAAGTTTTTTAAAAGGCCTGGCTTAAAGGTTTTACACTGCACTCCACATAAAGAGCTTCTATGTAGCCTCTATTCTACCTACACTCACGGCCACTACTAAACCTCTCTTTGTCACTCTCATCCACATCGGGTTTCACTGGCCATGAAGCTTTCCTCATTAAAAAAAAATTATGAAGATATAATTCGCATTCCATTTTCCTCCTTATTTTTGATCAGACACAAATATATCCAACTCTTCCAAATATAGAAGTATAAATGCTATTCCACCTCCAGGCTCAAAGTACCCATATGGATTTCCTGTTCTGCTTCCTGGACGGGTTGTGCCTCTCTAGGGTGACTGGAGGACCTGTACCTCCACTTCCCCTTATTCCTGAATATCCCTTATTTCCTGCAGGCACAGCTCCCTCAGAAATAAAACTCATTGCTAGGCTCTGCGCTTCTTGTGAGATATACTAATATAGAATTTTCTGATAATAAAATTTTCACCTAACAGCGGCCACCATTTATGCACTGCACTGGCTAAGCTCTTTGCGCCATCACATTCAATACTCATAAAATTATGTCCCTGTTACAGATGAGAAAACTGGGAACCCAAAAAATAAAGTAATTCACTGCAACTAGTAAGTAATGGATTTGGGATTTGAACCCAGGTAATTTGAAGCCTTCCTTTTAGGAGTGACATAGCTTGTTTACCAGTTAGGCCCTATTCTCTGTGCTCTTTAATATGGAAGTTAGGGATGCATCTGAGTAGGAAGACTGTGCAAATACGGGCAATTAATTAGGTGTTCTCTTGGTTTCATGTTATGCATGTGTGTGAGGAAAGCATAAATCCTGAATCAGAGCCACAAATCAGAACACTTTGGAATTATTTACATTGACTTGAATTCTCCTATTTGGTGTTCAGCCTCACAGAAGGGAGCAACAAGTGTGTGAGAGTGTCTTGGTTCTTAGCACTGTCTACTACCTCTGGAGTTCTGTATTTACTTAAAACTTATACTGGATGAGTGGCGAAGCTTTCTTTGTGTCCCTAGTTAGTCTTTTTATGAACAAGGAAATTTGCCATACCCTTTCAATGTTTTGATCAACAACCAAGATGAGTGTGGGGCCTAGTTATTTGGAATTCAGCTGCATGGTACTGGAAGGGCCAATTTGGTTGTTGGCATCAGTCCCTCTACGATGCCAAAGACAAATGAGTCTGAGAGGGCTCTGGCTTTGAAGACAGCTGGCCAGAATACTTCCGGCTTGATAATTCTGGCTTAGATGACGTTACAATGGCATAAACAAATGTACCAGAATGCAGTGCATCAGCAAGAGAACTTTCTTGACCTTTCATCTTCTTTTTAGCTGCTCCAAGGGCTCAAAAAGTGGTATAGGGTGTCTTTTTGCATGAAAGCTAATGAGGAAAGCCTTTGACATGACTTAGTGCTCCCCAAGTCCCCCAGGAACCATGTAGAAACCATTGCTCTGGGGTCTGACTGGACTGTTTGACCTACATTGTGAAGCACTGACTGCCAAGGGCGGGCCTCCCTGCAGTTCCTCTCTGCGCAACATGCACATGGTGTGCAGGGGTCTGTCTTCCTCCGGAGACAGAACAGCAAGGACGTAATTTTGGTGTATACTGGGAGTGACACCAGACTTGTAGTCAGAAGCTTGAGGTTTAAATCCCAGTTCTATCACTTACTCACTTTGAACCAGTCTCTTCAACTCTTGGTCTTCCCTTTTATATTATGAGAATGATTGAAAATAATATTTAATCCATAAAATGTTTTTGCAGCTAAATTAAATGTTTAATGTTATGTTAGAACAGAAACACCCTTTTAAGGTAGTGTATCACATCTTCTTTGTGGTCCAAACCAGGATCTTAGTCCAGTAAATTGAAATTAACCAGCAGGTCTTCAAACAGTTGCTACACCTTTATCCCTATTCCCTCCTTCCCACTACCCTGGGATTCTCCATGAAAAATTAAACATTAAATTTTAATGTTAACCTTCATTCAAACACATATACAAACATGCACAAACATTACCTGCTTACGTATATTATAGCCAGAATTTCCCCCATCACCATGCACTGATATGACAGCTTTAGAAAGATAGAAACCACCTCATTTTTTGAACAACATCAACAAAAAAGTGTGGATTCTTGATGATTCCTTTGCTTTCATAACCAGACCTTAGGGAACACAACATTCTAGTCTCTGAGCAAGTCTAGCAACATTATTTTCTCGTTTGAATTCCTCAACTCTTTAGAGGATATGTTTACATTCTTATGATCTTACAGTTTAGCTCTTACCTAATTCTAGAATAGATTCCTTAGTGGATAAGACTTCTACTGACTGGAAGTAAGATAGCAGGAAACCCGCCCTGCCAGCCTCCCTTCTGCAGATTCTGCTCCAGCTCTCTGGATTGCTTGCCTGTCTCAGAGTCCAAAGTTTGCAGCAGCATTCCCTGGATTTTCCTGGCTATGTCCTAGCCCCAGGGTTCTTAGCTGTCCCTCTATCCTACACATGTCCACATGATTTGTGAGAGCTGTAGCCAGTCTTCCTCATAGAAAATGGGAAGGGAAATGAATGGAGACCTGGCAGCATATGCTTTTAGAAGGGTTTCTGTTGCCTGTGTAATGTCATCCCCCTGAACACACAATTTATTATTGTTATTAACATGGGTTTACCATTAAATTTCTCCAAACAATGTACTGATATTACCAATTAGTGGGTCCTGCTGTGTAGTTTTCTGTTATTTACCAAGAAAGGTCGCGTGTATTTGATCTTTAGAAAAAAGTATAGGTAGGATTTCTAAACCATTAGATATTCACACACACACACTCACACACACACACACACACACACACACAGTAGTCAGGGTAGAGGGTACTACAATAATAAAAGCATGGCCAATTGGTAAACAACAAGAAAAGGGGCAAAACAAGAAGAAAACAATAATAGAATACATATGATAAAATGGCAGGAATAAGGTAACATATATAATAAATGTGACTAGGTTAAATTCCTTTAATAAAATCAGTGACTCTCAGATTGATTAAAAAGATAATCTAGCTATATGCTGTCTTCAGGGGTCATATGTACACAAAAATTACACAGAAAGGAAGAAAATAAAGGGATAGGTTTGTGAATGCTAATGAACAAAACAAAAATAGGATGGTAATATTAATATTAAAAAGTGTAGGATTCAATGTAAAAAGAAATATTAAATAAGACATAAAAGAATAAGAGAAATAAGTCAGACAAGAAGATTCAATAATAATGAACCTTCACCCTAACTGGTTTGGCTCAGTGTAAAGAGTGTCAGCCTGCGGACTGAAAGGTCCCAGTTTCGATTCCAGTCAATGGCATGTACCTTGGTTGCGTGCACATCCTCAGTGGGAGGTGTGCAGGAGGCAGATGATCGATGTTTCTCTCTCATCGATGTTTCTAACTCTCTATCCCTCTCCTTTCCTCTCTGTAAAAAATCAATAAAATATATATATTTTAAAATAATGAACCTTCATGCACTGAACTTCTTAGCACTGGATTAGATAAAGCAAGTTTTATTAAAAACGCAAGTAAAATAATACAAATAAAAATATAAATAAATAATTTACAGACACAAAGTTTTCATAATCATAGTGGGAGACTTTAACAAAAATGCTTTCTGAATTTGATCAAGTGGACAATTATAAGTAGGAATAAGAGATTTGCATAACATCGTTTTTGTTATTGACCTAACCTAACAAATAGAAAATACACACAGTTTTTTAAAAGACCATGGAGCATTTACAAGAGTTGATGACTACTAGACCAAAAAGAAACTTTACAATTAACCAGGAAGTAGACATACTGGTCACATATGACAATAACATAGCATTGAAAATTAACGGAAGATGGCTCCTCCCCCTACCTCCATCCAAGCCTTTGAAACTAAAATATGACCCTTTTAAATAATTCTTGGGTCAAACAGGAAATCACTACTCAAATTATAGACTATTTAAAAATTAACAATGAGAATACAATGCATTGAGATGTGTGGTACAGGACTAAAAGTATACTTAGATAAAAAGTTAAGGCTTTTATTTAAAAGGACTGAAAATAAACAAGGTGAGTTTGTAACTTAAGAAGCTAATAAATGAAAAACAAAACAAGACAGAGTCGGTGGAGGGAAATAATGAATGTAAATTAATTACCTTTATTAGAAATATTACAGTTTTTTTTCTAATAAATTAGAAAAATAGATTGGCAATAAGGCGGAAGTGCAGGGTTTATGGAAAAGCTGCTGGAATGAGCTTGGAAAGCTGAGTTAATGGTATGAAAGGAACTATCCCTGTCCTTAATTGCCACTTAGGTTTGATTGAGGTGAAAGTATATGCAGAAAATAATTAGAGGACAGGACTACATTCAGTAAAGTGCCTTTTTATGAGTTGTACATGGTAAACCTTTCGACCACAAAGAGCAGCAGCAGACTCTACGTGTCTGGTGTCAGGCAGAGCTGAATTTGCACATTGGCTTCAACCTTATCAAAGGGCCCTGGATAGATGATTTAGCCTCTCCAACTTGGTTACCTTTTCTGAAAAGTGGTGATCACAGTACCTACCTCTCAGGATTACAGTGAGAATTAAACAAATGTACTAATATGGAGCCCTAATCTGTTTGGCTCAGTGGATAGAGCGTCGGCCTGTGGACTGAAGGGTCCCAGGTTCAATTCCGGTCAAGGGCATGTACCTTGGTTGTGGGCACATCCCCAGTAGGGGGTGTGAAGGAGGCAGCTGATCGATGTTTCTCTCTCATCGATGTTTCTAACTCTCTCTCCCTCTCCCTTCCTCTCTGTAAAAAAATCAATAAAATATATATTTTTTAAAAGTACTAATATGGAAAGCATTTAGCTCCGTACTTGACGTGTGGTAAGGGCTTGGTCAATAGTTTCCTAAGCAAGTCAGTGCAGCATCTCCTGCCAGTCTCTCTGGGTGTTGGTGAGATGGTTAGGGCACTCTCAGTAGCTTAGTACATTTTACCCAGGAGTGAGACAGAAAATAATGCTTCCAGTAGCTAAGTTCCGCCTACCTGGATGAAAAGATTGGCATTATGTCTGTGGCTGTGAGATATGCCCATGGTGAATGGTCAAACAGGACTCTGTCTGTTAAGAGAAAACTTCTATGAAACATGATGCTCCCAAAGCAGTAGTGGTTCGGTCACGAGCTGGAGAGCAGATCCTGGCCAGTTCCGCCAATCGGCAGTCAGTTGGCTTCCCTGAGTGGGAAAGGCAGAATCCAGGAGTCCTCCCTGGTCTGTAAAGGCTTTTACTCTTCATTAGCAGGAGTGAAATGTCATTCTCACAACCCTTCAGTGTCAGCAGTAGGATCCTCAGGTGTGATGATGGATTCGTGAGAGCTTGAAAGGTAAACATATAAGGAGTCAGATAGTAAACACAGAAAAAATTGAAAATGTAATGCCCACCTCTTATCTGTATTTAGGACTTGAGAATTTGTGGTTTGAGGCAAAGGTAGAATAGGTATGGGAGTAGGTAAAAATCATGGGTTGTTTTAATGTCTGTAGATGCTACACATCAAACCTCTTTAATCAACATATGTGTCCGGTAGGGGGGAAAATAGGTGAAAGTAGTTAATTGATGTCTCTGGTTCAAACAAGAACTAATTGACTGCTCTACTTTCTCCCTTCCCGAGACACCATCAACTGTAAGGTGTACCATCACATTAATGACATATGGGGGAGTGGGGAGAGATATGATTTTAACATAAGCAACTTTGATTTCAGGAATGTTAAAATACGAAGGAGAACACATTGCCAACAAAAACATGCATCTTGGAATTTCACTCAGTATTTTGGTGTTTTCTCTCTGATAGAGGCTAGCACTAATTTTATGAAAGCAATAAAAAAAAATTTTTTTTACTAATACATATGGCAGAACTGATGAAAATTAAAGGCAAACATTTTTTTCTCAGGCCCATAGTTATTTTTTCTCATTCTCTTCTGTGAAGACAGAAAAATCACGGACAGCGTTAAGTGCTGCACACAGTGAGACGGGAGCATCTTGTATTGCCAGGACTGAAGGAAGTGCTCACAAACAAAAACAAAACACAAAATTGCTACAAGCATGTCAGAGAGCCCATGGGTCAACTGAGAGCTCCCAATGGCCGAAGGTGGAACAATCTGAACAACAAAACAGTGTGGAATTATAACCCAAAATAAAAAATAAAGCCAATCTGATACAAATAAAAGGTTGAATAAATTAACAAGTAGGAAAAAGAGACAAATCTTCCATGCAGAAGAGTTCCAAATAACTTACATAGATACTCCACCCTCACGGTTTTCCTTCTAAAGTGTACAGTATGGAAAGGGGTGGGGACCCCTTTACAGTGGAGAAACCTGACACGTACTACCTTGGGCAATCGAGGCCAACATCAACAGTATTAAATCATGTTGGTGATATATATGCTTGATATGTGATTAAAATGGCACTTTACCTCTGTGGTCTTATTCCAAATAACCCATAACTCCAGTCTTACCATAAGAAAAACATCAGAAGACAAATCCCAATTGTGGGACATTCTACAAAATGCCTGACCAGTGCTCAAAACTGTCAAGATGATAAAAAAAAAGGAAAGTCTAAGAAACTGTCACAATCACAAGGAACCTAAGGCGACATGATGACTAAATGTAAGGGGATGTCCTGGACCGGCTGCGGGGACAGAAAAAGACATTGGGGGGAAACTTAGAAAAATCTAAATAAACTATGGGCCTTCGTTCATCATAATGTACCAATATCGGTTTATTAATTGCTACTCATATAACATTCTAAAGGTAAGATTTTTAATAGTGGGGAGGGAGATTGTGTGCATGAAGGGTGGGGATTCTGTATTATCGTCTTTATTTTTCTAATCATCTACAACTGATCTAAAAAATAAAGTTTATTAAAATTTTTAAATGCCTAAACAGGGGAAAAAGAGAGAGAGAGAGAGAGAGAGAGAGAGAGAGAAGTACCTCATGGACAGGACACCAGGTTAGGGGTTTCAAAGGAAAGTTATAAAGCATTTTGTTCAGACCTTTAAAAATTCCACGCAGAGCCTGGCTTAAGTAGAACATATGTAACTGCTTAGTTGAAAAATTGAACTGGCAGCTTCACCAGAATGTGGCACTTCTAAATACATTCAAATGGAGCCATTATTATTTCTCATCTATGTAGTATTTTGTTTCTTCAAGATGGCAAAATTTCACCATTACTCTTACGCCACGTTTACATCCATCTTGACTCAGCCGGCTAATCTAACTGTACAGTTCAATCAGAAAACCAGCCCTCAGCTGTCACAATGGCAAAACAGTTTTCCGTGTTTTCAAAGCCAGAAATGCAAGCATGCGGTGAGACTTCAAGGGTTTACTGTTGTCCCAAGTTCTGACTCTCAGGACTCGTTTTCTTACTCGGTGTTCGCACATGGAAAACTTCATTGGGGAATTATAGGGGGATATTTTCAAGACTTGGAACAGTGAGATGGTCTACAGTTACCTTTCTAAAAAACAAGTAAAAAAAAATCCCTTTAAAAGCATTTGGAAAAAAAATTATTTCAAGGAAGCCAAATAGAAACAACTTTGGGGTTTCTGCACTGAGTCAAGCTGTACAAATTGCAGATATTCCCTGGTGCGGGGCATCGTTTTACTCCCACACACCACTTCCTACATCCACCAATTCCAGTGCGTGTGGCCCTCCGGAGAGCTAGGGGAATTTTACAAGGAAAGAGCACTGACCACAAGAACAGAGAAACTAGAAATGGCACCCTGGGCTTCATGCTGGGTCCTGCCTCAGCTCTTCCACACCCCCTTGGAGACACAGAGGGGCACATTCAGGCGCGCGCGCGCACACACACACACACACACACCAATCTCTTGCCAGGCCAGCATGAAGCCCCCATAGCCAGGGCTCACATGCCACCAGGAACCCCCACCATCCCACAGGAAGATGTCCAAATCAGCCCTTTGCCTGGGGGGCACAGAGTATCGTGCCTTTGTCTGCTGAACCAAGAATTAGGTCACGCCGTTTGACAGCAGGACTGAATAGATGGGCTGTGGACTTGAGACGGTCCCAGGAAATTCCGGGTGTCCCTGCAGGACCCAGAGATGTGAGCTGAGCCCTGGGTGTGCTCCTTTGTGGTGGCGCCCTCCACAGGGCAGCCCGCGGGCAGCCCGGGCGCACGCCACCCGCCCTTCCTCATCCTCCCTCCTCTGCTGGAGGGAGGGCAGGGGCGCAGGCCTGAACCCAGGACGGGGACAGGCGAGCACCCAGCTCCGCTGAGCGGTCCACCCCTTCTCAGCTGCCTCCCCGACCCCAAGAAGGGGGACCCCGCAACCCAAGAGTCTGTCCCTCCCTTTCCCCGCTCCCTCCTGGTGGAGTCACCCGTGCCAGGAGCACAGACGGGGCCCTCCCTCCCCGCCTCCTCCCAGGCTCAGCTCCTCTCCCGGCGCCCTGGGGATGCCTGCAGCCACCTCTGGGGCAGACAGCCCCGTCCGCGGACGCGGGCTCCCGGGTGTGGGGCAAGCAGAGAGGATGTTATCTCAGGGCCCCGAGCGCAGAGAGGCAGGCGGGGAAGGTGCAGTGAGGAAGTGCAGGGTCACATGCAGCGCTCACAGGAAACGGGCCGGCAGCCGGCACGGGGGGCTGGAGAACCGGGTCGCCTTCAGCGGATTAAGACAACGCAGGTGAGTGCGCCCCCCGCGCCCCCTGAAAAAAAACATCTTCCATCGCCCCTCCAGAATACCTACCCGGCTCTCCTTCCCCAACTGCCTTTCCTTTTGTAATGCGAGGTAGCCGCCCTGGCTTGGGCTGTGACCACCACAGGTTGTTGGAGGAACACGCACCCAGCCGTTACGGTGAAAACGAAATCCAAATCTCTTGCTGCCCCGTTTGGAACTTCTGCGCCTTTTAAAAACAAACAAACCTTGAGATGTGCACTCAACAACTCGTTCTGCGGGATTCAGCTAA
This sequence comes from Cnephaeus nilssonii, assembly GCF_951640355.1. NCBI lineage: Eukaryota > Metazoa > Chordata > Mammalia > Chiroptera > Vespertilionidae > Cnephaeus > Cnephaeus nilssonii. The sequence goes on from NC_137081.1 coordinate 43,521,853, forward strand.
GCCTCTCCTCCCGGTCACCTATCAGCCTAAGGCTGCGATGGGACAGATCAGCTCGTGTTTGCAGGCGGGCTCCGGGGTTCAAAGGGCGGCAGGGCAGGGATATTGCGGGTAAAATCGTGCTGCGAGGCTGCCTGCAAAGGTTTGTTGTTTTGGTGTACTTTTCATCTGGTGGAAGACAATCTTGGGGCTTTGTTAAAATATGTTAAAATACTTTATCGGGTCTTGATACATTCTTAAGTTCCCCTTTCTATTTTTTCTGCCCTCTTTCTTCCTTTTTTCCTTTCCTTCTGTTACTGACACACACACCCAGGGGGAGCAGAACCGAGGCCGGGCAGCTTGAACGTGAGAGGAGGAAGTCCCCTGCGGTGCAAGAAGGCGCGCACACAGCCTGGGCTGGCGCTGGGCTGGGCCCGCGGACGCCCTGAGGTCTGGCTGTCACTCAAGCTGTGTGTTGTGTTTTCAGCCCGTGCTTCCCATGTATAGAAGGATTTGGAGAGTCCAGAGAAGAGCCTGAGACCTAGGTCAAGGGCTGGAAATTAGAGCCCAGAAACAGCGGAAGGGCCCAAGATTATTCATCCCCGGGCCACGAGGGACAGTTGAATTAAGAACTTCAAGTCAATGAAAGGTCCCTACGCAAACCTGCTGCTTTCGGACCCACAGGAGGAAGGAAAATGTCTCAAATTTGAGTGAGAAGAAGGAAATCACTATATTCTTAGACTATGTTAAGGACTAGAACAGGTTAGCCAGAGAGGATGCTGAGGTTTTTTTTTTTTTTTTTTCCTGGGCATTTTTGAAAACGGAAATTTCTTCTGTGGCTCTATGGATGTGTTGCTAGAGGCAGGGAGAGGGATGAAGAGAAGGGACCAGGATTGGTAGCTTCTCGTTTTATCTCTTCATGCCAGAGTGTTTCAGTGTCTGGACTGAAAAACAATGACGGAGGGGTGAGGGGTGAAGGGACTCACATGTTGTTTATACCCGTCAGGCAAAATAACCAGGAGAGTGATGAAAGAGAAAAATCATTGTTTACTCTGTCCTCGGGTTGCCACATTTTTCATTTTTTACTACCATGTTGTGTAAGAAAATGGGAGGAAGTGGACAGAATCAGGGAGGATCCTAAGTTGGGGATCGCAGGCCGAGTGGTTTCAGAAACCCTGCACTGGGTCGGACCGGACCGAGGCAGCCACGTTCCCATCGGGGTAGGCGGTGGAGGGGAGATTGGGGTTTTTTGGTATTTGGAGCCCTTTGCACGAATCAATGTTCCCTGGAGGAAACACAGGGGAGCTGCAGTGGGCAGGTCTCTTGCACGTGGCACCAGAAGCACCCCTGAGCACCCCACAGGCCTACAGCTCAGAGGAGGCTGGTCATCCCTAGAAGGAGCTCCTCTTTCGGTTTTGTTTTGCTCTTTTGCTCTTTTTCATTGGTCGTAGAGCTTTGTTGTTCAGGAATTTTTGTATTTTGCTAATCTGCTGCTCATGGTAGAAAAGGGTTTTCTGTTTTGCTAAAATGCTTTCCAGATGGACCTGATGTTTTTTGTAAATGCTGTTCCCCTTTCTTCTGAGGCATCTGTTCTCTGGGGCCATGTCTCACCCCCTTCTCTAGCTTCCCACCTTCGCTGTGTTCCTTTGTGTTTCAGAGGCAAGCAGACAGATTTATAGAGTGTCGTTGTTATACAATGCCTCTGTTTCCCAGACCTGGAAGTGGATTCTGGGGAGAAAAAAAAAAAGAGGAAGACAGGGAATGGCAGAAGGTGGTAAATCATGTTGGATAATGGAGAGCAACTGGAATATTAATATCGCATGTAATTTTTAGACAGGAATTACTTCCAACTTGAATACTGAGTTCAGTTTGGAAGTCAACAGTAGAAAGAGATAAATGGTCACCTTTTAGCTAGAGAAAAAGTGGTGAATTTTATGGGGCATGTCACTGAATTCTCTAAATAAGAAGGAGGAAGGGGGCTGACTTTGCAAATCTCTCTTCTCCTGGACCCTGCCATGTAGGCAGGCCTCTGCTCCCCAAAACCCCAGAGTCAGCATCCACCAGTGTTTAGGTGGCCTGGGTGTTAGAGGGATGAAATGATGAGGTATCATTTCATCCCTCTAACATTCATGCTGGGAGGGAAAAAGAAAATAAAACTCTGACGAGTGCAACCTTTACCATGAAGTTCAGCCTGGGCCACCTTTTTAGTTGACATCAGCAAGTCTGGAGGCCCAGCTCTCTGGACTCCTCAGAGAGAAGCCCCTGGCCATATGTAAGGCCATCATGCTGAGAAATACATGGAGTCATAGTTTGTTTTTAAATTGTGATAAAATACACATAACATAAAATTTACCATCTTAACCATTAAGTGTGTAGTTCAGTACTGTTAAATACGTTCACATTGTTGTACAACGAATCTCCAGAACTTCTCCATCTTGCAAAATTATCAGAGAGCCATTCATCAACTCTCCCTTTCCTTCTCCTACAACTTCTGGCAACCATGTTGTATTTCTCTTTGTGAGTTAGACTACTCTAAATATTGCATGTGAGTGGAATCATATGGGGTGGCCAAAAGTAGATGTATAATTATGATTATGCAAAACACAGAGTTTATTCTTGTGTTACTATTTATTAACTAGAGGCTCAATGCATGAAATTCATGCGAGGGGCTCGGCCCTCGCAGTCCTGGCTGCCTCGGCCAGCCCTTGCAGCCTCGGCTGGCCCTCACAGCCCCTCGCAGCCCCGGCTTCATCCGGAAGGTCATCCAGATGGTCGTTCCGATGGTCGTTCTGCTGTTCGGTCTAATTAGCATATTAGCTCTTTATTATATAGGATTATTGTATTATTTTTCATACGAAAAACTGTGGACCTACTTTTGCCCACCCCTGTATAGTATTTGTCTTCTAGTAACTTCTTTATTTCACTTAGCAAAATGTCCTCAGGGTTCACCCATGTTGTAGCCCATGTGTCAGAATTTCCTTCATCTTCAGGGGTGAATAATATTCCATTATATGTATACTAGAGGCCCAGTGCACAAAACTTGTGCACTGACAGGGGAGCTCCCTCAGCCTGGCCTATGCCCTCTCGCAGTCTGGGACCCCTCGCTCCTTACTGCCCGCCTGCTCACTGCTCCTTACCACTCGGCTCGCTGATCCTTAGCGCTGCCACAAAGTTGGGAGAGGCTCCCACCACCACTGCTGCGTTCACCAGCCATCAGCCCAGCTTCTGCATTGAGCGTCGGCCCCCTGGTGGTCAGTGCACATCATAGCAACCGATCATTCTGGTCCTTCCACCGTAAAGGTCGCTTAGGCTTTTATTATATAGATACCACATTTTCTTTATCCATTTATCTGTGGATGGCATTTGGGTTATTTCTACTTTTGGATATTGTGAACAAGGCTGCTGTGAACAGGGCTATACAAATATCTCTTTGAGATCCTGCTTTATTCTTTTGGGTACATACCCAGAAGTGGAATTTCTGGATCATATGGGAATTCTATTTTTAATTTTTGAGGAACTGCCATACTGTTTTCCATAGCAGCTGCACCATTTTACATTCCCACCAACAGTGCATAAGGGTTCTAATTTCTCCACATCCTAAACTATACTTGTTATTTTGTGGTTTTGTAGCAGCCATCCTAATGGGTATATGATGATATCTCATTTTTATTTGCATTTCCCTAATAATTAGTGATATTGAGTATCTTTTTATACTCTGGTTGACCATTTGTGTATCTTCTTTGGAGAAATGTCTGTCCAAGTATCTTGCCCATTTTCTTAATGAGGTTATTTGGATTTTTGGTGTTGAGCTGTAGTTCTTTATTCTAGATATTAAAGAACCATAGTTTTTTTTAAAGCTTTTGTAGTTTTTATTAAGTTTTACCTTTTTGTTGTTGTAGTTAATCCTCACCCAAGGATATTTTTTCATTGACTTCCAGAGAAACAAGAAGGGACAGGTAGAGATAGAGATAGAGAAACATCGATGTGAGAGAGACACATCGATTGGTTGCCTCCCGCACGCACCCCGACCAGGGCCGGGGATCGAGCCTGCAACTGAAGTACGTGTCCTTTACTGGAATCAAACCCAGGACCCTTCAGTCTGTGGGCCGACACTCTATCCACTGAGCCAAACTGGATGGGATCCGTACATTTTTTTTAAAGTATTGAATATTCAGGTTCTAATGTCCACATCATTTGCTATTAGCCAGTTACCTCCTGTGGTTTACAGCCATGAAAAGAGCATGAGTTTCAATAATATGTGTGTGTGTGTTTTTCAGCAATATATTTTTATCTTGACCCTGAAGTGCTACACAAAAATCTTAGTCATTTTCTGCTTATAAGCAGTTTAGTTTTCAAGAGCTAACAAAGGCAAAGGAAAGGGAAGGGAAGAGAAGAGATAGCTTGAGATGTTTTTTATTCCTTCTATGATTTATACTTTTTTGGTTATATAAACTTCAAGAAAAAGCCTTACCTGGATTCTGTTGACTAAAACCAGACTCCATACAGAAATAAACATACTTTCTGAGAATCATCCAGTAATTATGTCTTCTTATACCACCCTCCCTCCAAACCTGCAGACTCCGAGCATATGATCATTGTCACTTTCCTTTGTGAACGCCTCAAACAAAAGGTTATATTTTGGTTTTTAAGGAGGAAGAGGAAGAGGACTCGGGCCGTTGTCCCAGGAAAAGGAGCAAGAACAGTGTGATTCCTCTGGAGGCGCGGGCATGCTATTTGTTTAGATTGCAGATTTTCTGGAAGGAAATGGTGGGGGAGCTGTGATGGAAGTCTGACACAGTGCAGTGTGGTTTTATTTTGGTGGAGGTGCTGTCCTCTAAATGAAATATTACTAAGGCTCATTTACACTTACTAATTCTCTGTTACACTTCCAGGGAAGGGATTGCTTTATGCCGGATTGGTTTCTTACTCTGCCATTTCAATTTCCCTCCACTTCTTCAGAAATGTATTGTTTTAAAGTTTTCCCAAAAAATCCTCTTAGTGTCTCCCCTCCCACAAAAAAGGGGAGGGGGCATCAGAAAATGGCATGAATAATTGCATTTGTTTGTTTGTTTATTAAAGGATGGAGAAAAGCTTTTCCTTAAAAAGAATAAACTGGGAAAAGATGAGTCTTTAAAGTGGAATCCTGTTATGCTGCAACAAACCAAATCTAAGAGGTGCCTAGCCCTAGCTTATGTGACACCCTATGTCAGCTTCACCAGGAGGTGTTCATATGCCACTAACATTGTAATTTCTCAATACTAATTAGAAGCTACTGCTTTGAGACTGTCTAGCTGGCTACCGACTAGGGTGTCTGTTTTGGTACTTTCTGATGAATTAGGCTTCCTTTCTACTTTTGTTTGTGTTTGGATTTTAATAATATATCATATTTTAAGTTCACTCATTGTATTGGATTATAATTCTGTGTGTCTTAAAAACAGAGTCTTTTTTTATAGTAGGATACATATTTGCACACACATGCATGTGCACACACACAAAAATATATATCTCTTAATAGGGGGAAATTCCGTGGATCACTGGTCGTCCATGAGGTACGAAAGGTTGGCGACCGCTGGTTTAAGGAAACCTTTAGAGCAGCGGTCACCAACCTGTGGTCCGTGGACCACTGGTGGTCTGTGAGGTCCGAAAGGTTGGTGACGGCTTCTTTAGGGCATATGTCTCCTCAATTAAAGGTCATTAGATAATATCTTGGAATCTACCATTATTTGGAATATGCTGCTAACTTCAGATTAGGAGGTTTTGCATATATCATACCTATAGATTCATTGGGAGGGTTTGCCTGTGGATTGCTATTTTTGCAGTAAATCACTGACTTACTAAATGGTGATTTGGAGTGTCTTCTTTTATTTCCAGGACAGCAATGGAAAGATTTGGTCTCCCTTAAAGGCTTAGAGACCTGTAGAATGATCTTGATCCCTGAAAACTGGGTGTGGGACCAACAGAGTTGCTGCCCAATACCTCAGCAGCTTGCTACGCAGAGGCTGCGTGGGGAGAGCTGTGAAAGGGAATTGGTGTTCCAACTCTGCCTTCTCGCTGCGGTGTGACTTCTCAGGAAAGTCCCAGTGCCAGAAGTCATTTAACCAAATGAACATTCTTGATGAACTGCCACCAGGGCTTAGCCTAAAACCTCTTTCAAAGCGAACAGCTGTGCCTTCACTTTTTTCTCTTCTTCCCTCTGTATTTTCTCTTCTTTCTTCCCTCCTGCCATTTCGTGCCCATCGCCTCGTGAAAATTTGACCAGAATTTACCTGCATGGACTGCATGGTTCCTCAGCCAACCTAGTCTCTAAGCTTTTTGTTCCTCTTCTCCCGAGCATTGAGTAACCTTCCTTGCAAAACAGGGACAAATCAAGGCTGATGAGCATAATTACTGGTATAAAAACGTTTGAGAGGTTTTATGTATGAGAAATAATTTTGGAAGGAAAACAATGTTGTAAGCTAGGTCCTGACGAATCAGGAAGGGCGATAATTTACTTTTTAAAACTTACTTTAAGGATTCATAAGGAGGAGCAGTAGGAAAAAGGGAATTGAAAAGGCCAGAGGATAATTTGCTCTAAAAGACAAAAATGTTAGGTTATTCAAAAAATATTTTTTTCTCCTACTTTGGTGCCAGGAACATCTGGTCTTGGGAAAAGTTTCGGAAAGAGGCTCTCAGAGGCTGTTGTCATTATTTAAGACTTAAAGAGGTAGGTGGAAAATAGAATCCTGGATTTTTAGAAATAGAGGGGAACTTCAAGGGTTCAGTCCCCTCCTTTTTAGATTTGGAAACCGAAACTCAGAAAGGTTAGGTGATTTTTCTTGGTCCAAATAACTAATTAGTGGGTGCAGACCAAGGCTTCTAACTCCAGCCTGGGTCACCAGCTACAGTGTTGAGGGGTCCCGAGGACTTGGAATCTAGATACAGGTGCCCTCAGGTATCTACAGAGGCTAGAGCCATGCCTAATGGGAGTAGACCAAGAGACTGAGGAGTTTATGAACTCCCAAAACTCTAGCTAAGTGATCTCTACTCAATTCCTGGAAGACAGCACAGCAATATGAGTATAATACAGGGGTGGACAAAAGTAGGTTTATAATTGTTCATATGGGAAATAATGCAATAATTAATAAATGATAATCTCTCTATATAAAAGGCTAATATGCTAAGTGTCCAACCATTTGACCATTCGATCAGTAGCTATGATACACACTGACCACCAGGGGGCAGACACTCAACACACAGGCATGGAAACATGGAACAGATTGATGAATCTCAGAGATAAGGGAGGAGAGAGGAGTGGGGGAAAAGATCATCCAAAAATCTTATATGCATACTAGAGGCCCGATGCACAAAATTTGTGCAAGGGGGTCGGCCCTCACAGTCCTGGCTGCCTCAACCCTCGCTTATCTATATCTATCTATATCTATATCTATCTATCTATCTACCTATATAAGGCTAAGTGACCAACCATCCGTCCATCTGTCTATCCATCAGTCTGACCAGCCGGTATATATGATGCACACTGGCAATATAAAAATAAATGTTGACTCACAAATGTGCGATACATATAAAGCTCTCACTGGCACCAATCACATGCATGTGTTTTGATCTATCATTGTCGATCGTAAATTTGGTTGTTTTTGTTGATATTCTGAAGCTGAAAGAAAGCATCATTGTCATAAAAATATATCTAAATGTGCAATTCTTTGTCCTAAAAATGAGCATATTCATAAATTAAATGACATTTTGGATATACCCGATGGAGATTTTCACACCTATTTGAGTGATGATTCTATCAATTCAACAGAAGATGCCAAAAAGGAAAATTTTCCCATCGAATTTCTTATTAGTATTACTCCTTCAGGAATGCCGTGTCCTAAATTAAAATTGGAAGTAGGTGCAATCATCATGCTACTGAGAAATCTTAATAGCAAATGGGGTCTTTGTAATGGTACTAGATTTATTATCAAAAGATTGCGACCTAACATAATCAAAGCTGAAGTATTAACAAGATCTGCGTAAGGAGAGGCTGTTCTGATTCCAAGAATTGATTTGTCCCCGTCTGACACTGGCCTCCCATTTAAATTAATTTGAAGACAGTTTCCCATAATGCCAGCATTTGTGATGACTATTAATACTAGTAAATCACAAGGACAAACTCTAGACAGAGTAGGAATATTCCTACCTGAACCTGTTTTCAGACATGGTCAGTTATATGTTGCTTTCTCTTGAGTTCAAAGAGCATGTGACGTTAAAATTAAAGTTGTAAATACTTCATCACAAGGGAAATTAGCCAAGCACTCTGAAAGTGTTTTTACTCTTAATGTGGCATACAGGGAGATATTAGAATAAGTTTAATCAATTTATCAGTCATTATTTTTATCAATGTTGTTTTTATATCATGTTTTTGTTGTTTTCATATCATGTTTTTATTGTTTTTATGTCATGTTTTTATTTCATGTCTTTGTTGTTATATCATGTTATTGATTATTAATCAATTTATATATTATTTTCTTATACATTTTACTAATTTTCTTTCATCTCTGACACTTCTATTAGAGAGAAAGGGCGAATAGTGATATTAAAATATTTCTTCTAATTAATTTCCTTTCAATGTGCACAAATTCATGCACCAGGCCACTAGTCCTATATAATAAAAGGGTAATATGCAAATTGACTGAATGGTGGAACAACTGGTTGCTATGATGCACACTGACCACCAGGGGGCAGACGCTCAATGCAGGAGCTGCCCCCTGGTGGTCAGTGTGCTCCCACAGGGGGAGCACCACTCAGCCAGAAGCCCTGGCAGGGAGCAGGCCTAAGCCAGCAGTCGGACATCCCCCAAGGGCTCCCAGACAGCGAGAGGGCACAGGCTAGGCTAAGGGACCCTCCCCCACCCCCCAGTGCACGAATGTTGTGCACCAGGCCTTTAGTACAAGAATAAACTTCATGTTTGTGTACGCACAACTGTAAATCTACTTTTGCCCAACCCCTGCATTATAAGTAGACACCTAATTCATCCTACCTGGAGAAAGTTTGTGTGTAGTGAATGGTGATGGTCCCCATGGAGCAAAGAAGAGGGTAACTCAGAAAGGAAACTTCCAGTGGCTGTCCAGGATTGGCCGGGAAGAGAAACCCTGAACTTGTGGGTGTGAATATGCATTGAGAGGGGTTGTCCAGTGAGAAGTGCCCAGATGAAGTAGCCCTCAAAAGGTTTCTCCATCCTTAGCTGTGATTCCAAGGTCCCTGAACCACCTCTGAACACTAAATCAGCTTCCTGGGTACCATTATCTCAGAAGAATGTATTCTGGACAATGGACATGGTCATTAGAAATGACATCATTTGTGAATTTTTGTGTGCCCAGCAGCCTCTTACGAATTTGTATTGTGGGTCAGTCATGCTGAGTCTGGCTCCCAGATAAAAGGGGGTTTAGGACCTCTGACAAAGTCCCTGTGCTGGAAGTGTGGCGATCTACCCCTTCCCATAATGCCACTCTTAGGGGGTCTTTCCTGGATAAACAACAGCCTCTCCTTCATCACTCCTCTTCAAAATACCACAAGCATTATAAGAAAGAGGAAATGATATAATATGTGGGTCCTACTACTGGACATTACAATGCCCTTTTTGGACAATGGATGTTTCATGTGGTGTGTGTGTGTGTGTGTGTGTGTGTGTGTGTGTGTGTGTTTTGTTGTTTGTTTGCTTGCTTTTTAGCATTTTCTCTTAATCCAAAAATAGTTTTTTGAGTGCCTTTCATGTGGAGCATATGTTTTAGTTGGAGGACTTGGACAATAACAAGAAACCCAGTAGAATAGTCTGTTATGATATGTAGTGTGCTACAAGGTTAGACAGTAGTAGGTGCTATGGAAGAAGTACAGCGGGGTAAGGAAGAGCAGCGGTGCAGTGGTGGATGTGCGGGGTTAAGTGGGGTGACTGTGGAGAGGGTGGCATTTGAGAGAAGACTTGGAGGAGGTGAGAGAATTCTTGCAGATACCTCGGGGGAAACGCAGGGCCTGGGGGCAGGAGCATGCCTGGCATAGTCAAGGAATGACAAGGAGCCAGTGTGACTAGGACAGAGTAAGTGAGGAGGAGAGAAGTAGGAGCCATGGTCCTGGAGGGCTGGTGGGACTCTGACTTTCCCTCAGAGTGAGAGGGAGCTTTGGGAGGACATTGAGCAGAGGAGAGAGGAGGACCTGGCTTTCCATTTACAGGGTCTGTCGGGCTATTGTATTGAGAATAAACTGCAGGAGAGAAAGTGAAGCGAGAGACCAGTAAGGAGGCTATTGCAGTCCTCCGGCGAGAGACGATGGTGCCTTGACCAGGTGGCAGCAATCGAGGTGGTTGAGGAGTAAATAGTCTGGTTATTTTGATGTAGAATCAACAAAATGGTTGGTTTGAACAATAATAAATGCAAGAGGGGCGTCAAGGAAGACTCCAAGGATTTTGGTCTAACCAAAGAAAAAATGGAAATGCCATCAAACTGAGATGGGGAAGGTGGTACGTAGAGCAAGTGGGGGTGGAGGAGAGATACATGGAGTTCAGTTTGGGATATGCTGTCTGAGATGTCTGTCAGACATCACGCGGAAATATCGAGTAGGCAGTTGCATATACATGTCTAAACACAGGAGTTAGAATCCTAGAAGAAGTTAATCTTTCTTAATGGTCTTAATGATTTAATATTATTCCTAAATACATCTGTAGCTTGTAAAACTCCTATCAGAAAACATGCAATGGGTCTCTGCATAAGGACTTATTCACCGACTGATTTCTGGGACTGAAATCAGAGAGACAGTGTTTACATGGGTAAACAAGAGCAGAAGGGTGAGGATTTTTGTTTTAGGCCTTGCCTTTCACTGCATAAGCCCCAGTGATTCTATGATTCCTTTTTTAAGGGGGAAAAATGTTTAGCAAAGTGGGCAAAGGTAAGGTTTATTTTTTCAAATGCTCAGTATAAACAAATCAAGTTTTTCTATGCATATACATCATGGCAGTTGAATAAAATATTATGAAGTTATTTTCATATTTTAATGTTTATGTAAATATTATCTTAATAATTAAAATTGTGTTTATTGACATTGTTTTTTGTTGTTGTTGTTGTTAATCCTTACCTGAGGACATATTTCCTATTGCTTTTTTATAGAGAGTGGAAGGGAGGGAGAGACAGGAAGAGAGAGATGGAGAGAGAAACATCGATGTGAGAGAGCCATATAGACCGGTTGCCTCCTGCACACACCCTGACCGGGGCTGGAGATCAAACCTGCAATCCGGTATGTGCCCTTGACTGGGACTCTAACTGGTGGTCCTTCATGCATGGACCAACGTTTTAACCACTGAGAAACACCAGCCAGCATTTATTGTCATTGAAACAGATGTTAGCTAGTTATAAAAAATTAATGAATTAATCTATGCTGACTATTTTCTTAGAGAGAAGGAGGTATGTTATCTTTATTCAGTAGGAAGAACTCTGAGTTCTTATGGGTTGGATCTAAGTCTGTGCAAAATGTACCTTTTGACCTCTAATTTACTTTTTGTCTACTTTTTAGTTAGCCTAAGTAAGCAAAAAGGATCTATTTTAAAAATACCTAAATTGGTACACTGGACTAACACTGGCAGTTCCTACCCCAAACAGAGACAGAGAGTTTTTATTCTCAATCTTACGCTCAGTTTATAAGAAGAGCATCTGTCAAGCTTGTCTCTATCTCATTAGCCCCTCTACCAGCCTCCGAGGCAGGCACTGGATGAGTCCCCTTCACAGACATGGACACTGCCTCCGAGGGACGAAGGGACTGCCCCACAGTTCACAGAGCCAGAACTTGGACCCGGGACCATCTGTCTCTAAAGCCTGACCGACTCTACTTCCCAGAGCACAGAGCAAAGTAAAACCAACTAGAGCAGCGGTTCTCAACCTGTGGGTCGCGACCCCTTTGGGGGTCGAACGACCCTTTCACGGGGGTCGCCTAAGACATCCTGCATATCATATATTTACATTACGATTAATTAACAGTAGCAAAATTACAGTTATGAAGTAGCAACAAAAATAATTTTATGGTTGGGGGTCACCGCAACATGTGGAACTGTATTAAAGGGTCGAGGCATTAGGAAGGTTGAGAACTACTAAGCTAGGGCATTTCAGTTAAATATTGCAGACCATGAGGCGATGCAGAATGACCTCTTTTATGATGGACCTGAGACGTGGGCTCTAGTCATAAACCTCAGGTGGTTGCTAAACCAATCCTTGACATGAAAGGGTTTGTGGGAAAAGTCTCTTTTTTGGCCTCTGCCCCATAGAGTGGGAGGGCTACTTGGGTGGTATGACACCTATGGACTGAAAACCATCAAACCCTGAAGGAAACACCTGACCATCTTCTTGCACAGAAGTCTGCTGGTGCCAACTGGCAGAGCTGGGCCAGGCTGCTCGGAGAAGGCGCCTGGGAGCCGGGAGTCTGCAGCCAGCCCGCCCCGAGGAGACATGAGTGGAGCTTCTGAGAGCCTTGGAAGTGGTTCAGGACTTGGAGGCACTGACCTCAGCTCCAGGCTCAGGAAGGAGGGCTGGGCTCTGTCCCCTCAGGACAAGCTAGAGTGCTGAAGAGCAACTGGGTCAGCTCCCACCCCATTAACCCTCCACGGGGACCCTTGGGAGGAGCGGCCCTCACCTCAGCAGCTGATATTCAGTCTATTTGCATGGGCAGAGCCTTGCTTCAAAACTAGTCGTTGGTTCATTACCAATCTCAGTGATGCGAATGGACTCCCAGGACCTCAAAGATCTCTCTCATAATTCAAACAACTAAGGATTGGTGCCTGGCACAGCGTGGGGTGCCCCAGGGCCCTGTCCTCACATCAGACATTGTTGTGATTGGTTAGTGCCCCTAGGCCTTATTGGGTGTTAAATATTTTGAATATAACCCTGCCCTACCCCCAATAAAATGGAACACTGAAGGCATTTCTGTGAGCAGGCGATGACAAACCTGGGGTCCAGGAGGGCAAAATTTAAACCTATAATTGGGTCGTAAGTTCACTGGTTCCCTGATAGAGACCTATTGATAGCATCCCAGGCTATTCACTATCTGGAAAGAAAATACCTACAGTGGTTATGCCTGGGAAGGTAATAAGCAGAGGTCAAGCAGGGCCCAGGAAACATAATTGTGATTCATGTTTTCACAGGGCCTAAGTTTAAGAAGATTGAATGTTACAGGAATACATCTCTCTACTCCAGTCCTACCTGTCATTAGAAAAATGGTTACTACTTTGAAACATGGCTTGTTTGCTTCCAGAGATCAGTTGGTGACAACCTGCCCAGAGGGGGTGAAAGGTTCATTATAAGCCGAGCTCCCCTAACCCTGATTTACGCATTAGTGCCAATCACTTGCCTTTTGCAGCTGTGGGAACAGTTTTCAAAGTTGATTTATTTCTGAGCTGGACTAGCAGTACTACATGGTGGGTGGGTTTTTTTTGTTTGTTTTGTTTTTAATATATTTTATTGATTTTTTTACAGAGAGGAAGGGAGAGGGATAGAGAGTTAGAAACATTGATCAGCTGCCTCCTGCACACCCCCTACTGGGGATGTGCCCGCAACCAAGGTACATGCCCTTGACTGGAATCCAACCTGGGACCCTCAGTCCGCAGGCTGATGCTCTATCCGCTGAGCCAAACCGGTCAGGGCTACATGGTATTTTTTTGTTTTGTTTTTTAAATGGAGTCTTTCACAAACACAGTAAATACCAATCATGGTGGATTTCAGGGGTATATGAGGAGTCCTTGTGCCCATCCGCAAAGCATTAAACTGATATTTAGATGGTGCAAGTGAAGATATGCTAAACCCTTTGACTCAGGGAATTTTAACCCAAACCATGTAACTGGATGGGGAAAATAATACATTTTTATTTTCACTAACATCTCACTGAAAACTTGCATCTCCCTCAATTATTAATGTAGCCATCAAACTGCAGTAACGTTAGCAGCACTTGTGGCATCATCGCCAACCGAAGGCATAGACTCTGTTTGATCATCCAGATTTGTATTTCCATTGGCTTTCTGAATATACTGGATGTTTTGCCAGATCTCAAGGTCAATGTGTGCAAATCCTTTCCCGCCAAAACCTGGACCTCCTCCTTCCTTCCCCATCTCATTAATGCCACTCATGTCTCATCCATCTCTGTGTCTTATTTCTTCCTATTAAATATTCCCCAAATCCATGTTCTCTTTTACATTTCTTCTGCCTCTTCCCGAATTTAGACCTTCAAAGCCCGTGGGCTGAACGGATACAAATAAGTCTCTTGCCTTCAAAGTCTTCGATTTATCCTCAGGCCATCAGAGTGAGCTTGATAAAGCACAAATTGGACCATGGCACCACAGCTTAAACATCCCCTGGGGCCCCAGCACCTCCAGGCAAAAGTCCAAATTCCTGGATACCGCTGACCCCAGAATACCTTCTCAGTCTCACCTCCCACCAGCGCTCGTCTCCCTAGGCCACTGTGTCTCACCACAGCCGACAAACAGTCTTGTTCTCTCGCTGCCTGGGACGCTCTTCCCCCGCTTCTGCCCCGTAGACTGCTTTCCAGCACAGGCACAGCTCCTGTGCAGCTCCTCTGTGAAGCCGGCGTACCCATTGCGCTACCCGTCCCACAGAACCTTGTGCCCCCTCACCACCCAGTCAGACGCAGTAGGCTTATTTGCTCACACATCTCCCTGCCCACCGCCCCGAGAATGAATCCCTTGTTTCTTACCTTGGGACCCTTCCCCTGCTTCCTAGCACAGTGCCTGGTCACAGTGTATTCTTAGTAAATATTGGCTGGAGGGGAAGATAACAGATCAATGCTGAATATTTTAATAGTTCCAGAAAAAAAAAATTGTTGTAGATTTAAGCAGGGGTCTTGAGAATAGTACTTAGATGTGAGTTTTTGCTTTTGTGTGCCAAACAGTTTATTCTGACTTGGTGTCATGAAGATAAAATCAAATTTAGAACAATAATGGCTTCTTTTTCAAATGTACTTTTATGCTCCTTTTTTTTTTTTCCTCCTTTATACTTTCACTCTGATGACAGTGCTATGTTACTTCCATTAGGTTGTCAACCTGTTCTAGAATCTCACAGGGCAAGACTAGAGTCTAGTTCTAACTCGAATACATTACCCAGACCACTCAGCCCCTCTGAGCTTTGGTTACTGGAACTGCTTGCTCAGTGGTTTCTACAGTAATTTCCATGGCTTAAATTCTAAAGCATTTTAAGGCTTCAGGAGCTTGAAGTTGGGGACTATAGATGATAGGCTTCTTTCACATTGTCAGTGGCCCTTGTGACATTTTATTTAGGAGCATGAGTTGAAGTATATGCTCTGTTCTGACCCTTTGAAGAAACCAAACTAGGCCCTAACTGGTTTGGCTCAGTGGATAGAGCGACGGCCTGCGGACTGAAAGGTCCCAGGTTCGATTCCAGTCATGGGCATGTACCTTGGTTGCGGGCACATCCCCAGGAGGAGGTGTGCAGGAGGCAGCTGATCAATGTTTCTCTCTCATCGATGTTTCTAACTCTCTTTCCCTCTCCCTTCCTCTCTGTAAAAAAATCTATAAAGTATACTTAAAAAAAAAGAAAAAGAAACCAAATTAGGATAAAAATTTTCTAAAACTACAATGTTCAGTGTTGGCAAGAATGTGATGAAGGGAGCATTCTTTTATGATGCCAGAGGAAGTATGAGCCTTCCCAGTGGGCCATGTGCAGTATGTATCAATTGTTCAAACGCTTTGATCCAATACTTCTGTTCCTATAATTTATTCTAACATAATCCTAACTGAGCACAATAATTTGTTTATAAGGATATTAATATTAGGACATTTATAAAACCAAAGTAAGAGATAAAAAATGACCAGCAATAGGGGAATGTTAAATTTTGGTGTAGAAATCATGTTTTCAAAGAATATTTAGTGGCATGAAAGGATAACAAAAACTAGATTCAAAACTACATGCATTGTAATGCTAATTTTAAAACATTTTAATATATAAAGACTAGAAGGAAATATTCCAAAAAGCTAACTATGTATTTCTACCCAGTAGGATTATAGGTTATTTATTTTCTCTAAATGTTCGTTCACCATTTTCCACAATAGACTTATGATATTGTCATAATTAGGGTATAGCAATCATTTAAAATGTGCTCTGACCTGTCAGAATGGCTATTATAAAAAAGACAACAAATAACAAGTATTGGCAAGAGAGTGGGGGAAAGGGAACCCTCATGCACTGTTGTTGGGATTATACATTGGTGCAGCCATTATGGAAAACACTATGGTGGTTCCTCAAATAATTAAAAATAGAACTACCATATGACCCAGCAATTTCATTTCTGGACATTTATCTGAAAAAAACAAAAACCTAACTCAAAGATATATGCACCCCCATGTTCGTTGCAGCATTATTTACAATAGCCAAACTATGGAAACAACCCAAGTGCCCATCAACAGGTGAGTGGATAAAAAAGCTGTGGTGCATATATGCAACGGAATATTACTCAGCCATGAAAAAGGATTGGTGACAACACAGAGGGACCTAGAGGTTATTATGCTAAGTGAAATAAGTCAGACAAAGATAAATACTGTAAGATTTCATTTATATGTGGAATCTGAAAAATGAAACAAATGAACAAACAAACCAAAACAGATGTGTAGATACAGAGAACTAACTGATGGTCGCCAGCAGGAAGAGGTGGGGGAAGAGTGAAAAAGGGGAAGAGGATTAAGAGGTACAAACCTCCAGTTATAAAATAAATAAGTCACGGGGTGTGTAATCTAAAGCACAGGAAATATAATCAGTCATGTAATAACTTTGTAAGGTGACAGTTACTAGACTTACAGTGGTGATCACTTCAGAAGGTAGATAAATGTCAAGTTACTATGTTGTATACTGAAACTTATATGTCAACTGTAATAATAAAAATAGATAAATAAATAATGTGTATTAAAGGCCTGTCAAATGTAAAGACGTGAGCTGGGTGCTGCAGGGTGGAAGATAGAAGGGACACCTGCTGTCTGGGAGCACCCATCTTGCAGGTGCCACCGCTCACAGACACATATAAATGCCTGTGTGGCAGCGAGGGGCGTCCATACTGTGAACAAGTCACTGACAGTGAGTTACCATAGGACAGGGAGAGGCCGGAGTTCATCCTTCCGAGAGGCCTTGCCAGCGCTCAGCACTGCCCTCGGTGTCTGCGGGGGGCACCGCAGCACCGCCCGCAGGCACCTGCTCCGTCAGAGTGGTTCCAGGCCGCTTGAGCATGACTTGTTGCCATCCCCGTGGCTCTGAGCCAGAATCCTAGGGAGGAAGAGCTTTGAGGAAGCTATCATCTCCTAGTCTGTTTTTGTCATGGTGATTTTTAAAATGTGCTGTTTAGACATTATTTTATCAGTGAGCTCAGGATACAATACATTATTAAGCAAAAGCAGGATACAGTATGCACAAGGATAGGATAGGATAGATTCCATGCATAAGGTCAGCAGTGTGACCTAAGCAGAAGGTTCCTGAGAGCCAGAACAGGGCTGATTCATCTTTCGCTGGCAACGCTCATAGCCGTTCCTGGTGCACAGTAAGCATTAAATAGTTCTTGACTTAATAAATGTACACTTAAGTTACTAAGATTCGTAATGAGTAGAACCAAGAAAAAATGCTGATTGTGAGGCAACAAGGGAGCAAGAAATAGACTCTCTGTCAGGCCCCCTTTAGAAGGGGCTTTATTATAAGGATGGACAGTAAAGGAGATGGAAAACTCAGGACTGTCCCCCACGGAGGCACATACTGGTTGGAAGTATGGACTCTGGAGCGAGGCCATTTGACTTCAGGTTGTGTCTCTGCCACTTACGAGCTGTGTAGCGTTCGTCAGGCTCCTTAACTTATCAGTGCGTTAGTGCCGCCACCACCACCACCATCATCTACTTCATAGAGTTACTGTGGAAAAGGAATTAATTCATACTTGTAACAATGCCGAGACTGTTCTTCAGCGCATAGTAAAGGTACAATAAATATTAGCTATTATTATTGTTGTTATTGCTAATATTGATACTATTAGAATTATTCCAAACTAGGATTCAGTTAGGTGCCTGGAAAGCCATGATTTGCCCTCAGTCCCAGGAGACGGGTCATCTCTTGTCCTATGTCCACCAGTTAACTGGCTCAGCTGTTCCTTTCTGTCTCTTCTCACTTCTCTGGTGCCACTAACGGGCTGCTCATCTCCGTGACTCCCAGCTCATACTTCTGAGGCAAGGAGGAGCCGGGCTGTCTTGTTTGAGCAGTTCCCATGCCTGGCCAGCTCACAGGATCTTCTCCAGCCTGAAGACTGGCCACCGTCGGGCCGGAGGTCTTGTCCAGTTGGCTGTGGCCAGGGTGGGTCCAGCTGCAGCTGATCGCAGAAGGGGAACGTAGGCATTGAGGGAGCTCTTGTAATTATGGGATCTTAAATTATTCTGAAAAGAGGACTCAGAAAATAAAGAAAGGGTGAAAAACAAAAAACTTAACACTGTTGAAGAGACAAGATGACTTTGACTAGCATACCAATTCATTTTCTAAGGCCCATTAGTTTCTGGTAAGATCCTCAAAGGAAATGATGTGGCTAAGAACTGTGGCAATGAAACAGAACCTCAGAGGCCTTTTCTGAACCCCGGCCTCTCTAGGCCATGCCCTTTCCACCTCTGCATCAGTTCACGCTGCAGCTTGTCTGTTTTCTGGCTTCTTATTCAATTCTTTCCATCCCGTGGACCAGCCAAGAAAACATAGTATAATGTATCAACCACTCACAGAGATGCCAGTGGACTAATTATTTTCTGTGGCTGACTGAGCCTGACCTGCCTGTGGGAAAGCTCTTTTGGAGAACATTAATGGCACATGGGCACCTTCTCATAGACCATCGCCCGCTCACTCTCACTGCCATGGACCCGCATCTGTGCACCACGCCCTGTGTTTTCACTGCGATCAAAACAGCATTTCACTCCCTGGAAGTTGACCATGGCCACTTTCAGACCACCTCAGCGCTGGAGTCATGACTGATAGAAATGGCTGCCTGCTGCCGTGCCTATAGCTCCGCATGAAGCAGACTGCGGGAAATGGGTAGAACCTGTAGGGGTCCAGGGCTGTGTAAGATCATTGTTCTTTCTGGGACATCTCTTTTCCCCAGATGCCTGTGATTTGGTATTTTTTTGGCCAGATACTAGCTCTGGAAACATTGAACAGAAAGCATTCCATCCCTTATTACTCAACGTGTTCTTTCCAGAGCCGCCGGGAAGATGGTGCTGGGTTTCACGGGCTGCAGAGTTTGGAGTGACACTTTGAGTCGGCTATTTAGCTGAGACAAAAATCTCTGCTTTCGGTGCCCAGCTTGAATATTATGCCCAACACTTGAAGAAGGGAATGCAGCATTTGAAACATTTTCATTGTCTCCACGTGTGATCTGGGTATTAAATGTTTTGAACTAAAAAATATCTCACAACCCAGTGGAAGGTCAGTGTCACACGTTTCTGATAATCAAGATTAATCACTCTTTCCTGCCTTCCTCTCACAAAAATAAATAAATAAATAAATAAAGAATATAAAATAAAATAAAATAAATAGGTCTTGAGCTGTGAGATAAATTTCATCAAGTGATCAAAAGCAAAGGGCTGTTTGAGCTTCCTTAACCCTGTTAGCAATAAAAAGGTCAAAATAGCCATACATACCCTGGATTGAAAAAAAAAATTTTAAAGACTTTTGCTGACACATCTAATGATCTCAAATAAAAGTTATTTGAAAATAAAAATAAGGACCTTTTAAAGATGTGGGTAGCAACCTCCACCTGTTCTCTCAGAAAAAAAAAAAAAACAAAAAAAAAACAGCTGCATTTTCAGAAAATTCCAAATGGTTTTCAAAGCCAAATATAACAGGATCTTTGCTGCTGATGTGTTCATTTAGTTTGGAGAATATTTTTTAATACTCACAAGTTGAAAATTCAATATTGGTCATTTTAAAGATTGTAAAATGTATTTCAGCCCAAGGCTGACAAATGGAACAACTGTTTTAGATGTCCTTCTCCTTTGTTAGCTGTGTAAGGACAACACTGTTGAGGGAAGACCCATGAAAAGGCTTCAAGAATGGAGAGACCATGTGTTACAGGCTCAAGATTAGCTTCTGATCTAGTAGTGGCTTCAAGAAAGGACCTCAAACTTGCATTTCAGCAGTGGTCCAGGGCCCACCTGCCTCATGGAAAGGTGTGAAGTCCTCTTACACATTGTGAATCTCTCTCAGAAGCCATGTGGGGTTGCGTATCTTCTCTTCTTCCTGACCTCAGATGGATAACCCTGCCCTATTATCTGCTTTGGCACAGAAGAAAATCACTGGACAGTTGCCATCCTTCAGTTTCCTGCACATGTGTGTAGCTATGGCCAAGGTAAACCGGTCTCTTGGGTTTATTTGGAGTTAAATTAGCTGAGCTGTTTGTTTCCTCTGAGCCATATACAGATGCTTTTTGAACTATCTTTGTGTCTGAGGGAATTTTTTTTCATAGTATCAGCACACCACTTCCTCCACGCCATTGCTTTGAACAGTTTTGCAGAGGGCGATATTCTTGCTGGCCACCAGCCTAGCCAAGCCAAGTGATGATGGATGGATGGCAGCAAACTTTTACTAGTGTATTTCGTGTCTGTGCATGACTTCATGAAACGATTTCTCTTCCACTAATTTTGGCAGATAGGGTGGGATGTCATCTGAGTTTAGCAGAAGAAAACCTCACTTTGTTAATATCAGGCATTGGCTCCCCCATTTGAATGATACTCAAAGTTTAGGCTGAAATAATGTCCTCAGATGACCCTTTGCCTGCTCTCTCTTTCTGACAATCCCATGGACGCTTTTGAATGTGGATTTCTACTTAACTTTTGATGCTTCCAGATTCTCTGGTCCTGTTAAAGTTTAGAAACTGCAAGTTTAAGTAAAGCCATTCCTTTAAAAAAAAAAAAAACAATCGTGATTTTTATTTTTTTATTTTTATAACTTTATTTTTATTTTATTACAATAAAAATAGTCATTCTTAATTTTCCTTTTATTGTACTTTAAATATTGTTAGTAATGATCTTTGAGTAGTTTTAAATGTTGATAAACAACCATGTATAGTGCTTTTACTAACACATTTTATAAATATTATGCCCTTTTCCATAAATTCATAAATTTTTGTCATGAAAATAGTAATATTTTATAGTATCTCCAGAATAAATTCTAAATTCTTAAGTACTTCTATACATACGCTAAAGAAAACAAAACTAGATATTTAAATATAATAAGTTTGTAGTGATTTTTATACTCCAAATTTATGCATTTAAAAAAGAACTGATTTGACTTTTACCACATTCTAATTTACATTTTAAAAAATGTAATTGCTTTTTCTTGTGGAGAAAGGGTTGGGAGTGGGCG
This sequence comes from Cnephaeus nilssonii, assembly GCF_951640355.1. Classification (NCBI taxonomy): domain Eukaryota; kingdom Metazoa; phylum Chordata; class Mammalia; order Chiroptera; family Vespertilionidae; genus Cnephaeus; species Cnephaeus nilssonii. Next base: position 43,543,233 of record NC_137081.1, read on the forward strand.
TTACACTTAAGTAAATTCACCCGCTGAGTTGATCCAGTCCTTTCATGGACTTTATTTTTGGAAAAGCCCAAATCTTAGCAAACTGATAACAGGTACCAGTTATTTCCCCGAGTAATATGTTGTACACTGTCTTTTCTATTGTCTTGGAGCATTTTAGAATGTATTATCATTTTAAGACATTTTTTAAAGCTGCATTTTAAGGCTGGTGATAGACACGTCCCAGATAGTAATCTCTAATGAATTCGGAGTAGAAAGGAACGCGTTACTGTTGTTCCCATTGCTTACACTTCTACATGTTGCTTATGCCTCTAAAGATTTTGAGATTCCTCATCTCTGTGTATCTCTAGGCATTTTTTAAAAAACTCTTATCTGTATTTTCAAGATACAAGGTGGGGGGAGAAAACCTTGGCCCCACATTTGTGCAGCTAGAGGTTGCAGAGAATTCAGTAGACACCCCCAGTGAAGAATGACCAGAAATGGGCCTCCACAGAGTGCAGAGCATTCTGCAACTGGGATAAATCTGGATAGAAAGTGCTGTGTGCAGAAGCCTCGTCCTTTGGAAAATAAAATTTCACATTGGTGATCTTCACGTTGGTTTTCCATGAGTTGTCAGCCAACAAGAGTAGGATCCTGTGTGTGCTTTCTGTGTGGTATTAAATGCTGCTGAAGCTCTATTTGACTCTTGGCACTACTGTCCTTCACGTCAGAGTGCCATCATCTTGAGCTGAACTTGGGCACAATAATAGGAATGTGGTTTTGTTTCTCACTTGCTCAGATCTTGCCCCAAGGCCTGTTTTCTCTCAGTTCAATATATGCCACCTCTGAAAACATGCACAGACCATTATTGTTCTCTCCATTTCTCAATCACTTAAAAAAAAAAAAAAAAAGCAGCCTTGAAAATAAGCTCTGTCTTCCGTTTCCTAGTTGGTTGAGACCACCCCAAAGCCCCAAAGAGCTCTTGGACATTTTCCTAGTGCACTGAAAAGTCCTGCCGGTGTGGCTCAGTTGGTTGGGTGTCCTCCCATGCACTGAAAGGTCACCAGTTCAATTCCCAGCCAGGGCATATTCCTGGATTGTGGGCTTGATTCCTGGTAGGGGGTGTGCAGGAGGCAGACGATCAATTTTTAAAAATTCTATTACTTATATTTTCCAAAATTTTCCATGTATGATTTTTTAATAAATTTTTTTTTTATTTGAAGGAAGTTGACTATAAAAAGTGGGAAAAACATAAGGAAGTTAACCCTAGACAATGTGACTCTACTCTATGGTGTCTCCTTCCAACCAAATGTCTTCTTTCATCTCAACAAAAAGACCGTTAATTGAACATCATTTGGGTTAACAACTGCTCTCTCTTTAAAACTAAAAGGCAAGCCCAGCCAGCGTGGCTGAGTGGTTGAGTGTAGACCTATGAACCAGAAAGTCACAGTTTGATTCCCTGTCAGGGCACATGCCTGGGTTGCGGGTTTGATCCACAGTGTGGGGCATGCAGGAGGCAGCCGATCAATGATTCTCTCTCATCATTGATGTTTCTATCTCTCTCTCCCTCTTCTTTCCTCTCTGAAGGCAATAAAAATATATTTTAAAAATAAAATTAAAGGCAACAACTTGATTTCCTTCTTCCATCTCGATGAGATCATATTATTTTGGGGAAGGGACAGAGGCTGAGGCTGGAGCGCGCCCCAGAGTGATGAACCTCTCTCCCCTCCGCCCCCTCTAGGTCCTTTCCTTTGAAGACTTGGAACTGAAGTTTCGGTTTAATCACATTACGTATTCAATAGACTCTTGCGGGCTGGCCCATCAACATACCCTCAAGTATACTTGTATGGACTGGTTCTCAAATAGAAATGACTGCCCCCCAAGGACTGTGGAGCACCCCACATTCACAGCAGCCTCGGCCTGACTGGCCCTTCCCCTGCCAGTGATTTGTGAAGCGACCCTGTAGGATCAGATGAGCTGGATCCACACCAGCACCCGCACTGCACAAAACGGGGACAAATTCCGTTCCTTCCATCATATTGTCAAAAGTGCAGAAATAACAGGAGCAAAACCAATGAATCACCAAAGTAGTAACCAGTAAAAGCTTATTGTGCACACACCAAAAAGACAGTTTGCAAACCAGGAGCACTCAAACCAAAACATGGAGTGAGGCTCGGGGCATATTGTTATAAAGCAGCTGATAGGGTGAGAAAGCAGTGACTGCTTATTCCTCACAGTGATTGGTTATGATAGTAGGATGTGCTTAAATGATAGCGCATTGGTCAGTGGTTAACCGTATACCAACCTTGGGAAACAGTTCAAGTTTTGCTTATGATTTCCAGAGGCATAAAAGCAAGAAATGACCCAGGTCAAGTTAGTCTTGCAAAATACACAAATTCAGTTTGGCTTGTATGACTTTACTGGTTTCATCTGCTCAGGGAATTTTCAAGGTTGGTCTTCGTTTCTTATTTGCACAGCATCGACTCAGATATGAAGTAAGCTCCAAGAGGGTGGAGAATGTTGTCTGTTTACTCACTGCCGTGTCCGCTACACCTACGACAGTGCGTGTTGAATGACTGCTACATACAGGGGCTCTAACAGTGTCCCTGCTCGCTGGTTAGCCATGCAGTCAGACACACAGATAAAAAGATCACAGACAACATCTTTATTACTAGAAAGTAACTTTCTTTGTGTATTTGTCGTTTTGGCTGGAGAAGAGGGCTGAGAGCTTGGTTGTGGGGCCAGGAAAGGCATCAGTGGCAGAGCCTGGAGTTGGAGAAGCTAATCTGGAAGGAGACAGCTGTGGTGATGGAAAGGGACTGTGGTTAGGGGTGGAAGGGGATGCTGGCCAAAGTGGAGGTTATGCTAACAGGTTATTCTTGACCTTTGCCCCACAGCACCCAGTCAGCTACTTATTTGCTCTGCTAGGACACAACTGTCACCCAAGAGACAAGAGGAACACCCGGGTTGGGTTCTGTTTAATTGTTGCTTAGTGGGTTTTTGTTTGTTGTTATGTGTTTTTGTTGTTGTTGTTTTAATGATGGTAAGGGTGAGGCAGGGAGAGACCATTTAGTTTGGTGTGTTTTTTTTTTACACTGTCCATTTATCTTTCTGAGGGTATCCTACAAAACATAAACCACATGTGGTTTTCATACCTCAAGTCTTTGTGGTTGGTTACTCTCAAACTAGTCAATATTTAAATGTAGTCATGGAGTTGCTTTTACATAAGCCACCAACTGATCATTCTGTTGGAATGGTTCTGAAACAGAATGAAATGGTCCAAGACTGAAGGAAGCAGCTCCCATAAAGCAGGGAAAGTTAGCAATAAGCAAAAGAACAAAACAAAACAAAATACCACCACCCTCCCCACCCCCGCAAATGCTGAAGCTAATCACCCTGTGATCGCGCCTTTTCTGATCCTATTGCCCCTGCGCCCCTATTTGGAATTGAGGGAACAATGCGTGTGCATTGGTCCAGTAGGAAGCACTTCCCGTTGTCTTTCCTGTGGCTGAAAGGGTCGCCATCCCATTAGGAGACAACCTGGTAGTGTTTTTCCAACAGTCTGTTTTCAGAGCTGCCAAGGGGGAGGCCGAAAGTTCTTGGAGTTGCAAAGTCAGATGGGAATGTGGAGTAGAACAAATTCTGTTCGGGTGCAAGCCACTAAGAAAAGCAGGGCCTGCTAAGAAACAGGAGGAAAAAGCACCTTGCACACCTGTGACCATTTGGAAATAAGGAGAGACAAGGTTCCCTCCCAGATTTGTAGAGAGCAGCTGTGAGCAGAGCCATCAAACTCTGCTCATGACTTTAAACAGAGCCCAGGGACATGCAAATATCTGCCAAGCACCGGAAACAGTGGCTCTCAGCCTTCCCTGACCCCATGCCCACTTTTAATAACAATATTTTCTAATGTCCCCTTCACACACTTCAATGAACCTTCACACATAATTTTCTCCAAAATCCATGTAATTTTTATCTGTAATTAAAAAGAGGAATAGGAGGAATCTCTATATATAAAAGCCTAAGCAACTGGCTGACCATTCAACCACCTGACTGATAGCTATAACATGCACTGACCACCAGGGGGCAGACGCTCAACGCAAGAGCTGCTGGGCTGCCATGACTTGGCAGCTGCAGTTCTCGGATGATGCACCTGGAACCAGAGAGGAGGGAGCCCGATTATGGAGTGCATCACCCGAGAACCACCCTCTCACAATCCGGGACCCCTCAGGGGATGTCAGAGAGCTGGTTTTGGCCTGATCCCCACAGGCCAGGCCAAGGGACCCCACCTGTGCACAAATCCATGCACCAGGCCTCTAGTGTAACTTACAAAATACCTTCAATTTGGAAGTGATCAGGTACAACTCATTATCAAACAAAGTGAAGTAAGTGGTCAGGTATTTGCATCTACACCTGTAATCACCGTGAATGGGACAGCTGTAACTTTGAACTAACCTTGGTAAGAGTTAGAGACTCTTACCTCAATGGCAATGTGTGATCAATTCTTGGTAAAAATCCAAGCAAAACATAGTATTTCATTTATATGACAGTGGCATTACTGGAAAATTCAGGAACTAATACATAGTGCAGTAATTACTTTGCGTTTGTATGTAAAATGGAGATGAGATCTAAGCTCAGATAACCATAAACAGCTTTTCCACGTGCACCAATGTCCAACAGGACCTTTGACGGTCACGTGGGAAAATTCTTTCCTGAGTAGGGCAGTCTGGCACATTGCATGTCGTCTGGCATCCCTGGTCCCCAGGTCTGAATCGCAGCAGGGCCCCCATTGTTATGATACCTCCAAACGTCCTGTTCTTATGCAGGGAGGTTGGGTTTGCCTCCCCTACGTAGCAGCTGCACCAGCCAGGCATGAAAGTGCAGTCAGGGGTCCCAGGGGAAGTCTCAGGTCGCTGAGCCCTTCCTGCAGTGTTCAGATGGGTGATGTCAGGCCCAAAGGTGCAGAGCTGTAGAGACCTTTGTTTCCTGAGTAGCCCAGGGAACTGGTTTCATGAGCACGTGGTTCTGTCCTCCAGTGGGAGGCACCGTGTAACCATGTAGTTGGAGAGAAGTCTGAATAAGGAACAAGATGGCTATTGTCCCCACCCCAGAGATCATTGTAAAGACTCCATTCTGCTTCCTACCTAGTGATCAGCAACCACAAGGAACATGCAGCTCTCCGAATGCCGGTAGCTTCTCCCTGTGTGTGTGCACAAGAGTATACATGGCAGGATGTGAAAATGGGGCTCTCCACCGCTTCGCCCCTTGAGTTGTAAGAAACTTCTCTCTATTTCACATGGGTTCCCCCTGGTATTGGATGTTGGCGACCCACTTTGAAATCTTTGCCTTGTAATTAAGAGACCCTGCCATATCCCTGACCCTGGCAAATAGCCCTGCTTGGGAAAGAGTTGTTGAATGTGGTGGCAGGTCCCCAGGTGTCTTCTTCCATGGCACATCAGGAGAAGCAAGAGCCTCCCGGGTTTTTATTGTGAGTACGTGTAACGATAATATTCTTCAAACACATAGTGTGGTAAATAAAATATGTTATTACAATTTCATTTATTTTACTCTTTTCAATGTAGCTAGTAGAAAATATAGATCTGCACATATGACTCATTGGATTTCTACTGGACAGTGCTAATCTAGTTGAAGGGTTTTTTTCTTTTGTTCTTTGGTTGGTTGGAATTTTGCTTTTAGCTTTTCTTTTTTTTCTTGAGGGATACAGACATGTTTTATTAATGTAAAATGTCTCTATTCATTTATATGACAAATACCATCCCTACTTAAAGAAAAAAAGACATTTGTCTTTCAATCTGTCAAGCTTAGCTAGAAAATTCACGTGTGTTTTTTATAATCATACTAGAGGCCTGGTGCACGAAATTCGTGCACGGGGGTGTGTGTCCCTCAGCCCAGCCTGCACCCTCTCCAATCCGGGACCCCTCGAGGGATGTCCGACTGCCCGTTTAGGTCTGATCCCGGTAGGATCGGGCCTAAACGGGCAGTCGGACATCCCTCTCACAATCCAGGACTGCTGGCTCCCAACTGCTCACCTGCCTGCCTTCCTGATTGCCCCTAACCACTTCTGCCTGTCAGCCTGATCACCCCCTAACCACTCCCCTGCCAGCCTGATTGATGCCTAACTGCTCCCCTGCCAGCCTGTTTGCCCCTAACTGTCCTCCCCTATAGGCCTGGTCACCCATAACTGCCCTCCCCTGCAGGCCTGGTCACCCCCAACTGCTCTCCCCTGCTGGCCTGGTCACCCCCAACTGCTCTCCCCTGCAGGCCTGGGTCCCCCCCAACTGCCCTTCCCTGCAGGCCCGGTCGCCCCCAACTTCCTTCCTCTGCCAGCCTGGTCACCCCTAACTGCCCTCCCCTGCAGGCTTGATCACCCCCAACTGCCCTCCCTTGCAGGCCTGGTCCCTCCCAACTGCCCTCCCCTGCTGGCCATCTTGTGGTGGCCATCTTGTGTCTGCATGGGGGCAGCCATCTTTGACCACATGGGGGCAGACTCTTGTGTGTTGGAGTGACTGTCAATTTGCATATTACTCTTTTATTAGATGGGATATTGACATGATATAGAATGCAGGGTGCAAAAATCAATTTAATAAGCATTAGAAAAAAATAAGCATTAGAAATAATTTCACACATATGCAGAATCTTGAGCAAATGGTTAAAGTTAAAGATGAACATTAAATATGGGCAGACGCGTACAGCAACGAGCTTAACAGATGTGTTTGCAGTGCTTTCTGGTAACCAACTTGCTTTCTGTTAATCCTTAAACACCCAATTCCAACTCTTCCAGCTCCTGGAGAAGGGCTTTCTCTTTTTGAATTTTCTCCAACTGATTTTTTTTTTAGCTGTTTTCCAGTTTCTACTTGTTCTTTCAGTTGTTTGATTGCTTCATTTCTCCTTTAAACTCTTGATTTTTGGTCTATCTCAGGTTCTCCAGAAGGTGGCTGAGAGTATTTTGTGCTGAGGTCTGCAGGAACAGGGGCAGGAAGAGGCGCCAAATCTGTACTCGGGTCACTTCTTGCTTCCTGCTTTGCAGCTCTCTTAGATTCAGGCTTCCTTTGATTTTTAAGGGCTGTTTTTGATAAGGGCTTATCTATTCCGGGTTGTGGTTTATATTCTTTTTTTTTATTTCAAGGAAAACGATTTTAAATATAATAATGTTACATGCAATAAACATTAATATCTCAAGAAAAATGAATTTAAATATGATAATGTTACATGCAATAAACACCAATTATTTAAGAAAAATGATTACATATAGTAATATTACATGCAATAAACATTAATATTTCAAGAATGAAAGAATTTTAAGTATAATAATATTACCAAAACTGTACTAGCATAGTATGATATCACAAAAGTTGTAGGAAATATAAAAATCTGCAAAGAACAGGATTACTTCTATATTCTAGAATATTTCCCCCCCCCCCCCCCCTGGCTCTATTTTTGTTCATCAGTTTATATTGTTCATTATATTCCACAAATGAGTGAGATAATATGATATTTATCTTTCTCCAACTGGGTTATTTCACTTAGCATGATGCTTTTAACATCTATTTTGTTGGATATGAATATTGCTACTCCAGCTTTTTTTTTTTCTTTTCCATTTGCATGGAAAAAATTTTTCCATCCCTTCACTTTCATTCTGTGTGTGTCTTTTGTTTTGAGGTGGGTCTCTTGTAGACAGCATACAGTTGGGTCATGTTTTTGTATCCATTCAGCTACCCTACACCTTTTGATTAGAGTATTTAATCCATTTACATTTAAGGTTATTATTGACAGGTACTTATTTATAGCCATTTTAATTCTGTATGGCTAGGTTTCTCTCTTGGTTTCTTCTTCTCAGCAGTCCCTTGCAGCAATCCCTTTAGCATTTCTTGTAATGCTAGATTGGTGGTGATGAACTCCTTTAGCCTTTTTTTTTTTTTTTGTCTGGGAAGCTCTTTATTTAACTGTCTATTTTGAATGATGACCTTGCTGGATATAGTAATCTTGGTCTCAGATCCTTGCTTTCCATCACCTTGAGTACTTCATGCCATTCCCTTCTGGCCTGTAGATTTTCTGATGAGAAATCAGGTGTCAGCCTTATGGGAACTCCTTTGTAGGTAACAGTTTTCTTTTCTCTTGCTGCCTTTAAGATTCTCTCTTTGTCTTTAATTTTTGGCATTTTAATTATGATGTGTCTGGGCGTGGGTCTGTTTGGGTTCTTCTTCTTTGGGGTTCTCTGTGCCTCCTGAACTTGTGTGACTTTTTCCTTTACCAGTTTAGGGAAGTTTTCTACCATTATTTCTTCAAACACCTTCTCTATACCTTTCTCCCTTTCTGTCTCTTCTGGCACATGTACTATTCTAATATTGTTACATTTCACATTGTCCCACAGCTCCCTTAAGCTGTCCTCCTGTTGTTGTTGTTGTTGTTTTAATTGTTTTTTTCTTTTTGGTTCTCTAATTGAGTGATATTTTCAACTCTGTCTTCTAATTCACTGATTCAATCCTCAGCTTCCTCTAATCTTCTGTGTATTCCTTCCATTGTGTTCTTTATTTGTGTTATGTCCTCATCTTTTTTCATAGTTACTATACTTTTTTTCATACTGTTGAGCATTTTTAACATCATTACTTTGAATTCTGTTTCAGATAACTTTCTTATCTCTGCTTCATTTATCTCTTCTTCTGGAGAATTCACTAGTTCTTTCATTTGGGGGTTGTTTCTTTGTTCCCTCATTTTGGTTGTCTGTTTGGGTTTGTGACTCTGTTTTAGGTAGATCCTCTATACCTCTCAATCTCTAGTGCAGGACAGTGTTAAAGGCTGCTTCTGACTAATTGGATCAGGCAAAGACTCAAAGCCTCCAGAGACTGCCTCTGTCTACAAACTAATAGGATTCTGACTTGAATTGCCCCCAGGATAGTCCTCAAGTGTGGGGAGAGTTTTTTCAACTGGTTGGGCAGTTGCTTCTGCCTGGAGGCTAATAGTTACTTTTAATCTCTTAATTGGCCTCAGGGCAAGGTGTTTTCCAATAGGGTGTGTCGACTGTCTTCCCCCAAGGCAAGGCAGATGTCTGTGTGGGAAAGATGTCCTCCACTATGTGAGGGAATGACTCAGCCCAGAAAACTTGGGGTGTCTGCCTTCTGGGCTCTATCCCCTGACTCCCCAGTCCTGGGTTCTGCTGTCACAGCTCCAGTCCATTTCACCCTCCCTCTGCCGGAGCACAAGGTGGGTGGCTCCACAGGGAATTTTTGTGTGTTGGCTCTTTAAGAGGGTGCCCGAACTTTCAGCTGCCACTCCCTGGCAGACAGTACCCCACTGCTTTTCACAGCTAGATGTTTGGTGCTCAGTTTGGTGCTCTCTGCTAGGGAGCCCAGCTTCAGGAGTGCAAATGCCACACCGTAACAGGTAGTCATGGAAACACAACTCGAAAAATTAGAACTTTTTTTTTAAGCCCCGCTCATATTTATACATGTTACTGTTGCCCTGATTCAGTCTCTGTTGATTCGGGGTCACCACAGGAGGGTCATTGGCTGTGATTGATTCTTTACTGCTTTCCAAGACTGGTGTTTCCAAGATGCACTGCTGTTTTATAATCCTCTTTTTGCTCTTGTTTTTTTTATTATTATTATTTCAGTAGATTAAATATGGAGGATTCTTTGCCTGATTGGTCTGAGAGCCTATTGGTTCTTGTTTTACTCTATCATTAAGCTCAGGCTGGTCTATACATTGAGTGGGGTGTGCACAATTAAATTCTCATTGAGGTCCAAATTGTGATTGCCTTTATTTGCCTGGAGTTCTCAATTCACTTATCTTTGGCCTTTGGTTGTAATAACAGCCCTACCAGCAATCAATACAAATACTGCTCTCAATTTCTCTGGTCCACATCACAGCCCTCTCCCTACCTCTTTCTTCTGCCTCTTCTCATGCTTATAGAAAAGAATTAAGTGAAATCCTTCTGAACCTAAACTGAGGCTAAAGGCAATAACAACACTGGGCCATGGAGCCGAGACCGGGCTTCTGGCCCCGCTCTGCTGTGCCCTGTGGTATGACATGAGCAGGGCGCTTAGTCTCTCTGGACCCCCGTGTCCTCATCTTTAAGTGATGGTGTGGACTTTGATCTCTGTAGTCTGGTTCAGCCTTAACATTACCTATTAAGAAGCTGCTGCTGATCTGGGGACACTTCATCACGGAGGAAGGTCAGAAAGCACTTATACGTCCAACACCCGCGTGGCATCCTATGCAGAGTGTGGCCTCCGAGGCAACCTGGGGTCAGTGATGTGATCAAGTACTCTTCCCCCGCCCGCCTCATCATCTCTCCCTCATCTCCATCTTTTCTTGTCTCATTCCCTTTACCTCCCCCATTTCTTTCTGATTGTATTATTTGTTTTCAACTTTCTTAATCCATGTTTTTTCTCCCCACTGCCCAATTCATAAGCCACCTGTACTGCCTAAGATTGCCAAGGACTTACCTGCTTTCCTTCTTCTGGAAATGTTCCTGTTAACTTAAGCCTTCTCAAGAAGGTTCAAGTCTAGTCTTGGCATTTGTTATTCACTGTGCCACAGGGAACAATTTTAAGCTCTTAAGGGAGTGTTATGTTTTGGTAGAACTTTTAGGAATTATTGTTTTTTTTTATTCAACAACCAATATTAATTGAGCACCTACCAGGTGTCAGACACTAGTCTAGATGCTGAGGCGATAGTAGGAAAGAAGGTCCCTGCTCTCATGGAGCTTGAATTCCAGTGGGGAGAGAGGTACAAGTAAATAAACCATCAAATCAATGGGGAAAATGTCAAGTGGTGACATGTACTATGCATAAAAGAAAACAGGAGCAGAGATGGGCATGAATGAGTTCATTTTTGCTGAGAACTGAAGAATGAGAAGGAACCAGATGATGAGCTTACCTGCTGAGAGGGTTTACAAGTGTGAGGGCCCAGGATGCAAACAAAATAGGTGCATTTAACAGAAAGGGCTAGAAAATAAATTAGCAAGAGGGAGGTTACTTGGGATGAGGTCAGAGGACTAGGGAGGGGCCAGATATTGTGGGTCTTTTTCAGTACAGGTGGAGAGTTTAGACTTTTTAAGTGAAAGGAGAAACCACTGGAGGATTTTAATCAGGGGAGAAACATTATCAGATTTAGGTCCTATGGGGGCCTGGTAGACACCTCATAAATGTGTCCAAAGTTGATTGTATTTACAAGTTTTCATTAAAGATGAAATAAGCCCAAACTCTAGACAACTACTCCCTTGCCTGTCTCAGAGGCTCCAGCCTTCTCAGTGACATACTCCCTTCTAACTGAGCTGTTGCTGGTGGATAAGAATAGCCATGAGCTCCTTTGCATAGTGTGTGTGTGTGTGTGTGTGTGTGTGTGTGTGTGTGTGTGTGTATGTGTGTGTGTTTGGGGTGCTCACTTTAAGAACTTAAAAATAATTCTCAAAATACATAGAGAAATCATCTTATTGCTCATGTTCTCTTTTTAGACCCAACTATAGTTAGACTTCCCCATAGGTTCACTCAGGCATTTACTTGGTAGTTAGTAGAGGGGGAAGCAGATGAGAGCTGCAGGCCTCCACCTCTGCCCTGCCCCACGCCTACATGGGTTATTCACACAGTGAGTGTCCCTTGGACTCCAGACCCTGTGTTAGGCAGGAGGGATATAGTCGTACCTTCAAGAGCTCCAGGCAAAGTATAGGATTCTTAGTCACTAATCCTTCAATGCTCTGTGCTCAGGAATTCTGCCATGGCTTGGCATCATGATAACTCTGCTTGTGCAGCTGGACTCATATCTCAAAGAGTTTAGAGTCTGAAAGAACCTTAGACATCAACTATGCCAGTATTCCTCAGTAGGAGCATTTCCTCAGTAGAAGCATTTCCAGTATTTTGGGTGAGACTGTCCTAAGCATCATAGGAAATTTTTGCGTTCCTGGCTCCGCTCATGAATCCTACTGACATAAGCCCCTATTTTAAATGGGACGGGGGGAGGGGAGGGAAGTACTATGGATCCAAACTGTCCAGTGGTCAGGAAAAATGCTACTGATAATCTTGCTTATATTTTGGCTCCAAATACCATTCCAACCCACTGTCCCCCACTCCCAAGTGGAAATGCCTCCACACATTTCCAACAGCCTCCTGAACTGCGAGAACCACTGCTCTACCCAGCTCTATCAGAATATTAGGTAACTTGTCTTTTCATGCCATTTTTCTCAGAACCCGCAAAATCAAGACCGAAAGTTCAAATGTTACAAGGTTAGTTACTGAAATATGCCTCTATTTTTCATTCTTTCAACTGATATTATTATATCAGAGTTATATGGTATGTATTGAGAACATTAAATCTGATCCTTTCAGATGGATCTAGAAAAAAATTATGAGCATTTTCAGATTATTTCAACATACAAGGTTTTGGTATAATATTTTCTACCTACATTCCATTGCCCATCCACCTCTTAGAGTCCTTTAATGAGAAACCTGACTTTCCTTCTGTGTTCATTGTCTCTGTGCTTTTGTCCAGCATCTCCTGGGAGAGCTATTGTTACCCCATTAAATATGAAGGACAGAAACAAAACATGCTGGCATAGAAAGCTCTGGATCTTCATATGGCCTGAGCTGTGTATCATGTATCCTGACTTGGGCACGAAATCACCTGTTAGAACGCAATTGCTTTCATACACCTGACCAGCTCTCTTCACCTGCATTTGTGACTTTCTCCCTACACACTTGAACGCTCTGGAGATGAGGAGGAATCATTTGTCCCAATTATTGGTGCATTTGAGAGCTTTTAATTCTTCGGTGACTCTTTTTCTTAATACTAAATGGTATAGTTAATATCGAGAGTGATTCTTTCAAATGAAATTTTCCTGAAGGAATCTCGGATTCCGTGAACAATTATTTTTGTGGAAGTATCTAGAATAAAGTTGGGCTGCTAACTAGATGGACGTTCTAGTCTCCTCCTCTTACTGTGCCAAGCAGGTATGTTATACCTTGTGGGAAGGAGAAACATCTCATATCCTTTTAGTTTTTTTTGTTTGTTTGTTTTTTGTTTTGTGTGTGTGTGTGTGTGTGTGTGTGTGTTGTTGTTGTTTTCTTGTTTGTTTGGTTTTAGTTTTTTGGGGTTTTTTTGCTTGCTTGCTTCTTAAGTAAAACCAATCTAGTTTCTTTTTCTGCAGCAAAGGAGGAAGGAACAAACAACAAATTAATCATACAGGAAGCGAATAACCACAGAAGAACGTCTGCCTCTGACTCAGTATGTCACATTTAATAAGAGGCCAGAGTGTGTCCAAAATGGCTGTCCAAAAACGACCCCGCATTTGCCTTAGAAGATGATGCCTTTTTCAGGGACCGTTTTCTCTCGGGGTTCATCTCTCCCTTGCTCTCTGTCTGCCTGTGTCCCTGATCATGCCTTCCTACAGTATCCATTAACGGTAAGAAAAATTATATTTAAATGTCTCTTCTTTATCAGCTAGAGGGGAGAGCTAAGTGGCTTTTAATGGGCCGTAGTATGTTGAGATAAAGCTCAGTGTTTCAATGGAAGACCACGTGGTCTGTTCCTCTTGCACAGAATGCCAGTTTCACCGCTATGGTGATTGCAGGTGATTCATAACTTGTGTTTGGAGCCAAAATGTAAGCAAGATTATCAGCAGCATTTTTCCTGACCCGTGGACTGTTTGATCCACCGGTCTTCCCCCAACCCCCCCATTTAAAACCGGGGCTTATGTCAGTCAGGAAGTGTAACTTTTCCGTGTATGGGGCAGTTATCCACACGGTTGCCTTTGAACTGTCGCTTTGGCCAGCAACAGCAAATGCTTTTAAAGTAAAGGGAGTCACTGGAGACTTCAAAGGAAAGCACCATGGAACTGAACTGTTGCCATTCTACTGCTACAGACAGACGTTACTTAAGTACAAATCCTAACCGAAACCATTTCTAAGCAGAGTCTTTTAAGAAGACAATTTCTCTTTAGAATCATTCAACATCCTACCAGTGCAATCCATGCACAACCACTATTGCTAATCAAATTCTGTAGCATTCACTATAACTATTTACATTTAATATGATTAATATTTTGGCATAAAATATTGTAGTTTTAAAATTGCAAGCCCAGTACCCAGAGACCTACAGAGCAGGGTTGAGGAAATTTGGGGGTATCAAAAAAAAATTTTTTTCCTTTGGGGCATGTATGAAAAAGCAACTTGACATTTACATTCCTCCCTGCCCCCTCATAAAATAATGTAAAATAAGCTTTAAAATATTAAGAGGGCACATGCCAATTTAGTCAATAAGTACAAGTTCTTTTAAATAATTCAATGGTCTGACTAGGGTATACAGTAGGAAACGCAGAAGTGGTCAAGTGAAAAGGCTGCAGGAAGATTCTAATTGAGAAAGTAGTGCAGCTGGGCAGAGAGAAAGAAAGGGCGAGGAGAAGCCTGGGAAAGGTTTTGAGGTCAATTCGTGTGGAAAATAGCCTTACTATTCACTTGGATGGGGGGTCTTAAGCATTATATGTTAACTTCCTAAAGCTATCTTGCTTCTGAACTGGAACATCATCTAGTTAAAACTATTTTGTAGTCTAAAGAGATTAAACAATTCTCTTAAAATCCGTCGGGTTTTCTAATGCTCTTTGAAAAGTTCACTCGTGGGTCAGTTGTTCACAGCTCTTCAATTACTCCAATATCTAAACCTTTGAAGGATTGCACATACTGTGAATGAATTGCAATACTTAGAGAAATCCCCATGAAAATCATCCCTGTTGGGCCAGCAGCAAATTTGCCCTGATCACTGATGATATCAAATTCTAGATCTGGCCTGTACGTTGGAAGTTCCCCAACCCATGCCAAAACGTAAGAGGAATGAGCTACCTAATTCCTGGGCCCTTTAAGTTTTATGCCCTTTTGAAGGCTTGCTTAACATCTCGTGAACACGTCATTTACTTTGGAAGTTTCTGGCTACTTGCAGTTTGACTCATTTTTGTTTCACCCAATTTTCATACATTTACTTCTTGTTGGAAAAAGCATTTCCCCTCCCTGTCATAAGTACCTCTGTCTGTATTTTGCAGCCCTCACTCCTGAAAATAATACTAGAATAAGGAATGCCTTAATTAGTATGCTTTTCTGAGAAAATTAAAATTTCATGCACACCTCCCTTCACCATTTATTTGTAATGCAGAGGTTTACAAAGATATGGACATGTGGAGTAAGGTTTAAATCAACTTGTGTTTTCTCTTTCTCATCGTAAAATAGGGGGGGAAACAGTAACATTTATTGAGCCCTTTCCTATGTGTTAGGCTCTTTAATTTCACTTATTTTATTTTTTTAAAATGGCTAACATTATTAAGCACTTGCCTCATTTAATAACCCTACTTAATAGGTGCCATTTTCCCCATTTTATTGTGGGAACTGGACTCAGAGCGGCTAAGTAATTGCCCAAGGCCACCTGACGACTAAGGGTGGAGGAAGTGCTCTGTAATTTAAAGAACTTTTTCCCTAAGTGCAGTTTAGAGACAATGATCAGATGCCCTTTTCCAGGCCTGGAGTCTGGGATTGTGCAAATGCTTCGTTTTAAATGTCACAGCAACAGTAAATAGCTTTAAAGTGAATAAGACATTTTTCTTTCTAAGTCTTTGATCTTTTGCAGAAGTAAGTTTGGTAACACTTCTAACTTATGTAAGAAGGCTCCACCTTTTCTTTAAAAAATTATTTTATAAAGAAACATCCCCAAGAAAAAAAAAGGCCCCAGTTTCAACAATAAAATGAATAAAATACATCAAGTGTGTTGACATATATGCAGTTGTGTGTGTGTGTGTGTGCACGTGTATGAATCTGTGTGTGAGTGAGTGTGTGTGTATGTCTGTATGTGTGTGTGTAGTGGAGAACAGGGGTAGATCTTAATTCCATGATAAAACTAAAGATAGTGCTGAGGATTTAGGAAAACTTTAGCTTTGAGATTTGAGCCCCTTTAAGGCTTAAAGAGAATGCTTGGCAGAGATGGGAAGTAGTGGGAGGAAACCAATACTGTTTAGTTATGTGGATAAAGTAGAACAGGGTTTCCCTTCGCTTCCCCACAGTTAAACAACAGGTAGGTGGGTCATTCAACTTACTTTCATTTTCTCACTTTTGAAAAGGCTTGATGTCCATGAATTTGCGTTAGTTTCTAAATTAAACATATATGACAGCAGGTTAAAAAAATAATTTTACTTCATAGCAGCCTTTATTTTCCTAGCAGTTACTCTTACAGTAAAATTGTGAGTTGGCGTCGTACTAATTGTAATAACATTGTAGATGTTCCAAAATGTCTTCTGAAAAAATGCCTTTCCCACCTCCCCAAATTAATCAATCTTTATCTAAATAAGTTCTAAAAGAAGTATTTATAAAATAGCCAAAGACCCTCTAACCCTTAGGCAAAAACTCTTACCGTTGAGAAGACAGCCTATAAGCACCATTAACTTAAGCTATCATCTTAAATCATGTTCAACCGAGAAAGGAACAAGTACATTTTGAGAAATGAGGGGTTTCAGGTACAGAAAGCTTGTATCCCACATTCAGCTCAGACTGAGAATAACAGCAACACATAACTAGGTGAGGCTGTCGCTCTGCTTATTATAAAGCAACCCTTGCTTCTCTTCTCCACCTTCTGCTTCCTCTTGGGCTGAGCAGCCTTTTCTGGCTTTCCTCTTGTATTGATTGCCTCATTGCCTGCAGCCCTCTGAGCTTGGGCCTGAGAAGAGGAAGAGTAACAATAATAGGAACAAAGTTTATGCAAAGATGTTAAATTTTCTAAAATGGCCAAAGGACATGCAGGGTTGGTGGGGGTGCGGGTTGGGGCACAGAGATGTTGCACTGTGACTGGTATCGTCAAACAGAAACTACAGGCGACTGCAGCTGTGAAAAGATTGTGCTAAAGAAACAGGATGGCTGTGGTTTGCTGTGAGCATCAATTTTCCTGTTGAGCATTTTTACAGGAAGTTGAAGAACAAAGCCAACTTCATCTTAAGTTGTACTAATGGTTTTCAGATCTTAAACACATCCCACTAAGTTTGCATCATGGAGGAGCCTCTAAAGAATAGAACCAAGAATAATTGAGTAGAAATCCCAAAACTACTACTAGCTTTTTAAAATTCAGGATTTTAGCAGCAATTTGAGTTGGCTAAATGGCTTTCTTTTTCCATTGTAACTTGGAGTGGATTCATTGCCTTTATAATGAATGCCTCTGAAATCTTTTCTTATGATTGTAAGAAACCAATATAAATTTAAGAGCCTTTTCTTATTAAAACACTGTTGAGGTATATGTATTATAAATTTCTTTATATTAGTATTTATTGGTCAAATAATTGTGTGTAGATAGATAGATAGATAGATGTGTATGTGTGTGTGTGTGTGTGTGTGTGTGTGTGTGTGTGTGTCTGTCCACCTGTGTATTTATAAGCTAGAAGGAATATATCATAATGTTAATGAAAATTACTTGGGCATTATTAACCCCAAATCTTTTCACCTAAAATTTAATTATTAGCAAATGCTTCCTTCAGTGGTTAAATGCCACTGTTGTGTTTTATTTTCATCTTTGTGTATTTTTTGTATTGTCTATTGTTTTCTAGATGAATAAATGCTACTTTTAGAAGAAAAATATCTCAAAATCAATCTGAAGAAGCCAAGAGAATGTGAGAAATACATACATAAAAATACTTTAAGAACATTGTATATAAAGTAAAATATAAATGAATTAAATACAGATAAGGTGCAGAATAAAAAGTGACGAGGGCAAGAGAGCATTTGGACCTTTGTCTCTGTCCAGTTGTATTATTTCTAATATAGCCACCCCACCCCGAACTCCACACACACAGAGCGAATAAATTACTCAATTGAGTCAAACTTTTTTGGAGAAAAAAAGTTTAATTTTCTCCTATTTGTAGTATAGTAGTTAAGCGACTTGGCAGTATTTATATAGCAAAATGTTTTATATTTTTGAATAATACAAAACTGGATAAACCTGCTTCTTATGGTCTCAAATAGAATGTGGCTGATTCAGCAACCCCTTCTCCCCACCCCGCTCCACAAACACACTCTTGGGATAGAGGCAGCCTTCTAAGGATCATCAGGTGTTTTCATTGGACAGTGTTGGAAATCTCTCCCCTCTTCATGTCATTCTGTAGTGTGGGCCTCACATGGCATGATCTAGAATGAATTGAAAGTTGGCTCTGTGAAACTAAGAAATGGTTTACTTAAATAACCAAGTAGTTCTCTTGATCCTAAGAAAGTGGATCATTTTATACTCAGAAATAATTCTGCTTTCTTGGATGAGCACATTGAAGAAGAAACCATAAGTTTCCTGGGCTGACCTGTGGGCTGTGGTTGAGCCTCTAGTTGGCTATGCCTTCGGGGCGAATATGTCTGGTAGAGGGTGAGGAGTCTTTCTCACAAGTGTTCCTCATAACCAGTACCACCTATTTAAGAAGTGGCTCTGGGCCGCAAGATGCCCTGGTTGGTCTAGGCTCAATGTGCGATGCTATCTAGGGAGTGTTAATCCATAATGCTGACCTAATGGCATTATGGTAAAACCAACAAAGTCAACCATTTCTTTCACAGAACTAGGCAGTTCCAGGGTTTCTAAATATTGATGCATGTTGTGTGTGTATGTGCGTGCATGTGTGTAGGCAACAAAGAAGAACCAACTAATGAATTTTTAATTTATGCAAAATATCCTGCTCTGTTCTCTCAATCCATAGAACCAATCCCTTTATAAAAGTTTTATTAGTAGATCCCTCTCCTCACTTCAACAGCTTTTCACCTAAAATTTGATGATTTTTGAATGATGTATTCAACCATTCAATAAAACTTTTGAAGTCTCTCACATACCTAGGGTTTGGGATGATTTTTATATATATATATATCTTTAATGTATGACAATCCAGAAATATTTTGGGGTAAGAAATCGATTGATGGATATTTTATTCAAAAGCTATTATTTTGTAATTTCCACAATGGGTAATGGACAAGTATTGTTAAAACTGTGCTTATTAGTTTGCTAGGACTGCCATACAAAACCTCAGATGGGGTGGCTCAAACAGCAGAATTTTATTATCTCTAGAGGTTAGAAGTCCAAGATCAAGGCACCAACAGGTTTGGTTTTTCCCGAGGACTCTCTTCTTGGCCACCTTCTTCCTGTGTCTTCACAGGGCTTTTTATTTATGCTCATGCATCCCTGGTGTCTCCTCCTCTTCTTATAAGGACCCCAGTCATATTGGATTAGGGGCCACCCTAATGGTCTTATTTTAACTAATCACCTCTCCAGAGGTCTTATCTCCAAACAGAGTCACATTCTGAGGTACTAGGTAGGGGTGGAGGCTTCCACATGTACATTTGAGAGGGACACGATTCAACCCAAAACACTGTGTATGAAAACAAAGAAGCCTTTTCCATCCCTGTGGGTTTTCTTTGAGCACATAAATTTCAACACACAAGGTGAATGTTTTAGAAAAAAATCTGGCTTTTCTCCCTGTGCTCAAAGTTCTTTAAACAGTGAAATGATTCTTTAAAATAAATTAGTTCTCAAAAAATGTATAATCTTAAAAATGTAATGCCTGGGGTGAGGGTGGGGTGGGAGGGCAGGATCAGCTGCCGCGTAGGTCAGTGATCCTCCAGCTTCAGGGAGACTCACTACAGTGGGAGGCGGGACACAATGATCTCAAAGAGCTGATTCTGATGCAAGAGAGAGCCCCCACTTCAGGACCCCTCTCCCTTGTTTGAGGACTCCTCCTGGCCCCAGGACAGGGCTGCCTTTCCTGCCCTGTTCCCCTCTCCCAAGGGAGGAACCACAAGGCCCAGTCTTCAGGCTGCCTCAGTCCCACCCGTGTGGCTCTCGCCACACAGGACCTCAGCCAAGTCTCCAGCTTGGTCCCTCCTCTGCCAGGTGCTTGAGCGGCCCTCACATCGGCAGGACCTGTGCTCACCCTCAAGGAAGACAGTTCCAGGCCCGCCTGTGGATTGCTTACTCCACCAGACATGCCGAGAGCTTCCTGGGCACCATTTCATTTCATCCTCACAGTGACCCCCCTTTAACGGATGGGACAGGGAGGCTCAGGCAGGTTAGAGTCTTATCTCAGGTTATGGGGTAGCAGAGCAAAGATTCAAAATCATATTCTCCTGACCCAGGTCTCATGTTCTCACAGGAATTCTAACCCTTCTTATGCCATCGACCACACTAGTGTCTGATAAAGCCCAAAGGACTCCCTCTTGGACTGTTGTAAAATGTACACAACAAAATACAGAGGATTACTAAGAAAACTAGTTATACTGAAATATGTACAAGATCTAAACAGGGCCATCATTTCAAGAGAGATCTGCAACTGTTGTAATATGTGAAAATCTATTGGTGAAAAAGTTTCAGGTACGGTGACTTGTGGCTTACATTCACAATTGAAGGAAATGGTCATTTTTGTTGGAGCTTAGGGGAAATAAATATGTCCTTTTCTTCATCCATGTTCACGAACCCCTGAATTTAATCCACAGACCCTGCAGGTGTAAGGATGGAGGTTAGGAATGCCTGGTCTGTTAGGATCCAGGCTGCTTTGAGGCCCTTCAGTAAGGCCCAGTTCTGGTTCTGATACGGGCTAACTCCTTGAGAGGAGGGAAGCCAGGGCTCTCCCAAGGCCTTGGGTTCTGCTCCACTGGCAAAGTCAGGAACTGCCAGGAAAGCAAGTCTGTGCGTAATGATAGCAAGCCCCTCTGACACGGCCGATTCTTTGCCCAAATCTCAGAATGCACAAGGGCTGGTGCTGGGAGCCAAGCCAATGGCCAGCACATGGCGTATTTGTTTGACACCTGGCTCTTCCACTTAACACATATTTAGTGAGAACCCTACTTTGTGCCAGGTATTAGGGAGCCCTGGTGGAGGTCACAGTCCAGTGGGAAGACAGCCAAGAAATGGGCCTGGTGGGGGCCGGGCATGGGAGAAGTGAGATTGGTCTTCTTTGACCCACGTGGTGAGGTAGCAGGATTGAGTCTGAGGTTTCTTGCAAACCTGGACAAATCCAGACAAGCACCTGCTCCGCTTGGAAGGAGCAGAGACATGGCAGCCTCTGTCAGCATTGAGGAGGAAGAGGGAGGGGTTTATCTGGAGGAGAGTGAGAAATTGGGGGCAAAGCAGCAGCAGCAAAGAGAACAGACTACAGTTGACCTTTGAACAACCCAGGCTTGGACCGCACAGGTCCACTTATATGCAGATTTTTTTCAATAAATGTATTTATTGAATGTAAATGTATTTACCCTTCCTTATGACTTTCTTAATACTTTCTTTAATATAAGAATACGTATGTAATATGTAATATGTATCCTATATAATAAAAGCCTAATATCCAAATTGAGGTCACTATGAAGTGCACTGACCACCAGGGGGCAGACGCTCAACACAGGAGCTTCCCCCAGCCTGCAGGCCCCAGGCAAGCCAAGGCGGGTCCAGAGGGGGCCCCCCAATCGCCCTGCTGGTCACCCCAAGGATCGGCCCTGATTACTGGCCAGGCCTCAGGACCCTACCCGCGCATGAATTTTGTGCACCGGACCTCTAGTAACATAAATGTGTTAATTGACTATTATCAGTCAAGTTTCCAGCTGACAATAGGCTATTAGCAGTTCATTTTGGGGGGAGTCAAAAGTTATGTATGGGGTCAGCTGTGTAGACCCAGCACCCCTATCCCCTCATGTTGTTCAGAGTACTCATGTCTGCATCCCCTCGGAAAGGTGAGGGTATCACCCACAGGTGCTCCCTCTCCCTGTATCCGAGGTGGCCAGGAGGGGAAGGCTGAACTTCGGTGGTCCGGGGGTTTATTTATAAGTTAGTTAGTGCACAGTCAGAACCATAATTGCAACAACAGAAAATTGTAAAAGAATTAAAGGGGACTTGGAGGGTGGAGCCCCCTGAAAGGGTCCCTCTACCACAGTCTGGCCCCTAAGATGTACAGGACAGAAGTTCAATTTCATCTTTGCAACCAGAGACTGACTCATGAGAACCAAACCCATAAGAGATTCCTGGTGGCTGACCAGAATCCATCCTTCTCGGTATTAGGATAACAGGATGGCAGGTTAGTTGGTGAACATGGGATCCGACACAATAAATTCGCGTGCTAAGGGGCATTTCATCCACCAAGCCCATCTCTGTTCCACAGATCCCACCTCTCGGGCCTCTGGGTGGTCCCGTCCCCACCGCCTCCTTACTGAGCCGCTTTCTCCAGCTGTGATACCGTGGCTTTGGCTGCAGCGTCTCTCAGCTGGACCTGAATCCAACTTCAGGTTCCTGTCCTTCCTCCTGGCCCTAGGACGTGTCTGACTCTGCAGCCTCCAAAGGTGCCTTCTGCAGCCAGGAACCCCTTTACAGACTTAACACAGGCGCCACTCGGAGTACACTGCCCGCTTAGCCCCCCCAAACCCTCCCCCCGCCCCGGGTACCTAGTTGGTGTCATGCCGAAAACCAATGTAAGGAACACATGTTAAAAGAATCCTTGTCTGAGTCTCTTATTGAAGAACAGATTCTGACCTAGTTTACAGGTGAGCCGTAGCACTAGTTAGCTACCCTCTCCCTGCTTAAAAATGCTTATCTAAGAAGAGCAGGGCTGGAAGGACCTGATTTGAACGGATTGCGTGGGTCTTTTAGTGAGTTACTTAATTTCTCCACATCTCAGTGTCCTCTGTAAAACCAGCAGAATCATGCTAGTTTGCAATGTCTGTGAAAGTTCGAGACCATGTCGGTAACGCGCCCTGGGTCCAACTGACTGTCAGTTATGAGAGCTGCTCTGGCTGCTGTGGAGTTTTCCATTTCCTTCTCTAGATGGCCCGCTCGGAACAGAACTACCCGGCTGTCCTCATTCCTTTCTTCCCGCAGCTCTGACAAGTCCGGCCACGTCCTTTTAGCTTTTCCTCCCGTTTCTGTGCACAGAAAGCAAGCCACCTAGCAATACTTTAATATGGCGACTTGCAACCTTTTTTTCTCCGGGTACACATAAACCAATCACTAAGATTCCGTGGCACACCAAAAAATATATTCTATTCTTTGCCGATCTAACAAAAAAATCGGTATAATTTTGATTGATTCACACCAGATAGCTATTGTGTTGGCCGTTGTCATTTTTTATTTGTCAATCTAAGGGAAAGGAGGTCAGTGCCCCTGACCAGTCAGGTGTTGCGTGTTTTAAACATTCTTGCGACACACCCGTTGAAAAATCACTGCTTTCATAGAATGTGTTTTTTTTTGAGGTGTATGTTTTCCACATTAATTTTTAGCGGTTGAACTCAATTTAAATTCTAAGAGATTGTGTTCTGCAATTAAGAGACTGTTGAGAATGAAAGAAAGATGCTTCTGCTGTTTGAAACTGGGGACACGTGTTCCGTAGCAGCAGTGTTAACTCGGGTGCTCAGGGTCCCAGGCAGCCCGCTGGTGTAAAGCCCAAACTCTGCAAACGGGCTTCTCAAATGCTGACGCAAATTCAGCTGTGGGGAGAGGGGCAGAGATGTGATGATTCTAACAGCTCTGGGTGATGCTCACGGTGCTGGTTGGGGACCCCACTTCGAGCAGCTGCCAGGACTGGGTGGGAAAAGTTGGGATTACTTGGGGTGAGAAAGTGGGTGAGGCGCTGCTGGGGTTGGGACCGGGTGGGATGAGACCCAGGGATGGGACTCCGAGGATGAAGGGAAAGGGAGACGGGACTGTGGCTGGTGTAACTCCTAGGGTTTCCTCACTGCTGTTTCTCCAGTCCCCGATGTTTTCCTGCTGCCCCCTTCACCACTGCTACCCACCAGGGTTTCCCTAAACTCTCCGCTCAGCCTCAGAGCCTGGCCTGCCTTTGTCCCCAGGGCAATCACACTGCACAAACTTTCCCAATGAAGCCCATTTCTAGTAAACCGTCCAGAGGCCATAGGTTTAAGCACAGATTGTTGTTTTTTAAATATATATATATATATATATATATATATATATATATATATATATATATTATTTCAGAGAAAGGAAGGGGGAGGGAGAGAATCACTGATGAGAATCACTGATCGACTGCCTCCTATGAGGATCAAGCCCACAACCTGGGCAAGTACCCTGACTGGGAATCGAACCGTGATCTCCTGGCTCATAAGTCAGCACTCAACCACTGAGCCACATCGGCCAGGCAAGCCCCTAGCCTTTTTCCCTCCTTTTTTCCATTTAGATCCTACAAGAAAATGGCAAGGCGCACAAAGATAGAAATGGGGCCTCCTCTCCCATCATCTTACCTGCCTACCTTACCTTATCACTATCTCCTTTCCCCAGAAGACTAAGAACTATGAGGGCAGGAGCAGAAACAGATTCCTCTTTGCACTCCTACAGTTTGTACCCAGACCCAGGTGAATGTCAGGAATCTGCACAGAAAAGATCACAGCAGGTGTAGGGCTGAGGGGAAGAGGGAGCGCAAGAAAAGGTTTTGTACGGGCAAAGGACCTAAATAGACATCTTTCAAAAGAAGACAGAAGCAAGGCCAAGAGACACAGGAAAACATGCTCAACGTCACTAATCACCTGAGAGAAGCAAATCAAAACAACAATGAGGTACCATCTCACACCTGTCAGAATGGCAATCATCAACAAACGACAAGTGCTGGCAATCATGCGGAGAAAAAGGAACCCTCGTGCACTGCTGGTGGGAATGCAGACTGGTGCAGCCACTGTGGAGAACAGTATGGCGTTTCCTCAAAAATTAAAGATGGAACTCCCATTTGACCCAGTGATCCCACTTCTAGGAATATATCCCAAGAAAACAGAAACACCAATTAGAAAGGATATACTAGTATGCAACCCCATATGTTCATAGCAGCACAATTTACAATAGCTAAGATTTGGAAACAGCCTAAGTGCCCATCAGCAGATGAGTGGATTAGAAAACTTTGGTACATTTACACAATGGAATACTATGCCGCTATAAAAAAGAAGGAATTCTTACCATTTGCAACAGCATGGAGAGAGCTGGAGAGCATTTTGCTAAGTGAAATAAGCCACTCAGGGAAAGATAAATATCACATGATCTCACTCATTTGTGGAATATAATGAACAACATAAACTGATGAACAAAAATAGAACCAGAGTCATAGAAGCATCGAACAGACTGTCCAACCTATGAGGGAAGGTGGGGGATGAGGGGGTAAGAGATCAACCAAAGGACTTGTATGCATGCACATGAACATAACCAATGGACACAGATGGAGGGGAGGGGTGGGGAGGGCATGTGCTGGGGGATGGGGGCAGCCGGGGAGAGGTCAATAGGGGAAAAAGGAGACTTACGTAATACTTTAAACAATAAAGAATTTAAATTTTTTTAAAAAGAAATTATATTTATACCAAAAAAAAGAAAGGATTTTGTCATGGAAATGAGTGAGGAAGAGAAGCCACTTGTTCTTGAGACTTTGCCGGGACCCATTTCCAGCAATATCATAACCTTCCAGCTACCCAGGCCGCAGGCTCAGGGGCCCCCCACGGGCCATGCCCCCACCTGCTTGGGTGGGTGGTGGAATGGAGCAGCACAAGGTGCTGGATTCTGTTTCCAGTCTCTCCAGGCACTTAGGCTGAGAAACCTCCCGGCAGGGTCCTTCCAGAACAGTCACAGCTTAGCACCATGGCAAAGGTAATCCCACCTCTTACGAAAGCTGGCCTGTGTGGATAGCTGGCACTTTGGTGGGGAAGAGGGCCGAGTAGGACAGAGTATTATGAAGAAGTCTAATACAGAACCGTGTTTTGTTTTTTACAGGCTTATCAGCAAGACTGTTGAAAGCTTAACTGTCCAAGATGCCCGTCCCTCCCCCTCCAGCGCCCCCGCCGCCGCCCACGTTTGCTGTGGTGAGTGGTTCCTCGCCCTCCATTATTCATGCATGAAGCAGCCGAATGAAGCTGAACCTGGCACCCATGTGTTTGTTTTAATGTCTTTGCATTCTGGCTTACATATGATAGGGGAGCTTTCCAGGTGCTGGGGCGAGCCAGAACCAGGGTTGGTTGTCTGACATCTCCTGCCGTGCACAGTGCACGTGTGGGCCGTGGGCAGTTGGGTGTCCTCTGCCATGTCCAGTGAGGGAGGTGTCCTGTTCATTCATTCCCACGCACTGACCCAAGACAGGTTTGCAAGGGCAGTTCTGCCCTGTTTCCATTCAAACGGGCCCAACTTCTGGGCAGGACAGTCCAGAAACCCAGGTCTCCGTCTGAAAATGCATTCATTCAAGTATCCTCCAGGCCCACTCTTTTCTTTTGCTCTGCCATTCGCCCTCATGCTTCCCACTCTGTGTTTTTGACAAATATCCCCCACTCCCACCATCACCCCAAGACCTCCTCATACACTCACATCCCTCTTTAAATCTATCCTTGCATTTAGACATCTAAATGCAAAGGAATTTCTTCCCTGGGCTCATCCTGATCCTTGTTAGACCCATCCTCACAAGTTAGTGCCCCCTCTTCCAGGAAGCCCGCAGCCTTTCCACATGCCATCACAAAGGCCGCCCCCAGCTTATGAAGCCTGCGCTGCTTCAATGCTCCCCAGGATGGGCCTTTCACTTTTCATTTGGGGAAAACTGAGGCTCAAAGAGGAAAAGTCCTTTGCCCAGGCTTCCATGGGCACATTTCTCTAGACCATCTAAGGTTGGACCCTGGTTGGAAGAACAGACCATTAATTAGCTCATTGCTATTTGAGTTGTGGTCCTCCAACTTCTGGTTAGAGCCCCCAAGGAGATAAGCACAGAAATTGAGAGTAAGCATATAGAAACACAGCAACTTGATAGTGTTTTGACTCTTGTTGTTGTTTTTTAAATATGTTTGTATTGATTTTAGAGAGAGAGAAAGGGAGGAGAGATAGAAACATCGCTGAAAGAGAAACATCAATGGGCTCCCTCCTGGGGATTGAGCCCACCACCAGGGCATGTGACCTGACTGGGAATCGAACTGGCAAATTCTTGGTGTGTAGATTGATGCTCAACCACTGAGCCACACCAGCTGAACTGCCTGTTGTTTTTAAGATTGCATTTTTTTGTGTCTTTTTTTTTTTTACTAATTTACTGTTATTTTACAAAAATATCAGTCCATGATAGATTGGAAATTTTTTCTTAAAAATTGGTCTTTTACTTAGATAAGTTTGAAAAGCTCTGATCTAATATCACAGGATTAGTTTATATTTCCCCCCAAAATGTAGGTTGTATACCACTGCTGGGTAGTACATACTTTAATTTTTGTTTTATTTCAATGTTCATGTGTTTATCTTAATATGTGCTCTAAAAATTATAACTAGAACACCCAGACTTTAATAGGGAGTTACTTTAAAATAAAATGCTTACTGAAAAGTAGTAAATTATATAGTGCATAGACTTAGTAGAAATATAAAATAAATGACAGCATGAGAAGATGACCAAAATCATGAAAGCTGTACCAGAATAACTAAAATTTGAGAAACTTTATTTATTAATTTTTTCAATTGATATAATTTGACACATAATATTGTATAAGTTTACGCTGTACATGTTGGTTTGACACATTTATATATTACAATTAGCTCTGTCGCTTTAGCTAACACCTCCATCATATCACATAATTATCTTTTCTTCTTTGTGTTGAGAACATTTAAAATCTTGCCTGTTAGCCTGATTATAATGCAGCATTGTTGACTGTAATTACTGTCCTGGGCATTAGATCTCCAGAACTTTATCTTCCAGATGCAAGTCTATGCCCTTTAACAGCAGCTCCCCAGTTCGGGGAAGGGACATTTTAGACCCACATTTATCCTTCCAACAGATTCTAGGGAAGGCTCTGCTGCCAGACTGCCAAGGTTTGATCCTAGCTGGGTGACCGGGGCAAATGATCTAACCTGCCTGCGCCTTAGTTTCCTTGTCTCTAAAATGGACCTACTGACTCCCATTGATGAGGACTAAATGAATTAATATACATGAAGTGCTAAAACAGTGCCTGACCCATAGTCAAAGGGATGTTATTGTCATGAACAAGTAATACTCCATAAGTTAACAATGTCAAGACCCTTGCAGCTTGACACACAGAGATTCTATGTAGCCAACTTGAGGGTTTTTCTTAGCTCTCCCTCAGCCTCTGACGGCCTCTGTAATAAATAGCTAGGTACCAAGGGTTTAGCATCAAGCTAAACTTCCCAGGCTTACCTCCCATGGCCCTCACTGGCACCTCCAAGATCAGATCCTTCCTGAAGGACTGGGCCAGCCAAGAAGGACTCTCGGGTCTGCCAGATGGCCTCTCCCTGGGACCAGGCCAGACCAAACCAGTTTCCAAGTGTGACAGACACAGGCACATGCCAACTTCCACGTTCGTATCCTGGGCCCTTAGAGTCCCCGCTCCCTACAATAATGCTGGATAAACAAGAGCCCAACTTCATAGTAAGGATCTCTCCCAGGAATTCTGAAAGAATAGAAAATACTCAAATATTTTAAAGCAGCACTTTTGTCAGCTCTGCAATCTTTGTGAGCTAAGCTTTCAAAGAAACACCTTAGGCCAAAGGGACACGAGGGAGTTTTGAGTTAATGGAAATGTTACACACCTTGCTTGTGGTGGTGGCTACAAGCAAGGTAATTGTATATGTTTGTCAAAACTCACAGGACTATACATTTAAAGGGTGCTTTTACTATATGCAAATTATACCTCAAATCTCTCTTAAATTAAAAAGAAAGAAAAAAAAACTTTGGCAATGTAAACAGGGAATTATGTTTCTCAAACTTTGGTGGATTAAAAAATAATACAGGTGACCTGTTCTTCTAGGAACAGTTTTCTCCTTGTACCAGTTAGTTCCAGAACATACAAAAGAGAGACTCTTCTTCAGACACATTCTAGAGAATGAAGCCTTGTAACATCCTATAGAATCTTCCTGATTCAAGTTCCCTTCTCATTTCTAGCCATCAACCTGGGCATTGCCGGTTACGGCCAGACAATAGTCTGAATTTTCAGAGACTTTTATCGGGAACTGACTCTACCTGCATTAAAAATAAGTGTAATTTATTTCTGCATCTGCTCCCAAATGTCTGGGTCATAAAAAGAATGACATCGGGTCGAAAACTTGTGGAGAATTTATAACCTATTGCCAGCAGCCTTAATCACAAGCTCCCAATACTCTAGCTGTCTCCACTGAGTGTTGTGGCACTTGATTTTAATTCAAGAGATGAATACGAGTTTGCATGGTTTCCTTTCAGGCCAATACAGAAAAGCCTGCCTTGAATAAGTCAGAGCAGGCTGGGAGAAATGCTCTTCTCTCCGACATCAACAAAGGGAAGAAACTAAAGAAGACCGTCACCAATGACAGAAGTGCCCCGATACTGGACAGTAAGTGAAGAAAGTTCTTTTCCATGGAGATAAGTGGTTTATGCCATAACACTCACCCTACCCTTCCCACCAAAAAAAAAATTTTTTTTTTTTTTTTTGGTTAACAACAGCTGCAAAGCTAGCAGAATAAGGGACTGTGTCACTCATTGTAGGCCACGGCTTCGGCTTGGGTTCCCTCTAATGCTGCAGGAAGCCAGTATAATAATTCTTTGTTTAAGACACACACAGCAGCGATTCTCTGAATTATTCAAACACTTTCTGGAAATTAACTCTTTGCTCCTTGCACCACAGATCAAAAGGCAGCATGAAACAGGAAAAGAACCCTGTCCTTGGAATCAAAGGATATGGGTTCAAGTCCTGGCACATCCATCACTTACCATCCCCAAGCCTACTGCCCTCACAAGTTCATTGTGAACATAAATGAGACAATGCTGTAAAGTGTTTTGTTGCCTGCAATGTGAAACTCAAGTGTAAGATATGATGTTAGGAGCTTGGAGAAAGAGGAAATGAGATCACAACTTTGCTTATGTACCCATTGTAAGTCTGAGATACTTTCGGGAACAAGGCAGTACCCACACACAGGGCTGCTTATTAACATTTACAACAAAATGCAAAATTATCCATGACTAGAACCTATGGATAGTTACTAACCAGGCCTTGAGACCATCTCCTCACATTCCTACATATTTCCACTGCCAGCCCGCTGTCTCCTGAATCCATACGAGACCACAGATCCCATTTGGACTCAATAGAAAATAGACAAGTAAATAATGATGCAGGATTTTAGCCAAGTGGAGGATAAGAAGGGCTTAGGGGGAATTTCTAGGAATGGTGCCTAATAAGAGAAGGAGACGGAGAATTAGATGAGACCACTGGTGTGGGGGGTAAAGGGAAAAGAGGAAAACCAAGACAAAGGCTTTTGAATGTTGTTCTATTACTGGGCAAGGTGGTGCAAATAAGAATGCACCATAATCTCAAAAAGGAATTATGAGGTCTTTGACTCTTGATACAGTTTTACCTCCAGATCAAAACTGATGTGGTTAATGTATCATCAATCCCTTAGTTCTCCTGATCCATGTCACAAGATTCTCCCAAGGGGAATCCCAGCACAGTCCCTTATGTAAGTCACAAGATTCTCCCAAGGGGAATCCCAGCACAGTCCCTTATGTAAGGGGAGCCTTGGTCCAACAACCATCCAGTCATGATGCCTGGTATGGGGCCAGAGGCCAACCTCTAGGGCAGAGCCCAGTGGTTCTCTCCACCATGAGTGGGAGGCTAGGCTCCAGAGAGGTGGATGTGAGTTCCCCAGATGTTGAAGGAGACTGGACAGTCTTGGACCTAGTTCTGAATCCACTAGTGAAAACTCATTATATTCTACAAGCTCCACTTATCCTCCCATTAAATGGAAAAAAATATTAGTTCTTCCTCCCAGCTGATCCCTTTGCTTGGTGGACACAAAATACAACCCAATGCATGCCCTTGTTATCCATGCAATTACTTGGCCACCAGGACTATTGTCATAAGCTCTTTGCAAGTGACAAAGTCCATCTATGGTTTTGAATTTTTTTGCAGGTGAAACCTCCCTGGGCTCTATATCAAAATGTTATCGTGGTTATGCATGTTATAACCCTTAAAGTCCTACAGTTTAATTACTAACAAAGTGACCTGTGCCAGTTAGCTGTCTTCAACTGCTTTAGCTTCTCTACGGAAAGATACACTAATGGATGGTATCTGATGATGCATTGATCTCTTTGAATGTTTAATACCATTTAAAGGTGTCCTATGTAAATGTAATATTCCAAATTGTATCATTCATTAATGAATAATGTTTGAATGACAAAGGCATTATTAATATTACTAGAGTCCCAGTGCATGAATTAGTGCACAGGTGGGGTCCCTCCTGGCTGATCGGGGCCATCTCCCCCAGTCCCAATTGGGGCCGGCCAGGGGGAGGGACCACAGGATGTTGGCTGTGGGAGTGCACTGACCACCAAGGGGCAGCTCCTGCATTGAGCGTCTGCCCCCTGGTGGTCAGTGCGCGTCATAGCTACTGGCTGGTCATCTGGTCATAACAGTCGCTTAGGCTTTTATATATATAGATTGACAATATTATTGATACAGAGCCAACAAAGACATGCTAAAACTATTCCAGAAAGAAGAAAACACAAATGAATAAAACTAGAACTCAGGAAGCAGATAATTAAGAGATTCAAAGCAGATTTTTAAAAATCAAGGGTGCTATGATGAAGTTATATGCTAAGTCATTTTGAAATCTTAAAGAAATTTATTTTCTAAGAAAGACATAAATTTACTAAAATTTACTCATGAAGCCTCAGTGAGCAAGGAAAAAGTTGAAAGCTTTATCAAATTACTTTCCCTCTAAAACACTTTAGAGCCAGATGATTTTTATCTATAAATTCTTTCAGATTTTAAGAGATAGCTAATTCAATGCTGTATAAACTATTCACTCCCAAACACAGGAAGAGATGGGAAGCCCTCTGATAGGTGTAATGAGACTGGCATGATCCTAATATCACAATTTGACAAAGACAGCATATAAACAAAAAGAAAGCTATATGTCAGTGTTCCAGTGGACGTGTGGCAATGTCTGGAGGCATTTGTAGTTGTCACAACTTAGTGAGGGAGGAGTTCCTACTGACATCTAGTGGGTAGAGGTCAGGGATGCTGTAAACGTTCTACAGAGAACAATACAGCCATCCACAAGGAAGAATTACCTGTGGGAATGCAGACTGGTGCAGCCACTGTGGAAGACAGTATGGAGTTTCCTCAAAAAGTTAAAAATGGAACTCCATTTGACCCAATAATCCCACTTCTAGGACTATATCCCAACAAACCAGAAACACCAATCAGAAAGGATATATGCACCCCTATGTTCATAGCAGCACAATTTACCATAGCTAAGATTTGGAAACAGCCTAATGCCCATCAGCAGATGAGTGGATTAAAAACCTGTGGTACATCTACGCAATGGAATACTATGCTGCTAAAAAAAAGAAGGAACTTTTACCATTTGCAACAGCATGGATGGAACTAGAGAACATTATACTAAGGAAAATAAGCCAGTCAGAGAAAGATAAATATCACATGATCTCACTCATATGTGGGATATAATTATCAACATAATTTGATGAATAAGAATAGATCGATCTAGAGACAAATGGTAGGGGAGGGGGGTTAGAGAGCAACCAAAGGACTTGTATGCATGCATATTAGCATAACCAATGGACACAGACACTGGGGCAGTGGGGGTTTGCCCCGTGGGTGGGGGGGGGTGGCTCAAAAGGAGGGGGGCGGCGGTCAATTGGGGAAAAAGGAGACATATGTAAAACTTTAGACAATAAAAAAAAAGGAAGAAAGACTTACCTGACCAAAATGTCAGTTGTTCCAAGGGCAAGAAACCCTATTATAGATGGACCACTTATGATCATAGATGAGAGGGTACTAACAAAAAAAACACACAACAAAAAATCTAATTCAATATGTGTAGTAAAAGAATAATTCACCAACATCAGGGTTTATCTCATTCTTAATGTTAGAAAATCTATAAATGCATCATATCAAATAAGAAAAACCATATAACTTTGAAACATTGCAGGCATTCTCATTAAAATCAAAATGTTTTCCTTTAGCAACATTAATAATTTACATTGTTATGGAAGTTCAGTCATCAAAGTTATTACTTATAAAAAACAGAAATAAGATAACTGTTAGAAAAGAATGGGGGAAACCTTTATTATTTGCAAACCATTTGTCTACTAGGAAATACAAGATAATAATTTATTGATAAATTTTAATTTAAAAAGAACAAAGTTGTTTATAGATATTGAATGAAATTTCATGATGCCAATAATGACCAATCACAAATTTTAGTAGAAAAAAACAATTTTTATAAATTTAACAAACAAAAATGTATTTGAAGTAACCCTAACAAGAAGCCTGTGTGACTCATATTAAGAAAATTATAAAACTTTACTGGATAAATCAGTAGACACAGAAAATAAACCGTGTTTCTGTCAGGCCTCCCGGATTATTTTGTAGATCTCATATAATACTCATCAAAGACTCACCAAGGTTTTTTAGGGTAGAACTTTAAACAATGCTTAACCTCATAAAACATACATACATAAATTATTTTTTAAATTGATTTCAGAGAGGAAGGGAGAGGGAGAGAGACAGAGAAACATCAATGATGAGAGAGAATCGTTGATTGGCTGCCTCCTGCACGCCCCACACTGGGGATTGAGCCCGTAACCCAGGCGTGTGCCCCAACCAGGAATCGAACCGTGACCTTCTGACCCATAGGTTGATGTTCAGCCACTGAGTCACACCAATCAGGTCATACATAAGAGACAATTTTATTTTGCTTGTTAAGTAATGAGAGGTGATATCAATATGATGGTATCAGTTCAAAGGAGATAGGCAGACAGGTGCTGAAATTAATTTACAAATAGGTGAAAAATGGATCAATATCAATTGCCTTCCACTGAACACAACCAACTTGCACTTCTCTGGACTAATATTATTTGTATTATTGTTCTACAGTTTAGAGTTGTAAAATCGCTCAAAGACAATGGGAAATAACACAGAAGGCTAGACTTAGTAAACTTTTTCTTCTTCATTTGTTTGCCCATTTCAAAAGCTTTTGCTATTTTTTGAAAATAAATACAAAATAAAGTATTTGCACTGTCACAATTTGCAAAGAATTTTTAAAATGTGAAAGCCTATCGTTGGGCTTAATGATACTAAAAAATTAAAATCAACCTAAAAGGCCATCAAATAAGTAGATAGTTAAATAAATTACAATACAATCAATCATGTTCTAAAACACATTGCAGTCCTTTAAATTCATCTTTTTTAAAGAATATTTAATGACATGGGAAATGCTAACAATAAAGTGTTAAGCAAAAAAAGCAGGCTAAAAACTGTCCCGTGAATGTTGGTCTTAATTTTAAGAAAAAAAATAATAAAAATGAAAAGATACTGGCGGGGGTCGGGGAGCAGGGAAATATGCCAAAACACTAGGTATTTCCAAGTAGTGAAATTATGAAATATTTTATTTCTTTTTATTTTTACAATTTCCTTTTTTCTCACCTTTTTATTGCATCCCCCCCTCCCTTGAGACTTTATTTATTTGAAGGTCCTTTTATTAATTCATATGGCAGCTAGCCAAGTGGGAGGCCTGGGGGCCAGTCACCACCTATCCTCCATTCTTTCACCGGGCCTGTGACTGCCCAGGAGTGGCAGGAACCCCTCCTTTTCTGAGTAGGGTGGGATGAATCCTTACAATGTTTTTATTTTATTTTATTTTATTTTATTTTATTTTATTTTATTTTATAATTTCTTTATTGATTAAGGTATCACATATTTGTCCTCATCCCCCCATTCCCATCCCAAACCCCTCCCCATGCATGCCCCCACCCTCCTGTTGTCTGTGACCACTGGTTAGGCTCATATGGATGCACACAAGTCCTTTGGTTGATCTCTTCCCCTTACCCCCACCCTCCCCTACCGTCCCTCTGAGGCCCGACAGTCTGATCCATGCCTTCTTGTTTCTGGGTCTGTTTTTGTTCATCAGTTTATGTTTGTTGTTCATTATTCCAGTTGTCTACCATAGGCCCAGGTTTTATTGTTATTGTGTACTTGGTCCCGGCCTGGTGACGTAGGCTGGTAGTGCTTCCAGGCCTGTGTAAAGACTGTTTTCTTCCTCTGCAGAACCTAAAGGAGCCGGAGCTGGTGGCGGCGGTGGCTTTGGTGGAGGCGGTGGATTTGGCGGAGGCGGTGGCAGCGGAGGTGCCGGTGGTGGTGGCGGTGGCGGAAGCTTTGGAGGGGGCGGACCACCCGGTTTGGGAGGACTGTTCCAGGCTGGAATGCCCAAGCTGAGATCCACGGCCAACAGGGACAATGGTAAAGAGTTTCCTTCTCTCTCAGCCACTGAAGACCAGGGTTTGGTGGTTTGGAGGCGTGGCATCCCCTCTAAGGCACTGCGCCCTTTAAAACATTTTAGATTGCTTGAAATGTTAACTTGTAAGAGAGACTCTGTTGAGCATCTTTTTTTAAAAAATTAAATCGGTAGCAGACGTGTCCTTGGGGTAACTTGTATTTTTTTGTACTTTTCTAAAGGGGGGGGGGGGGGGGTGAGTGGGAAGAAAAGAAAGGAACAAATGGAACTTGCCACCCTGGAAACCGCCCGGTGACCTGGCAGATTCAGCTTTCTTTGTGAGGCAGCCTGACCAGCTGTCTAGCAGAGTAAATACTTGTGAGCCACACTTCACACGCACTATGGAGTGTGTCACACGGAACATAATTACATATCTCACTAAGTCTAAAAAGGTGTTTTGCTGACAGACATTTGGCATTTCAGGGCCAGTGATTCTAAGTCTTCCCTTCAGGGATCCAGGGAAATGAGTCCTTTAGGATTGTGTGTAGACCTGCTGGCAGAGGGGGAGCTGAACCTGGCCGTGCCTAAGTGAAAACCTCACAGAGCATGAGGCGCTCTCCTAACCATTGCGGGAGCTCAAGAAATTGTATCATAAAACTTTTTTTTCCCATGCTTACTGTTAGAAGAATTTTATCTCTAATTTTGTGAACTTTTAAAATGTCCACTGCGGAAAGTATGAGATTCCCACATTGGTCTGAAGATAAAGTCACTGAATCCTCTTTTAGCATTGGATGGTCAAACTCTAGAAAGAGACTCAATAATATGAGAGATTCTATCTTGCCAGACCTGCATTGAAATTTATTTAAAACCCACCAAAAGGATTTTAGGTAGCTGACAAATGCATACATTTAGGTTGGGTTTTTTTTAAAGGTGAAGAAATTAAGGCAAAAGACAACTGGAAGTAAAATAATAAAATGAAGGTGGAATTTAAGTTGGTGCATAAAATGGTATACCAGAAGTATATATGTTCATAGTATACTATCCACATAATGGATCCTATCCACGTAATGTAGTAGCTGCAGCTTTAATCTGAACTTGGAAGATATAACTTATTACAAGTTGGGGACATAAAAATGTACCACACAGTCAAGGACACTACATCTTCTTTTAGTACTAAAGTTGAAACAAAATTCTAGAGTTCACATCACTCCACTGTATAAATCCCTCCAAACGTCTGTCATTGTGCTTGGACACAATCTGAACTCTTTTTGGCCTATGAGGCTCTTTCTGACCAGGCCCCTGATGGCACTCAGACTCCATTTCCTAGGGTTCTCTTTCCTCCTTAATCCCTGTGTGCCAGGTACACAGGCCCTGGTTTTCAGTTTTTTCATTTGAAGGTCATTCCCCTCTCAGGGTCTTTGTACCTGCCAGTCCCTTGCCTACCGTGCTAACTGCATCTTTCCATGGCTGGACTCAGCTCAAATGTCACATCCTTAGAAGAGCTATCCCATCTATCCCAGCATCCCCAGGCACTCCATCTCGTCGGCCTGTTTTAGTTTCTTTTTAGTACTTGTAATTTTCTGGTTGTCTATCTCCCCAAAAAGAATGTAAACTATAAAAGAGAGGATCTTTTCTATTTTGTTTACTCCTCTGTCTCTAGCATCTAGAATAAGGGCTGACATATAGCAGGTGCTCAGCAAATACTTAGGGCATCGCTTGGTTGTACTGGTAGAAGTTTTCAGGCTAGCCAATTTTTGATTCTGGGGTGGTGGTTTGAATTTTTCTATAACCTTGGTTCCCCTTTAGTTCTTTTCTTCGTTGAACCAGTTTAATACTAATTGTACTAGAGGCCTGGTGCATGAAATTTGTGCACTCAGCGGGGGAAGGGGTTTCAGCCTGGCCTGTGCCTTCTCGCAGTACGGGAGCCCTCAGGGGATGTCCACCACAGCTGCACTTGCCAGCCATGAGCCCGGCTTCTGGCTGAGCGGCGCTCTCCCTGGGAGCACACTGACCACCAGGGGGCAGCTCCTGCATTGAGCAGGATCGGGCCAAAACTGGCTCTCCAACATCCCCAAGGGGTCCCAGATTGCAAGAGGGCGCAGGCCAGGCCGACGGACCCCACCAGTGCACAACTGGGCCGGGGAGGGATGCGGGAGGTTGGCCAGCTGGGAAGTGACTGTGGGAGGGTTCCAGGGGGTGTCCAACCCATCTCGCTCAGTCCCGATTGGTCCCAATCAGCAAGCTAACCTACCGGTCAGAGCATCTGCCCTTTGGTGGTCAGTGCACATCATAGCGACTGGTTGAGTGGCCTTAGCATATCATTAGCATATTACGCTTTGATTGGTTGAACGGATGACCAGACACTTAGCATATTAGGCTTTTATTATATAGGATAATAGGGTTTTCCTGTCCTACCAATATTGAAGTGGAATTGACCCAGTAGGGAAAAAGTTGTATAGTTGTTTACTTCTTTGCAGATTAAGACCATCCACTGGTATTAACTTTTTCAATTAAACTTTAAGTGTTTTTTCTTTTTTCTTTCTTTCTTAGTTCTTTCTTATTTCTATCATAACTTTCCCATTCTATTTTCCTACCTTCTCTTGGGAATTTCTCTTCAAAGAGACTAGGTAACCCTTCTCATATGAAGATTTATACTGCGATAACTAATTTCTTTGCCTTAAATGGCTAAGTTATTTTTTTGAGCCTAAGAAGTAGCAGGGCGAGGAGGCAGGGATGGGGATGGGGAGAAAAGAAAATCATTAGCAGAAGTCCCATGCGCCACACGGTCCTGTTCCTGTCCTCTCGCGATGAAGAGGGTCTCTCCAGAACTCTTACCAACTCCATCTGGGTTCCTGCCCATGCATGACGCCAGGAGGGCTCTCCAGAGTCCCTCAGGAAGCTGACAGGCTGGAAGGCAATCGGAGAGCTGTGATCTGCTCCTCTTCCTCCAGGGAAGACCACCCAGAACCTGATAGAAAGAAATAGCAGCTACCTGTCTCTTATAGCATCTAGGAAAGGATTTCCAGTTGCTGGGAATCTACTCTAGTTCTCTGGCTTCTTTTAAGGTTCCTAATTTTCTAACTGAATTTGTCGTCCCCCACCCCCACCCCGTGTTCTTCAGATTCCGGAGGAAGCCGACCCCCGATTTTGCCACCAGGAGCCAGAGCCACGTCTGCCAAGCCCTTCTCACCCCCCGGCGGCCCAGGGAGGTTCCCTGTGCCTTCGCCGGGCCACAGGAGCGGACCCCCGGAGCCCCAGAGGAACCGAATGCCTCCGCCGAGGCCCGACGTGGGCGCCAAGCCCGAGAGCGTGGCCCCTCCGGTCCCGAACACGCCCCGACCCATCCAGTCCAGTCTGCACAACCGCGGGAGCGCCAGGCAGCCCGGGCCCGGGCCGACGCCCCCCCCTTTCCCTGGAAACCGAGGCGCCGCGTTTGGAGGAGGCTCCGTCCGTCAGACCCCCTCGGCCTTCGCGAACCGGCCCCCCTTGCCCCCCACCCCGAGCAGGGCCTTGGAGGACAAGCCCCCGCCGCCGCCGCCGCCCATGGGCAACAGGCCCTCCGCGCACAGGGAGGCGGTGCCCACGCCGCCCCCTCAGAACAGCAAGCCCCCGGTGCCCTCCACCCCGCGGCCGCCCTCCTTGTCGCAGGCGCCGCCTCCGCCGCCGCCCAGCAGGCCTGGCCCTGCCCACCCGCCTCCGGGTCCCGGCGGCAGCGACGAAATCCCCCGGCTGCCGCAGCGGAATCTGTCCCTCAGCTCGTCCGCACCGCCCTTGCCTTCACCGGGCCGTTCGGGGCCGCTGCCTCCCCCGCCCAGCGAGAGACCCCCTCCCCCCGTGAGGGACCCGCCGGGCAGATCAGGTATGGCCAGGCGTGGGGTGAGGGGTGTCCCTGAAACCCAGCCTGCCCACAGGTCCCTGCCGATCAGGGGCTGCATAGAGCCCAGCTGAACGCTTACGGGCGCTCTGAGGCTGCTTTCTTACCGCTGTGATTTCATCTGTGTAAACCTCAGGGAAGGGGGCTGGTGCTTCTGTCCGAGTTCTAGAGACGAGGAGACTGAGCAAGCAATAAAGTGAGAGGGTCACAAACTAGTTAATAGAGAAGAGGCCAGAACTTTTGTCTTTCAGCTCACCACCCTGCAACCTGGCCTCCCTCAAGTGATTTCAGATGTCCTCCTTGGGGAACTAAATTCCCGTCTCCCGCAGGAGGGCCCCGTTATCCAACAACAAGGGCAATGATTTAAGAGGGAGTGAACTCCTGCACTTCTCTGTATCTGTCAAGCTTTCCGGCCACTTCCTGGCATATTAAAGACAAATGCTAGGGCCCATTTGGCTGTTTGCTAACATCTCTGGCACACAGAGCCTTGGGAGAATCAGATAAAGGTACAGGCCTTCTCTTGACAGAAATGCTCAGAAACATAAACTCAAGCTACGCACGCTAGTTCACGGGTTGGAGGACCTGATGAAGCACATCTGTGGCCCCTGCCTAGGGCTGAGAAACCTGAATCTGAGGGAGTAGCTTTCAGAGTGTGAAATGAAACGTGAGGGCTACCCAGGATCATACTCTCTCTGCTAATTGTAGTAGGTGCTTTTTTGTTTTACATCGGTTATTGATGGAATCAGAGGAACTATCTACTTTTAAAATTTAACCTTATACACGCAAGATGTTTGGAAATGGGGCATTTTTTTTCTCTCTCTGCAAAGTTAACGGACCTTTGACCCTGTGACCTCGGGAACCTAATAAACACCATTCTTTAAACCAGTGGCCCAAACTTGACCATATACTGCAATCACCTGGGGAGCTTTAAAAAGCAGGGCTTCTGGTTTTGTTAGTCTGGGTTGCAGACGGGGCAGCAGGATACTGGGATTGCAATATTCCAGTGACTGTAATGTGCAGAAGAGTTTGAAAGCCGCTCCTTCAAACTGCCCTGCCAGGGAGAGTCCGCTCCAAACATACAAAGTTACTAATCCATTCAATCCAGTCCCTAGACATTGTGGCATCTCATTAAGTAGTCTTAGGTGAATTAACAAGAACAGGTAGTCAGATAAGTGAAATGCAGTGTCTTCCTTTTATCCAAAAGCTATGGATTTCCCCCCAAAGTGGTTGAGAAGCTGATTGCATGG
This sequence comes from Cnephaeus nilssonii, assembly GCF_951640355.1. Taxonomy (NCBI): domain Eukaryota; kingdom Metazoa; phylum Chordata; class Mammalia; order Chiroptera; family Vespertilionidae; genus Cnephaeus; species Cnephaeus nilssonii. The sequence goes on from NC_137081.1 coordinate 43,583,532, forward strand.
CTATACCAAATAGATGAGTCAACAGATTAAATCTCCCCCAAAATAGGGCAGTCGCATATAATTATAACATTTATTGTTCCTTTCAATTACATAAGTCAGACCTGTTTATTATAGAAAATTAAAATCATCTATAATCCTACCACCACCACATCTAAAAATAATCATTCATAAGTTTTTAAAATCTTTTTAAAAAATATGTTTATAAAATTAGTATCATACTATGTATATTGTTTAGTATTAATTTGATTTTTATTTAGCAATATTTCATTAACATTTCCTGATATGATACAATCTGACTTTTATTTTTTTTTTAATATATTTTATTGATTTTTTTACAGAGAGGAAGGGAGAGGGATAGAGAGCCAGAAACATTGATGAGAGAGAAAGATCGATCAGCTGCCTCCTGCACACCTCCCACCGGGGATGTGCCCGCAACCAAGGTACATGCCCTTGACCGGAATCGAACCTGGGACCTTTCAGTCCACAGGCTGACGCTCTATCCACTGAGCCAAACCGGTTAGGGCCAATCTGACTTTTAATGACTGCATAATATTAAACCCTACAAAATACCTTGATTATTTAATCCCTCACTTGGTCATATAGGCCATCTCCAGATTTTTGCTGTTGCAGATAATGCAGGAATATATTCCTGTAACCAAATATTTGTGCACATCTCTATGTATTTCCTTGGAATGAATTTCTAGAAATGGAATGTCTAGGTCAATGGGTGTGCACAGTAAACTATGGATTTTATAGGTACTGCCAAATTGGCCTCTGGAAAATTTCTACCAATTTACATCCCCACAAGGAACATATGCGAGATCATCGAGGGCCACCTGGATTTTGAGAGGTGGCTTAGCTTCATTGTTAGAATAGGCTTTTGAATTTGACAGATTTGTAGTCAAATCCTGGTTCTTCTCATTAGCCTCCTGACTTGGTCTTTTTAACTTTCAACACCTCATCTGCTGTCTCTACCTTTCAGGGCTGTTATAAAAATCCAACGAGATTAAGTGTATATAGTGGTTATCTTATTTCCCAACATAAAAGACCATTTTTGTTATTATGCTGCCAATGGGAAACAGAAATGTTTCCTATTATGCTTGCCCCAGGTTGAGAGACTGACCAGGGCAGGGCATGCCTCCTGCCTTCATCAAGTGTCTGAGCCAAGACTTCAGACAGGGGTGTCTGCGATGGACGAGTCCTTCCTTTGTAGGTCCCCTGATTGGATTCTGAATATGCAGATAGTAAGAGATATTTGTATTTATAGCACTAAGATGTGTGTTACATAAAATGTCAGCATCGGACAAGTGGAGCACACTGCTGAAGATCAGGAGTTACTAAGGTCATTTTGGTTTACAGGAAATGCTTAAGTTCCTTCTTTTTGTTTATTTTACTCATGACCCAAACAGCCTCTGCACTTGGAGGATGGAAGAAGCAAGATAGGTTCCTTTGTATTATCAAAAAGAATTTACTTTGAGTTATTTATCTAGGAACTTAAGGTTTTCTGATTCTACCATACCATTGCATTTTAAAAAAATGGTTTCAAATACTTATGTAGTGCTTTTTATTTGTTTTTTGACTAAGTATTCCTGGCAACAGTGCTGTGGGAAAGGTGACTATGTGGTGCTCTTTGTAAATAGGAAATCAAGCTCCGTAGGTAAGCAGCCTGCTCAGGGTCAGGGTCCTGCTCCAGCGCTTCTAGCCATGCTCGTGGATGAGCTGTTTGTCACTCCCTGTGTTAATCGCCCCCCGAAAGAGGAAGAACCAAGAAGGAACTTCTATTCTCAGGATGACTAACATTGGGTTTCCTGACCCACTTCTGTCTGGAAAGAGATTGTGTGCCTGTGGAATTAGCAATACTACTCTGCATTTAAAGAACTTAATCCATCTGAAGATCTAAAATAACTTCATAGCTATCTTATTCTTCTTTAAAAATCCTCTTTTAGTACAGCATTTATTTAATAAGTATCATGTTGCAGTAAATAGTCCATTGGCTACTTAAAAGGATATTAAATGTGTTTTCAGTATGTGTACAGTTGTCTGTATAAACAGATTATCACCTGTTCTCAACTGCATCATCTCCAATCTCAATACTAACGCACAGCCAAAACAGCCACTTAGCTCTCAACATGCCCTCGTTCCACATCTGTGTATACACATGTGCATTTCTGAGTTCATATGCGCCTACTCCTTGCTTGGCTAAATCTCCTACGAAGTGTCCACCATTTCTCCATGTTCTCTAGCAAAAGGGCCTGTATCCATCAGGCACACAGTAACTGCACATTGGTGATGGAGAATGTAAGGCATGGCCCTAAATGTTGTTTTTTCTTTTGCTCCAGGCCCTCTCCCACCTCCTCCTCCAATAAACAGAAATGGCAGCACATCTCGGGCCCTGCCTGCCACCCCACAGTTGCCGTCCAGAGGAGGAGTAGACAATCCCAGGAGTGGGCCCCGGCCCCCGCCTCCTCCAGACAGGCCTGGTGCTGGGGTGCCTCCCCCACCTCCACCATCAACATCAATTAGAAACGGCTTCCAAGACTCTTCATGTGAAGGTGAGGTGTGGTCCCAGCTCCTTGAAATCGTACAAGCTATAGAGCAGCAGCTGAATGGGAAATTTATATTTGTGTGTGTGTTTGCATTAACATTTCTTGTTTGCATGACCCTCATTGTTACCACACTGCACTGCTCTATCTAATCCAGCGATTTTCAACCTTTTTCATCTCATGGCACACGTAAACTAATTACTAAAATTCTGAGGCACATATTTTTTGCCAATCTGACAAGAAAAATAGGTTTAATTGTGATTCATTCACCCTGGATGACTACTGTTGTTTGCTGTTGTCATTTTTTTATTTGACAATCTAAGGGAAAAGAGGTCAGTGTCCTTGACTAAATAGTCAGGTATTGCATGTTTTAAAAATTCTTGTGGCACAGCAGTTGAAAATCACTATTCTAACCATTTCAGGGCCCACCACGATTTCAAATAAAAAATAGTGATCCCCCCTCCTCTACTTTCCAAAAAGTCAGGTCATTTTCACTGTTCGTTTGAGTCATATTTTAGTTAACTTTCCAGCGATACCAGAATTCTGAAAAGAGCCATTTTTGTAGCTTAGCTTCTTATTACCTACCTTTCTAAACAGTTTGCTGTAGGTAAGAGGCCCAATAGCCTGAGGTATTAAGCAGCTTCCCTCTTCCTCTGTTATCAGAGGGTCCCAGGCATTCCTCCCACTGGTGGGAGGAATAGTTAAGAGAGATATCTCAAGCCTTGGCCCCCAGCTCCTGAGCATCACTCTACTTAAAATCCCTTGGATCTCGCTTTGGTTTGATTGGCAGACCCGTATATTTTATTCATGTGCGATGTCAGTGACATTTCTAGCACTTCCAGCTTTTCTCTAAACTTCCAGACGTACGACTAGAAGCAATCTCTTCAGTTCTAGTTCATCCTGTGCTTTACATGACATGTTTTCAGAGCAGATTGCCTGTGACTGAAGGCACTGTTTGTTTCTCTCCCTCAGATGAGTGGGAAAGCAGATTCAACTTCCATCCCATTTCTGACTTGCCACCTCCAGAGCCGTATGTGCCAACAACCAAAAGTTATCCCAGTAAATTGGCAAGAAGTGAAAGCCGGAGTGAGTATTTCTGCAAGGGCTTTTGGTGGCTTCCTACTCTAATTGATAAAACTCTGGTTTATATACAACTGAGGGGTGCATAGAAAATCCAGGCCTCTTGCCTGGAGTGGGAGACTTCGGAGAAGTCACTTCTGGTTTGATGCCATCTAAGTTCTGGTAAACTCCCCTTCTGCACATGATGGGAAAAATGAAGATAATCCAGAATGCATATGAGAAACAATTATTTTAATGTGTCATCACAAGCCCAAAACACTGTTGGGTTGCTAGTAGATCAAATTGTATTATTTTGCTTGTTTAGACAATTGTCCCCATTTTGATCTTCCTAAGATGGCACAAATAGAACCATCTTCTTTCTATTCCTATTAGTTTTGAGATAAGCAAAATGTCTTCATTATAACAAAAACTTACTATAATGGCCTTGATCTTTTTAAATATATTATAATTATAGCTTTATAGAGTATTACATGAAAAATTTAAGTGTACCCATAATCTCTCCACACAACATATTTTCATTTACCAGGTTCTCATTTAATTTTTACCCATCTAATAATAATTCTGATTAATTTATATGGTTGTAGTTAGAGAGTGAAGTTATTGGTACTGGGGTTTATATAACATTATTTAGTAGACACTTCCCTATTTTATCACATGGTTTTTACGATACAAGTTTCCATCAAGTCCGCATATAATAATTTAGTTTACCATTATTGGATACTTAGGTTGTTTCTGTTTTTTTGCTAATATATGTAATGCTACCATAAGAAGTGAATCACTTTTCTACCATTGGGGGGAAATGTGAACAAGAAGAGGAAACAGAAAACTAAAATTTTACAACAATAAATGTGTAGAACTGAAAAAGAATTAGCGTAAAATATACATATATCACTGATGAGACTAAGACCTGTGACAGGCTTAGCTTCAGAACCAAACTCCCAAAGCAGAAATATGTGGAGAAAAAGCATCTGAGCTGACAGATAACTGTCACAATGTCCCTAAAATGTTAACACACACACATACACACACACACACACACACACACACACACACACACACACACACCTTGCCCTCACTCCCTGGCTGAGCTCCTTACACATACTCAGAGCCTGCTGACTCTTAGCACAGAGTTCTTAATATTTAGTTGATTCCCAGCCTTAGAGCAGATTAGTATCAACTGAAGTTAAGGTTGGTTAGAAGCAAAATCACTGACTTCAGAGAGAAGTGATAGGTGGCAAAAGAGGAGATAGGGACACAGAGTTGTGCTATATATTAGAGCACAGGACAACACTAGATGTTTCTATTGGGTTATCAAAGATAGGTCAAATTGTGCTTTGTGCCTGTGCTAAAGAATTTAAAGAATTAGAAAATATTTTAGGAAAATTTTCATGAACAAATAGACAGAAGTAAACATAATATTGCTGCTTAAAATGAGAAATTTAATTCCTGGGGGAAATCATTTATGTGGAATACTGCATTCCTAGATGATGCCTAATAAAAGAGGTATAGTTATAATAAAAATTATCATACAAAAGTTGGTGGTTGAAATTTTGGGTGAAAAATGAGTTCACATGGGACAAATCTCTTTGAGCTCTGCATGTTTATATGCATGTTTGTAGTGTGCGTGTGTAGTGTGTGTGTTGACGTCATAAGAGGGGCTTCTATCTGATAAGAGTACAGCCTGCTTTTCTTCCCTCTTGGGCACTAATAAATGAATTCACTTTAAGGAGTTGTTCACATAGACTCTAAACATGTTAATACACACACACACACAGGTGGGCAAAAATGGGTTATTATGGAAAAAGACATGCAGGTTATGATTATTAGAACTGCTTTATTAACTCAAAAGAATGTCTCAGTGGCACAATGCACTTACTTTGCCTGCCCCTGTGTGTGTGTGTGTGTGTGTATGTGTGTGTTTTAATTTACCATTATGTTGAAAGTATTACAGATTACATATATTTTTGGTCAGTTACAGAACCATCTTCCCCAGCCCCTCTAGATTTTTTTATTTAATAGCTGATCACATTCCCTTCCCCATCCTCCTGTCTTTAAGACTTTATGAAATTTGAAGACGGGAACTATGTCCTGCTCTGTTGCATCTTTCTGGAGTGGCACAGAGCCTGAAACATGGTAGACACTTAAAAATATTTCTTAAATTGGTGGATTAATTTCCACTGCTCCCCCAAAACTCTTTTTGTAGATTTACTTTAAATTTCTAGTATTGTGCATTTTAATATTTTTATACTGATAAAGGATCATCTCTCTAAAAAACACATAAAGTACTACCAAATGGTTTTATTCTGCTCCTGCTACCTTGGCCTCCAGGCCCACAGCCTGGTAGGGCACCCAGACAGCCCAGAGCAGTGCCACCTAGTTCAAGCTCTGCACAAGGCCAACCCTTGTTTTGCTAACCACTGTGGTATAGCAGTTGACAGTCAAGGCCCCATGACAGATGGCTGCTGTAAAACCAGATGAGTCTTTCCTCAGATGCCTGCCCAAGAAAAGACTTGGTTGGGATAGTAAGAGGAACAGGCAAGACAATGGGATGCCAGTGTTTTCCTCTGACTCCTGTCCTTGCTCAGAGATTTGGTTCTATCGCAGAAATCCCTAACAGGGCCACTAGGATCATTGTTGAGATGCCTGCTGAGGAATCTGCTGGTGCCAGCTCACCTGAGTCTCAGAGCAGTGGCCTCAGCATGCATACTCAATTGTCATGTGCCCCTGGTAGACATGCTTAAGCATCTGAGCACCTGGCCCTATGCCTAACAACAGTAAGATCCTCAGACAAATGTGTGTGGGACAAATGAATTTCAAATATTGTAAATGGCTTAAACCTGGATAGCTTACAAATATGCATAGAATGCAGTTTGTCAATAATTACATGTGTAAGGAGTAATGACTTTGAAAGATGTTCAAAATGACTATGATCCAATTTTTGGAAGACTAAAAGGAACTGTTTATATATAGAAAATATGTAAATAATGTTATCTCTGGGCGGTGCAAACATGGGTGAATCTTTTGCTTTGTTTTTACTTATCTATTTTTTCTAAACCTATAATAAATGCATACTATCCTCTCTAATAAAATGGTAATATGCAAATTAACCATCACTCTGCTACATAAGCCACGCCCACCAGCCAATCAGGGCGAGTATGCAAATTAACCCCAATCCAAGATGGCTACAGCCACAGAGAGCAAGGTTTCCCAGGTAACAGAGGAAGCCAAGCTTTCCATAGCCATTGCAGGCCTAAGCCTCCACTCAAGCTACAAAGTTTCAATTATAGAAGGTAAACAAATTCAAACAAATGGCAGCAGAATGGAGCTTGAGAGAGCAGGTCAGGGTTGCCGGCGGCAACAGGGGAAGCAAAGCTTTCCGCACACCCTGCCCGGGCTCACCCGCTTAAGGCTACAAAGTTTCAATTGTAGAAGGTGAATTAACTGCCACAGAAATGGCTGCTGCCCCAGAAATGGCTGCCGCCCCAGGCTACAAAGTTTCAATTGTAGAAGGAAAATAAATTCCAGATACCAGGGCCTCCCCTTGGGTTGCCAGGGGGCGTGGCCGGCCTGCAAACCACCATAGGCCCCTCGCTCAGGCCGCCCCACACCCTAAGAGAACCCCCACCCTTATCTGTGACACCCTTCAGGGCAAACCAGCTGGCCCCCACCCCTGTACCAGGCCTCTATCCTATCTAATAAGAGTAATATGCAGATTGATCATCACTGCAACACACAATATAGCTGCCCCCATGTGGTCAAAGATCCTGCCCCCATGTGGACACAAGATGGCCACCACAAGATGGCCAGCAGGAGAGGGCAGTTGGGAGGCACCCGGCCTGCAAGGGAGGGCAGTTGTGAGGGACCAGGCCTGCAAAGGAGGGCAGTTGGAGGCGATCAACCCTGCAGGAGAGGGCAGTTAGGGGTGACCAGGCTGGCAGAGGAGGGAAGTTGGGGGCAAACAGGCTGGCAGGGGAGCAGTTAAGCATCAACCAGGCTGGCAGCGGAATGGTTAGGGGGTGATCAGGCTGGCAGGCAGAAGCAGTTAGGGGCTATCAGGAAGGCAGGCAGGCAAGCAGTTGGGAGCCAGCAGTCCTGGATTGTGAGAGGGATGTCCGACTGCCCGTTTAGGCCCGATCCCACCAGGATCGGGCCTAAACGGGCAGTCGAACATCCCTCCAGGAGTCCCAGATTGGAGAGGGTACAGGCTGGGCTGAGAGACAACCCCCCGCCGTGCACGAATTTCGTGCACCGGGCTTCTAGTGTTTGTGATAAGAAGAAAAGCAATTTTTAAAATTTTCTTAACTTTATGCAAGTACTCGGTAGCCAGTGGTGGGTTGTCCTTGGTAATGTTTGTTCAGATCCTTACTTGCTTCTTCCTGTCCCCTCTCATTTCTCATCCACCTGTGCCAGTTATTTCCATCCCTGGTTAGGGTGTAGGGTTGTGAATACCTTTGCACACATACTTGAGTTTCTACAGTGAGAACGTAAGCTTTCTAACCAAAATTTACATTTTGTCTGTCTTTCCATCCAGGTGGATCCAACCGAAGAGAAAGGGGTGCTCCCCCGCTTCCTCCCATCCCAAGGTGATCCCAGCCGGCCCTTCTCCGCCCGAGCCCAAGAGCTACTTCTGTTGTTACTGTCAAGAGCTGCACACCCTCCTCCCCTTGTCTTCCTTGTCCCTTTCAATTGGGAGTAGGGAAGAAGGGAGGGTGATGTGGGAATATGTGTGTGTGGGGGGTGGGAATCCAATGAAGAAATGCACCTAGATTTTTATTCTGTGTATATCCTCAAAGCTATTGCTTGCTTCAGCTACAGCCCACCAGTGCTGACTGCTTGGGTTCGACTAGCTTTTATGGCAAGTAGGCAGAGATGAACTGTGTCCCAGCTTTCAACCAACCAAATTCAAACATTCACTGCATGTTTGCCACAGATAACGTTAAAGTCCCTGAGAGCTGCTTGCTTCCATGCCATTTTTGCATGCTTGGCCTCCTGTCTGTTTCCAGGAACCACAGACCACCTACACAAGTTGCTGAGCAAGGGTGCACATGACATTTTTGTGGTTATAGATTATAATCTTTGGCAGCCTGAGGTAGGCTCTAGGACAGACTGTCCAATAGCAATATAGTGTGAGCCACATATACAATTTAAATATTTCCAGTAGCCACAATAACAAAGGAAAAGAAATAGGTGAAATTAATTTTAATATATTTTTATCCAAAATATCATTTTGACCTGCAATTAAAGTAACAACCATTAATGATATATTTTACTTTTTTTGTACTAATGTCTCAAAATCTGGTTTTGTGTTTTACACTTAAAGCACATCGCTATCTGGACTAGTCACATTTCAAGGACTCAGTGACCCCACATGGCAGTGGCTACCATGTTGGGCAGTGCAGGTCTAGAAGACAGAGGCTAGCACAAATACCTCCTGTTTAAAAAAAAAAAAAAAAGCACAATGATGTTTAGCAATTCAAGAGGTAACTAAAAATAAAGTTAGGACCCAACACCTTGCCTGGCAGACAGCATGACCTTAGATTGTGCTCCCTTATTTTCCCTCTTCCCTTAATATCTGTGTACAAGTGTTGCTTCACAGTCCCAAGGTCAGAAGTTACTCTAATAGGGTTTACAGTTACGTGGAATAAAGCCATTGCAAAGAAACTGAAAGCCTGTTGGGGCTTCTGGGCTCAGAACCAGCTGGCTGGAGCTCACCTGTCAGCTGGACTTCTGCCTTGCCCATTGGAAGAGGCCGCCCAGCTTGCTCCTCAGGCGGGGAGGCTTGTAGGCCCGGTAGTGGGGGTGGGGAGGGGGTAGTCAGGGAAAGGTAGCAAATCAGAAACTCAGAAGAAGGGACCAGATTTGGGTTGATGGACAAACTAAAAATCTAAATCTGATGCTTATGGGGTTGAGAGAAAGAGATTGCTACTGGAAATCAGAGGGAATTTGCTTTGAAACTATCCAAATGCAGCTATGCAAATACAGCTCCCGAAGGGACCTTAGGGAAGAGCCAGCCTTGCCTTTTTTTGTATGATTTTGTTTACAGACTTTACTGGGATTTTTCATCTAGCTATAGAGTTGGGGGGAAATTTTCCATTTAGTTATTTTATAACAGTTGATTATGTTTGAAATTACCATTACTTGTTTTTCAAAAGCACATGGTCACAAATGTATATGTATATCTACCTAAAGTTTGTATCATGGCTTCAGTGTATTATTCAACTGTGACGGAGAGATGCTAACAAGAAATCAATCCAAAGAAAATTTTGAAAGAAGCATTCCTATTTATAGAAGAAATAATTGTTTCATTTATATAAAAGCAAAAGAACTTAGAGTTCTATTAAATGGGATGTCTAAATAATTATGATGTTGCCCATTTGAATATACTATATTTTTATAACTTTTCTTGCCAAAGTCCTGGGCTTAGTACATTAGAGAACTTGGGTCCCTCCCTCCTCTACCATTCATTTGTCTTTTAGGCACTTGGGGTCCTTTACCCAAAGAATAAAAAAATATAAAGGTATAACAAGCTTGGCAAAGTATTTCCTCCCCCCCAAAAATGGTATTGCTCATATTTTGGTAATACAGCAACATCGTTTTATTTGGGATTCTTTGATCAGGTATCATTCTTGAATCTATAGTTGATTAAAATTCCTATGAGAAAGCCTAATGACCCACTTCAGAAAAGGGGCTTTGCTAGCAAATATGGCAGAGGAAAGTGTGACCCAAAAAAAGGGGGTCTGGACTTTGTACAGGGAAGTAGGAATGGCCAATGTCCTTGTATATCTCAACTTTGCAGGTGCCATCCTGAAGTCTGAAACAGGGTCACAACTCAAAGTTACTATTCACCAGGAGGGAGAGGCGTTAGAATGTGTTTTTTAAGTGAATGTTTCATGAATACACTTACATTCTTGCTTTGAAAGTTAGCAACCTAATTGCATCCAAAACTTTGAATAAGTTCTATGCTAAAATTTTCAACTATGATAAATCACAAAACTGAATAATTTTCTTCCCTGAAATCAGAGCTTACGTGTGTGTGTTTTTCCATAAATTTTCCAGGTAATGTATTCAAGATGCAATACAGTATTTTAACATTCACATATCATTTTATATTGAAATGTATTACAGTATTAAAATTCAGTGTTCGGTATTTATTTCACTATGCATTTTATTTAGTAAAAGCCTAGAAAATGTTTAATCCAATGGTGCCTTACTTTGTGATTGGAAAGAAATCAACTTTTTATGTCTAAGTAGCAGATTATTTGCATATTTGTAACAAACGGTTAGGCCTTTATATTTTAACTTGTAATACCAATTTTGTTATCTTAGTAACAGATATGGGATGGGATGATTGTTAAAGTGCCCTGAATTTTTTGGTATGAAATTAATTTTCCCCTGTTTATAGTCAGGGACTGTAAAGAAAGAAAAAACATTTTTCATACCACTGCACTATGTAAACAAACACATTTTGGTATCTAAGTCATGGGGATAGTTTAAATGGTACAGAGTCTATCCAAGACATCTGTGTCTTTGTAAGTTAGCCACAAAATAAATAAAAGCAGAATTATATGAGTGTCAACTGGTGGTTTTTATTTAAGTATTGTCTATGTAAATGTAAACAAAAAAGCAAGTGTTCTATTTTATACTCTGGTAAAGAAAGACATTTAAAAAAAGAAGAAGAAAATAAGGTCTCTATCGGTAAATATTCATCACATACACTTTCTAATACCTTGTTTTTCCTGAGAACCTGTCATCAAAATTTGTTGTCTATATTTGAGGCAGATGCTTCTACTCTGTGGTAAAGATGGATGGTGGAAGCAATGGAAGATGAAATCACAAAGACTAGCACTGACATTGATAAATATAGGAAAGGCCAATGGGAATGTAGGAGGCCTTCCCTCAGAAGACAGGACCAGATTTGGGTGGATGGGCAAAACTCTAAAAATCTAAATCTGATGCTTATGGGGTTGAGAGAAAGAAACTACTACTGGAAATCAGAGGGCATTTGCTTTGAAACTATCCAAATGCAGCTATGCAAATACAGCTCCTTAGGGAGTAGCCAGCCTTGCCTTTTTTTGTGTGATTTTAAATTAACAGCTGTGTATGTATGTGTGCCTGTACACATATCTCAGTATCCTATATAACAAAGAGGTAATATGCAATTAACCCTCACAAGATGGCTGCCTATGACCAGGCCAGCAGGGGGGTTAGTGAGGGATGGCCAAACGACTGAACAGCAGGCTGCTTGGGGCAACCAGGCCAGCGGAGGGGGTGAGGGGCAGTTGGGGGCAATTAGGCTGGCAAGGGGGGCAGTGAGGGGCAACTAGGCCGGCAGGGGTGGCAGTTAGGGGCAACCAGGCCAGCAGAGGAGGACAGTTGGGGGCAACCAGGCCGGCAGGGGGGGCAGTAAGAGGTGACCAGGCCGGCGGGGGGGGGGGGGCAGTAAGGGGTGACCAGGCAGGTAGGCAGGTGAGCGATTAGGAGCCAGCGGTCCAGGATTGTGAGAGGGATGTCCGACTGCCGGTTTAGATCCGATCCCTGGGATCGGGCCTAAACCGGCAGTCGGACATCCCCCAAGGGGTCCCGGAATGGAGAGGGAGCAGGCTGGGTTGAGGGGCCACCACCCCCCCATGCACGAATTTTGTGCACTGGGCCTCTAGTAGTATAATAGTTAAGAGATTAGGAAGACCTGGCTCCATCTCTTACTTAACTTCTCTAAGCCTGTTTCCTTATGTATAAAGTAAGCTATCTTACAGCATTAATAAGTGCACTAAATGATAACGCACTCACCCTGACTTCTCTAAGTGCTCAATAAGTGGTAGCCACTATTAGTATGAACTGAAAACAAATATTTATATAATGATCTCAAATTAACTAGAACTAAATTGACTAGAAGGGGATTTACTATTGTACTTTTAAAGGAAAGCAGTAAGAGCAGAAAAATTATCCCTATGAGAAATGCAAACAACCTCCAGACGAAAGTCACCTCAGGTGCTGTCAGCCCCTTATACTTCATAGGCCTGGGAAACGAAAATTCATGTTACTTCAGTTGTCAAAGGAATTATTATATTCAATTGGAAATCATAGAAATTGAGACCTGGAAAGAGCCTTATATAAGGGCAGCCTTGGAATTTATGACCCACAGTGGAACACTTTAAAGTGAAAAGGATGCTAATAATCGTTGCCTTGGCACCACAGATATAAGCCAGGGTTGCCCTGGCAAATGGGGCCATGTGGTCACCCCATTCAGAGGTCATCTAGTCCAACTCTGTGGCCTTACAGTTGGGTAAATTAAGGTCCCAAATCATATACTAATAGACAAGCAGTATGGCCCTTCATCATAACACACTCAGTTCTTTATAATCCTTCCTGTCACTTGCTAAAGTCTGTTTCACGTGTCTTTCACATTTACTGGAAAGAAAAGGACAAATGATAAGTTACAGAGTCAGAATGAGTCGTGGGTACATGAACCTGGATCTGAATCCTGGCTCTACCACTTGCTCCCTGAAAGGCCACAGAAAAGTTATTTAAGCCCCCTGAACTCTAGCTCCCTCGACTGCAAAATGGTTACGAAGCTTAAATAAATGTACAAAATATCTGGCACATGTCAGGCACTCAGTGAAAGTTCGTTCCATTCCATTTCCTAATCCTTTTGCCATCGAACCTAGGCCATATTCAGTAAAAAATTTTCATTGCATTCAAAGGAGTCTGATAAAATGTAATTACAGAATTCTTAGAATTATTAGGGAAACAAGTCTGGATGTTATTAGACAATGAGCTGAAATTTGTCTTAAATCTTCACTAGGACGATGCCTGCCAGAACACCTGCAATATCCATCATGGACTTCACATAAATGTGTTTTAGTTATCAGGAACTCCCACTTTTTTCCTGTTTGCTGTCTTTCTAGCAAGTTAGTAAGTTAAAGGTCACCTGTAAGAATGCTATCTATTTCCGTTAGGTCCCTGTAACAAACAGCAGCAGATAATTGGGAAAACCTTAATGCTATGGAGCTATTATATTCCCTGACATTCATTTTTACATTTATTCATTCAAATCATCAACAAACACTGACTATGATTTAAGCAAAGATACACATTCTACAACAGGGAAGTACTAGTCCTAGAACCAAGGGTGTATATTTAAATTCTAGATCCAATGAGAACTTCAGCCAGTAGGCACAACCCCACCCTAGCGCTGATTCTGGAATGTTCCTAACAACTGACACAGGGCTCTTGGGTAGGCTGTGTGCATGAAAGGGAAATTGCCTTGGTCTTAACGCTTGGAACAAAGGCATGGATAGGTCCCAAATGAGGCCCCCATGGAATAAATGGGAAAACATCAAACACAATAATGAAAACACAATTTTATACCATCAACACTCCATATAATTTTACTTATCTAGAAAACAACACTTCCATATTGTCCTCATTCTTCATCTAGCCGCCACCAATTACTGATTACCTACAATGCACGACAAATTGTGCTAAGATCTTTGTAAATATTATTGCCTGTGTTATTGTTGATCTTCGTGACTTTACACATGGAGAAATCAAAGCCTGAGTGGATTAGAAATCCTCAAGCCACTTGCCTTGAATAGATCCAGAATTCAAAATCAAGGCTGAGTAAATAAATTTGAATGATGAGTCGTAATATCATTGTCAACTTTTCATATCCAGCTTAAAAACATACTGACACTTCATAAAAGCAAGGACATTTTAATAAGGCAAAACAAGAAAAAGACCTAATCTTAGAATGAAACATAGTAGGCTCCATTGAACAAGTACAGCTTCAAGGAAAACTCACTGTGCATTGTCCTTATTTTCCTCATTGAGCTATGGACTGCTCTAGTCCTGCACCTGCGTTTACCACCCGGACACATTGATTGAACGTCTTTCAGTTCTTTGGTTCTTCACAGCTTGAGGGGTGGTCGTAATTCCTACCTTGAGGTTTTAAAGCAATGTTATATACCTGCACTTCTCAGCTCATCTTATCAGATACATGCTATCTTTTAAATGATCTCCAGGGAGCCAGTAAAATTCAGACATCATTTCATTAAACACTTGCAGACTTCTGAAAGTCCCCATCTCAGAATCAAACTGCAATGGGAATAATTTGCTCCCCTGTGTATCTCCCTTCATTAGCTGTGGGTTACTCCTTCCATTCATATTATAAATTTTTAGTATTTAATTTATTGATTACTCTTCTTGAAGTTGGAGAAGTCATGTGGCTCTTTTAAATTCTAAATAATAGGATTTGCTTTTCTATAATGGCCAGAAATAAAGTGTGTGTTCTTTGCCTAAGTCAGACAACCTAGCACTCATTCTCAGGAGAAATTGGGTTAGACATACTCAAAACAATTGAAATAAGTGGTTCTACAAGTTTAAAGCGTTTTCACATGCACTGCCTCATTTTTACCCCATAGCAGCCTGTGAAAGAGAAGCAAACCAATCTCTGATGTTATAAATGCTGGGTTCTGTCCCTGAGACATGACGAGACTCACAGCTGACAGGAGAAAGGAGCCAAAACTAAGCTCTTTCTGACTATTTCAATCACCCTCTTCAAATTGTATTTTTACCCTATTGCCTTCATTCATTTGATAAGTATTACTGAGCAACTTCTCAATAGTGAGAAGGCCAAGGGTTAGCCATGCTGAATATACAAAGGTCAGTATCCTATCTAATAAAAGAGCAATATGCAAATTAACCATCACTCCGCTACACCCACCAGCCACGCCCACCAGCCAATCAGGAGCCAGTATGCAAATTAACCCAACCAAATGGCTGCGGCCACGGAGTGAACAGGAGGCTTGGGTTTCCCAGGCAATGGAGGAAGCCAAGCTTTCCACACACCCTGTTGGACCCAGGCCTCCACTCAAGGCTACAAAGTTTCAATTATAGAAGATAAATAAATCCCAACAAAAATGGCTGCGGCCACGGAGCAAGCAGGAGGCTTGGCTCCGCTCAAGGCTACATAGTTTCAATTGTAGAAGATAAATAAATCCCAGATACCAGGGCCTCCGCCTGGGTCACCGGGGGCATGGCCAGCCTGCAAACCACCACAGGCCCCTCGCCCAGGCCGCCCCATGCCCCAAGGGAACCCTCACCCTGATCCGGGACATCCTTCAGGGCAAACCAGCTGGCCCCCACCCATGCACCAGGCCTCTAGCCTATCTAATAAAAGAGTAATATGCAAATTGACCATCACTCCAACAACAAGATGGCTGCCCCCATGTGGTCAAAGATGGCTGCCCCCATGTGGACATAGATGGCCACCACAAGATGGCCAGCAGGGGAGGGCAGTTGGGAGGGACCAGGCCTGCAAGGGAGGGCAGTTGGGGGCGATCAAGCCTGCAGGGGAGGGCAGTTGGGGGGGACCAGGCCAGAAGAGGAGGGAAGTTGGGGGTGACTGGGCCTGCAGGGAAGGGCAGTTGGGGGAGACCCAGGCCTGCAGGGGAGAGCAGTTGAGAGGGACCAGGCCTGCAGGGGAGGGCAGTTAGGGGTGACCAGGCCTGCAGGGGAGGGCAGTTAGGGGCAAACAGGATGGCAGGGGAGCAGTTAGGCATCAATCAGGCTGGCAGCGGAGTGGTTAGGGGGTGATCAGGCTAGCAGGTAGAAGCAGTTAGTGGCCGTCAGGAAGGCAGGCAGGCAAGCAGTTGGGAGCCAGCAGTCCTGGATTTTAAGAGGGATGTCCAACTGCCCGTTTAGGCCCAATTGCTGTAGGCCCGATCCCTAAACGGGCAGTCCCAGATTGGAGAGGGTGCAGGCTGGGCTGAGGGACACACACCCCCGTGCATGAATTTCGTGCATCGGGCCTCTAGTATCACATAATCCCCGTGTTTCAGGGAGCTTAGTCTTTGGAGGGACTGAGGCAAATACACAAATAACTACAGAACGAGGCAGAATATATGTGCTATGTAAAAGCTTGAAATAATGCATTACAACGATCCAAAGCAGGTACAACTCCTATGAAATTGGCTGAGCTTTACCATCTCACACTCATTCATTTTCTTTCTCTTCCTAAGTCAGACCTGCAGTGTTTCTCAAAATGAAAGGTAAGGACCACCTACACCAGAATCACCTGGAGTGCTTGTTGAAAACATATTCCTGTGCCTGGCTGCTGTGGCTCAGTAGCTTAGCACTGACCTGTGAACCAGGAGGTTAAGGTTTGATTCCCGGTCAGGGCACATGCCCAGGTTGCAGGCTCGATCCCCAGTGTGGGACATGCAGGAGGCAGCCAATCAATGATTCTCTCTCCCTCTCTCTTCCTCTCTGAAATCAATAAAAATATATTTTAAAAAAAACAACAACACAGAGTCCTGGGCTCCACCTCGGACCTACCAATATAAAAATAACAAGCTTAAAGGTCATTCTGATGCACATTCATGATCCAGACCCACTGTTCTAAATGTTTGCCTTGCATTTGGGCCTTTAAAGAGATTGTATTCATATATAGAATATTTGAAATAATATTAAGATTAAATCACAAGATGGCATTTACTTTTTGTCATACTCATTGACTCCATTTAACACTACCCCATGTATGCTGATTCAATAAAATATTATTTGTCTCTAAAATACTTTAACAGTTATCTCTAACTCTATTTATCTATCTAATAGTCTATTACCAAACTCTGTGATGCAGTTTTCTCATGCTAAGAGCTACCTTACCCTCTCAGCCAAAGAAAAACTGTGTAATGACAACACTGCACAGTCCTGGCCAGTAAGCTTCATCTCTCTGTTAAGTTTGTGTTCTGTGTTATCTTGAATTAAGTGTGCTTGCAGTGGGTTCTCTCTCCATACCATTTTCTGGTGAGTCCTTATAAATAACTGTGACCCATAGGGCTATCAAAAGATCATAGTTTCACCCTGGCCAATGTTGTTCAGTGACTAGAGTGTCAGCCCTCATACCCAGTTCGAGTCCCATTCAAGGGTATGAACCTGGGTTATAGGTTGGATCTCCAGCCCTGGTCGGGGCACATATGGGAAGCAACTAATCGATGTGGCTCTCTCACACTGATGTTTGTTTCTCTCACTCTATCTCTCTCTCTCCTTCCTTTTCTCCTTCCCTTCCACTCTCTCTAAAAATCAATGGACAAAATATCCTCAAGTGAGGATTAAAATAATCTATAATAAAAGCATAATATGCTAATTAGACCGGACATCCTTCCAGACGTCCTTCCAGACAAAGCCGGGGCTGCAAGGGAAGCCTGGGTCCTGGGTGCCTGCGGGTGGCCAGAGGGAAACCAGCCCAGGTCCCTGGTGCCAGAGGGAAGCCAGCAGCTGGGGAAAGGAAGGCCTACTCTTGCACGAATTTCGTGCATTGGGTCTCTAGTCTATATATATAAAAGCCTAAGTGACTGTCTGACCGGCCGGTAGCTATGATGAGCACTGACCACCAGGGGGAAGATGCTCAACGCAGGAGTGGAAACCATAGGCGTGGAAATATGGAACAGACTGATGAATCTCAGAGGGAAGGGTGGAGGGCAGGAAGAGATTAACCGAGGATCTTATATGCATACTAGAGGCCTGGTGCACGAATCCCTCAGCCTGGCCTGTACCCTCTTGCAATCCAGGACCCCTCAGGGGATGTTGGAGGCCCAGTGCATGGATTCATGCACCAGTGGGGTCCTTCGGCCTGGCCTGCGCCCTCTCGCAATCCAGGACCCCTTGGGGGATGTCAGAGAGCCGGTTTTGGCCCGATCCCCATCAGTGCATTAATCCATGCACTGGGCCTCTAGTCTAGATATATAAAAGGCTAAGTGACTGACCGTACATCCGTCTGACTGTCCGACCGACCAACCAGCCAGTACATATGACATGCACTGGCAATTTAAAAATAAACGTTGACTCTTGCACGCACGATACATTGGTATAAAGCTCTCACTGGCACCAATCACATGTGTGTGTGTTTCGATCTGTCATTGTCGATCGTGAATTTGGTTGTTTTTGTTGACATTTTGAAGCTGAAAGAAAGCGATGTTGTCAACAGAATGTCTGAAGACCAACTGTTGGCACAACTGTCCCTGTCTAACACTGCCTCCCATTTAAATTAATTCGAAGACAGCTTCCCATGATGCCAGCCTTTGCGATGACTATTAACAAATCACAAGGACAAACTCTAGACAGAGTTGGAAATTCCTGTCTGAACCTGTTTTCGGACATGGGCAGTTATATGTTGCTTTCTCTCGAGTTCAAAGAGCATGTGACGTTAAAGTTAAAGTTGTAAATACTTCATCACAAGGAAAATCAGTCAAGCACTCTGAAAGTATTTTTACTCTTAATGTGGAATACAGGGAGATATTAGTATAAGTTTAATCAATTTATCAGTCATTGTTTTTATATCATGTTTCTGTTGTTTTTATATCATGTTTTTGTTGTTTTTATATCATGTCTTTGTTGTTATATCATGTTATTGTTTTATTCATCAATTTATATATTATTTTCATATACATTTTACTAATTTTCTATCATCTCTGACACTTTTATTATAAAGAAAGGGCGAATAGCGATATTAAAATATTTCTTCTAATTAATTTTCTTTCAATATGCACAAATCCGTGCACTGGGCCACTAGTAATAAAATAAAATCAGTTCTGCCATCAAGAAATATAGAAGAGCATCATGTTGGATGTTAACATTTTTTTAAGCAGCTCAAGATGGCTGTGAGGAAATGGCTGTAACAGGGGAAAGAGCAGGAAAGATTCAGACCGGTGTAATTCCTTTGACATCATGAAGAGTATCACAAACATCCCGCCTACCAGAGAGGATGAACTAACAATTATGACTGGTAATGGGAAGAAACTATGGCTTGTGAGCAAAGGAGATTTAAAGAAAAAAAGAAAATCTACTTAAGAGGAACCCTTGGACTCAAGGACTTGACCAAAAGAGCCTGCTCACTTCGGCTCCCCTGAAACACACACCCCTGCAGTTAACAGGGAATGCTTACAGTGTGGCTGCAACTGCAGCCTGCATGCTTGCCCATGTTTCACTGTAGCCAATGAAAACAGTTACAAGATACCACAGCAGTGGTTCTCACACCTCAGAGAATCATCTGGAGGGCTTATTAAGAGAGTCCTGCCCTAGCTGGTTTTGCTCAGTGGATAGAGCATCAGCCTGCAGACTGAAGGGTCCCTGGTTCAATTCCAGTTGGGGGAACATGCCTGGGTTGTGGGCTTGATCCCCAGTGTGGGGCGTGCAGGAGGCAGCCAATCAATGATACTCTCTCATCATTGATGTTTCTCTCTCTCTCCCTTCCTCTCTGAAATCAATAAAAAAATTTTTAAAAAAGTCCTGCACCCCCCCCCCCCTGCTAAAGATTCTGATTTAGCAAGTCTGGGGTGGGGCCTGAAAATCTGCATCTTCTAGGTGATGCCGCTGGTTCAGACCACACTTTGGCACTGATCACTATCTGTAGTAATGGAACAATTTTCTTTGCATTAAACCAATATGTATTTATAGCATCAAACCTAAATACTGTGTCCATTCTTTGCATCATGGTTGAAGAAACTTAGCTGATTAAAGTAGAAAATCAGTGGGTATGGCACTGCTGTCCTTATAACATAATTATGTCTTATAATTACCTAATACTCCTCTTTAACCATTAATTATCTTTGTTGTTGTTTTTGCCTTGCCCACATATCATAGGGGGGAAGGGGATCCACATGTTAATTATGGAGTTTTAAAAATAAAATCAAAACAGCCAAATCATGAAAAAATAATTCATGAAAGCTGATAAGCCTTCACCCTTAATCATCATCTCAAGGTTAAATAATGATCAGAATTCTTTCAGTTGAAGTACTTATGTTGCATCTTGATGTTTGACTATCATATAAATATAACTGTGCTATTAGACTCTATTTTTCATTGCAGATGAAACTGATGCATCTTTGTGTGGTGTAGTCTGACATAGTAAAATTGTTACTCTCTAGGTAGGATATTCATAAAATGTCATTATTGTAATCAGAACAGCCTTTAAGCTCATGAGAGGGGGATTGTCAGATTTGTGATTGGCAGTTTTCAATCACTTCACATATAATAGAGAAACTTCTTAAAGCAGTCTTGGGAATTGTTAATGTCTTACAACAAAGGGTGATCAAACCACAAAGGGTGTTGGTAGATAGATGCTAATGAGAACTCCAGTGGCCTCCTCTGCCAGGCTTTGGGCAGGGCTGGTTACAGGGGACCTTTTAACATATTTCGTTCAGTTTGTTCACCAATAGGTTCAATAGCAGTGCTGATTGCTAGGAGAGTGCTTTGATAAGAGATCACAGGAAGATCACTGTCACTAACTAGATCGCATTTATCATTTCCCTTCTTGAGTTCATAACCTGCTGGAGGAATAGCCCCGAGTTGCTGGGCACCATGCTACCTGGGGAAACGAAGCAAGTCCATCAGTGGGATTCAGCTGGAGTCTCTAGTGTTCTTAATGTCCCAAATGCTGGTGTAAGCATGCATGCTTAATAATGTAGAGATACCACACACAAATCCCATGTTGGTGGGCTGCAAAAATAAAAATAAATAAATAAAAACACACAAAATAAAGTCAACAGGCTGTTCAATGTAACGAAGAAAATAATCTATTCGAATCAGAAAGCAACCTTATTTTCGATGTTCCTTTTAAAATTATTCAGTGGGAGGGAGAAAGTTCTTACCCTTGCCACTGGATGAAAACCTCCATAATCCTGGGGACTTTTTTTTTTTTAATACTCTTAAGTAATAAAAAGGTCCTACAGCCCTGGCCAGTGAGGCTCAATTAGTTGAGCATCGTCCAGTACACTAAAGGGTGGTGGGTTAGATTCTTGGTCAGGGCACATACCCAGGCTGCGGGTCCAATTCCCGGTTGGCTTGAATGTGGGAGGCAACCAATTGATGTTCTTTCTCACAATGATGTTTCTCTTGCTCTCCCTTACTTCCACTCCCTCTAAAATCAATTTAAAAATTGAATAAAATAAAAAGGTCCTAAAGACACTTTAAGTCTCCAACACAGTCTAAAGTCATAATATCCAACCGATCTTATGTAATCATCTATTCTTGGGGTCAGCTTTAAAGGTGAAACTTCCCTCCACCCATCTGGGGGCTTCTGCAGCCAAGACACCAGGCCCATCTTTTCCTTTCCTCTACCTAGTGTTCCCTAGGCCGGCCCCCCTTTCACTAACCGTGCTTTATTCCAGAGCCAAAGCAGGAAGAGGGAAAAGAAGTAAAGGGAGAAGAGAGAGAAAAGTTCTTAATTGGCTGGTTGTCCCACTAGGTGGCTTCTCTTTTTCTGGGCTAAGCTACAATATTGAAAGCCATCTGTTCTTAATGTTGGGGGCCTCTCACCTGAGTTCCCTTAATCACCGAAACTCCTCAGCTCTGAGTCAAAACTCCAATTTCTCCCTGCAGGAGCCTAAGAGCTCCTCTAGGTGGCCACATATAAGTGAGCTAAGTTTCTCTCTCTCTCTCTCTCTCTCTCTCTCTCTCTCTCTCTCTCTCTCTCTCTCTCGTCTGTCTTCCTCTCTCCTTCTCTCCCTCTCTCCAACTCTCCTTCACTCCCTCCCAACCCTGGCCCACCCAGTCTCCAACCACCTCTCCTTTACTCCCACTGTTAGAATTCTCTCTTTTTAAAAAATCTCCAGGTGGGAACCAAATATCAGTCCTCAGCATCCTCAGCTAGCACCTTCCAAACCTCAGGAGATGTATGTAAATCTTTCTGAATGAAGCCTTTTAAATGGGAACACAACTTTGGGGTTGGGAGGGGCTTTCAGACTAGATTCCTCCAGAGCAGGCGTCCTCAAACTACGGCCCGCGGGCCACATGCGGGTGTTTTTGCCGTTTTGTTTTTTTACTTCAAAATAAGATATGTGCAGTGTGCATAGGAATTTGTTCATAGTTTTTTTTAAACTATAGTCTGGCCCTCCAACAGTCTAAGAGACAGTGAACTGGCCCCCTGTTTAAAAAGTTTGAGGACCCCTGTTCCAGAGAAACCCTCTTCACAAATCTTCCCTCACTATCTTCAACCCCTCTTTTTGTTATGGGGAGGGCTGTCCCTATGCCTATGGAGAGTCCTGCACTAGCTGTCACATTCAGGTCTCCTGGCACCACTTCCCATCACTGTTCACTCACCCGGAAAGCTTAGCCTGGCCCCCCTTCTTCCTGCCCTCAGGCACGTACCTGTTCTGCTCAGGTCAGCCTGAACCTGAGGCTCGGTGAACAGCCCCACCTGGCTGCCACACTGAGCCCTGCCTTCCAGCTCAGACTTACTCAGTAATGAAGGGGACATTTTGGCCTTCTTCTTCTTCTACCTCTCGTTTTCTTTCTCAGTTTGTTCAGAACCTGGGTGGGGAAGACAGGTGCTATTTATTGAACTCCTTCAGAGCCCCAACATCTTTTTGCCTTGAATATAGTAGGCAAAGGATTTGAGTCATGTTACCACTTTTTTGGATAACGCTTTGAAGTTTTCTATCTTTTATGACTCCTCTCTTTGGTTTGTCATATATTTAATCTTGATGTCTATGGGAGAACTTATTTAACTCCTGAAATGTGTCATATGGGAAATGACTAGCTAAAAGCTTTATGAATGTTCTTAAGGAGTAATTGATTATAGCAACTATTCGAGGACAGATATCCTATATAATAAAAGGTGACTATGCAAATCAACCGAACAGCGGACCGACCAGTCGCTATGACGCACACTGACCATCAGGGGGCAGACTCTCAATGCAGGAGCTGCCCCCTGGTGGTCAGTGCACTCCCACAGGAAGAGCACCACTCAGCCAGAAGCCAGGCTCACGGCTGGTGAGTGCAACGGCGGTGGAGGGCGCCGTCAGTTGGACACCCCCCGAGGGCTCCTGAACTGCAAGAGGGCGCAGGCCAGGCTGAGGGCACCCCCCCCCGAGTGCACGAATTTCATGCACTGGGCCTCTAGAATGTATGTATATGTGTGTGTGTGTGTGTGTGTGTGTGTGTGTGTGTGTGTGTATAACAGTGAAATGAAGATAATGTAGATAAAATTTTAAAATATTTCAGGTAGAGAAAAATGATTTTCAAGGAGACTCAAATTTTTTCTTTGCTTTGCCAAAAGACTAGCTATACTACCTTGGGGAAGTCACTCCACCTCTCCAGTTCCTATTTTTTTATTTATAAAATAAAGAGTTTGACCTAAATAATCTCTCACATTCTTATCAAATGCTCACTATGATTTTTTTTGAGACCTTGAAAGAAAGTGGGAGAACATTTCTCTTGCTAAATAGGCAATGCTGGTGACATGGGCAGGCTCCCCATGGTATTCATGAATGTGGCCCTTCCTCCACTCAATTAGACACAAACACTTACTGAGTGCACACATTTGTATACTAAGAGATATTTGGGTGCATAAGATTTAATCCTTGACCCGAGGAACTTATGAACATGAGGAAGCTACACTGTTCACAAATATTGATTAGTAACCTGACAGTTTACCCAACAAACATTTACTGAGCACTTCACCATTTGTGTACAGTAGCCTCCTCCCCTTATCCACATGGGATATATCCCAAGATCCCCAGTGAATGCCTGAAACCACAGATAGAACTAAATCCTATAATTACTATTTTTTCCTATACCTATGATAAAGTTTAATTTATAAATTAGTCACAGTAACAGATGAACAACAACCAATAATAAAATAGAACAATTATAACCATATACTGTAATAAAAGTTATGTGAATATGGCCTCTCTCCCAAAACATCTGATTGTACTGTATGTGCAGCATGGAGTCACTGGACAGGAAGGTGATTCAGGATGGAGCAGGGCAGCACGAGATTTCATCACACTACTCAGAATGTCACCCAGTTTAAAGCGTACGCATTGCTTATTTCTGGAATTTTTCCTTTAAGATTTTTGGACTACAGTGGACTGCAGGTAACTGAAACCTTGGCAAGCAAAACTGCGGATCGGGGGACTACTGTACAGAGCACTGTGGGACTGTGCTTGGGGCACAGGGGTAAAGACATTCCTCTCAGAGCACCACAGCTACATAAGGGAACAGACCAACACAGAGCCCACAGTGAGGATGGCCTGAAAGTAGAGCAAAGGCCATGTGACAGTTCACAGCTTCAAGGTCTGCCCTCACACCCTTGGTCCTGTGCTTCCAAGGTCAGAGACAAAGGACATTTCCATTAGGAAAATGATGATGGTGCCTCTCTCTCTCTCTCTCTCTCTCTCTCTCTCTCTCTCTCTCTCAAGACGTGACAATCAGTCAGGATTCCCTGTTTACAGTTTGACTACTTCACAGAAAAATGTGTCTATAAAACACCTGGTAGTTGTAAAAAGGCTTGGGTAAAGGCCCAGGGAGCCAGATAAATATATGTTATTTATTCAGCTGTCCCTAGCCATTACCAATCTCCTTACACCCAAGGATTGTCTGCCCTCTCCTAAATTTTATTTGTAATAATCTTGCTTCATGGTCAGGTTAAAAAAAAAAAATCTGGAAAATCAAAGCTCTACTTCCCTGAAAAACTATCTTCAAGTACAAACATTCTTCATGGCATTTTAGGCATTCTTTGATCCTCTGAACCAGAAAGATGGTGGCAATGCATTTATCTGATGTGGCAAACACAATAAATACAAAACAAGTTACTTGTCATTATAGGTCAGCAACTATCTCCTAAGCACCTTTGGTGTACTTGGCTCACTGCAAGAAGGACCTAGAAGGGAATAGCTGGTATGTTCTCCAAGCCTCAGATTCAGAGTAAATGGTGAGCCCACTGCCTGATGTACTTCCTGTTGACAGCAATTCTGCCCTAAGTGGGCTTGAAGGTTGTTCTCTGCTCTAATCTGATCTCCAAAGCCAAATCCTAACCCTCCCTTCCTTCTTCCCTTCATTGAATTTTCCTACATAAGTTATGTCCACCAGCTCAAATACATCACCTTACGCATTTTTAAAGGCTTTGAACCTTATTGTAACAATGGACATTTAACTCACTCGGAATTTGATCAGGTAACTTTCATAGGGAGATAGACTCCTGCCTTATTGATTTGAAAGAAAGAGGAAGAGAGAGAGAGAAGAGAGATACATTGATCTGTTGCCTCCCATACAAACCCCAACTGAATATGTGCCCACAACCTAGGTATGTGCCCTGACTGGGAATCGAACCCACAACATTCCAGTACATGGGGCAATGCTCCAACCAACTGAGCCACACCAGCCAGGGCTTATCTAATTTTAGTATGGACTATGTTGAAATCCCTTCTGGGCAGGACCCCTGAGAAGAGGGTATTTCATTGAAGACACATGGGGAATTTTGCTCACTGGGCAAAGTAGAAGGAATAACGCCTAAAGAAGCACCCAAAACAATGAGACATGTAGAGGAAACATCCATGCAGGCAGAGAAGTTGCAAGGGGTTGTGCTTATACTTAAGGTGATCATATTTTCCTAACCAGACACCAGGGCAGATGGCCTGACACATTGTCTGAAACAGGATAGATTATTATTTTTAAATCTGGGACGTATGATCACCATCTTCACAGTGAATGAAGCCAACAGCTGTTGGGTGAAAGTCATTAACAATGAGTCTCTGTACATTGAGAGATCCAGAGAAGTGGGTGGGAAGCCTGCTGATGTCATCCATGT
Organism: Cnephaeus nilssonii; assembly: GCF_951640355.1. Lineage (NCBI taxonomy): Eukaryota > Metazoa > Chordata > Mammalia > Chiroptera > Vespertilionidae > Cnephaeus > Cnephaeus nilssonii. The sequence continues at coordinate 43,609,743 of NC_137081.1, forward strand.
ATGAGCCAGAGCTTCCTCACAAACACAAAGAGGGTTTATTAACGAGGGTTTCCTGGAACCACTTGCTGTCATTGCCTTGCCTGCAAGCACAAAGGTGCAATCTACTGACAAAAAGAAAACACAAGCACAATGAAGCTTTGCTTCCAAACAACACAGTCTTGGAATGCAAATATAAGAAGCAGGAGCTTAATGTTATATGTCAATTATATCCCAATTTTTAAAAAAGCAAGAGCAAGTAAAGGACAGATCGTCAGCTACCCTTTACTTTTTCATTTCTATAGCATCTTCTTAATTAGATTTCAAATATCATACTATTTTTAAATTAAGTCCTCATCACTCTGCCTATCAATCTTGTGCATTCAGTTTAAAACTTGGGAATTGTTTTGTTGCAAAGGAGGAGATTCAGAAATTCCAATTCCCCTACTTAACAAGAATGTTATGTCCAGCATAATGTAATAGGAGAAAAGTTTCCTTTTGTTGCCAACACTCAAAGTCAACTCTTAGTTATGTACTTTGAGAATGATCCTTGAAAAATATTTTAACTCCAGTTCCTATCACCATCATAGAAGTCTGTAGGCCTCCATTTCCACTTTTAAGTTGCTGTATGCCTTTTCAACTTATAGCTTATCAAAAGCTGATAGTTTTGCCCTGGCCTGCATGGCTTAGTGGGTTGAGCATTGTCCTGTGCACTGAAGGTTTGCCTGTTTGAATCCCAGTCAGGGCACATGTCCAGTTGCAGTATCAATCCTGATAGGGGGCTGTGCAGGAGGCAGCTAATCAATGTTTCTCTCTCACATCGGTGTTCCTCTCTCTCTTTCTCTCTCCTTCTCCTTTCTTCTTTCTCTAAAATCGATAGAAACATATATTTTTTTTAAAAGCTGATGTTTTTTTTAAAAAATATGCCATCATAAGGTTAATTTTGATGATTCAATATTTTATGCTATCTGTATCACCATTTTAGGTCTGATAGAGTGGATAAGAAAGACTGACTTTATGGAAATTCAAGGTCAAGGTCTTTTCTCTATATCAGGGCTTTAAATAGTAAACAGACCATAAAAGAGATTTATTTTAATATACCTGATATTTCAGTTAGGTTGTTTATAGCTTCAAATGATCAACTAAAGGTGGATTCAATTTATAATCTCATGTAGTAAGTCTGGAGGTGTGGCATCTGCAGGTTAGGCTATTTCATTGGCTCAGTGACTTACTAAGGACCTGGACTCCTCCCACATTTCCAACCCATTGTCCTGGGCACAACAGTGTTAATCCTTAAGCTTGCCCCATGGTCAGAAGACAGCCACTGCAGTGCCAAATAACCTCATACATCATCTAAAGGCAAAAAGCTGAGAACATCCTCACCAAGAAGGAAAGAGTTTCCCAGAAACCAGTCAGGCTTTGAAAACTAAAGAGCTGGTCAGCCTCTTCAGTGGGAGGAGGGCTAGCCAGTACATTAAAAGGGTGGGAGGGACAGCATTTGAATAGATAACCAACAATATTGCCATAAGTGTGAATGAGAAAAATTCCATTTACATATGCTGAAGGTTAATGGAATCTTATGATTATTTTCTGAGGAAATTATGTCTCTGAAACAAGCTTACAACCAAGTAACCATTTTCTAATCAGTTAAAACAGTACAAAGGAGTGGATATAAGTGAGGTGTGTTTGGGAAGAGGGGTTGTAGCTTGATGGATGGGTTGAGGGGTGATCAAAAATGAAGAAGAAAATCTTTCAGCAATGATAATTAGTGCCTGCTAAAATCATTTGCCTTCCTACGGAATTGAACAATGCCACCTATGAAGAGTTCTTGTCAAAAATCAAGCCAAATCAGATTAAACCTCTAGATCTAAGGCTTGGCTTACAGGAAGTACAGGGAACAGAGAGGATCTTGTTCAACATCACCACAAGGAAGTAATCAGCAAAACTCAGAAATGGTGGAGGAAATTTACCCTGACTGGATAATTGATGATACAAAGGAACGTTTGTCAAAAATTTAGGAGTATTATGGTTATGTTTTGTTTTGTTTTGTTTTAGAGAGTACACCTCTTTATTTTGCTAGAGGTGCCGAATCCAACTGTGTGCTTATGTGTGTTTTTTAAGAGTCCATATGTTTTAGAGATACATGCTGAAATATTTATAGAAATGATGTGACATCTGAGATTTACTTCAAATGTCTCAAAATAATCTAGTGGGAGTAGGGGGGGTTCAAGTGGGAGGGAATGACAGGATATTAAGACTTACAGTCATTTATTCACTTTCGATGAAGGCTCTGTTCATTTTGAGAAGGTATAAACCTGGTGTACTTAGGACCAAGAAACGTAATTGTCAGACTTTGCCTGCTTGCTCTAAATGACAGCAAAAAACAAAATCAAACCTCTCAACAGCAGTAAGCCAGTTTTCCTCCACTATGACTTCATTATTCCAAACCTCCAAGAAAACAAATGCAACACACACACACACCAGCACAGACAGTATTCAGCTTTTCTCAAAAATATGGGTGATGAAGACACCCTCTAAGCTCCAGATTGTTTGCAAAAGATCTATGAGAATGGCCTGCAATTAGGTATCTACTAGTAAATGCATCTGATATATCTAGGTATTTTCCTGAATATACCTCAGCATCTCCCAGACTTCTACTTGAGTCATTTGGAAACTAGCTCAAGAAACAAATTTGGTTCTCACTTTTTTCAGGTTGAAACAGTGACAAGAGGTGGGGAAAATTGGATGGGAATTGCCCAGCAAAGACAATAAGAAACTGAAGGAAATCATATGGGTGTCCCCCACTTTTCAAAAGTTCGTGTTATACCACTTTGCTTTTTACAAAAGACCTACATTAGTACCAGTTTTTGCTAACAGGAAGAAATCTGAAGAGGATTTTCACTTTTATGAAAAAGGCAAAAATAGGGTTCAGCATTTGTTTTGCAGCGAGCTGTTACAGAGGCGGCACTCGCCGGGGGCAGGAGAGTGGCACCCGCAAACTCCTTCCCAGGAAGCCACATTCAGCATCTCTGCGTAGCTCTGAACTGTCTGTGAGCATCTCTGCTTGAGTCTCTAAACCTACTGGTCATCAGAATCACCTGAAGATTTTTTAAATAAGTATTTTCATTTCCCCCACCCCTACTGAATCATATTCTTAGCCAGGGAAGGAGAAAGCCAGGGGCTAGGGTAGAAGTGTAATTCCAATGGTCAGTCAGGTTTGTGGCTTACTGTTGAAAGCATGAAGGTACCTCCCAGTGCCTTCTAAGTCATACCACTCACCTGCTTGGAGCTATAAAGAAAAGGGCAGAAAAGGCTCTGCGGGCCCAGCCTGCCTCCTACCTCCTTGGCAAAATGCATCACTTCTCTGTTCTCAGAGCCCTGTAATCTGGGCCACCCAAGTCAGATACTCACACTTCCACACAGGTAGGTGATTCCTCCTGTAGAGAAAAAAAGAGATGAAAATAGACTTACTAGAACCCTAGTATCAAGTTTTACAAATAGCTAATTTCACTTACTAATGGCAATGTCCTTGTAAGTTTGCATCAGCATCATTTTGCAGTTGAAGAAACGGGCCGATAGGACTGCCGTGTGATTTTGCCAGGTTTCCCTGTGGTTAGTAGCAGAGGGTGAGACACGGAACCTAGGGGAACAGGATAGATTATTGACGTAGTCATTTGTGCCCGGTTCTTATGTCTATTGAAGACTTATTTGGCAGAAGGAAAGGGCAATTTTCTCCTTTTTTCCTCTCTAGAAGGAAACTTGGCTTATTCTAAGATGCAGGACCCTCTTATGCTCGAGTGTAAGAAGTTTAAGAGCTTCTTTGTGTTTCAAAAGCTTTTCTGCAAAAAGTCCCAACCAGGACTTTGAGAGTTCTTGGCTCTTCCAGAAAAGAAGCTGGAATTATCCCCAAAAGGGTGGAGATGGAAGACAATGTTTCACACGGAAGACAAATATGCCTCTATCCTGGGACGATATGTTCCCCAGAGGCTGGAGGGAGGCGTGGACATTTCTGCACCCAAGTGTATAGAGCAATTCAGTGTTTCCATTGCACCGCAGCTACAAAAGGGCAAAGAAGGTGGCACCGGAAGCTAAGTTACACAGTTGTCCCATCTTACAATCTGACTCATGGGGAACCGCAGAAATAGAAGGAACTACCTACCACTCACTTCACAGCTACCGTGTACAGGGATGTTTATCCCTGCGTCCTGAGAGCCTCCACAGGGTGTCAGGCAGATGGCAGCCTGCCCAGGCAGGTTTTTCCTCTTCCCCATCCCCCATAGCTGGACCCGGATCACAAAAAGCTGTACTTGTGTACAGAGCCCTTGGGCATCACACTCTTAGCTATCTGCTCACAGATTCATGGCCTGCAAAGCTACTGGTTCTTTATCAAAATAAAAAACAAAGTAAAAGAAATCAGAAATGAAAGAGCACAAACTGTATGTTCTGTTTATATGAAGTTCAAAACAGACTAAACTCACCTATGATGATAGAGGTTAGTGTAGCAGTTACCTTAGGCCCGTGGTCAGCAAACTGCGGCTCTCGAGCCACATGCGGCTCTTTGGCCCCTTGAGTGTGGCTCTTCCACAAAATATCATGGCCTGGGCGAGTCTATTTTGAAGAAGTGGCGTTAGAAGTTTAAGTTTAAAAAATTTGGCTCTCAAAAGAAATTTCAATCGTTGTACTGTTGATATTTGGCTCTGTTGACTAATGAGTTTGCCGACCACTGCCTTAGGCCAAGTATTGACCTGGGCAGAGGTGGATGATGGCAGGCAGGGGCTAGAAACTTTCTATATCTTGATCTGGATGATGATTACACAAGTGTAAACATAGTGAAAATTCATTGAGCTGTACACTTAAGATATGTGTATTTTTCTGTTATGCAAATTTTACCTCCATAAAATAAATACATAATAAAGCAAACAAGCCAACACAGATACCTACAATGATTGCTAGCTCCAGCTTGCCTATTACTAGGGCAACTTAGTCCCCTTTTGCTGACTCAATCTCTTCCCAATTCCTAAAATTAATCTGTATTCTTACCACAAAACTGCACAGAAAATTTTAAAAGCCAGAGAAGAGCAGTCAGCTGCATAGCCCTTACCCATGGGTTATCTGTAGCATTGCATGTGTGCAGATAACAGAGCCACGGCCCAGGTTCAAATCCCTGCTCTGCCACTTAATGATCACAGCCTTAAGCAGCTTACTTAAATTCTCTCTTCCTCAGTTTCCTGATCTGTGTAATAGACTTAATAATCAGGATTAAACAAGATTAATCCATGTAAATGCACTCAGTAAATATCCAATGTATGCCAAGCCTATGATAAGCATTTTACCAGTATTATCTCGTTTAATCCTTGCAGTAACCCTATCTGATAGATGGTGCTATCCCCATGTTACAAGTGAAGAAACTGAAGCTCAAAGTTACATAGTTGGCAAGGGGCAAAAATCAAGGTTTGAACTCAGTTTTTTTTTTTTCTTTTCCTGTTCAGGGCTTCCCTGATGTCCACTGGATCCTCCCAATCAGGTGTTCCTTCAGCTTCCTCCCGGATGGCCCTAGAGTTAACTACCCACCATTAACTTGCATTTCTCCCACTGCCTGCTCTGAGACAATGGCCCACACGGCCCACACTTCAGGGAACTTTTGAATTCTGTCTGAGTCCCAGGTACAGAACACACAGTCTAAATAATAGAACCATGTCCCCTTCCACCCAGATTTTCTTATACTCACAGAAGGAAAGTGTTGTTCTTAAAGAAGAAATCCACACAGCACTGGTAAACTGGAAAGGACACTACTGTCAGCAATTTTTGAAATATCTGGAAGATAGAATTAAATGAAACCAACATTGACAAGAGTAAAGGAAAATCACATCCCAAAACTGGCTACAGAAAATGAACCAAATAAATGATTAAAATAATCTATAATAATAAAAGGGTAATATGCTCATTAGACTGGATGTCCTTCCTGACGAAGCCAGGGCCAGAGGGAAGCCAGCCAGGGTCCCGGGTGCCTGCGGGCGGCTGGAGGAAGAAAGCCCAGGTCCCGGGTGCCGGAGGGAAGCCGGTGCCGACAGCCGGGGAAAGGAAGGCCTACTCTTACAAGAACTTTCGTGCATCGGGCCTCTAGTGAGAAAATAAGAGCAAATCCAGAGAGATTCCAAATTCAGATAGACATTTGCAACAATACAGATGAAGCCTCTGAATCAACCATCCGGGTAATTTATTAAAGAACTGTATTCAGAACATGGGGCCCACTGAGCTTCTCCTGCCCCTAAACTGGCAGAATGAAACCAACAGTCGTGTTTGGCATGGGGAGGGGAGAGGGTTGGAGATGGGGGTGGGGGTGCACAGGAGGAATTGTTAGGAAATGAGAAGGTAGCTCTTAAAGAAGAAAATGTGCAGTCTGCCACCAGAGTGAAACCTTCCTTGCTTTAACACCATGGCAGGAAAATACTGTAAATGTGTGGTGTATTGGTTTTCAGTTGCTGCCATAACAAATTTCTACAAACTTAGTGGCTTTAAACAACACAACTCTGACGCTTCCTGCATAGTCACGTCTCCCTCTCATCACAGCTGAGAAAGCTTCTCTGTTTTTAAGGAATCCTGTAGTGGGGCCCACTGGGTAATCCAGGATACTCACCCTTTCTCAAACGGTTTAACTTAATCACATTTGCAAAGTCCCTTTTGCCATGTGAGGAAACATGTTTATATGTTCCAGGGATTAGGCCATGGGTATTCTTGGGGCTATTTTTTCTGCCTACCGCATGTGGGTGCCCGGCAGATAACCCTGCTTTCTGGTTTGGCCATTGGAGTGCTTGCTGGCTGTTCCACCCAGGACCTGAATGTGGAGTGACACCCAATAAGGCCAACCAATGACCTAACCAAACTATTTTTGAAGAGTTTCCTTGGCAGTGGCCCCTTGGTTCCTGCTGATTTTCCAAGCCTGGTTTTCAGCTTTCTGGTCAATTCTGTGAGCTACCCAATAGCCGGCGATGAACTATTTTTCTGCATTAATTAGCCAGACCCAGTTTCTGTTACGTATAATCAAGAATTCCAACTGATATAAAATGTCCTCCCTACCTGTGTACTCTATACCCACTCATGTTTAAGTAAATGCTTCCTGGGAATATTGCCCACCCACCTACAGAGAACTTAGATGCTGTATTTAGAGGAGAGGTCTGTCAGATAGCACACCCACACAAAAGCAGATAAAAACTATGCCACTGACCTACAATAATCAACCTAGTTCTTCACTTATACAAGTAAAAAATAACTCGGATCACTAGACATAAAAGCAAACAAACAAAAAAACCAGCATGAGAATCAAATAAACCAAAAGGAACAAATAGACTTGACCTGGAAGAATAAAAGATCAGAATGAAATGTTCATCTTTCCATTAAAAAAAGAGTCAATTTAGTATATTTATGGATGATTGAGAATATTTAGCCTACATACAACAAGAGCATTTAGAGAGTAAGAGTTATCCTATATAATAAAAGGCTAATATGCAAAATTTCCCCTCAACTGGGAGTTCAACCAGGGATTGGGGCCAGCCCTCCAACTGCCCACAGCCCCTTCCCCTGGCCGGCCTGGCCTGATGGGCCCCGAACGAGGCAGGCTGGCCAGACCCCACCCGTGCACGAATTCATGCACCGAGCCTCTAGTTGGAAAATAAAAATCCAGTAAGAGGACTTCATTCACTACTGCATCTCAGCGTTTAAAATAATACTAGGAACTAACTAAACATTTGTTGGATGAATGAATGAGCAATGGAACCTGTACAACTGAAAGTCAAATTAGTAATCTGAAAATAAAGAGAAATCTCCCAAAATTTGAAATTCAAATGGACAAAGTAAATGTAAAATATCAGAAAAAACTTAAATATGGAAAACTAACCAAGATTATCTGAAATCCATATAATCGAAGCTCCAAAAAGAAAGTACAGAAATAATAAAAGAAGAAATCATCAAGGAAAAGAATGAAAAAAATTTCCGAGCTGAAGAAACCACAACTTATAGACTGAAAGGGTCCACTGACAAATCCTGGTGAATTTTAAGAAACCTACAGATATAGAACATGATTCTGAAAAATTCCACATGAATAAAATCTACAAAGGAACAAGAAGCAGATTAGCATCAGACTTCTCATCAGCAACGCTGGGTGTCAGACACCAGAGCAATATCTTCAAAATTCTGAAGGGAAATGATTTTGAACCTAGAACTCTACATACTAAGGAAAACTTATGTTCAAGTGTGAGAGCAAATTGGAAACATTTTTTAACACACCATGACTCAGAAGTTTTGCCACAAACCCACTATCCTAATAAAAGAGTAATATGCAAATTGACCATACCTCTGCTATACCCACAGGCCACGCCCACCAGCCACGCCCATCAGCCAATCAGGAGCAAATATGCAAATAAACCCAATCAAGATGACTGCGGTCACAGAGAGCAGGTGGGAGGCTTGGGTTTCCCTGGCAATGGAGGAAGCCAAGCTTTCTGCCTGCCCTTGCCGGCCCAGGCCTCTACTCAATGCTACAAAGTTCCAATGATAGAAGATAAATAAATTCCAACAAAAATGGCGGCAGCCATGGAGCTGGAGAGAGTAGGAAGCTAGGGTTGCCCCCGGCGATGGAGAAAGCCAAGCTTTCCATCTGCCCTGGCCTGCCTTGGCCTCAGCTTAAGGCTACAAAGTTTCAATTATAGAAGGTAAATAAGCCCCAACAGAAATGGCTGCGGCCACGGAGCGAGCAGAAGGCTTGGCTCTGCTCCAGGCTACCAAGTTTCAATTGTAGAAGATAAATAAACCCCAGATACCAGGGCCTCCACTTGGGTCGCCGAGGGGCGTGGCCGGCCTGCAAACCACCACACGTCCCTCGCTCAGGCTGCCCCACGCCCCAAGGGAACCCCCACCCTGATCCGGGACACCCTTCAGGGCAAACCAGCTGGCCCCCACCCATGCACCAGGCCTCTATCCTATCTAATAAAAGAGTAATATGCAGATTGACCATCACTCCAACACACAAGATGACTGCCCCTATGTGGTCAAAGATCCTGCCCCCATGTGGACACAAGATGGCTGCCACAAGATGGCCAGCAGGGGAGGGCAGTTGAGAGGGACCAGGCCTGCAGGGGAGGGCAGTTGTGGGTGATCAAGCCATCAGGGGAGGGCAGTTGTGAGGGACCAGGCCTGCAAGGGAGGGCAGTTGGGGGTGATCAAGCCTGCAGGGGAAGGCAGTTAGGGGTTACCAGGCCGGCAGAGGAGAGAAGTTGGGGGCGCCTGGGCCTGCAGGGAAGGGAAGTTGGGGGGGACCCAAGCCTGCAGGGGAGAGCAGTTTGGGGGGACCAGGCCTGCAGGGGAGGGCAGTTAGGGGTGACCAGGCCTGCAGGGGGGGGCAGTTAGGGGTGACCAGGCCTGCAGGGGAGGGTAGTTAGGGGCAAACAGGCTGGCAGGGGAGCAGTTAGGCATCAGTCAGGCTGGCAGGGGAGTGGTTATGGGTGATCAGGCTGGCAGGCAGAAGCGGTTAGGGGCAATCAGGAAGGCAGGCAGGCAGGCGAGCAGTTGGGAGCCAGCAGTCCTGGATTGTGAGAGGGATGTCTGACTGCCCGTTTAGGCCCGATCCTACTGGGATCGGGCCTAAACGGGCAGGTGGACATCCCTCAAAGGGTCCCAGATTGGAGAGGGTGCAGGCTGGGCTGAGGGACACTCCCCCCCACACACACACACCCCGTGCACGAATTTCGTGCACTGGGCCTCTAGTCCTAAAATAATTACCTTTTCCTTCTGTCATCCTGTCCACCATCTCCCCTCCCCATTGACAGCTGTCAGTTTGTTCCATGTAAACATGCCTCTCTTTCTATATTGTTCGTCAGTTTATTTTGTTCATTAGATTCCACATATAAATGAGATCCTATGGTATTTGTCTTTCTCTGACCAGCTTATTTTACCTAGCACAATAATCTTCAGGTCCATCTATGCTGTTGCAAAAGATAAGATTTCCTTCTTTTTTACAGCTGCATAGTATTCTGTGTAAATGTACCACAGCTTTTTAAAAATACATTTTTATTGATTTCAGAGAGGAAGAGAGAGATAGAAACATCAATGATGAGAGAGAATCATTAATTGGCTGCCTCCTGCACACCCCCTACTGGGCATCAAGGGCACAGCCCGGGCATGTGCCCTTGACTGTAATTGAACCCAGGACCCTTCAGTCCATAGGCAGACATTCTAACTACTCAGCCAAACCAGCTAGGACTGTACCATAGCTTTTCATCCACTCATCCACTGATGGGCACTTAGACTGTTTCCAGATCTTGGCTATTTTATATAATGCTGCAATTAACGTAGGGGTGCATATATTCTTTTGAATTTGTGTTTCAGGTTTCTTGGAATATATTCCCCAAAGTGGGATCACTGGGTCAAAAGGCAGTTCTATTTTTAATTTTTTGAGGAAATTCCATACTGTTTTCCACAATAGCTGCACCAGTCTGCATTCCTATCAACAGTGTACTAAGGTTCCCTTTTCTCCACATCCTCACCAACACTTGTTGTTTGTTGATATATTGATGGTAGCTATTCTGGCAGGTATAAGGTGGTACCTCATTGTGGTTTTAATTTGCATCTCTGTGGTGATTAGTGATGTTGAGCATTTTTTCATAGGTCTATTGGCAATCTGTATGGAGAAGTGTCTATTCGTTTGTCCATTTTTTAATTGGGTTGTCTTCCTTGTGTTGAGTTGTATAAGTATTTTATATATTTTGAAAATTAAACCCCTTATTAGATGCATCATTGACAAATATGTTCTCCACATAGATAATAGTGTGGTTATAGCCAGAGGGAAAGGTAGGGGGAGCTAGTGGAGGTGGACAGAAGTGTGGGGGTGGGGGAGGACGGGGAGGATGGGGATGGAAAGAGACTTTGTTTGGGGCAGTGTACAGATGACATTTTGTTGACTTATACACTTGAGACCTGTATGATTTTCTGAACCAATGTCACCCCAATAAATTAATTTTAAAAATGCACTTGAACCTTACCCCATGAATTTCATTGGAAACTTTGTGATAAATCAAGTGATCCTCTATATGTGAGCCTATTTCTGCATTCTATTTTGTCCTGTTTATTGTCTATTTGGTCACTTTCAAGGATAATACAGAGGTTCATATGGATCTGAGGAAAGTTTCCTTCCACAATATTATTTTTTTCTACTGTTCTATGTCCTATAAGTGATTACTCTATACAACAATAGATTTATTAAAAATTTAACACTATGGTAATATATAGAGAATACTTTTGATTTTGGTAAAAATATTTTCACCATATTTAGGAGAATATTCTGGGATATTGTCTTCCTGGGTCTTGTGTCTGGAGGTGGGGAATAAACTTTTTTTAAATGAAAGAAATAGCCACTTTGCCTTTTTATATTGTTACCAAATATTCCTCTCCCTTCCCAAAGTTTCTGAAGAACATAGAAATGATCCATGTTGCGAATTATACTGAAATGGTAACATGTTTGGAATAGCACTCAGGTATTAGACATGAAATATCTTATAAAACCAACTCTTGGTTTGAGAAATTGTCACTGTGGTCTATGGTGCCAAGGCAAATGGATAGCCATGTGGAAATATAAATAGCACAAGACTAAAACTCTTTTGTTATCTGAAGGACTCTAGGACAGTAGACTTATTTGTTCATTGTGCAAATAGGAGAGAACCAAAGATCCTCTTCTAATTTGACAAAACTACTTTGATAATGTTTATACTACTAGGTGTCCATTACAACATTATTACCAGGGTAACAAATAAGACCATCTTAACAAGTCTTAACAAGGAGACAGAATTACAGGTGTCATTGAAGGTTATGTTCACATAACCTGACAACAATTTTTAAAATATCTACTATCTACAAGACTCCTTTGTTTAAATAGTAATTCTAATGTTAAGTTTATATGAGAAAGAACTGCTGGTAGCAGTTGTGAATATTTGTACAAATCTTCATATTGCATAGGAAACAAGACTGATATCCTGAGAGAGTTCAAATTTAAGACCTTACCTCATCGAATTCTGAGACCAAGTTTTAAGATGAGAAAGGATGTCTCCCTTTGTAGCTTCAGTAAAGAGGAAACATCTTTTTCGTCCTTTATTAGGCTTTTTTCTTTTTAATTTAAAGTTCTATATTTTCAGAACCAGGCTCTGAAATGTCATTAGTTAGCATTAAATGCATAATGCAGATCTATGGGGCTCAGCTTTAAAATAAAAAACAGAAAAACAATTGTTAGGATTTGACTTGATAGGAACTTTTTATCTGCCACATCACAAAAGAACAAAAGTCAGACTGTTGGAGCTAACCATTGTCTTCATTATCAGAAAAGTGTAAACAAGGAACCCGGAATGCTGGTGGACCTTGAGCTCTGGCAAGGGCCAAAGCTATGCACCAATTGTTTAGTCAAGACAATGGTGGCTCAAGCAATTTCCTGACCAAATAGTCTCAAAGCAAATCTTTACTAATATTTACTGACCTTTAAGATAGTCTGTTACTGGAATTGCCTGCCTAAGGACAATATGTCTATCTAAAATTGAATAAAAGGTTGGCAGGGCCTGGTCACCAGTGAAGTCTTTCCCCTAGAGTTGGACTCTCCGCCTGGCACCCCATATTTCTTGTCTAGTCTCATCATTTGCACGCAGTCCTTCTCCAGATCCTGAACCCAAGCCATGTGGGATATGGCATCTCACATCTGGCACCTTGACAAGGGACATCTGGAGAAGAAGATTTGCCTAGAATGTAAAACAAAGTTTCACTGGCAAGGCAGGGAAGAAGTTCACCAGATAGGTGGGGAAGAATTCACCAGATAGGTGGGGAAAATTTGCCATGTGCAAAGCCCACAACCAGCTGCAGAAATCGCAATCTGTAAGTAGGGTGGAAACATCTTTTTTAGCCAGGCTAATGGGGCAGAATTCGGTTAAAAAGGAAGAAACTTTATTGTAGACTTTTGGCTTGCATGCTCAAGGATAAAGGAATTAAAGTGTCAGAAGGTATTCTCTTACAATTTTTGCATGTTATTATAGAATATAATCCTTAGTTTCTTGAAGAGGGTACATTAGATGTTGAATGTTAGGAAAGAGTGGGTCAGAACTTGAAAAAAAGCTCAGCAGCAAGGGAAAAACTTGCCTCCATGTCCTGATCCTGAAACATTTAATTCACCACTAATAGAATCACCTGTGCAAAGAGCTATCCAAGAAGGATTAAAGGGCATGACGGTGGAGGAGAGACTTGCTTTTCCTATTATACAGGTAGCTGACCCACATTTCCCAAATCAAATAATTAGCAGTGACTTGCAGAATCAGCTACATTATGCTTATGAGCAAATTAGACTTTGTGGAAAAACAGGACATTAAAAAGAAGAAGAAGAATGTAGGCAACCAAAAAGGACACAGGGTGGCGCTCAAGGGAAAGGCGTAAGCCTTCCGCCTCCCGATTCAATCAACGCAGATTCAACCTCTTCAAAATTCCCTAGACAAAGGGAAGTAATTAAAATATCACTAGGTCTTTTGGCAATCCTGTAAAATGGACGCCCACTCCCGAGAATGTTATTAAAAGTTTCATTTTTGCCATGTTTTTATTTCCCTGTCAGTCATTTGAAATTCAGACAAATGAAACATTCTCAGAATTTAGGGATACATTTGGGATTTCTGTACCCATGAAGAGAAAAGCAAGCTTAAGAAAACGCACGCACCCCACCCGATTTTGGGTGACTTCTTGAGCCCCAATCTCTTCACGGATGCTACAGAATAATCCCAAGACTGTTTTTTCTTTTTTTAAAAAAATAAATCTTTATTGTTCAGATTATTACAGGTGTTCCTCTCCCCCCCCCCCATAGCTCCCCTCCACCTGATTGCCCATCCCACCCCATGCCCTAACCCCCCACCACTGTCTTCATCCATAGGTGTAAGATTTTTGTCCAATCTCTTCCTGCACCCTTTAGGCCCCCTTCCCACTGATAATTGTCCGTCCCCTCCCTTTCTATGTCCCTGATTCTATTATATTCACCAGTCCATTCTGTTCTTCAGATTTTTTATTCACTTGATTTTTAGATTCACTTGTTGGTAGGTATGTATTTGATGTCTTTTTGTTGTTCATAATTTTTACCTTTACCTTTTTTTTTCTTCTTCCTCTTCTTAAAGAATACCCTTCAGCATTTCATGTAATCCTGGTTTGGTGGTGATGAGCTCCTTTAGCTTTTTCTTGTCTGTGAAGCTCTTAGTCTGACCTTCAATTCTGAATGATAGCTTTGCTGGGTAGAGTAATCTTGGTTGTAGGTTCTTTCTGTTCATCACTTTGAATATTTCTTGCCATTCCCGTCTGGCCTGCATAGTTTCTGTTGAGAAATCAGCTGACAGTCGTATGGGTACTCCCTTGTAGGTAACTAACTGTTTTTCTCTTGCTGCTTTCAAGATTCTCTCTGTCTTTTGCCCTTGGCATTTTAATTATGATGTGTCTTGGTGTGGTCCTCTTTGGATTCCTCTTGTTTGGGTTCTGTGTGCTTCCTGAACTTGTAAGTCTATTTCTTTTTTTTTTTTTAATAAATCTTTATTGTTCAGATTATTACAATTGTTTCTCCTTTTTTCCCCCCCATATCTCCCATCACCCGGTTCCCTCCCCCCCCCCCCCCCCCGTTGTCCTTATCCATAGGTGTATGATTTTGGTCCAGTCTCTTCCCATACCCCACACACAGACACCCCTTTCCCCCTGAGAATTATCAATCCACTCCCATTCTATGCCTCTGATTCTATTATGTTCACCAGTTTATTCTGTTCCTCAGATTTTGAATTCACTTGATTTTTAGAATCACTTGTTGATAGATATGTATTTGTTGTTCATAATTTTTATCTTTACTTTTTTCTTCTTTTTCCTCTTTTTAAAGAATACCTTTCAGCATTTCATATAATACTGGTTTGGTGGTGATGAACTCCTTTAGCTTTTTCTTATCTGTGAAGCTCTTTATCTGCCCTTCAATTCTGAATGATAACTTTGCTGGGTAGAGTAGTCTTGGTTGTAGGTTCTTGCTATTCATCACTTTGAATATTTCTTGCCATTCCCGTCTGGCCTGCATAGTTTCCGTAGAGAAATCAGCTGACAGTCGTATGGGTGCTCCCTTGTAGGTAACTAACTATTTTTCTCTTGCTGCTTGTAAGATTCTCTCTTTGTCTTTTGCCCTTGGCATTTTAATTATGATGTGTCTTGGTGTGGTCCTCTTTGGATTCCTCTTGTTTGGGGTTCTGTGCGCTTCCTGAACTTGTAAGTCTATTTCTTTCACCAGGTGGGGGAAGTTTTCTGTCATTATTTCTTCAAATAGGTTTTCAGTATCTTGCTTTCTCTCTTCTGGCACCCCAAAAATTCGGATATTGGTACGCTTAAAGCCATCCCGGAGGCTCCTTATGCTATCCTCACACTTTTGGATTCGTCTTTCTTTCCGCCTCTCTGGTTGGGTGTTTTTTTCTTCCTCATATTCCAGATCTTTGGTTTGACTCTTCGGGTACGGTGGTCTACTCTGTATATTCTTTATTTCAGACAGTGTATGCATAATTTCTGACTGGTCCTTTTCCATTTTTTTGGTATTCTCATTTAGGTCCTTGAAGGTCTCTTCAAGTTTCTCAGCGGTTTTTAGGAGATTCTTGAGTAACCTTATAAATATGGTTCTGAACACTGTGTCGTCCATTAGTTTGCTTTCCTCCATCTCTCCTACTCGTGACATACTTCGGTGTCTCTGCATTTTGGCTGCCTCCCTGTGTTGATGGAGTGGCTTTGTGTGGTCAGTGACCTATAGGGGCCGGTAGCTCAGCTTCCCCAATCACCCTAGGTGGTCACTCTTGGTACTCCCCTTTGTGGGCTGAGTGGAAAGTCTTGGTGTAGTTAAAAGCCCTGATTGCTGTTGGTACACTGGGAGGAATTGACCTCCGGTCCAATTGGTTGTGAGGGCCTGCTGTGTCTATAACGGAAGAATTGCTGTGCTGGAGACACAGTAGGGTTTTGGTGCTCACTGAGTCTGCCTCTTGAATGTGTCCCTTATGAGAGTGGTTGAAATCTGGTGTCGTCCACACCGACAGAAAAGTCACTCTCACTCTCCGACTGGCCAAGAGTCCCGTAGGCGTCTGGGTCCCCCGCGTGTCCCCAGAAACTGGAGTTCAGAGTGGTTGGGATTGTTGGTATCACTGGCGGGAATTGATCTCCAAGCCAGTTGGCTGTGAGGATCAGCAGTGTCTCTGCTGGGAGAGCTTCTGTGCTCAGCTTGGATGGGCGGAGTCTCAGGGTGGTGCAGACAAGCTTTGGTTTCCTGTCTGCTCCGCCCTAAGAGGGGCGGGTTCTCCGTGCCCGAATTAATGGCTGCGCGCCTCTGAGAGAAGGCAGCTTTGGAGCCTCTCCCGCTGCCTAACCGACCAGTTTCTCCCCAGCTGGGGCTGGATTTCAGTGCAGACTGGAGGTTTTGTTTTTCTCCCGAATGAGAAATCCAGTCACTGGGAGGGCTGTGCTCAGCTTGGATGGAGCGGAGTCTCAGAATGGTGCAGACAAACTTGGTTTCCGTCCGCGCTGCCCTAAGAGGGTAGGTTTCTCCGTGCCCTAATGGCTGCATGCCTCTGAGAGAAGGCAGCTTTGGAGCCTCGTCCGCTGCCAAACAGACCAGTTTCTCCCCGACCGCAGCTGGATTTCAGGGCAGTCGGGAGGTTTTGTTTTTCTCCCAAACGAGAAAGCTAGCCACGCAGCGTCTGCTGCCCTCCCTCTCCGCGCTGCGAGCAAGCCTGCTGCGTATTCAGCCGCCCCCCCTTTCCGCGCTCATGGATCTCCGCACCTCCACAGCTCCTGAGGCTCAGCGTCCCCCTCTCTTTTTTTTCTCTAGTTGTAGGTTTTCCACTCTGCCAGCTTTCCGGTGGTTCTGGACGGTGTGCGCTCTGTTTTCCAGTTGTAGTTTCAAAATTGTTGTGGTAGGCAACAGTTAGGTGTTTACCTTATGCCGCCATCTTGGTTTTGTAAGTCTATTTCTTTCACCAGGTGGGGGAAGTTTTCTGTCATTATTTCTTCAAATAGGTTTTCAGTATCTTGCTCTCTCTCTTCTTCTGGCACCCCAAAAATTCAGATGTTGGTACGCTTAAAGCCGTCCCAGAGGCTCCTTATGCTATCCTCACACTTTTGGATTCTTCTTTCTTTCCACCTCTCTGGTTGGGTGTTTTTTGCTTCCTCATATTCCAGATCTTTGGTTTGACTCTTCGGGTATGGTGGTCTACAGTTGAGTTTCTGTATATTCTTTATTTCAGACAGTGTATGCATAATTTCTGACTGGTCCTTTTCCATTTTTTTGGTATTCTCATTAAGGTCCTTGAAGGTCTCTTCAAGTTTCTCAGCGGTTTTTAGAAGATTCTTGAGTAACCTTATAAATGTGGTTCTGAACACTGTGTTGTCCATTAGTTTACTTTCCTCCATCTCTTCTATTTGTGACATACTTCGGTGTCTCCAGATTTTGGCTGCCTCCCTGTGTTGATGGAGTGGCTTTGTGTGGTCAGTGACCTATAGGGGCTGGTAGCTCAGCTTCCCCAATCACCCTAGGTGGTCGCTCTTGGTACATCCCTTTGTGGGTTGAGTGAAAAGTCTTGGTGTAGTTAAAAGCCTTGATTGCTGTTGGTACACTGGGAGGAATTGACCTCCAGGCCAATTGGCTGTGAGGACCTGCTGTGTCTATAATGGAAGCACTGCTGCGCTGGAGACACGCTTGTGGTCCAGGGCTTGTTTGAGTGGGGCTTTGGTGCTCACTGAGTCCACCTCCCGAATGTGTCAATTATGGATGTGAGGAGTTGAAATCTGGTGCCTCACACTGACCACTAGGTGCATTGGCTTCTGAATCTCCAATGGGGTGCGTTCAGCTGCTGTCTGAGGCTACCCTGCAGGAGCTACAGTGAGAAATGCCATCCTCTCCTCCCTGCTTGGAGCTTGGAGGCCTTGGAGCTGTCTGTACCGGGTTACAAGTTTACTAGTTTAAACTGCAATAGAGAAGGCCATTCATATGCAAAAACTGCTGCTAGGAGCTTGGGTGTGTTTGTAGATTGTGCGGGCGGAGTCTCAGGGCGTCACTAGGCTAGGGCGTGGCAAACAGCAATGACTGGCAATGAGCCACCTCCAACCGCGTCCCTGCCGTCTCACGCCCTGGCGCAGCCAACAATTCTACCTCCACGCAGCTCTGCTAGTAAGCCACCCTCACTCCGACCCGATGGCAGACAGCCCAGTCTCTCCCCAGAAACTGGATTTCAGAGAGATTGGGGGCTTGCCTCTCTTCAGATTGAAGAAAGCAACGCCCACCTCCAGCTGGGCTCCGCCACCAGCTCGTATCACACGTGGCTCCCCTGTACCTCTGTTTTTCAGCATTTGTGCCCTGATTGCGCCCATCTCTTTCGGTCTAGTTGTAGAGGTTCTGCTCAGCCAGCTTTCCCGTGGTTCTGGGTGATAGACGTTCTGTCTTTTAGTTGTAGTTTTGGAAACTGTTGTGGACAGCAGCAGCCCAGATGTTTATCTACGCCGCCATCTTGGATCTCCACTGTTTTTTCTTTAGAAGATGACAAAAATGACACAAGAAAATATACAGGCTGTATTTGGGCAATAGGATTAATGTTTCCATAATAATGGTAATTTTTGAATAATAATGTACCACATTCCAAAATCTTGGAGGCACTCCTGTCTTTATAAAATAAAATAAAATAATACTTTAACATGAAAGCCACTGAAACTCAATAAGTTATCTCTGTTACAAAATTTGCCAAAAGAAAACGCCTTGGATAGTAATTGGCTTTAAAATCTCAAAGTTGTTAAAACATAAATATATAGATATAACTAAAATAAAGAATTTGTGGTAAAGCTTCTCAGTAATAATTATAAATATATTAATGATAAAAATCCAGTCGCTCTTCTCCCTGTAAAAGCAGAGAAGCCAGCAGTAGCAACCTTAAAATATTATCTCTAAGGAAAAATGTGGCACTTTTACATTCAGGCCCGCTCCCTCCTCCCTCTGCCTTTTTCACCAGCCTCATATATAGTTTTCCAAAGTCTTTGATAACTTAAAACTTTAGAATATTGCTGAATTAAATAATAAAAATTATTAAATATCTAGGTATTTTTAAAATGACAAAAATACTAACATATTAATCTAAGTTCACCTCATATGAAAAATCTAGAGGATAGAATTGAATCTATTAATTAAATATGCTTTGTATTTTATTTGAAATATTATTCTTAAAAATATAAAAGTATTACTAATCTGAGAAATGCTAAGTATTTAACTTGCCACCTAAAATTTGAGGCTTCTAAGAGTTTAAAGTTCAAATTAAGTTAGAAGAAATTATATAGAATGCATAAAGTTTAGAAATTCATTTTTGAGAAAAATAATTCTTATATTTTCTCTAGAGAAATTAGTGTTCAAAATATATTGTAGTCCGTGTGGCAAAATTTCAACCTAAGATATAATATTTAATATGGTCTAATTAAAAAAGAGGATTAATTCTACAGTCTGAACCAAATTTTTAATATAAAAACCAGTTCAAATTTAATTGATGTCTCTTAGAATAATTACAAAAGGTGTGTTGATAAATGTCAATCTAAAAAATGCTGGCTGTTTACCTTTAATTATCATTGGAAAATTAAGGTTTGAATATTGTATAGTTTTAATAATAGAAGGCAGAGCAGCCGAAACCGGTTTGGCTCAGTGGATGGAGCATAGGCCTGCGGACTGGAGGGTCCCGGGTTCAATTCTGGTCAAGGGCATGTGCCTTGGTTGCCGGCACATCCCCAGTGGGGGGTGTGCGGGAGGCGGCTGATCGATGTTTCTCTCTCGTCGATGTTTCTAGCTCTCTATCCCTCTCCCTTCTTCTCTGTAAAAGAATCAATAAAATATTTTTTTAAAAAAAGAAGGCAGAGCATATATTTTAAAGGAAAAGAAAAAAATTCTATGCAAATATCTAAAGGTATATACAAGTTATTAACAGAAAGAAAATATTAGAGTAAAAATGCATTTTTAAAGACATAAAAAGAAGGTTTAGACTAATTTTAAAGTATAAAATTTATGAAGGTTATGTATATAATAAGAAGAGAAAAAAGAAATTTTAAAAGAGAGAAATAAATTCTAAAGTTAACTATTTGCAAAAGTTGTAGAAGGGTCATAAAAATCTCAGGAAAGTTTAAACAAAGGCTAGCTAGACCACCACCCTTATCAAGTTATGTATGCAAATGAGCACTAGTCAAAAAGAATGCTGTTTAAAAGTAAATTTAAGCTTAATAAAAGGGAGAAATTTTTAAATCTCTTCCACTACTATTTACAAAGTAAACTAAAAATTATTGTTCAAGCATTAAATCTCACCATTAATGAAACATCACAAGTAAAAAGAGAGTTACTTTTACTTAGCAGCATTGGCCAGCATCCAAGAAGCAACCAAGTTTGTTGCTCGGTTTAAAAGAAAGAAAAAAGTTTTTAAAAGAAACTCCCTAAATATAGCTTAACCCTTTGCACTCACTTGCTTTTTTCTCGATTCCTTTATTCTAATGCTAACCGTGTTGAGTCACACTCAACATCCGAGTGCAAAAGGTTAAAGATCACTCTGGGAGGAAGTAAAGGGAAATGCCCTTCAGATATTTAGAAACTGTAATTGAAAGTCAATATATTAGGCCTTAAAAAGTAGAAATACAACAAGAATTGCCTTGAAACCTTAAATGACTTTTTAGAAGTTATTAAAGGACATTAAATGGTTAAGACCCTAGCTAAAAATCTCTATGGAAGAAATGACAAATTTGTTACTCAATTAAAATAACTCAGTGACACAAGCTGTCATTTCCAGCAATTTTGAAAAAAGTTAAAAAATTCAACACACTGCAGGATTTCCAAAAGCCTCTTAATATTATTCAAAACAAAAAAAGGAGGATTATGGAGAAATCGCCTGTAAATAGACTACACCAAGCCTTAATTACTTTAAATTTTTTCACTTGTAATGCCGATGGCAAGACACCCATGGACATACACTGGTGTCAGAATAAGCCAAAGGAAAATGGTTTGGAAAAATGAAAAAATGCCAAGTCTAGTTTATAGAAAGGATCCCTTTATTAACCTTTGGTCGAGGATATGCTTATATATTTCCAGAAAACTCCTCCAAGCCTGTGTGGATTCCTGCAACAATGGATCCGAGAGAGGAACTGACCAGACTACTCCAACAACAAATGGCAATGGCCTCAAGCAACACACTGAGACAGAGGAAAAACAGTGCAGAGATGGGGGATGGTAAAGACGCCTTGCCATGCTAGCAGTCAGCAGCTGTGTGTCACTGCAGGTTGCCCAGGACCAAGCCAAAGAAGGTTGGACCTGCATTGCCATTGCTCACCATTTGCCACCATCCAGAATTGAAATATCATTGCTGTCATAACACAGGGGACAGTAACTGAGAAGGGAACCCATAAAAAACTGTTGGACAATGATTGGAAAGGGACTCAAAGAACTGTTAGCCCAGAAAGGAGCTTACTGCAAACTAATTCCTTAGATGCCTGGCAACAATTTAAAAAGGACATGAAAGAATTTAATCCCTTCCACTGGATCTCTTTACATTTGCCTCTCAGCATAACCACTATTGCTTGTCTCATTCTTGTTCTTACATGTTTATTTCTAGTCTGCAGATGCGGAATGAAGAGTCTTAAAAGGACTCAAACCCTTCAGAAGGCATTCACTTTTCAAGATTTATTAATGAAACAAAAAGGGGGAGATGTTGAAAGCTACCCATTGCCTTCATTATCAGAAAAGTGTAAACAAGGAACCTGGAATGCTGGTGGACCTTGAGCTCTGGCAAGGGCCAAAACTATGCATCAATTGTTTCGTCAAGACAATGGTGGCTCAAGCAATTTCCTGACCAAATAGTCTCAAAGCAAATCTTTACTAATATTTACTGACCTTTAAGACAGTCTTTCTGTTACTGGAATTGCCTGCCTGACTAAGGACAATATGTCTATCTAAAATTGAATAAAAGGTTGGCAGGGCCTGGTCACCAGCGAAGTCCTTCCCCTAGAGTTGGACTCTCTGCCTGGCACCCCATGATTTCCAAATTCATATTTCTTGTCTAGTCTCATCATTTTCACACGGTCCTTCTCCAGATCCTGTACCCAAGCCACGCGGGACATGGCATCTCACATCAGACAGACATACTTCTCCTCAACAAACACCGGTACTAAACCAGGAGGAAATAAGTACCACATTTCTTGGCAACAGGATTATGATACCCAGACAAACACAGTGAAGTGTGAGAGTGGAATGAAGACCTATCAGACATGCAAGGACTTGAAACATTTACCTCCTCCTACATGCTCAGTTTGTTGAGGATGCCTGAAAATATTCTCCAGTAAAACAAAGAGAAATGAAAGGGCAAGACCAGTGACTCAGGAAACAGTGAAACAAACCCCAGAGAAAGAAAGGGAAGTTCAAATATTACTTGCTGTAGGGCATGATGAGAGATTGGAGAAGAATGTGATGTTCAGGAGGGAGGGTACCGGGGAAAAGAGATTGTGTAGAGGAGGGGAATGGGAATAAGTGATAGAATAACTAATATAATGAAATATCTGGGAAAAAAGATGAAACTATTGTAATTATAAAGGCAAATGGCACAACTGCAAAATGTAGAAATACCAGAAATCTTTCACAATTTTTAAAAGGAAATGAAAGCATAGCGTGCCCCTTGGTTCAAAGTATAGAGAGACCCACCCTTCAGGAATGAAAATTTGATGTTGGAGTGTAGTGGCCCATCAAATTGAAGGGATAAAGTCCGTGTAAATTACAGAAAACCTTCAAAGCTAGGCTCAGAGATTTGTGCCCATGGTCTGATAAGCACAAGAGAGCAGTAACTAGTTCTTGAGAAAGAAAATGAAAAGTTAAAGGCAGCATTTCAGTAATGTTAGGCTGGCAGGAGAAGAGGCATGAAGCTGAAGGGACAGTCTGTTGCAATTTTTCAGACATGAGGCGAAGGAATAAACAGACAATAGAAAGGAAAAGAGAGCACATCAGAGAGGTGTTTCAAAAGAGAATTACAGGACTCAGGCACCGGACTGAACAAAGGGGCAGGGATGGCTCTATACTTCCTGGTCAGTGAACTGGAAAAATGGTGATGGCTTTTCATCTGCTATTGCTGTTTCATTATGATACACATACATTCCCTCCTCCTCCCTATCCTCCTCCTCCTGCTCCTCCTCCCCTCCTTGTTCTCCCCCTTTTCTTCCTTCTCCTCCTCCTCCTCCTCTTTCCTCCTTCCTTTTGTTCTCTCCAAGTCCACACTGATCTCCTTGATGGTAGATACTAAAGCCTGTGTTTGTTTCCTTGACACCAGCACTAGGTCCTACAACAATAGCCACTCAGCTCTGCTGTGACTGGGACTGTGGGTGGTGGAGGTAGTTGTGATGATGATGGTGACAATGTCCCAATGCCTTAAAGATAAGAAAATTGGAAAGAGCAGTGACTTGGGGCATAAATAATTGATAATTAGAGCTTTAGTGAGATGTCAGCTCCCATTGGGAGTTAGAAGAAAACACTTTTTGAAAATATTGCTATTACTTCTTTAGTGAAATACCTTGATTTTTCCTTCCTTTAATACACTTAACTCCATCTATATCTATGTAGTATTAAAACCAAGTAGTAATGGGAGATCTGACCAAAGTCAAGTAAAGTTAATTCTAGATTCTTATTTCAAATCCTTTTTTGATTAAAAATAAACAGACTATTTTAGGAAGCAGAGTTAGTTAGTTCAGTGGTCGGCAAACTGGGGCTCGCAAGCCACATGCGGCTCTTTGGCCCCTTGAGTGTGGCTCTTCCACAAAATACCATGGCCTGAGTGCGTCTATTTTGAAGAAGTGGCGTTAGAAGTTTAAATTTAAAAAATTTGGCTCTCAAAAGAAATTTCAATTGTTGTACTGTTGATATTTGGCTCTGTTGACTAATGAGTTTGCCAACCACTGAGTGAGTGAGTGAGTGAGTTAGTTAGTTAGTTAGTTAGTTAGTTAATCCTCACTGGAGGATATTTTTTTCCATTGATTTTTAGAGAGAGTGGAATGGAGGGAGAGAGGGGAAGGGAGAGCAATATCAATGTGAGAGAGACACATCAATTGATTGCTTCCCACAGGCCTCGACCTGGGCCAGGAATCAAACCTGCAAGCAGGTATGTGCCCGTGACTGGGATTCTTTGGTGCTCAGGCCAATGCTCTAACCACTGCTCAGGACAGGAAACAGAGCAATTTAAACAAGCTCTGCTCTAGGACTATGAGCCTTGTGTACGTTGTTTTGTTCTTGTTTCTGAAGATAAAAAATGTTATTTTCAAAGAAAGCTCTAGGTGGCACTTGTGATGTATTCAATAGTTGCCTCAGATCCTTTTTGGAAAAGGTATGGTATTTAAAAAATGCAATAAATATTAAAATAGGGAAAATCTTCATTATAATAATGAAGATCAGTATCTTATGATTGTGTTTACCATCTGATTATATACTAGGGGCCCAGTGCACGAATTTGTGCACCTTAAAAGGAACTGTGGGTAGCGAGGCTGCGGTGGGCACAGGAGCAGGTCTTGGCCCATCCTCCGTGCTCCCACCCGGCCCCTCCCACCACAGCCCCCTGTCCCCTGTCTGCCTGCAGCCCGCTCCCGCTGCTGCTGTTCCCACATGCTGATAGCACCGGCCCCGCTCGCACCCACTGATGGTGTAGAGTGATTAGTGCCAGCAGTGGGTGCGAGCAGGGCCAGCACTGTCAGTGGGTGTGAGTGGCGGCTGCTGCCCCGATTGTCCCTCAGAAGCAGGGGGAGGTGGAGAAGTCCTCAGGGGTGATCAGGGCTGGCAGCCACTGCTCACACCCACTGATGGCACCGAGTGATCGGGACCGGCACCAGCAGCGGGTGCGAGCAGCGGCTCTGGCGCCGGCTACAGGTGCAAGTGGGGCTGGCGCTGGCAGTGGGTGCGAGCAGTGGCTCCAGCGCCGGCAGCAGGTGCTGGGACTGGCGCCAGCAGCAGGTGCAAGCACCGGGCGGGACCATGGTGCGAGGGAGCAAAGAATTTTCAGGAACCACCAGAGGCTCGTCCAGATGACAGCGACCAGCACCCCACATTGGTCTGGCGCCCCCGCTCACCTGCTCCACCATCCTGCCGCGGCCAACGCCCACCATGTTCCACACACGACCCCTGGTGGTCAGTGCACGTCATAGCGACCGATTGTTCAGTTGTTCAGTTGTTCCGGTTGTTCCACCACCGTTCACTCTATTTGCTTATTAGCCTTTTATTATATAGGATGAGCAATGTCTTTATGCAGCGTTGCATTTAAAATATGAGCTTTACTTCCTTTATAAAAACTGCAAAAGGGGAACCAGCATTTCTATAATATGTGAAAACTCCACATCACTAAAAATAATAAATAAGAAAGTAATGTTTGATTTGCAAAAGGATTGACTATAGGTGTTCTTTTAAATAGCCAGTTCCTCTATTCTGCTTAAAATATTTCAATTTATAAAAATCCTATATAATAAAAGCCTAATATGCAAATCAACCAAACAGTGGAACAACCGGTCACTATGATGCGCACTGACCAAAAGGGGGCAGATGCTCAATGCAGGAGCTGCCCCCAGCTCACAGGCTCCAGGCCAGCCAAGGTGGGTGCCAGCGGGGTCCACCTATCGCCCCGCTGGTCGCCCCACAGATCGGCCCTGATCACTGGCCAGGCCCAGGGACCCTACCCGTGCACAAATTTCATGCATTGGGCCTCTAGTAGATTATAAAAGTAGTTTTCCAAGTCCATCTATTGTGTAAAGCAAAATAAGTTATTAATTTAAAATACAGCACTATAGCCTAAAGTGGGTTTTTAAAATAATATTAACAACAACAAAAAAGAAATTTAAAGCAGATTTCCTAAGGACTTTTTTACCTAAATGATAACATAATGACTTCAAAGTAAATGTATTGTCTTTTCTGTTATTTGGTTAGGCAGTTCCCTCTATGTAGCAAGTTGCTTAATTATCTTTACTGTAGAGAAATTACAATCTCTTTTAACAAAAATGCAGGTTGAGAAGGTCTATCTCAAGTAGAAAATATTGTTGCCAAATACCATGGCAACAACCGTAGCTTGTGACCCTCTCACGCTGCTGCATCTTTTCTCTACCCATTGTCTAGGCCTTCGGCATAACCATTTTATGGATTAGGTTCACTTGCGGCTCCATCTTACTTTTCTACCTTTATTTTCCCTTTGTCTCATTTTCGTTTCTTATTTTAAATTTTTTTTGTGGGGTTTTTTGCTGTACCTTTGTAGGATAATTTAACACAATGAAATCCTTTTGGAACATGATGGGTCATAAATAAATTAATAATACTGCTAATATGCTGTCTTGTAATTGCACTAATCTGTAGGTTTTTGGATGAAATTGACATTTTGAAGGTAGTATCTCATGCAGTAGTAAACTCAGCATATCAGAACTCAGAGCTAAATATGCAAAACTGTGCCAATATTGAAAAAGTCTTGGATCTCAGAGTAACAGTTGAGCTTCTTTTGTTGAAAATAACAGAAATGGATTCTGGCTAACCTAAGCAAAGGAGACATTAACAGAACGCTAGCCAGGAACTCATGGGATAAACGGGACGCTAGAGGCCAGGCCTGGACACAAGACAGGAACGAGGGCAGCTCCTGGAGTCCCCACAGCAGGAAGAACTTAAAGATCATGTGGAGATGCACTGCCTTTATTTCCTGTCCTGTGTGCCTCTGCCCAGGTTGTCTCATGTGTTCTATGCTTTCACATGTTTCCAGTGCTAAAATCATGGGAAATCCAGTATGGAGTGAATGCTTTATCTTGAAAAGCTGCCAAAATATAAAGAAATACAAATTTGGAAAATAAAATATCTGAGGATCCAGTTGTCTTCCCTTGGGTCACATATGGCTCCTCGGTTACAGAGGAATGAGGAGTATTAATTTACATCTTCACCAAGACTGCCTACAATTGGAGAGGTAATTGCCCAGCAGGAAATTGGGGTTTTCCTGGGGAGGGAGAATGTGGTTGCTGGTCACCAAAAACAATCCATGTCACTACACTACAGCAAGAATAGATTGCTAGTTTTAAAAGAGTGAATAAAAATTCTCTTTTTTAATTTCAAAAGAAAATAAATCTATAAATGGTTTTGGTTATTTATTCCACAAAAAGCTATTCAACGTGTCTTATGCACTGGGCATTGTTCTAGGGGCTGAAAATACTGCCGTGAACAAACAGGGTACGCTCACAGAGCTTGCATTTAGAGGAAACGCAGTTACACAGGTGTACAGACATATTCTGTTGAGAAGTGAAACTGGATGATGTGATCTAGAATGGCATACAGGAAGTGGGGAAACAGTGTAGACTGGGTGATCACGCAAAGAAGAGAGAACTGAGACCTGAACAAGGAGAAGGAGCCGACATTGGTGACCTGGGGGAAGAACATTCAGGCAGAGGGAACTGAGAAAACCCAGAGCTGAGTGACCACTGACAAGTGAAGGGGGGTAAATGGAGAGATTTAGGCAGAAACAGATCACAACTTCTAATCTAAGATATGTCATGGAAGTGGAGAATTTTAAGTAGGAGAGTAACATCATCTGAATTAAACATTGGTGTGTGGAGAAAGATTGCAGGGGGCCAGAAAGAGCAGGAGGTACTTGGGAAACCAAAGTATTAAGCTAGATTAGGGTGGTATAGTGGGCTGTAGAGAAGTAGACTAATTCTGGATATGTGTGAGGTAGAGTTTGACAGGACTAGTAAATATTAGCTAAGTGTCTTCTCTTGCTCCAGACTTACTCTAATATCCAGAAGTTTTGCATTTAATTGGACAGATAAAATTATATATGTATATGTGTATATATGTGTGTGTGTGTGTGTGTGCATATATATATATATATATATATATATATATATATATATATATATATATATATATAACTCAAACCTATTACCACTTAGGCTAAATTTAATCAACACCTTAGAGCATGTGGAAAATATAATATTAACTTACAAAGATCTTTGTGTGATTGGGTAGCAGCAGCCTGGAAATTAAGATAATACCTAGGATATTATACCCTAAAACATCTCCATGGAAAATAGCAGGGGGAACTACTAATAAAAAAGTGAAATTAGGACTACTGACCATGATAGGGACAGATACCCTCACCACTATATGCAGAAGCAACAGAACAAATTTTAAAAGTCATCTTGCCCTGGCCGGTGTGGTTCAGTTGGTTGGGCGTTCACTGTCCATGCACCAAAAGGTGGTGGGTTCAATTCCAGGTCAGGGCATATATCAGGGTTGTGGGTTCGATCCCTGGTCAGGGTATGTTTTTAAAATACAATAACTGGGCCTAGTAATAGCCCACAATTTTCTAACATAGACATCCAGACCTTTCAGGAATACAGATGTTTCTGACACTGATATTTCTCTCTCTCAAATAAAAAAACAAACATATCTTCAGGTGAGGATTAA
Source organism: Cnephaeus nilssonii (assembly GCF_951640355.1). Classification (NCBI taxonomy): domain Eukaryota; kingdom Metazoa; phylum Chordata; class Mammalia; order Chiroptera; family Vespertilionidae; genus Cnephaeus; species Cnephaeus nilssonii. The sequence continues at coordinate 43,638,238 of NC_137081.1, forward strand.
AAAAAAAAAAAGTCATCTTTAAAAATGCACCCCTGCAGAACAGAACAGCATTATTTACAGTATCTTCAGGCACCAGGAACAACAGGAAATCTCACTGACTTGGTAAGAACAGCTGAGGAACTAGGTTGAGATAAAAGCTGTAGCTTTAAAACTAATGTATATAGACAAAACAGACTATTCCTAATGTAAATAAACCCAATCAACATAGACCATATAGAACAAAATTTACAAGGCACTTTCAGCCACCTAAGCAATTTAGACTACCACCCTTTCAACCAAATTATAAAAACAAAAACCCAAATAGAAACCTCAGAAACTATTTACAGTGGCAGAGACAAGGAAATAGCCAATCTTTTAGAGGAACTACCCTATAGAAAATAGACTTAATAATCCATTTATTGTAAATAAAAACCCCTTTATAAAACCTAACCACATTAATGGACAAACCATTTATAGACCAAGGAGAGAAAATCCAATGAGTCCCCTATAGGGACTCAGCATTTTCCTGGCCCAAACCGAGATAATCATCCATGTGTTACAGTGGCCATTTCAATAGAAACCCCTTTTATAAATAAAAACACGATGTATACTACTATATTATTAGATACAAGGCCCCAAGTAACAATGATATAAGGATATCCTATCAAATTAGAAAATTTTAAAAATAAAATAGTACTAATCAAAGGATTAGGAGGAAAATTAAGCCCAAGCACATAGGTACATAGATTCCTAACAATTGATAGAAACCACACATCAATGCTAAATGCTTTGTAAGTCCCAATAAGGAAAACATTCTTGGAATGGAGGAATAGGACATCATATAATGAAGAAAGATGTAACAATTCCTAAAACTAATTTGGATATGGCAAAAAGGACTGCAATTAAATTGCCTGTCCCACCTAAAATAACAAATATACTCCAATACGATTTTGATGGAGGACATACTCAAATTAAGGAACAAATTCTGGCCCTGACTGGTTTGGCTCAGTGGATAGAGCATCGGCCTGCAGACTCAAGGGTCCCAGGTTCGATTCTGGTCAAGGGCATGTACCTTGGTTGCGGTAGGGGGTGTGCTGGAGGCCGCTGATTGTTTCTCTCTCATCGATGTTTCTAACTCTCTCTCTCTCTCTCCCTTCCTCCCTGTAAAAAATCAATAAAATATTTTTTTTAAAAAAAAGGAAAAAAATTCTGGAACTCCTAAAGAAACAAATTATTTTGCATACTATTTTACCTTGCAATCACCCAACCTGGGCTGTTAAAAAGCCAGATAAATTATATAGTTTTATAGTCAACTAGAGGCCAGGTGCACAAAATTCGTGCACGGGGCGGGGGGGAGGGAGGGTGTCCCTCAGCCCAGCCTGCACCCTCTCCAATCTGGGAAACATCAAGGGATGTCCGACTGCCCGTTTAGGCCCGATCCTGGGGACCAGGCCTGCAGGGGAGGGCAGTTAGGGGTGACCAGGCCTGCAGGGGAGGGCAGTTAGGGGTGACCAGGCCTGCAGGGGGGGGGTAAGTTAGGGGCAATCAGGCTGGCAGGGGAGCAGTTAGGCATCAATCAGGCTGGCAGAGGAGTGGTTAGGGGGTGATCAGGCTGGCAGGCAGAAGTGGTTAGGGGCGATCAAGAAGGCAGGCAGGCGAGCAGTTGGGAGCCAGCAGTCCTGGGATCGGGCCTAAACGGGCAGTCGGACATCCCTCTCACAATCCAGGACTGCTGGCTCCCAACTGCTCACCTGCCTGCCTTCTTGATCGCCCCTAACCGCTTCTGCCTGCCAGCCTGATCACCCCCTAACCACTCCTCTGCCAGCCTGATTGATGCCCAACTGCTCCCCTGCCAGCCTGATTGCCCCTAACTGCCCTCCCCTGAAGGCCTGGTCACCCCTAACTGCCCTCCCCTGCAGGCCTGGTCACCCCTAACTGCCCTCCCCTGCAGGCCTGGTACCCCCCCCAACTGCTCTCCCTTGCAGGCCTGGGTCCCCCCCAACTGCCTTTCCATGCAGTCCCGGTCGCCCCCAACTTCCCTCCTCTGCCAGCCTGGTCACCCCTAACTGCCCTCCTCTGCAGGCTTGATTTCCCCCAACTGCCCTCCCTTGCAGGCCTTGTCCCTCCCAACTGCCCTCCCCTGCTGGCCTGATCCCTCTCAATTGCCCTCCCTTGCTGGCCATCTTGTGGCGGCCATATTGTGTCCACATGGGGGCAGGATCTTTGACCACATGGGGCAGCCATCTTGTGTGTTGGAGTGACAGTCAATCTGTATATTACTCTTTTATTAGATAGGATAGAGGCCTGGTGCACGGGTGGGGGTCAGTTGGTTTGCCCTGAAGGATGTCCCGGATCAGGGTGGGGGTTCCCTTGGAACATGGGGCGGCCTGGGCAAGGGGCCTGTGGTGGTTTGCAGGCCGGCCACGCGCCCTGGCAACCCAAGCAGAAGCCCTGGTATCTGGGATTTATTTATCTTCTATAATTGAAACTTTGTAGCCTTCTGTGGAGGCCAGGCAGGCCAGGAACTTGGCTTCCTCCATCGCTGGGGAAACCCAAGCCTCCTGCTCGCTCCGTGGCCATAGCCATTTTTGTTGGGATTTATTTATCTTCTATAATTGAAACTTTGTAGCCTTGAGTGGAGGCCTGGGCTGGCCAGGGTGTGCAGGAAGCTTGGCTTCCTCCATTGCCAGGGAAACCCAAGCCTCCTGCTCGCTCCATGGCTGCAGCCATCTTGGTTGGGTTAATTTGCATACTCACTCCTGATTGGCTGGTGGGCATGGCTTGTGGATGTAGCAGAGGTACAGTCAACTTGCATATTACTCTTTTATTAGATAGGATATGTCAACTATGATTTTAAAATAAATTTTAAAAATAAATTAAAAGGAAAAGTATTAATTAAAAAACATAATGCTATATACAGTACTGAGAAAATTATAGCACCTGCCACTAATAAAATGTACAGGGTAACTGAAGGAAAAAGTATGTTACATCAAATTAAAGAAAATAATAGATGCTTCTATAAAGTTTTAATAGTGGAAACTTTTTTGCATGGCATCATTATTAGATACCTAATATTTACCCTAGCATGATGCAAGGCAATTAGATTTGGAACAACATTCGCAATAATGGCCATAACAGCTATAGATTTCCTTGAGTGGCAAGAACAACAACTAGGTATAATTAGAAAATTATAGGGCACTATTTTTATTTTGCAGGCATAAATCCGCTATACATCTTGAACCTTATAAATACAGTTGACCCTTGAACAACACAGCTTTGAACTGTGCGTGTCCTTCTGATCATCAGTAGGCTATTAGTAGTTAAGCTTATGGGGAGTCAAAAGTTATATGCAGATTTTTTAATGCATAGGGGTTCAACAGCCTTTATTCAAGGGTCAACTGTATTTTTAGGTGGGTCAGTGACACATGTTACCTGCTGGCCATAATATTTTGCTTACTGCTCACTGTTGTATAACGTACTCATTAAAGCTATGAATACTTCTCTCACAGCTGCAGCAATAGCAGGTGTGCCATCAATCCAAGTTGGAATGCCACTTTCTCGTCTAGATACAACTCCACTGTGACATACTCTACTTCCTCCATGGCTTATTATCCCAGTCACTTCTCCCAACTGAGGATTCACCAAGCAACACTTCTACCTCACCCTTACCATCAGTACCATCATTTGCTGGGAAACCTTCAATCAATGGAAAATGAGTACTGATGGAAGCTGATGAAACCTTGGAAACTTCCACTTCAATCTCCACAAGAATCAGCAAGGATCCTAAACAACTCCCCCTATGTGACACTGACTTGGAGGATGAAGACGGGCCTGAACTATTAACTGACTCTTGTATTTTGTAGCCCAGTGCATATTCCAAGACAACCAGGTACTCTTCCCTTACCTTATCTTACTGAGTTAGGAGCATGGTCATACCAGTGTAAAAACTTTTTTTTTTCAAATATATTTTATTGATTTTTTACAGAGAGGAAGAGAGAGGGATAGAGAGTTAGAAACATCGATGAGAGAGAAACATCGACCAGCTGCCTCCTGCACGCCCCCCACCGGGGATGGGCCCACAACCAATGTACATGCCCTTGACCGGAATCGAACCCGGACCCCTCAGTCCACAGACCGATGCTCTATCCACAGAGCCAAACCGGTTTTGGCAGTGTAAAAACTTTTATTAGACTAATAATATCTCCAAAAAATGCCAATTCAAGCAGAATCTTACTTTAGTTATGGAACAGAACCCCTGAACAATCAATAAATGGTGCAAACCAAGAGTGAGAAGTAAAATTTAAAATCAAAATTCAGGATAACCTAGAAAAACCATTATGATGATGGGGAAAAATATAAAAGAGAAAAAAATTCTATGACAATAAATATATAAACATAAACATACACACACACACACACACACACACACACACACACACACTAGTGGCCCAGTGCATGAAATTCGTGCATGGGGGGGGGTTCCCTCAGCCTAGTCTGCACCCTCTCCAATTGGGGACCCCTTGGAGGATGTCCAACTACCAGTTTAGGCCTGATCCCTACATCCCTCTCACAATCTGGGACCGCTGGCTCCTAACTGCTCACCTGCCTGCCTGCCTGATCTCACCCCGCCTGCCTGATCGCCCCTAACTGCCCGCCCCTGCCGGCCTGATCTCACCCCCATCTGCCCTCCCCTACTGACCTCGTCACCCCCAACTGCCCTCCCCTGCTGGCCTGATCTTGCCCTCAACTGCCCTCCCCTGCCGACCTGATCTCGCCCCTAACTGCTCTCCCCTGCCTGCCTGATCGCCCCTAACTGCCTCTGCCTGCCTGATTGCCCCTAACTGCCCTCCCCTGCTGGCCTGATTGCCCCTAACTGCCCTCCCCTGCTGGCCTGATTTTGCCTCCAAATGCCCTCCCCTGCTGGCCTGATTGCCCCTAACTGCCTCTGCCTTGGCCCCCACCACCATGGCTTTGTCAGGAAGAAAGTTGAATGTCCAGAAGATGGCCAGTTGACCTGGTCTAATTAGCATATTACCCTTTTAGTAGTATAGATTACATAGGATAGGATTGTTTAAATGGGAGGGGGAACCTTTTTGAGCAGACGGAAATGCTCTTGGCAGACAAAAATACATACTCCCTATATCTGGACTGATAGCCAGTCATATGCACTATATTGCCAAACCGATCATTAAAAAATTGAACCACTTTCTTACACCTTATACCAAGCAGCTATTGCCCTTAAAACCCCTCCTCAGCCCCCACCTTATGTTCTGCCTTCACAGTTCACCCAGATTAGGTTCTGATTGGTCAGTTTCTATGCCAGTCAGTGTCAAAAGTTCTGCCTCCTAGGCAGCCATTGGCTCCTCACAGTTCACCCAGATTTGGTTCTGACTGATCAGTTTCTATGCCAGTCAGTGTCTCCGGGCCTATCTCTGGGCCTGATTAGAGAGGCGGGGCTGATCAGCAGCCGTCCCAGGCTTCTGGTGAGGCCTGGAGAGAGAGAGGCTTGGCTGCTGTGTGCTATTGGCTTATGAAATTATTATAATTCCCACAGCAAACCTACACTAAATAAATTGCTGGCAGTCAGAATCAGTCTCTGAGTATAACTTTGCCACCTCCTTCCAAAACAAAAACAAAACACATGGGCCTTCAAAGATACATAAGATTGAATGAGAGCATTCAGGTTGGATAAGGCATGAACAAGAGAAAAGTGGAGAATGAATGTGTGTTATTTGGGGGTAGGTGAATAAACTCATTGGATTAGAGAGCTTGTATACAGTGAACAATGTTAACTAAATTAGATCAGTGAAGTGAGGATAGATGACAGAAGGCTTTGAAATCCAGGATGAGCTTAGATTTAATCTTCTAGGCCAGGGGTCAACAAACTTTTTCTAAAAGGGCCAAATAATAAATATTTTAGGTTTTGCAGGTCATATATGGTCTCTGTCACACTTTTTAAATAAGTGTGGCTGTGTTTCAATACAACTTTATAAAAACAGGTGGCAGGACAGATTTGACCCTTGGACTAGAGCCGTGGTCGGCAAACTGCGGCTCGAGAGCCACATGCGGCTCTTTGGTCCCTTGAGTGTGGCTCTTCCACAAAATACCACGGCCTGGGAGAGTCTATTTTGAAGAAATGGCATTAGAAGAAGTTTAAGTTTAAAAAATTTGGTTCTCAAAAGAAATTTCAATCATTGTACTGTTGATATTTGGCTCTGTTGACTAATGAGTTTGCCGACCTCTGGACTAGAGCAACAAAGCAATAAAATAAAAATGGTGTTTTGTTAAATTTTGAAGTAACCATGTACAAAGGTAGGAGGCATTTCTTAGTTACTTAGCATCCATCTCCCCTATTCTCCTTCCTCATACTTTCCAGACTTTCAGACACCAAATTCTCTTATATGTTCAGGGAGAAGCTAATTGAACTCCCAGCTCTAGGAGTGGTCTCAAATTGGTCTAAATTATCAGGTCATCCCATTCCTCTTTTCACAATAATTGATTCATGTAACCCACACCTAAGGCACATAGTGCATGCCATTTCATGGGCACAGATGTTGGTTCAGAAAGGGCATCTGGACTAATTTTGGCCAGTAACATACAATGTACCCCTTATATTACTGGGGCTTCCAGGAAAGACACTTTCTTCTCTGGAAGAGCCACCAAAAGGGGCACTCTCTCCCTTTCTGGGCAGGGTAATATACAGATATGAAACTTGGATTTCTGAATTTGCTTTGCCACTCTGAGAGAAACCAGGTTTGGAACAAGGCTGGTAAGACGAAAGGGAGAGCACAGAAAAGTAGAAGCCATGTCTTTGACTTAGTAGTTGAACTACTAAATCAAACCAAGCCTGAAGCCTATCCTACCCTGGACTTTATCAGCCAACAAATCACTTTCATTGCTTAAATCTGTTTGAGTTGAATTTTCTTTTGTTACTTAAGATTTAAAGTTTTCCACTGTCATAGGAAAATACTATGAAATGGAAGACACCGAAAGGAATTAGACCAGATGACAGACTAGGCATTAAGTGATAAGGCAAAAGACAGCAGTGAGAAGAAAAGTCGTTGAAAAGAGAGAATTCATATGTGAGGTTAATGTATATTGATATGCCCAGAATCCCCACATTGAATAAAAGGCTAAGGGGGAAAATTTAAAGAATACAGGGAGTAAGCAGTTTGGGCCCACTCACAAGGAAATACATGTACAACATGCGAGAATAGAAAGGTTAAAGATGAAAGAGACTTTTATTTGAAGTCTCAGCCCAATCATATTCCAACAGACAATATAACTCTAGCAACCAAAGATGTAAATAAAACAAGTATTTAAAATATATATAATAAAATGTCCACCACAAAATCAAGGGTCTGTAAAATGGTGTGCCAAATTGTAAGTATGGTGAAAAGAAAAAAATAAAGACTTGTAAAAAAATAAAAAAGGATAAACTAGTGAGAAGTTTGGGGTTATATTTTGGAATGGAAGAGGGGTCAGATTTAAAAAAAACAAAAGGAATAGGGACAAGGTGCCTGGATGACAGATTGGGAAACTCTTATTAGAAAGGGTAGGACTGATCAAGCCATTCCAGTTATTTATATTTTCACATTTTTGGCTATGGAACATTCTCTCAACATAACATGTGGTCCACTGACATATGTAACTTCTAGGAGCCTCAATGAAATAATAAAGTAAACCATGGAAAGAGATGAGAACTGCTGGAAAAAGGAGACCTAGCAATGATTCACACAGAACTGCTGAGTCTTTTCACAGTTCAGTGATGAAAAGGTAAATAAGAGACTTCTGGTTTCTGATAGGGTATGTAAGAAGCTTAGAAGTTGCTACTCCATCCTAACAAGTAAAAAGCTGAACAAACTGAAAAATCAACAATTCTTCTTAGATCTGAAAGAGAAGTGAGGTCACAGGGCAAAATGCTACTCCCAAAGTTGGAAATACCAATATACAAATAAGACTCACACCTTACTGGATGAGCAACCTCCCTGGGAATCAGCACCAGGGAAGGAAAATCCGAACTATAATTGAAGAATTGCTGGGGTCACAGTCTGGGCTACTCTGAGAATTAAAAACTCCAGGGAGACCAAGTCATTGAAGGCCCAACACAGTTGTGAGTTTTACTTCCTAGGTATTCACCAGATTCTCACAGTGAATATTGGAAATATTCACACACTCCCTTCCCCACATGCTTCTGACAGGGGGAAGGGAAAAGGAACCGTAAAAGGAACACTACAGCCTTCTGTTCTTAACAAGGTCTGCCTTCAAACGAAACTAATTAACCAGAGCCTAACCTGTTGGAGTTTTATCAGAGCCTAATTGGCCTAGGCAAGGAAAATACCTGCCCCAGTCCATAGGCACAGGCACACTAAAAGACTGAACCCTAATCATAGGACCATAGAACACTCCCCTCCCAACATATTAATAAAGGTCTGTTTACAGCAATTCCTTTTACCCAGTACACCAGGCCCTGCTACCAAAAAAGAAAAGAATTACAAGATATACTAAAAAGCAAAAATCACAGATGGAACAGACAGGCAAGCATCAGAACCAGACTCAGGGATGGCAGGGATATTAGAATTATCAGACCAGGAATTAAAAACAACGATCATTAATATGCTAAGGACTTTACTGGATAAAGTAGACAGCATTCAAGAACAGATGGGCAATGTAAGCAGAGAGATGGAAATTCTAAGAAACTACCAAAAAGAAATGCTAACGATAAGACTGTAACAGAAATGAAGAATGCTTTTGGTGGACTCATTAGTAGACCAGACACAGCTGGAAAAAAAATCTCTGCGCTTGAGGATATCTCTACTGAAACCTCCCAAACTGAAAAGCCAAGAGAAAAAAAGACTGATAAAAACAGAACAGAATATCCAAGAACGGTGGAGCAACTACAATATGTAACATATGCATAATGGGGATACCAGAAAGAGAAGAAAGAAAAAAATGAACAGGAGAAATATTTGAAATAATGACTAGGAATTTCCCCAAATCAATGTCAGGCACCAAACTGCAGATCAAGGAAGCTCAGTAAACACCAAGCAGGGTCTGATCCAGGCAGTCTGGCCTTGGAGTCTGTGCACATACCTGCCACTTCAGGAACAAGATTGGGAGGAGTCAGATTCAGAAGCACAGAAATCAGTGAACTCCAGGTCGTCTTTAGTGGCCCAGTTGCTCTCTCAGCACTTTGGCCACCAAATCTTCAGCTTTCCTTCTTACTCCATCAGTTTGCTGACTAGAATACCTTGTGAGGCTTACAGGGAAACTAACTCAGAGGTGGGTGGAGTTGAGGTTTGCCAGCAGAGGGGACACTGAGAGTGGTAATAGCTCACCTGGGACTGTAAAGAAATGGAAGAGAATTCCAGGTTTACAATTCTTGAAGCTAGGCTGCTGTATGGGACTTTTTGGTGACAGATAAGATCTCTATGTGACCTGAGAGCTCCTCAGGCACAAACTCTGTTTCCATTTAGAATGCTAACCAATGTTACATGGCACAGATGAGAGTCCATAGGCAATGAGTGTACAAGAGAAGCGGATTTATGGGGAATCTAAGATGACAAGACCTCAGATTTTGGATCTATCCATGGTGGAGAAAATTTGGAAGTGGCAGAAATGAAAGGATACCAGGTTGTGGCTGTTTACTGAGAGGGCAGACTCGCAGAAAAGAACAGAAAGTAGTGAGAAAGGAAAGGGCCAGCCGAGGCTGCTAAACCAACCCTATCTGTTCTGCCTCACATCCAGAGATCCATCCCATCCAAAACAAATGTACAGTGACAGCAATAACCTTCTTATAGTAGACGGCAGGGAAAGCTGTGACTGGTGAGGACCAGAATCATCCACTGAGCCCACCCAACTACATGTCAGATTTACTTGGTGAGAGAGAAACAGGTCTTTCCACAAGGGGTGGTGCTATTCATGAAGCCCAGGGTAGCTTTGTAGGGAGCGGCTATAGGGTTAAGCCTGGACTGACCTGTTGGCAAAGCCACAAACAAGTCCTAGCTTAAGGACACAGCCCTCTTAGCATAATTAACCTTATGACACTCCCTAGATCCTTAACCTTATGACACTCCCTAGATCCTTCCTGGGTAGCTAATGGGCTGTGGGAGGTGCAGCAAGTGCTGCCAAAACAAGTGAAACTCATAAGAACACTGTAACTATGGTGACCACTACCTTGTTTACCTCTGACTATAAAATAAAGCATCAGCTTGTTTTCTGGATCTTTTCTCTGTGGCCTTAGCCAGGCACAGGAGATCCACCTAGACCCAGATTATTCTCTTTGTTTGTCTTTTCTACATCCTCCACCACCCTCCCTCAGGTTCGCGGAACCCTTGGCTGTGCTGGCACGGCACATTGTTTAACAGAAATCACACCTTAGAAAATAGATTATTTTATATAGATAGAAATGCCTCCTTTGCTTGGATGATTATCAATTAGACCATTTAAGTATATGGAGAGTATTCTTAAGCTTTGGCTTTGCAAGTACAAGTAATTGTTTACCAGGTGACAGTTGGAAAGTTATGGCTGGAAACTTATTCTCATCAGTTTGAGATGATATTAAGGATCCTACATGGTAGCCCCATGAATATAATTAGATAGAGTGTACAAATGAGCCAAGTCAATCACATGTAGGCAAAGCTGGGTGTCTGACCCAATCCTCAAGACAGGCAGAAGACAGTAGATAATAGCCATTCACAAAGCAGAGCAGCTGGAGCCCAGTTCCATAGTTGAGCCAAAAACCTAAGGAAGTAGGTGGGTATGGGAGGCCAGAGCAGGGGTTCAGAGATGGGACATCTAGGAATTTTATCAAAAGATTACTTTCATTGAGGTGGTTGGTTTTTTATTAGGTCTGACATTGATCTGTAAAATGACTTTTATTCAAGGGCATCTTAAAGGTCCTGCTAGACATTTGACAAACATATGATAAATATATCTCTCCTAGACATTTGACAAGCATGAGATAAGCATACCCACAACATGATTACCAGCCATTAGTCCACATGCCCTGCATTTGCTCACTCTTTTCAAGGCTTAAGGCCTTATTGCTTCAGTATCTCTAGAGGAAATATACATTGACTTTAAGATAATTTCTATTTCCATTAGCTGATACTGCTCTGCTATCTTCTTGAACCACATTTCAGAGATTTTTACCTCTTTGTACAGTCTTATTTTATTCTGCACTGAGGATTATTTTATTTAGACTCAGTAGCAGGAGCTACAGAAGTATTCTCTGTGTTGGACAGGAACTTTCTACACTTTGAGTCTAGAGTGGAGCTCTAACAACACATGAGAATTTGGAAAATGGTACAAAGAATAACATTTTTAAAAGACATTTAACTTTAATAGAATATATAAGTGAATATCATTATGACCTTGATACAGGAGATGATTTTTTTTAAAGACACCAAATGTACAAACTATAAAGTATAAGATTAAGTCATTCCTTGGGAAATAATATCTCTGAGGAAAGAGAAATTATTATTGTTTCTCAAAAGCGGAAGCTTTAAGAGGTGGTGAAATGACTACACTGGGGTTTTGCTACATAATCCACAATATAGTAACTGTATTGGTTTGTTGAATGTGTCAGAAAATTACTTCATCCAGTTTCAGCCATAATATGACCTTTCTAAGATTTGGTAATGGCACTATAGTGACGGTATCGTGTATATATATACTAGTGTATGAAAGGAATACAGTGATCAGTTTTGTTTTGTTTTGCTTTTCTCCATAAAGCGCAAACCAAAAAGAAATAGGTTTCACATGAGGAAGAATGTCCTCATAGGAAAATAGCTATTGAAATTAATTTCTGAATGAAGTTGCCAGACTCAATGTGTCCTTTTTCCTATAATGAGAACATATTTCTCCCCATACAACATTGACTTTAGAAAAATGAAAAATGTTCTGCCCTCCTCTAAGGCAAATATTCCCGCCTACTCTGAAACAGATGTATAATTTCTAGTTTATTCCCTAGAACAGCTGTTACCTGGAAATTTCATTAAAATTTACCTGCAGAATCTGGAAAAAATACAGAACTTGGACCAAATCCCAATGATGTTAATTTAGTAAGTCTGACTGGGACCTTGGTATCTATATTTTTAAAAATTATATTCTCCAAGAACAACCATGTCAAAACTTTAAGTGTCCAGACCTCTTTCTGACTTGGTCTAACAAATGGTCTTGTAGTTCAGAAGTCTTAAGTTCACTTTCTTGTTTCAACTTTTTTGGAATGGTTCAGAGAAAGCTTGCATGGAAGTTAGGGTAACAGGAAAGTCTAAATAACTTTTGGAATTTTAGGAGCATTTAAATATTTATAGAATTAATTATTGGGACACTATTTATCATATTTAGTCTATGTTACAAGCAATGATGATTCCCCCATGATTTACTCTGTTTCAGCCATTGTCAGTCACACACAAAAAAATCTGTTGTGGGTTTTTTTGTTTCCAGATAGAGTCAAACATTCTGATATTTTCTGGTCAGTTACTTTTGTTGATAGTTGAAGAAGCAGAATAAGAAAGAGCAGGTATTTCCATTTTAAGTGACTCTCTAAATATAGAAACTTCACAAATTTCTTTAGCTGGCATTCCAAGAGTTAGTAGGTCAACAAATACTTATTAATTACTATATGCCAAGCACTGTTCAGGTACTGCAGATACTATGGAAATCAATAGAGTACCTGCCTGTTCAAGGAGGGAAGGAGATTGGAACTCCTGAAATACATACTCGACTGGAAGAATGCTTCTGAGGTCTGTGGTTAATTTTGTGCTGAGAATGTTAATAGCTTTTTTGGAGCTAGCTTTTTACTCAAAAGTTCCACCCATGTTTTGTTTTGTTTTCCACCCATGTTTTAACTAGAATCAGCTAAAATCTTACTCCAAAGTCAAAATTAAATCTGAGGTTTTCTCCACTTCCTCCTTATATTTTACAAAGTTGGCCAGACTTACAGTTTTTCATGTTAGATATTATTCAAATTACAAAATGCTCTACACATTTATAAGATTCTTTGTTTAAAGATTGCCTATTACATAAAATTGTTTCTGAGCACATTTTTAAGTGAACAACCTACTAGCCAAAACAAGACTATTTTGTGTTTTTCATGTTCTTGATGTCTAACCCCTTTAAAAAAAAAAAAATGTGGTCAAAACGAAACAAGTATCAAGTTATATCCACCCTGAAACAAACTGGATGGGTCACCAAAGTCATCATGCTTCTATCTATTGTGTGTTTTCTGCATGCTATTTTATCAAAGTCGATTCAACTTTCAGTTTCATAATCTAATTCTGGCTTCATTGTTTTTCTGCTTAACTTCTTTTTTATGTACTTTAAATAATTTTTTATTTTTCAATTACAGTTGACATACAATATCATATTAGTTTCAAGCATACAAACCAGTGGTTAACATTATTTAACTTACTAAGTGATCACCCCGATAAATCTAGTACCCATCTAACACCATACATAGTTATTATAATAATATTTACTGTATTCCCTTTGCTATACTTTACATCTCCTTGACTAGTCTGTAACTGTAGAGAGTGCCTGGGAAGGCACATGGGCATTTCTTTAAATTGTCAGCTGAATCCAGGGCGGTAGGCAAAGCCACGCCCTGGAAACACATTCTGCCAAAAGGCAGAAGTGTTGTCAGCTGGACCTTCATTTCTGCCCAGGTGCTGGGGAGTGGGTTTTATTATGTAAATCCAACCAAGCACCAGAAACATAGGATAACTTCCTGTTTTTCTCGTTGTATAAAATAAACATGCTGTATCGGCTCTGGGTAACTGTCTCTGCATCAGAAGAGGGCAGCGGTCCCACCCGGTCCCAGCTTTTTCCTTCTATCTCTGTGTCTGTTTCTTTCTTTCATTTTTCTCAATCCCCAGCAGCCCCTACCCAGGAACTGGACCCGCACTCTAGCCACACTGGACGCAGAAAAGAGAGAAATATTTACATGTAACTACCAATTTGTACTTGTTAATCCCTTCACCTTTTTCACCCAGTTCCCTAACCACCCTCCCATCTGGCAACTGTCAAAATATTTTCTGCATCTTTGAGTCTGTTTCTGTTTTGTTTGTTCATTTATTTTGTTTTTTAGATTCCACATATAAGTGAAATCATATGGCATTTGTCTTCCTCTGTCTGACTTATTTGACTCAGCACAATACCCTCTAGGTCCATCCATGGTGTTGCAGATGACAAGATTTCATTCTTTTTCAGGGCTGTGTACTATTCCATTGCATATATGTACCACTTCTTCTTTATCCATTCATCTACTGATGGACACTTATGTTGCTTCCATATTAGCTATTGCAAATAATGCTGCAATGAACATAGGGATGTATATGTCTTTTTTATTTAATGTTTTGAGTTTCTTCAGAAAAATACCCAGAAGTGGATTTGCTGGGTCCTTCTTTGTCTTTTGTTATATAGCCTTTGTTATAAAGTTTCTTTTGTCTGGTATAAATATTGCTACTCCAGGTTTTTGTTTCCATTTTCATAAAATATCTTTTTCCATCCCTTTACTTTCAGTCTGTGTGTGTCTTTTGATCTGAAGTGAGTCTCTTATAGACAGCATATCTAAGGGTTCATTTTGTTATCCATTCTTTTCTTGTCTGGGAATCTCTTTTTCTGTTCTCTGATTATAATGAAAGCTTTGCTGGGTAGACTATCTTGGTTGTAGGTCCTTGCTTTTCATCACTTTGAATATTTAATGCCACTCCTTTCTGGCCTGCAAAGTTTCTGTTGAGAAATCAGCTGACAGTCTTATGAGAGCTCCCTTATAGATAACTGCTTTTTTTCTTCCTGCGTTTAAGATTCTCTCTTTGTCCTTAATCTTTGGCATTTTATTTATAATTCTGCTTAACTTCGTAAGTGCTGGCACAGAAATTGGCCCACACCATTACAGCCAATAAATACTTGACAAAGGATTGCAGAACATACAATGGAGTAAAGACAGTCTCTTCAATAAGTGGTACTTGGGAAAACTGGACAGACACATGCAAAAAGATGAAACTAGACCACCAACTTACACCATACACAGAATAAACTTAATATGGATAAAAGACTTAAATGTAAAGCATGAAACTATATAAATCTTAGAGGAGAACATAGGCAGCAAAATCTCAAACATCTCTTGTAGCAATATGTTTAGAGATACATCTCCTTGGGCAAAGGAAAGTAAGGAGAAAATAAACAAATGGGACTACATCAAAGTAAAAAGCTTCTGCACAGCAAAAGAAACCACCACCAAAATGAAAAGGGAACCTGCTATATGGGAGAACATATTTGCCAATGATACATGTGATAAGGAGTTAATATCCAAAAGTTAATATAAAATACTCATACAACTCAACAAAAGGAAGACAAACAATCCAATTAAAAAATGGGCAGGAGACCTGAATAGACATTTCTCCAGAGAGGACATACAAATGGCCAAAAGACATATGAAAAAAAATTTCAATGTCACTAATCATCAGATAAATGCAAATTAAAACCACAATGAGATATCACCTCACACTTGTCAGAATGGCTATCATCCAAAAATCAACTAACAAGTGCTGGTGAGGATGTGGAGAAAAGGGAACACTAGTTCACTGCTGGTGGGAATGCAGACTGGTGCAGCCACTATGGAAAACAGTATGGAGTTTCCTAAAAAAATTAAAAATGGAACGTCTGTTTGAACCAGTGATCCCACTTCTAGGAACACCTATCCTAAAAACCTCAAAACACCAATCAGAAAGAATATATGCACCCCTATGTTCATGGCAGCGTTATTCACAACAGCTAAGATTTGGAAAGAGCCCAAGTGCCCATCAGTATATCCTCTCTATAAAATGGTAATATGCAAATTAACCATCACTCTGCTACATAAGCCACGCCCACCAGCCAAGCCACGCCCACCAGCCAATCAGGGCAAGTATGCAAATTAACCCCAATCCAAGATGGCTACAGCCACAGAGAGCAAGGTTTCCCAGGTAACAGAGGAAGCCAAGCTTCCCATAGCCATTGCAGGCCTAAGCCTCCACTCAAGCTACAAAGTTTCAATTATAGAAGGTAAACAAATTCAAACAAATGGCGGCAGAATGGAGCTTGAGAGAGCAGGCCAGGGTTGCTGGCAGCAACAGGGGAAGCAAAGCTTTCCACACACCCTGGCCGGGCCCACCCGCTTAAGGCAACAAAGTTTCAATTGTAGAAGGTGAATTAACTGTCACAGAAATGGCTGCCGGAGCCCCAGGCTTGGCTCCGCTCCAGGCTACAAAGTTTCAATTGTAGAAGGAAAATAAATTCCAGATACCAGGGCCTCCCTTTGGGTTGCCAGGGGGGCGTGGCCGGCCTGCAAACCACCACAGGCCCCTCGCTCAGGCTGCCCCACACCCCAAGGGAACCCCCACCCTTATCTGTGACACCCTTCAGGGCAAACCAGCCGGCCCACACCCATGCACCAGGCCTCTATCCTATCTAATCCTCCTTGCAAGGGAGGGCAGTTGCGAGGGACCAGGCTTGCAAGGGAGGGCAGTTGGAGGTGATCAACCCTGCAGGAGAGGGCAGTTAGGGGTGACCAGGCTGGCAGAGGAGGGAAGTTGGGGGCAAACAGGCTGGCAGGGGAGCAGTTAAGCATCAACCAGGCTGGCAGCGGAGTGGTTAGGGGGTGATCAGGCTGGCAGGCAGAAGCGGTTAGGGGCAATCAGGAAGGCAGGCAGGCAAGCAGTTGGGAGCCAGCAGTCCTGGATTGTGAGAGGGATGTCCGACTGCCCGTTTAGGCCCGATCCCGGTGGGATCGGGCCTAAACGGGCAGTCGGACATCCCTCCAGGAGTCCCAGATTGGAGAGGGTACAGGCTGGGCTGAGGGACAACCCCCTGCCGTGCACGAATTTCGTGCACCGGGCTTCTAGTCAATGGATAAAAAAAGCTGTGGGACATTTATACTGTGGAACACTCTGCAGCTGTGAAAAATAGAGATCTCTTACCCTTTGGGACAGCATAGATGGACCTGGAAAATATTATGCAAATGAAATAAGCCAATCTGAGAAAGACAAATATCACATGATCTCACTTACCTGTGGAGCCTAATGAACAAAATAAGACCCGAAGCATAGAGGCATGGAACAGACTGACATACCTCGATGTGGGGAGACGAGAAGAGATAAACCGAAGAACTTATATACTTACTAGGGGCCCAGTGCACAAATTCGTATACCTTGAAAGGAACTGTGGGCCACAAGGCTGTGGTGGGCACAGAGGCGGGTCTCGGCCCATCCTCCGTGCCCCCACCCAGTCCCTCCCACCACGGCCCCCTGGTCCCTCACCTGCTGGCAGCCCCACTCCCACCACCGCCACTCCCATGCGCTGACAGCGCTGGCCCCACTCGTACCCACTGGCAGCACGGAGCGATTGGGGCTGGCGCCAGCAGCGGGAGCGAGCGGGGCTGATGCTAGCAATGGTGCAAGAAGCAGCTCTGGTATCGGCAGCAGGTACGAGCGGGGCAATCGCAAAAAGCGGGTGCAAGAGGTGGCTGCTGGCCCCGATTGCCCCTCAGGAGCAGAGGGAGGTGGAGAAGCCCTAAGGGGCGATTGGGGCCAGCAGCCACCGCTCACACCCGCTGACAGCACCAAGCAATCAGGACTGGCACCGGATGCTGGCAGCAGGTGTGAGCACCAGGCAGGACCGTGGCATGTGGGAGCAAAGAATTTTCAGTAACCACCAGAGGCTTGCCCCAATGACAGCGACCAGTGCGCCGCCTTGGTCTGGTGCCCCCGCTCACCTGCTCCACCATCCCACCGCGGCCAATGCCCATCATGTTCCGCGCTCTGCCGCCTGCTGCCAACGCCTGCCATGTTCCACGTGTGCCCTCTGGTGGTCAGCGCATGTCATAGCAACTGGTTGTTCGGTTGTTCCACCATTCAGTCTATTTGCATATTAGGGTTTTATATATATAGATATGCATAGCCCTTGGACATGGGCAATAGGGTAGGAAAGACCTGGAGTGGAAAGGCAGGGGCGTAGGGGCTGGGAGGAGGGGAATAAAGGAGGGGGGAATGGGAGATTTCTGTAATGCTATCAATAATAAAAAATATATTTTAAAAAAACTTGTTTAAACAATGAAGATAATTAATTGGCTCAATTAAACCTTAAAGTTACAGTTTCCAATTGTGCAACTAGCAGAAATCAGATTAACAAGGAATGACACTTGAGTGCTTTCATTTGGAAGCAGAAGGGCCATATTAAAATAATAATAATTATAATAATAACAATAATAATACCACCACCAGTAACTGGGAATCCCTCTCATGATCAGATTGTAAAAACGGAAGAGGTGTGTATGTTGTGTCCTCACCCTATAAGTAAATGTTATGCTGGATGCAAAACACATAAAAGTGAGATAGCAAAATTGGGAACATGATAGCTTGCAGGTTAGAAATGATCCAGAGTATTTTTTTCTTAATGAAGGCCTGTAAGTCCTGACTGCCTCTCATTTACCTGCCTTTCCCTTTTAAGAAAAATTCGGCCTTAACTTCCATCCAAGTTTACCATCTTGCCCATTCCCGATGCTCCACCATTTCAGCAAGAAAAATGCTGACACTAAGACTTCCTAAGAATGAGCCTTACTAGCAACATGGGACCACATTATCCAACCAAGAGGTTGGTCATCAACGCATCTGAAGATGAGCAAAAAGGGAAAGTGTGCACAAAAAAGGGGCCACATACTGAATCTGACAAGCTCAGAGGAGGCCTGCATGGCTGGCCTTACAAACTCAGAGACTGAAAGTAACCACATGGGATAGTCAGAACATAAAAGTTCCTAACTAAAAGCAACTTATGGTGGTAGTCAAATCGTAGGCCTGCAACCTTCTTAACATGTTAAGCGCCCAGCCTGTTTTGTCTTCCGGACGGAAAGTACAGTGTCACTCACCAGTGACTGACTGGGCGCTTAAGGTGTTAACAATGGTCAATCTTTATCTTAACTGAGACTATCTAGTGTCTTTTTGCATTGAATATAACATACCTTTGAAATGTCAGAGTAATCTCTTTTTCCAGATCCCTCAAGGCACAACCAGAGCACCAGAGCACAGAAGCCTTCATTATTATCTCGTTTCTCACATGTCATCTATGTGCTGTAAATGCTAATTATTAACCATCCTATACCCACCAATGTAAAAGAAGGATGTGTCCCTCAGTTTATTTTTTTATCCAATCCCAGAGATTCCCCCCTTCCTATACTCCCACCCCCTTAATCTCCCACCAATGGATTTCATGTAACCCTCCTTAATCTCTTCCTTTTATTCTAAGGTATAAAATAAGCTGCAAAAACCTCTGGAGCATTTTCTCAATCTGTTGAGATTTTACTTCCCAGCAACTGTCAGTTTGACTCAAATAAACTCATAAAAGTTTTTTTAAAAATGGATTGGCTTTGTTGATGATAGCCACTCTGACAGGTGTGAGATGGTACTGCATTGTCATTTTGATTTGTATCTCTCAAATGATTAGTGACTTTGAGCATGTTTTCATGTGTCTCTTAAGGGCCTTCCTTATGTACTCTTTCAAAAAATATCTATTTAGGTCCATTGCCCATTTTTTGATTGGGTTGTTTATCTTCCTTTTGTTAAGTTGTATGAGTTCCCTGTAAATGTTGGAGATTAAACCCTTATCAGTGATAACATTGGCAAATATGTTCTCCCATGCAGTGGGCTTTCTTGTTATTTTGTTGATGGTTTCTTTTGCTATACAGAAGCTTTTTATATTACTAATCATCCGAGAGATGCAAATCAAAATGACAATGCAGTACCATCTCACACCTGTCAGAATAGCTATCATCAACAAATCAACAAATGACAAGGATGTGGAGAAACAGGAACCCTTGTGCACCGCTGGTGGGAATGCAGACTGGTGCAGCCACTGTGGAGAATAGTATGGAGTTTCCTCAAAAAACTAAAAATGAAACTCCCATTTGACCTAGTGATCCCACTTCTAGGAATATATCCCAAGAAAACAGAAACACCAATCAGAAAGGATATATGCACACATATGTTCATAGCAGCACAATTTACCATAGCTAAGATTTGGAAACAGCCTCAGTAACCATCAGCAGATGAGTGGATTAAAAAACTGTGGTAAATCTACACAATGGAATACTATGCTGTTGTAAAAAAGAAGGAATTCTTACCATTTGCAACAGCATGGATGGAACTGGAGAGCATTATGCTAAGCGAAATAAGCCAGTCAGAAAAAGATAAATATCACATGATCTCACTCATTTGTGGAATATAATGAACAACATAAACTGATGAACAAAAACAGATCCAGAGACAGAGAAGCATCAATCAGACCATCAAACCTCAGGGGGAAGGTAGGGGAGGGTGGAGGTAAGGGGGAGAGATCAACCAAAGGACTTGTATGCATGCATATAAGCCTAACCAATGGACACAGACACCAGGCGAGTGAGGGCATGAGATGGGGGGGGGGGGATAATGGGGGGGATAAGGACACATATGTAATACCTTAATCAATAAAGAAAAATAAAAAGCAAGGCACAAAAAGAAAAAAATTTTAAAAAATGGATTGGCTCACATGAATGAGAAGTCCACAGGCTGACTGGCTTCAGGTGCAACTTGATTCTACAACTCAATTTGTCATCAAGGATCCATATATTTACTTCTCTCTGCCATGCCTTCTTGTGTGTCTGCATCATTCTAAGACTGGTTCCTCTCATGGTCCAGCATCTTCCTCTTGTCTAACAGGACAGAGAACCTCAGCATTCTCAGCAAAAATCCTAAGAGTCATTGTATCAAACTGCCTTAGAGCCAATGCCCACTCTGACTCAATCTTGGAGTCCAAAGGGACAAAATGTACTGGATACCTAGGCTGTGTCACCTCTGAAGGCAGAGTGAAGTCAACTTCTCTGAAGCTTTATGGATTCCTAAAGAGAAATTGGTGCTATTGAGAAGGAGATGGGAGTTTAAAGAAACTAAATAATTTTAAAGAAACTTGAAATCATATTAGACCTATTCAATTTAAGTACATGTACTGAGAAAGCAAGCCCTAGACATAGTCAAATAACACCTTTTAAATCACTCTAATCATTTGTACTATTTTATCTTCCTCTTATTTACTCATCTTTTATTAAGACTTTATGAATGGCTTAGAGTTCCTACTTTTTCAAAGAAGATTATCCTCAAATTTCAATAGGGTCAGTATTAAAAATTACGATATAGACCCATATTTATGGATAAAAGTTAATTATATATTATTAATGGAAAACTAGAGGCCCGGTGCACGAAATTCATGCACTCAGGGGGTGGGGGGTTCTCAGCCTGGATTGCGAGAGGGTGCAGGCCAGGCCGAGGGACTCCACCAGTGCATGATTGGAGCCAGGGAGGGACATGGGAGGTTGTACCACGGGAGGGCTCCAGGGCATGTCCAGCCCATCTTGCTCAGTCCTGATCGGCCAGATCCCAGCAGCAAGCTAACCTACCAGTCAGAGTATCTGCCCCCTGGTGGTCAGTGCACATCATAGTGAGCAGTTGAGCAGCCTTAGCATATCATTAGCGTATTACACTTTGATTGGTGAATGGACGACCAGACAACCAGACGACCAGACACTGAGCATATTAGGCATTTATTATATAGGATGCTGCTAAAAGTCATGTGTAGAAAAATCATGCCTATTGTGTGATGTTATTTTTCTTAAATAGTCTTATATACACAGAAAAAATTACATAGTAAAATGTTATCAATAGGTGTTGATTTTTACTTCATTCCTTTCTAATTTACGTGAATAGAGGTGGAGCAAAAATATTTACAGTTGTGAGTACATCAAACAGAGTTTATTCTTGTAATATTTTAATTATTGTATTATTGTTCATATGAATAACTGTAAGCCTACTTTTGCCCCATCCTGTATTTTATAATTATTTATTACATTCATAATTATTTTTTAAAAATTAGAAGCTGAAACTGTGATTATGTTAAGTATTAGCCCCAGTTTAGTGATTGTGGCCCAGCATAAGTGACTTCATTTTTGGCCTCTGGTTTTCTTTCTAACAATTGGAAACAAAGGTGAAGTGAGAACAGGAGCAGAATGCATAACTTTTCTAGTTTCAGTTTCTGACCATTTTTTCCCTGCTTAGTTTTCAGATCCTTTTATAATAGACAGACAGGAGCAGAGCAAGGATGATGGACCAGATACAGAAGGTCACCAGTTTGAAAAGCCCTGGGTGCCGCCCTAGGGTGACCTTTCCTCCCCTAGCATAGCACTGGTCATGCAGTTTGGACCCCCTGACCTTTCATCCCTAGAAATAACATCTAGGCTTCAGTTGTATTTCAGCTCCAGGCCAGAAAAGCCACAAAACCAGACAAGCAATGCCATGGTTGACCTCAGGACCAGCTGCATTGAATAATGACCCCCTGTCCTGGTGCCAGCCAATCTATCAATAGGAACCACAACCCTGAAAGGACATACCTGGAAAACTGCTGAATATTCTATTGAATCTTCCCCTGGGACCTCCCCTAAAAACTTCATCCTTAAAACCCTTAGGATGGACCCAGTTGCTCTCCCTTTGGGGAGCACCCCATGCCTTTCTGGTTCCCCCAGGCACTTACCATTACCTTCCTCACTCCCAAGCTCCAAGGGCCCCCTTCCTCTGCCTCTATTACTTGTTTCCTAAGCCCATTTCTTCTATGAATTACTTCTCCTACCTCTGTGATTTTATAAATAAATGTTCTCTTATTGCAGTGGTCGGCAAACTCATTAGTCAACAGAGCCAAATATCAACAGTACAACGATTGAAATTTCTTTCGAGAGCCAAATTTTTTAAACTTAAACTTCTCCTAACGCCACTTCTTCAAAATACTCGCCCAGGCCGTGGTATTTTGTGGAAGAGCCACACTCAAGGGGCCAAAGAGCCGCATGTGGCTCGCGAGCCACAGTTTGCCGACCACTTATAGTTTGAGTCTTGGCTCTGAATTCTTTCCTAGCCAGAACTCAAGTACCTAGGCTGCTGAACCAAGGTTTGGTCAGATGCCACAGGTCTAACATCTGGTGTCCTTCCCACTGCCCACAACATTTCAGTCAACACTTAGCTTACTGTAATTTTTCAAGTTACATTCTTGTATCTTTACACCAAAACCACCAAGATGATAGGAAGACACTGAAGTTGCAAGACAAGAAAGTTAAAGATGCAACGCAAACTAGAGGCTTTACAAAGGACAGATGCTGGTGGAGACATTAAGTGGGATCAGGTTATACATATTTTTAAGTTTGAAATAATTTTCCTTCCAAATGACTAACTCAAATACAGGATTCCTTCTGGTTTCAAAGTGGAGTTCTATACAGTAAGTGTTCACCTAACATTATGGATAGGTTCTTGGAACTGCAAGGAAACAACACATAACGAAACCAATTTTACCATGGGCAAATTAATATAAACAAGAGTTAAGTTCTTGCAATTTCATCAACATTTCATAACAAACCACGTGAAAGAAAAGGTGCTATTGGAGGATCTGCCCTAACTGGGACCCCTTCATTTCAAGCAGCTCTGGAAGTTTTCCACCAATATACAGCCAGTTTCCTCTTGGCAGACCAAGGGGGCATGCATGTTGTTCCCCTCAAAATATAAACACACGCAGACAGGGGCTGGGAGCTTATTCTAAATTAAGCACAGTGCTAAAGCTTCACAGACACTTAAATCTCTGATTTAGCAAAGTCAAGGTCACACTGCCTTGGGAAAGAGGATTCTGAACCAGGTCTGATTCTTATTTAAATCCGCGCGTTTAAACTCTGTGCTACAAATATGGCTAGGTTAACAAAGAGAGGAACTGGCGGATCACACGACGCTGGGGTTAGAGGGAAAGGCTAAAGGCCTCTGAAGCTGAGTTTAGGAAAACACGAGACGAGGATTACCCGCGGCGGCCGCCATCTTGCGGGAGCCGGGCGGCCGGAAGTCCCGCCTCCTGAGTCTAGTGCCTCCGCGTCCCGGAGGCAGGGGCGGAGCATGAGGGTGGGCCCGGAGGCTGGGACGCTAGGACGCTCGCGGCGAAGGGGGCGGGGCCTTGAGCGGGGTGGGGCCCGGAGGGGGCGGGGCCTGAAGGCGGGGCGGGGCCGCCGGGCCGGCCCGGGAGGAGCTGACCCCGCCACCGCTTCTCTGTACCTCACTTTCGTGGAACGTGACTGAGCTCCTGCCGCCGGCCGCCCGCAGCTCTCGGCGAGGGGCGCTGTGCGTAGGCGATGACGGTGATTTCCTCCCTGCTCGGCCCCCGCGAGCACCGACTCCCTTCTCCTCGCGGCCCCGGGGCTGCAGACGTAGCAGGTGAGATGGGCCCCCGGAGCCCCCGCCCGCTGGGTCTGAGTAAGGTGGGCAGCGCCCAGCCTTCGGCTCCCAGGCCCGAAGCCCACTGCCTGTGCGCGCCCGCCTCTGCCCCGCAGCGCCCGCCTTTAGGTCGTGGGGAGCCACCCGGGGAGGCTTACGTAGGGGAAGGGGCGGCTGGCTTGTCCCTTCTGGTGACAGCATCGCCATCCCCTAGCTCGAGGAGCACCTCCTTCCACCCTGTCATTCCCGGATTCTTCCCTTTATCCCAAGGGGCGCCCTCGGTGTCTGCCCTCCTGGGACCTTCTCGGAGAGTTGCCCCAAAGGTTCTCCCTCACCCCCTTTCAGAGCCTGTCAGGTACTGGGACGTTGTGACGCCCATGCCCAGGGGAAAGTGAAGGGCCAACTGGTTATCCCAGCCGCAGACCCCAGCTGCCTTTCCCCTCCTCCTGCTGCCCGGCGGGCATCGGGTGGTAGCTGCTTTCTGGCGGCCTATATGGTCAGCGGCTCTCCACACCCTTATGTTGGAGGGCCAAAGTCTACCGGGAAGAGCGGGGCTCAGTGCTCCCCACGCTGGGTCTCTAGGAAGGGCATTGGGCTCCCAACCAGCGGCGGATGGGGTGGCTGTGGCTGTTGAAGGGTGCTTTGATAGGACCACACTATTCTGCTTTTCCATGGGATAAAGGGGATGGGGGACAGCCTGAGCGTGTAAAGCTTCCTCTTTGAAATGAATCAGGAAACCGTCTTCCCGACTTGTACTTACTATCAACTAAAATGTCAGTGGTTTTCTGGTGTTATCTAAACAAAATACCAGGTGTGTGCAGGAGCCTGAAGTGGTTTGTATGTAGCATTTGTCCGCCGCTGCCCCTTTTACTGACCGGTCAGTGTGTTTGTTGCACAATAAGCTTTGTTTAAATGAGATGAAAAAAACTGGATGTAACTTTTTAAAAAAACTCCCATTACTGTGGTTCCTGTTTATTTTAAAAGAATGCTTTAGAAAGCACATTTTCCTCCCATGGGGGCGGGTGGGGGGAATTAAAATAAGATAAAACTTTGTGAGTCCTTTTTAGTTATTTTGATTTCCCCTCAACTAGCGGGTATTCCTTTTATAATGTTGAGGAACATTGAAAGAAACCTCAGGGAAAAATTACTTTTCAGTTTTTCTCTTAATTTTCAACTAACTGAGAGTTAAACCTGGACATCACTACAACTATTTGACCATCACCTTGAGAAAAATGAAGAGCTCTCCCTTTCCTGCTAACAACTATTTAAGATCAAACTAAATTAAATTGAACTCCTCTTAATTGTTTGGTATAAAATAAAAACGGAAAAAACTTATGACCCATCCTGTCCCTCTATTTTAGTTGAAGGATCTTTAATTCCAAATATTGTTTGAAGAACTGGAATAGGATAATACAGTATACCAATATTTAATTTGTTATTATTCTTCTTATTATTAGGACTACAGCTCCTAATAGCAATTGCTACCATTTTATAAAATGTATTGGCACTATTACAGATGTCCTCCATCCCCCCACCCCCTTGACCCACCTTCACCCAGCCCCCCTCTCCCTTCCCCTCCCCTGGCCTTCACCACACTGTTGTCTGTCTCCATGGGCTATGCATATGTGTTCTTTGGCTAATATCCACCTTCTTTCATACAACACCCACCCCCCCCCCCCCCCATTTCCCTTACTTCTGAACTCTGGCAGTCTGTTCCATGTATCCATGACCCTGGTTCTATTTTGTTCGTTAGTTTATTTTGTTCATTAGATCCCACATATAAGTGAGATCATATGGCATTTATCTTTCTCTGTCTGGTTTATTTCACTGAGCATAATAATCTCCAGGTCCATCCATGCTGTCGCAAAAGATAAGAGTTCCTTCTTTTTTAGAGCCGCATAGTAATCCATTGTGTAAATATACCACAGTATTTATACCCACTTCTCTACTGATGGGCACTTGGACTGGTCTCAAATATTGGCTATTGTAAATAACACTGCTATGAACATAGGGGTGTGTATATTCTTTCTGATTGTTGTTTCAGGATTCTTAGGATATATTCCCAGGAGTGGGATCACTGGGTCAAAGATACTATTTCTTGAGGTCCTACTTTGTGATAAACTATGATAAGCTTAGTATAAAATCTCCAATCCTCACAATATTCTTCTAAGGAGATTTTTACTCTAATTTTATAGTTTAAGAAGCTAAGCTTCTGAGAGGCTAGGTAACTTGCCCAAAAAGTTGATAAGAGATAAGGTCCAAAATTGAGTTCATGTCTTTTTGACTCTTTTCACTGAAAAACTGTTAGTTTAGTTAAAACTATTGGTTTAAAAACTATTGAAATGCATTGATAATGTGAGTGTGGTACAAATAAGGGTTAGTGAGCAGTATCAGTTATTAATACTCCAGGCAAAGAAATACATATAGGGAACTTTGAAAAAAATAACAGAAGACTGGGCTACTTTATCACCTTATTCTTTTTAAAAATATATATATATTATTGATTTTTTTTTTTTACAGAGAGGGAAGGAGAGGGATAGAGAGTTAGAAACATCAATCAGCTTCCTCCTGCACACTCCCTACTGGGGATGTGCCCGAAACCAAGGTACATGCCCTTGACCGGAATCGAACCTGGAACCCTTGAGTCCGAAGGCTGATGCTCTATCCACTGAGCCAAACCAGTTTGGGCCATCACCTTATTCTTTAGCACTGACTTTTAATGGCTCCAAATGTTTTAACACCTTTGCTTAATTGTTTACCAGCTCCTACTTCAACTATGGGTACCTGTACCAACCAGTAGCTTTCCCAGGATATAATTGGACGCTGACTTGCTAAACTTCAGGTATGTGAATATTGTAGGTTTTGTGTATATTGACCACTCCTGTCTAATCCCGGTAGAAAAATACTTGTCCTGATCCAGATTAAATGTAAGTTTTTAAATGGTTCTGTTTATACCAGGGTAGCACAGAGAAAATTATCTCGTTCACACCGCTGAGTATCAGTTATTGCTGGTCTCTGGCCTGCCACCAGGGTCTTTTTAATGTGATGTAGGTGTTTGAGAACTTAACCTGTACATTTTGGAAATGAGCTTTTCTACTTTATACCTTATATAAGGTCACTTTAGATGATTAACCCAGAATAATTACTTATAAATTGGCAGTTGTTGCAATGTTAATTTCAAATTACTAATAAGAGCTGATTAGTTGCAGTTGTCTAAACGTCATGCTCATGTGTCCCTGGCAACAGAGAGGAGTCTGGTTATAATATTAGCATTCCTTGCTGTAGCATTTTTTGAACATCTTTAGAACATTTTACAACACATTTGTGTTCTTTAACATTTAATGAACAGCTTTAGAACATTTTAGAACACATTGTGTGGTCTTGGGCCTATTATTATATTGAAAAACTTAGAATATCATCCAAAAAAAAAAAAAAAAGAAAGAGAGATTTATGTCCATGAACTAGATAGTTCCTAAAAGAGAACATTGATTCACTAAAAAATGAAGTAAATAAACACATATGGAGTCTCTTGTGTGCCATGCACTATTTTAGGTGGTAGGAACATAACAATAAGCAAAAACATGCACAGACTCTGTTTCTGTAGCGCTTAAAGTCTACCAAAGGAGATAGACATAAAACAAATAGCCACTCTAATGCATAGTATAATTACAAAATGAGAAAAGTGGCCTAAAGGTAATGAACATGATTATATTTGAGAAAGAATCGTGGCCTGGCTGTGGCGTTAGAGTTACTACCTGATAGAAGCAACTCCTGGACTATATGATTTAGAGGATGAGTAGGTGTTAGTATGTAGGGAGTGGTGGGTGGGTAGAGAAGAGAACATTTTAGAGTTAACTGCATGTGCAAAGTCCATGTAGCACAAAGGGACTGGGACTTTCAAGAAGGCCAATGTGTGGCTGGTATAAAAGGAACTAAGAGTAGGTTGGTGGAATGCCATCATTTTTTGTTTCATTCTCTTAATATGCTACCAAAATTATATTTAACTTTGGTTAAGGGATTACTTTGTTCCAGATGTGATTGTAAGGAAGTTACTTGAATAATATCAAGTTTCTATTAGGTGGGTACTATTATACAGATGATGAAAGTGATACCTAAAATATGTAAACTTGATAAGTGATACTCTGCTATACCCTTCTTCCTATCCTGTAGTCAAGTATGGCCACAGCCTGGAAAGGCCCCTTCTGTCTAGTGTGTCTCCTTGACGTAACCCTGAGAATTTCTGAAATTTCTGGAGAAGTTGAATGCAGGTGAATATTCAGCAGAGACTCTGTGAGCTCCATGCTCTTAATCAGTAGGTGGAGCTCAAGGGTGGACCACTGGAAAGGACCCTGGGGCACCACTGCAGCTGTATTACTCAGGTCTGATATTGAATATAGGACAGCAACATAAATATTTTGCACTGACCCACCTTTGAAAGTAAAGAGGTTACTGTTAGTGAGGAAACACTCCCCATACCCCCGCCGCCCTTTTATTAACTTGCATTTTTCTCTGATGGTAGTTGAAGAAAAGTATGTGTTACTTATTTGGCCATTTAATAAGTCTAGGTTTGCCAATGTATCCTTTCAATTAGAATTCTTCCTACTGATTGTCACACTGAATCTTTCTTCCTTCTTTCCAGAGATCTGGTTGGAGTTGGAGGGTGAAAGAAAATGAATTCTTTTTCTGATTTACCTGCCAAGAACTTAACCATTGCAGTCAATATGACCACGACTTTGTCTTCAACAGTAATGCATGGATTTAATTCCACTAATGACTCATCTTCAATGTCAATAACAAGGCTTTTTCCAGCCTTACTAGAATGCTTTGGTATAGTCTTTTGTGGTTATATAGCAGGAAGGACCAATGTCATAACATCAACACAGGCCAAAGGACTGGGAAATTTTGTCTCCAGATTTGCACTTCCAGCTTTATTATTCAAAAATATGGTTGTACTTAATTTTTCCAATGTGGATTGGTCTTTCCTATATAGCATCTTAATTGCCAAAGCTTCTGTATTTTTCACTGTATGTGTATTAACCTTATTAGTTGCCAGTCCTAGTAGTCGATTTAGCAAAGCTGGACTATTCCCTATTTTTGCTACACAAAGTAATGACTTTGCATTGGGATATCCTATAGGTAAGTTATTTTATATTTTTCAAGTTTCTAAAAAATTCAAGTGTTTTAGAAGGTACCAGAATGTAACCCTTTTAATTTAAGCATTTGTTAGTGATAGATACTCTTATATCTAAGAAATATTTTATACTTTTTTCTTAGCTATATCTTAATTTAGGATGAATTATATTTTTCCTTAACTTCAGAGTTTGAGTTCTTGAAAGGTCTACCTAAAACAAATGGTCATATCCAAATAAACTTTGTGAATTTTCTTTCTAATAGTATTCTTTTTCTTCTCAATAGTCATATCTGAAAGAAGTATAATTTCCAGAAGAGATCAGATTCTGATTTAAATTATGTAAAAGAGATAGGTATATGTCTGTATAAAAAGTCATTACTAAATGTTAGCAGTGGAATTTTATGAGTGACTTTTTTCATCCCTTATTTTTCTTACCATCTAGAATGTATATTATTTTACATTAAAGCTCATTTTTTAGGTATTCTTCAAAATGTCAATGTACTTTAGTTGAAGTTATTTTTTTGTTTAAGAACAAAAACAGTGAGGGGTTTTTCACCTTTCCAACTTTTCCTTCTTCATCTTTCTAACTCTTTAAGCAATCTAATTTTATGTTTCTATGTGTGTATGTTTTCCTGATGAAACAATAAACATACCAGTTTGGGGTGTTGAGATATCTTGAAACATCTTTTTTTTTTTTTCCCCCTGGAATACTCTGCCACTAAGAAAATGTACATTTTGCCCTAGCTGTTTTGGCTCAGTGGATAGAGTGTCGGCCTGCAGACTGAAGGGTCCCGGGTTCGATTCCGGTCAAGGGCACATGCTCGGGTTGTGGGCTCAATCCCCAGTTGGGGGTGTGCAGGAGGCAGCCAATCAATGACTCTCTCATCATTGGTGCTTCTATCTCTCTCTACCTCCCCTTCCTCTCTGAAATCAATAAAAATATATTTAAATAAAGTACAAAAACTGACATTTAAAAAAAAGAAAATGTACATTTAGTAACTACTTGTTTATATTTTTATTTTTAAATTAAAGTTTAGGTTGTGCTTTGATCATATATTATAATGTGAGGACCTGAATATTACAGATCTAGTCATTCATTCATTTGTTCATCCATAGGGACCTGTTATGAACCAGTGACTGTGCTAGCTGCTGGAATATACCTGTGAACAACATTCTTGTACATTTTAATGGAAAATTAAAATAATGGCAAGGGCCATAAAAATAAGTAAAATAGTATTATAGAGGGATAGGAATGAGAAGGTGCTACTTGAGGTAGGGGGTCAGTAAAGGCCTTTCTGATGATGTAGCTTCTGAACAGAGACTATAAAAAACTTAACAAAATGGACAATTGAAATTTACCATTAACTTTCAAATTTCTTATCATGTACTTTTAACCTGCCCCCATCCCCCCAGATTATCTCATTACTGGCACCAAAAGGATTTTGGTGGACTATACTTTTCATCTTTCTCCTCCTTTGACCCTCCTCCATCTCTTTTACTAGAAACAGAGGTATACCGTAAAATTAAATAACCATGAGTAAAGCAGGAGGTTTATGAGAGGAAAAACTAGGCTCTTATATAACTGAGCTGTAAATAGTCAGAAACTAGATAGGTGTTCCTTTAAGGTTATTGAAATTTAAAATTAAGAATGAACCAAGCATTAAAATAAAGACTTTGGAAATAAAAGCAAGAAGTTTCTCTTTAGAGCTGCATTAATAATGTAAATTTGTCAAGGTATGTATGGTATAAGGGCCTGAGAAGTGGCTCAGTACAATAGTGCTAAATATTTAATAAATATTGCTGTATCTTAATTTAGACATAAACTGTAAGTATATAGTTTCATGTTCTCATAGATTAGTAAGCCCATAACTAAATAGAACTAACATAACTTTATAGAGTTCTTTCTTATTTACTTATCTCATTTGAGGTGGGGGCAGATATTATTATCCTCATTTTTAAGGAAGGAGACAGGCTTACAGAGGTTTATTTGCCTTATCCCAGGTCAGATAGCTTACAGGTGCCTGAGACCCAAACCTAGGTTTTCTGGTTCTAAATCCTGGACATTCTCTATGCCACACAGTTGTATAACATGCCCATTTAATCTTCAGAAGACCCAACTGGCCCTTGTAATATATTACTTTCACAGAGAATCAACATTTTATTATCTTTGCATTAATCTAAAAATATTTCACAAAATGAGTAGTAGTGGAAAAGGCCTATTAAATAAATCTGTTCATTTTCATATTGAGGCAGAATCTCCAACTAAAAACTGTAGTCTACTATATTCATCACTACTTTTCTTATGTCCCACATTAAATCAATGAATCTGGTAATAATCATGTTCCCAGCAGTGTGAGAACTCAATTTCCCCAATGATTACGGTTATAGATTTTGAGTTGTAGTACTTGTGTGTGTTTTTTTAATATTTTAAATCACAAATAATGTAAGAGCTTTTGTAACATTAGATGGTAAACAATACCTTTACCAGAATCGAATAGTATAGACAGAAGTGCTTTTTCATATATCTGCAGATTGGAAGGTGTGGTACGAACTGCAGGGCCATGCGTCTGCTCCAATGAGGTGATTTACTGTTGCTGTCCATGCCCATCTGCCTTCTGGCCTCGTTCATTGTGAACAGAAAAGATCGTGTCTCTAGAGAGAAGACCTTTTCAGTTCGCTATGTGGCCTCTCGCAGGAATTTCCACTCTCTTGTTCACAGATAAACGTCATAGCTTATAAGACATACCCTTTTTAAGACTGCATTTGTTTCATAGCATCAGTCCAGTTTACAGGTGACAAGGAGAAGGCAGACAATGAATAAAGGAAAAGGACAGTCATGTTTCCTTTTTCTCTATACTATGAAAATTATCACGGTCTATGAAACTACATTAAAATGATTTATCTATACGTAAGTGACAGAAAACTGAACACTAAAGCTGTCTGTTTCTTAAGAACAATGTGTGTTTTTTCCCAACTGATTTTAGAGAGAGGGAGGGGGAGACACATCAGTGTACGCGACAAACATGGATCAGCCTCCCACACAATCTGGGTTGCCCTGACCAGGAATTGGACCCACCACCTTTTGGTGTACGGGACAATGCTCCAACCAATCGAACCAGACTGGCCAGGGCTTAAAAACAGTTCTTCTCAAAGGTACTTAAAGAAATATGAATGTGAGAGGAAACCAAGGTGAAATGTTGATTACAGCGAATCAGAATCGTTTCTTGCCTTGGTCATTAAAAGATACTAAGAGGGCATAGTTAAATCCTATAATTTATTCCTTAAACAATGTTGATAGATAAGTATCCTGACTAATCATAATTATGCTCTAGTGTTTGAGCTATAAACAAAAAGGAAATGAAGCATTTAACTATATGCCATTAAATAATAGAATGATCTTATCTGGGTCTTTGTGGTATTTGCTAGGGATTGAAAATCTGCCAGAATTAAAATAGGAGCCACAGTGGGTGGCTAAATTTGTCTCTTAGTTCTTCAAAGCTATATAATAGTTCCTCATAGTGGGTTTCTCCCCACCCCCAAGAGCCTTATTTCTAATTAATAACTAGAGCTTAATAGTTGATATGATTATAAATCTAATTAGCTAGTATGGGTCGCTGCTTTCATATATATATTTTTTCAGATTTGAAAAAATCATCTTCAGATTGATAGCAAAAGAATAGCACTAACTAATTTATAAAGACATAAGGTAAAAAAAAAAAGACATAAGGTTAAGTAATTATGCAAATGAATGGCAGAAGTGGACTGAAATTTCCCATGTTTAACCATAATCTTTTAGTAATTTAACAAGTATTTATTTATTCCCGATTTTTTGCTGACCCGCTAGACTATACTTCTTTTGCCTTCAAATACCTGTCCAACTAACTGGAAATACCCCAATAATGACCTGTTTTATAAATATTCAGAATATGAAAAAGGAAGAAAATTTGGATATAAAAAGAAAACAGGTTAATGAACAACAATTAGATATAAATTATTGTGTGTTAAAAAATACATTTCTACTCTGAAACCTTTGACATTCGTTGATGTGTTAATTCCATTCAGCAACTATTTTCAGGTTTGCTCAGTACTGTGCTGGGACCTGGGGGCTATAAAATGATGCCTCCAAGGAACTTAGAATGAGTTGAGGTGGCACTAATATGACACAAGTTACCAGAGTCACCCAGAGAAGAGGATATCCATGATATAGATTGCAGACTTGGTGGAAGAAGCAGTACCTGAGACAGGTCTGAAACAATAGGCAAGAGGTAGATGAGAGAGGGGAGATTTTAAGAAGTTGGGGGATGATGGTCAGCATGTAGAACTAGTCATAAACCTGGTATTTGTCTGGTGTAACTATGATATAAACTGGTTGATGGTGGCTTTGCACTAAGGAATAGCTAAGTATTCCCAGAGAGATGAGCTGGTAAATAAGGGGCCAGTTGAGGAGACTGGACTGTGAATGTCAAAAGAAAGGTTTTATAGCTGTTCTTGTGTGCAGTGAGAGCTGTGGGAAAATCTTATTTTTTCGAAAATCAAGATTTAGATGATATTGTCAGCAGTGAATAAAATGGATGAAGGGGTGGCCAAGAAAAATCAAAAGGATATTAGTTGGAAACACATTAAGTAATCCAGTTTTGAAATTTTTGACCAGTGGTATCAAGAGGAGAAAAGACGCCGAAACCGGTTTGGCTCAGTGGATAGAGCGTCGGCCTGTGTACTCAAGGGTCCCAGGTTCGATTCCGGTCAAGGGCATGTACCTTGGTTGCGGGCACATCCCCAGTGGGGGTTGTGCAGGAGGCAGCTGATCGATGTTTCTCTCTCATCGATGTTTCTAACTCTCTGTCCCTCTCTCTTCCTCTGTAAAAAATCAATAAAATATTTTTTTAAAAAAAAAAAAAGAGGAGAAAAGACAAAATCTGAAAAAGGAGAAAGTACTTGGTGACTGGCTAGCCATAAATAATAGACGGTTGTTCAAATTTGTATTGCTCTTTAAAACAATTTGAAGTCTATTATATGATGGTGATTAAATGCTAGTGTGCCAGGAAAGTAAATTCTGGAAAAAAGCATTAACTTAAGGGGCTTTGTGGGTTATAAGTTGTCAAAGTTTATGTATTTTATCTTGGCCACTTGGGAAAATTCTTGTGCTCAGATTGAAAACACCAGGCTTTTCCAAAATACACTTTCTATTTTTAAAATTGAGTGGTGGGCAGGTATGGATGCCTTTCTCTTAGAATATCTAATTAGAAAAAGTTAGCTACCTAGAAATAGTTATTAAAAGTGCTGCTTTTTTTTAAAATCCTCACCTGAGAATGGTTTTTTAAAAATTGATTTTAGAGGGAAGGGAGGGCTGGGGAAGGAAAGAGAAAGAGAGAGAGAAGAGAGAAGAGAGAGAGAAACATCATTTGTTGCCTCCCGTATGCACCCGGACCGGGGACTGTATACACGACCTAGATATGTGCCCTGACTGGGATTGAACCTGAAACCTTTTGGTGTACCATATAACATTCCAACCAACCGAGCCACCCTGCCGGGAGCAAGTGCTGCATTTCTTCCTTAAAAGATAAAACCTTATGAAACATAAAAGAAAACCACTAAGAGTTGTAGAGCTCGTACATCTGGTTTGGAAATTGGAAAGAATTTGTGAAATTTTCTGTAATCAAATATGTTTTGTTTAACCACTGCTTCATTTCAGAGATATTATAGACCTCTGTATGTACTTAACTAAAAGGAAGGGAATTGAATCTTATAAAAAGTCGTCTTTAGCTAATGAGAACAAGGTGAACTTCTACAGGTTATATAATCTAGTTGCATAACTTTAACAGGACATGTGAATGACATTAACTGAACTTAAGTAAACTAATATATTTTCCTACCAGTGTCACTTTATCTTAATGTAAATTGAGAAAGCTAATCTTTTACATTTTTTCACATGATTGCCTTTCTCCTGGTGAGTGATTGTGGCGGTTCTTTTATCTTTCTTAACCTCAAATCATTTATGCATCAGCCTTTATATAGTAGTTTGAATAATTTCAGAACTCATTGCCAAAAACCTGCCTCGAGACCAGGTTGCTTACTTTAAGTGTCTAAGTTGCCCTGATCAACCCATGACCAGGTCACCAACCCCCACTTCTACCAAGAAACTGCAAAAAGTCTGATCCAACCCACGTACCACTTCCAAGGAGACTTAATTTATGCAGTGGTTAGGTTCATGTACAGTCAAACCCTTGAAAAATCCCTTAAATCACCTACAAAATATAGCACACATACTTTGTATATATTGTGCCATTTCTCCTAAGTCTAACACATCCTGATTTTTTTTCCTCTAGCATTGTTGTTGTTCAGTGAACAGCAAGTGAAGTAATTCGTTTGCATTTGGGGACCTGCTTTATAAAAAAAAAAAAAAAGAAAGAAAGAAAGAAAAGAAAAGCTTTTGTCTTCCTTAGAGAGAGTAGTTGAATTTGTGTTAAATGTGCATTATATGACTCCACTGTAATCCCCTCTCAAACATTTCTTATCCACCTTTCCATCCCTAATTCTTCAGCATCTTCACTGGTCTTCCCTAAAGCCATGCATTCCCTTTCATTCCTCTCAAATGGAGGCTGCCCATTTTCTCATCACCTGCATACTTACATGAGCAATGGTAGATAGGGCTGACATCCTCATAGCCACCTTCTACCACTGCAAGGCCATTATTACTTGCTCTTTTGTAAAAATTGCCTCTTTGAGGTTCATGCTCAGCCTCCTTGCTATCGTCTGCTGATCTCATTCTAGTCATTCCTTCTCATTCATTGAAGACTTGAATATCTGGCTCACTGTTATCTTCTCTGCCCCCAAGTTTTGCCATTATCTTGTTCGACTTGACATCCATGTGAACTACCCATTAATTTCTCTGTCCTCTTAGTTGCTTGACCTCCTCATCTCCAGTGATGTTTTTCTCTACTCCATTTCAGCCACCAACTAACATGGCCATCCTAGGTTATCCTGGACCTACTCATCTGGGAAATATTAAACTCAATAGTTCACTCTCTGACTTACTCTGAACTCCCAAACTTCCAACTGCATCTAATTCTTAGACTTTGTAGGGACTCCAGTTTCTTTTCTGTAAACCATTTCCCATCTTCCCATCTTCTCCTGCATAGCTTGGACTTGAGCACTTCAGTGTCCATTTTTTAATTTGTTGTCTGCCTCTTGCTCCTCAATCCTCTGCACCCTGACTTCTGCCTCACCACTCTAGTAGAACTTCTCTCTCAAGGGAACCAACAGCCAACTGCCTTGTTGCTATTATTACTTAAACATCTTGTTATAACAATTTTACTTTGAATTGTTTCTTTTAAAAATTCTACAATTCTTCCATTTTATTGTGACTAGTCTAAGCCTCTACTTAGTAGAATTTAGTGGGTATTACTAAAAATAACTTGTAAAAGTTGATTATTATTTTATAAGCTAAATGTTATTTAACAGTATGTTTTTCTTTTTTTCAACTTTCCTACTAAAATGTTCTTTTTACAAAATAAGGCTAATGCGGTCTTTCTGCATTATTTAGATTTAATTTATAATATGCTATAATTACAGATAACATTATAGACATAACTTATTCATATGTTTCTGTGGCAATCATTTTAAAATCTATTTTAATTCTTGTTTTGCAGTTGAAGCTTTATATCAAACTACATACCCAGAATATCTCCAGTACATTTATTTGGTGGCACCAATATCTCTTATGATGCTAAACCCTATAGGGTTCATCTTCTGTGAAATCCAGAAGTGGAAAGACAGTCAAAATGCTTCTCAAAGCAAAGTAAAAATTGTGGGACTTGGACTTCTGCGAGTAATACAGAACCCAATAGTATTTATGGTCTTCATTGGCATTGCCTTTAATTTTATTCTTGATCAAAAGGTGCCTGAATATATGGAAAATTTTCTTGATGGACTTGCAAATTCTTTTTCTGGATCAGCTCTATTCTATCTTGGTCTTACAATGGTAGGAAAAATAAGGAAACTGAAGAAGTCAGCATTTGTTGTACTAACTCTTCTCATTACTGCTAAACTGTAAGTTGGGGATTATATTTTGTGAAAGTCTTATTTAGTCAGTTCATTGGGATGTGTCTGCAACTATTCTCTCCTTCAAATAGTTTGATAATAATAATCCCACCTCATGAATAATTGTGATTTAAAGGAAAATGTGATGTTGGTGTATTGTGCAAACTCATTTCCTTATCCCATGTAGGTTATCCTTTCCATTTTACTGTTAGAGGATAAAGATTATTGGTTTTTCTTCAGCTTTTATATAATTTTATTTAATATCTCCTAATGTCCCACTTGGGTAATATTTTATAAGGAATTTTGCAGGATTTCTGAGTTTTCTAAATCTGTTAAAATCTTAGTTGTGGTGAGAACAATAATTTTGAATATCAACTGTTTTTTATCAATTTGAGGAAAGTATTCTGTAATTCTGAGGGTGGTTGATATTTCTAAATATAAGTAAGTCAATATGTATGATTAGTGTCAACCATCTGACCCTAGCCTGTCAAATAAAAAGTTATCAAAACCTTAATTAATACTTCTACAACTTACTTAGCTCCTTAGCCATGGAGTCATACTTCATGGTGTAGAAGACATCAATTTTACTGCAAGATTATCCCAAGGTGCTTGGGGCATTCTTAACTATTGAGTTCAGCTCTTGTATTAAGTTAAATTTATGAGACCAGTGGAATATAAAATAGTTTCTATATTTTCAATATAATACAAATGAATGTAAATTCTGAATATTATTTATGTGGTATTATGCTCCTCAAAAATAAAGTATTAGTTAGTATTGTTACAGTACTAAATATGGTTCTA
The DNA here is from genome assembly GCF_951640355.1 of Cnephaeus nilssonii. Classification (NCBI taxonomy): domain Eukaryota; kingdom Metazoa; phylum Chordata; class Mammalia; order Chiroptera; family Vespertilionidae; genus Cnephaeus; species Cnephaeus nilssonii. The sequence continues at coordinate 43,676,488 of NC_137081.1, forward strand.
ACAGTAATAGTATTATCAACTTATAAGTAGAATTTAAATATTCTCATTTTTAACATCTTTTTTCTGGGTCTTTGAATCCCAATTTAATATTTTCATCTTTTTTTTTATTGAAAAATACACAGAAGAGTAGTTCTTTACTCCATCCTAGTGCATCTTTCTCGGTGCTGCTGTGACAATATCATCAACCTTGTTCTTTTTAAGGAAAAGCTCTATTAGCTCAGCTACTATTGAGAGTGCTTTTTTTATGGAATCCTGAAGGATCTGTTTAATAATTTACTCCACCGGATCTGGATTTCACTAATTTTCTGCTCTATTTCCACTTGTTTCAGTTCCTTTGCTACACCTTTTTGTCTCTCCAAAGATGAAGAGCTCATTGTAAGATACCTATTTTTCTAGTGGTTTTGAGAACCTAATTGAGCAGCATTGTTATCATTACCTGAACCATTTAAACCCCTAATCATAATAAAGATCAGCTTTATTGTTTTTCAAAAAGGAGTTTGGTAATTTTCTTTTTAAAAGTTTACTCAGACTGTCAATATTTTAACATTTCATTGAACTAATAGAAGAAACAAGAAACAACAGCTATTACAACTTTTACAAACTTTTTGCAAGAAAAGTACTGTAGAGCAAAAAAGTCTGATTGTCTTCCTCCCAATATTTCTAGAATATTGTTACACTTAAAATGGCTCTAAGTTGAGTTCTTGATTCTTCCAACAAAACGTCCACAAGTAGGCATGCAGAGAATACGTGCATGCATGTATTCTGGGAAGGAGAAGAATAACCTAATGCCAACCTTACTAGAACAATTTACCACCTGGGGACCAGTATGCTTGGATATCAAGTTATAATGCATTTCTTGTTTCTTCAGCCTGGTGCTGCCACTTCTGTGCAGAGAAATGGTGGAAGTCTTGGACAAGGGCGACAGTGTAGTAAACCATACAAGTTTATCGAATTATGCATTTTTGTATGGTGTCTTTCCTGTAGCACCAGGAGTGGCTATCTTTGCAACACAGTTCAACATGGAAGTAGAGATTGTATGTATATACTACTTTCTAAGTTTGTTTGTATGGTTAGTAGAAAATTAATTTTCAAAACACAGAAGTCAGCATTTTTATGAGAATTTGATATCTATAAGTTATTTCATGGTATATAAGAGGGCATCATGTGCCGAAACCAGTTTGGCTCAGTGGATAGAGCGTCGGTCTGCGGACTGAAAGGTCCCAGGTTCGATTCCGGTCAAGGGCATGTACATTGGTTGCGGGCACATCCCCGGTAGGGGGTGTGCAAGAGGCAGCTGGTCGATGTTTCTCTCTCATCGATGTTTCTAGCTCTCTGTCCCTCTCCTTTCCTCTCTGTAAAAAATCAATAAAATATATTTTTTAAAAAAAAAGAGGGCATCATGTAACAGTAGTTATTTAATCAGCCAGGATGTTTTTCATTAGTCTTTTCTATTTTCAAGTATTTAATTGCTTTACTTATACTTAAGCCTAAAGGTTATTTATGGAAGGATAACTTTTGAAATTTTGAGGGAAAAAATCTATTTCATGCATTGATAAATCAACAGATGCAAAACATCACATAATCAATTGCAGTAAATAGCTAAAATCAATTAACACCAAATTGTTATCAGTGTCTAAGCATATTGTAGATGTTTTCTACAGCATTAGAGTAAATGTTTTTGTTTTTTATCCTCACTTGAGGATGTTTTTATTTTGATTTTAGAAAGAGAGGAAGGGGGGTGGAGAGAAATATTGATGTGAGAGAGAAACATCAATTAGTTACCTCCCATACATGCCCCAACCAGGGATTGAACCTGCAACCTTTTGGTGTATAGGACGACACTCCAACCAACTGAGCTACCCTGGTAGGGCTAGAGTAAATGTTTTTGAAATATAACATGAAGGTACTAAGTTGTTTAACAAAGATCAGTTTCATTTTAATCTGTAAAATGTTTGCAATTTTCTCTTTTTGAATTGTTTTTATTGCATATACTAGTATTTTATGAAACAGTACATAAGGAAACTGGTTATAAGTTTAATTAGATCATTAATATGGTTTACTTCCTAGAACCTAGAAGATAACCATCAGCTGTGGAATGTCTATTATTTGTTATGTGCAAATATAAATTGAGCATAGATTGGAAAGGAGCTAAGGGAACTTATCTGTGTTTTCTTTAAAGAACTCTCAGAAAGGGGGAGTATGGTATTAGATAACATGTTGAATTCTGTAATGTCTTTTTACTGAGAACTAGAGGCCCGGTGCATGAAAATTCATGCACTGGATGGGGGTCCCTCAGCCCAGCCTGCCCCCTCTCACAGTCTGGGAGCGCTCAGGGGTGGGAGGCGACCCGGCAATCAGGGGAAGGCGACGCCCCATCACACCTCTGCTGCTACCACTGCTGGCAGCGCAAGCCTCAGCCAGCCCTGGTTACCTGAGCCTTGGGCAGCCGCCATCCGAGACTTGCCTGTGTCTCAGGCTGGCCCTGGGTGGTTGGGGGGCTAAGGGGACTGGGGGACTCTGGAGACAGGCACAGAAAGGCCTTGCCGCACGCCTGCCATCCGGTGGGGCTGAGGGGACTGCGTGCTGCCATCTTGTGGCTGTGGGCACCGCCATGCTTGAGGGTGTGGCAGTCAATTATCATATTCCCTCCTTATTGGCTGTGGGTGCTGCCATCTTTGCGATGGCGCGAGGGTCGATTAGCATATTCCCTCTTTATTAGATAGGATGCCTTAATGTGCTATGTCTATTTAAAGTTTAAGGTAATTGTTTAAATGCAACTGTTTAATTTGCATTTAAATTAATTTCCTCAATTTGATTTTATTTTTGCAGATAACCTCAGGGATGGTAATAAGCACATTTGTATCTGCGCCAATCATGTACATTTCTGCCTGGTTGTTGACCTTTCCCTCAATGGACCCTAAGCCATTGGCATATGCCATCCAGAATGTTAGTTTTGATATAAGTATTATTAGCCTGGTTTCCTTGGTAAGTACGGTTCAATGAAAAATGAACCACAGAATGAGTTTGCAAATAGCTTGGTAAGAGAAAGTTAGGGATTTAAAAATCTAATTTCGTGGGCAACAGAGAACTCTAAAGCCTACCCATAAAATATAATATCAGCCTTCTGAGATTTGTCTTTCTAACTGGAGTTAGAGTTGTATAGCAGACAAGGCCTAAGATTTAGTCAGACATGGATTTGACTCTAGCCTTATCACAAACTAGTTGTACATCTCTGTGGAGTTACCTTACCATCTCTAAGCTTCACTTTTCTCAGCTACAAAGTAGACATAATAATTTTACCTATTGCCTTGGGTTAAGGATCACAAGAGACAATATATGTGAAAAGCATTCTGTACATAGTGAGTCACTATACATATACTTGCTGTTGTAGAATCATGGAGTTGTGGGATCCTCGGGATCACATCTAACCACCCATTAAATGTTCATGAAATTTTTTGGATATATCTAGCTCAAGTTAAATACTTAAACATTTGACAACTAGAGTATTTTCTGAATAAAGTTGCCTATTGAATTCAAGCAGTATGTTGGCTAAAAAAAAAAAAGAACTTTTAGTGTTAAAAGAAAGGAGGGGGAATAAATATGTATATTGGCAACAAAAAATGCATGATAAATGTAATTTTAGGAAATTTTACTTTTGTTACATATTCTTAAAATCTATGCCCATTGGTAAGGGCAGTTTGGGGAGAAAGACAATATAAGTTTTAATTGACAATGAGGGGAGCAAAAAGAAAAATCAGCAAGCATACTTGGCTGGCCACTGTGTAGGTAGAATAGAAACCCAATCCTTTTCAATATAAGGAATGCAAGACAATTAACCATAAGGTAGGCAATGTGAATTGTTAGAAGTAAGATAGCCTGGAATTTAGATACTGCATGATATCAACATGATAGAATCTAAAAGGGAGAACTTAGTGCATTGTAGCTGCATCTCCCTCTAAAGCTCTTTTCCTGAATAGTTGCCTATGAACCTGTGTCCCACACCAGCCACCAAAGGTAGGGGGAGGTAGAACATGGCCCTGGTCAAGGCATTAATTCCGAAAGACCCTGTTATTTTCTGTACAGTTAATTTAGCATAGTATCTTTCCATGCTTTTTTTTTTTTTTTTACTTTGGATATAGTAATTTATCTTAATACCTTTTGGGAACTAGGCAGATTAAAGTAAATAAGATATTGGAATTTCTTCCTGAACCAGGATAAAGTGGATTCTTTAAAGAGCCTAATCAATGAATTCTATAAGTAATTATCAAGATTAAGAAACCTGAATAACTTTTGAACCTTTTGTCTTTAAGATCTGGTCTCTAGCTATTCTTCTTTTGAGTAAGAAATATAAACAGCTTCCTCATATGCTTACAACTAATTTACTCATCGCTCAGGTTAGTAAACCTATAGATATTTAGAACTATGGTTTTCTCATTGAAAATTACTTCTCTGTATTTTTTCACTTATAAAGTAAAAAATGTTTTTTACCAAGTGCAATAAATTATAATTTGATTACAATTAATTTATGCCTAATTTATTAAATATTGCAATAGGTCTTGAACTATATAAAGTTAAGGTTACTAATAGCATTTGATTATAATTTTGCATTTTTAATAGAAGCAATTGAATCATTAAAAATTGAACTCACACACACAGTCTTATTTTTCTAGTTAAGTCTTTGCATGTCTCAAGTTATAATGGAAAGAAGTTTAGCATTTTTTATGTAAATGATTACTAAATATAAGGTTAGTATTTAGAATGTTGTGATCTGTTTTAATTGAATATGTACATTGTTAAAGACTCTGTATAAGAAGGGTTTTTTTACCATAAAACTTGAAGTTTAGTATAATAGTATGCAATAGTTGATAATTATTCAGCAATAATTTAAACTGAATAATTATATTTGCTGTGACTCATGAATATGACTGACTGTTTCTTTACATATTTTGTTCTTCAGTCTATTGTCTGTGCTGGAATGATAATATGGAATTTCGTTAAAGAAAAAAATTTTGTTGGACAAATTCTGGTATTTGTTCTATTGTACAGCTCCCTCTATAGCACCTACCTATGGACAGGTAAGTTGGATCATGAATGGAAATTTAGGTCTGACCCCCTCTCCATCACTAGAAGTCCTCAACTAGTGATCTATTTGAAGTCTCCTAGGACAAGATTAAGGCATTCTCTCAGGCAGTTACTGAGGGAGGCAGTCTACAAAGCTGAGTCCTGTTTCCCGATGTACTCAATTTCTGCCTGGGTTTGGGTAGTTTCCTCTCACGTGGTCCTTTTCCTCAGGGTCTTTGGCTCTAGGCCACAGTCATCACAGCTCTCCTTTGGAGACACCAAAAGGGCAGGCACTGGAGAAAGTAGGGAATGGGGCAGAGAGGTCTGAGGCATGAAAGGTGTGTCCCAGAGTTCACTATTAGGTCCAGCTGAACTGAATGAAAAATTCTGGCTCTGCCTTAAGCAAATGGCTTCACTTTTGCAGTCTCCATTTTCTCATCTGTAAGATTGGGTCATCACACCTTACAGAGTTATTTTGAGAATTAAATAAAATATGGGTATTTATGCCTGGTACATGGTAGACACTCAACAAATAGAACTATATTATTGAACTAGAGGCCCGGTGCTTGAAAATTCATGCACTGGAGGGAGGGTCCCTCAACCCTGCCTGCCTCCTCTCACAGTCTAGGAGCCCTCAGGGGCGGGAGGCGACCCGGCGATCAGGGGAAGGCGACACCCCCATCACCCCTCTGCTGCTGCCACTGCCGGCAGCGCAAGCCTCAGCTGGCCCTGGTTACCTTAGCTTTGGACAGTCCTGGGCGGCTGGGCAGCCGCCATCCAAGGCTTGCCTGCACCTTGGGCGTCGACTGGGCAGCCGACATCCGAGGCTTGCCTGTGCCTCAGGCTGGCCCTGGGCAGCTGGGGGGCTGAGGGCGGGTCCGGCTGCACCATGCACCTGCCAGCCCACCCCCCTGGTGGGGCTGAAAGGAATGGGGGACTCCGGTGGGGCTGAGGGGACTGGGCGCCGCCATCTTGTGGCTATGGGCGCCACCATCTTTGTGATGGTCAATTTGCACATTCCCTCTTTATTACATAGGATAGAGAGGAAAATAGTAATATGAGAACAAGAAAAGTAAGGAGTAAAAGGGTATGGAAATAGAAGAGTACCCAGTAAGAAAGACTATTTCTCATTTCAATGGGCTCCAGAAAGGATATTCAAAAGGTTTAACACATTGCTCTTTTGAAGTATAATATTTATTTGGATGCATTCTGGTATGTTTGTGAAACATTATATCTGGCTGCTTTGTATTCATACCACAAATGTGAACCTGTGAAATGGCACATAAAAGGAAATTGTAGAATGGTAGGGCTGGTGATAGCCACTGTTAGGAGGCAGGTGTCAGGAAGTGGCTGTGAGAAACTGGCCTTTGATTTCATGCCTTCAAGATCAAAAGTGGGGCCTAATCTAAGTCAACAGCCTTTTTAAGTGAAGCAACAATGTAAAAATTCAGTGCAAAGACAGGGTTCGAGCTTTTTAAAAGCAAGTGCACCTTGTTTAGCATAAGAGACTTCATGAGATGTCAAGTTAAAACAGCTTAAGGATTTTATTTCCAAATACAGATAAACCAACTTGATCTCTAATACTTGAATTTATTGAGGCTAAGTTTATAATAACAATAGGAAAGCAGCAAATAGATCAATGTATCAAAAAGCCACAAGTCTCCCTAAAACACTCTGCAAACATGCATACCAAAATCTATCCCAATATGTTGTTCTGGATTCCATGACCCTGATGAAGGGGCCTTTTAACCTTGAGAATATTTTGACATAACAGATTTTAGACCCAATGTATCATTTTAAATCATCCCATTCAGCCATCTTTAATTTCTCTCATTTGCATACCTCCTCATGATTTTTGCCATATCTGCATACCACATGTCCTTATTTTTTCCTTAAAGTTGTTTCACTTTTTTTACTTTAATAAATTGAGCCTTATATTAGTAAAACCCAGGTTTCATGTGATAGCTAAAATTTTTTGAAGCACGTGTTAAAATAAACACATAACTAGTCAAAAAAAATTTCACCCTGTGCCACCTCTTGTCTCTACACTTTTGGAAACAATGGTCTGCTTTGAATTTTTCATTTTGCAAATTGGGGAAATAAGACCCAAAGAGTTTAGCTGATTCAGCTTTGTCAGTGATATAGCCAGGACTATATTGCACTTGTTCCTGTATCAGTCTTTTCACAAGGAAGAAATAATGAACATCAGAACTTTAATGAACATCAGTATTATAACACAGTTGGCACACTTTTGTGATTGGTTACTTGCCCCTTTGAAAACCTGAAACTATAAGAGTTTACAAATGTATTTAGGGAAGAGCAGTGATATTACAGTATCTCTTGAACTTGGGTAATGTGTGGTCCCTTTTAAAGAAAAAACAATTCTCAAGGACCTTGGTGTTTATTTACATTATTTCTAGCACAGGGTTACTTAATCTGTACAACCTTAAATCTAGGTATGAATTCCTTATATACAGCTAATATACAACTTTAAAACCAAAGCAAATTCACAGATGAGATTCAAACAAAACTATAAACTCGGTAATTCTAATTAGCAACATTTATCAGCATGACAAAGGGTCTTGTTTTCCTAATCTGAATCAAAGTTTGAAATGTAAAATGGAACTCACTTCTCTGGTTAGGGTTTTTTTTGTTTGTTTACTTTTTTAGTTTGGCCTGCCTTTATTTCCATGTGTGGGTTTATGATCTTGTTTTCTCATTGCTTTTCTCTCTTCAAACGGCCACAGAACCTTCGTTTGTACCATGTGTTGTGATATCATTTAGCCTTCATTTGGCTCAAACGGAATATAAAACCAAAAGTAATCTCTGAAATCATAAGACTGAACTTTAGTTATAAGATGGGCATTTGGGTGATTGTCATTTAAGAGATACCAAAAGGACTTAAAATTTCCCAGATATTTCTAGATCCTGACAAATGTGTCTTAGGAACCATCAGGGCCCTTGATCTGAGTTTTAGAAACACTGATAGAGTTGGACTTGCCTCACATCGGGTGGCTGGGTTCCCAGTCCTGCTCTGCCCTCTGCTGGCTGTATGGCTTGGGCAAAACCTTGTTTCTATATCTGTAAAATGAAGGTGTTAATTTAAAACAGTGGTCCCAACCTTATAGTTCTAAGATTCTATAACATGTAGAATTTGTTTAAAAAGACATTACATGTATAAATAATTGGGTATGTGGTATAAGGAGAGTTGAAGAACTTTAAAACATTTGTTTTTGTATTAAGTTCATATTCTATTAGTTTTAAGGTCCATCATATAGATTTGGAGCATTTAAAAAAAAAAAAACCAAACTGTAAGAATTACTGGCTCTTTCTTAGCACCAATAGAATGGGGATGTTTTTATTATTAGAATTGTTCCATAGCCACTTAAAAATAACCTCCATTTTCTAAATATACTTAGACTCCAAACACATCAGTCAAAAGAATAAGATGATTTGGGACTTTTTTAAAAAAAATCCTCATGTATAAAACAAGAAGGTTTGAGTAAAAACACTATGTAGGAGGGAAAACTCAAATGATTTTGAATTTAAAAAACCTGCTTCAAAATATTGGGGATAGCACTTACTTAGAAGTAAATTCTAGGGCAAAACCTACAGACTGCTCCTGAAATGAGCTTAGTTAAATAAAATTCCATGAAGTCTGAACAACATCAAGAGTAGTTATGTATCTTTCAACCTTTATTTCTTGTTCTTAGGCCTCCTAGCAATTTCTTTGTTTCTTTTGAAAAAGAAAGAGATGGTACCATTTCCTGTTGGAATCATCATAATATGTGGCTGGGGGTAAGTTGGTAGTTTTCTGTTTGTTTACGTGTTCCTATATATACAGTGTTAAACAATAAAATTTGACTTCCAGGGCTGAAAGAAAGGGTTTAGTAGGCCATTGCTAACAAAAGAGAAGACCTGTCTTGGGGCATGGATTCTAAACTAGCAGCTGCATGGCTAGGTAGGAAAGACAACATGTCCATTGTTTGCAAGTGTTTTTATATATTAGGTAAGGGAAAGGGAGAAGAAAGATGTAAGGTGTTGAAAGAATTTATGTTAGCAAAGGGGTGGGAGAAAAGGAAGTGGGCTCTGGGATAGGCACAGAGTCCACAAAAAGAAACGTCCGCTCCTGTGGATTGGCTGCGGGCAGCAGTCCACAAAAGCCACTCAGTAAATATTAGCTATAATTATTAATTATTGTGAACAAAAAAGCAGACTCCTGGAGTTTGATGGTGCTTGGCTAAAAACTAACCTGTGGAAGTAGCCCCCTAGGAGTCAATCCGAAGTTCCAGCAGATACACAGAAGGTGCGCTGTCTTTCGTTAGTTGGCCCCCAGCCATTCATTGACTAACAGTTCTGTCTCTCTGTCTGCTGTAACTTAATTTAGAACATCTCAGAATTTTCTTCTTGTCAGTAGTTACTATTCATTATCTTTTCTCTCTAAACCCTTTTTATTCCAGAATTCCTGCTATCATTGTTGGTGTTCTTTTGATCACTGGAAAACATAATGGAGATAGCATTGACTCAGCCTTCTTTTATGGAAAAGAACAGGTGAGAAGAATGTATTGAAAGTTCTGTTCTTGAGAACATCTCTCTTGAGCTTGTTAATGTGTTTTTCTATACTTACTAGTACATTAAAATTAATTCTGAAACTCTATTCCAACTTACCACATATCACACTGGTGACCCTACATCACTTTTTAAAGGCATGTCTCAAACTGTGGTAAAGGTTTTACGGGTCTAAGTTTGTTTTTAGCTGAGGATTTCAGATGTTTGAAACTTACTGAGTCTTCTTAAACACACGAATTAAGTTTATTTTTTATTTTTATTTTTTTAATATATTTTATTGATTTTCCACAGAGAGGAAGGGAGAGGGATAGAGAGTTAGAAACATTGATGAGAGAGAAACATCTATCAGCTGCCTCCTGCACACCCCCTACTGGGGATATGCCCGCAACCAAGGTACATGCCCTTGACCGGAATCCAACCTGGGACCTTTCAGTCTGCAGGCTGACGCTCTATCCACCGAGCCAAACCGGTTTCGGCACGAATTAAGTTTAATTATGTTTCCTCTACTGAAGGAAAGAGTGATTAATTTAAAGCCATTTAATGAGTTAGCAATAATAATAAAAGCCAAATTCTTGATTTTCAATCCTGTAGTAAATATAAATTTCAGAATAAAAACTATCTGAGAGAAAATGTGCTTGAAAAGCTAGAGAAGGAGACTTGTGGGACCTGCTGAATCAGAAATTCTCCAGGGGGTAGGGCCCATAGATATGTGTTTTAGAAACCTCCTCAAATGATTTGGATTTCTTACATTTTGTTTTGTAATTTTTAATTTTATTGGGTTATTGTGAGAATAAATAAGATTATACACATAAAGGACTTAGACTAGTATTGCCATATAGCTAATACTCAGTAAATATTAGCTATAATTATTTATTTTTGGTATTATTACTATAACAGAGTCTCTAGTTGAAGTATGTTTAAACTATGTAATAAAGCGAGCAAAAACTTTGAAGAGAAGGGCTGCAAACAATTATTTAATTTACTTGTGGAAGAAACCAATGGCATTGATGTACAGTGAAAGAAGTATCTAGAAATCTTATATGATTACAAGCAAACTCTAATTTTTCTACAAGTAACTTACATCTCTTCCACACTCTTCTTTTTTAAGAACCATTGTTCTAGAGCATTTGTAGCTATGGAGCTATTGCATTTTCCACCAAAAAAGTACCCTTAACCTATTTGACTAAGATTATGAAGGTAGAATTGTGAAAAGTGGCTTAATGTCTTTTTGGCAGATGATCACCACATCGGTCACCCTGTTCTGCAGCATTGTGATAGCCAGCATATCACTCATGTGTATGAACCGCACCACCCAAGGCAGCTACGAAGATTTCAACCAGTCTCAGAACCACACAACAGCAGAGCCTGGGAACACTGCTTTTGAGGAGAGTCCAGTGCCAATAAACGAACCCGAGCCTTTTACAAGTTCTATCCCAGAAACAAGTATGATCCTTAAGTATAAAGAAACTCTTACATGCCTGTGTAGCATGTGTCCTAAATGTTTTGTTTAAGGGCACTTCCTTGAGCTACCTTCAATATCACAGGTATTTGTCAGATAAGGAACTTGAATGATAGTTGATAATAGAAAGAGCTTGCAAGTTCATTAGATTCTTGTTTATAAATCTTTTGTGAGGGCAATCTTTTTGTTAAATCCTAAAACTTCCTTGGACCTGAAAGTTTTAGAGAAAAGTAACAACTTAAGGAAGACCCTTTTTAGGAAACTAAGCATCTATATTTGTTAATGGAACAACTTGTATCAGGCAAGCACTATCAATAAAATGCTAAAGGAGACCTGACTAACACAGGGTTAATAGCATGTCCGGAGTTGGCAATATGAAATCAAAGGTTCAGTTAATAAAAGAGAAGGCTAGTGGTCTACTTACTGGCATATATCCAAGTTATGTTTGAAGGCAAAAACTGCCATAGTAATTTTCTTGGTGGCCATAATCTCTGTGTGTGTGAGTGTGTTTGTGTGTGTGTGTGTGTGTGTGTGTGTGTGTGTGTGTGTGTGTGTGACTTCTGTGACTAAATAGAGGAAAACTTACAGTTCTGTAGAAGATGGCTCTGTGTGATTTCTGTAAACCAATCTACCTGTAAACCAGCAAGAGATTTTTAGCAGTATTTTATTGAAAAAATTATAATTGTTTTTACTACATCTTCTAAATTAGTAGGAGACATGTTCTTGAAAGCAGTGAGTTTTGAACTAAACCTAAAGGAGGAGAGTGTTTAGGTGAATTAACAAAAGTGGTAAGTCCCTGTCATATTAGGCCTGGAGACCCCAAATAAGCATGGGGTTTGTGGATGCCACTGAAGACTTGTTCTGAAAGAAGAGAAGGGCCTTTGCTGAATGGTGGAAGGGGTTAGACAGACAGAGAAGGGTCAAGCCAAAGAGAGCTACCAAATTCAGACAGAGGCCCTAACCTGTTTGGCTCAGTGGATAGAGCGTCGGCCTGTGGACTGAAGGGTCCCTGGTTCAATTCCGGTCAAAGGCATGTACCTTGGTTGTGGGCACATCCCCAGTAAGGGTTGTGCAGGAGGCAGCTGATCGATGTTTCTCTCTCATTGATGTTTCTAACTTTCTATCCCTCTCCCCTCCTCTCTGTAAAAATCAATAAAATATATTTTAAAAAAACAAACAACAACAACAAAAAAACAAATTCAAATGAACTACCATAAGCAATAGAGCATTAGGACCTGAATGAACTACCATAAGCAATAGAGCATTAGGACCTGTTTTTGATGAGTTGAGTGATGAAATAAAAGCTGTGTTTTAGGAAAGTGTTCAAATTCTCTGAGTTCCCAAAGCACAGTGGAAACTAATGGAACAGCATGGATAAAAACATTTTTCCTTGTGTCACACAGTGAGAAGACAATGTTTAAGGGAGCTGATCCTCTGTCTGCCTCTCTACGTGTTAACTTTTCTGAATAAGTACATTTGAATACTTTTTGATACCTTGTGACAACGTTTCCAATGAGACTGCATGAGAAATGTGTGTGTGTGTGTATAAATGGATTTGTTTGTTTGGGTTTTTTGTTTGATTGATTTTTGGTTTTCTTTGGCATCTCTTGAAGTTGTCCATTTCTGTTGTGATTGGACTCTGTCCTCACATGTTATTTGATCTATGTAGGGTGCTGCTCCTGCTCCATGGGAAATGGTGAATTATGCTGCTCATCCACAGAGCCAGTAACAAACGTAAGCTCTAGTGGACCTACGACGCCTTCCTCTGAGAAAAGTGAGTATCCCTGGGTTATGAGGATGGGCCTATAAAAGCTACACTGTTTAAGAATATGTGTTCTCAGCCCTGGCTGGGTAGCTCAGTTGTTTAGAGTGTTGTGCTAATACACCAAAATTGCAGGTTGATCCCTGGTCAGGGCACATACAAGAATCAACCAATGAATGCATAAATAAGTGGAACAACAAATTGATGTCTCTCTTTTTCTCTCTCTTTCTCAATCAATCAATCAATAAAAATTAAAAAAAGAATGTGTTCTCAAATAAGATGGAGGAAAGTGCTAATAGGATAATCATGCATAGATAGAATACCCAGTTTAAAATAAAGTTTTTATGATGTAGTAATAGGTAGTATTAGATACATACATACACACACACACACACACATCAATTTTTCCAATAAATTTAATCCAAGAAGTGTAACCTAAACACCATTATTTTTTTGGCCTTCTTTTCTTGTCTTAGAAGCTGAGACTTCCTCCTCTCCCTTTCCCCAGGGCCAGAACTAATTAATTAGTGCTTAATTACATTTTGAATTCATATACTTAAAATATACCTTTTCTCATAAAAAGAGAAATCTTTAAAAATAATAACCTTTGGCATATAGACTAAGAGACTGAATCACATTTGTGGTCTGGATTTCAAATTATTTAAAACAATTGTTTATAACACACTTATGTGAAGTTACAGTACACTTTTAGTTGGTTATCTATACTAATAAAAGGGTAATATGCTAATTAGACCAGGAGACCAGACATCTTCCTACCATCCGACTTCCTTCCGGACAAAGCCACGGTGGTGAGGGCCAAGGCAGAGGAGGTTAGGGGCAATCAGGCCAGCAGGGGAGAGCAGTTGGGGGCCATGAGGCTGGCTGGGGAGGGCATTTGGGAGCCATGAGGCCAGCAGAGAAGGGCAGTTGGGCGCCATGAGGCTGGCAGGGTAGGGCAGTTAGGGGCCATTAGGCCAACAGGGGAGGACAGTTGGGGGCCATCAGGCCTACAGGGGAGCGGTTGGGTGGCAGTCAAGCCAGTAGGCAGGCAAGTGATTAGGAGCCAGCGGTCCCGGATTGCGAGAGGGATGTCAGACATCCCCCAAGGGGTCCCTGGTTGGAGAGGGTGCAGGCTGGACTGAGGGACCCCTCCCCCCATGCACAAATTTCGTGCACTGGGCCTCTAATATTAATTTATAATCAAAGTTTAAAGGGAAACAGTAAAAAGTCTTCTTTATAATGAAGCATAAGTCAACCATATTGCATTATGTTGGGTTTTTAAAAAATTTTTTATATATTTTTATTGATTTCAGAGAGAGGATGGAAGAGGGAATTAGAAACATCAATGATGAGAGAGAATCATTGATCAGCTGCCTCTTGCACACCCCTACTGGGGATCGAGCCACAACCCGGGCATGTGCTTTGACTGGGAATTGAACGATGACTTTCTGGTTCATGAGTCGACCCTCAACCACTGAGCAACACCAGCCCAGCAGGCATTATGTTTTTATATCACAAATGTGAGGAGTATAAGAAACTAGAGGCCCAGTGCATGAAATTCGTGCAAGGGTGGGGTCCCTAGGCCTGGCTGGCAATCAAGGCTGATTAGGTTCCCTGCCTCCCCACCTCCTCACCTCCCCACCTCCTCCTTCCCTCACCACCTGCATGCTGCCACCATGTGGTTCCATGACTCCCCGCTTACCCCCTCCTCCTTTCCTCACCACCCACATCTGCCGCCATTCACCCCCGGTTCCCCAACCCAGCTCAGGGGCCCGGCCCCGCAGACCCTGCCAGCGGGGGAGGGGGGGGAGAACCAAGAGGTTGGCCTGCAGGCCCCATCAGTGATAGGGGCCTGTGGGCTGAGGGCAGCTCCTGCGTTGAGCGTCTGCCCCCTGGTGGTCAGTATGTGCCATAGCAACCGGTTGTTCCATCGTAACCGTCGCTTAGGCTTTTATATATATAGACTAGAGGCCTGGTGCATGAAATTTGTGCACTGGAGGAGGGGGTCCCTCAGCCTGGCCTGCACTTTCTCACAGTCCGGGACCCCTCAGGGGATGTCCGCCTGCTAGTTTAGGACCCCTTGCTCCTTACCGCCTGCCTGCTCGCTGCTCCTTAATGCTCGGCTCACTGCTCCTTAGCACAGCCACGGAGGTGGGAGAGGCTCCTTCCACCACCACTGCACTCGCCAGCCATGAGCCCAGCTTCTGGCTGAGCAGCGCTCCCCCTGTGGGAGCGCACTGGCCACCAGGGGGCAGCTCCTGTGTTGAGTGTCTGCCCCCTGGTGGTCAGTGTGCATCATAGAGACGGGTCATTCTGGTCATTCTGCCGTAACAGTCGCTTAGGCTTTTATTATATAGATAATGTATGCAAATAACTTAGCACAGTGAGTGTGTATAAAGTAAATGCTCATTAAACATAATAGTAGCAAAAGTAGTTATTATTCAGGCAGGGTTTATATTTGGCTGTCATTTGTTGACTATAAATGAATCTTAAATAGTGGAATTTGCATTTTCATAAAAAGAAGTAAAAATATGTTGGATGTTGGACCTTCACTGACTTTCTCTTAGGAAGTCCCTTTTGACATTTTATTAAACTTTCAGTTTTTGGGGGGTTTTTTTGTACTTCTTTTCTAAAGCTAATGTTTCTTTACCTGAGAATTCCCAAGGTTTCCTCATTTTTTTTCTTCTTATACAATATACCTAATAGTAAAGCCCATTGACAAATTCAACATGTACTTTTATTTAACAGCATTTTTTCTCCAAAAATCTTGTGCTTTGCTTATTTGTCATTTTCTTCATTAATAATGCTGATTTTTTTTAAACAAAAGGTACTTCTTCAATTCTCTGATATTTTGTGAAAATTACATAGAATGGAGCCATCATAAATTGGCTTTGTCTGCTCACACAATTTAGTATCATTTCTAAGCCTAAAATAAAGTCTAAAAGAAATAAAACCATGGACCATGGACGAATGAGAAATTTTAGAGTTTTATAATATAATTAATTTCTCAACCACAAACACTGGCATAGCACAAAGGCAAAATAAATATTGCAATGTATAAGAAAGGCAGATGAAATTATTGAACTTTTTAAAATCTATTTTTATAATATTTGTACATAATATTTTAAGTCCAGGTTATTATATATACTGTAGAATTTTCCTACATGAAGATAGACAGCAGTAATTTTTATTAAAACAGGGTAATACCAAAGAGATAGTTTGGCAGCCTACTTTCTTTTTACTTAGCAACATTGTAAACTTTCCCCCATGCCATTAGCTATTATGCTAGATCATGTTTAAATCTCTGGGAACATATGGCTTTTTCTATACATTGTCTTTAGGAAGTAAAGTTTTTATTATTAGCTTGAGGGTAAGAGCCATAAAACTGTGTGTTTTAGTCACTAACTTTCTGAAACAAGACGGTATGTTAGACATATGTTTTGTAAAAATGTTCTCCCCTGATTTTGATGCTATATACTAGTATAGTGAAACTGAGGAAGGGAAAAAAAAACGGTTCTTGGGAAAGGCCCCTCACCTCTATTTTAGAGTCATGCCTGTGACTTGATTTGGTTCTATATGTGAATAAAATATATGATATTTTTTATTTGGTTCCTTTATTTTATTTGATAAGTTTTAAACTCTTTAATGAAAGCTAAGTGGTAGTAGTAAACTTGTTTTACAGTTATCAAAATAGGGTATTTGTGACCAATATGTACGTTTATTACAGGTGAAACTTGAATTATTAATTTAGACTTAAATATATATATATTACATTGTTGAATAGTGTAGAAGGGAACTATTGCATACTACTCATGTTTATGTGTGGGGTTTTTTTTCAAATAAAAACACCCTACAAGTAGAACTCTTGAAACAACATGAAGGAGCCTTCCTCAGATTTCATCTAAAATAATATACTGGTTCAGAGCTGAATGTGCATATGTGGTGTTTTGCTTAGGAAGTCATTATGAATTTAAAATGCATTCAAATAAAAAGCTCTGATTACAAATTGTTGTACTTACTGTTTTATAGATGATCATTGTGAGAGTCGCTGTAACTCCCAGAGCTGCATATTAGTCCAGGAAGAAGAGCAGTATCTACAGAGTGGAGACCAGCAACTGACTCGACATGTGTTGCTTTGTTTACTTCTCATTATTGGCCTATTTGCTGTAAATGTTTCTTCTGATTTTGTTTTGGGGCCATTTCTTTACATGTTTGGCAAAGGTTTTATTAAGGCGTCTGGGAAAAACTTAGTTACTACTTCCCAGGGGAGTGGCAGCTAGGCCATCTGAATCCAAAATCTTGAGCTAAATGTTTTTTGGGGGAAAGAGGAATGAATAATTCACACTACTGTGTTGCCTAAATGTCCCGTAACTTATTTTGCTTAGAACCACTTACTCATTCTATACTCTGAACCTAGAATTTGGTAAGACGAGGTATCTTCATGATGTGTGCAGGGCCGCTTTTTCCTAGTGTACTCCTTAACTGACCTCAGTGGATAAACGCCCGCATGGTCTCTCAGAAGATATTCCTCAGATAAATAAACTTCAAAAAAATAATTTTTAAGTTATGAAAATAACATAACCACTTCACATAATAAATACTTACAAAATAGAGAAAAGAAGAAAAATATCCATTATACTACTGTCTTCTATTTTTTAATACATTTTTCTAATCATATATACAGATTTATATTCTGCTTTGTCACTATGTCAAGCATTTGCACGTTGCTTCATAGTTGTTCATAACCATTACTTTTAATGGCTCCTTAGTAAACCACAGAGGAGATACATTATAATTAACCAATTCCTTACAGAGCCTTCCTAGTTTTTAAAAATGCTCTAATAAACATTTCCATGCAGTATATTTCCTTATGATAGATTCTCCAAGTTGGGAAACTTGGATCAAATAGTATAAATATTTATTTGCCTTTGGGTGCATTTTACTAAGTTGTTTTCCAAAGGAGTAGTATAGGTTTGTAAAGTATCCTCACCAACATTGATTATTATAAACATTTTAACTAGATAATTTTATAGGTAAAATATGGCACTTTGTTTTTTAATGCATTTTTTAACTACTAAATGGTTTTTATAATTGCCTTTATGTCCTCTTTTGTGAATTGTCCATTGTTTTTATATAATTATTTTAGATGGTTCAAATGTAACTTGCCTAAAAGTAGAAAATGGACCATATAACTTATGAGGGACCCTCCTACCCTTTTCAAACTGGGATGCTCATTACACAGAATGATATCAGCCAGCACCATTTTAATTGCTGTTTAAGAACAAAAATCAAAAAGAAATGCTGCCAAGAATTGTTGCTTAGTGATGTGATTGTTTTCATTGTGTAGAACTAATTTTAAAATCAGTTCTGTCTTAGGCTAGTCGGCAGTCCTGATATATTATGTAAGCTCTGTATTGTGACTCATGTCTTCTTGCTTCAAATTTGATCAATCAGTCCTGTCTTAGCCTAGTCGGCAGTCCTGATATATTATGTAAGCTCTGTATTGTGGCTCGTGTCTTTTTGCTTCAAATCTGATCAGAATAGATGCTGTTTGAGTGACATCTGTCAAGAGGAGAGGTTGAAACTTCTTGTTTGAAAGACAAAGCCTCTATATTCTCTACATGTTTTTCCCTTTAGTCTTTTCTCCCTAATTATTAAGTAGTAGGTAAGTTATTGTTCTGTGTTCTGGATAGAGAGAAATGATTAGCTTATTTCATTTAAAAATACTATTTTCTCCTTCCTTTACAGAATCTTTCTAGTTGTTTATGGTGGCTATTCAACCAAGAGCCTGGAAGACTGTATGTTGAGTTACAGTTTTTCTGTGCTGTGTTTAACTTTGGCCAGGTATTTATTTACTGAGAACTTTGAGAGGTTTTTGTTTGTCTGGATGGGGTGATTGGGGGTGGCAGGATGGATGTGCTTTTCTTTTAAATCAAAAGGGTTTCGTTTGTTTGCCAGCTGCTGGTATACATGACAGCTGACAGCTGCTGCCTGTCTCTAGTAGAGATGGATTATTATATTGGTTAAAGTCATCACAATGCACACTGAGTGTTATAGTCAGAAATACCAAATCGGTTTTTTTGCTTTGGTTTTGAGATAAAGAATGATAATGTAAGCAACAACAAGATGTTCCAAGCACTTTTTAAACTTCGTGTGGTCTTAATAAGTCACTTTGGGAAAATGACTTACCTTCTCTGAGCCTTTAGTTTAGCCACTTAAATTGGTTTACATTATTTCATTTACATTTTGATATTTATTGAATAATAGGTACTTAAATCTTTTCTAAAAATTATAAATTGGTGTATAATTGGCCAGGTATAGATAGTAGTTACCATTCCTTGACAGGATATAAAATACTACCATTGGTAAGCATTTTATATTACCTATCCCATTTAAATATTCACAATACTTGCAAGGTAGACATTATCATCCTAGTTTAAAAATTAGAAACTAAAATTCTATGAAGAACTAATACAATGGTGCTATTGTCTTTATGTCACTATTAAAATGAATATTTAAGGATAAATGGCATTTTGCATATTGGAAAAATGTCTTTTATGTGCAAATTTCAAAATTTGATTCTGTAGTCAATCACTTACTTTTTAATTAGAGAATATTAGTCCCCCGATTGAGTATCAGGTGATAAAAAGTGCTATTTAAAATTATTGGGTTTTCCTATGAAATCTAAAAGAATTGGCCATGTGAATTAGTTAACATTTATCGGTAGATATCCCTGCAAGTTTTTCCATAACATTAATTTTTTTGAAATATTTCGAGTTTGTTTTGCCATTATTGTGGCAGCATAAATGGCCATGTCTAGGTAGACAAGTGACCTCAAGCAATTTATTACAGACAGACATGAGCATCTCAAGGGCTACTTGATGCCCACCTTTCTTTGGGATACTAAGATCAGATTTTGTACTCAAGAACTATAAAATACTAGGTGGAAAAATCATAGCCTCACTCAGCATTTTGCCTTTTTAAAGCCCACTCCAAGCTGAGCCATCCCAGGACTGGGACTGGGAAAGCTTCACAAACAAAAACAAATGCCAGAATGTTGCGTTTGAAATACTGCCCCCACAGCTATGGCTCAAGTGCTTCAAAGGAGTAAGAGAGATACCACAACCTTCCCCCACACATACCCTGCACTCCCACATCCCATTTTTCTCTTGGAGATGTATTGAGTGTTGTAGTCAGATCATTCCCTTGTGGTTATTTATAGTTCTGGGTGAAGAAAGGTAGGTCCTCATGTAATATATTGCATTCTCCATCCCAACTCCCACCCACCTGCACTTAGATCCTTACCCCATTGTGCCTGACAAATAGCAGCTCCCAACTTCCTGTCTCCCTCATCATCCTGATCGTGGCTCATATCTGTTGCCAGTTTGCCTCACCTCCTTTCAAGCCCTTTCACTAAGTACCAGCTAGCCAGTTTCATTTCACATAAGTTTTATACAGTTGCTGCATTATATTCAGATACTACAGCATTTTTAAATTCTATTCTGAAGTTTTAATAGAAAATTAATAAGGAAATACTTAAGTACAATGTGAAATATTTTTTCTTTTTTAAAAGGGAAAAACAAAGATATAAAGCCCTAAATGTTTTCATTTTCTTCAGTAAGCCAGCACACACGTATGGTTGCTCCGCTTGTTGTTGCTTACTGGTTTATATCACCCATCATGATTAGTAGGACAGATGATGGGCAGAGGCAGCCAAATATCATACTTGCCTCCAGGCAATAAAAATTTTAGAAGGTCTTCCTGTACATTTTATTTAAAATGTTGCTTTAATCATACACATTTGCTTTCCCCAAGCACTAAATTTGGTGGCTTCCATAATTTCTCTGTCTTGAAATGTTATTGTTGTATTCATAAAATCTAATTTTCTTTCTTCCATAGGGATTTATTTCCTTTGGCATCTTTGGATTGGACAAACATTTAATCATTCGACCTTTCAAAAGAAGGTAAATTTATTTGGAAAAAAAAATCTATATCTGTAGATGTTGCTGGAGGAAATGAGGCCCTTTCATGGAGTCGCAAGGAAAGCATTCCAGGGACCCACGTATGGGAGGATAAGGTTTAGTGGTGAGGTTTATTGTAGAAAGAAAATCAAAGGACTGTCCCGGGGCAGTTCCGTCCTGCTGTGAACCAAGTCCAGCCTTGTCTTCAACAAGCACAGAACAAAGACTGTGCCCAGAAATCCTGTAATTTGGTTCAGTCCATGTGAAAGCTTAGTCCAGTTTAGCCTCTGTCATCATCTGGCCAGCTTAGCTTCTGTTCCTGGCTGTCCTCCAGCTGGCGCTGCATTGCCATACACAGGCTCACACTTGGAGCCCATGGGGTGTGCCGGACCCCAGGTGGCTTCTAGGGCCACATGGCTGCTATGGAAAGAAGTGGCGGGAACAAAGGGGGAGAGCCCGTGTTACAGAGGGAGAACTTTGTTAAGCTGATTCTATTACCTTGGGCTTGGTAAGGACTAGGTGCTTTTTCAAACTAATCAATCAACTTCCTAATCTTTCATGGGCTTCTGCTGGTTCCTCCCCCTAAGAAATCCATGTTCTAGACCTTCCAGGGTTCTGTGTCCCTTATCCAATCCAATCCTTTCCCCAGGCTTGGCTCTTATTGCACATGCCTCCTAGTAGAAGCATCTTCCCCTGCACCATCTTGGCTTTGACTGGGCATGCGCCCAGCAGAGGAATTTCTCCTGCTGTTTTTATTCCTTCTCTGGAAGTGACCTATAATGATCTCTGGAAGTGACCTATAATGACCCACACTGCCCCTTCAGGGATTGGGTCCTGATGCAGCGGTGCCCGGGAAGCCTACGAATGCTGCAGCTTCCCGGTGAAGCAGGGTCAGTGTCCGATTCAGCTCCCCAGGTGGTTAGGCTTCTTAATGTCTGATTACCTCTGCTCCCTTCCTTTATTAATATCTACCTACCTACCCTGACATAAAGGTGATGACAAAGCCGCCTATTAAGATACTGATATTTTTAAGTCTTTAGTAACTAACTGCTGGGAGACCACAGAAAGTGTCAACAACCACCACAGAAAGGTTATCTGTTGATTCACATATTTGTTGTAAATAATTGCACAGAAGATATTAGAAGAAAACTATTATCAATCCAACTGCCCTCCCCAATCCAACATTGCAATTTGCATTTTAACCAGAAATAATGGATGCTGGTTTCTATCTGTGCCATTAACTACATAAAGTAAAATCAAATTTGAAAATTTATTTAGAAATGGAATAATTGGTGATGTGCCCCCAAAGGTCTATATTGGATTGTCTTTCTCCTTTGACCACAGAATTTCTCTATCAGATTGACAATTTGTAGAAAACTCAAGTTTTCATTCTAAATGTTTGAGTTTTCATAGCTTGGTGAAGAGTTGCTTTGAATTCAGACTGGAAATTTCTTTATGAAAAATAATGAAGGGAGCCCTAGCCAGTTTGGCTCAGTGGATAGAGCATCAGCCTACTGACCGAAGGGTCCCAGGCTCAATTGCAATTAAGGGCGCATATCATAGTTGCAGGCGCTCCCCAGCCTAGGCCCTGGTCAGGTTGCATGCCAGAGGCAACCAATCGATGTGTTTCTCTCACATGGATGTTTCTCTCTGTCTTTCCCTTTCTTCCACTCTCCCTAAAAATCAATGGAAAAATATCCTCAGGCGAGGATTAAAAAAAAAAAGAAGAAGAAAAAGAAAAGAAAAATGAAGTGAGAATACTCCAACTTGTGGGTGGGAGAAATGGTGGGGGAGGGGGTTTTAAAAAGTCTTGTACTTCATTTGTTTTCAAAGTCAAAATTAGTAGAAACTATAAGTGTTAATGGAGTTTCTACTAATAATGATATAAAAAGTGCCCAGTAAATGTTAACTGTTATTTCTTCTTCTCCTCCTTTTTCATCATCATTAATATCATCATTAAGATATAGTTGCCAGGGTCATAATCCTGTCATGGGAGAGGAAAAGCATAATAGAAAAGTCACTGAACTTAGTTAGCAGCTTCATAATGTTAATTAAATCAGTCAACAGAGCCAAGCCCGTGTGGGTCAGTGGTTGAGCATCCACCTATGAACCAGGAGGTCATGGCACATACCCGGGTTTCAGGCTCAATCTCCAGTAGGGGGCGTGCAGGAAGCAGCAGATCAATGATTCTCTCTCATAATTGATGTTTCTATTCCTCTCCCTTCTTCTCTGGAATCAATAAAAAAATATATATTTTTTAAAAAGTGAAGTAACATTTTTTAAAAATGGTCTGGGGCAAAAAAATTGTCTGTGCTGGCAGAAACAGAATTGTTCTGAACTCCAGATTTTATTATGTGCCTTTTGGGTACTGAAATTGGAAAATGATTAAATAAAATAATTGATCTCTGTAATTTATTTTTGCATTTCAAACAGTAGGATGTAGAATAAGAAACTTCATTTATGGTAGAAACTGAAATGGGTCAAACATGTCTGGAGGTTATTTTATAAAATGTCCAGAACAATTTAATAAACTACCCCACTGCACCCCACCTTACTCCCCCCAGCCTACTTTGAATAGGAAACTGAATGCAAGCTAAGTATGTTTCTGCTTCAGACACTAATGATGCCTTGGTGTTGCAGATGACAGCTTTAGTAAATGACAGCTTTGAAACAGCCATGTTGATGGGGTAATAAGCAGGACGGGTTCTCTCTCAGTGCTTTTATTTCCTTAAAAACAGTCTCCTTCGATTTTGGTTTTCAGACTTGAATTTCTATGGAACAATAAAGAAACAGCAGGAAACAGGGATTCTCCTGTTCCTGAGGAAATAAAAATGACCTGTCAACAATTTATCCATTACCACCGTGACCTCTGTATCCAGAACATAGTCAAAGAAAGAAGGTAAGTATAAGTTCCCGATAATTATATTTTAGGTGATAATTTTGGTTTGTAATGCAGTTGTGACTACATGATTGTTCTTTTTAATATCATATATACATGCAAAAGTTAAAATAGTATGGGTCATTTTATAGTTTAAGAAACAGCATACTATAAGAGCCATTATCACTTTGATTTTTATAATTTTAAATGTCAGATAACTTCCGATTTCCATATAAAATGGGAAAACTTAAGAAGGAACCAAAATGTACTTGAATATTAACATTCACTTCATGTTGACTATTAGTGTCTTTCACAAAACTTTGAGATACATTGGATTTAGAAGTGATTTTGTATTCCCCAGCTCTAGTTATTTCATATTACTAATGATATTGTCAAGAAAATGAAGTGAAATTTCTTCTCTTAATCAATTCTGCTGCTTGTTATTTACAGTAGCCAAGATATGGAAGCAACTCAAGTGCCCATCAATAAATGAGTGGGTAAAAAAGTGGTGGTACATATGTACAATGGAATATTACTCACCATAAAAAAATGAAAATTTAACATTTACAACAGCATGGTTAGACATAGAGGGTGAAATATGTCAAACAGAGAAAGATAAATACCATATGATTTCAATTATATGTGGGACCTAAAGAGCAAAATAAATAAGCAAACAAAATATAAATAGTCTCATAGATATAGGGAAAAGACTGATGGTTGCCAGAGGGAAGGGGAATTGGGGGACTGGGTAAAAAGGGTGAAGGGAGTATGAAGTACAATTGGTGGTTACAAAATAGTCACAGGGATGTGAAGTACAGCCTAGGGCAGCGGTCGCCAACCTTTCAGACCTCACAGGCCACCAGTGGTCCGTGGACCACCGGTTGGCGACTGCTGACCTAGGGAATATATTCAGTAATCTATACTAATAAAATCCTAGATGATCCTCCTGCCCTCACGTGATGCACTCACGTCATCACAAGATGGCCGCCACAAGATGGCTGGCAGGGGAGGGCAGTTGTGGGCGATCAGGACGGCAGGGAAAGGCAGTTGGGAGCAACCAGGCCTGCAGGGGAGGGCAGTTGGGGGCGACCGGGGTGGCAGCGGAGGGCAGTTGGGGGCGACTGGGCTGGCAGGGGAGCAGTTAAGCATCGATCGGACCAGCAGGGGAGTAGTTAGGGGGCAATCGGGCTGGCAGGCAGAAGCGGTTAGGAGCCAGCAGTCCCAGATTGTGAGAGGGATGTCCGACTGCCTGTTTAGGCCCAGGCCTAAAATGGCAGGCGGACATCCCCTGAGGGGTCCCAGATTGGAGACGGTGCAGGCTGAGCTGAGGGACACCCTCCTGTGCACAAATTTCGTGCACCAGGCCTCTAGTCTATATATATAAAAAGCCTAATATGCTAAGTGTCCGACTGTTCCTGCGACTGTTCAACCAGTCACTATGACACACACTGACACAGGGGGCAGATTCTCTGATCAGTAGGTTAGCTTGCTGCTGGGGTCCAGCTGATGGGGACTGGGCGAGATGGGCTGGACACGCCCTGGAGCCCTCCCACAGTCCCTCCCCAGCCCTGATCATGCACCGATGGGGTCCCTTGGCTTAGCCTGTGCCCTCTTGCAATCCAGGGCCCCTATGAGGATGTCTGAGAGCTGGTTTTGGCCAGATCCCAGCAGGCCAGGCCAGGGGATCCCACTGGTGCACTAATCTCTGCACTGGGCCTCTAGTATTTTAATAACTATGTATGGTGCCAGGTGGGTATTGAAGTATCAGGGCAATCACTTTGTAAAGTATACGCCTGTCTAACCACTATACTGTACACCTGAAATTAATATAAAATAATATTGATGTAAACTTTAATTGAAAAATAAAAATGCTTTACTCTTTAAAAAGCAGTTTTAGTTTCACAGAAAAATTAGAAGTACAAATATATCCCTCCAAAAAGAACTAGACTAAAAAATTTTCATTCTCATCTTATTTCAGAATTTTCTTTCACAGCATGTAAAATATTTTTTTAGCATTTGCATCACAGTTTAAATTAGTGTGTGGAGGACAGAAAAACACTCTTAACCTTCATCTAATCTTTCCAGTCATGTAGCCACTAAGCCACTGTGGCTATTTAAATGTGGCTGGTGTGATGGAGAAAATGAATATTTCCTTTTAGTGCTTGCTTTTAATAAACTTAAACTGAAAATTCACTGAAAAATTTTAATTCTGCTGCTTATTTTTCACCTCAAGTCCTAACCTTTAGTCTAAGGTATCATATTTATTCTTCTGATTCTCAAGATATGGAGTATGCAGCAGGAAATAAAAAAACAAATGTTACCAATATTTTTAGTTATTGTAAAACGAGATAAAAATAAACCAGAAAACCAAATACTTTTATGTCTATAACTGAAAATTTGAAAATTACCATTTAGGATGATTTATTTATATATTATTATGCCACTATATTTCATAATAACCAGAAGGCAACCTGATATAGCTAGTGGAAAGGGGACTCACTGGGTGGGCACCTGGGTATGCCACTTTTTAGCTGTGTGACACTGGGCAAGTTCAATTCTCCAAACCTTAGTGTTCCTCTTTTGTAAAATAGAGGCTGGGTCTCTGGATTGTTCCAAGTTAGGTGACAAAATCTATGGAAATGGTAAACTATGAAGAAAAGTTAGCTTCTCACCCTTACGAGCCAAACACAATTGTTTTTTAAAACTACTATTTAAATTTTTAAAAGGGAACTCCCTGTTAGCTCCACCAGGCCCCTGTGATTGCCCACAATCAGGAAGCATAGCTCTTGCCATTTGCAGGACTGCCAGCTGCCTTGGTCCCGGGCCGCAGAATGGGGCTTCGCTGGCAGTGCACTGCCCTACAGCCGCACAGAGGCACATTCTCTGTCTCTGCAATTCCGTGAGCTGTGCTTTAGCTGCCTGATCAGTCATCAGGAAGCAAAAATTATTCCCTTGGTGTTGGATAGAAGGTGTTGGGCTATAAATTAAAAGTCAGCATGCAAGATGAAGGCTCAGACTAAGGTTCTAATATTGAGGCTTCTGTTGAAAGTGATGTTTGGGTTGCAAAGCATAAATTAAGATATTAATAAGTAAAATACTGATGTCAACATATCATGATTTTATGTACTTGAGAAAATTTTTCATGTATATTAGCCTCTTTTCTAATTTTTATATTAAAATCTAATGTATATTCATTTGTGGTTAAATGTTTTAAGATTTTTGTCACCTATTCCTTATTTCATCTTGATTTTCTTTTTTAAAATTTGTTTATTGGTGAAAGTATTACAGATGTCCCCTTTTTTTCCCATTGACCCCCTCCACCCTGCACCCACCCCTCCCAGGCCTTCACCATGCTATTGTCTGTGTCCATGGGCTATGCATATCTATATATATATAAAAGCCTAAGCGACCGTTTCACCAAGTCGACCGAACAACCGAACGACTGGTCGCTATGATGGCGCACTGACCACCAGGGGGCAGATGCTCAATGCAGAAGCTGCCCCCTGGTGGTCAGTGTGCTCCCACAGCCAACCTCCCACAGCTGGCCAACCTGTGGTCCCTCCCCCCGGCCGGCCAGCCCTGATCAGTGGACAGCCTCCCGCGGTCCCTCCCCCTGGCTGGACCCAATCAGCCCCGATGGGCCCCGATCACTGGCCAGTGCACGAATTTATGCACTGGGCCTCTAGTATGCATATAAGTGCCCCAGTCATTTCATCTTGATTTTCATCCACTGTTTCCCAAGCACTTTGGGTTTTACAGCTTGACTGATTCTTCTGAACAGATTCATATTATCTACTAGAGGCCCAGTGCACGGCATTCGTGCACTTTGTGTGTGGGGGGGGAGGGGAAGGGTCCCTCAGCACGGCCTGCACCCTCTCACAGTCTGGGAGCACTTGGGGGATATCCGACTGATGGCTTAGGGGAGCGGGCCTAAGCCATCAGTCAGACATCTTAGCGCTGCTATGGAAGCAGGAGAGGCTCCCACCACCGCCGCTGGACTCGCCAGCTGTGAGCACAGCTTCTGGCTGAGCAGCGCTCCCCCTGTGGAAGTGCACTGACCACCAGGGGGCAGCTCTTCTGTTGAGCATCTGCCCCCTGGTTGTCAGTGCATGTAGTAGAGACTGGTTGTTCCACTGTTTGGTCGATTTGCATATTAGCCTTTTATAATATAGGATTGCACATTGTATGAAAATGTACAGAATTCATTTGGTTGTTTTTTTTACATTTCTTTCCCTTGTTTATTTGTTTTTACTTGAGGCACCCCACATTTGCATTAGGAAGGACATTTTAAAAATCTCAGATTTGTAACAAGACCAATCTCACTTATCCTTCCCTGGCTTCCTAATGCAGCAAGTTGCTGACATATCATCAGTAAATCTGTCTTGGCTGCTGAGGGCAAGAAGAAAGGCTATTCATGGGCAGTGTGATAAGCAGAAAATACAAAGTTTGATTTGAGTAGTTTAAATTGTCCTTCTTAAGGAGCTTGTAAAATATTATTTAATGTTTCTGAGGTAAATTACTTATGAGTATAATTTACTAAATATATAATATTCAGCTGTCTGCAGAATGTATCTGATCATAAAAGGCTATCTACTATAAAAAGAATATTTATTTGTAGATGAATTTATGTTATCTGAGTGGATTTTTTGGTTTAAGCATTTCCATTTTCACAGGCATTATTGGCATTTTTTCTCCAGTGGGTCTTTCTAGGGTTAGGTGAGTTAAACCCTTTATATTCAGAAGAGGTCATTCCTGCCACAGTTTTAACTATCATGCTGTCTTTCCCTGTCTCCTCCTATTTTTCCTTGCTTGTCTTCTATCACGCAGTGCTGATACCAAGTTTACAGACCATATGGGTGAATCATTCCTTTGACATACAGGTGTGGTGCAAAGACTTCGGCTGGGACCTTCTGTGGCTGTGACCTGGTGAACTGGTTAATTGAAGTTGGCCTCGCCTCTGACCGTGGTGAAGCTGTTATATATGGAGACAGACTGGTGCAAGGAGGAGTCATCCAACATATCACCAATGACTATGAATTTCGGGATGAGTACTTGTTTTACAGATTTCTTCAAAAGAGCCCTGAACAGAGTCCTCCTGCTATTAATGCAACCACAACCCAGCAGGAAAGATATAAAGAAATTGAGCCTTCATCCCTATCCCCTAAGACCTAAGTTATGAAGGAGAGAAGCCCACATGAAGTTGTATCTAGCCCCAGGTCTGTTCTCTGACCCTCAGGTGCCTCTTCTGTAAAATATGGTGTGTTCCCACCCCATGCTAACATTCTGTGATTTTATGTGTATGTAAAGCACACAGGAAACTGACTTTAGGAAAAATTTAAAAATTTAAAATTCTGAATGAATATAACAACTAATTGTTAAATAATTATTTAAAACTAATTACGCCAACATTTTAAAACATTTCTTCCTACAGCTGTTTGCTCTAATTTCAAAATCAATATCCAATTTACTATTCCTTTCAATTGCCAAATTTGGCAGGTATATTGCTAGTAGAAAATGGACCTTAAATTATGACAACTTTGCACGTATTGATAGTACCTCCTAAAAAAGGATTTACTGCTTCTAATAAGAGGCCTTCTTATTATATTTTCTCCATTTCCTTGACAAATAGTACTCATTAAAACTGGAAACACTATTTTTTTAAGGTTCATCTTTTCTTGTTTTTCTATCCATAATACTAACTGTGCCATTAGAAGAGCAATAAGAACTTCCATAAATCTTATCATCTACAAAATCCATCAACAGAAGTATAGTTTCATCTTTAACTTTTATGCTAAAAATAATAATTTGAGATTTGTTTAAATTTTATCAAAAAATTATTGCTATGTGATGTATC
This sequence comes from Cnephaeus nilssonii, assembly GCF_951640355.1. Lineage (NCBI taxonomy): Eukaryota > Metazoa > Chordata > Mammalia > Chiroptera > Vespertilionidae > Cnephaeus > Cnephaeus nilssonii. The sequence continues at coordinate 43,706,032 of NC_137081.1, forward strand.
ATTTATGCCGTTTGCACAAAGCATCACAGTGTGGAAGGATAACCCTGTTACCTTATTCCTTGTAATTAAAAAGAAGAAAAAAACTATGTACTTCAAGCCAAGATTTTGAAATTCTAAGCCTAACATCCTACTTTTACATTTAGAATTTAGTCTTTCTTGTGTCCATGTATAAAAATCAATAAATTTGAAGATTACTAAGTGTTGCCCTCAGATAAGCTTTATGTTCCTTCAGTAAATTAAAAAGAAATCTATGCACATGACCTTTGAACCTCCACTTACTAGGTGTCAGTTTTGGTTTAACTTATTTAAAACATGTTTTAAATATTTATTTATCTCATACTTTCAGTGTCTCATATGTAAAAATCATTTAGAAAATAATTTATAGGGTTAAGTCATTTAATAAGTACTTTTTAAAAACCTGCATGGAAGCCTAATGTATTTAGCAAGTACAGGCATACCTTGGAGATAGTGTAGATTTGGTTTCAGACCACCACAATAAAGAAAATATTGAAGTAAAGTGAGCCACACAAATGTCTTGTTTCCAATGCGTATAAAAGTTATGTTTACCCTATACTGTAGTCTGTTAAGTGTGCAATAGCATTATGTCTGAGAAACAATGCAGACACCTTAATTAAATATACTTTATTGCTATAAAATGCTAATCATCATCTGAGCCTTGAGTGAGTTGTAACCTTTTTGCTGGTGGAGGCTCTTAACTTCAATTTGTAAAAAATGCAGTATCTGTGAAGTACAATAAAGCAAAACTCAGTAAAACAAGATATGCCTGTAAATACATTAGTGTGTAATATTAACCTATAGCAATTTTAAGTTATGATTAGGGAATGAGGATATTTTTCAGCAGAATTGTCTTGCTGCAGAACTTTTATAAAAAAATATGACCACAATGTAACTCTCAGACTGCTCAGGAGATAGCATAAAACCTCACTGTTGTGCCAGGAGACTTTTATAGCTACAGCAAGAGATACTAACTCACATGCATGCAGGCAACTCAAACTCAAGTGGAAAATTTGTTGTGTTTGTGAACAAGTCATACTACACATGTTCGGTTATTTGCACGAGCAGAATCAGCAGCATCTTTTTCCATGAGAGACATTAAAAGAAAACAAAAAAACAAAAACAAAAAACCCTGGGTCAAAATGATTTGCAGGTTTAGAAAAAGAAGGCTTTTAAGAGATGTTTTTAGGATTAAGGATATGTTAATTTTATTAAATTAAAATGTTTGTAACTTTTACTCTCTCACTGACAAAGCAAGTTTCTCAATAAAAATACCTATTTCAACTTGTATTGACATCTTTTCTTTGAGTAATCTGAACAATGCAGAAGCCATTATAGAGGTATTTTCTATGTTTTTAATGTTTTCTTAAATGGGTCTCCTGAGATTGTTCCATTCTTCGTGACCCTGAGGGATCTGTGCACAGGCCTTGTCAATTATGCACTCAGTAAACTCTTTTTATTGACTCACATATTTCATAATTTTTAACATGCAGGGTCACAGCTGGGAAAATTATGATACAATTTTGACTAAAATCTACCACTTGTATGCTAATCTTCAACATGATCAATTGTTCTTTTCTTTGTTCTCAGTGAGTAAGTAATTCCATGACTAGCTTGTGCTTAAATTTCAATATTTTTAGAATAAGGTCAAGTGTACTTGGCATTTTCAGAATAGCGATTAATGGTCAGTAAGTTTCCAAAGAAAAATGTAAAATTATTATTTAACATGTTTCCTATGCAGCAGAATATAGCTGTTAGGTTTTGTCTCTTCATATCTCATATTATGGGAAATACTATATTACTTTAGACCACTGAACATAGATAGTCAAGTGATGAATGATGGTTAGAAACAGCTCAGAATCAGAAATGTTATCACCATTCTTCAGGAAAAGATAGAATGACAAATTTCTACGTGTGGTATGATAAAAGCCGGAAGTAATTAAAAAGAGAAAACATTCACTCTGTAGTACCTGTTTTTGGCAAGTTTTATAAGTAGGTAATAATTTTACAAAATTCTAGACTGAATAATTATTTCTAGGAGAAAAATTTTTATTGAAGATTAATATATAAATTAAGGTTTTCATCAAAGATCAAATGAGCTTTCTCTAAAATACTCGGTTTATTAGATTATTTCCTTGATTTATCACATAATTATAAATAATAAACATCATTTAAGGGTTGACCCAAACAAAAAGCTAAATTTTAGCTACTACATATTTTATTTTTAGGAAACACATGAAATTTAAGAAAATCTTAAGTTTTCTAAAATATACTACAAGGCATTAATTACCCATATAAGTACCAAAGCCCAAATACCACACTGGATTTATTGAGTGAAAGTGTCCTAAATTGTTTTATAAATTAATTTACATAACTTCATAATAATCCGTGTCTTTATCTGGGGAGTTCTTATTCCCATTTTGAATATGGAAAAAGGCAACAGGTTGACCTGAGACTTATCAAAGACTACCAAGTTGTACAGATTGATTGTCCACCTAATTTTCTTAACTTTACAGATAGAGAAGAGGATTGTATAAATTTCCATCAATACTTGAATGTTCATTTAACAAAATATTTATTGAGCTTGTGCAGACAGAATATTGAACACTGAACATACAATTATGGAAAAAAATATGGTTCCTAGCCTCATAAAGCTTCTATTTTACTGTGGGAGACAGATGTTAAATACATAACATTTACGATCAGGATCACATGTGGCTCTGAGTATATATAACAAGAAACCTGACCTGGTGTGGAGTGGGGAAAACTTCCCTGAGAAAACCATGTTTCAGCGAAACTCTAAAGGATAAAAAGAACTACTTACATAAAAAAGAGCAAATGAAATGAATGTGGAAGCAGAGAGTACAGACATGATATAGAAACTGGGCACATTCAAGTAATTGAAAAAGCAGCATAGCAGAAATTTTTAAAAAAACAACAGTGGCTTCCAGTCAAGATGGTGGCTTAGGTAAATGCGATACTAGAATCCTCCCACAACCACATCAGAACTGCAACTAAACTACAAAACAACCATCATTCAAAACCACCTGAAATCTAGCTGAAGTCCTTCAACTAAGGATTTCAAAAAGAAGCCACATCAAGACTGGTAGGCAGCTGGCCAGAGTTGCTTAGTTGGTTGTTGTTTGAGCATCATCGTCCTATGCACTGAAAGGATGCCAGTTCAATTCCCAGTCAGGGCACATGTCTGAGTTTTGGGTTCATTCCCTAGTTGGGGCATGTATGGAAGGCAACCGATCAATGTTTCTCTCTCACTCAATATTTCTTTTAATTCTCTCTCTCTCTTCCTCTTTCTAAGCATGTCCTCAGGTAAAGATTAAAAAAAAAAAAAAGAGTGGTAGGCATGGCAAAGATGCTGTATGATTCTAACTATATGATATTCTGGAAAAGGCAAAACTGGAGACAATAAGACCTGTGGTTGCCAGGGGTTAAGGGGAGGGAGGCATGAATAGGTATAGCACAGAGGATATTTAGAGCAGTGAAACTATTATTGTAGATACATGTCATTACACATTTGTCCAAGCCCATAGAAAGTACAATAACTGAACCCTAATGTAAACTATGGATTTGGGTGATAATGATGTGTTAATGTAGGTTCATCAATTATAACAATCCTACTACTCTGGTGTGGGACAGTGGGGTGGTTGGTCAGAATGGGACAGGAGGATATAGGAACTCTGTACTTTTGCTCTAAACCTAAAACTGCTCTAAAAAATAAGATCGTGGGGTTTGTGTTTTCTTTAGTTTTAGGAGGGAAATTCATGATTAAATTTATCATTTTAACAGATCCCTTTGGCTGCAGTGATTCTTGTGGATGGAGATAAAGAATTAAGTTAACTGCAGTTGTCCAGGTGAGAGATGGTGCTAGTTTAGTCGCAGGTGGTGTCAAAAGATAAAGTGAAAATGTGATAGCCTTAGAGAAATAAGATTAAAGTATGTGTCCCTGAATAAATCAATGTACTGCTTACCCTTAGTTCCTCATATACTAAAAAAGAGAAAGGGCCCTGACCAGTTTGGCTCAGTGGATAGAGCGTCGGCCTGCGGACTGAAAGGCCCCATGTTCGATTCCGGTCAAGGGCATGTACCTTGGTTGCGGGCACATCCCCAGTAGGAGGTATGCAAGAGGCAGCTGATTGATGTTTCTCTCTCATCGATGTTTCTAACTCTCTCTCCCTCTCCTTTCCTTTCTGTAAAAAAATCAATAAAATATATTTAAAAGAAATAGAGAAAGGGAGGAAATACATGGGGTTTGGCCAACCGTCTTCATGATTTAGGGAGAATCTATCACTGAATCACACTTAAGGCAAACAGAATTAACTGAGAACCTGAGATAGCTATCATTTCTTTTTTTAATGGCAGCCTTGTATTAAACAAGAGCAATATCAGGCAGATTGTGGTTTTTATGAGAGAACTTTTAAAAAATAATTTCCTGGGTACTCTTTATATATAATGGTCCACTACTTTAGTAACAATCCTCGTTGCAATGATAGTGACTAATAAATATGATGATATAATCAAAATCCTAAAATGGACATTTCTAGAAACCAATAAATATATAATGTTATTTTGAGTTGGGTTTTTCTATTGTTTACTAGAGGCCCGATGCACGAAATTCATGCAAGAGTAGGCCTTCCTTCCCCCGGCTGCCGGCACTGGCTTCCCTCTGGCACCCGGGCTTCCCTCCAAGACCCGGGCTTCCCTCAGGCCACCAGCAGGCACCCAGGACCCGGGCTTCCCTCGCAACCCCGGCTTCGTCCAGAAAGTCGTCCGGAAGGACATCTGGTCTAATTAGCATATTATGCTTTTATTATTATAGATATTTACAACTTTGGCCTTTGGTAATCTCAATGTACTTTTTAAAAATAAATCTTTATTGTTCAGATTATTATAGATGTTCCTCTTTTTCCCCCCATAGCTCCCCTCCACCCAGTTCCCACCCCACTCCATGCCCTTATCACCCCCCCACTGTCCTCGTCCATAGGTGTAAGATTTTTGCCCAATCTCTTCCCGCACCCTCCACACCCTCTTTCCCCCAAGAATTGTCATCAATGTAATTTTAACAAAGTTTTATAAACTTTGGGCAGAGATTATTACTCATTTATAATGTCCACAATATATTATACATTAAAATGTTCATAATACACTAATAATTCTATTTCATTCTTACTATCTCCTTCCTATTTTTGTTTTCACAGAGTAAAAGATGTAAAGGATGAGAGAAATTTGAGACACAGAAATGATATTTCCTATCCCATTTCCTAATCTCCCACACAAACTCTTCTAAAATATTAACATGAAATCCTACAAAGGGGTAGGGCCAAAAAAAATGCTACAAAATTATAGCTAAAGGCTCATTGGTCATCCAAGTCTTGACAAAGAGCATATTTGAGTTTAATAAAAGTACATTTTCAGAATGAATCTATATAATAAAAGCCTAAGCGACCATTACGGCAGGAAGACCGGTCACTATGACGTGCACTGACCACCGGGGGGCAGATGCTCAATGCAGGAGCTGCCCCCTAGTGGTCAGTGCGCTCCCACAGGGGGAGCGCCACTCAGCTAGAAGCCAGGCTCACAGCTAGCGAGCGCAGCGGCGGTGGCAGGAGCCTCTCCTGACTCTGCAGCAGCGCTAAGGAGCAGCGAGAAGAGCGGTAAGGAGCAGTGAGCAGGCGGGCAGTAAGGAGCGAGGGCTCCCAGACTGTGAGAGGGATGTCCGACTGCCGGCTTAGGCCCACTCGCAGGGAGCGGGCCTAAGCCGGTGGGCAGACATCCCCCTAGGGGTCCCGGACTGCAAGAGGGCGCAGGCTGGGCTGAGGGACCACCCTCCTCCCCAGTAGACAAATTTCGTGCACTGGGCCTCTAGTACACTATAATAAGACTTAATGTGTAAATCTGGAACACTTTGTTAGAGCTGGTTAACATTTGCCTAAAGCACACAAAACTTCACTAAGACAATATTTTTCATTATTAAAGAAAAAAATTCTTTCTTGTAATTGAGGACAATACATAATTATAATAAACTTAAATCCATTAATTATTTTAATGTTTCATGCTTTATGCAGAATTGAATATGTTATTTGTAAAAAGTTATTGTAGCTACAAAAAAAAACAACATGGGTCAGTACCTGATGTAACAACTGGCTATCCCATAATATATGTGTCTAATTTCAATGTTATTTTCTTTCTTGATATTTCATCAATTATATGCAGTTTTAATAGTCAAGCTATCACTTGAATGATATTAAAGAATAATCATATCTGCTCACACTAGGTTCATATCATTTACCACGGTGATTGATTCTGACTTTGAGGAAGATTGTTGACCATTTAGATGATCATTAAGAATTAATATTTAACTTATAAATTTGAATTTCATCTTTTGCACACTGAGGAAAAAGATTAACAATTTTATCCACATCAAGATGCTTGTTTTGAAGGATTGATTCCATCTCTTTGAATAGTTCTTTCTCCAGTTTTCTCATGTTCTCCAACATTGTTTTGGCTTTTTCCTGAACAATTAAAAATAACAATAAATGAACACACACACGTCTCACCAAATTCTAACCAACCTCTATAGGCAAGGTTTGTTCATTCTGGTTTCTACTTCTTGTTTGGTTCCCTTCCTCCTATTCTTTAGATATAGAAGAAATAAAATTCTTTCAGAGAAAATCATTGTTCTAAAGGTCGAGTTATTTTATTAACCCCAAATTGTTAGTTATTTTTAGTAGAAAAAAACAAGAATAATTATGTAGGATTAGTCTATAAGCAAGAAACCTAAAAGACAAATAACAGAACTGTTGAAAATCTGGTATTAATTATGTATGGAAATGCTGCTGAAAATTGAGGCTGAGATATTTTTATGAATTTGGATCTTCTATATTTAAAAATAATATTATCAGAATAAACAAAGGAAATAGCACAGTAATGTTCAAGGGAAGGAGCAACTAAAATATAAGAAAATTACTATAAAGTGAGCGTAATTTTTAAAATTTGAACCATTATGGGGCAAAACAGCACAAAATAAAGATACTTAACCTTAACATTGTATACAATTGTCTTCTGAAGAAGTTTCATTTCATATCAGTGAAGAAAAAATACATTTTGCCTATAAATTGTTTTGGAATAATTGGTTACCTCTTTGGAAAACAAAGTTAGAATCTACTTTATAGCATATTCAAAATTAAATTCCAGATGAATTAAAAAACTGAATATTTTTTCAAACATATATACCTACTGGAAGAAAATACAGAAGTTACAGTTATCTTGAGGTAATGCAGGCCTTTTGAAGCATGAAATCAAGATGCTTTAAAGGAAAAGACTAACAAGTATAATTGACTACATTTAAAAATTTTGTCTGTAAAGAAGTCAAATAAACAAGTTGAGATTAAAAATTTGAAATGTAACGAAGACTTACTATTCACATAGTTTGCCTCTTTGAGGCAGAAGACAAAACAACCAAGAATCAACTGAAAAATAAACCAAGAAAAAGGATAGGCAAGTCTTTTAAGAGGAAATACTAATGGCCAATAAACATATGAGGAAAATTTCAACCTCATTAGTAGTCAACAAATGTAAATTAAAACTGCAAGTAGGATTGACTTTCCCTAAGACACAGAAGTAGTTATTTGTAAAGCCAGGACTAGAACCCAACTCTTTGTCACTTCTAGCCTCAAATTCTATTGTCTTTCCATTACTTTTTTTTGTCAATCACTATTTCATGCCCATTAAATAAAGCCTAAAATAGCAACAGCTTTTAAAATTTTATTTCGGTATTACTTGAGAAAATATCAATCAGCAATTTAATTTAGTTTAACAAACATTTAGTAAGTCTACAAAACTCACCTCCCAGAGCAGTATTGAGGGGAAAGGAAGCTGACAACTCTAGAAAACTAGCAAAAGCGATTTGGGCAATGAGGAGGCTGCTGGGGAGGATGAGTGAGGGGAAATCCCTCCAGAGCAGACACTCTTGAAACATATCACTGAGGAACTGGAGCAGAGGCAAGAAAAACCAGAGGACTCATCATATTTCACAGTGTTGTGTTGAGTCTGGACAGTAAACGAGGCCCAGGGAGTGGATGACACCTCTGGCCCAGTGGACTGGGCCCTAGTTAGCACACAGTGGACTCCTAGAACAAAATGCTTGCCTTTCACTCCTTGCCACCAGGCTACCAAAAAGTGTTTACACTGTAGGTCAGAAGTGAAAACAAACTGGGCCCAGATAAAGCAAATAGGAGGTCTCTGCTTTAAGCATAAGCAAGGTGGGGATGGCAGGGAGAGGCATGGCAACTCTGCAAACATGCTACAGACAAAATAAAAGGAAAAAGCATTTAATTCATTTAATGTAGATAGAATATAAATACATATACCTTGATAAATTATAGGCAATTATAGGAATTATAGGCAATAAAAATGAGGAGTTGGTGGAAACAGGTGAGAAAAATGTATAAAATGGCCAATCTTTTCCTTCATAGCAGGGAATCTGTTAAAAGCCTTTCTGTAGCCCTTCCATTTCCTTCTAATCTTTTTTTTTTTTTTTAATCTCTGAGGAAGAGAGAGAAGAGGGCAGAAGAGGTATGGATATAAAATTATTAATCTATCCATCTGTCTATCTACCCCCAAAAAATACATATGCTTATTTCTGAAGATAAGATTCTAGTGATATTTTAATCTTCTATAGTCTTCTATAATGCTTACATTTTAAAATAATAAGCATTTATTATTTTTTAAAAGCTCCAATTAATTATTATTATTATTTTAAGTCAATGAGTCCTTAAAGCACTTTCAATTAAAATTAATCTGAATCTGTATGCTTAAGAACATTATATAAGAGTCCAGGTTAACTGCCCTCCAGTAGCTTTGTAATTTTGGGTGTGAAGTATATAATAAGCAAGCTACTTAAACTCTCTTGAAGTCTTAGATTCCTTATCAGTAAAATGGAGATAATAATAGTACCTACCTCACAAAGAGGCTGTGAAGGTTAAATGAAATATTCCATGTAATAGTACTATGGTGCTTGGTGTATAATAGTGCTCAATAACAAGTAGCTATTGATATTATGCTTAATATCCTACATCTCTCTAAAAGATTCACAACATATTCTTAATCATTATTTTTAACCAAAGATACAAAATAATAGAGCTCTACCACAAAGCATATAAACTATTTTTAAACATGTTTGTATATGAAGGAGGGAAAGAAAACTAAAATTCAAAATATGAATTGATTGCCCAGCTGATGTGGCTCAGTGGCTGAGCGTCGACCCATGGACCAGGAGGTCATGGTTTGAATAGCTGGTCAGGGCACATGCCCAGGTTGTGGGCTCAATCCCCAGTGGGGGGCATGCAGGAGGCAGCCAATCAACAATTCTCATCATTGGTGTTTTCTCTCTCTCCCTCTCCCTTCCTCTCTGAAATCAATAAAAATATATATTTTTTAAAGACAAAATATGGGTTGATTCATATTTTAAACTATTTGTAATGATAAACATAGAACATAATCTAATCATACCTCCTTGTTATCTATTATTTTCAATGCCTGTTGATGCTCTTGGTAGAGTGGGTGTCTTCTGTCAGGTTTAGTCTTAAAATGTGGCTTCTTTTTAACTGGGTCTTCAACTTCAAATGTTGGTGAACTGGTGTCCAGTAGTTGTGAAATATTTGGCACAAATATGAAAGGCTTAAAAACAGATCTAGAAGAAAAAGTATTTTATTAAATTGTCACATGGGGAATTTTAAAATATTCATCATTATTCTAAATCTTGTAAGGTTCCCTCTAGTTAGATGTTTCTATTAACTTGTTACATACTAATGAGTTCCCGTCATACGAGTTGCAGCCATGCTGTCTTCCCTGGTATACTGGGATCTCCTTTAGGGCAGGGGACCGAGGTTTATTTAGCCTTGTATTCCCATGAATTTAACAAAATGCCTGGCATATAAACAGTGTCAAGTAAAATTATAGTTCATCAGAGGGTAAGAACAATTCTCAAAGTTACAGATTGAGGATTAAGATTTTGGATGAAAATTAGCAGCAGTATTAATAAGGGATTCACAGATTTTTCTTGAAAATATCTATATATATAAACAGGGAATCTCTATATACAAACAGGAAATATGCTAATTAGCCAGGCATCACAACCACTCAGGAGGAGGCTGCATCAAGACTGCTCAGGAGGAGCTGGGCGCCGCCTGCAGCCCCAGCAACCACGGGGAAGCTGGGGCTGGGGGCGGGCCGGAGTGGAGACACAACACACAGGAGCGCCTGCCCCCACCCCAGCGGACACAACGCAGTGGCTAGTGCTACACGGGTTAGGCGCGGGTCCTGGCCCCCCGCGGGGTGCCTCCTCGCCTTTAGTCTTTAATAATATGAAAGACTATAACACTGAAAGATCGTGAATATAAGATCATTTCTAAATGTAATTTGTATTAAGTTTTGTGAGAGATACTAATGACTTAAATCAAGATAGTCTATACAAATCCTACTAAACTTGAACTGTTGATATTTTAAGTTTTACATGAATATATTTTCTAGATACGAGTTCATAAGGAACCATCTAAATCCAGCACACTACATCATTTACTTTTTTTATTAACTCTTAATCATCTAATATTATAATACTGAAATCTGCATAAGAAAACCTTTCTACTTTCTTTTCTTGACAATGTTAAATATACTTGGGGAAAGAGGATATAGGGATGACTGCATACAAGAAACTATTAACATTTTTTCCAACAAAAATGAGGACAGTTATGGCATTTATGCACATACGGAAATGGTGGATGAAAATTTGAACTGAAATGCATCCAAAAATTATTTTTGTATTTGTTAAAAAAAAAAAAAGCCTGACAAAATCATCAACAGACTAAAGATTCTACCCTACCCCATGACCCCTTGCTGGTTTATAGTATTTTGTGACTTTACCTCTCAGGATCAGGAGTCCCAGTGAAGAAGTGAATGCAAGGAAAGTTGGAATCTTGAGGTAAAATAGAAACCATGCTTGCAGTGGTCAGGAATTCTCCTTCCATATTAATGCCACTTGGTTTATCTCGGAGAATTTCCATCATTGTTTCAAAAGTTATGTTTCCTAAGAAAATAATTTTGAAAACCATCAAATATGCATAAATTTGCAGGTTGGTATCCTGCAAATATAAAATGCTTTCTATACTGATAATATATACACAAGGAGATATTGGTCTAGGTATAAATTAAGAGATTGACTATAAAACAAACCTTGTATCATAACTGTTAGATTAGACTCATTCCACTGTTGCAAGAAAGATATTTTTTAAATCTAAAATATACAGTCTCAAACCATTATAGCAGGTAAAATATCTATGTAACTGCCTAAGAAGAAAAAATGAATAATGCAAAATTAAATTCAATCTCATTGACCTTAAAAAATATTTTAAGGTGTATTTAGTTAGCAATGAACTGGTGGTATCAATATTATCTGAGTCAATCTATTCAGAAAACCAACTATTAAGAAAATAGTGTGCTTAGTTTCCAATACTAGTATTCAAGATGTTCTTTACAAAATAAATTATTTTTTCTGTAATAATTTTTGTGCCTGAAATTAATACTGTTATAGGAAAGTGTGAATTGTAGTCTGAATAGGAATGGATACACACACACACACACACACACACACACACACACACACACACTAGAGGCCCGGTGCACAAAATTTGTGCACAGGGGGAGGGGGTCCCCTCAGCCCAGCCTGTACCCTCTCTAATCCGGGACCCCCGGGGGATGTCCGACTGCCGGTTTCGGCCCGATCGGGATCGGGCCGAAACCGGCAGTCGGACATCCCTCTCACGATCCAGGACTGCTGGCTCCTAACTACTCAGTTGCCTGCCTGCCTGATTGCCCCTAACTGCCCCCCCTGTCAGGCTGATCACCCCTAACCGCCTCTGCCTGCCAGCCTGATCACCCCTAACTGGCCCCCTGCTGGCCTGGTCACCCCCAACTTCCCCCCCTACTGGTCTAGTTGCCCCTCACTACCCCCCTCTGCTGGCCTGGTCACCCCTCACTGCCCCCCTCTGCTGGTCTGGTCACCCCTCACTGCCCCCCCTGCTGGCCTGGTCGCCCCACACAGCCTGCTGGTGAGTCGTTTGGTCATCCCTCGCTAACCCCCCTGCCCACCTGGTTGCCCCATGCAACCTGCTGGTCAGTCGTTTGGTCATTCCTCGCTAACCCCTCTGCTGGCCTTGTCGCCCCACCCAGCCTGCTGTTCGGTTGTTACTGTGAGGGTGTCGTGACCAATTTGCATATTATCCTTTTATTAGTATAGATATCCAGAGAGAAACTTAAAAGCCAATGTGGAAATCAGTAATCTAAGCTCCACCTTAATAAACTAGAAAAAGAGCAAAATAAGCCCAAAGCAAGCATAAGGAAGGAAATAATAAAAATAAAAGCACAAATCAATGAAATTAAAAGCAGAAATAGAGAAAAATCAATAAAACAGAAATCTGGTTCTTTGAAGAGATCAATAAAATTGACAATCCTATAGATCAGTGGTTCTCAACCTTTTTAATGCTGTGACCCTTTAATACAGTTCCTCATGTTGTGGTGACCCCCAACCATAAAATTATTTTTGTTGCTACTTCATAACTGTAATTTTGCTACTGTTATGAATCGTAATGTAAATATCTGTGTTTTCCGATGGTCTTAGGTGACCCTGCTAGTGGTTCTCAACCTGTGGGAATTAGTACTGTTATAGGAAAGTGTGAATTGTAGTCTGAATAGGAATGTGTGTGTGTGATATATATATATATATCTCCTACCTAATAATAGACAAATATGCAAATTGACCATACCTCTGCTACACCCAAGCCACGCCCACCAGCCCAAGCCACGCCCACCAGCCAATCAGGGCGAGTATGCAAATAAACCAAACCAAGATGGCTACAGCCACCGAGAGCAAGGTTTCCCAGGCAACAGAGGGAAACAAGCTTTCCGCCTGCCCTTGACAGGCCTAAGCCTCCACTCAAGCTACAAAGTTTCAATTATAGAAGGTTAAAAATTCAAACAGAAATGGCGGCAGCCACGGAGCTGGAGAGACCAGGCCAGGGTTGCCCGCGGTAACGGAGAAAGCAAAGCTTTCTGCACACCCTGGCCGGGCTCAGGCCTCTGCTTAAGGCTACAAAGTTTCAATTATAGAAGGTGAATTAACTCAAACAGAAATGGCTGCCGGTGGAGCATGCAGGAGGCTTGGCTCTGCTCCAGGCTACAAAGTTTCAATTGTAGAAGGTAAATAAATTCCAGATACCAGGCCCTCCGCTTGGGTCGCCAGGGGGCGTGGCTGGCCTGCAAACCACCACAGGCCCCTTGCTCAGGCTGCCCCATGCCCCAAGGGAACCCCCACCCTTATCTGGGACACCCTTCAGGGCAAACCAGCTGGCCCCCACTCCTGCACCAGGCCTCTATCCTATCTAATAAAAGAGTAATATGCAGATTGACCACCACTCCAACACACAATATGTCTGCCCCCATGTGGTCAAAGATCCTGCCCCCATGCGGACACAAGATGGCCACCACAAGATGGCCAGCAGGGGAGGGCAGTTGGGAGGCACCTGGCCTGCAAGGGAGGGAAGTTGGAGGCGATCAACCCTGCAGGGGAGGGCAGTTAGGGGTGACCAGGCCGGCAGAGGAGGGAAGTTGGGGGCAAACAGGCTGGCAGGGGAGCAATTAGGCATCAATCAGGCTGGCAGCGGAGTGGTTAGGGGGTGATCAGGCTGGCAGGCAGAAGCGGTTAGGGGCAATCAGGAAGGCAGGCAGGCAAGCAGTTGGGAGCCAGCAGTCCTGGATTGTGAGAGGGATAACCAACTGCCCATTTAGGCCCGATCCCACTGGGATCGGGCCTAAATGGGCAGTTGGACATCCCTCGAGGGGTCCCAGATTGGAGAGGGTACAGGCTGGGCTGAGGGACACCCCCCCCCCGTGCACGAATTTCATACACCGGGCCTCTAGTATATATATAAATACACACACACACACACACACTAGAGGCCCGGTGCACGAAATTCGCTAGCAGGGTCGCCTAAGACCATCAGAAAACACAGATATTTACATTACGATTCATAACAGTAACAAAATTACAGTTATGAAGTAGCAATGAAAATAATTTTATGGTTGGGAGTCACCACAACATGAGGAACTGTATTAAAGGGTCACGGCATTAAAAAGGTTGAGAACCACTGCTCTAGATAAACAAATAGTTTGAGGAAACTCTTAGCCAGTATCTTTTCAAATATTGCTTTTGCCCCTCCATATTCCCTCTCACTTTTCCTTCTGGGACTTCAACTACACATATGGGAAACCTTTTCACAGAGTCCCATATGCCTCTCACACCTTTGTCTATATTTTCTAAACTTTTATATCTCTGTTTTCATTAAGTTCTTTTCTACTAATCTTCCAGTTCACTATTTTTTTTTCTTCTTTTATGTCTAATTTGTTGTTAAGCCAATCTATTTAGTTCTTCATTTCAGTTATTACTTTATAATTCTACTAGAGGCCCGGTGCATGAAATTCGTTCATGGGTAGGGTCCCTAGGCCTGGCCGGAGATCAGGGCTGATCTGTGGGGTGACCGGCGGGGTTATTGGGAGGCCCCCCTCTGGAACCTGCCTTGGCTAGCCTGATGCCACCTGTTCGCTGGCCCTACCCCCTGCTGCCGCCACTGGTTGCATCCCTCTGCGGGGCGACTGGTGGGGTGATTGGTGGGCCCCCGCCTTGGCTGGCCTGGGGTCTGTGGGCTGGGGGCAGCTCCTGTGTTGAGTGTCTGCCCCCTGGTGGTCAGTGCATGTCATAACGACCAGTTGTTCCGCCGTTCAGTTGATTTGCATATGAGGCTTTTATTATATAGGATTATTTCCATTTTGTTCTCTTTTATAGATTCCAGTACTCTGATGTAATTCTCCTCCTTTTTATCTAATTTTCTTAAACATACAAAACATACCAATTTGAAAGTCTGTGTCTGATAAACCTAATGTATGATGTTTATTTGTTTTTTATTGATCTCAGAGAAAGGGAGAGAGAGAAAACATGGATGTGAGAAACATCCATTGCCTCCCACACACACCCTTACTGGGATTGAACCCTCTACCTGGGTATGTGCCCTTACCAGGAATCTAACCCACTACCTTCTAGTGTAGGGAATGATGCTCCAACCAATTGAGCCACATAAGCCAGGGCCAACTGTTTTATAATAGATTCCATAGTACAGAAATGATTTCAAATTCAAGAAAAGTAATTTATAAATAACTTGTTATAGGAGCAATATATTTCTGTTAAATTTGAAAAAAATGCAGAAGGAAAAAAGGTGGATATAAAAACAAGCCTTAATATTAAAACTAAACAATAAAGCAAAAGCCTATCATCCACACCTAGCAGACACATAGCTGCTGCACCTAGGGAGATTTTAAAATGATTCAAATCTAAATTCCTTAAGTGGCAAGTTTTAATGAAAACAGTGTCAGAACCATAACACTGTCATAATATAGGTATTATGAAAATGTTTTCTGTATTCAAAACCTACAATTCTCAAAATGAAAGGAGGATTTACATGATCTCACTTGAGTAGGATAGCTATAAGTAATTCAGTAGCAAGCATTGAATAAGTATTGAGGCTTCAGTGGCAGGGTTCACTCAAATGAATGCAAAACACAGGGTACAATTTCACTGCAATTTAAACTAGTTATTTAAAATACATGAGTGAATATAGATACAATTTGGATATACATGCAGCACAGTTAATAGCTATCAGTCAGGGACAGTTGGAAAGAAGAGAGGTAAGCTCTTCCATCTAGAAAAATCATAGGAAAAAATTAACCATAATGTACAAGTAGACAATTTTCTATAAAAGTATTGGAGAGACATTTATTCTTTTGGCAAAGCACAAAAAGCTGAACTGAAATTCAAACTTGGGAGGAAAAAATAAGTTTCGTGTCTGATGAATCTATTACTATCATCATATATGCATTTCAAATATATTATTCAGTTATTTTATAGTTAAGTAAAACAGAATCAATTATTATGATGCAGTAACTAATTAATTTGTAATTATTTCTATTTTTTCTTCCTTTTGTTTAATTACCATAAACCTTAGGATGCTTGACAATTTCCTCTCCACTTTAAAAATGTGTGGTTCTTCATTTTTTAAAAAAGTCCTGCTAATTTTATGTCCTAAGGATTTCAGTTTATTGCCAAAAAAGTACACAACAGTAATCTTTGTTAAACAATCTACAAATTATAATTTAATTAAATCCTTTTAAAATTTAATCAAGACATCAAGTACACACAATATACTAGTGCAAGACTAGGTGCTGAGAGGAATATAAAGACAAGAAAGAGTCCATTTTTTTAAAGTTTCATAGGGAGACAAATGAAGATCACAGTTTCATAATTTGTAAAATGGCAATAATACCTACTTCACACAGTTGCTTAAAGATGATAATATATTCGCTTAGCACAATGTCTAGCCCTTGGTATGTTTTTAACAAATGTAAGGAGGTGTTGCTGCAACTGCTATGCCTGTCTCTACTTTTACAATAATAAATTTAAAATTAGAGTTAGAATAACATATTTTAGCATTTTCTACACAGCTATCCACATGAGAAAAAGATAGTTTATATAACTTACTTATAAAATGATAAGCTAACATTTAGAAACTTTATAGAAAACTTTTCAAATGATAAGACATTCTTCTGGAAATTAAAATATAAGTAAGATATTGAATACTTTAAAAATAGTTATGTTAAAGCATTCTGAAAATATTCTGTCACAAATTTTTTTCTGTCACACCAAATAACTAACATATCATTAATTTGTTTAATGAATTTCTGGAAAGCAACTATCAATCAATGACTGGTCTATCTCTGAGTAGTTGCTTTCTGATTGATTTATAGAACTGGTTTATCCTTCAAGTGAAGGAGGATATATCACATTTTCTCATTAGTGAAATAACCCTTTTAGCAGTTATCTGCCACCCAGTAATCTTCTTAAAATAAAAGTTATTTTTCTGAAATTATTAGGTAAGAAAGGGACAAAGGAATTATTGAAATTATTTTTTAAGAGTCAGTAGTAATGGAATATAAAAATTGGAAAATGTGTATTAACTAGAGGCCCAGTGCACGAATTCATGCATGGGTGGGTCCCTCGGCCTGGCTGACAATCAGGGCCGATCAGGGCAACTTGCCAGGGGAGGAACCGCGGGAGGTTGGCTGTGAAAGTGCACTGACCACCAGGGGGCAGCTCCTGCGTTGAGTGTCTGCCCCCTGGTGGTCAGTGTGCGTCATAGCTACTGGCCAGTAGTCTGGGTGTCTGGTCCTAATAGTCGCTTAGGCTTTTATATAGAGAGAGACTAGAGGCCCAGTGCATTAAATTCATGCACTTGGGGGTTCCTCAGCCCGACCTGCACCCTCTTGCAGTGTGAGAGCCCTTGGGGGATGTCCGACTGCCACAGAGGCAGGCAAGGCTCCCGCCACCACGCTGCGCTCGCCAGCCATGAGCCCGGCTTCTGGCTGAGCGGCGCTCCCACCAGAGGGCAGCTCCTACGTTGAGTGTCTGTCCCCTGGTGGCCAGTGCGCATCATAGTGACCAGTCGTTTTGCATATTAGCCTTTTATTACATAGGATAAACAGGCAATTTATTTAAAAATTACTAAGTTTCAATAAGCATACGTCAAATCATGCTAAAAAGAGAAATATAGCCCTAGCTGATGTGGCTCAATAGAGCATTGGCCTGCGGACTGAAAGGTCCCAGGTTCAATTCCCGTCAAGGGCACATGCTGGGTTACGGGCTTAATCCCCAGTAGGGGTCATGCAGGAGACAGCCAATCAATGGTTCTCTCTCATCATTGATGTTTCTATCTCTCTCTCCCTCTTCTTTCTTCTCAAATATCAATAAAATGTGTTTTTAAAAAGAGAAATATATATTTAAACAATAGCATGCCATTTCTTCCTACAAAATTATCAAGGTTGAGCAAAAATAATATTTTATATTATTAAGTATATTAGAAAATGGACATTTAAATATTGCTAGTGAAAATTTAAACTGATTGAACTTTTCTAGTGGTCAATGTGTTTTGAAAGCCTTAAAACATGCAAATGCTCTGACCCTACATTCTACTTCTAGAAACTTATTCTACAAAAATAATTATGGCCGAAACCAGTTTGGCTCAGTGGATAGAGCGTCGGCCTGTGGACTGAAGGGTCCCAGGTTTGATTCCGGTCAAGGGCAAGTACCTTGGTTGCGGGCACATCCCCTGTGGAGAGTGTGCAGGAGGCGGCTGATTGATGTTTCTCTCTCATCGATGTTTCTAGCTCTCTATCCCTCTCCCTTCCTCTCTGTAAAAAATCAATAAAATATATTTTAAAAAATAATAATTATTATGGATGTGAGGCATTATATCCTATCTAATAAAGAGGGAATATGCAAATTGACCGTCGTGCCATAACAAGATGACTGTGCCCACAGCAGAGGCAGAGATCCCATAACACAAGATGGCTGCGCCCACAGCTGAGGCTGAGTTCCCATAACAAGCCTTAACGAGCAATCAGCAGGGACCTGAGGCCGCGTCCCCCACCCCGCAGGGCTTGACAGGGGTGGGGCCAGCTGGGTGTGGATCTAGCCCAATGGGGGTGGGACCAGCCAGGTCTGGGTCTGAGTCTCTCGTGATTTCAAGGTGCACATGGGTGGGCGGAGACTTGACTCTGGTTCCCAAGGTGCGCCCAGACTCTGACAGGAGGAAGATTTTCATATACATTTTACTAATTTTCTTTCATCTCCGACTTCTATTATAGAGAAAGGGCAAATAGCAATATTAAAATATTTCCTCTAATTAATTCCCTTTTAATGTACACAAATTTCGTGCACTGTGCCACTAGTGTAAGCTATAAATTTCCAGTAATAAAAAACTGAAAACAACCTAAATAACAGGAACTTTTGTTAACTAAAGTATGATTTATAAATCAATCTTTACTATACAATGGTTAAAATGCAACCATATGGAGATAAACATATCAAAATAATAGAATACTGTACATCTGTCTAAAAACCAAAGTTCTGTATGTATTAAAATAGAAAAATCTACATTATATGTTGCTAAAGAAAAGTGATGTGCATAAAAGTGTGTGGCATGCTACTGTGTCTGTAAAAAAAACTGAGAGGGAAAAGAATGCATAAACATATTTGTTTCATTAAGCATACATCATCTCTGGAAGAATAATATGGAATTGCCTCTGGGAAAAGAACTGATATCTAGGGACAGGGTAGGAGGCAGAGACTTCACTGCATACTCTTATGTACCTCTGAATTTTTAATCATGTGCATATATTTATTTTTACAAGTAAAAGAATGCCATAGAATATTAAATGGCATGGGAAAGAGTTCTGCTCTAATTTGGCTGAGTAAGCTCCCACCAGACCAGCCCTCCCTCAAATAACTATACACTCAGAATAAAATGCAGAAAAACAACTACCCAAAGGCTCTTCAGAGCAAACAAAAGCAGAAAAATTCTGGAGGGGAGGTGACATTTGGAAGATGAGATAATGCACAGGGTGTTTCCCTTTTCTGTTACAGCTTTAGCCCAGTCAATGCTGTGCAATACTGGGCAGGTAGCCATAGAAAACAGTCTTTCTGGCCTGAAGAACCAGAAGTCAGCCACAGGCCCTAGGAAGTGAAGGGGGAATACCATAAAGGTGAAAGTTAAAGAGAGGAACCACAAAATTCTGTGTAAAAAACTCTGCCCACATCTCATCTCATCTGTGTAGGGCAGATCAGCTAAAAATAAAAGAACTGAACTGAAATTTAAGCTGCCGACTAGGGGATAAAGTTAGCAGGTTGAGAACAAACAAACTGTCTGCTAAATCAAGACTTATTTCTGTCCTGGTTGATATCACTCAATAGGTTGGGTTTCATCCCAGGCATGGAAAGGTTTGGGGTTCGATTCCCAGTCAGGGTACATGCCCAGGTTGTAGGGGGCATGCAGGAAGTAACAGATCAAGGTTTTGCTCTTGCATCAATGTTTCTCTCTCTCCCTCTCCCTTCTTCTCTCTCGAAAAATCAATAAAGATAAAAATTAATAAAGAATATTTTTTAAAAATTCAATATATGAATAAGCAGAAAAATGTAACACAAAACCAGAAAAACAAAAACAGAAACAGACCCATAAATTACAGAGATAATGGAGTTTGCAGACCAAGATGCTAAAACAGCTACTATAAATATGCTGAATATGTTCAAAGATTTCAAAAAAATGAAGATAATGAGTAAAGTAATGGGAGATATATAAAAAGAACCAAATAAAACATGTAGAGATGAAAACTACAATATCTGAAATGAAAATGTCACCACATGAGATTAATAGCAGGTTAGATAATACAGATGAATATATCAGTTAACTTCAGGACACAACAACAGAAATTATACATAGTAAATATAGAAATTACAACCATTCATCTAAATGCCCATGAAGCTTAAATGTTTTCAATGGCAGCTACATACAGATTCATTATAGCAGGTTTACTATTTGGATGGAAAATCTGAGTAAAAAACTAAATATTTGTCATATCAAATATTCTCATAGAGTATAGAGATATAGGTATGCTGGAATCCTGTGTGGTTTACTGCTTCCAAACCAGTGTTTGTTTCTCAGGATAGCACAGGTAGCCCCTGCTGTGCCTACAAAAATATATGTAGCTCAGCGTTCAATCTCTCACAAGAGACTTGTTGACCCAAACTCTGAGACAGCAGACAGCACAATTCCAGGCTAGAACTCTGGGTAGGGAGCAGAGTAGCATTTTTCATACCATAATTTTGGTAAGGAGTCCAGTTCCTGCTCTCCAAATGGGTCTTTCACTTACACACCTACATTTTCATAGATGTTAAAACTAGCCTCTAAGGCTTATACCTGGTCCAGAATCCCCACCTTTGACACAGAGAGGAAGAGTGCTGTATGGGAATAAGACATGTCAAATCTTGCTAACATAATGGGTTCTCCCCTCATTTTTGGTACCTAGTGATTTCCTCTTCTTATGTTTGAACTTAGCTATACAGGCAGTCCTCGGGTTACATCGGACTCGACACATTATTTTGTGGTTACATGGCCATTTCCCATTTATTTATTAAAAAAAAAAAAGTTTTGTCATTTCGACATATGTACATATGTGCTTTATATTTTTTATTATTTATTTACCACAAGTAAAGGTCAGGAATTGTTATCTTTCAAATTTTTTTTACTGTTTCACTTCATAACTGCTGTCTATGTGCTCCATGTGAGTGATGTAGGTGCTTATGTGGGTGGGTTCCAACTTACGTGAAAATCGCCGTTACGTTGTGCCATAAGAGCAGATCTCTGACATAACCCGAGGACCTACTATAAACAATGCTTCACTCATCTTAAAAAATAGCTTATAATATCACAATGTTTTTAGTCTAATAAAATTACATCTTTACTAAGAATAATTCCTCAAAAAATATTTGATTATACCCATACTATACCTACACAAAAATATAATTTTTCATTTTGATATTATTTAAATGATAAAATTACCTTTGTGTTTATTCAGAAGTTTGTAGCCTTCACAGTATCTGCCTGGTGAAATTGTCATCTTGGTTGTGTCAATATAAGAATATGTTGCTGCAAAATCAAACTCCTTTTTACCATCCCACCAACCTTTCTGCTTAGCATAGTTTCTCATGTCTGGGTGTTCCCGATCAATCTTGGTCGTTATAGAAAGCTGATTAGAAATATTACGAACTCCCTCTTTTTTCAAAGAAGAAGAGGTGAAGGGAGAAAAAAAAGCGATATTTAATGTAATGTAGTTTTCTGTACATTATGAATCACAATCACGATTTAAATGTAAATATAGTCTTCAAAATTTGTACCATATGCATCTATTACATATTCAAAAAGATAAATTGCTTTTTAAATTAAACTTTTTATTTTGAGTTACCGATTCACATGCAATTGTCACAACAGACAGATCCTGTGTATACTTTGCCCAGTTCCCCACAATGTAACTTTTTGTATAATATTACAACCAAAATACTGGTACTGATAAAGTCAAGATGTAGAATATTTCATTACCAAAGGATCACTCAAGTTGCCCTTTTATAGCCACACTCACTTGTCTCCCATCCCCAGCATCTCATTAAGCCCAGGCAACCACTAGTTTGTTGTCCATTTCTACAACTGTCATTTAAGAATCTATAATAATCTATAATAATAAAAGCATAATATGCTAATTAGACCGGACAGCTGAATGACCTTCCGGATGACCTTCCAGACCGAAGCCGCAGCTGCCAGGGCCAAACCCCTTGCACGAATTTTGTGCATTGGGCCTCTAGTGTTATATAAATAGAATCCTATAGTGTATAACCTTTTGGTTTTATTCAGTACTAGAGGCCTGGTGCATGAAAATTCGTGCACTTGGGGGGGGGTCCCTCAGCCCAGCCTGCGCCCTTTCGCAGTCTGGGACCCCTCGGGTGATGTCTACCTGCCGGCTTAGGCCCGCTCCCCAGGGGGATCGGGTCTAAGCCACAGTCAGACATCCTTAGCGCTGACGAGAAGGCGGGAGAGGCCATTAGGGTCAATTTGCATATTACCCTTTTATTATATAGAATAATTCTCTAAAGATTCATACAGGTTATTACATGTATCAACAGTTCATTCCTTTTTATTGCTGAGTAGTATTCTATAGTATGTACATATTACAGTTTATTTAGCCATTCACAAGTTAAAGGACATCTGTTTGGGGCTGTCATAGAAAAAGCTGCTATAAATATTCATATAAAGGTTCTTGTGTGAATATAAGTTATTATTTCTCTGGGACAAATGCACAATATTTCAATTGCTAGGTTTTATAATAGTTTCATGTTTAGATTTTTTTAAACTTCCAAACTGTTATCCAGAGTAGCTGTACATTCTTACTAGCAATGTATCAGTGATCCAGTCTCCACATTCTTACCAGCATTTGGTGGTGTCATTTTTTATTTTAGTCATTCTGACAGGGGTATAGTGATATATCATTGTGATTTTAGTTTCCCTTTCCTAATGGATAATGTTATTGAACATCATTTCATGTGCTTTTTTTCCCCCATGTGTTTTTTTGACATCTGTATATCTCTTTAGATGAAATGTCTCTTCATGTCTTTTGCCCACTTTTCTAACTGGATTGTTTTGGGGTTTTTTTTACTGTTGGCTTTTGAGACTTTTTTATATACTTTAGTATTAATTAGTTTTTAAAAAATAGTCATAAATAAGTTTAGCACAGAAATATATAAGTCTTCCAAAAATATCATGGCACTAAGTTAAACAAAATGTTCAACTAAAACACAAAATAGAAGAAATAATAAAAGCCTGTGCTAAAGAGATCATAATGAATGAAATGTATCATGATAAATGAAAATTGATAGTGTTTTAGACAGATTTATAATTACAGTCTGCCAAGTAGAAATCAATTAAATAACTCTAATGCAGTCATACTTGAGATATTCTCTCCACAAAAACTAGACTTAAGTCACGACAGAACAAATACAGAAAAGAAGAGTTTTCCATCTAATATCTAATTCCCTAGTTTAACTCTTTAGTTCTTGGGATCATTTAGTAAGGAAGAGAAACCAGTGGGCAAAGTTATTTTAGAGCTGGATAATTAAACCCAATGATAATGTTCACATTGGATGGCTTGCTGGGCCTATATTTTTCAAAAGAATATTTATTCATTTCTCTCTTGCAAGTGGCACATTTAATAAAATAAAAAGTGCTTAATGGTACAATCAGGCCACTAGTTATTACAATAAAAAAATAGTCTAAATTCAATTATATGTACTGTTTTTTTACTGTTGTATTAATAAACATATGTGTAAAATATAAAATGTCCATCAAAAGAACTGGCAATGATCTTTTGTGAAAAATAACATCCATATCCTCCAAAGCTTGAGGCTACCTTCATAAAGCCTTTCTGAACTCCTCTGGCTCACAGTGACTTTTACTTACTCTAAATGTTTACAATATCTATGTGTTTGTATCATTCATATACCATTTAATATTTTCACATGTGTATCTTATCTCCCTTGTAAAACCATGAGATCCAGGACATAAGTGCACAAGTGATCACGCTTGAGCACAGACTGTACTCTAATGAAAGAACACTGAACGGAGAGTCAGGATGGAAAGATTTAAATTCTAAGTTTGTCATTCACTGCCTTGAGTAATTCACCTATCTGGATTTTCTCACTTGAATAATGAGAGAAATATATGTTCATAAAGAAACCATGGAAAACAAAGAAAAGCATTCTAAGACAATTAAATTGTGTTCTTTTACTATGATAATGCTTTACTATTGTATCAACATATTCTTTCTAACCACTAGCCCACAGACATCCATGCCCACCCTACTACCACTCCCCTTTTTCACCTTCATACCCACACATTATGAAATTTTGGAATTCAGCCCAAAGTTAAAAGAGAAAGAAATGGTAAGAGATTATTAAAAAGTAGAAAACGTTATAAAACAGCCAAGAGCTACTGTACAGAAAATATATAGAGGTTATTTAAAATTTATAGTATATCTATGAAAAGAATAACATCACTGTTTTCTCCCCTTCAAGAAAGCTCTTTGTAGTGCTCTTTCATTGTGTGTTCTTTAAAATTGTTTCATTTCTCCTGTAGTTCAACCCTTCATTGCACTGAATTATAAATCTTGAAAGACAATTACATGCAACTTCTGCAATTAAGGGAGTATTTATTAATTGTAAAACAAATGAGGAAAAGTTATCCATACCTTGTACTTTTTCTGCTGCCCAGTACTTCCCTGCAGTCTCCAGAATCCAGGCTTCCTTCCTATCAGCTATCAGGAAACTGTTGTGATAGCTAAATGCCATACCATCCTCTGAACAATTTCCACCCTGGCCGTATTTTTCTAATAAATCAACAATGACATCGAGAGCTTTTTCAGCTGTATCAGCTCTTTCAAGGCCAAGTCTAAAATAAAAATATTAAAGTTCTCAGGTTAAAATAAATTTCCATTGCTTTGCTTAAATAATTTTATGCACATGAGATTTTGTGGTTGTATTCAAATAAAAATTACTTCAAGTTAACAGATAAACTGAAATCCAACTTCAAAACTATTCCTCCTGAAGTCAGTTTGGAATTGAAAACAATGATTTTGGAGTCAAACAGATCAATGTTCAAATTCCAAGTTGGTAATTTATTGGCAAGTTACTTGATCTCTGATCTTCAGGTATCTTATCTGAAGTTACTGTGAGAATTAGTTATGGTCTGGTAAAATATGTTAGGTACTTCCAATGAATCATGATTATCAATTCTTAGCCTCTCCCAATTAATGGTATTTGAGGATCTTTACACTACATGCTAGTACTTTAAAGCATTTTGGCACACACTATAAAGTATCAAAGTCCAAACAAAAGAAAAAAATAGGAAAACAAAATATGTAAGAGTTATACAAAAATTTAAATTTTAGACAAGTTCTATAGTTCAAAAAGTACAATAGAAAAATAACCTGACAAGGTCCATGCCCAGTAGCGCCTCTTCATCACAAACTTCTTCTCTTCCCCAAACAGCTTCATTCCCAATGCAAACTCCATGTTCATTGGCTCCCATTTCTGCACCCCACAACCAAGCTGGGCGACTGAGAACAACAGCATATGTTTCAGGGACCTGATCAATTTCTATGTAAGTACACTGTAAAGAAAGTCATAGCAACAACCATTAAACCAAAAAAATATAAGTTGTCCAAGTCCAGGATCTTAAAAATCAACCAGAAAATACAACCATGAGATAAATGAAGGAAAACTAAATTGGAACTAATATGGCATTACCCATAAAACATATTCAGAATTGACCCTGAAGCATTTATTCATTCAAATACTTGCTGAGCCCTAGCCAGTTTGGCTCAGTGAATACAGCATCGGCCTGTGGACCAAAGGGTCCCAGGTTTAATTCTGGTCAAGGGCACATTCTGGGTGCAGGGTCAATGCCTAGGCAGCCGATCAATGATTCTCTCTCATCACTGATGTTTCTATCTCTCTCCCTCTCCCTTCTTCTCTGAAATCAATAAAAATGTATTTTTTAAAAAAAAAAACACAAATACTTGCTGAGCATCTTCTATTATAAAACACTCTGCTAAGAAATGCATCAGTTACAGATTTTGCTTTCAAGAAACTAAGACGTGTACATTAACTAAGGTATAACAAAATATAGGGGGCCATAAAGAAAAATGAAGATGAGGAGCTACAGGAGCTCAGGAGAGAGATAGTTTCTAATTGTGAAAACTTTAAATATTTTGTTTAGGAGGACGTATGTGATTTGAAGCTTAAGGAAGCAGTTTTCAATCTTAATGTACAGTCTTTCTTGGTTAATGATGTAAGTCCCGTATGGTAGCCCTTATACACAGGGTATTGCCATAGAAGCCCACCCATCTACTATGTCCACAGCAGTGAAAAGAATGAGAACCACTAGTTTACAGGATAGGCTAGGCTTAAATATGAAGAGACAAAAGTAGAAATGAACCCAAAATTAATAAATAGTCATAGCAAAAGAAAAACTGGCCTAGTATACAGAATACATCTACCATTTAATATATTTTAGTATTAGAATATCAGTGAACTCTAAAAAATGATAACAATTAAAGCACAATGTAAAACTTTTAAAGTTCCATGCTGAATAGATTTTTTAATTAAAATTTTTAAAGAACCCTTTAATTAATGTGTATTCTACCAAATGACTACACAAAATTCATGTTGCTAGTGTTATCACTGGGCCAATAAAAATTTTATTCCCAGGTAATAAAACTGTTATTCCAGAATCTGAATGACTTTTCCTATTCTTCACCAATCAGAATCCTTGTTGGCCATCAAACTCCAGCTGAAACCCCAACTCCTAGTGAAGCCTTCCTTCATCCCTAGACTGAATTAATTGTTCTTTCTCCATTGCTGTCACAGCTTGCTGCTCTTATATTTTATATCTAGACCATCATATCTTATAATGGGGTTAGCTACAGCATACACATCCGATTCCTCTACTAAATCCTAAGCTTGACAGCAGGATTTTAAGCATTTTTTAAAAATTTTGATTTTAGAGAGAGATGAAGGGAGAGGGAGACAGAGAGAGATGTGAAAGAGAAACATTGCTTGGTTGCCTCCTGCATGCACCCTGGCCAGGGGATTGAACCCACAACCTAGGTATGTGCCCTGACAGAGAATCAATCTGGTGACTTTTCAGTATACAGGATGAAAGGTCAACCAACTGAGCCACACCAGCCAGCAGGTTTTAAATCCCTGCCCTATTTAACAGGTTTACATATAGTAAGCATTCAAATAAAATTAATAATTATTATTATTGTTTTTTCAGCTTCCTCCAAATCACAAAATAAAAGACCAGCAGTCCACTTTTGATTCAAATTATTTTTCAAATTTCAATTCTTGAATTGTTAACTTCTACAGTATCTGCCAAATAGCTAGCTTATGACAGAAAAATACTGTTTATGATATTTTTAAAGAAACATATTGCTAACAAAATATGTATTTCACCTACCTTAAGATGTCCTCTCAGGTTATCGTGAACTGCAGCAGGAAAATAAACTACCTCTTGTACTTCATCACAGAGTCTATCTGAATTTTTTCCAAAAATAATCCTATTTTCAACTGTTGCTGGAGGTAATGCCACAAAAGTGTCACAGGAACAAGGTTCCATTTTTTTAAACTGAAAATCATATAGAAGATTCAAAATAAAAAAAGCGTTTTTAAGTATATACAAAACAGAAAGTTTTACTTAATGACCAAGGGATACTATTGCCATATCTAATAAAAGCTGTTCATTGAAGTTTTAAACTTCATGTACTGTAGTTCAAAAATCAGTAAGAAAATGACTTGGGAATGAATCTTGTAGTACAAGAATCAATAAGAAAATGGCAATGACAAGTGGCCTTCGTGTTCCAAAGCAGTTTATTTCTCTCAGGCCTCCTCCTGCCTTATTGGTAAATATCTCATAGGGCTATCGTGAGAAATGAGTAAGACAATGTGTCAAGTGTTTTGCACAGTGCATACAACGTAGAAGACACTCAAATGAACGCTGTTGTTCTCACTTGGCAAACAGTACATTTCTCACAGAAGGCATGTCACACACACACACACACACACACACACACACACACACACACACGCCCTCCAGAGAAGTTGGTTGGGGGCTCCCTATAGCAGCCACGCCCACTCAAAACCCTGTAGTTTCCAGGCCGTGAAGCCGCGCTAGGCGATCTGAGCTAAGGGGTTGTACGGGAAGCTAAGGAAACAGACAGCCTCGTTAGGAAGGCACCTAGCCCATTGCGAGGGGAAGCCGTCGAGGCTTACTAACACCTCGTGTGTAATTACCATTCAACAAAAGTTTATTGAACCTCTTTCCGCACCCCGGCAACGGAACAGTCCTCGCTCGGGTAGCGGTGACACCCTATTTCATAGGCTTTCGTTCACCAACTGCTTTCCGAAACCTCCTCACAAACGGGCTACATATTGTGAGAATTACTATTCCCATAACACAGATGAGAAAATCGGTGCAAAAAAGTTTAACTCGCGTCAGAGTTCCCAGGGTCCAGAGCTCGAACGTCAAACACGTCTCGTAGCGGAACCGCCGCGCAGGGCGCACTCCGCGCCCCTTCGCGGGCGTAGAAACTGAGGCGGCGCAGCTGTGCCCGGGGCCCCCAGCGGCCCAGGATCCCACCCAGCCATCCTTCCCGTCTCCCCGTTTCCCACTTCTACTACGTGGGCTGGCTCCTCCACCCTGCACGCCCCTCACCTGGCCTCCGGGCAATGTGAAAAGGGGAGGGGGCGTTCAGAGGCATTAGTTGCCGGAAGCCGTCACCTTTGACCCCGGAAGTGCCCAGTGCGAAGGGAAGCGCAGTTCCGGTTAGGCGGCAGAGTTTGTTTACGTTGCTCTCAGACCTAGCGGCTGCTTTCTCCAGCTCAGCCTCCAAGATGGGGAAATCCTTCGCCAATTTCATGTGCAAGAAGGACTTTCATCCCGCCTCCAAATCCAATATCAAGAAAGTGAGTAAGGGGAGCCCGGGAGGGTGCTAGCCCTTGGACTGGGTTCCCAGGGGGTATTGGAAGTGGGAGTGGTGGTGTCTCTTGGATCCCTGGGACAGTCGCCTCTTCTCCAGGCCTGAAGCTCTCGTGTTCTCGCCCCTTCACCCCCGCTGAGAAACTTGTTGACAAAGCTGGCCCTCGAGTTTAGGCGTCCTGGTCTGCTCTGTCAGCCAGAATGTAAATTCATGAGATCTGAAGGCTGATAATAGAGTTCCTCATTCCTTCCTTCGGGAGATTCTGGATTTGCCTTTTCGAATCCCAGGATCGCGGTTTCGGAGCGCTGCTAAACTGTACCAAGAAAACTTACTATTTAAGATAAGGTAGATCTTAACATGGAAGTAAAGTCAGACCCTGGCTTCCTCTCTTTATCCTACCCGATAATGTATTATCACTCTGATGACCTCGTTGAAGTTTGGCTTTTTAGTAATCAATTACATGTCTACGAGCAGTAAAGAGAGTCTGGGCCAGGGGTCCTCAAACTTTTTAAACAGGGGGCCAGTTCACTGTCCCTCAGACCGTTGGAGGGCCGGACTATAGTTTAAAAAAAAAACTATGAACAAATTCCTAAGCACCCTGCACATATCTTATTTTGAAGTAAAAAAAACAAAACGGCAAAAACACCCGCATGTGGCCCGGGGGCCGTAGTTTGAGGACGCCTGGTAGGCATTGGAATCAGACCTAGATTCTAGTTATTCCAGCACAGTCACTTTTAGCTCTGATACCTTGCACAAAATACTAGTGGTTCCCTCATTCCATTCTCCTAATCTATAAGTTAGGAATGATCATTATCAATTGCTTTGACTTGTAAAATTGGTATGAGGATTAAATGAGATTGTTTAGAGTAAGGCTTTGAAACAACGTACCCCCTAGCACTGTGTGTGCCCACCATCTAGAGGGAGTGCTCAATAAAATATTAATTTTCCCTACACATATTCTTAGGCTGCTCCCAAATACAGAGTTGCATTCTTGGCCTATGCCTTGCTTACTCTATATGCTCTCCCAAGCAGTCACATCGAAATTCATATTTTACTAGTAACTACCCCCTCTTCACTCATGACTCTCAAATCTACAGCCCCAGGGCTCTCCCCTAGCTCGAGGCACCTCAAAACAACTATATACTTAACAATTTCACCCAGATATTCTACAGGCATCTCAAACTCAACATATCTGAAATGGAACTTACCTTTCATCCAAAATCTACTCTTCTTTTTTATACTTCCTATCTCAAATGAATAGGAAATATAGGTAGTAACAATCCTTCACCCAGTCATCCAAGCCAGGAATTCAAGATTCATCCCTTTCCCATTACCCCTTTATCTAGTCAGCAAATAAATTCTATTGGTCTTACCTCCCAAATACCTCTTCAATCGTTCTCCCCTCTTTGTCACTACTGCCTGTATCTTAGCTTAGACTCTCATTATCTTTCACCTGGACTGTTATGTTTCCTAACTGATTTTTCTGCCTCCAGTCTTGACTCCTTTCAAATCTGTTCTCTACATAGTCATCAGAATAACTATTTTACTTCACAGCTTTACTGAGATATAATTAACATACCATAAAATCACCCATTTAAAGTACCCAGTTCAGTGGTTTTTAGTATATTTATAAATTTATGAATCATTACCACAAACAATTTTAAAATATTTCTATCACCCATCCCCTCAAAACCCATATCTGTTAGCAGTTCATCCCCATTTCTCCTTAACCCTCCCTCTTCTCCAGCCCTAGGCAACCACAAATCTGCTTTCTGTTTCTGTGGATTTGCCTATTCTGGGCATTTCATATAAGTCATGAAATATGTAGTCTTTTGTGAAATACTGCCTTTTTCGCTTAGCATAATGTTTTCAAAGTTTATCCATGTTCTAGAATGTATTGATACTGCATTTCTTTTTATTCCTGAATATTCGATTGTGTGGATATGGCACATTTTATTTGTCCATTCATCAGTTTATGAATACTTGGGTTGTTTCCATAGAAAAGTCTTTTTAAAGCAAAAATCTGATCTTGTCCCACTCCTTGTTAAAATACTACAGAATTAAGACCAAGTGTTCTGGGTCCAGTTTATTTTTCCTTCTTTGTCCCCATTTGCCATTCTCCCACTTCAGATTTTATATTCCAGTAACATCAAAATACTTAATTCCAGTTTTACACCTTTGGGTCTGTGAATTATTTCCTCTGCCAGTAAGATCTTACCCTGTTTTTTCCTTGGCAAAATTCTGATCCTCTTTAAAAACCTGTTTAACATGTATGAAGTTGCTTGTGTACAGGGTTATTTATTGCAACAGAGTTTTTAATAGCAAAAGATTGGAAATTTTTAAAATGCTCATTAGTACAGCAGGAGATTGGTTCAATAAATGATGCTATAGCCCCATAATAGAACGATGTTCAGCTCTCTGCCTCCCTCCCCCAAATACAAAAAGGCTTTTTATTAGCTAATGTTGAATGATCTCCATGGTATAGAATTTTATTTTATACATATTTTCTTTGTGTATATGAATGTGTGTATGCAATATATGTTACCATTTATGAAAAGAGGGAGAAAAAAATGTGTGGCCCTGGCTGGTTGGCTCAGTTGGTTGGAGTGGCGTCCCATACACTGAAAGGTTGTGGTTTTGATTCCCTAGTAGGGCACATGCCTAGGTTGCAGGTTCAGCTCCCGGTAGGGGTACATTCAGAGGCAACGGATTAATGTTTCTCTCACATCAATGTTTCTCCGCCTTTCTCCCTCCCTTCCCCTTTTTCTAAAATCAATAAACATCCTTGGGTGAGGATTTTTTAAAAAAAGGAATATGTATGTTTGTTTGTTTTATATACACAGAGCGGGGGCAAAAGTAGATTTATAGTTGTTCGTATGGAAAATCTATATATATATATAAGCCTAACATGCAAAGTGTCCCCTCGGAAATTCGACCGACCTGGAGTTCAATCACTTGCTATGACATGCACTAACCATCAGGGGGTGGCGTGGAATGAAGGAAGGCCCTGGCTGGCAGCCAGCAGCTGGGGAAGAGAAGCCCTGGCCAGCAGCCAGCAGCCGCTAGGGACCCTACCTGTGCATGAATTTCGTGCGCTGGGCCTCTAGTAATACAATAATTAAATAATAAGAATAAACTCTGTTTTGTGTACTCACAACTGTAAACCTACTTTTGCACCACCCTATATATCCTTTTGTGTATATGTGCATTAGAACATCTTTGGAAGAATATAGATATACAAGAAATGGCTACCCGTGATTTAATTTAAAAAAATAACTTTTTAAAACCAAACGTTGCTGTAAAGTATTCCATTATACCAGCCTTCTTTCCTGGTCCCTAATGTTAATCACTGTATTTTCTGTTTTGTTATCTTGTACATATTTCTGTTGTCCAAATATCAAACTTTATTGTTACTATTTATTTATATAATTCATGTATTTTCTTTATTATACAGAGCTTAAAATTACAGAAAAGTTAGTATGATTTTCTATTAGATTCTGAGCATTTTGAAGATAAGAATGTGCTTTATTACTTTTTATTCCAGTCCATAATGAATACTCAATATGTATTTAAGCTCTTGAGCAATTGAGACAAGTAAAATAACTTTATGAAATCTAAAGCAAATAAATGGTAGTTATTCTGTCAGAAGTGATATGTTTTTCATTAGACTGTTATTAACATGTTATTCTGTCGGGCATTTCTCTGTTGCAACTGTTTGTATTTTGAGCTACAGTGAAAATTCCAAACATGTACCTTTTTAAAAATATATATTTTTTTTATTGATTTCAGAGAGGAAGGAAGAGGGAGAGATAGAAACATCAATGATGAGAGAGAGTCATTGATCCGCTGCCTCCTGCACACCCCCTACTGGGGATCGAGCCCGCGAGACCGCAACCCGGGCATGTGCCCTTGACTGGAATCAAGCCTGGGACCTTTCAGTCCACAGGCTGACTGAACCAAACCAGCTAGGGCACAAACATGTACCTTTCACTGCCTATCCTAACTGTAGGTTTTTCTTCTACTATAACATTCATTTGGATTTTTTGCTTTTATCTCCATGCTAGGGGCCCAGTGCACAAATTCGTGCACCTTGAAAGGAACTGTGGGCTGTGAGGCTGCAGTGGGCACAGGGGTGGATCTCGGCCCATCCTCCATACCCCCGCCCAGCCCCTCCTGCCGCGGGCCCCGGTCCCCTCTCTGCTGGCAGCCCCGCTGATGATGCAGAGAGATTGGGGCCGGCGCCAGCAGTGGGTGCAAGCAGCGGCTGCTGCCCCAATCGCCCCTCAGGAGTGGGGAGGGGGGTGGGGGCTAGAAAAGCCCTCAGGGGCAATCAGGGCTGGCAGTTGCTGCTCGCACCCGCTGATGGCACCGAACAATCGGGACCGGTGCGGGGCGCCAGCAGCCGGTGCGAGCGGCAGCTCTGGCACTGGCAGCAGGTGCGAGCACCAGGTAGGACTGCGGCACACGGGAGCAAAGAATTTTCAGTAACCACCAGAGGCTCACCCCAATGACAGCGGCCAGCGCCCCTCCTTGGTCTAGCGCCCCCGCTCACCTGCTCCACCATCCCATCACTATGTTCTGCGCACGCCCCCTAGTGGTCAGCGCATGTTACGGTGACCAATTGATCAGTTGTTCCGCCATTGGGTCTATTTGCATGTTAGCCTTATATAGGATAGGATTAACCTTTCTTGTTCACATCTCAAGCTGTGTCCTCATAGTACTTTCCTATCTCAGCACTACTAAAATACTAATAACTGCCTTTTTTTTTGCTTTTGAAATTGAATAATGGCAGTCTTGTCCTACATCCTCCTCCCCATACTCATCTGCCCTCACCCACAGTTAATTATAATTTTATCTAAGTAAGTATTTGTCCTCAAATTTACCTTCTTAAAATTAGCATGTTGGAGAAAAAGTTTGACTTGTTTTTATTGAATGGTTGTCAAATACTTTGTCCTTTATTCTAAAGATGAGAGGAAGGCATTGGTACCTTTTAGGCTCAGGAAGTAACATGATTAAATATCCTTGCATAAGTTGTGTGCGCTTTTTACCTTCACCACTTTTATGGTTTTGAGAATTTCCCATAGGGATAGATTCAGCCTGTGCTGTTGGTGCCTTTGAGACATCTGGCACACCTCTCTCTGATCTCTTTGTTTCCTCTTCTTGCTTCTTCCCTTTATTCTACAACTATCTTTCATTTCATTTAATTTCTTTTTTTCCTCTTCCTTGTCCTCCATTTTTCCTCTCTTGAGGTGTCAGTGGCACCCCTTGGGCATTGTTTGACCCTCGTGGTTGTACCTGTGTGTTTTCTAGTCTAGACATATTACATGTAGAGAGATGGATATTCTCTCTGAAATAACACAGGGACTGAGTGCAAAAAAGCTGTTGTTTCAGGTGCTCAGAGTAGTTCTCAAGTGTGACATTTTTGCTTGAAATTTTAGTTCTTTTGGACGGTTGTATTTAAGGATTTGCTCAAAGACACAAATCAGACTTTTCAGCTGTTATTTTGTAATGGTGTCATTATGACCAAAGTAGATTATGTTGTAAACTATACACAATAGCATTTGATATTTTATTATAAAAAAAAAAGCAAATGTCCTATTTTAAATTTTTTACTTTATTAATTTAGGTATGGATGGCAGAACAAAAAATATCATATGATAAGAAGAAACAAGAAGAATTAATGCAACAATATCTTAAAGAACAAGAATCGTATGATAATAGGTAAGAAATTCCATTATACTGGTGATTTTATTTATTTTTTAAATTTTATTATTATTTTGTAAAATCCTTACCCAAGGATATATTTTTATTGATTTTTAGAGAGAGAGAAAGTAGAGGGGAGAGAGAGAGACACAACGATGTGACAGAAACATGGTTCGGTTGCCTCCCATATGTGCTCCAACCAGGGATCGAACCTGCAACCTTTTGGTGTATAGGACGATGCTGAACCACCCAGCCAGGGCTATGCTGGTGATTTTTTAATAATCAATTGCATGAAAATGACCCCTTACTGAATCGTATATTAAGTTAGCCTTTTTGAATTGAATGTCTTAATGATAGGATTCTATTTCCTCTGAACTATTTTACTCTTATATTTGTAGATGGCCACTTACCCATAATTCACATAAAATATACTGATGTGAGTACTAGTATATATAGCCTATGATCAAGTTCCAACTTAGGCAAAGCTTAGAAGAACAATAAAAGTTTAACACTCAAACTACTGACACCTCTCACAGAAATATTTCATTAAAAGCTTATTAATGAGAAAGCAGAAAGGATGTTCAGGAAACAGTCAATAATTGAGTTAGACCAATAAAAAGAGTGTGGGTGGAAAAGTAGGTTTACAGCAGATCATAGTGTGGTTATTCTTTATCTTAAAACAATTACTTTTTTTCCTTGGTACTTAATAAATATTTGAAGCTATGCAAATATCCTGTTTTTCTTGGAACTTTTGCCCACTAGTTTTAGCATTCATTGGTGGATCTCACCCACATCAATTATTACTGTGGTTTTCTAACGGTGATTTTCTATTTCTTTTATTCCCTCTCTATATATTTTTAATATATTTTTAATTGATTTCAGAGGGAAAAGGAGAGGGAGGGAGAGAGAGAAACATCAAAGATGAGAATCATTGATCAGCTGCCTCCTGCATGCCCCCTACGGAGGATCGAGGCTGCAACCCGGGCATGTGCCCTTGACTGGATTCCAACCTGAGACCCTTCAGTCCACAGGCCAATGCTCTATCTACTGAGCCAAACCAGTTAGAGCCCGCTATATTTTTTAATTTGAATTCCTTTTCCCTTTCTCTCATTTATTTATTTATTTATTTTTATCAGTATAGACTCATAGATATTTCAGATTTCATCTAATGAATGGAGTAAAGTTTTGAAACTATAACAGCAATACCTTATTCCCTTAGAATTTTAGAGGTTGAGGGACAGTTATTCTGTAATTTTTTCCTCCTACATAAAATTGTTAACCCTTATGTCTTATTTTTATTCAGATTGCTTATGGGAGATGAACGTGTAAAGAATGGCCTTAATTTCATGTACGAGGCCCCACCAGGAGCTAAAAAAGGTACTCACCTCATTTCTTTTTTTAAGTCTTTGATATGTTTGCAACTAAAAGTTTGAGAACTGTTATGAAAGTTGCTCTTTATCTTTTTAAATGGCTACTATATAAATGCTGTAATCAATAGAATAAATACTAAAAATATTTGTCTATAATATAGTTATATTTCATGACTGGTCCTTTGGGGAGGAAAAAAATCTTAACATCAGCAGAAGTTCGTTTATTCTTTTATAATTTATGTATATATCTTTAGTCCTTCTTACTGAATGTACTTGTAAATAGAAAGCATAATATTCACTGTCAATGAAAAACATTAAAGTTTAAATATTGAGATTACATGCCTATTAAATATGATCTCTTACTTAATATTGTTTTTTATCCTTTAGTGATTTGAATTTTATCTTGTGAAAGAAGAAAAATGTCAAACCAATAAATCCTTACATGTTACAATTAAATATATCATAGTATAGTATATGATAGACTTTTATGAAGTTTTTAACTTGATCTACCTTTTCCCCCCATATTTTTGATATGCAATCAAGAAAATAAAGAGGTAAAGTACTATTTACTATGCTTGAATTTACTTGCAGTAGATTATAATTTTATGAAAAATTGAAAGACTTTTTAATGAATGTTTTTAGAAAGAAGAAACAGAAGGAGAGACTGAATACAAATTTGAATGGCAGAAAGGAGCGCCACGAGAAAAGTAAGAACTAGTTTTCTTTTAAGATAAAATAGATATCATTAAATTTATCTGATATCCCATCTTGTGTGCTTTTTTTCATTCACTAAAGGCATCTAATATGAAAAAGTATTTTCAGTGATTTGTCTTATACAATTAATTTGCCTGATTATAGTCTTTAGTTTTATTTTGTTTTACTTTTTCTTTTTCTTTTTAAATTAGACTGGACTCTTAAAAACTAAGTGGCGTTTGGAAATACTAAATAGATTTGATAGTTCTATATAAAATATATTACATTTTGTAGTATATTTAGAACTATAAAACTTTTTCAGAATAACTGCTGTTGATTAAATTATTCTTAATATTGTTTTTGCACATTTTTCTCTACTTAATAGATATGCCAAAGATGACATGAACATCCGAGATCAGCCCTTTGGTATTCAGGCAAGTGACATATATTTCACTCTGTAAGAATAATTTTTATTTAATAAATACTTCATGTTGTGGTCCAAAAGGTATTTAAGCTGAAAAGGAGCTCTATGGTTTCCATTTGTATCAGAAAATAGAAGGTCTAGAGGAGAAAACATTAAATGTAATAGATTGATGAAAGATAGAAATCAAAGTTTTATAGTGAGGCTTATAATGACAATGGTTTCTGCAGTTTTCAAGGAATTTGGAGAATTAGCTCAAAATTTGAGAATTTAAAATTAAGCCATGACATAATTATTTTTTGGAATTTTACCATTCTTTTAGGATGACATTGTTTTATTGCCATGAAATAAGAGTCAAAAAGAAAAAGAATTTAGCTTAGTTTTTAGGCAGAATTTATAGTAAAAGATTTTAGTATGTATATTAAACTAGAGGCCTGGTGCACGAAATTTGTGCACTCGGGGGGTCCCTCAGCCCGGCCTGTGCCCTCGCGCAGTCCAGGAGCCCTTGGGGGATGTTTGACTGACGGCTTAAGCCCACTCCCTGCAGGGAGCCGGCCTAAGCTAGCAATCAGACATCCTTAGCGCTGCCCTGGAGGCGGGAGAGGCTCCAGCCACCGCCGCTGTGCTCGCCAGCCATGAGCGGCTTCTGACTGAGCAGCACTCCCCCTGTGGGGACACACTGACCACCAGGGGGCAACTCCTGCGTTGATCGTCTGCCCCCTGGTGGTCAGTGCGCATCATAGCAACCAATCGTTCTGCCATTTGGTCGATTTGCATATTAGCCTTTTATATAGGACTAGAGGCCCGGTGCACGAAATTCGTGCACGGGGGTGTGTGTCCCTAAGCCCAGCCTGCACCCTCTCCAATCTGGGACCCCTCAAGGGATGTCTGACTGCCCGTTTAGGCCCGATCCTACTTCAGCCCAGCCTGTGCCCTCTTGCAGTCCCGGAGCCTGTGGGGGATGTTTGACTGACGGCTTAAGCCCACTCCCTGCAGGGAGCCAGCCTAAGCTAGCAGTCAGACATCCTTAGCGCTGCCCCTACCGGGATCGGGCCTAAACGGGCAGTCGGACATCCCTCTCACAATTCAGGACTGCTGGCTCCCAACTGCTCGCCTGCCTGCCTTCCTGATTGCCCCTAACCGCTTCTGCCTGCCAGCCTGATCACCCCCTAACCACTCTCCTGCCAGCCTGATTGATGCCTAATTACTTCCCTTCCAGCCTGTTTGCCCCTAACTGCCCTCCCCTGCAGGCCTGGTCACCCCTAACTGCCCTCCTCTGCAGGCTTGATCACCCCCAACTGCCCTCCCTTGCAGGCCAAGTGCCTCCCAACTGCCCTCCCCTGCTGGCCTGATCGCCTACAACTGTCCTCCCTTGCAGGCCTGGTCCCTCCCAACTACCCTCCCCTGCTGGCCATCTTGTGGTGGCCATCTTGTGTCCACATGGGGGCAGCCATCTTGTGTGTTGGAGTGATGGTCAATTTGCATATTACTCTTTTATTAGATAGGATTATAAAATATAGTTATGAAGTCTCTTTCTCTGAAAATCTTTTTAAAATTAGAATAATTTAATTTAAAATCTACCAAGGAGTAGGGAGCTAAATGTTGGTTAGATTCTTAATATTTTAATAACCAAAATAATGTTCACTATTTCTCAGGTTCGAAATGTGAGGTGCATTAAATGTCACAAATGGGGTCATGTCAACACAGATCGAGAATGTCCTTTGTTTGGTCTTTCTGGAATCAATGCAAGTTCAGTTCCAACTGATGGCTCAGGTAAGCACTAGGCATGATTTATTTGTTTGTTTTAGAATGTATACCAAGGACAAATAAGAAAAGATAAAATAACATTTTATCTTTGGATTGGGTTGGGTTGGGTTGGGCTTTTTGGACTAAGGCACAATCCCAAAATATGATGGGAAACTCTGATCATGTGTTCTGAATTTGAAAGGCAGTATATTAGAATTAAATTTAATGTTCCTAGCCAAGGGCCCCTGTGAAAGACATTAAACATAGTTTACCAGGTTAGTAACTTAAATATAGCAGGAAGAAATGGTTATTTCTATATTTATGTCCTCCTGAATTATAAAAGTAGATTGGTCTAGAATCCTCAGCAGTCACCTCTTAGTTCAGAGATAAAATCAAAACTGAGTTTAGCTCTAGCCAGTTTGGCTCAGTGGATAGAGCATCAGCCTGCGGGCTGAAGGGTCCCAGGTTCAATTCTGGTCAAGGGCACATGTCCAGGTTGCAGACTCAATACCCAATGTGGGGCATGCAGGAAGCAGTCAATCAATGATTCTCTCTCATCATTGATGTTTCTATCTTTCTCCCTCTCCCGCTCTGAAATCAATAAAAATATATTTAAAAACAAACAAAAAAACTGTTAACTATGTTAAAATTAGTTTTTACTTAAAAATTTTATTTGCCTTTCTGTATATTGTTGTCTACTTAAGAAAGATTAGTCTAAGTTGTTTTGTGTTATTTGGATTTCTTTTATAAAAGGATATTAAAACAGGAGTTTTAACTTAAATTTATCAGTGCCTTGTTAGGATATTATAAAGAAAGCCACACTAATCCAACCATAACTCATAATAAATTATAATAGAAATTAACTTGCTTAACCCTATGACATTACATAAGTCATTTCACTTTTATGAGTTTCAACTCTTCATTTTAAAGTAAGGATTTGATAGTATCCTTACTCAAGAAGTATTCAGCATTTTTTTTAAAAAGATACCTTATATGAAACCCAGTATATAGAACAGATAAAGGCAGAGTGGTTCTATTGAAGCAAATGCTCTGGGCATGAAGCCCCGTCCTCAGCTCATCTAGGCCTCTGATGCACCTCTTTATACTCCCTGTGGCTTCCACTGTCACCTCAGAGATCAGGGTTCACCCTCAATCAGCATATGACCTTCAGCCTCTGTTCTATAGCTAGAGATCCTGCTTCCTTCCAGCAAGCCAAATGCAGGCTTTAGGATTCAAGATGCCAGTTCTCGTATTGGGAGTTTAGAAATGTGACCCAGTATGAAGTTTGATGCTATTTCTTTAATGGTGTTATGGATGTCAGATGGGTAAAGGAAGTACACAGATATAATATTATAATTGAGGGTTTTTTAAAATCCTTATTATTCTACAAAAGATAGAAGCCACATTTTAAGTAAAGGAAAACTATTTGCTCAGTGGTGAGAGAATGCTGATACAGACCTTGATCTGAGAACCTCTGACAAAAAGAATATACCACGGATGCCACAATGCAGGTATCTTAAAGCCCACATACTGATGCTCCTTGCTCCCCTGCCTCCACACACCCATTTGGTGAAAGAAGGGTGAGAGATCTCAAAAGAAATAAAGCCCTGCCATAGCTGGTTTGAAGGGTTGAGGGGTCAGTTCCAGTCAAGGTCACGCACCTCATTTGCAGGCTCAGTCAGGGAGCATGTGGAGGACAACCAATCATTCTGTCTCTCTCACATTGATGTTTCTCTCTCCCTATCTCTCCCCCTCCCTCCCACTCTCTTTAAAAAAAAAAAAAATGAAATCAATTGAAAAGATATTCTCTGTTGAGGATTAACAAAAAAAGAAAAAGAAATAAAGCCCCAAAGAAATATGGGGGTGGAGTAGGTCATATATTAAGAACCCATTGGCTCACATATTTCTGACCACTAATTTTAGTCAAAGGGACCTGCTGTTATATATAAAAGGTATATTCTGTTTTCTGGAAGGGGTTGCATCTTTCTCATCTTTTCCTTCACTCCAACCTTGTGGTGCCCTTACAATTGCATGTTTCCTGTGTCGGATAGGGGTGGTCAGTGATAGTAGCTGTCTTTGTTCCTTGGCCTCATCTTTGATCCTGCTTCTGAGAGAATGAGTAGGATAGACTCCAGACTTAGCCCTTTGTTTAGTAATCGATTAGACCTGCTTTCTCTTGAGTCTATATTAGAAAGTCTGTTAACCACAAACAAAAGAACTTGTGCTATTTAATTATCCTATTTTTAAGAGTATTGAAAACAGTGAATTCAGATATAATGAAGCTAGATTGGCTCTTCTTCAGCCATGAATTTATGCTTATTAACTTTACAATAACTCAATCATTCATTTTATGCAATCAAAGTTTTTGGACCCCACTTGTGGGGTTTTACTGTAGAACTATTCTTCAATCAAATGAACTTTCTCAAAATAAAGTGAATGAAGTAGAAAATGCTCAAGTTTTTTGCTCCTGTCAAGTTTTAACACATGTAACCACCCTTGAATGAAAAGTATTACCTTTATTGAAATACTAATATTAATGTACTAGTATTAATATCCCTAATATATAAAATGTTCCTTCAAGTCAAAAGATGAACAAACTCAAAGGACATAAATATTGATGGTTTACAAAAGGAGGGGTTCAAATAGCCATTAAAGCTATATGACAACATTTTCAACAGTATTAATAACCAAATAAATGGCCCTAGCTGGTTTTGCTCAGTGGCTAGAGCGTTGGCCCACAGACTGAAGGATCCTGGATTTGATTCTGGTCAAGGATGCGTACCTCAGTTGCAGGCTCCATCTCCAGCCCTGATGCTGTGTGTGTGCAGGAGGCAACCAATCAATGTGTCTCTTTCACATCGATGTTTCTTTCTCTGTCTCTCCCCCTCCCTTGCACTCTCTAAAAATCAATGGGGAAAACAATATCCTCGGGTGAGGATTAACAAAAAAAATAATAATAACCAAAGAAATTAAAATAAAGTAATATTATCTTTTTGCCCATCAAATTTGGTAAAAACTTAAAAGAACTTTACACCCAGTGTTGGAGCAAGTGTGGTAAAATTAACATTTCAATCCACTATTGATAAATTGGAGCAGCCTTTCTGGATATTAAGTATTTATAAGTTCTATGGTAAAATTAAATTGGATACTGTGATAAGAACTGAATGGGGAGTAACTTTGGATTAAGTGGTGAGGAAGGGCTCCTCTGAGGAAGTGATGTTAAATTACGATCTCTAAGTGACAGGAAAGATGCAGCTATGCAAGATCTGACAGAAGAGCATTTGGCATCTTAGGCAGAAGGAACAGCCTTCCACACAGAGGGACCCATGAGTTCAGAGAGGCAGTGTACTAATCGGTGAAGAGCACAGGCTATGGAGCGATGGGGCTAGTAAATGCCTGATTTGGATCCTCTGCTCTGCTGCTTAGTAGCCATGTAACTTTAAGCAAACTGCTTAACCACTCTGTGGGATGTAAGTGTGAGAACAAATGTTGGTAAATATCTAAGAATATCTCAAAGCACTAAACTATGATAAAATTATGATAAAAATAAATCAGTAATTTTTACCATCTATGATACCACATAAGATGATATATCATATATTTCTGATGTACCATCAAGGTTGAGAGCCAACAGCTTCAG
This sequence comes from Cnephaeus nilssonii, assembly GCF_951640355.1. Lineage (NCBI taxonomy): Eukaryota > Metazoa > Chordata > Mammalia > Chiroptera > Vespertilionidae > Cnephaeus > Cnephaeus nilssonii. Next base: position 43,748,708 of record NC_137081.1, read on the forward strand.
TTGTATGTAAGAACAATTGAAGATTTGAGAAATAGTGCCTTTGTTTGTTTATTTTTTAAAATTATGTTTACTAATATTACACAGTCATAAAGTTATCCTAAAAGAATAATTGTGGATATGTCCAAAGATTTTGTTATAAAGTATTATGTCCAATAGTAAGAGAGAGAACCTAAATACCTAATAAAAAGATATTAAGTGAATAATTGTGGGCTATTAATGGAATAGTATACTATGCAGCCATTAAAAATGTTATGAAGACTGCTTAATGATAATGGATATTGTTTATAACATTTGGTCAAAGAAAAAAGCAGGTCATAAAACAAAGTACAGGCTGTTCTCAGGTTACGTCAGACTCGACGTACATCATTTCGTGGTTACATCGCCATCTCCCATTTACAGTATTTATAAAAAAAAAGTTCCGTCATTTCGACGTATGTACATAATGTATGTGCTTTATGTTTTTTATTATTTATTTGCCACAAGTAAAGGTCAGGAATTGTTACCTTTCTTTTAATTTTTTTTACTGTTTCACTTCATTACTGCTGTGTATGTGCTCCATGTGAGTGACATAGGTGCTTATGTAGGTGGGTTCCGACTTACGGCGAAAATCGCGTTATGTCGCACCGTAGGAACGGATCTCCGACGTAACCAGAGGACTGCCTGTAGTGCCCTAGCCCAGTGGTCGGCAAACTCATTAGTCAACAGAGCGGCAAACCGCGGCTCATAAGCCGCATGTGGCTCACGAGCCGCAGTTTGCCGACCACTGCCTTAGCCAGTTTGGCTCAGTGGATAGAGTGTTTGCCTGTGGACCGAAGGGTCCCGGGTTCGATTCCAGTCAAGGGCATGTACCTTGGTTTCAGGCTCCTCCCCAGCTTGGGGCACGTGCTGGAGGCAACCAATTGATGTGTTTCTCTCACATGAATGTTTCTGTCTTTCCCTCTCTCTTCCATTCTCCCTAAAAAAAAAAAAAATCAATGGAAATATATCCTTGGGTGAGGATTAGCCAAAAAAAAACTAAGTAGTTATTGGATTCCATTCATGTTTCTTTTTAAATCTTTAGGTAAGCATATAAACAGATACTTTTAGAAAAATGCACAGATACTTTTAGAAAAATGCCTGGAAGGAGATTGCCCAAAATGTTAACAGTGATTTTACGTTTATAATTTTTAAGTGACTATTGTTTTAGAAGAATTAAAAATTATACATAGAAGTAAATTATTTAAAATTGTATTGTTCAGTTAATACCTTTAAAATTTGACCTGAATTTAGCAGGACCACTTAACTAACACTAATAGAAACTCTTAAAGGTTTCTCAAAAACAAAATCGAAACTGTATCAAATAGGAAAGCAAAGAATAATGATATTGTATTCTGAATTTGAATGCAATGAAAAACAAACTGCCCAATTTCCTAATCCACTTGCTGATTCAAGCTAAAAAACCTTTTCATTTAAAAAAATCACCTATTGAATAATGTCTCACCAGTGAATAGAGATTATTTTTGCAATAAGGCAATTTCAGTGGATGTGGTTATCCTGGGATAATCACACCCCTGGGGTATGTAGCCTTGTGCCTGTAATCTCCCAGGAGTGTAATTATTTCATGATAGCTGTACCCCCCAGTGTTGCATTATTTCTATTATGAAATTCTTAGTTTAGTATATAAAGTAACTTACTTTGATCACTGGAAACTGCAAGGTGCTGTTAGACTGTTCCAGCTGTGAGGTTTACAGAGACCAGCTATAAGATTTACTTCTCCTTTACAAAGTTAAATTAGGTAATCAAAATGCTTCTTTTGGCTAAGCTGGTTTACAATATCTTTTCTACTGATAAGATCATCTTAACTTTATAAGTTTTCATCCTTTCTAGATAGTACTTCCAAATTATATGTAAAACTTGCAGGCTTCAGTGGAGGCTGAATTTTTATGAAATATTTTTATATTACAATATAATTAAATGGCCTGCCCACTGGCTTTTATTTATACTCTATGGCCCTTATTCTTATCATAGATTGTTACCATTTGTCTCTCATGTTTATAACGTATATTGAAATTAAACATTTTTTAATCTGCAATGGGATTTTCAACAAAGCAAGTGGGGTTTTGAGGGGAGAGGAGCATGTGTAATAAATTTTAATGGTTTTTTTTTATTATTATTGTTATTTATTGATTTCAGACTGAGGAAGGAGAGGGAGAGAGAGATAGAAACATCAATGATGAGAGAGAATCAGTGATTGGCTGCCTCCTACATGCTCTCTACTGGGGATTGACCTCACAACCCAGGCAATAAGAAAAATAAACTTACTGATTTTGAAAGAGAGCAAGAGAAACATCAATCTGCTGCCTCCTGTACATGCCCCGATCAGGGATCGAACCAGCAACTTGAGTATATGCCCTGACTAGGAATACAACCCTCCACCTTTCAGTGTATGAGATGCTGCTCCAACCAACTGAATCACACCAGCCAGGCCTGGGTCTCACTCTTTTAGTGAGCCTGTGCCCCTGGGTTGTAAACTTCACAAGTGCTCCTCAGTTTCCCCCCCCTCATTTCTCCGCTTTTTTTTCCCCATGTGTAGGTTAGGCTGTAATAAAATAGCTTTCTTTAAGGGTAAGCATTTGTTCAGGACAACACAATGCTCTGGGCATACTCAAAATGGTTCCTTTCCCTTCGCACTATTGGAAGAGAAGTATAAGGGGATTGTTCTTTGATGTTCATAATGAGAACCTGATGGACTCATGGAAATAAAACTCACAAAGGCCAACAATAGTCAGAAATCCTTTAAGTAATCCTACCATTTGCTGGCTCCATTGGTGATTTCTGGTTCTAGTAAACTGTGGTTCTCTGTCACCTGTCTCACCTATTTTGGGGATAGTAATTTGCCCTGTGACCTTAATTCTGTGATAGACTTAAGAAGATTTGTTGATTTTCAGTATTTTCAGCTTTTTTCTTATTGTGAGGATGGGAGAACTTTTCAAACTTTCTATATCTTGGACCGAAACCCAAAAGTTATAAAAGCAGCATAAAAGTGAATAAACATTAAGTCCAAATTTGTTAACATTAGTTTCACTTTGTACTAATTATTTGACTTGTGGTTTTTCACGCTCAAGTTACTTTATATGTAAAGTTACTTTGCTGTGTTTTGGTGTTTTTTTTTTTTAATTTAGCTATAATTTTAAAAATATTTGGAACTGTCTCAATATGGTAATATGGAGAACTTCGTATTCTTTTTAAAGTAAATTTGAAATTCCAAATGATGTCACCAGATATTCTTGACAGCATTCCTTTTTTTTTTTTTTTTTTTTGATCTTCACCTGAGGATTCTTTTTTTCTTTTTCTTTTCTTTTCTTTTTTTTTTTTTTAGAGAGAAAGGAAAGGGGGAGAGAGAGAGAAAGAACATCGATGTGAGAGAGAAACATCCATCAGTTGCTTCCCATTTCCCATGTGCACCTCGACCAGGGATAGAACCTGTAGCCTGAGTGTATGTCCTGACTGGGAATTGAACCCACCACCTTTTAGTGCACAGGACAACACTCTAACCAACTGAGCCGCCTGGCCACGGCAATTTTTCTTTTTCTTTATAATGCCTCAGTGTGAGATTCAGTAACTCCACAAATGGCCAAAGTGATCATAGGTGCTTAATGTTTCAAGTGTCTCTATCCAGTCTTGTTTACATCATAACTTTTAGTATGTTTAAACAGTATGAAAATGAATAAATAGCTTAAATTGAGCAAAGTATTATTTTACACTTGTTGCAAAGATTTGCTTGCATGTCAGTGTTCTTTTCCTTTTATAATTTTCCCTAACCCTTGATTTAATTTTTCTAGAATTTTACACTAAGCTATAGAACTGATAGAAATATTCTGCAATAGAGCTCCCACATGCTGCTCCTCTATCTTTTCATCAACCTTTCATGTTGAAGGCATTTTTGTTACTTGAGAACATGTTTGGGAAATTTAACAAAATAATTGTCTGATCATAAGCTTTGCTAGCAAGACACAAAGGAGCACGCTGGAGGGGTTTTCTGTAGAAAGAAAGATGGTAAACTCAGTTGCCCTCTGGCAAGTCCCCTGAATCTGTTAATGGATTTACCTTAGGCAACTTCTTGAAGAAGTTGAATCCTACCAGCAGAGCTACTAGAAAGGCCTGTATCTGATGATAGAATTTTTTAAAAATCCTCCAATGTCATTTTACTGTAGAAAAAGTATTTGTGTTATCAGAATCTCATTAAAGCTAAATTCCTAAAATAAGCAGATATGAAAATTAATAAAGGATTGACTTCACAGTAACAAAGCCAAGTTAAGCACCATTTCTGTCTTTTTTAACATGTAGTTAATCAGTCAGGAACCAAATTTTCTTTAATGTATGAAGAAGCTAATTAACTGAAAAGAAGTTTTGACCTATTAAAGAAATTATTCAAAAACCTTATTAAGTCATAGGGCTTTAAAGGTCAAAATTATGCTCTTTATTAGTACATTATATTTTGCCTATTTTATTTTAAGTGATTACCAATGGTTTAGTCATTTCGAACTATTTATAAGCACTATTATAATTCAGTGATTAAATTTGTTGTTAGAGTGGCTATGCCTTGAAATTCTATTGACATTAACAAATTAATTACAGTGCTGTTCTACCAGTAAATGACTGCTCTGTATTAAAGGCATATGTGGGACTAGTAGAGGCTATACCTCCCTCAATCTCAAAGGAGTATTCTGATTCTCAGATCACAGTCATAACTCTCTCTTTTTTTTTTTTTTTTAATTGATTTTTTACAGAGAGGAAGAGATAGGGATAGAGAGTTAGAAACATCGATCAGCTGCCTCTTGCACACCCCCCACTGGGGATGTGCCTGCAACCAAGGTACATGCCCTTGACCGGAATCGAACCTGGGACCCTTGAGTCCGCAGGCCGACGCTCTATCCACTGAGCCAAACCGGTTTCGGCAGTCATAACTCTCTTAAGTGACTTCTTATTAGCATCATTCCATCTACTCAAAGTCTGCCAGCTTCAAGTAAAGAAAATTAGCTAGTGATTACCTAGGAAAAGAAGAATGAATGAAATGTAGTCTACCTAGTAAATATTAATTCTATTCTAATCAAACTAATGAAGTTAACATAAACCTTCATCATGTTCATGTTGAAGAATGCACTACTTTTTACCTTTTCCTAAAACCTATGAAAGTTTGAAAATCAAATTCAGTTTCTAGTTCTTTCCTATAAGCTTTTTTGAAAGAGAGACTGTATCTTTGTATTCCCAGTGCCTTGCAGTCTACATGCTTAGTAAGTAATAGTTTAGTGAGTGACTGAATAAAAAAGCTTTGCTAGCTATTCTAAATATCACTATCATCCTTTCTAAATATCCTATATAATAAAAGCCTAATATGCTAAGTGTCTGGTCGTCGGTTCAACCAATCAAAGTGTAATATGCTAATGATATGCTAAGGCCACTCAACCGCTCATTATGATGTGCACTGACCACCAGGGAGGAGACGCTCTGACTGGTAGGTTAGCTTGCAGCTGGGGTCCAACTGATCGAGGCTGAGTGACATTGGCCGGACACGCCCTGGAGCCTTCCCACAAGCCCTCCCTGGCTGGCCAACTTCCCGTGTCCCTCCCCGGCCCCAATCTTGCATCGGTGGGGTCTCTCAGCCTGGCATGCACCCTCTCACAATCCAGAACCCCTCGGGGGATGTCGGAGAGCCGGTTTCAGCCCGATACCGCAGGCCAGGCCAAGGGACCCCACAGATGCACAAATTCGTGCACCTGGCCTCCTCTAGAATCTTATAACAAAAATTTATTTTATATATATATATATATATATATATATATATATATATGTGTGTGTGTGTGTGTGTGTGTGTGTGTGTGTTAATCCTTACCTGAGGATATTTTTCCTTTGATTTTTAGAGAGAGTGGGAGGGAGGAAGAGAGACAGACAGAAACCTCAATGTGAGAGAGACACATCGATTGGTTGTCTCCCGCATGCACCCCGACCGGGCCAGGGATCAAGCCTGCACCCGAGGTACATACCCTTAACTGGAATTGAACCCCCAACCCTTCTGTCTGTGAGCCAACACTCTATCCACTGATCCAAACCAGCTAGGGCTACAATTTATATTTTTCCTGTTCTTTCATATAAGCTAATTTTCCCCCAAAAGATTATAAGCTTATCACAGCCAAAGTGGCTCAGTTGGTTGAGTGTTGTCCCATGGACCAAGGTAGCTGGTTAGATTCCTGGTCAGGGCACATACCCAGGTTTCGGGCTCGATTCCCAGTAGGGGGTATGCAGGAAGTAGCCGATTGATGTTGATATTGCTCTCTCATTGATGTTTCTCTCTCTCTCTAAAAATCAATAAAAACATTTTTTAAAAATTCTTAAAACATAGTGCTAACTTCTAATACTTCATAGTCATCACAACATAAATTACTTTTTATTAAGTTTATTGGGGTGACATTGGTTGATAATATTATTTTAGTTTTAGGTGTAAATTCTATAATATATCATCTGTACTAGTATATTACATTGTGGGCTCACCACCCAAAGTCTAGTGTCCCTCTGTCACCATATGACAAATGATTTTTCTTGGTCCTTTAGGATTAGGAATTTACTTTATTATAGCTGGATGTATCATCACTAAAATGTTCACATTTAATTAAGTTGAAAATGTAAGTTTGAAGACATAACCAAATATGTCATGTGTCTTTAACTATATTGATTCTGTAAAGCAAGATTATTCTTAATACTAGTAAACAGTGTTTTCTGTCAGCATACAATAAGGGCAGTTTTATCTTTCCTTAGTTTTGTGTATTTTTCAGATGCATAGATTAAATGAAATGTTTCATTTTCCCTTTATATTGTATGTTTTAATAGAGATCAAATTAGCTGTCTTCAGTATGAACTTGGGATAAGGGCAATAAGAAATCCTATTGTTTCCAGCCTCCACTAAGATGAACTGGCAGTGTGTCAGGAAAATTCCCAGTATGGAATAGTGTTATTACAATTCAGTACAATTGGTTCTTGCATAACCTTTAGAAAATCATACATAAAACATTCTCATCTATATAAATAAAAATCACCCACACACTTTATTAATAGCTTTGTTCACTTTTCCCCTGGGACTTGTGCTACATGTTCCTACTGTGCCCCCCTTTTAGTCTTTTTAAAGAAAACTTTCTATAAGCTTTCTTAAAAGCAGAAAGGTTAGGTAATATTAGGAATTAAATATAAGTGTAAGGTAATTCTTGCTAATTCCCACTAGACACAGATCTCTTGCTTTATCATGTACTAGAACTAGTGCCTCTGAAGTGTCCTTTTTACATTTAGTTACAAGGAGTGGCTTTTTCACTAGATACAGTCAGTTTAACTTTAGAAAAGAAGGTGGTACTTTCATGGAAATGAGAATCATAATATATTTTATTTGTTATAATGTTGAGGGGGTTCTTTTAAAACACACATATTTTTAGGGATATACCGCTATTGCTATGACTATAGTAGGTACATGGTGAGAGCAGGAACACACCAGGTTGAAGTCTCAACCTGTTTTCCTTAGTCTAGTTCAGTGGTCGGCAAACTCATTAGTCAACAGAGCCAAATATCAACAGTACAACGATTGAAATTTCTTTTGAGAGCCGAAAACCGACTTCTGCGCATGGGCCACGAAGTTTCCATCGCACTGTACATTTCAATCGCAGATATTTTGTGGAAGAGCCACACTCAAGGGGCCAAAGAGCCGCATGTGGCTCGCGAGCCACAGTTTGCCGACCACTGGTCTAGTTCAAGAGCCAGAAATGTGTGTGTTTTCAGGTATCATTTCTTGAATTCATACTTCGTAAGACTTCATGTACTACCCCAAAATATGTGTTATAATGTACCAAAATAATCTATACTAATAAAAGCCTAGGTGGTCCTCGTGCCCTCACGCGCGATGTCGTCACAAGATGGCTGCCGCAAGATGGCTGCGTGCACAGCAGAGGTGGGGCCCAGTGAAGGAGGCAGGTCGCGGCAGGGGAGGGCAGTTGTGGGCGATTGGGCTGACAGGAGAGGGCAGTGTGGGTGATGGGGCCGGCAAGGGAGGGCAGTTGGGGGCGATCAAGCCAGCAGGGGAGGGCAGTTGGGGGCGATCAGGCTGGCAGGGGAGCAGTTAGGCGTCTATCAGGCCAGCAGGGGAGCGGTTATGGGACGATCAGGCTGGCAAGCAGAAGCGGTTAGGGGCAGGCAGGCAGGCAGGCAGGCGAGCAGTTGGGAGCCAGCAGTCCCGGATTGTGAGAGGGATGTTCGACTGCCGGTTTAGGCCTGATCCTGCGCAGATCGGGCCTAAATCGGCAGTCGGACATCCCCCGAGGGGTCTCAGATTGGAGAGGGTGCAGGCTGGGCTGAGGGACACCCCCCTCCAATGCACAAATTTCGTGCACTGGGCCTCTGAGCTACACTGATAAAGGAGAAATATGCAAATTGACCATATCTCCACGACACTCACCAGCCAATCAGGAGTGAGTATGCAAATTGACCCAACAAATATGTCGGGTCAATTTGCATACGCAGGCGTGGAGCGAAGACTGAAGGCTCCGGCCTGAGCAAAGACTGAAGACTGAAGACGACTGAAGACTAAAGAGGCTTGGCTTCTCTGCTGCGGCCAGAGTGAAGGCCTGGGTCCCGGGTGCCAGGGGAAAACCGGTGCCCGCAGCCAGGGGAAGGAAGGCCTATTGCACAAATCGTCGTGCATCCGGCCTCTAGTTTAATAATAAGTCTCTAGATCTAACTAAAAATGTATAGGAAATACAAGGGCTAGAAGAACATATTAAATTATGTCACTGTTCAGAATGTGTAAAATTCTACAGGACAGATGACTGAGTTTCTGCAATAAGTGAATAGTGGTAATGGAAGATAGGTTGCTAAATTTGTTTTAGATTAAAAGAGACTTAAGTTATGTATCAGTTTTACATCAGTAAAAAAAGAGGGAGACTTAAGAGATATATAAAACAAATGCAATGTGTGGACCTTGTTTGGATTCTAATCTGGACAAACAATTATAAACATACTTTTGAGACTACCAGGGAAATCTGAATATTGACTGGATATTAGATGGTGTCTTAAAACTGTATCAATAGGTGTAATAAAAGTATTGGGGTTTTATTTTTAAGAAATAGTTATTATTTGTTAGTGATTTATATATCTGAGATTTATTTAAAATACTCTATCAAAAAAGAAACAAAGAAACTTGGAGTTAATAGATAAAACAAGAGTGGCATAATGTTGATAATTGTTGAAGCTGTTTGATGAATACATAAGGTTTGTTACATTATTCTCTCTAGATTGGAAATTTTCCATAATACACACTCACACAATGAGAAGGGAAAAAGTTGTTTACCGCTGTAACAGTAAATAAAACTATACAGGGTGTTCCCAAAAAATGTATACACACTTTTTTCTGATAACTCAACTGATGTTTCTTTCTTTTCAGATTTAAACTATTGGAATTAATAATGATTCAAAGTGTGTATACATTTTTAGGACACCCTATATTTATTTTGAGAACTAGGGGCCCAGTGCACAAATTCGTGCACCTTGAATGGAACTGTGGGCTGCGAGGCTGCGATGGGCACAGGGGCAGGTCTCAGCCCATCCTCTGGGCCCCTGCCCGGCCCCTCCCACCACAGCTCCCAGTCCCCTGTCTGCCGGCAGCCCTGCTCCTGCCGCTGCCGCTTCCACGCACTGACAGTGCCGGCCCTGCTCACACCCGCTGATGGCGCAGAGTGATTGGGCCCAACACCAGCAGCGGGTGTGAGTGCGGCTGCTGCCCCTATCACTCCTCAGGAGCAGAGGGAGATTGGGGCCGGCAGCCACTGCTTGCACCTGCTGATGGCACCGAGCAATCGGGACTGGCGCTGGCCACCGGCAGCAGGTGCAAGAGGCGGCTGCCGGCCCCAGTCGCCACTCAGGAGCAGGGGGAGGTGGAGAAGCCCTGAAGGGCAATCGGGGCCGGCAACCTCCACTTGCACCCGCTGATGGTGCCGGCAGCAGGTGCGAGCGGTGGCTCAAGCACTGGCAGTGGTACGAGTGGGGTCAGCACTGGCAGCAGGTGTGAGCTCCCAGCGGGACCACAGCATGCGGGAGCAAAGAATTTTTAGTAACCACCAGAGGCTCACCCCAATGACAGGGACCGGCACCCCGCCTTGGTCTGGTGCCCCCATACACCTGCTCTACCATCCCACCACGGCCAATGCCTGCCATGTTATGCGCTCTGCTGCCTGCTGCTGACACCCACCATGTTCCATGCGCGCACCCCCTGGTGGTCAGCACATGTCATAGCGACTGGTGGTTCAGTTGTTCTGCCATTCACTCTATTTGCATATTAGGGTTTTATATATATAGATTTAGTTTCAGCAAAGAGTGCCATCCTGTAAATTAAATTAATGTTTTAAATTTGGGTGAAGGAGGAAAAAGCATTTCTAATACAGCCTTACCTAATGCACAACTCGGTGTCCTCTCTTCTCCCACTGAATACCATAAAATTGTAGGAAGTAATTCTGTATTTGAAAGGAATGATGAACTTTAAATGGAAGACACACCTGTCTTAGTGCTAGCAGTGAAACAGAGTGTCTTTGCCTTTAGCATTAGTGTTCCTTCCGCCTGTGCCATTTGTGGGAATAACCTGGGATTGCTGTCCTCTAATTGTGAAGTCAGTGGTATGGCCTAATGACCAGAACTTCCCATATTATTCTCTGATAATATACTCATTTTACTACAGAACATTCTTACCCTTCCATTGCTTTTGCTTCATTCTATAAAAAAATTAACGCTTTCAATTAATAGATTAAACCCTTTACAAACATAATTTTGTACAACATAATTCACCTTCTGGGAACTTTTTTCCCCTGAGAAACTGACTTCATGCTATACTTTTAGTGGAAATAGTCTGGGTCTAATTAGAACTAAATACCATAGTCGCAATCAGTACTTTAATGCTTACCCATATCACAACAAAGACAGTTTGCAAAATTAATTAATGTTGAAAACAGTTTCTCCAGTGGACCTGGTTTTGTAAGTTGAAACATTGGTTTTCATGCTATGGAGGCTTAACTCATCTTGGCTTAGAAAATCTAGAGAGGAGCTCTCACAAGTCCACATTTAAAAATAAGTGCCCTTTTTCTGGATTACCTAGAATTATTCTGAAGTAGTGATTTTTGGCTCTGCTTGGTGTAGGTCAGTTGGTTGGGTGTCATCCTGTGCACTGAAAGGTTGTCGATTTGATTCCTAGTCAGGGTACATGCCTGGGTTGCAGGCTCTATCCCTGATTGGGGTTGAGGGGTTATGCAGGAGGCAGCCAGTCAGTGTTTTGCTCTTACATTGGATGTTTCTCTTTCTCCCTCTCCCTTTGTCTCTCTAAAAATCAATTAGAAATCTTTTTAAAAGTAGTGATTTTGCATTTGAACATATTTGTAAAATCTTTTTTTCAATATTCTATCCATATAAAAGGCTAAGCGACCGTCAGACCAATAGCATGATGCGCAATGACCACCAGGGGGCAGACGCTCCGACTGGTAACTATGACACGCACTGACCACCAGGAGGCAAATGCTCAATGCAGGAGCTGCTGAGCAGCGGCGGTTCTCAGGTGACGCACCCTGGAACCAGAGAAGAGGGAGCCCAATTCCAGGGTGCATCACCCAAAAAACGCCCTCTCGCAATCCGGGACTCCTCAGGGAATGTCGGAGAGCTGGTTTCAGCCCGATCCCCACAGGCCAGGCCAAGGGACTCCACCTGCCAGAGGGACCCCACTCTGCATACGCCTTTCGAGTTGCGGCACCACCCCAGGTGCAGCCAGCCGCAGAGGAACCATGGGAGGTTGGCTCCAGGGCATGTCCAGCCCATCTCGCCCAGTCCCACCCCACCAGCCACCTTCTAATTTCCTTTCAATGTGCACGAATCCATGCACCAGGGCACTAGTAATAGTAATAATAATTGTTCCTATTTATTGAGAAGTATTTATCAGGTATTTCACTAAGCAGTGTATTAGAATCTTACAATGTGGAAATGTATGCTAAGCATATGTACTACACAGAGTTCAGTTGAGAAATATAAATGCTGGAAGAGGAATGTTTCTCATAATCTGTATACTCTGTCAGACTGCAGAAAGAGATCATTTTCTTGAAGTCATTGAAAATGTAAAAAAAGCATGTTTTCTAAAACATTTTATTAAAGTCACCCATCTTTTGGTGAAATGAGTAACCTCTCATAATGGCCATGTTCTTTAGCCCTTTACTGGAGTGATTTCTATCCTAATTCTTAGCATGTTTGTTTCCTGAATTCATTTGATATCTGAAACAGTTGACAATGAAGTGTAGTTTTGACACTTCAGAAAAGACATTTTCTACGTTATAAAATTGTTTCTTCATGTAAAATTTGAAAAGCCACCAAAGTGAACATTAATTTAAAGCTATTAATTGTATTAGCACTTTTATGCCATTTGGCAGCAACCAGTATTAATATGAAAATTCAACTTTTACTTAAGGTTTTATTATCAGTATTATCAACCAAATTGAATAATTAAAGGGTTATTAAAGTAATCCATAGAAATTAAATATCTTGTATAAAAGAAAAAAGATAAAATCCTACATTGTTTTAAAATATTAATATTAATGAAATAAGATGCTGCTTTATGATGTTTTGGTTTGTTTTGTTTTCAACTAAGTAAGGATTTTTTTCCCAATAAGTTAAAGCATCACATTATTAACTTCCCATTCTCCAATAATAGGGTTTTTTTTTCCCTATTTTCTGCCTAGTAACTAAAGCCAACTTTCCGTTGTTTTTGGTAACATGACTAAAGTAATAAAAGCCCATAAAGTCCAGTAAAAGATATTAACCTACACCTGAACTCTCTGACCAAACTTTTACCAAAGATGCTACTGAGAAGTGAACAGATTTGAATTGTGTTGCCTTTTGTTTTTCTATGGTAACATATAGGTGAACAGTTAACAATAAAGAGAAAAATGAAGTTCTTAATCGAACTAGAGAATAAGTTTCTGAACGTTTATCCCTCACCTCCCTTATGAATTTCTTATTGGCAGGAATTGTCTTACTCTTCCTTATATTCCAGACACATCACCCAGTGTAGTTCATTTAAGCCAGTCTAGATGATTTATTCAGAAATGTTAATAGCTTTCATAAACTGTCGTCATTATTTGCTACCTGCAGGGAAAACAAAATGAAAGTGGAATGTACAAAAGAAAGAGGAAAGAGTCTGTTCTACCTAATAATGTTTGAGGGAAGGGCTCAGGGTTAAACAATTTTTAATTATATCTTCACTAGAGAGGCCCAGTTCACGACATTCATGCACTTGCGGGGGGTTCCTCAGCCCAGCCTGCACCCTCTTGCAGTCCGGGACCCCTCAGGGGATGTCCACCTGCCAGCTTAGGCTCCCTGCATTAGTCGGACATCCCCCGAGGGGTCCTTAGTGCTGCTGCAGAGGCAGGAGAAGCTCCCACCACTGCCGCTGCACTCACCAGCCATGAGCCCGGGTTCTGGCTGAGCAGCGCTCCCCCTGTGGGAGCGCACTGACCAACAGGGGGCAGCTCCTGCGTTGAGCGTCTGCCCCCTGGTGGTCAGTGCGCATCATAGCAACTGGTCGGTCTGCCATTCAGTCGATTTGCATATTAGGGTTTTATTATATAGGAATCTACGTTATTTATTTTTAGTATATACTAGAAGCCCAGTGCACGAAATTCGTGCACGGTGGGGGGTTGTCCCTCAGCTGAGCCTGTACCCTCTCCAATCTGGGACTCCTGGAGGGATGTCCGACTGCCCGTTTAGGCCCGATCCCGGTGGGCAGTCGGATCCGTAAACGGGCAGTCGGACATCCCTCTCACAATCCAGGACTGCTGGCTCCCAACTGCTTGCCTGCCTGCCTTCCTGATTGCCCCTAACTGCTTCTGCCTGCCAGCCTGATCACCCCCTAACCACTCTGCTGCCAGCCTGGTTGATGCTTAACTGCTCCCCTGCCAGACTTCTTGCCCCCAACTTCCCTCCACTGCCAGCCTGGTCACCCCTAACTGCCCTCTCCTGCAGGGTTGATCACCTCCAACTGCCCTCCCTTGCAAGCCTGGTCCTTCTCAACTGCCCTCCCTTGCAGGCCGGGTGCCTCCCAACTGCCCTCTCCTGCTGGCCATCTTGTGGTGGCCATCTTGTGTCCAAATGGGGGCAGGATCTTTGACCACATGGGGGCAGCTATATTGTGTGTTGCAGTGATGATCAATCTGTATATTACTCTTTTATTAGATAGGATAGAGGCCTGGTGCACGGGTGGGGGCCAGCTGGTTTGCCCTGAAGGGTGTCACAGATAAGGGTGGGGGTTCCCTTGGGGTGTGGGGCGGCCTGAGCGAGGGGCCTGTGGTGGTTTGCAGGCCGGCCACGCCCCCTGGCAACCCAAGGGGAGGCCCTGGTATCTGGAATTTATTTTCCTTCTACAATTGAAACTTTGTAGCCTGGAGTGGAGCCAAGCCTGCTGTTCCCTCTGGGGTGGCAGCCATTTCTGTGGCAGTTAATTCACCTTCTACAATTGAAACTTTGTAGCCTTAAGCGGGTGAGCCCGGCCAGGGTGTGCGGAAAGCTTTGCTTCCCCTGTTGCCGCCGGCAACCCTGGCCTGCTCTCTCAAGCTCCATTCTGCCGCCATTTGTTTGAATTTGTTTACCTTCTATAATTGAAACTTTGTAGCTTGAGTGGAGGCTTAGGCCTGCAAGGGCTATGGAAAGCTTGGCTTCCTCTGTTACCTGGGAAACCTTGCTCTCTGTGGCTGTAGCCATCTTGGGTGGGGGTTAATTCGCATACTTGCCCTGATTGGCTGGTGGGCGTGGCTTGGCTGGTGGGCGTGGCTTATGTAGCGGAGTGATGGTTAATTTGCATATTACCATTTTATTAGAGAGGATTATGTGACCAAAAAAACAGCTCACTTTTCAGTTTGGGATTTTGCAAATGTGGAAATAGCAGCTTGTGAAAAATATAGCACAAACCTATAGCCAGCCTGAAATTGCTTTTCATCAACATGACACTAATAACTAGAAATTTCAAACTCTGGAAGTGTGTATACACACACACACACACACACACACACACACACACAAGAGTAACTGAAGTACTTACAGAAACCATATCGATAGCGTGTGCGTGTGTGTTTTGTTGATAATTAGCAACCACATGACATTGTACTCAGTATTGATAGCTGATAAATAAGGGTGAGGAATTAGGAATTGGAAACTAGAATAATAAATTGCTCGTGTGCCTTTAAGTGTCTTTTTTAAATTGAGTTCTTACTAAAATAATAACTATTATAAGTTCAATAGCCATCTTTTATCATTTTGCTTTTATTTCATACTGGAAACTGCCAAGCAGATAACATCTAAATGTATCTTTTTCAATATGACAAAGTTACACAAGAAGAGAATCCCCTAGCACGTAAAGAAAAATGCAATTATTTTCTATTCTGAATCTCCAGACTGCTGTTTTAGAAAATCATATCTGATTATTTGCTCAGCAGAAGATTATTGAGTTGATTTAGCTGTGATTTTACTTAACAAAGCTTCAACTGCATTCCTACTGTGGAGTCCGAAAAAGGTAGAGAAATATAAATGATACATTCAAACTGTGATTTTTGTGAACAGGACCATCGATGCACCCCTCGGAGCTAATAGCGGAGATGAGAAACAGTGGGTTTGCACTGAAACGAAATGTACTGGGGAGAAACTTGACCGCAAATGATCCATCACAGGTAATGATCTTTTTATCAGTAAGCTGAAAATGCCTAAAAATCTAAATGTGATTGCTTGTGAATTGCTACTTAATGTTTTCCAATATGCATATACCCATAGGAAAGCAAGATAGAGCAAAGAAAGTGCCTAAATGTATTTTGATTTTGCTTCTTTATTATTTTAACTTAAATGAGAAATTGTTTTTAAACCTATATTTTAATAAATGAAACTGCTCCTCTGGGTTTATGTGGATGAAATATCCAACTGAACTGGTGATGAGGTGGCTACTTTTCCTTCTTTCTAACTTACCACTGAAGTGACATAAATAGAACCAATGGGAAGAAATGTATAAAAGAAAATTCCTAAAAAGTATAGGAAATATTTTAAGCATTAATTTATAAACAGTACATAGATCCAGGAAATGGTGGAGTGTAAAGCATTGTAGATACCCTAATGCAAACCATTTATTTTATTTAATGAGGAAACTGGAGCCCAGGGAAGTTAAGTGATTTCCCTGAGGTCATGTGGCTGTTCTGAGACAGAGCTAAGACTAAAACCCAGACTCCCACTGGCGTAAACTTGTGCTGCTCTGAAAAGAGGCACATTACTTTTCAAACATTACTAGGGATTATTCATATAACCTATACAATCATATATTTGTACTATTTGATACATTTTATATGAATTTGCTAATCATATATATTTGATAATGTACTGTTGAAATTATAAAGACTAAAATTGTGAATGTTTTCCTCTTCCCCAAAAGTTAATGATCTTCTTGGTTTTAATATTTCATTAAATTTAAAATAAAACATTTAAACCCTCAAGTATTTAAATTCAAACTCAAGAGACAGAAACATTTTATCTGTTTCTCTATCATACTCTTCCTGATTAAAGTTTGTTAGTGCTGGCAAAGCTGTCATCTTACCCTCTTAGTGTGTAATGATACTCCTTAATTTACATTCCCTCCCCCCACATACACACACACACACACACACACACTTTACATTTCAGAATGTCACATTCATCTACAGTATGTCTCTAATACAAAATTTCTTATTTATAAATATTTTCTTTCCTGTCTGATAACTAACTTGTCTTATAATCTAGCAATGTAATGATCTTTGTTGCCTCAGGAATATGTTGCAAGTGAGGGTGAAGAAGATCCAGAAGTCGAATTTTTAAAGTCACTAACAACCAAACAAAAACAGAAACTTCTCAGGTAATGAAAAAATATACGTTTAATGAATTCTATAACATTTTTTGTGTGTTCCATCTTAGTGTCATTTTCAACTCTGATCCTAAGAGCTCATGAAGGTACTTAAACCAATGTATCACATTTATTTAATGGTTTATTCTTCAGCTATAGTAATACAGTTTTGTCTTTCAGTAATATGAAAATGAATCTAAGATTATATACCCAGATTACACCACACACAAAAAAACAGCACTTTTCAGAATATTTAATTTGGAAATAGATTTATTTGTAGGATTTACTTGGTATAGTAGATTTGTATATATCTTTGCAGTTTATTCTTAGAAAATATTCTGAGCCATGTATTGCTCTGTTATATTTTGTAAGATTTTATGAAGAATGCTGACAAATGCTTAAATTTAAGGTAAATATGAATCTTGTTAAACATACTACCTTTGGATTCAAAAATCCAAGAAATGTCTGTTGAGTCCAATAGAGGGAGCTCATGATGTGGGGTTTTGAGAATGGCTAGACAAAACCCAGTAAAAGACGTTTTTATTCCAGAGTAACTTAAACATATATAAACAAGTTACCCTTCTGAGAATGTGAAGTACTCTTTAGAAATTCAGAATGCCTTAATAGAATTATTCTAGTTACTTATAAATCTAAACATTGTTGAAAACCAGTATGTGATTATTTTGTTTTATATAACCAAAACACAGTATAAAAAATGTAAAGTGTATTATTATTATTCAGAATTTCTGGAGATGGAGAATATACCCTTGAATCTTGATAATGTAATGTTGATTAATATTCCCATAATTTAAAATAGTACATACATAAAATTACTTTTCTTGATTATATTTATATATTTGAGTTTGTAGTAGGTCCAATTAATGAATGTTACAAACCTTTAGGTCAGGATAACCATTTATTTAGAGTGCTATATCATTTCAAATTCTGATTCAATAGGGATTTTTTTAATAGAGAATTATCTTAATGCATTTAATTTTTAATTTATATTTAATATGTATATGACTTGAATAATTTAAGAGGGAGAAAATAATTTGTCATTTAATAAAGTATGTGTTTATATTTGAATACCTCTTTCAAAAGCTTCTAAGAAAATTTATTATCTATGCAAAATTTTGTTTGTCAATAAAAGGACTATTTTTAGTCTCTTACTTTTTTTTCCAATAACAGGAAATTGGATCGACTTGAGAAGAAAAAAAAGAAAAAGAAAAAAGATAGAAAAAAGAAAAAGCTTCAGAAGAGTAGAAATAAACACAAAAAACATAAACACAAATCTTCCTCCTCTTCCTCTTCATCCTCTTCCTCTTCATCCTCTTCCTCTTCCTCTTCCTCTTCTTCTTCTTCTTCCTCTTCTTCCTCCTCCTCCTCTAGTGAGACTTCAGAAAGCAGCAGTGAGAGTGACAACAAAGAAAAAAAAATACAAAAGAAGAAAAGAAAGAAAAACAAATGTTCAAGAAATAAAAACAATGACATAGGAGAAAAGGACAAGTCTAAGAAGAGAAAACTTTATGAAGAACTTTCTAGCAATCATTGTAGTAAGGAGAAAGCCAAGGAAGAGCCTAGATTTTTAAAACAGGAGAGTTCTAGGGAAACTAGCAAATGGAATCATTCTAATTTTGACAAAAAGTCCAGAAGCCATAATCACAGCCCAGAGAAGAGAGGCTCTGAAAGAAATGAGAGGAGCAGGAGAAGCCGGAGCAGAGATGAGAGGAGCAGGAGAAGCCGGAGCAGAGATGAGAGGAGCAGGAGAAGCCGGAGCAGAGATGAGAGGAGCAGGAGAAGCCGGAGCAGAGATGAGAGGAGCAGGAGAAGCCGGAGCAGAGATGAGAGGAGCAGGAGAAGCCGGAGCAGAGATGAGAGGAGCAGGAGAAGCCGGAGCAGAGATGAGAGGAGCAGGAGAAGCCGGAGCAGAGATGAGAGGAGCAGGAGAAGCCGGAGCAGAAGTCATAGTAGTGACAAGCAAAGGAAAATAAGAAAACGGTCTTAGCAAAGTCCCAGTAAAGAGCGGAATAGAAGAAATCATACCAGAAGCCACGGCACAGATATATACAGAGGAGGAAAAATGCACAGAGAAAACTCGGGAGATAAGCATACTAGAGTGACACAGAATGAAGAAGTAGAGAGAATAGAGACTGCATGTGACAACTGGGAATAAAAATATCTCTCCTTATCAAATACTTTTAGCAAGGGCTAATATGTACTATTGTCTTTCTAATAAAAAAGCTCTATTTTAGTTGTCAATCTCTGTAAACTGTCATATCAAGAACAAAGCTACATAAATCTCATAAGAATGAACTTTGCAAATATTTGTAAGTAATCTATTTTGGAGCTGTAAAAATATTTTCTGTTGATAAGTATTTCTTGTGCCCTCTATACCAGATTAAAAACACAACTCTGTGACATTGTCTTTGTTCTGAAATATCATTAAAAGAATGACAGTACAATTGAATGGGTATAATTTAATTTTTTTAATTTAAATGTACTAGAAGGAAGATGTAAACATTATTGAAATTCACTAGTATGAATTAAATATTGAGTTGATCAATATTTCTTTAAAACTTTTAAACTCCCTCATGTGTTTTGTTCTCCAGAGTACACTATTTACATTTGGATGATATATTAATTTTCTATGCTGCCATAACAAATTACCTCAAACTTAAAACAATACAAAAACATTCTACAGTTCTGGAGACGAGAAGTCTAAATGGGTTTCCCTGCAGTAACATAAAAGCAGGGTTGGTTCTTTCTGGAGGCCCTACTGGAAAGAAAGCCTGTTTGCTGCCTAGTCCAGAGGCATTCCTTGGCTCCTGGTCCCTTCTTCCTCTTCACAGCTAACAAAGGCACGTCGAGCCTCACATCTAATCACTCTGACACTTTGACATTCTTCATCCCTCTTCTCTTTTATGGACCCTTGTGATTATAATGAGTCTACCAGGAGAATTGTCCTATTTTAAAAATCAATTTGTAACCTTAATTCCCCTTTGCTACTTAACCTAACATCTTCTCAAGTTCCAGGGATTAGGATGTATATATCTTTAAGGGACCATTATTCTACCTACCACGAGTGGTCTTTCTACTACTGGCTTTTAGCTATTAGAATTCACTTCTAAAGGTTAAGTATTTATGTAATGTCACAAATGGACCAATGTAAATTCTTCAGCTACATTTTATGACTATAGGTATAAAAGGTTTATTTAAACTTTTCCCTTGTGTTTCAAATGACCTGGTAATGAGAAACTATAGGGAAAAAGTAATAAAAAATTATGTAACATGCAATTCTAAAAAAGATATACTATACATCCTGGACACAAGTATTTTTATCAGGGTTCCACATTTTTTAAACATGTTATGTAATATAATACAGATATTGATTAGATGGTTTTGAGGGTTGGCAGCCATAATTTTGTAAATTCTAGAAGAAGTAAATAAGTTTGGAAGAAGAAGTAAATGAAACCACTCCTTGTAGTCTGTTGTGTGTCTTGTATTCACACACAAATATCCTCTGATTTAGAAGCAACTAACTAAAGGTATAAGAAACCGTCTGATTATTTAGATTTTTCAGAGAATTGGTGGGGAAGAACTTGAATTCCTTCTAAAGTTATCCTTTAATAACTTACAATGCACCTAAAAGATACTTTTCCTTCATTTAAAAAAAGAAAGCATGCATTTGAAATTGATAAAGACTGCTAATTTACATCTTGAATTCATTAGTGTTGCACTAATTATTTTCTATCTTATGCCTTTTTATACTTTATAATGTCAAAATCTATGCAATATCTACTGCCTTAAAGGATTTCTGAAGGGAAATACAGTGTTCATGAAGAGAAATGTTGAAACGCATCTTGTAATTTAAAGGGTATTAAAGAAATACATTATTTTTACACTTTTTTCATTTGACTTTCACGAAAGTGTAGTCCTCTTTTAATTTGATGTGGCTGTAGGAATTTTTTTTTAATCTCTGGTTTAATTATCCTTCATTGTTAGACTGAAAAATATAAACTGATTTACCAACTTATCCATCCAATGGTGAGAAAAACTCCCATGTACTTATGGAAGATACTGATTTACTGTTTGGCTTTTAGCCTTGGTCACCCAAAGGTGCTAGACAGCCCCAAGGGGCTAGCATATCAACCTTGCAAACTTAAAAACTGAAGGAAGGCATTACACATATCATAAGGTAAGAGCTTCGAAGAGGCTTGCCTTTTCTGCATACTCTTGATATGGATAAGAGGATTTGAAAGTGATTTTTTAAAAAATGCTAGACATCTAATTCTACTTTTGCTTTTTAAATAGAAAGTCAAACCAGAGATAAAACTCCTAATTAAAAGGATGTCTACTTGCCCTGGCCGGTTTGGCTCAATGGATAGAGTGTCGGCCTGCAGACTGAAGAGTCCCAGGTTCGATTCCTGTTGAGGGCATGTGCCCAGGTTGCGGGCTCAATCTCTAGTAGGGGGTGTGCAGGAGGCAGCCGATCAATGATTCTCATTATTGATGTTTCTATCTCTCCCTCTCTGAAATCAATAAAAATACACATTTTTTTAAAAAGGATGTCTACTTGTATGTGTAGAGCGCCGCCTAATACTATAAACCAAAAAGGAATCCTTCAAATATAATGAATATTCAAGAACAAGAGTCCTCAACAGTGACATTTTTAAAGAACTTTTAAAGAAAAGTCTGATGATGTTTGTCATTCTTACTTTTCAACAGAAAAATTCTTTTAAGAAATATGGGGGTGCCTGGTAACACTCATTTGTCCAGGGAAACACACCGACAGACTCAGGAGACATTTTGGGGGGCACTCCCCTTTTCCCTGGCCTTACACTTAACATAGTTTAATACTAGCAAATTAATTCCTGTAGGAGGTGCTGTTGATTTACAAATGGCCAGGATGGATCAGGTTACTAGGTTAGGACTTGTTTACTTATCTGAATGTCATGTGGTTAGTCATAATTTCATTTAATAAATGTGCCAAAATAAGCAGAGTTTGCTGCAGCAAAGTGGCAGGTCGGCTTACCTTGCAATGGGAAATGGAGATCTTGTTTTGTATCATACAGTTTTAATCTGAAAAAAGCTTTTTTATCTGACAGGCTTGGAGAGACGTATCTTGCTGTGCTTAGCTGATAGTGAATCAGATCAGTCCACGCTGCTGGGAGCACAGCGTTTTCCGGTTTTAATCACCGGACATTTAGCATGCTTTAGCATTGACGCTCAAATATTTCCAAAATCCACCTGAGCCATTTCACTCGCCTCCTTACCAAATGACCACTAGGCCCAGAAGCTGTTGGAGGGTGCATCCTCCACACCCTGTGCCTAAGATCAGGAAGAAAGCTGCATTTCAACTTCAGTAGCTGAAGGATATTTAGAAATCTTAGGTTTTCTGAAAAGGAAACTTTGGTAGTTACCACTTCTTGAAAAGAGATAAAGGCATGCACTAACTGTAGGCCTTGAGACTGTTCATTGGGTCAAAAAGGAGAAATCCTTTTAAAGAGCTGTGAGGAACAAATAAGATGACCAAAAAAAAGGTAAATGTCACCTCTCGCCAGCAATCTGCAACTCTTAAGATTTGGGAAATCCGATGACAGCTGAGAGCTCTCCTGATGAGATCCCTAAGACCCGGTCCTGCTGACAGAAAGGAAACAGGTACTCATCGCCTTCTCCCTTCCTCCTCCCTCCATGCCACACTTACCACCACCCTCAGAATGTATCAGCAGTAATGAAGCCAGCTGCCCGATGAAACGCAGGAGCTGCCATTACTGTAATGGGAAGACACACACATTCTGGCCCAAACGGCCCGTGAGCCAGTCTCTTTGGCCCAAGGGGGTGGGCAGAAGTGGAGGTCTAGGGGCTCGGTCGCTGGCCAAAGCGGAGCTCCTAAGGACCTCGCCCTAAACCCAAAGGAAGCCAGGAAGGGGCGGCAGTGGGTGCTAGCGTGATCCCATCCCCCGAGGCAGTGCCACCCCTTCGAACTACGTTGCTTTCCTTCTGGACCGCGGTTGGAAACCTGAACGCACCTCAAATCCAAATGGAAAGGTTGAGAATTAGGGGCGCATTCTTCCCAAAGATGCGCCCCACGCGCAAGGCAGCCGCTGGATTCCCCACCCGCAACGTGTAAGGGTTTCGCTCGCAGCAGCGGTTCCCTCACGCCCCACGCCGGTGGCCTTACCCAGAAGAAATTCCCGGGCCACCCGGGCTGCGGGCCACAGGAGCTGCGCCCAGGGGACCGCACCCGGCCCGCCGCGCGCTCTGGCCTGCCAGTCCCCGCCTAAGCTCGCTTGGCCTCCGGCGCGTTTCTTCCACGCAGGTCGGGGGGCGGACGCGCCTTTGGTAGTCAGGGAATCGAGCGAATTTCTCGCGTCGCTCGGGCTCCACAGGTGAAGAGGGCGCGTTAGGACGCCTCTGCTAATCTCGCTCCTGGAGCAAAAGGGAAAGCGTCACCTCTCGCCAGCAATCTGCAAGCAGAAAACGGACTGGGGGAGACGCCCTACCTATCACTTTGCATTTCTTTTACATATGAATTATCCCGAAATAGATGTTTTGCAAAGCAATGCAAAATCTCTGGTTATGAATTTCCAAAGAAAAAGTGCAAGGGTGTTGGAAAACCTAAAAACTTGGGTTCTTCTCTTTCCTGGATCCCTGAGAACAGGCCCTAGAACAGGACCCACGGACATTCTGAAACCTTCCCTTTAACTGGAGTTGCAAACACACTGTATATATTTATATCAGTAACATATAAGGAAGGCATGTCTGTAAGTATTTACCTCGTACATATTTCTATAAACTCTTGAGTCTAGAAAGGGTGGGGGGTAAATAACACTGAACGGTAAAAAATTATGGAGAAGGGATAATAACTGATTACCAATTTGAAAGTAAATAAACAGGTGACTTTTTCAGATCAAATTCCTCCTTGGATCGTTACAATAAATATCTCTGAAGGAAGCTCTCTATTTATGTTGTCATTGATTAATTCTTCACTACCTCATTTGATTTCGATTTAGAACGATTTGATTCTAATTTAATTAGCATGTAATTTGGATGTACATAATTACTGTAATTATGACATTCAGGTAAGGCAGCTTTAGGCTGAAAGGCAATTTCAAATTTTCTAGCAACCTACTTTGTACTGAGAAATGGACAAGGACTTTGCGCCCTGCTATCCAAGTAGTAATTAGCACATCGTTGAAATAGGCAGTGCGGCGGGGTTTGTATTAAAACAGCAAATACAAATGCAGCCGAGTTATCCGCTGCGAAGGTGGCTGTGAGTTCTCGGAAACGCTGGCGTTTCCTGGGCATGAGATAGGGGAGCCCGGGGCTGCTGCGGTCCACGGAGCCTCAGCCGCCTCGGGCGCGAGACTTGGAGGTGTAGCTTTTCCGATTAAAATACAATAAACGCGCGGGATGGTGGGGAGGGGGAGCAGGAAAGAAGCAGCAGCCGCGCACCACGTCTGAAGACTGGGGGTGGGGTAGTGGACTAGGAAGAGGAGGGGAAGGGGCGGCGGGGGGAGGGCGATGCTCAGAGAGGAGAGAAAATTGGTCAACGCCCCCGGCTGTTATCAGATTTTAGATTTTAGTTTCAAAGGGAAAAGGTGGGAACAAAGGGGGTCAGTTTGCGCCTGCAGGAAGCGAGGACCCTTGGGGAGGGGCTGGGACGAGGGGTTTCGGGGCTGCTGGACCTGCGCGCCCCTAGGGCCCGGGTCTGCCCAGCAGGCCCCCCGCGCTCGGCTCAGTCGGGACAGCTGCCTGGAGGACGCCAGGAGGCAGGAGGCTTGGTGGGCCATCGCGGCCCCAGACTGGTGAAAGCTGTCAGTCCCTCGCTTCCCTCCCTGCA
The DNA here is from genome assembly GCF_951640355.1 of Cnephaeus nilssonii. Lineage (NCBI taxonomy): Eukaryota > Metazoa > Chordata > Mammalia > Chiroptera > Vespertilionidae > Cnephaeus > Cnephaeus nilssonii. The sequence continues at coordinate 43,773,496 of NC_137081.1, forward strand.
AAGGGGGATCTGGGGACGTGGGACGGTCTGGGTGCCTGGTTTAATCAGCTTGGTTCCGGTAGGCCCGCACAGAGCGCGCGGGCCTCGTGGACCGAGAGCCCTCGGATCTGGGGTCATTGGGCAGAGAGCACGGGGGACTGTGCCCACGCCCGGTCCCCATCCCGGGCTCCAAGTCGCCACTGACTGCACCCAGCGTGCTCAGCTCCGAGTCGGAAGACCCTGATGTTGCCTTGAAAGGGATATTAAATGCAACAATTCAAAGACTAGGGCCAAGCAGGACGTTCGTTATTTTGTTTACTTTGTTTGGATTTTCAGTTAACATGTTTCAGAAATGACCTCCTTCTCTAGGAGCAGTGAACCGGCCATTGCTAAGCAGTGACCCCCGATTGCGGGGCTCTCCGCTTCCCCCACCCGCACCCTCACCCCATCCTCCAACACAAAAACTCGCTTTTCTTTTCTTGCTCCGATGGGTGGTTGCAGCTGGCGGCAAACGCCGGTCTGCCCGCTCAAATAGCCGCGAGCGAGGAGGACAGCGCGGCCTTCCCGGCCGGGAGCTCTAGATGGCGCCAGCGAGCCGCACTCGCCAAGCTCCTTAAGGGAATCAAGAGCGACTGTCAAACATAAAAGCAAATCAGAGTTTTCAGTTTTTTTAATGTGTTAAGAATGTTATTCCTTAAGAAAATTTGTAGCTAAATTATTCTCACTTAAAATAAACACTTAGTATACCAATTACACAAATGGGCGGGATTTATGTAAGATTTACTTCATCTGCATTTTTGTTGTGGGAGAGAGCCTTGGTGAATACAGATAATAGATGCAAATAAGATTAGAGTTAAAATAAATAAAGTTTCCATCTGAATAAAAAGAAATTCAATTTTACACGACTTGTAACGATGTGACGGGATGTCCAGACACGCCGTTCAGGTGCACCATCTAATCTCGTCAAAATAATGTGGTGTCCCATCCCTGAGGAAAGAAAAACCGTTCTTTTCTCCTTTTTTTTCTTTTTCCTCTCCAGGTAGGACCCCATTCACTCCAAGGGGGGAAAGTAAGGCCAGAGCAAACGCCAGGGGAGGGTACCGATCGGACTAGGGTAGGCGCAGGGCCTGGGAAAACTGGGTCTTCGTTCCTCTGCTGCGCAGGAAGCTACCCAGCAGGACACGCTGGGAGAAAACGGCTGAAACGAAATCCCGTTTCCCCTCGCCCGGACCTGAGTGGGTCTCAGAGGTCCGGTCCGCGCCCCCCGCCCCACACCGGCCTCCAGGCAGCAGCCCTGTCCGAGCCCGACCCGCAGCCGCGGCCTCCCCCTCCTCCCGGGCCCCAGAGCTCGAGGAGCCCAGCACCCTGGAGTCCCGAGGGGGCCCTGGGGAGACTTGGCCCCCGTCAGGTGAAGACCTAAGTCTCTCGTGAGCTCTCCCCTCCCATGCACAATCTCTCCAACGCGCTCGGCCTCAGCGGGTCTCCACCCGCCCAGGTCAAGGTTTCTCCGCGTCCCCCTGAGCCCCCCTAGGGCTGTGGGGGGGGGCGCTTCAGGAGGACGGGGGGCTCTGTTTTCGCTTGTCGGTTTCCGCGCGGGGCAGGAGCCCCGCTCCCTCCGGGCTCAGGGTCCGCGAGCGCTGGTCTGGCTGGACGCTCGGGCCCGGCCGCCGCCCGTCGCTCCCGGGAGCCGCGGTGATGGACGTGCGCTGACCCACGGGGCAGAGCGAGCAGGCAGAGGCCTTGATCACTGGGCTGCGGAGCCAGCCGCACGGCCGGCGGGACCTGCATGGCCAGGCCCTTTGATCTGCTCTTATTATCCGCGAGAAACAAAGCTGCCTGGGACGGGCGCCCGGGCGCCCTCGTTCCTCGGGAAAGCCCACCGCACCCTCGCCTCTGCGCCGCTGCCCCGCGCCCCCAAAGGGGCCGGGCACCCTCTGGGCTCCCCAGAGCTCCGGCCCCAAACCCCCGGGGCAAACGCACCCCTGCCAGCCTCCCGAGAACACGAGCCCTGAACCAAAAGGCGCGCGGTGGGTGGGGAGGGAGGTCCCTGCCAGGAACTGTTCGATTTGGGAGAGAAAATCGCCGAAGAAAAGAAAAGCTCGAGGAGGAAGAGCGGGGCACCCGAGGCTGCGGGGACCGCACGGGGGAAAGGGAGGAAGCCCCCCGAACCTCACGCTGCAAACTCCCCTCTGCGGACCTTGGCTCCGTGTTTTTATCGCTACTTTGTTACTTGGCTTCTCAGGGCACAGCTTCCGAGAAAACACATTGCTGTTAATAACAATAATTTATGTCTTTCTTCCCTAAAAATCAAAACCTCATTCAAGCTCCCAAGATGGACAGTAATAAAATTTCCCCCCCCCCCCCCATTGGGGCTGACTTTGCTTGTGTTGCCTATTGTGTGGGGAGCCTTTTAAAAATATTTTACCCTGTAAATACGCATTTTATTTTCTAAATTAACATTTTTTTTTCCGAATTGTGAAATTATCTCATTTACCAATTTTCTTCTCGTCTCTCCCTCTCTTCTCCCTCTCTTTTAAACTGGGCTGTTAAGTTGGTGGTCAGAAGACAAAGAGAGTGAAAATAATTTTCATTTCAATAATTGCCTTCTGGTCAATTTAACTGTGCCTTATTTTGAAAGAGACTGTCTAAATGAGATTCCTGTCCCGAACGTGTTCCCAGGCCTGGTCCCAGCCTTTAATTATTCCTGGGGTTTTTTTCTTCAGAATAAGACGCCGCACTGAGTAATCACAAAGAAGTCAGAGAGCATCCTTGAACCTTTTCAGAGGCAGCGCCACTGATATTCAAATAACCTGCGAGGGCCATTTGACGGGCGCAGGGACCTCGGCATTTCCAATTCACTATTTGCATAGATCAGCCGTCTTTGAAAAGGAAAGGAGCAGTTGTCTTCCATAACATTAAAAAGCCTCGTTATCAAATCAAGTGCTTAGTTTGGGGGGGCTTTTAAAACGTTTACATTTTATCTCAGGTTGCCCTTTACCGTTTGACATGCAAATTTGGTGCAGTTAATTTAGACAATTAAAAAGATCTTCAAGGGAGCTTTGTCACGGAGAATATTTGGAGTTTTCCCCGAGGACCAGCTGAGATAAAGTTGGCCAGAACAAATGATGTCTAGGAGATTAATTAGATATTTGATAAGACATGAATCCCTAATAAGGGAATACAAGGCACAGGGGGCTGCTGTGTGCTCTAAGTCAAAATTAATAACATTTAACAAGATTTTCATTTAGGCATGAAATGTCTTTTCCGGAGTATTGACTCCAGCGATTTATTCCCTTGAGTTGCCTCCCAGCATAGAGCGCCTTGGGAACGAAGACTTATTTTTAAAAGCTTTTCCCTTTCAGATTGTTTTTAAATCACTTTTTAAAAACAAACAAACCCGGGGGTGTTTTTCCTGACCCCTTCCAGGAGGTGTAAGCACCTCCCCAGTTAAAACTGCCAAAGACCCCCCCCCTTTTTTTTTAAGGCGTTCCAGAGTTTTAAAATGCCACCTTTTGAGAACTCTCTCATTAAGTAATACAACTACACGTTCTTATAACCCAATTTAATTTACGCTGTTAATATACAAATAAATAATTTTGACTCCTCAAAAACGGATGTTTATGGCTTTTATAACTTACATGAACCTTCCATTACCTATAACTAACATTAAAGGAATTTTTTTCCCCAACCAAAAATGTCGACCCACATAAAGGTTATTGAGGGAGGAACAGGATTTTAAAAAGGAAGTGTATTGTTCAGAGTCCTTTAATAATACCAAAATGAAAATATGTCAGGATTTTCTTCATACAGATAAACGCATTTAATTTCTTTAGATGACCTTAACTTATGAGTTTGTGAGTGAAATGATAACTCAACATTTTAAATATCTTTTACATATATACTGACTTTCACAAAGTGCATCAGAAAATTAAAGAAAAAACTCCCTGAATTTCAGGAATTCACCAAAAAAAAAAAAAAACACCCCCAAACAACTCTATTCGAATGAACATTTACAAGAAAATAAAAGAGAACATAATCTTTTGAACCCTATTTATACAGATGTTATGAAATACAGAGCTGCCACTAGACTTCCAGTTTAATTTCTCACCTTAAGCCTTTTATGATGCTTCCTTTTTTAGGAAAAAAAAAGTCTCAATGTAAGTAGATATCAAGCAGGACTTGGAGTATTTTATATATAATGTAATCCACACAAAAGGTCTGTTTTTATAGGTCCCGTTTCTTTTTAAATGTTCTGACAGTTCCTTTGCAGGGTGGTGGCTTGTTTTTGGAGAAAAGGAAAGAGAAGGGCAGTGGAGGGGGTGGGCGGTGGAGGAGGGAGCGTTTCTGTGTGTTGCTCTTCCCTCGAGAAGTTTGTGCGTGTGGTGTGCATGTGTGTGTGTGTGCGGGTGTGTGTGCTTTGGGTTGTGAGTCTCTGGTGTGTGTGTGTAGGTCTGTGTGTGCAGTTTTTAAGTAGTGTTGGGGTCGGAGGATGGTTTGCTTTTGTTCCTGGACCACGCGTTCGATTCCCGTGTGAGCTCCGACAGCGAAGGGGAGCTCCTGGCGCGGCCGGCGAGGAGCGGCCGGGGAGCCGCTTACTGCTCCACCTCGCGCCGGCCCGGGGGCGTCACCGGAGCCCCAGCCCATCTGTCCCCCGCTCGCTCGCCCTCTGAACCTCTCGTTTGCTCTCGACGTCTCTGCCCGCTCGCACGCGCCTCTCGCCAGATCTCTAGGAGTCGCTGGGGCCAGACGCGGCTTCCTTGCCTCCCGCCGAGGCCGCCGCCGCCGCCGCTGCCGCCGCCGCCGCCGCCGCCGCCGCCGCCGCCGCCGCCCGGGCGGCACTGACACCGGAGTCGTGCAGGATGAGGTCGGGGGACTCGGAGCGGGGCGTCTCCAGGTTGCTGGCGTCTGTGTCACTGTCGCTGCCCTTTTTGCCCCCGCCGCCCCCGTTGTGCGTCTTAATGTGTTTGCTCAGGTGGTCGCTGCGCATGAAGCGCTTGTTGCACACCGGACAGGCGAAGCGCTTCTCGCCCGTGTGAGTCCGCAGGTGCCGCTGCAGCTCGTCCGAGCGCGTGAAGCGCTTGCCGCAGAAGAGCCAGTTGCACACGAAGGGCCGCTCGCCCGTGTGCCAACGCAGGTGCGCCTTCAGGTGCGACGTCTTGCCGTACACCTTGCCGCAGCCCGGGATGTGGCAGCTGTGCAGGCCCTTGCGCCGCAGGCTCGCGCCGGCCGGGCCCAGCCGCTCCGCCTCCTGGCAGTTGGGGCAGTCGCAGGTGGCGCGGCCCGAGTAGCGGCGGGCGGAGCGCGCCGAGCTCCCCCCGGCGGCGGCGGCCGCGGCCCCCGAGATCATGGCGCTGGCGGCGGCGGCGGCCACCGCGGCGCTCGAGTCCGAGTAGGAGGGGAGCACCGGCTTGAAGCCATCCTGGGCCAGCAGATGCTGGCTGGTGGAGAGCAAGTGCGAGGCGGCGGCGGCCGAGGAGCCGAGGCCGGTGGAACTGAAGGCCGAGTGCGTGAGCGAGCTGAAGTCGGGGTTGTAGGTGCCGAGCTGGGAGTGCAGCGAGGCCTGGGGGGCGCCCGAGTGCAGCGAGCTCTGGAGCCCCCCAGCGGGGTTCTGCACCTCCAGCCACGAGCCCGGGCTGCTGTGCACGTCCCACCACGACGACGCCGCGCCGTTGGTCACCTCGCCCGCCGCCAGCGTCGAGTGGAAGCCTGACTTGTACCACGACTCGTACGGGTGCGCCATGCCCACGCGCGGGTACAGGCCGTCGGCCGCTGTGGTGTGCACCTTGGAGATGAAGGCCGACTGGCCTCCCGCCTCCTGCGGGGACACCCCGGCTGCAGCCGCCGCGGCCGCCGCCGAGTTGGAAAAGAGGCCGCCGTAATCGCTGCTGAAGGCGGACGACGTGGGCGACGTGGAGGCCAGGCAGAAGGCGCTGTTGGCGGCGCCCGAGCCGCCCGCCAGGCCGCCCGAGCCGCGGCCGCCGGTGGCCACAGCGAAGCCCGAGAGGCTGGAGCCGAGGTTGCAGCTGGACGAGGAGCGCTTCCAGGGGTGGAAGCCGCCCTTGGCGAAGGCGCTCGACTCCGGCAGCGTCGTCAGCGGGCTCGTGTTCCCGATCTTGTTGCAGGTCGCCGCCAGCATGGCCAACGGGGTCGTTCCGAAGCGCGGCTCTTCCTAAAGTGGGGGTTGGGGGAAGGGAGCAAGGAGGAGGGCGAGAAGAAGTGGGAGGAAGACACAAAGTGCACCCCGTGAGCAGTCTCGTCGCCCCGCGGCGGGTCCCGGGGCGGCGGGGGCGGGGGGGTCGTGGCTCCCCGGCTCGTGCCTCCTCCCCTCGCGCTCAACGAGGATGCGCCGCGCCCCGCGCGGGACACCGGCGATCACAAGGGCGAGGGCCCGCAGCCGGAAAGTTGTTTTTCGGTGGGGCTACAAGTCAAGGTGGTCTCGGTTCTCCCCGCCTCGGTCGCTACAACCCCTGCCCAGAATCAGATTCGCGTTGCTCTCCTGCCGCTGGCCATAAGCCCGTTCCTTCAAGGATGCCCCCAAACCGCCCTTAGGGGTGAAGCACCGGGGTAAACACAACCACAGCAATCTCCGGGTGAGGGCAGAGGCGGCGGAAACAGTGGCCCAGGGGCGGGGGAAACTTGGGGCACTCCTCCAAGGGTTGCTACTACTTGGTTCTTTTCTTTTTTTAATAGAAAATGTTTTAAATGTTTAGTCACCCCCCAAAACCCGATTATGAAAACAAGAATCCATGGAGAAGCAACCCAGCGATGGATCTGAGTCACAAGCGAACTGGGGAGCCACAGAAGTGTAAATGTTTGTTAACGTGACTACATGAACTGCAAACCGATTAAGGCTGTTTTCTGGAAACACCGCTGTCGCATAATTGCAACAATCTCCGAAGCAAGGGGGGGGGGTGGGGGAGTGGGGGGTATGCATCACGAGGGGGAAGAAAATAAACCTTTAAGTTTTCTTAAAAGCCAAATTTAAAATGACTTGCTTAACAAATCATTTTCTTACCAACGCACTTCCTAGGTGCCAATAACTTGGAAAGAATCGGTCCCTAAAACGTGGAAAGTGCTGAAAGAAGTTGAAGCTACAGTCCAGCAGCAACAGTTCCTCCCGAGCCGCGGGCCCGGAGAAGCCATAAGGAAAAATTACTCCAGTTAAAGCAAGCAAATGCGTCGCCGCACTTCTGACTTACCCCGAGGATAGACGTGGCCATAGCAGGTCCCTTGGCTGCGCGGCGGGGCCGGGAGCGGGGCTGAGCCTGGCGGCAGCTGGGGAGAACTGCTCCGGTCCCGCGCAGCTCCCGCGTCCCTGCGCTCGCGCCGAGCGGACTCCGGGCTTCCGCCAGCTAAACTCAGCCTAAGTGCGAGGCGCACCCGCTTTGAAGTGCCGCTGGCTGCGCCTCTCGCCCAATGAGGGCGCAGGCAGAGCAGACGGGAGCTGCCCCGCAGCCAATCAGACGCGCCGAAGGGCCTGAGCCGGGGCTCCCGGCGCGTGCCAGTCAAGGCCCCTGGCGAGGAGGGGGGTCGCGGGCTGGCGACTGGAGAGATTACAGTGCAATTAAACATTTACACTCACGCGACAAGCCTGGCTTAAGTACCGTTGAGACCGAGCCACCAACACCCAAGCACCCCCAGATGATGCAAGTTAGAGCTGACGGTCCTCCTCCACCCCCCACTTGTGGGAAAGGAAGCAGGAGGGGAGGAGGCGCCGAGGTGGAGGCAGCATCTGCGAGGCCCAAGTGGAGACGCCAATGTCAACGCTCACTTGGTGTGCCCGGGCTTCGCCTTCAGAACACAACTTCAGCTGGAACCCATCACTGTCGCTCGCGACTTTAGCACTGGCGTTTGCCTTCTACCCAGTCCCTTATTCCCACTTGGATTCGGTTCTACTCTGAACCGCATTGAGGAGAGGGCGCGAAGGGATAGTACCTCCGAGGGGAGAAAAATAGGCCTCTTCGTCCAAGGCTACACCCACAGACTTGGGAGGGCCTGGAGCCTGCTGCATCCCATCATTTCCCCCCAGCGGTCTAAGTGACTTCCTAATTGTCGCTCTGGCCTTTGACCCGGGGAGTAATGCAAGTGCCACTCACACCAGAAGCTTCTGGTGGTGATTGAGGCCACCCTTTATACCTTTCCGCCCAGCGCCTAGATACCAGGTTAACCCAGTTGTCACATATGACTAAACAGTGGGACGTGCTTGATTATCTGCCGGCTTTCGCTGGGGGCTGGCAGGCGGTGGGAGGCATCAGCCGGTACAACGCGCTGCTTGAAGCTGCTTATTTCCACCTTTTAACAACTTGGGAAACAGAGACCTGCGCGAGCCGCGTCCGCCCCCCACCGCCACCCCCGCCGAAGCTTGCAGCTTGCTCGGCTGTTTGTTTAACCCGGTGGAGATTTGCGTGTCACGTTTCAGCCTAGAGTCGAGTTTTTCTTGTTCCAGCTCCAACCCACTCCCACTCCAGACCTCCTGGGCCTAGATGCTCCTCTGCGGGGGGGGGGGGGGGGGGGGGAGGCCGCGGAGATGGGCTCCCCCAACCGCCCCGCCCCCCAGCGCCTTGCTTTGGTGGATGTGCTTTTAAGGAGCCTCTCTCGTGGACCTCCATCCGCGGTTGCGGGGGGATGAGGCCAAACGTGGGAGACTCCCCCTTTTGCAGGCCTGGAAGCACCCTGAAGTCCTCCCCGGATCTTGTTCGTGTAAAAAGACAATTGCGCATCCTGAATGGAGTCCCTCAGCAGCCGCTGAGCTGTTTGTTTTTCTCCTTTCTGGGTCTTGCTTTCTCTTTCTTCTCCAGGGCAGCCAGGAGCTGCTTTTGAACCAGAAATACCAGCGCCCTCGGACAGACCTGGGTACTGGTTTTAATGCACCACATTCCCCTCCAAACTCACCTCCTGCTATTTAAAAGACATTTTAAACCTCGAACCTCAAGTGGTTGGGTGCAAAAGACAAGTTGTTGCGAAGGGGAAGCAAGTGAGGAGGACGTGGAATTGTGCTTTCTCTTCTCTTTTGCAATATCTCTTGACCCAAAAGTGCAACCGGCGTGGCTCTTCTCTCTGCGCTAAGATGGAGCCTGCGTGCGTCCTGGTGCCTCCGTGGGTGGGAGGGCGACCTGGGTCGTTTTCTTTGCTTTTTTCTCTAGACTACCTTGGCTCGGAATGTTTTCTCCCCTTTGGTTTAAGGTGGCGAAAGAACCGAGGAAATTATGACAGAAAAAGAGAAAGGAGAGGAGAGCGTGAAAAGACTCGCGTGACCGTAATGAAGCGCTGTGCACGGAGGGACGCGGGTGGAAATGCGCGGGGCCGGGGCAGGGGGCAGGTGTGCAAAGCCTGGGGTGGAGGGTGGAGTGGGGATCCAGGCAGCCTGGAAGAGCCAGCAAGCCCGGCAGGGGGACCCGGGAGCCGTTCCCAACAGGTGACTTCTGCCCTGGAAGGGAGACTGGCGCTCGGCTTCCCGGGTCTCCGCGTGGATTCGCTAATAGAGGGATTGTTAAGTGGCAGCGAGGCGTTTCCGACTCACCCGGTGCAGTCCCGGAGGGAAAGCGCCGAGAGTTCCTCCTCCCCCACCCCCAACACACCCTCTCCTTCTGGAAACCCGACAAAGTAATAAATAAGACGATCCGGAAAGCCACTTAGCACTAGTGACGTTTTTAAATCAACCGTTTCAAACCGCTCACGCAGGCACCTCGGGCTCCGGGCGCCCGGTTTGGTTTGCCTTCCTCCGCTCGCCCTCTGCTCCCGGCCCCCTCCTGCGGGTTTCAGTGTAGTTCCAGCTGTCAGACTCTCTCCGCGGGGCCCTGGGATATTCCTTTAGTTACAGGCGTCGGTCTCGCAAAAGTTAGGGAAATCTTCCAAACCAGCGCCCCAGCCACTTCACATCTAAGGTGGGGCCCCAAGGAAATCTTTCTGAAGAAGTCCAGGTTTTTTTTTTGCGTGTGACAGTTTTTTTTTTCATCCTCTAAAAATCTAGTTTTTAAACAAAGATCAACGTGTTATGCTAAAGTGTTGAGCTGACTGTTAAAACATTTGGGGAAATAATGACAATGTAACAAAGGCCTGGTTTGGAGTGAATCATCACCCTTTTTAAAAGTTAAAGCAATTTTCAGGAGAATAGCTTTCAGCAAACGCTTTACATTATTCAAAACGGCCAAATAATGCTCTATTATAGCGCCTGAATGCTGCCAGTCAGCCCCTAAGTGCAATTTGTGCAAAGGCCCCGGTGCCTTATCTCCACTTCTTTATAAAGAGGTGAATATAAAACAATTTCTTCCAAACCCAGACAGAGAGCACGAAAATTGCTTCCCTTTCTGCAATCAGGGCAATTTAACTGGAGTGCAATTAGCACTATTAAATGTCGATTCTGCATAAACAAATCTGACTGAGCAGCGAAAGTGGGGTGAGAACCTCATATACACTGAAACTGATTTTTAAAATTATGTATCCGGGTCCTTTACAATTGATCCGTGACGTTTTCATCTTGGAATATATTTACATCATAAATACACGATGGTTAAATCAACATAATTTTTTTTTTGCAAAAAAAAAATTCAATAGGAATCCTAATAAAGAAGAATAGGGTAATTAAAGGGAAGACTTCACTTCCTTTGAACAAATATTGTTTCCTCCATCTTGCCTCTGCTGAGAGCTTTGATCTAGAGCAACTGCTCAAGTTGCTGCATTTAGGAAGCAAAGCCGGGAAAACAATTCCGTCATTAGCACTGACCCGAGGGATTGGAGCTCCTTCGACAAGGGGGGTGGGGGTAGGGTGGGGTGGGGGTGGGAAGCTTCTCCCCGAAGCACCGGTAATAGGGTGAGGTCTAGGAGGACCAGTTATCTTCTGAAAAACTCGAAATATTAGTTGGGAGACTTGAGGCCTTAAGCGGGAGGGGAGGCGTGGGGGAAGGAGGAACCGAAGGTTCAGCCTGGGCTCTCCTGTCAGGTGCCAGAGCTGGCCATCCGTGCAGGGGTGGTCAGGGGTGGAGAGAGGGGAGAGGCAGGAGAGAGGAGCCCATGAAAAGCTTGTATCTGACCTGTCCTCCTCCTACCTTTCTTTATTTATTTGCTAGCCCACAAGGCTCCCTTTTAGAATCATTTGTGCAATTAATTATGCTTTTCATTTGCATGACCTACGCTAGAGCAATGATTATCAGGTTAGCACGGTGTGGGAGTTGGGGAGATACATTAATAACTTGAGTTAAAAAGGAAAAAATGGGAAAAAAAGAAAAAAAAGGGAAAAAAAGAAGCTACCCTGTGTACTATAGTCACCTGCCATGAACAAGGGTGGAGGAAGCTAGGTGCCTGTTGAGTGCCGGTGAATCCTTCCCACTGTTGGGTTTTGCCAGTTGTGGGTGCAAATGAAATGCAGCTTTTGATTAGAAGGGAATCTTTTATAGTTAACGCACAGTCGATTTTAAAAAGCACCAGCCTTGAGATCAAATAGATGGAGAAAATTAATTGAAAATTGAGGAACTCTCCCACAATTTCCGTTGAGCTTTCATTTAATATTTGTTCTAGAATGCTCTCACTCCAGCCCAACTCTTGCAAATAAAAGAGCCAGAAAGGATCAATAGGCCAATGGAACTTTCATCTTTTCTCCATCTCAGAAGTATTACAGCTATTTAGAGGTGGCACAAGATGCAAATCCATCTTGTCTGTAAGGTCTGCTGGAGAAGCTGAAGACTCTTCGTCTATTAAATGTACTCCCAACATGTGCTACAGAACGGCTGCAAGATGTATCTGGGCCATATATTTTAAGGCTGCCTTGATCTGTTTATCTGAGCCAAAAATGCATTAACAATTAAAGGAAAGACTCTGGTGTGTCAAAGGAAGGAAGGTAACTGTAGACTGTGTGATGATTTTAATGACTGCAATTATTGGGAGATTATTCGACAAGCATCATAGATTTGTTTACTGCATTACTTGGAAACTATGGGGGGCCTATTCAGCTTGGGGTTTTATCTTCCTCCCTCTCTCGTCGATTATCATACAGGGGTCCTAGACCCAAGCAAATGTGACATTCAGTGTTGACGTTCTTCTCTTTTTTTAGAGCATTTCAACCCAAATGAAGTACATTTGTTGTCTCAGCCAACTATAATGGGACCATCTTTGGAGACATTAATGCAGTCTTTTCACATAGACTCTGAGCTAATATATTAAAACAAAGCCAATGGCTAGAGGATTCTGGTCACTAGGCAGCTTCTCCCAGCCGGGGTACCAGTTTCACCCTTCCATAGGCAGCCATTGAGGAGACTTCCAACTCTTCCTCCTTCCTCCAGGCTTGGAGGAAGCACTATTGCTGCAAGATGCTAAACATAAGCTTCCGCATATCTCCAGGACTCCATATTGGAGAAAGTTTGTTTTTTCCTTCCTTGCTTTTAACACGCATCCCATACCCCGATATTATTTCCTATCACAACTCCTGTTGTTGCCCTGATGAATGGAAGGCCTATTCCTCGAAGCATACTGGTTTGTGGATAAGAAAGGTTTTCCTGTACATACAGATACAGGGGATACAAGTAAGAAAGGTTTTGTGTCTGACATAAATAAAACCATCCTCAGTCTACAGTAACACGTCACCGTCCGGGTTTCGATCATTGATGAATTACTGATTTGGAAGTGAGATTTAAAAGGGGGTGGGGAAAGGATAGCAAGCATTCCCAGTAAGCCCCTTCCCTCCCTCTCCTGAGGCACTGAGCCCGCAGTGACCTGGTCATGGGGTGCTCTTCCTGGGTCTGTCATCATCCCGTCTCAAGATTAAGGTGGACTCTGCTGGGACCGAGAAACTTCCCTGTTCAAACAGGCGCCTGCAGAACTCTGCAAGTGGCAATTAGGAGCCTATTACAAGCCATTAGATTGATCAATGTACCTTAAACAATGCGAATGATTTATATGGCTGATTTACAGGGGGGAGAAAAAGAAAAGGGTGGAGGGAGGACGACTCCATCTCCTTTACAGCCCCGGCGCTGGGTTGGAGACCCGAGAACAGCCATTGCTCATCGCTGCTTAGAACCACCAGAGCGATTTATTTAGAAAACTTTTCAAGCCAGGACACAGGCTTGCCTGGCTCCTCCGGTGGGTGGCGGGATGCACATTCTTTGCCCCTTTCTCTTTTTACGAAGGAAGAGCTTAGAGAGACCAAGGCCCGGAGGAGCAGCGGGGGAGGGGTGGGGGTGGGCTGAGGTCGCGGCGACGCCACTCCCCTCGCGGAGGACCCCTCCCCGCGGGGTCCCAGCTGTCTCCCCGCCCCGGGTCCGTCCCGGGAGAGGAGGAGGAGGAGGAGGACTTACACGTTTGTTTAAGGGAGGGTCGAAGAGCTGTGTGGCCTCCTAATTATAGAAGGAACACAGAGCCATTCGCCCTTTAAGTCTCAGGCGCGATTCGGGGAGGAGCTGCGACCCAGCTCCCCGCGTGCAGATGACGCGGGGGGTGGGCCGGGGTGGAGGTGGGCTGGAGAGGGAGGGGACTCCGCGGCACGGGACTCCTCGCGGGGGCCATTTCAGCTAATCTATCCGGCGAAGACAAAATTACAGCAGAGCTGCAGCGATCAAAGCGGGCCCGCCACCGCCCCCTCCGGCCCTCCTTCCCGGCCGAAGTCTGTTAGTAGTTGTCTCCTCCGCTGCAGACACTCGTCCGTCTTCTCACGACAAGGAAATTCCTGCCGGTTTTTCCAGAGCCTGCAAGCAGAGGACAGGCGCACGTCACACTTCCCCGGGAGGGAGAATTCCCTTTGTCTTAGTCCCCCCTCCGCCCGCCGGCCTTCGGCTCTGAAATGGGGGCCGGCTGCGGAGGAGAAAGACCCTGGGAACCGAGGGGGGGGGGGGCGATCGTCACGTCACCCCACGTCCAACTCTGCCCCTGCTGGTCCCTCCTCTTCCTCCTCCGTCTCCTTCTCTTTCCACACCTTCTCCTCTCCTTTCTCCCCCCAACCCCCCCTCCTTCCAATCCCAAATCCTCTCTCCCCTCCAGTCTCCCGGGCTGCTGCGCCCAGCGCCTGGGCAGGCAGGAGCAGTCCGTTCCTGGCCGTGGCGCTTTGGCGGGAGAGCCCCACCGGGCTTGTGCGTGGGTGTCCGGGACCAACCCTTTTGTGTGTGTCTACCAGGGCAATGGGAAGCATTCCGGGTGGATAATGGGGCGCGGGGGGAAGAGCGGGAAAGCCGGGAGACCACAGGCATTGGGGGAGCTGCTACCTGTGCCGTTTGCAGCCAGAACGCACCGGGAGCCCAGGGTTTGGAAACTCTTCTGGGTGGATCACGACTTCACCCACGCAGCCCCCCCCCCCCCCCCCCAGCGGCTGCTCTCACCGATCCCTTTTTGCCCCGTATCTCACTCTCCTGGGTTCTTTTCAGAGTTGGTTCCTTTCAACTCCCTCCTTCCCAGGACTTCACCGCAGGGCCCTGCAGTGCAGGGAGAGGCCGCGAGAGAAAGACAGCCGGTTATAAGGTGTCCTCCAAGGACCCCGGCACTCCTGGGACACCCCAGGACCACACCTGTCCTGGGTCCACACTACCTTGTTTTCTGGGCGTCGGCCACGCTGGAGTCGAACCCTGCGCGGGCTAGCCTCTCCTGACACACTCACCGATGTATGTCACCTCACCCCCATCTTGAGACCAGCCTGACCCCCCCCAACCAGGGCAGAGGGAAGCTCGGCACCCCTGAGACACGTGCACCTCTTCTTGCTCCCCGTCCGGCTGCCGCACGCGGAGTGCACAGGACGGCACAGACACCCTGGGGCGCGCGCCAGCGCCGGCCACCCTCCTTCCCAGCCCGGCGGCAGCCGCAGCGCGGCCCGGAGGCAGGTGACGTCGCGGGGGGAGGCGGACTCCGCGCTCCAGATGCCACCCTGGGAGCGGGATGTTCACGGCCCCCCACGCCAGCTGCGGGCCGCCCGGGCCGGGTGGCCAGCTGCCTGGCAGCGGCGGGGCCTCCCCTCGGCCCCCCGCAGCTCTCAGGCACCGCCTCCTGCTCTGCGCCCCTCGCCTCACCTACGCCGTCTCGGCCCCGGAGCGCCGGTCTCAGAAGCCTTGCTGCCCGCCCGCCCGCCTTCCGCAGGCCGGGCTACATCTGGGATGCATTGCCCCTTAATTGTCAACCCCATTATGGTGATCAAGTGAACGTTGCTAATCTCCGCACTTATTGTTTGGGTAAATAGAGGCTGCGTTTAATCAATACGCCGAGCGCCAGCCTTCGCCGCGCCAAGTAACTTAAGTCAACGGTGCAGATCTCCGCGTGCGCGTCAGGACTGAGCGCGCGGAGTGCTCCCTCCAGCCTCGTCCCATGGCTTCTCCCCGCCCCGTGGGAGCAGGAGGAGGGCACGTGAGGAACCTCCACCCGCCCCGGGATCGCGGGCCGCTTCCCTCCGGGGAAAGAAAGGACTTCGCCGCTGTGACACCGAGCGCCTGGCCAGGGAGCCGGAGGCTGGACTGGGGCCGCCCTGACCTCCGAGCGTTTGAGCTCGCGCTGGGCGCCGTCTCCCGGCGGGCTTCCGGACGCCTCCCCTCCAAACCTGCAAAAAGACAGTGGTTCCCCACGGGCCAGGTCCTGGCCGGGCGGGAAGGCCGCGGGGAGGGGGGAGGGCCTGGAGGGGGTCGCCGGTGCTCCCGGCGCCCGGGCTGGCTCCAGCGGGCTCCCTCTTTTCCTCCCGGCTGCTGGGTGGGAGTTGCCGGCTTCATTGCCCCGCGGGAACTCCTGAGAATGCCAAGGCTTGGGAGCCCGGAGAAGGGGCTAGTTGCGCTTCTTCTGAAATAGCTATTCCCAAAAAGGACCCTAGCCCAACCAGACGGAGAGGATCCGGGATACGCAGTGGGGGGTGGGCAGGCCGGCGGAGGTGGGCGGTCGGCTCCGGGGAGGGGTGGTGTGGGCTCCTTACCGCAGCCTGGCTGCTGCGGTGGCCTCAGTTCGGGCCTCGGGGCCTCGGCTGGGAAAGGGTTTGTCGGGATACTTCCCAGCGGCTGCTGAAACAGCTCGACCCCTCCCAACACGCCCTGCACTGGGGAGGCTGACCCTCCAGTTTGAGGCACTTTCTCCTCGGGCACTTGGTCGCCAGGAGTTTCTGTTCGTCCGCTCCATTCCCCAGAGTATGAACAACCCGGAACTCCGGCGGTAATCAGATACCCACCTTGCATGGAATTGTCCTCATTTAAATAAGCTGCATTCTAACGTTAACTCATCATTTGCACGTTTAGGGTGTCCCTGCCACCGCCGAACTAAATTACAGCTGGTGCTTGACTTAGGTCCCACCTTACTGAATGACAGCTGGCTGTTTTCAATTTCTGGAATGGAACCGTTCTGGTATAAGGTATCTCTGCCTTCTCCTTCTCTTAAAAGTCGAATAGCATTTGAACAAGAGGAAAATTAAACACAAATGTCCGTGCGGTCCTGAAAGCCTATTTCTTTCTGTTACTCCTTCCTGAGCCTCTCCTCTGCTACCACCCAAGCCAGGGACTCCCCTTGTCAGCTACAAGACAGACCTTTCACCTCCCTGCTGCAAACCATCCTGCCAGTCAGTCCAGAGGACAGATAAACACGGTTTCAGACTCTTGATTGGGAATGCCAGCGGAACTTTTTCGGGGTTGTGCTTGTTTTGAAGCTAGGACAAGGAAAAGAAGGGCAAGGGGGCTGGGGGCCAGGGCTCCTGGGTGGGCACTAACCCTGTAGGGCTCCCAGGAGCTGGGTGTGAGTTGAGGTCCACCACTTAATGCTGTGATAGTGGGTGGCCCAGGAAACCTCTAAGTCCCTTCCTCTCTAACATGAGGCGAATAGTTTCAACTTTGAAGGATCGCTACAGAGGTTAAGTAAAACTATATAGGGTGGCCCTGACAGGTTTGGCTCAGTGGATAGAGTGTCGGCCTGTGGAGTGGAGGGTCCCAGGTTCCATTCCGGTCAAGGGCATGTGCCTTGGTTGTGGGCACATCCCCAGTGGGGGGTGTGCAGGAGGCAGCTGTTCAATGTTTCTCTCTCATCGATGTTTCTAACTCTCTATCCTTCTCCCTTCCTCTCTGTAAAAAATCAATAAAATATATTTTAAAAAAGAAAAAAAGAATATACCTTGAACACCTTTAAAAAAAAACTATATAGGGAAATTCATAGTAGTGGGCTCAAAACTTAAAAATTGAACCAAAGAGTTTCTGCCCTTCATTTCCCACTGAAATAGTATTCCTACCAAAAACTTACATGGAACTAAGGACAAAAGTAAGCTAGTATACGACAGAATTTTAGTGTATATGTGTAAAGCACAGGGCCTAGTACAAAATCAGGTTGAATAAGATAAATGTCATGACAGGTGCCTCTTTGGGGAGGGGGGAGGTTAGCTGCTCCAATCAGCAACAGGTTTCATGGTCTGGCTTTCACTGCTCTGCCCAGGGAAAGAGGAGGCATTTTCTCCAATAGGAATACCTGAAATTTACTGAGCACTTATTACATGGCAGGCACTCTGCCAAGTGCTTTACACACAGCATCTCCTTTAATCCATCCCAATATCTTATCAGGTGAATATTGTTGCCATTTCTCTTTTTAACCTTTTGTTATGGAAAATCTCAAGTATATATTTAAAAGTAGAGAATTCTATAATTAACCCCTGTATGTCCATCACCCAGCATCAATAATTGTCAGCTCATAGCCAAACTTATTTATTCTCTACCCCATCCATTCCCTCCTCCCTTATTTGGAAGCAGATTTTGGAATTTATATCATTTTACTTCTAAATATTTCAATATGTATCAAAATATCAAAAGACAATAACTCTTTAAAAATAAAACCAAAATTACAATATCATGTTAGGTATACCTAAACACATTTGAAATAATTCCTTAGTATTACCAAACATCTCTCACTAGTTGTCTCATAAATGATTTTTGACAATTGCTTCCCTTCCCCAAATCAGATCTAAACAATATTCACACATTTAATCTCTCAAGTCCCTCTCCCTCTTTTTCTTTCCTTGCAACTTATTTATTGAAGTAACCAAGTCATTTGTCCTGATATCCTTTTTGAAAATGAAGAAGCAGGCACAGAGAGGTTAAAAGAATTCAGTAAGAGAGAAAAGGAATTCAGTCCTAGCTATGTCTGATTCCAGAATCCAAGTGCTTAATGGCTTTATTATACTCCCTTTAAACCAAGTGATGAAAAGCAAGACACAGGAAAAACACAGTCACTCATAAAAGATTTCAGAACATGCATGACTCCCTTAAGTAACTAGTTCCTTTACCAAGTGTCTACAGAAAGCCATTCACTTAAAATGCAGGCAGGGTTTGAAATGTGGGAAGAGAAATTGAAAACAGGATAACCCAGTATCCTCCTTATGTTTTGAATCTGACTAAATTTCTTCATGCAAATGTATCTATAACGTGGTGAAGGGGTTTTTATTTCCAACAAATATTTAGCAAAGTGAAAACATTTTCTAAACGAATCTATCAGTTTCATTTTCTCTCTTCTCCTCCTTTATGTTCCCCCTTTCTCTGTTCTTTATAGCTAGATAAGAAGAAAACATCTTTTTTTATGTAGTTATTTTAAAATACCAGTCAAATTAACAATTTAGTAGTTTGATATGTGATATCTGGCTTTTGTTACGGTAGTTTTGAAACCACAGTTACCCTAGCAACTGAATACATTTTTTTTCTTTAAAAATTTTTTAAAGCTGTCTGGAAGAGAAAAAAAAAATGAAAGGAAAACTTTTTGCCAGAATTTTCTCATAATAGCTTCCATTAACTGCAGTGACTTCTCTTGGAGAGGCCAGCACTGCTGTCTCCTGCTGTCACCAGTCATTCACTGATCCAGCAGATGTTTTGTTTGATAAGGCCAATTTGAGTTTTATGAAACATTTATTTTTTCACCTCCAAGGAGCAAATACTAGTAAGGATGGGATTCAGCGTCTATACAAGGGCCTTAACCTTCCAGTAGAGCTTCTAGGTAAGAAGAAACACTAAGACAAACCTAAAGGCTTCACTTATTTAAAAAGAAGAAAAAAAGAGGGGGGATGGCTAAAGAACATTAGCTCAGTCCCTAAAGACTTAACAAGAGGAAAAAAATAGTAGGAGAGCCAATAGTCTACGGTGGAATCTTCTGGAAACACCTGATAGGTGTGCAATTGCCAAGAGGGCACTGATGATAGTGAAATAAGGGAGTAAGGGGGTGGCGTACATTGAGTTGAGTTTTATACATTTGATAAATCATTCGTTAGTATTTCCAGGAGGTGAAGTAGAGAAGAATCAGCAAAGGAAATAGATGTGCATTATGGTTTTTTGGAGCAAGGAGACTCTGAACATTTGTGAGAATATTCGCTTGCTTCTGAATAAAATTTCTTTCACAATCATGTTTCAAATGCACATAGTTCTAAAAAAAACAAAAACAAAAAACCCCATAAAATACAAAACCTGAGGGGCCATGGTGTTCTGGTCTCTGGTTGTTCTGGTCATTCCACCGTTTCGGTTGCTGGGCTTTTATTATATAGGATTCCCTATGCTGTACTTTACATCCCTGTGACTATTCTGTACCTACCAATCTGCACTTCTTAATCCCTTCATCTTTGTCACCCATCCTCCCAATATCCCTCCTCTCTCAGAAGTGTTAAAATGGTCTCTGTCTTTATGAATCTGTTTCTGTTCTGCTTGTTTGTTTATTTTGTTTTCTAGATTTCACATATAAGTGAAATCATATGGCATTTGTTTTCCTCTGTCTTACTTATTTCACTCAATACAATACCCCCTAGGTTTATCCAAGTTGTTATAGATGACAACTTTTATGGTTGAGTCATATTACATTGTGTATATGCACCACTTTTTTATTCATTCATCTGTTGATGGGCAATTAGGTTGCTTCCATACCTTGGCTATTGCAAATAATGCTGCAATGAACATATGGATGCATATGTCTTTTCAGTTAAGTGTTTTGTATTTCTTCAGATAAATACCCTGAAATGGAATTGCTGTATCCTTCCTTCTTTGTATCTTGTTATACAGCCTTTATTTTAAAATCTATTTTGTCTGGTATAAATATTGCTACCTCAGCTTTTGTTTGTTTGTTTCCATTTTCATGAAATATCTTCTTGTGGAGGTGTTTCTCTCTTTTTTGCGTTCAGCATGGAAAAGGAACAGGTCCAGTTGCTGAGTGGAGGAGCTGGGGCTTAAGAAATAAAAGAAAGAGAGCAAGACGCAGAAATAGAAGCAAGCTGGGAGCCAGGTGGGACACCATTCTTTCTGATGGAGAGGCAGCGACGACGACCCTGAGCCCATGCAGCACATTTATTTTATACCCCCAAATACCAGGAAGTAACACCAAAACTTAGGATCAAAGGAGCTTATTTGCATTCTTGAGTAGGCCCTAGCTTGCCTGGATTTACATATCAAAACCCGCTCCTGACACCTGGACAAAGGTAAGAAGTCAGAACTGATAACACCCCCCCACACACACCTTCTGGGGGGGGAGGGGGTGTAACCGAGACACAGCTCTGCCAGTCACCTCGGGCTCAGCTGGCAACAATTTAAAGAATGTTTATGTGCCTTCCCAGGCGGCCCTCTACATCTTCTTCCATCTCTTTACTTTCAGTCTGTGTGTCTTTCGGCTGAAGTCTTTTGAGGACAGCATATGTAAGGGTCTTGTTTGTTATCCATTCAGCTTGCACATATATTTTGATTGGATCATTTAATCCATTTTCATTTAAGGTACTTACTGCTAGATTTGTATTTACTACCATTTTATTATTCGTATTTTTTACCTCTTTTTCTTCTTCTTCTTAAAAAAGACCCTTTAACTTTCTTGTAATACTAACTTGGTGGTGATGAACTCATTTAGCTTTTTCTTGTCTGGAAAGCTCTTTATTTGTCCTTCAATCCTACATAATAGCTTTGCTGGGTAAAGTAATCTTGGTTGCAGGTTTTTGCTTTTCATCACTTTGAATATTTCCTGACAGTCCCATCTGGCCTGCAAAGTTTCTATTGAGAAATTAGCTGACAGTCTTATGGGAGCTCCATTGTAGATAACTACCATATTTTTCGGCGTATAAGACGACTGGGCGTATAAGACGACCCCCAACTTTTCCAGTTAAAATATAGAGTTTGGGATATACCCACCCTATAAGATGACACCCGGCGTATAAGAAGACCCCGACTTTTAAGAAGATTTTCCTGGGTTAAAAAGTCGTCTTATACTCCGGAAAATATGGTAATTGCTTTTCTCTTGTTGCTCTTAAAATTTTCTCTTTGTCTTTAACCTTTGGCATTTTAATAATGATGTCTCTTGATGTGGGCCTCTTTCGGTTAATCTTGCTTGAGACTTTCTGTACTTTTATCTATTTCCTTCACCAGGTTAGGGAAATTTTGTCATTATCTTTTCACATAGGTTTTCAGTTCTTTGCTCTCTCTTCTTCCCGCCCCCTATGATGCAAATGTTGGTATGATTGACATCACAGAGGCTCCATAAATGATCCTAATTTTCTTGAATTCTTTTTCTTTTTGCTGTTCTGTTGAGTGTTTTCTGCTTTCTTA
This sequence comes from Cnephaeus nilssonii, assembly GCF_951640355.1. Classification (NCBI taxonomy): domain Eukaryota; kingdom Metazoa; phylum Chordata; class Mammalia; order Chiroptera; family Vespertilionidae; genus Cnephaeus; species Cnephaeus nilssonii. Next base: position 43,794,951 of record NC_137081.1, read on the forward strand.
TCTTCCAAATTTCTAATTTGATCTTCTGCTTCATTTACTCCACTGTTGACTCCCTGTAATGTATTCTTCATTTCAGTTAATGTATTCTTAATTTCTGACTGTTTTTCTCTATGTTTTCTATCTCTATTTTTATGTTTCCTATCTCTTTGTTAAAGTTCTCACTAAGTTCATTGACTCTTCCCCTAAGTTCATTGAGCATCCTTAAAACCAGTTCTTTTTTTAAGTTTTGTTCTGTTCTGTCATTTGGGACATGTTTCTTTGTCTCCTCATTTTGGCTGCCTCCCTGTGTTTGTTTCTTGGTATAAGGTAGAGTTGCTATGTCTCTGAGCTTGGTAGAATGAACTTTTGTAGTGGGTGTCCTGTAAGGTCCAGTGGCACAGTCTCCAAGATCACCTGAATTGGGCACTCCAGGTGTGCCCCCCATGTGAGCTGTGTGCACGCTCCTGTTGTTGTTGAGCCTTGACTGTTGTTGGGACCTCAATGGGAGGGATTTGCCCCAAGGCCTATAGGCTGGAGAACTGGCTGCTGTCACCATGGAGAATCAGGTATGCAGGGGCCAACCCCACAGAGCAGGACTTACTTCTGCAGGGCTTTCATGCCCACTGAGCCCACAACTTGACTATATCACTTATGGAGTCTGAAGCTGTCCACTGGGCGTGCTGTCTCTGGGGCTTCTGAGGAGGTGCAGGCCAAGGTCAGCCTCTTCCTGTGCTCTGCCCTAAGCTGACTCCTCTTGCTCCTCAAGGAAGACCTCTGCAGCCCAGATATCTCTCCTGATTTTTAACTGCCACACATGGGTGTGGGGCCAGCCTGTTTCTCATCTCTGCCACACCTCCCAGTCTGGATGTGGCTTCTTCATTACATCCTTAGTTACAGGACTTCTGTTCAGCTAAATTTCAGGTGATTCTGAATGAAGGTTGTTCTACAATTTAGTTGTAATTTTGATGTGGTTGTGGAAGGATTCGAGTACTGCATTTACCTATATCACCATCTTGACTGGAACTCCTACCTAGGTAAAATATTTTGACTGGACAAATTACATTTTGAGCCAGGGTGAGAACTAGAGAAAGAGGGAATGCCAATTCTATTTGCAGAAAATGTAATTACTATACAGTAAATTAACACTAAGCAACAATTTTTTAAAACAAAATATACATATTCCTCTCTATGTCAAAATTGAAAGGAAAAAAAAAGTTAAGACTAGCAATATCAGTAAGGGCTTTATCTTAGCTACTTGAACTTTTAAAGGAATCTACTGCTTTTTTTTCTAGTTTTTTTGAGATATAATTGACATGTAACATTGTATAAATATAAGATATATATGTTGATTTGATATACATATATAGTGAAGAGATTGCCACAATAAGTTTAGTTAACACATCCATGCACTCATATAATTACCATTATTGTTGTGGTGGTGAGAACATTTAAGATGTATTCTTTTAGTAACTTTCAATTATACAATAGAATATTGTGTATAATCACCATGCTGTACCTCATTAGGTCCCAGAACTTATTCAGCTTATGACTGGAAGTTTTTACCTTTTTTAAAAAATCCTCACCTGAACATATATTTTTATTGATTTTAAAGAGAGGGAGGGAGGGAGAGAGAGAGAGAGAGAGAGAGAGAGAGAGAGAGAGAGAGAGAGAGAAACATCAATGTGAGAAAGAAACATTGATCTGTTACCTCCCATACATGCCTGACTGGGGATCAAACCTATAATTTGGGTATGTGCCCTGACCAGAATCGAAACCGCAACCTTTTGGTGTACAGGACGACACTCCAACGAACTGAGCCACCTGGTCAGGGCTGGAAGTTTGTACCTTTTGACCAACATCTCATTTCTCCCCAACCCTGCCAACCAGTAATTCAGATAGAATATGGTGGGTAAGGATGAATTCTCTTTGGTCCACCATATCTGAAGCTTCAGCTGGGAAGACTCAGGTACTGGGGGTGGCTCAATGATTGGGGCCTGGAATCATCTGGATAAGTCTTGGCAGTTGATACTGGCCATCAGCTAGGACACCTATATGTAGTATTTCCCAATGGTTTCTCTGCAGGGGCTAGTTTGGATGTCCTCATAGCGTGTGTCTGAATTCCTAGAGTGAGTATCCCAAAAGAGCAAGATGAAACACATGGCATTTTTGTGATTTAGCGTCAAAATTCACATAGCATCATTTTACATTTCTCTCTTGGTTGGAGTAGTCATAAATGTTTGCCCAGATTGGAGGGGAAAGAAGATAAATGCCACCTCTCCATGAGGGAAGTGTTAAGGTCACATTGTAAAAAGAGCACTTGGTATATGAAATACGATTTCAGCTCCCTTCGGAAAATATTGTCTGCAATAATATGCATGTCTACATGTGAAGGGAGCTTTCTAACAGAGTGAAGAGCGTTGACACTTGAAAGCCAATTTTTACTGTCTGTGGCAGTTGAAAATTAGTTTTTTCCTCAAAGACTGAGATTTAAAGCAAGATTTTACATATTCCTTATGCTTTCTTTATTAGGAATTATTTTCCACTAACTTCTTGGAAGTGTAAAAATTGCAGTGTTTTGATTAACATTTTGCTCTTATATGCACGATTTAATAAGCGTATTACAATGCTTAAACTTCTCATCAGCAGATGAACAACAGTAAGTCCAGAATGTCAGCATCTACAGTAGTTTCTATATTGGCTGAAAACACTGCAATGAGGTATTGATCTGGTAACCTGATCATTCACGTCTTTTTAAAACAAAATTTGGTAGACTGCATTAGTGGAGACTTACTGATAATAGAAAAAATAATGTTCCGTCTCTCAGTTGTGCTTTGCATTTTATTAGCTTCTATTTGATTACATAATACAAAAGTTTGGAATATTAGAATTCAGCCTACATCTTTGAAGGAAACATTAGTATTCCCTTTTTACTTTCTTCTTCTTTTTTTTTAATCTGAAAGGAGACTGAGAAAATGTCCTAATGTTTGGTTAACAAATTAAAAACCCATGTTTAAATGCTTTAGTATCCTGGTCTTATTTCACTATGTCATCAGGGGTTGATTTACCAGTTGTAAAATTACATAAGAAATCTTTTAAATGTAGAACTGTTGACACTATTTGAACTTCTATGTATATACTGTGATCTTCTGATAATGACTACATCAACTGTGACAGCTCACTGTGGCTCACCAGACTAGCTCTGAAACCAGCGATGTATTTTCTGAGATCTGAGATAGGTCACACGCTGTCTTGATTTCAGTACCCAAAGCTTGTTACATATTCAAATGTTCAGGCTTTTTTTCACCCTTCTCCAATTCTTTTTTGCAAACTTTATGAACAAAACAACTCTTTTAAGAAACAAACAATTGGATAAATAAAATAAAATAAAAAGAAACAAACAATTGGGTCATTTGGATAGCCTATCTATTAAGAAGACAGAAAGATGTTGATTATACATCAGGGACAGACCCAAGGAAGGAGTTTTGAAAGTTGAAAATTTGTCATTTTAAAATATTTAGTAGCTCAGCCGGCATGGCTCAGTGGTTGAGTGTTGACCTATGAACCAGGAGGTCACAGTTTGATTCCAGGTCAGGGCATATGCCCAGGTTGCAGGCTTGGTCCCCAGTGTGAGGCATGCAGGATGCAACCAATCAGTGATTCTCTCTCATCATTGATGTTTCTATCTCTTCCTCTCCCTTCCTCTTTGAAAGCGATAAAAATATATTTAAAAAAAAGAAAAAAAAGCTGTCTGGCTTAGAGTCTGAGTCAAGCTCTCTAATTTGGTAGCATAAAGCCAGGATTTTCTTTCCAAAAGAAAAGAAAAGAAAGGAAAAGAAAAGAAAAGAAAAGAAAAGAAAAGAAAAGAAAAGAAAAGAAAAGAAAAGAAAAGAAAAGAAAAGGAATGAAGGTATAGACTGATTTGTGCAGGCAATTATGGATTTTATAAGAAATTATCTAAGTCACTGATTCTCCCTTTGAATGTCGCCTCCACTGGGCCCCCAAGCCTCCACCACATCAGGCTTTGTAGGTAGGTCTAGCTTCGGGTAGGTTGGGATTGGGGAACAGGCATTCAGGAAGGTTCCCTTTTGGGCTATATGACAGAGAACAGACCAGCAAGCTGTCCTTCTTCCTCAAGCCAGGAGGTCACAGCTACTATAGTGCTCAGATGGCAAAGTCCAATCTGGCTTAGTGGTGCTGCTGCCCAAAGTGGACCTAATTGGAAGATAGCCACCTTCTACAAAAGGCCTGGGTATGCTTCCCAAAGTCCTTTTATTTGTCTTCCAATATGAGAACCCAGGAAAAAATGGTAATTACCTTTATAATCACAGGGAGGCAAAGATATTTCAAAATATAAGACCAAAGCCATTAATAAGGAATGTGGCCTCATTTACCAGTCATTGGGACTCACTTTATGCCAACGGATTTGCCCAATATTTTCATGGATTTGACCTATCATTTTGACCCTGTGTAGATACAGAACTTGAAATAATTTCTTCAAAAATTGAGGCTTCAGTATTTGACCTTAAAAATGTCAAGCCTAGAAATTGTAAAAATTGGGTTCCCAAGATAAAATACAACCAAAGGAGGAACTAATTATGGTCTGGAGCTTCGTGAGCTGTAAAAACCCATAGAAAGCTGTCTGGTTCCTAGTGCTCTTGTACTCTGTTCTAATACATGATTTTTCTTTAATACTGCTGGGAATGTTGGCGATCAATTGAATTATTTATTCAAACTCATAAACGCGAATTAATGTCTCAGTCTGCACAATACTCTGAGAATTAGTAATGTTTTGTCTAAAAAATGAGGATTCCCTTAAAAGTTAGCACATGGCTTTTATTTGGAGAGATGTTAGACTGATAAGAGTCTTAATTTGACTGAGTACAATAAAAATCTTTTAAAAATATATTTTATTGATTTTATAGAGAGGAAGGGAGAGGGAGAGTTAGAAACATTGATTAGCTGCCTCCTGCACACCTGCTACTGGGGATTGAGGCCAGAACTAAGGTACATGCCCTTAATTAGACTTGAACTCGGGACCCTTCAGTACCCAGGTGGATGCTCTATCCACTAAGCCAAACCAGTTAGGTCAATGAAAATCTTTTCAATGAAGGTGGAGACGCTGGATATATTATACTCTACGTCCTGTTATCAACTTTCCAAATAAGTCCCAGGTAGAAAATTAAGATTAACATCTGTTACATTTCTTTGTGAGACATGTTTTTATCTAAGCTCTTTGGATTCCAGCATTTCATCTGGAGTGTGTATATTGCATAGTTGACAAATACTGTTAATGGAAAACTACTGTGCTAATTTGCATCGTTATTGTATGAATGAGCTTTTGCTTGCTTATGTTGTAATGGGAAACTTGCACAATCTCAATGGCTTATAACAACAAAGGTTTATTTCTCGCTCATGGACCATGTTATCTGTGGCTGTGCTCAATATGTGTTCATTTCAACATCCAGGCAAAGGAGCAACACCTGTTTAGGACACTCATTATTGTGATACAGGGAAGAGTGTAATGGTTGAACCATGCAATGGCTCTTAAGCTTCTGCTGCGATGGTATATGTGGATCATACCTCACATTTCATTGGCTAAAGCAAATCACATGATTAAGATTAATGTAAAAGGGAAGTATGCACTTCTATAGGAAGAGACTGCAAGTTACATGGAAATGTGTAGGATACATAATTTTCTTATAGGAAGTAAAAGTGAATAATTGAAAACAACAATATAATCTCCCACAACTATTAAATGAGATGCAGCTGATAAAGAAATAATTCAACTAACTGTTATGCTCTGATCATTTGAATTAGACCAACCTGATGGTTTATGTAATACTAGAGGCCTGGTGCACGAAATTCGTGCACACAGGGGGGTGTCCCTCAGCCCAGCCTGCACCCTCTCCAATCTGGGACTCCTTGAGGGATATCTGACTGCCTGTTTAGGCCCGACCCCTACCAGGATCGGGCCTAAATGGGCAGTCGGACCTCCCTCTCACAATCCAAGACTGCTGGCTCCCATCTGCTCGCTTGCCTGCCTTCCTGATTGACCCTAACCACTTCTGCCTGCCAGCCTGATCACCCCCTAACCACTCCCCTGCCAGCCTGATTGATGCCTAACTGCTCCCTTGCCAGCCTGATTGCCCCTAACTGCCCTCCCCTGCAGGCTTGATCACCCCCAACTGCCCTCCCTTGCAGGCCTGGTCCCTCCCAACTCCCCTCCCCTGCTGGCCATCTTGTGGCGGCCATCTTGTGTCCACATGGGGGCAGCCGTCTTGTGTGTTGGAGTGATGGTCAATTTGCATATTACTCTTTCATTAGATAGGATAGAGGCCTGGTGCATGGGTGGGGGCTGGCTGGTTTGCCCTGAAGGGTGTCCTGAATCAAGGTTGGGGTTCCCTTGGGACGTAGCCTTGAGTGGAGTCCAGGGCTGGCCAGGGTGTGCGGGAAGCTTGGCTTCCTCCATTGCCGGGGAAACCTAAGCCTCTTGCTCACTCTGTGGCTGCAGCCATCTTGGTTGGGTTAATTTGCATACTCGCTCCTGATTGGCTGGTGGGCATGGCTTGTGGGTGTAGCGGAGGTATGGTCAGTTTGCACATTACTCTTTTACTAGATAGGATCCTTGCAAACTTTATCACTGCACTCCCAATTTTTTTTTAATATATTTTATTGATTTTTTTACAGAGAGGAAGAGAGAGTTAGAAACATCGATGAGAGAGAAACATCGATCAGCTGCCTCTTGAACACCCCCTACTGGGGATGTGCCTGCAACCAAGGTACATGCCCTTGACCGGAATCGAACCTGGGACCCTTGAGTCTGCAGGCCAATGCTCTATCCACTGAGCCAAACCGGTTTCGGCTGCACTCCCAATTTTTAAAAAATATTCTTTTATTGATATCAGAAAGGAAGGGAGAGAGAGAGAAAGATAGAAACATCAATGATGAGAGAGAATTATTGTTTGGCTGCTCCTGTACCCCCCATGTTGGGGATCCAGCCCGCAACCTGGGCATGTGCTCTGACCAGGAGTCAAATCCAGACCTCCTGGTTCATAGGTCAGAGCTTAACCACTGAGCCATGCCAGCCAGGCTGCACTTCCAATTAAAGAATCATGAAATGCCCTAGCCGGTGTGACTCAGTGGATAGAGCGTCGGCCTGCGGACTGAAGGGTCCCAGGTTCGATTCTGGCCAAGGGCACATGCCCAAGTTGTGGGCTCAATCCCCAATAGGGGGAGTGCAGGAGGCAGCCGATCAATGATTCTCTCTCATCATTGATGTTTCTATCTATCTCTCTACCCCTCTCCCTTCCTCTCTGAAATCAATAAAGAAATATATTTTTTTAAAAAAAAGAATCATGAAACTCCTAGTGAAATACAAACCATTAGTGTTTAGTGCTATTGCATTTTTAGGGGGTGGAAAAGTGAGGGGGGGGGAGTCTCTTTAACAGGATCAGTCACTAAATAGTTATGTCAAAGACAGTGACTATTCTAACAGCAGAGCTCCAAAGCATTTCTTACCACATATGGCTCACATGTTCTTTCAAAATGTATGGCAGTCACCACTATTCATAGTCCCTATTACTGTTTGTAACTCTGTCCTTTAAAATGTGCCCCCTTTTCAAAATCTTTTCTTGAGAAGAGCTGTTATTGATTTTCTTCAACATTCCATTGAGATGCCACATGTTTAAAGCTGAATGTCAGTATATATCCTTCCAGCAATTCTTCTGGCTGTAATCATCCCACACCTCCACGTTGGCTCCTCATATAGGAGCTAGCTGGTTATCCTGATGTCACACACATGTCCAGGGCAGGGAACTGTTTTTGAAGAGCTCTGCTACCTTACAGATTTTGTTGTCTTCATTTATGATTCAAGCATTTTGGTATGATGTCTGATTTTATATATTTTTGGAAAGAGATTAAGCTCCAGCACAATTTCAAACACCTTAGGTTTTGTCTGTTGCTTAATGCCACCCTATTTTTCAGTTTCCATTATGATATGATGTTCTTCCTGATATTATTGCTAATTTTTCTTTATTAGTGCATGTGATAAAGTTACCCTCCCGCCACAGTCCACTGCCTTTAAAGAGAAAATTGTCATTATTATTGGATGAGATGAGTCATTAAAGAGATTCTGGGTAATGGTCAGACCTAATAGAGTAGGTAAAGGTGAGAGCATTGGGTTTAGAACTTGCCTTTCATCTTTGCAGAAACACGGAGGTTTCCAAAAGACAAAAACCAGCAACTGAGTGGAAGATTCAACATAGAGACATAACTTTTGAACTTGAAGAGTTGGAAATTCTTCTGCTTGCCCCCAGTGGATTGCTGACATAAGATAGAACACATGCTATGAGCACTAAAATGCATGGAACTGCTAAAAAAGCAAATGTTCCTTAAAGGCCTTCACAATTCAGCAGCGAAAGGGCTTCAAAAGTCCCCAAAGGAACCCTCGTGCACTATTGTGGGGATATAAATTGCTGCAGCCACTATGAAAAACAAAATGAAGATTCCGCAAAAATTTAACCCTTTGCACTCGCTTGCTTTTTTCTCGATTCTTTTATTCTAATGCTAACCGTGTCAAGTCACACTCGACATCCGAGTGCAAAAGGTTAAGAATAGGCCTGGTCAGTGTGGCTCAGTGGTTGAGGAGGTCATGGTTTGTTTCCCAGTCAGGGCACATGCCTAGGTTTCAGGTTGATTTCCAGTAGGGGGCATGCAGGAGGCAGCTGATAAATTATTCTCTCTCATCATTAATGTTCTTATTTCTCCCTTTCCCTTCCTCTCTCTGAATAATTAAAAACATATTATTCTTTAAAAAATTAAGAATAGAAATATCTCCAACTGGCTTATTTCGCTTAGCATAATGCTCTCCAGGTCCATCCATGCTGTTGCAAATGGTAGGAGTTCTTTCTTTTTTACAGTACAGCAGCATAGTATTCCATGATAAATCAGTCGGAGAAAGATAAATATCACATGATCTCACTCATTTGTGGAATATAATGAGCAACATAAACTGATGAACAAAAATAGATCCAGAGACACAGAAACATTGAACAGACCATCAAACCTCAGAGGAAAGGGAGGGGCAGGGGCAAGAGATCAACCAAAGGAATTGTATGCATGTATATAAGTATAACCAATGGACACAGACAGTAGGGGGGTGAGGGCCTGTGCTGGGGGGCGGGAGTGGGCGGGGAGAGGTCAATTGGGGAAAGGGAGACATATGTAATACTTTCAACAATAAAGAATTAAAAACAACATAAAAAAAGAATAGAACTATCATATCATCTAGAAATTCCATTTCTGGGTATTTATCCAAAGAAAATGAAAACACTAACTCAAAAAGACATATGCATCCCCGTGTTCATTGGAGCATTATTTACAATAGCCAAGGTATGGAAACAGCTTAAGTGTCCACAGACAGATGAATGGATATACACTGAGTGGCCAGATTATTATGATCTCTAAACGCATAATAATCTGGCCACTCAGTGTATATCTACACTAATAAAAGAGAAAGATGCAAATTGACCATACCTCCATGACGCCCACCAGCCAATCAGGAGTGAGTATGCAAATTAACCTGACAAAGATGGCCGTCACCCCACCCCCCAGCTGCTCTGGGCCTGTGGGAGTCAGAGAAGTCGGGGGAGACAGAAAAACCAGGTCCCAGTGCCTGAGGCTGGCTGCGGCCAGGGAGATGAATAAGTTGTGCGGCCTGGGAGACAAAGAAGCCACCTGTCCCGTGACCCCAGGCTGCAGCCAGCCAGAGAAGCTGCCTGCCTGTGGTCCAGGCACCAGCACCTGCGGCTGGCTGTGGACCGGGAGACGGAGAAGCCGCCCATCCTGCGGTCCTGGGTGCCAGCACTTGCAGCTGCAGCCCAGGCGAAGCCACCTGCCCACCATCCCCTGCGGCTGCAGCTGGCCTGGGTGAAGCTGGCCCGGGTCCCGGTGCCTATGGCTGACCAGAGGGAGGGAAGCCCGGATCCCGGGTGCCTGTGGCCAGCTAGAGGAGGGAATCCTGGGTCCTGGGTGTGGAGCCAAGGCAGAGGTGGTTAGGGGCAATCAAGCCAGCAGGGGAGCAGTTAGGGATGATCAGGATGGCAGGCAGAAGCAGTTAGGGGCAATCAGGCAGGCAGGCGAGCAGTTAGGAGCCAGCAGTTCTGGATTGTGAGAGGGATGTCTGACTGCCAGTTATCCCCTGAGGGGTCCCAGATTGGAGAGGGTGCAGGCCAGGCTGAGGGACACCCCTCCCCCCTCCCTGTGCCACAAATTTTGTACACCGGGCCACTAGTCCTATATAATAAAAGGCTAATATGCAAATTGTCCCCTCAACCAGGAGTTCGACCAGCAGGCAGGCCAGCCAACTGCCCATGTCCCCTCCCTCTGGCCAGGCTGACCGGACCCCACCCATGCACTCATTCATGCACCGGGCCTCTAATATATATATACTGAGTGGCCAGATTATTATGTGTTCAGAGATCATAATAATCTGGCCACTCAGTGTATATATTACTCAGCCTTAAAAAAAGATGAAATATTGCCATTTTCAACAGCATGGATGAATCATATGCTAAATCAAATAAGTTAGGTGGAAAAGGACAAAAACCATATGATATTATTCATATGCAAAATATAAGGCAAAATAGAAACAAATGAACAAACAAAACAAACTCATAGAAACAGACAACAGAATAATGGGCACAAGAGGGGAAGAGGGTTGTAGGAGGGCAAGATGGGTAAATGGGGATCAAATATATGGTGATGGAAGGAAACCAGACTTTTGGTGTTGAGCACACTGTGGCATATAGAGATATTGAATTATGTTGTCCAAGTGAACCCTACACAATGTTATTAACCAACTAGAGGCCCGGTGCATGAAATTCGTGCACTTGGGGTGGGGGGTCCCTCAGGCCGGCCTATGCCCTCTCGCAGTCCGGGAGTCCTCGTGGAATGTCTGACTGACGGCTTAAGCAGGGGGAGTGGACCTAAGCCAGCAGTCAGACATCCTTAGCACTGCCACAGAAGCTGGAGAGGCTCCTGTCACCACTCCTGCACTTGCCAGCCATCAGCCAGGCTCAGGGTTTCTGGCTGCTCCCTGGTGGTCAGTGCGCGTCATAGCGACTGGTTGTTCCAGCAACTGGTTGTTGTGCCGTTCGGTTGATTTGCATATTAGCCTTTTATTATATAGGATGTTACTTAAAAAAAAAATATCCCAAATGGAACTGAGATAAAGGACCAAGGGTAAAGCCCCACACTCATCATGTGAAAGGGATGACTAGCCAAAATTCCTTTAAGGAATTTTGAAACCAGTGAGGGAATTCTCTCCTTCTGTCTCTAGGAGATTAGGAAATGACAGAACTCAAGAGGCAAAGTGGCTGATGGCACTGGCTAGGGCATTGGGCCCACATCCAGCAGAGACCAAGAATTCTGTCAGTTCTGGTGTGGGTGCCTGCCCAGCTCTTGCTTAGGCAAGATTGACTGCTAAGTATCTGACTCACCAAGCATCTAACTCAGACTGTGCAGGAGCAAGGCATGGAAGAGGGACTGTGCCAGGCAAAGCCAATCTGGGCCCCAGAGCCCAGAAAAGGGAAAGGGAAATCTCATCCCCTTTCTCCAGGAAGGAAGGGTTGGTACTCTTGTCAGATTTCCAGAAATTTATCAGACCACAGTTACCTGTGGGTAGGGTCACTGTGATTTAAGATGCATTTCCTTCTCTTTACTTTCATACAATGGGCTGACATGAACCTCTATTTAAAACACAGATATTTTACTCCTTTTTGGTACATCTCACTCATGCAGCAGAGGGAATAAACATTAGCTGGGGGACTACCTTCTGGGGAAGGCTCTAATCTTTTTCATAGATGCTTTACTTCCTGAGTTAAGGCCTTTGCAGGGAGAGTTAGTCTTCCTTGGTCCAGGTAAAATTACCTATATTCTAGCAGTTTTTAAAAAAAATCTTTCTTGTGCCCTGGAAATTTATGTGAGGAACAGAATACACTATCCTGAACATGTTCCCAACCTGGCTTCATTCCATTGGTTGGAGAGAATTAATTCATTCTCCATGGGCAACATCAAAGAAAAAAGAGGCAAGATTTTTCAGGGCTATCAAATGTGTACAGAGGTGTTCAGGTCTACAAATGGTAGCCTTTCATTTGTTATAAATGTTGGCTTGGGCTTATGTTGGGTTAAGCAATATTCTGGGCAGTGGACAAACATATTAGATAACCTATGCTCTACAGGTGTTTTACATATAGAATTCTTTCATGTATAAAACTGGGGAGAAAACAGCTGTTCCCCAGCCCTTCTTATCCCAGCAGGCTTTTTCTTTTAACGAATAATAAAAATATATTGCTCCCTGCACATTCCCTATTTCTGCTGTCACAAAGATTATATGCAGGAGACATGTGATTCCAAAAGATCCAGTTGATGATAGGTGAATACTACAAAACAGTTTGGCTAAATATCTGGGAGTTGGACCCAACTATCCTGTCCCCTTTGAAATTTTGCACAGAATGGCAATTTGCTACTGGCCTTCTGCAGCCTATTTTGTGATAGATGTGAATCACTAGTGTCTAGACTCTGCATACGTTGCTCCTTCGAGGAACAAGTCTCTATTGGCCAGAAGGTAATCCATTAGCCATAATGAAAACAAAAAGGGTGGTAACAGTACAACATGGAACTCACTTTCAGGCTCTCATATTCAGTGGTGGGACACAGTAAGGAAGAGTGTCATGACGGGAAACTAGCTGCTAGGATCACTGGATGCACTTCCATCAGAAAACTGATACTTTGTGCCAGAGCCATGCATCCAGATGGTAACCCTACAATTCAGCTGCTCACCAGGGATTGTTTCACTAATTTGATGGCCTTGTCTATTGAGAGCAGGAAGAGAGGAATGTAACATTGAATTGAGAGCATTCCTGGGGACTTCAAAGGACGATCATGAACTGGGAGCATTTACCACTTTCTGATTCCTTATGTCTGATTTATGACATAATTTGGATCCAGGGATTCTCAGAAAATGAGTTACGAGTATAATTACTTCAGGTAAACATCTTCGTTCATATCCGATTAGAATTTAGTGGTTTTTCTAGTTTAACTGAAATATATTTCAACATTAAAGGTTATTGTAGCATCATTATACTCTACGTTTTATATACTCCGGGAAGTGAAAATTTATTTTTCCAGAACTTCTTGCTTTGAGTTATGGTTGACGCTCAATATTATGTAGATGAGCCAATAACTATGTCAACACTTAGAACTCCACAATTGAATATATTGAATATATAATACTTGAAAAGTGGGTTCCAAGGTGAACCAAGTTATGGATCCTGTTGGAAAAGAGATCAAGATCTACATATCAAAACATCCTGATACATGTCAAAAATGTAATGTCCAACATAGAGATGTTTGAAAATTGAATTTTTTTTCCAGCCTTACCATCATGGGACAATGTAAATGTAGGTTTCAAATGTTGAGTTTTCACTCAGTGCCCAATTCTGTTGAATTTTTAGCACTTAAGTTAAAAATGCATATTATTAATATTAATAGAGTATTTCATACTACTCTGCTTGATAAAGACATTTTCCAGATTTTTTTCCTTCTGCTTCTCATTCTTATTCTCCTTAAAAAGAAAATTCATAAAGAATTAAAAAAGAAAAATCAAAGAAAAAATTATAAAGTTCATTTTTCTAAAATGAACTATTCAGTGACTTTTAGTATGTTCCCAAGATTGTGTGACCATCACCACTATATAATTAGGAAACATTTTTATCACCCTCCCAAAAAGAAACCTTATATCCATTAGCGGTATCTTCCCACTCCTCTTCCCCAGCCCCTGGCAACAACTAATCTATTTTCTGTCTCTGAGGATTTGCCTATTCTGGACATTATATAAATGAAACCATATGATATTTGGCCTTTTGTGCCTGGCTTCTTTTATTTAGCATAATGCTTTCAAGGTTCATGCATGTTTTAGCATGAATCAGTACTTTATTTCTTTTTATATCTGAGTAATATTCCATTGTATGGCTATACCACATTTTGTTTATACATTCATCAGTTGATGGACATTTGGATTGTTTCTACTTTTGGGCTATTATGAATAATGCTGTTAAGAGCATTTGTGTACAAGTTTTTGTGTGAAAATATATTTTCATTCTCTTAGGTGTATACTTAGGATTGGAATTGCTGGGTCATATGGAAACTATGTTTAAGTATTTGAAGAATTGCCAGATTGTTTTTCAAAGTGGCTGCACTAGTTTACATTCTCATCATCAATGTCTGAGAGTTCCAATCCTTCACATCCTTGTTAACACTTATTATTGTACATCATTTTCGTTATAGCCATCCTTGTGGGTGTGAAGTGGTATCTCATTGTGGTCTGATTTGTATTTCCCTAATGGCTAATGATGTTGAGTGAGCATTGTTCATGTGCTTATTCATCATTTGTATATCTTCTTTGGAGAAATGTCTATTCAAATCCTTTGCCCATTTAAAAAATTGGGTTGTCTTTTTATTATTGAGCGATCCAAGTTCTTTATATATTCTGGATACTAGATCCTTACCCTATCTAATAAAAGAGTAATATGCAAGTTGACCATACCTCCGCTACACCCACAAGCCATGCCCACCAGCCAATCAGGAGCGAGTATGCAAATTAACCCAACCAAGATGGCTGCAGCCACAGAGAGAGCAGGAGGCTTGAGTTGCCCCTGACAATGGAGGAAGCCAAGCTTTCTGCCTGCCCTGGCCTGCCTTGGCCTCCACTCAAGGCTACAAAGTTTCAATTATAGAAGATAAATAAATCCCAAATACTAGGGCCTCCGCTTGGGTCGCTGGGGGGCGTGGCCAGCCTGCAAACCACCACAGGCCCCTCACCTAGGCCACCCCACGCCCTAAGGGAACCCCTACCCTGATCTGGGAAACGCTTCAGGGCAAACCAGCCGGCCCCCACCCGTGCACCAGGCCTCTATCCTATCTAATCCTATTTAATAAAATAATAATATGCAAATTGACCATCACTCCAACACACAAGATGGCTGCCCCCATGTGGTCAAAGATGACTGCCCCCATATGGACACAAGATGGCTGCCACAAGATGGCCAGCAGGGGAGGGCAGTTGGGGGCAATCAAGCCTGCAGGAGAGGGCAGTTACAGGTGACCAGGCTGGCAGAGGAGGGAAGTTGGGGGTGACTGGGCCTGCAGGGATGGGCAGTTGGGGGGGACCCAGGCCTGCAGGGGAGGGCAGTTGGGGGGGACCAGGCCTGCAGGGGAGGGCAGTTAGCGGTGACCAGGCCTGCAGGGGAGGGCAGTTAGGGGCAAACAGGCTGGCAGGGGAGCAGTTAGGCATCAATCAGGCTGGCAGGGGGGTGGTTAGGGGGTGATCAGGCTGGCAGGCAGAAGTGGTTAGGGGCAATCAGGAAGGCAGGCAGGCGAGCAGTTGGGAGCCAGCAGTCCTGGATTGTGAGAGGGATGTCCGACTGCCCATTTAGGCCCAATCCTGGTAGGGGTTGGGCCTAAATGTGCAGTCGGACATCCCTCGAGGGGTCCCAGATTGGAGAGGGTGCAGGCTGGGCTGAGAGACACCCCCCCCCATGCACGAATATCATGCACTGGGCCTCTAGTTACATATATAATTTGCAAATATTTTCTCCTTTTCTGTAGGCTGTCTTTTTACTTTCTTGGTAGTGTCCTTTGAAGCAAGCCCATTTTTAACTTTGATAATGTCTAATTTATCTGTTTTTTTTCTTTAGTTACTTGTGCTATATGTGTCATATCTAAGAAACCATTGCCTAATCAAAGGTCATGAAGCTTTACCTCTGTGTTTTCTTCTAAGAGTTTCATAATTTTAGCTTTTGCATTTAGGTATTTGATCCATTTTTCATTAATTTTTGAATATTGTGTGAGATAGGGCTCAACCTCACTCTTTTGAATGTGGATATCTATTCCATTTTCTAGAAACTGTTGCTTCTATTTAAAAATTTGGTAAGTATTGATAAAGGAACTGATATAATTCTAGTGAAATACAGTATTAACAATAAAATGAAAACTCAGAATTTTTGATTTCTAGATTCAAGTTACCCTGGTTTTAATCTAAAGGGCACCACTAAGTCTCCTTTGTTTTACTTGAAATCATCTGAGGATCATAGATTTGTAAAGCTTTAAAAGCCAGCTGACTATATACTAGCAGGTTTAGGTAGTTTCTTACAGGGCATTTTTAAAGAGCAAACTGCTTGAGCTGACTTAGAATTCCTCAGCTGGCATAGTTGACCCTCTGTATCCATGGGTTCCATATTTGTGGATTCAACCAAACATGGATTGAAAAAATGTATACACTGTGTGTCCAGATTATTATGATCTCTGAACGCATAATAATCTGGCCACTCAGTGTATATCTTATATAATAAAAGGCTAATATGCAAATTGTCCCCTCAACCAGGAGTTTGACCAGCAGGCAGGCTGGCCAACCGCCCATGTCCCCTCCACCTGGCTAGGCTGGCCGGACCACACCCATGCATGAATTCATGCACCGGGCCTCTAATATATATATATGTGTGTGTGTGTGTGTGTGTGTGTGTGTGTGTGTGTGTGTGTATACACACACTGAGTGGCTAGATTATTATATGTTCAGAGATCATAATACTCTGGCCACTCAGTGTATATACATTATTGCTAATGTGTACTATATAGCTAAGCCTATAATGGTTGTGTCCGTACTGAACACGTATAGACTTTTTTTGTGTCATTATTCTCTACACAATAACAGTAAGACAACTATTTACAGAGCATTTACATTGTATTGGGTAGTATAAATAATCTAGAGATGTTTAAAGTATATGGGAGTATGCGTGATTATATGGAAATGCTATGCCATTTTATATTAGGGACTTGAACATCCTCAGATTATGGTATTGAGGGGGTCCTAGAACCAATCTCCCATGGATACTGACTGTATGGCTGTAATTGGTATTTGGAACATGAAGCAAGTATAGTGAACAGTATATTTTATGTCTTATTTTAGCATTACTCCTTCTCCACATTTTTATAGCAATGACTGGACAGCCAATATTTTTTGTTTTACCCTCTTATTTCATAGCATTTATTAAGTTGGTTTTAGTCAATTGTAGCTGTTAAGTTTGAATCCTGTTCTTCTATTACCCATAATGCTCCCTTGCCTGTGTGTAGCTAGAATATGCAGCTATTTTATTCAGAAATGGTCAATGAAATTATTCATCCTAGAGGACAAAATATCTCAAATGAGAAAAGTTTGGCTTCATCTACCTCATTTTTAAAATTAGTGCAATTTCCAACTTAGGATTTAGGTTGAGAAAATATTGGCTGCCTTTGAAAATGTTATAGAAATAAAAGCAGATACAGCAATGCACTTATTTTCCTCAAAGACATTCAGACCTAAGGCTTTTCTCCAACCTGGCTGCTGTGAAACTGGCATTCTAACAAGCAGATGCTCTACGCAAGAATGAGAATTATTAATGCACCACAGCATTGTCACCAACAGACCACAAAATCCATTTTAAAAATTCTTTTACATACAGAGTGCAGATTCTGCTGTGGCACTGTGTGCTCCAAAAGCTGCGGATACACTTTAGAAAACACGGATGAAGCCATTACTGCTCTGTCCATTTGTTCATAGTATATATCATTATACAAGAAATTTAAGAACCATAATGATGGAAAATCACACAGAAAGAAAAGGAAAGGAACATGGACTCTGTCAGAAACAAGGGCTACATTTTTATTCAAGAGGTCCCTAATGATGGAAAATCACAGTAAAAGGCAGAGGGTAAACTGGATTTCATACAGGACCTGACACACACTAGTAGTACAACTAGGAGAACAGCCATAGCAGACGTGTAAAAATAAAGAAAAACAAAATTAACGAGAGACAAGCTGTAATGGGGCTGACGCACAAAACAGCAACAAATCACAGTCAATTCTGAAGATTAATTTCAAAGAATCTTCTGAAATAAGCCAGGAGACAGACAGCATCAATATTAATGAAGTTGAAATGGAACTCCAAAAGAGCCACAGCATAAAATGGCACATGAATGTTTTGTTTTTAAATGGATTGTAGATTGGATCACAGAACCGTCAGGAAAATGAAGGGACATTCACAAGAACATCATAACAGGGCCAGCTGTGTGATAAGCAATTACAACATCAGTGCTAAAATCTCCAATGTAAAAGAAACACATCAGTGTTGAAATAAAAGAAAATGTCAAAAGTTTGCAGATGAGGTAAAAGAAAGTGAAGAAAAGATTTTATTGAGACTCAATAGCCTGTACTATGTCCATATCGAACGTCTTTGATAAAACAGACAATAGGCATTCAAAGAAAGATCAAAATTTGATTCCATCTTGTATTGCATTCAATTTCCCTTCAGATTGCCAGCTACGTCCGCCCTGGAATCAGCCCAATGCTTCTACTGCTTAAACTACTTGCTAGCTGTAAACTAGATGCTTTTGGAAGCTGTAGAACTTTGACAGGCACCTAGAGTTCTGCAGACGTATCTCCCATGCATACTTGTAAATCAAACTTTAAGTATTTTAATATGTTAATAGTATAGGCTACTTAAAGGAGTGTTATAGCCCCTGGGTCCGGGTGAGGCCACGCGCCCCTGGGTCCGGGTGAAGCTGGATCCTGGGTCCAGGTGAGGCCATGTGCCCCTGGATCCGGGTGAGGCTGGATCCCGGGTCCGGGTGAGGCCGTGTGCCCCTGGATCCGGGTGAGGCTGGGTCCCGGGTCCGGGGGAAGCCACGCGCACCTGGGTCCAGGTGAGGCCACGCACCCCCTGGGTCCGGGTGAGGCCACGTGTCCCTGGGTCCGGATGAAGCCGTGCCCCTGGGTCTGGCCGAGACCCAACCAGAGGGAATCGAACCTGCATTACCACCATTTGTCCACCATCCAGAGCTGAGGGGTCAGTGCCGACATGTACACATAAGGAACTGGTGGACATTGATATTGGGTCTCAAAAGAACTGTTGGTCCAGAAAGAAACTCACTACAGACTGATTCATTTGCCTGTCAGCATAACTATTATTGCTCATCTCACATTCAGTTCATATAAGTATATCTCTAGTGACACATGATCTCGCTCATCTAGGGGAAATGATGAACAACATAGACTGATGAACAAGAACAGAACCAGAAACAAGGAGGCATCGATCGGACTATCGGGCCTCAGAGGGAGGATAGGGGAGGGTGGGGGGAGGGGGAAGAGATCAACCAAAGGACTTGTGTGCATGCATATGAGCCTAACCAATGGTTAAGTTCAACAGGGGGTTGGGGCATCCGTGGGGAGGGGTGTGGGATGGGAATGGGGGGATGAGGACAAATATGTGACACCTTAATCAATAAAGAAATTAAAAAAAATAAAAATAAAGGAGTGTTATAATCCAAATTTTTATAAAATGAAGGATTTGTTATTAAAAGGCAAATTATCATACCCCCATTGTTTTGATGGAATGCTGACCTCCAGGTGGATGGGTCCAGGTGCTGTGTAGCGATGTCGTTGTGGCCATTCCACTTGGCATTTCTATTGCAATGTGGTACCACAGAGAGAAAATAACACCCTATTCAAGCTTTTTCTCTCTTCCTATAGCTCTGCATGGCTGCAGGTTGTTTTCTAATTCCTACCCGCAATTAGAAAAGCAAGTCATGCCTGGCACAAAACAGCTTCTGTAGGGTTGGGTTCTCTGTCACTCTCCCCCAGAAAGATGGGTGGGAAGTTATGGGTGGATAACTTAAACTAAGGGGGCTTTTGACAGCTTTGCTCTCTGCACTACCACAGGAAATAGTATTAGTACTGTAGTAATTTAAAAATATGTGCACATATTCTTTGGTCCTCTTCCTTTCAAGAGCTGGCACTTAATTTTAATCTCCCTCTCCTTGAGAGTGTGCTGGACTTAGTGACAAAGATGATGTAATGAAAATGATGAAGCATGACATTGGAGACTAGGTCATAAAAGGTACTGCGCCTTCTTCCTTGCTCTCTCTTGAATCACTCACTCTGGGGGAAGCAGTGGCCACCTCATGAGGTAATCTCAAGAAGGCACTCAAGCGGTGCTATAGAGAGGCCCAGCGGACGAGGAATTGAGCCTCCAAAGAGCAACCAACAGGAGTAACTGAGGCCTTCTGTCAAGAGCCATGTGTGTGAGCCATTCTCCAGACCCAGTCAACTTTCAGATGACTGTAGCTGGTGCCCACATCTTGAATACAACCTCCTGAGAGTCCCTGAGCTAGACTCCCTTAGCTGAACCTCTTCCAAATTTTTGAGATAATAAATGTTTGTTGTGTAAGCTGCTATGTTTGGGGATGGTTTACTACATAGCAATCTATACTAATAAAAGGGTAATATGCTAATTAGACCGGGTCGACCAGCCATCTTCTGGACGTCCGACTTCCTTCTGGACAAAGTCATGGTGATGGGGGCCGAGGCAGAGGCAGTTAGAGGCAAGATCAGGTTGGCAGGGGAGAGCAGTTAGGGGTGAGATCAGGCCGGCAGGGGAGGGCCATTGGGGGTGAGATCAGGCCCTCAGGGGAGGGCAGTTGGGGGCGAGATCAGGCCTGCAGGGGAGGGCAGTTTGGGGTGATCAGGCAGGCAGGCAGAGGCAGTTAGGGGTGCTCAGGCAGGCAGGCAGGTGAGCGGTTAGGAGCCAGTGGTCCCAGACTGTGAGAGGGATCGGGCCTAAACCGGCAGTCAGACATCCCCCAAGGGGTCCCTGATTGGAGAGGGTGCACAAATTTTGTGCACCAGGCCACTAGTAGATAATAAATACAAGCCCCCACCATTTATTTATGGTATTTATGGCTCTGTGCCAAACTTATGAGTATGAACTTTTTTGTAAAGGTCTAAGATTAATCAATGTGTATATGAATCACCTACTAAAAATGCTGCTTTCTGTGGCTCATCCCCTGAAATGGGACCTATGATTCTGTATTTTAAGTAGCTTTCCAGAGGATTCTGATGTAGTTATCCAGGGAGCACTATTTGAGAAATATTAGGTTAAGCCTTTACCCTTTTCCTTTAAAAAATGCACATATTTTAAATAAGACCCTATCTTCCTATTTAAAAATTATTACATTATTTTTTTTTAAGTACTACCCAAAGACTGTATTGGAGTTCCTGGAAAGAGAAGGGACTAATGTATCCTGATGAGGAGAAGATATTTTGGGGACGAACAACTTCTCAAACCAGACCATTAAGCAATTGTCTTTTTTGCTTTGGTGAACATAGTGGGTACAACACCTGCACTCCCCAGGGAATTTTGGAGTTGCAGTTAGGATAATTCTATGGGGAAAAGACTAGACTGAATTTTGTTCACAAGTTTATCTAATTTTTAGGAGGTGAAGACAGGGCCATCTCAGAGAGATGCAGCAGTTGTCAACATGGTAGATCTGAAGGCCCCCAAACGTCTTGGCCCATAGGGATATCCGTTGCTCTCATAGAATAGGTGCATTTTCTTATTTCAACCACATATTTTAAAATGTAAATACTTTTAGGATTAGTAGTATTCTTAACCATCTTTCCCTAAAAGAGAGTGAATGCATTAAAAAAAATTTTCCTTTTCTTGACATTCTTAGCAAGGCGTTAGGGAAGTGGAGAGAAAGAAGGGCTATTTATGATACCATCAGGTCATAAGGAGCACCTCTACTTGATGTATTTTTTTTTTAAAAGAAAACATGTTTCTAATTATAATCGGAAGATGTTATCAATTGTAAGATACTTCTTGATTTCTGAGCTATTAAAATGTGAAAAAGTATGCATCTTAGAATAGATGAAATAAAAGTAATTTCATGGCCAACAACTAGATAATGAAACTATTTCTCATCTTTATGTTTCAAAGTGTTAAAGATTATGATAGAAAGTAATATTAAAATTTTAAACTACTAATGGAATTATTATATTGGTTTATGCTTAAAATCATAGCAACAAAAATTATTCCTCATACTCCTTAATTTTTAAGATCTCACAACTTAACTAGAAATCATCAAAATAATCACAGTGCTTAATACATGTGGAGATTTTTCTTTTTCTTAAAAGGTAAGCTTTTTGTTTCATTCATCACTGGGCCCTCAACAATGCTAACAAGGGTTTGGCAAAAGTTTAGAGTGGAGTTGTTAGGGAGTGGGGTGGGGGGAAGAAAACAATAATTTTGTAGCCTAAAGACATCATTAATAGAAGATGATCTAGAATATAATTCTATCTTTCTTTACTGGGCTCTCCCTACTAAGTTTCCTGTTCTCTTTCCTTACTCTGCCTCTGGCTCTCAAAGAGTATAGACAGCATTAGACCAGAACTCTCTCCATGTTGTGGCAACTCACCTACAGCCTATACTGCACCTATAACCTCTATTCCTCCAACTTCAGTGAAAGAGACATTCACCTTCCTCC
This sequence comes from Cnephaeus nilssonii, assembly GCF_951640355.1. Taxonomy (NCBI): domain Eukaryota; kingdom Metazoa; phylum Chordata; class Mammalia; order Chiroptera; family Vespertilionidae; genus Cnephaeus; species Cnephaeus nilssonii. The sequence goes on from NC_137081.1 coordinate 43,817,342, forward strand.
CGTGTAAGACCAGCCTCTCCACCTGCACCCTAGAGTCTATTCTCTTCTGATTTCTCAGAGAACTCACTTAAACTATAACTGTTTTTTCCTGTTTTTAACTTTAATCAACTGATCTCTACTGACTCCTCCCATCCACATTTCAACATACTCATTTTAAAAGTTCTCATTTTAAAACGTGTCTCATTTTAAAAGTTCTTTGAAATAAATACAAAGTAGTGAGCACAAATAAACTGAGTAAAATTATAAAACTCAGGCAGAGCTTAGATGAAAGATTCTGACTCCTTCCACTGCAGAAGGCATCTTCCCAGAGAGCTCTGTGCCCCATATGTTAACTATTCATTCCTTCAAAACAAATATTTGTTAAGCACCTTCCAGGATTGTGGCGGAAAGCTGGAAATGTTTTCATTCACCAGAAAAATAGAACTTGGCTCCAAATTTCCAACTGGAATATATATTTTTCATGACTTTCCTAATTAGAAAGTTAGAGAGAAAAGCATGTTTTCTTTGTACGTAGTTGGGAAGGAGTTACCGTTAATAAGGAGTGAAATCCTTACCATTGGGATGAAGCTTTCCCACCAAGACTTTTTCTACTCCGTGTCAATAAGAAACAGAACCGGAAGCATGGCAGCTTTTACAGATTCCTGACATTAAAACATTTCTATACTCAAAACAGACAGTCATACTCTAGTGTACTCAAATATTCTATTGTTAAAAATAAGTGGATGCAATTTAAAGATCCAATTTATTTTTTAAAAATATATTTTTTATTTCAGAGAGGAAGTGAGAAGGAGAAAGAGATAAAAACATTAATGATGAGAGAGAATAGTTGATTGGCTGCCTCCTGCACACCCGCTACTGGGGTTTGAGCCCACAACCTGGGCATGTGCCCAGACTGGGAATCGAACCGTGACCTCCAGGTTCATAGATTGACGCTCAACCACTGAGCCATGCCGGTCTGCTAAAGATCCAATTAAAAAACAAAAAACAAAATTAAAACCACACCAAACACTTACAATAGCATCAAAAATATAAAATACTTTCCTAGCTAAAGACATGCAAGAAGTGTACACTAAAAACTATATAACATGCTGAGAGAAATTAAAGAAGACCTAAATAAAAGGAGAGCTAAATTTTGTTCATGGGATCAAAGATGTCAGTCTTCCTCAAATTGATGTATAGATTCGAGGCAATCCCAATAAAAAAACTCAGCAGGCTGTTTTATAGAAATTGATGAACTGATTCTAAAATTCATATGGAAAAGCAAAAAACCTAGAATAGCTAAAACAACCAAAAAAAGGAATAAAGTTGGAGGACTTACTCTCTCCAATTTCAAGACTTTAGAAATCTGCTGTAATCAAGACAGTAAGGCGTATTGGCAAAAAGGTAGACACACAGACCAATGAAATAGAATAGAGAGTCCAGAAATAGGCCCATGTGTATATGGACAGCTGATTTTTGGAAAGATGTATAACGGCAATTCAGTGGAGAAAGGATAATTTTTCCAACCGATTGGTGTTGGAATGTTTAGATATAAAACAATGAATGGATATATACATATAAAAACTTACCAAGTTGTATACTTTAAAAATGTGTAGTTTGTTATATGTCATTATATCACAATACAGCTGATTAAAAAACATTAGGACTTATTTCTGAAAAGCCAATGTGTAATTTTTCAGATGATGCCATCAGAAGTCTTCTAAATCAAAATTGTCATTTCTGCAAAAAAGTTAAAAGAATAGATTTTTAACTTTGAAATGAGAAAACTAATTCTCCAAAATAAATTCTAGTTTTAGAATAACATGATTCACCGAGATATATATTTCTTCATTCTTGATAATCTGAATTGGTACTATTATATTAGTCAGGACATCCTATTAAATTCAATGCCAGGGAAATTAAATGATTCCTAGAATCATCCAGAGTAAAATGATAAGGGCAACAGTTTAGCTTTTAGTATATTTTGACAGCATAACAACAATCAGAATAACAATTAGGCTTGGTTTAGTGGTTAAGAGACCTGGCTAAATGTCCATCAAGCAATGAAAGGATAAACAAAATATGGTATACACACAATGGCATATTATTTGGTCTTTAAAAAGAATAAAATTCTGCTACATGCTACAACATGAAGATTGAAAACATTAATTGAAATAAGCCAGATACAAAAGGACAAGTATTACATGATTCTACTTACATGATGTACCTAGAATAGTCAAATTTATAGAGACAGAAAATAGAATAGTGGTTCCCAGGGGCAAGGAGGAAGGGGAAAGAAGAAATTAGTGTTACATGGGCACAGATTTCAGTTTGGGATAATGATAAAGTCCTAGAGATGGATGGTGGTAATAGTTGCCCACCAATGTGAATGTACTAAATGCCACAGAATTATACACTTAACAATGGTAAAAATAGTAAATATAATACTATATATGTTTTACCACAGTAAAACTAAATATTTTTTTAAAGGCTCAGACTGAGAACCAGTTCTTTCATTTAAAAATTATATGATTTAGCCCTAACTGGTTTGGCTCAGTGGATAGAGCGTCGGCCTGCGGACTCAAGGGTCCCAGGTTCGATTCCAGTCAAGGGCATGTACCTTGGTTGCGGGCACATCCCCAGTAGTGGGTGTGCAGGAGGCAGCTGATTGATGTTTCTCTCACATCGATGTTTCTAACTCTCTATCCCTCTCCCTTTCTCTCTGTAAAAAATCAATAAAATATATTAAAAAAATAAAAATAAATAAAAATTATATGATCTTGGGATATGTAAGAGCTGCAAATTCCTCATATGCAAATAGGGATAACAATACCTACCTCACAGAATTTTTGTGACAAGGAGATACATTATGTAAACTATTTAAACAGGTTTTTTGGACAAAGTCAAAACGAAGAAATGATAACTATATTATATATTTTCTTATGTATTTACCTCTGTACCTCCAAATTTGTTGAATGAATAAATGAATGCATGAAGAAACAGTGTATCCAAACTGTTAGGACAATAGCAATAAAAATGACTATTAATATTTGCATAATGATTGAGAGGTCACAGAGAGCTTTCACATTCATCACCTCATTTGAATGTCAGAATAAGGAAATGAGCAGGGCAGATGTGAGACTGCTCTTCCTAACCACCAGAAACCTACAGCAGGTAGCAATTATGGGGGACAATACAATGGAAGAGTGGAGTACAGCCAACTTAAATTTTAATCCCAGGTTTGAAACCAGGGTCTTTTCTACAGACACAACATAAAATGCCCAACAGGACAGAAAAATGTGCAGAACATAAGATCACATGATCACATGGGGGATTGGTCGGTAGGACCAGCTTGGCTCCTTTGCCCCAGATATCTTCCCTTTTCTCACACTTAAAAATTAGCTACTATGCCTCTGACAATTAGGGGTTAAAAATGGATATTTACAACACCTGAGATGATGTGTCTTGATGGTGAGTGAGAGCCTGAGAGGATGGGAAAGAGAGAAATCGTACACTCATAACCTCAAAGGAAGAAGGAGTGCTGTCATTTCCGTTGCTGTAAGAAAGTCCTGGAGCAATGAGGGAGGCTAGGCCCATGACTTCTCCTATTGTTCAAGTCACTGTCCTCCTCATTATTTATACGACACTGCACTTTAGAAAGGGTGGAAGATGGAGAAGGCAAAGTTGGAGATAGACAAGGAAATAGGGCTAGTGCCAACCAAGCCACTAGATCGAGATTGTGATTTTTGCTAGAAGTTAAACCATAAGTAAGGAAGGTATCGGCCGTAAAGTGGGACTGCCTTCCTTTATTGCTGCAGAGTTTTTTGCAGCAATGAAAATGAGGTTGAAGTCTCTCGTGCACTATTATCCATGACAACTCTTACTCCATAATCCCCTGGGCTGTCTTTTTGGTTTGTTCTTTCAGACTGGGTTTTTCGAGGTGTTATCTTCTACCTACAGAATAACATTTCTGCTGTTAAATTCTACAGCTGAAGTGTGAACCAAATGATCATTTCCTTTAAAATGTTAGAACTGAGTCATAAGGAAGCTGGATAGCCATGCAATCACCCCAAAAAGTGCTTGAAGCAAAGCCTCGGTGAGATGCTTCCCATTTCAAACTGGATGGCAAGTACACGGCTCTCGCAATGCCTTCCTTCATCATGATAGAGCTGGTCTTCCTGTGGGCTCTTTTGTTGTCTGCCTGCTCTCTGGGGCTCTAATGAGTGAGGCTACAGACACATGTCACTGCTCCTTTCTCTCTACTTCTCTGACCTCGGCTAGTGTGCAGGCAGATTCTGTCTCCATTGTTACTGCAGAAAGTGCTATCTTTAAAGGATGATGCATTTTGCAGTCTTGTCAAAACTCCAGCTGGTCTGGCAAAGGTTGTAACCTATTTCACACCTTAAAGGACTACTCTTTATTTTGAATTTGTGTGGTTTTTTTTTTAAACAACACTCTATAACAACCTGTTTCCTATGTAAAAATTCCTCATGTCCTTGACCACTCTTCTTAAAAACACACTTAGGAGGCAAAAATACTAAGATCTAAAAAGCTCAGTAATGACCAGGTCCTAAAATCAGTATTAAATGTGCTGAGATTACACAGGAGAGTTTGATACTAAACCTAAAGGGAAATTTTTATTAATTGTACATGGTCAAAATCTTTAACATAAACAGAAACATTTTGCATGAACACCCGTGTGACACAATATATTTTCAGATCATATCAGGCTGTTGGTCTACTAGAAGATACTGAGATAATCTCATATAAGTGTGAAATTGTGATGGTTTCTAAGGCTACTGGTATCTCTAGCAGGAAAGGAAATATCTGCTCCTAATATTTGATGTTCAGAGAGAGTCTGATCACACAGTAATATAAAATGCTACTTTCACTGCTTCCAGGTTAAAGAAGCAACCGAGCATTTAGAGCCTTGAAGACTGGTGAGGGTGAGAACGTAATGGAACTTGGTGTTTTAGGGCACCCTGGAGGAACGGATTCACAAAGTTTGAAGGAGGCAATAGGTGGCCTAGGTAGGTATTCAGAAGGAGATTTTGGAGGAGTGCATGGAGAGTGCACTGTTTTGCTCAGGCTGAGATAACAAAGTACTGTAGATTGAGTGGTCTGAACAACAGAAATTTATTTCCTCACAGTCTGGAGGCTAGGAGTCAAGATCAAGGTGTCAGCAGGGTTGGTGTCTTCTGAGGGCCTCTTTTCTTGGGTTGTAGATGACCATCATTCTTTGCTTTAAGATGGTCTTCCCTCTGTGTCTATATCCTAATCTCCTCTTCTTCTATGGGCACTAGTCATATTATGATCTCATTTTTCCTTAATGACCTCTTTAGAGGCCTTTTCTCCAAATACAGTCAATTCTGAGGTACTGAAGGTTAGAACTTCAACATATGGATTTGAGGGGGGCACAATTTATTCCCTAACAGAGAACATTCTAGGCAGGGGCAGGAAGCCATGAAAGTATATGATGATCACCGAGTGTTTGCTGTAGTAAAAGAGTAATGTGCTCCTTGGGAAGTAGAGCAGTGGGGCTGGAGAGGTAGATGGGACTCACAGGATAAAGGATCTTATCCACCAAGCTGAGAACTTTTGATTTTAACCTGGAGACTATTAGAAGCCATGGAAAAATTTTAAATTATGGAAATGGCAAAACTAAATCTGTGTTTTTGAATGTTCTCTCTGCATTGGGCATTGAATTGTAGAGAGGGAAAGTGTTTGAAGGCAAATAAATGAATTGGAAAGTTAAGGACAAATCCAGAGAGCTGGGACAAGCTAGAAGGATAGAGTTTTAGGGTGTTGTGTAGAGACTGTAAGGTAGGAGATGGTGTGAAAGAACAAGAAGTTATAAATCAGGAAGTCGACACAGTGAGATCTTGAAGGAAGCCAGAGGAGTGCAAAAGGCACCAAGAAGGGGACCAATGAAGAAAGGGGAAAGATATAAGGAGGAGGAAGGCTCAGGTAAATTTACAGATGAAGGGGAATTAAAGGAGTCCCTGCATGATACCTGTTTTTGTTTTGTATTTGTTTCTGCCCAGGGAATGGTGAAGAAAGCCTGGGACTTGAGGAGAATAGTAAAGGTTTAGAGGAGCTAGTGTGACTAAGAAAGTAATAAAATAATTTCTGAGCCACACAGAAACCCCAGTGAGGCAAGTTTCTCATAAGAGTGTAGAACGGCCAGAGGAGAATGGTCCTGGAACAGAGCAATTGAACTTGTTTGATTTCTGTTTGAACAGCTGACAGGGTTAATGAGGCCAAAGTTCCAGGCAGAGGGAATTAAGGAGGCTGGCGAGAGAGTGGCTGACATTTGGGACCCAGGCGAGGGGAAGGAGCAGGAATGGGGGGTGCGGGGCCTAGAAGTCTGACAAACTGAGACACTGGAGGTAGAGATAAGGCTGAAGAGCAGGTTTAATGCCAGGCCACGAGAAATGCAGGAGGCCAGAACATGGTGGGGAAACAGTGAGGTTTCTGATGAAAGATTTCGGGGGAAGAGCATTGTCAGTAATGACTAGGTCCTAAAGTCAATATGGCTATGTGCAGATAATGTGCTGAGATTGCACAGGAGTGTTTGATACTAGACCTAAAGGGAAATTTTCCTAAAAATGATGTCAACATGGCTCTATTATTTGGTCTTTATTCAACTTTGGGCATGGGGAAATATTGGAAACCTCTGTTCCCTAAGGAAGATGAAAGTAAAAAGATAGAGCTCTAAAAAGCAAGTACATCTGGGGACCATTAATTATATGTAAAAACAAAAACACCCTCAAAACAAGAAACAGGACAGGAGAGGTAAGCACTCTGCAATGTTAAATAACTAGCTAGAAAGAATTCTTTGTCTAAATCTTCATAACAAGGCATTTTATTTGGTTATACTTCCTGTAAATCTTGAAACCAGAGAACTTTTATGTAAGTTTTGTTATATAAATCCCCCCCTATCGCTGAAAAACAGCTTGAATTCTCTTTTATGTTCTTGCCATCTTCCTGGGGTTATGAGTTTGATTAGTAAAGTGGACCTGTAATTTCTAAGTTCACACTCTACACTTTATCTAACTATTCATTATTGCCCTAATTTTCTCCCTCCAGAAATCAGTTTTCTTTTAGAGAGCTTTCTTTTCCAAAAAACTGTCTCTAATATTAAAATAAAAACTAAAAAAAAAAAAAAAGGAAACATTAACCTTTGTTTATTTAGGATTTTCTATAGGAATCTTTAAAGTGAATAAAGCTCTACATAAATGTTCATAGCATTATTCATAATAGCTAAGGAGTGAAAACAACCCAATTTGTCTATTAATTGATGAATGAATAAAATGTGGCACTATTCATATAACTGAATATCATTTGGCAATAAAAGGAAATGAAGTACTGATACATGCTACAGCATGGATGAACCTTGAAAACATTAAGCTAAGTGAAAGAAGCCAGACACAAAAAGCCACATATTATATGATTCTGTTTATTTGAAATGTCCAGAATGGACAAATCTATAGAGACAGCAGGAATATTAGTGGTTTTGACTGTGAACGGGTATAGGGTTTCTTTTGGGGGGTAATAGAAATGTTTTAGAATTAAATAGTGGTGATAGTTGCAAATAACACTCAGTTGTACATCTTAAAAGGTGAATTTTATGGAATGTGAATTATATCTCAATAAAAAATAAAGTAAATAAAGCTACTTGGAATTAAAGTAAGGTCTATATGACACATTGGGCATGCTACGGTACATAGAAATAAAGTGTTTACTCCAATTTAATGCCCTCAAGGCTATATATTTTGCTTTGTTAAACTTGTCTATCAACCTAAGCTATAAAGTTATCTGATTTAAGATTTTTTAAAAATGGAATCAAATGTATCTTTTAATCAGTTGGTCATATTTCTCTTTTTATGAATTTAAGATTTCTACATAGATTAAACATTTTTTATTTATGCCCACTGTTTGAAAAGTCTCACTAAACAGGCCAAACCCTTAATGGTGAATCTGGGCCCAAACAGCCAGGAGTGAAATTGACCAGTAATACGTGTTATACTACTTGACAAATTATCTTTTTTTTTTTTTCAACATACCTCATTGATTTTTTACAGAGAGGAAGGGAGAGGGACAGAGAGTTAGAAACATCGATCAGCTGCCTCCTGCACACTCCCCACTGGGTATGTGCCCGCAACCAAGGTACATGCCCTTGACCAGAATTGAACCTAGGACCCTTGAGTCTGCAGGCTGACGCTCCATCCACTGAACCAAACCGGCTAGGGCTTGACAAATTATCTTATACTGCTTCCAGAGAACCAGTCAACTGGTAATTGGTTGAGATATTTTGTAGTGCAAGCAAAGTAAGTGATTGGGTTAAAGGAGATATCATGAATTTGGCTTAGAAGCAAGAATTTCTTTTTCTTTGTTTTATAGCTGTCTATATTTAATAAAATTCTCTAATATATATGCATTGCTTTTTTTAAAAAAAAATATATTTTATTGATTTTTTACAGAGAGGAACGGAGAAGGATAGAGAGTTAGAAACATTGATGAGGGAGAAACATTGATCAGCTGCCTCCTGCACACCCCCCGGGGATGTGGCCGCAACCAAGGTACATGCCCTTGACCGGAATTGAACCTGGGACCTTTCAGTCCGCAGGCTGACGCTCTATCCACTGAGCCAAACCGGTTAGGGCTATGCATTGCTTTTTATTTAAAGCATGTTATTGTGGTTTTTTTCTTGGTTTTACTTATAGCCTGCCTTTTCCAAAATGTATGTGACATGATTTTTAGCAGAAGAAATATACAACAAAGTTAATGAAATAGAAAATCAAGATTAAGGGAAAGCAAAGAAAGCAAATAAAGGGGAGAGGAGCAAAGGGGCTGGGAGGATGGCCTGATTCTGCAGTGAAATAAGTTCCTGCATGTCCAGCCTGGTAGGGGCTTAGGTCCTGTTAGGGAGTCAGTGGGATCCCGTTAAGAAAATGGGAGTCATATGAGGAAGTGAAGCAGAGACCGGACCTACACTTGCCCTTGAATTGAGAGGTTATTTCCCCACATATCCCAGCAGGAAGTAGAATGTGCAGCCATGTCATAAATAAAGCCTACACCTAGAGACAGTCCAGCCAGTGCCATCAAGAAAGTGTGAATGGCCTGGCCAGTGTTGCTCAGTGGGTGAGCATCAACCCATGAATCATGAGATCATGGTTCAGTTCCCAGTCAGGGCACATCCCGGGTTGCAGGCTCAGTCCCCATAAGGGGTGTACAGGAGGCAGCCAATCAATGATTCTCTCTCATCATTGATGTCTCTATCTCCCTCACCCTCTCCTTTTCTCGCTCTGAAATCAATAAAAACATATATATATTTTTTAAAAGATATAGAAATGTGTGGATGTGCTTACAGAGTGATTTAAACAAATCAGCATTTGGAACATAAAACGAGACATTAAAATTGAAAGCTAACATGAGAACAATTTAGAAATTGGTTAATTATTCTACTCTGCAGGCATAACACCTTCACATGACTGTTCGTAATGTTTGAGGTAGATTATTATCTAGTCATGTGGGTTGGGCAGGAACCCAGCTGCCCTTCCCACCTGCACACATACCTAGACTGTTCTTTTGTTTGCTGCCTCATTTTTCTTAAACATAGCAGAGTTCATTTTATCACCCACCCAGCCCCAATCTGAATGCTTCCACATTGTCTAAAAAATAAAAATACAAGTTCCATAAAATGATATTCATAATGTTCTCAACAATGTCACACCCCATCCATCTAAATTATTTCCAACTCAAATTAGCAAAGACTTAGCCTGATGGATGGGAAATATAACTACATAAGCTTCTCCCTAAAATCTGACTACCTAACAGGAAAGATAGATATATAAACAAGTACTAATAATAAGATGTACTGATGGAATCATTTATTCTTCTGTGTAGGGTGAAGGGGCCATTATAAAAATCTGAACTGGGTTTTGGAGTAGGAAGTGGAATTTTACCTAGAATTCCCTTCTTTAAAAGTAAAGAAGGGAATTCTAGGTAGAACAAGAAAAGACTACAAATATATGAATCACTGGTGGTTTTTTCCTGCTTTGTGACTATTTTTAAAATTATTACTTTATTTTTATTAAACTTATTGGGGTGACATTGGTTATTAAAATTATATAGGTTTCAGGTGTACAATTCTATATACATCATCTATATATTGTATTTCATGTTCACCACCCCAAGTCAAGTCTCCTTCCATCACCATTTATCCTGCCTTTACCCTCTTACACCTTCCCTCATCCTCCTTTCCCTCTGGTAAGCACAATATTGTTGTCTATTAGTTGTTTTTTTCTTTCTTAATCCCTTCACTTTTTTCACCTAGCTCCCCAACCCCCCTCTGCTCTGATAGCAGTCAGTCTGTTCTCTGAATCTGAGTCTACTTCTATTATGTTTGTTAGATTATTTTGTTTATTAGATTCCACATATAAGTGAAATCATATGGTATTTGTCTTTCTCTGACTGGCTTAATTCACTCAGCATAATACTCTCCAAGTCCATCTATGCTGTCACAAAAGGTAAGATTTCCTTATTTTTTATGGCCAAATAGTATTCCATTGCATAAGTGTACCACGACTTTTTTATCCACTCATCTACTGGTGGGCACTTGGGCTGCTTCCAAATCTTGGCTATTGTAAGATTTTCTTCTTTACCAGGACCAATTAAATGCATTCATGGTCTCTTTTAAAAAGAAGAAAAAAAAAGGTGGAAGGAAGGAAGTAAAAAAAGGAAAGATTAAAGTAAAAGAGAAAGGAAAAGGGAACTTTGCAATCTTCTCATGTCTGGTCAACACTCCCTGATGACCTGAAACAGGGTTTGTGGTTGAGACTAACAGTGCTCAGTCTAGGCAGATACCTGACACCACACTTAAGTGCACCAACATTTAAAAAAAAGGGGCTCAGGCTTTTTGCAATGTACCCCAGACAAGGGAGCTCTAGACTTAACTGTTATGGTAAAATGGAGGGTTAAAATGGCCCCAAACAATTCCTCCCTCTTCCTGAATGCACATTTTTTCTTTTTTTAAAAAAGAAGTTCCTTCTTTTTTAAAAAAAAAAAAAAAAAAGTTTTTATTTTTTTATTTTTTTTTTTATTGATTTCAGAGAGGGAGGGAGAGGGAGAGAGAGAGATAGAAACATCAATGATGAGAAAGAAGCATCTATCAGCTGCCTCCTGCACCCACTGACTGGGAATTGAACCGCAACCTCCTGGTTCATAGGTCAATGCTCAACTACTAAGCCATACCGGCCTGACACATTTTATTCTTCATATTAGAAGTGGAGTGTCTCAGTCAGCTCGAGCTGCTATAATAAACTACATAAACTAGGTGGTGGCTTAAACAGAAATTCATTCTTACAGTTCTGGAGGCTGGAAGTCTGAGACTGGGGTGCCAGCATGTTCCAGTTCTGGTAACAGCCCTCTGGGTTGTAGAGAGCCTACTTTTTGTATTTTCACGTGGCAGAAAGAGAGTGGGTTAGCTCTCTGGCCTCTTCTGATAAAGGCGCTAAACTCATTCATAAGGGCTCCACCCTCATAACCTAGTTATCTCCCAAAGACCCCCACCCCCTAATATCATCACATTGGGGATTAGATTTCAACACAAACATTCAGTTCATAACATGGAGTTTATTTCCCCTCCCCTTCAATCTGAGCTGGTCTTGTAGCTTGGTTGGCCCAAAAGAACACAACAGAAGTGGCTTTCTAGGAATTCACCTCTTGCAACTTGAGCCATCATGTAAGAAGTCCAGACTACCCTGCTGGGGAGAGACCATATGGAAGATGAGATATCATATGAAGAAAGGTTGCAAGAAGGAGCTCTGAGGCAGATATGTGAGTAAATAAGCATTTGCATGTTCCAGACCCAATCGCTATGATGGCAATCATTTGAAGTCACTACATTTTAGGATATTTTTTATTTATTTTTATTTTTTAAAAAATATATTTTATTGATTTTTTACAGAGAGGAAGGGAGAGGGATAGAGAGTCAGAAACATCGATGAGAGAGAAACATTGATCAGCTGCCTCCTGCACACCTCCCACTGGGGATGTGCCCGCAACCAAGGTACATGCCCTTGACCGGAATTGAACCTGGGACCTTTCAGTCTGCAGGCCGACGCTCTATCCACTGAGCCAAACTGGTTAGGGCTAGGATACTTTTTATGTAACAATAGATAACAAAGACAGAAATTAGAATCTGAAAGTGTGGTGCATTGTAACAAAAACCTAAAAAACATGTGGCATTGGCTCTAGGACCAGCTGGAGGGCAGAGGCAGAAGGGCCTTGAGGAAGCTGGAAGGACTGTGATAAAATTGATATTGAATAATGGAGAAAAGGCAACCCTTGTTATGTAGTGGTGGAATGTTTGGCAACTCTGTTGATTGTTGTATTAGGTAAGAGAGAAAACATACTTAATTAATTTGTGAATATGGCTACGGAGATCTGCAGGCAGACTGTTGCAAGTACCAACTGGTTTCTTTTAGCTGCATATGATGAAATGTGACTATAGAGTTCAAGCCAGGACTTTGCTGGCAAAGATCAAATCCATCTCCATGATAGGGCTTCTAAGAATTTTAAGTGCATACCTCTTGAATTATTTTTGCTAGTTTTTTTTGTTAAGCAAAAGAGTTTTTGAGAATCCTAAGGGTTTTATTCTACAGCACCTGACTATAAATTCAAGATAGAGGGGGTGTGTCTCAAAGATATTTGTGGGTGTGCTTTCATCTAATATAGATGATAATTTGATATACTAGAGGCTCACAAAGTTTTTGTTTTGTTTAGCCTTTTTTTTTTTTTAAGAACTTATAAAAGCATGGCCTGAAGGACAGAGAGAGTTTAAAAATGACAGAGGCCTCTAAGCCCCCAACGTCCTCTAGGCAAGAAGCAACAGAGAAAGCTGCTTAGTTGTAAACATAGGCCACAGAGCCAAGGGCCTAGGGAATCTGAGGGAAGTACTCTCAGCAAGCAGAAGTAGGCCTTAATCAAGGAGCATTCTCTGATCTCAGAGTTGTAGAAAAGTGATACTGTGTGCTTGGTCTAATTTGAGAATTACATGTTCTGGTGACTACTCTGTGCCTCCCATTACCCCCTCCCGCCTCCCAATCTTTTTGAATGGAGTGTCATTGTGGTAATCCTGTCCCTTTTCATCATTGTGCTGATGGATGCATGTGGGGCAGATAACTAGTCTTTTTAGTTCATAGGACTTTGCAGCCAAGCTACTGCACCTGAGAGACCACACCTGAAGTGCCTCAGCTGCTCTTGTATGTTATTTAGCTGACAAGATCCTAGACTTTGATCTGATGCCATAAAAGTATGAGACTTTTAGAGGCTTTAGAGTATATTTTGCATGTGTAAAGGATGTGAATTGTGGCCAGATGGTAGATCTAGTAGCTAGTCTCCAAAGACTGTTCCCCAAATGCTTCTATTCGTATACTTGCCACTCTTCACTTTAAGACACGGAGCTTATTCCGTTTCCTTGACTCCAGACCTGCTTTGACCGGTAAAATGTGGACAAAGTAACACTCTGGGTCTTCTGGACCTAGACCCTAGAACTGGCAGCTTCCACTTCCTATTGCTCCTGAAATGATCCATCGTTGAACCCAGTCATCATGCTGTGAGATGCCCAAGCTACATGGAAAGGCAATGTGGAGAAGAACCGAGGTGCCCTAACCAACAACCCCAGCTGACTAGCACCAAAGGCCCGCTAAATGAGTGAGGCCATTTGGGATCTTCAAGCAATCCCAGTGCCTAGCTGATATCACTAAGTTTGGTTGTGTAGAAGACTGTAAGGTGAGAAAACTAATCACATATGTAGAATGCTCTCATCCTGTGCCAGGTAGCCTGCTTGCCACTGTGTACACCAATTTGTTAACCTTCACAAAACATTTGTGAAGAAGATGGTAGTAGGATCAGGAAACTGAGGCTGAGACAAATGAATTGGTCCAAATTACATAGCTAGTAAATGGTAACACAAGAATTTAAGTCTAGGTTATCTGACTTCAGTGCCTGTGTTCTTTTTAGTATATCATAGCACTCACCAATATTTTATAATAGGAAAGTTTCAAGTTTAACATCGAGAAAAATATAATTTGTGATTTTAAAGAGCATTACTCTAGAAACCTTGTTTATATTAAATACCAGCAAATTCTCATTCTATATGCAATGCTAATGTAGAGATAACTAAACTCTTGTTTTATTATTCTCAATTAATAGACTTTCATTGAACTTAATTTCTTCTTTTAGCATGTATTCTTTAAATAATAGGAAGATATGTTCATTGTTTATTTTGATAATAACTTTCTATTATATTTCTATGGAAAAATATTTTGCTCTTGTTACTTATGAAATCTTTGGTTGGTTTAACGTTGTCAAACCAGCTGACAAAAATAAATTCATTACATTACACTTCCTTAACATTAATATGTGGCATAGTTATAAAGTGTGACAGAAGACAGTTACATTTGAAAGGTACAACATTCCTGGGATTGTGACTTTAAAAAAATGTGGATTAGAACACTTAAAAAAATTTTCAAGCAGCATGAAATATCTGCTTCAAAGCCCCATATCTAAGATGGAATCTGTGGATAAAGAATAGTGACATTTCTATACTTTCCCAAGATAGCTCATTTCAATTTATTCACAAATGACTGGCTAGTTATATTTAGCTTACAATTCTATACAAAGGAGTCACTGAGCATTCTCTTTAGCAGTCTAGTTTTATATAAGTGTGAGCAATGGTTTTAGGCAAAATTGTTCCTTTTATTTGCTTGCTCTAGACTTTTACAATTTCATAATCTGGCTCTTTAGGGTTATTTTTCCATTTGGTGGGGACTTTACTACACTTTAATTGTGTACATTAACAGAAATATGGATGGAGACAGCAGTGGTGAGAAGTTTGGCAGGCAGGTCACTGCCACCATGAACCTCTTGCTCTACCCTAGTTTTTGCAGCTATTTACTGGTGATTGAGTGAATGCGTGAGCTTTCAATTTCTCTGTGACTTGCTCCCCATCTCATTTAACCCCAGTCTTTACATTCAGCAGTGTTCCCCCACTGCAGTAAGCTCTCCAGTCACTATCAGTCTTCACTCTTGGCGCCATATTGCATTCACTCACCTTCATTTTATCCCTCGCTTATCACATTGTGATCCCTTTGTCTATTTTCCCCATTATGCTATGGCACTGTTGAGGGAAGCAATTGCATTTTAGCTGTCTATAGCTCCCTGTTGCTCAGCAGAGTACTTGGCACAGCATTAGGTTCAATAGATGCTTGTTAAAGGAGAGAATGAAAGGGAAGAAGGCCTCTCTGCCTTAGAGAAAAAATAAACAAAACAAAACCAAGCCTTAGAAAGGCATCTACAAGGGGAACCACAGAAAAACACTATCTTACTTTTTCTTGTAAACATCAATGTGAAAGAGAAACGTTGATTGGTTGAATCCCTTTTGTCCAGCATAGTGATTCTCAAACTTTAGCTACATCAGAATCGCAGGAGGGTTTATTAAAATAGATTTGCTAGTCCTGCTCTCAGAGTTTCATTCCAGTGAATCTGGAGTGGGCCCAAGAATTATCATTGTAACAACTTCTTAAATAATGCTGTGGCTCATTGGGGGAGTGTGAGAATCCTAATCAGAGTACGCCGGATGTTCAAGGCCAATTTGCCATACACATGTGTACAGGCAATGACACAGCAATTTTACTGTACGCCATGTTCAGGTGTACCTTTTTATAACCCAAATACTGATAACACTATTTGGCAAGAAGCCTCTTTTGTCTGAATTTGGCATAAAGATGTGTTACTGACCAGCCAGGGCACGGCTGCTTGGTGAGGCTACTTTGAAGAACTGCTTTGTCTGATGGTTTCTTGTTAGCAATGGCTGCTTGGTCTGCAATAAAGTCTCTCTTATATGCCTATGACTGCTCTTATCTTCTAATACCCAGTGTCCACGGAGGTCCAGTTCCTGGCAGGGGAACTGAGACCCAACAGGGAGCATATTTTGAGAACTACTGGTCTAGCAGTTTCAATAATTATCAACATTTTGCCATATCTATCATTTATTCTTCCATCCCTTCCTGCTCTTTCCTTCTCTTCTTTTTTTTAAAAAAATATATTTTATTGATTTTTTTTTACAGAGAGGAAGGGAGAGGGATAGAGAGTTAGAAACATCGATGAGAGTGAAACATCCATCAGCTGCCTCCTGCACACTCCCTACTGGGTATGTGCCTGCAACCAAGGTACATGCCCTTGACCAGTATAGAACCTGGGACCTTTGAGTCCACAGGGCAACGCTTTATCCACTGAGCCAAACTGGTTAGGGCTCTTCTTTTTTTTAAAAAATCCTCACCTGAGGATATGTTGAGAGAGAGAGAGAGAGAGAGAGAGAGAGAGAGAGAGAGAGGAAGGGAGAGATAGAGAGAAAAATATTGATATGAGAAACATTGATTGATTGCCTCCCGGAGGCAGCCCAACCAGGGATTAACCCACAATGTAGGTAGCTGACTGGAATTGAACCCACAACTTTTTGGTACAGGGGACAACACTCCAATCAACTGAGCCACCCAGCCAGGGCTCCTTCTTTTCTTTACTAAAAGCAAATTTCTGACTTTTTTTTTTTTTATCATTTTACCCCTAAATACTTCTGTATGTATCTAAAAAATAAGGACTTAACATTACAATATTATCACACCTAAAATGTAAATATTTCCTTAATACCATCTAATTGATAATCATCAAAATCTTCTGATTACCTCAAAAACACTTTTTATAGTTAGTTTGTTCAAATCAGGGTTATAACAAGGTAAGCACATTCCATTTTGTTATGACTCTGAAGCGTCTTTTAATCTAGAGTAGAGCTCTGTTCTTTTTATTTTCTCATGCCAGCTCTCCTGCGGAACGGCTTCCACTCTGGCTTTGGATAATTGCTTCCTTGTAGTGGAATTGACTTGTCTTCTTATTCACTGTATGTCCTCCTATCCACTAAATTTCCTGTAAACTGGAAGTTAAAACTAAAGTTTCAATTAGATTCAGTTTTAACTTCTTTAGCAGGAATATCTTGATACCATGTTAAGTTATGTTGTGTCACATCAGAAGGCATATAATGTCTGGTTGTCCTACTTTTAGAGGTGCTAAATTGACTGGTAGATTCAAGTGGTAACAGTTTAATTTTTACATTGTGAAGTGAACTATCAACCTTTCTCCTAATAGTTTTATCATCCATTGATGAGCACTGCCTACACTACAAAATAGTGATTTTCTAATCATTCTGTTTACATTGACTAACTGGATTTCCCTCCTCAATTAGAGCATTTAGTGAATCTAAAATAGTTTGTACAGGACAGGCAGCATAATCCTTTTTTCTTTTCCTTTAATTTCTAATTTTCAAAGTAAGGACTTGGTGCCTGTGGTTACTAACCTGTGTTCCTCCCGCCCCAAATTCATGTATTGAAATCCTAACCCCCAGTGTCTGTGTTTGGAGATAAAGTCTTTAAAGAGGTAATTCAGTTAAAATGTGGTCCCTAATCCAATACGACTGGTGTTCTTATAAGAAGAGGAAATTTAGACAATGATATACAGAGAGGGAAGGCCATGTGAAGACACTGGGGAAAAGTAGCCATCCTCAAGCCAAGGAGAGAGGAGGTCTCAGAAGAAATCGACTTTTGCTTGACTTCTAGCCTCCAGAATTGTGAGAAAATAAATTTCTGTTGTGTAAGCCACCCAGGCTGTGGTACTTTGTTATGGCAGCCCTAACAAACTAATACAATGCCCTAGCTACTTCTAATGGTGACCCCTGACTTTTGTCTATTAAATTAATTAACTAATTAATCAATTACTTTCTTCCTTATTTTCATATCATTATGAACTCATGGATGGATGTTTAAATTGTTTTATATTTGGCCAGAGGAAACCCCCAGAGGAAGTAGACTTTTGGGTTCTTTTGATATGATTCCAACAGTCTTTGATAACTTCCTTGCTTTCAGGTAGAAGACGTCTCAGACCTCCTGTCCCAGACCTGGAATCAGCTGTCTTACAAATGGTGTAACCTGGGTGTTAGGGCTGTTCTTTGATACTGGGTTGTCATTGCTTCTAAGCCTTTTAAAGAAAAAAAGTATAGGGCTTTTACTTATTTGTTTTTCTCTTTGTATGTTTCATCTTTTACATGGAATATTTTGGATCCTAACACATTAACATAATTATTTGTTCCATAATATCCATAGAATAACTTCAAAATGATGCCAATATTTTTTACTAATCATTAGACTACCAAATGAAATTTAAAATTTGCCTTCTTTTTGTCTTCAGAATATACATATTTCTAAGAATATATAGAAAAAGTCTTATGTCCTAAAAAAACACCTTAAAATAATTCTTTTCTTTGTGTGGTTATATCACCAACTTGATATACAGTTAAGTTCATTTGTTTTAAAACTGTCTTCTTGGTCCTCTGCCAAGCAATGTTCTTTGTTTATTTCATAAGCATCATTAGAAAATACTTTTCTTCAAACTTTAGTGAGAATTGAAGTTAAAAGACAGACGAAATGGGAAGAAGCACGGTTCTGGGACCTCATTTTCCTCCTTATATGCATCATTTAATAGTTTGCCAATGATTTCATAGCAATTCACCCAGAATTTCCTGAATAAACTGTTCCCTGACAAAGCATTTTAATCATTGCTTCTATTTAGATAATCCCGGTCATATTTCCAGGCTCTTGTTTGTCCTTGAATAGCAAAGTCTAACAGACATATTGAATATGTCTTCCAATACTGCTAATAGTCCTATTTACTGAACTGAAATATTCATGATTAAAAAAGAATCCTAGCAGAAGTCCCCTTTGAGGTCAAATTTTTTACATGAAATATTTGAGTTAATCCTCTGCCCCAGTAAGAAGCATGAGTGCATGCGTGCATGCACGCCCTCCCACCCCACACACAGCTTTCTTTATCCTGTTAGACTGCATCATTTACTATGTGTAAACCATCATTTGGCTGTTGTGAGACAAGCATATTTAAATAGGAAGTACAATAATGCTGGAGTCAGATGGAGTTGATTTTATATAGCCCAATAATTACTAAGAATAAGACTAATAACATTGCCTAACCTTTTATGAACTTCATGTCTTAGCTGTAAAAGGGGTAAAATACATACTTAGAGAGTGAGTAAATTAGGTCCCAAATGTAATGTGGCTAGCACAGTATCTGGCACACAATCGGGGTTTAATAACCTCGATTTTCAACCGATGTGCTGCAAGAATTTTTTAAAAAAATGTTTTTATTGATTTCATAGAGAGAGGAAGGCAGAGAGGGTTGGAAACATCAATAATGAAAGAGAATCAGTGATTGGCTGCCCCCTACATGCCTCCTCCTGGGGTTTGAGCCCGTAACCCGGGAATGTGCACTGACCAGGAACCTCCTGCTTCATGGGTCGATGCTCAACCAAGGAGCCAAGAATTTTTAAAACATGCAATACCTGACTATTTAGTAAGGGGCACTGTCCTCTTTTCTCTTAGATTGTCAAATTAAAAAAAAAAAAAAGTAAAAAAGAAAAAGACAACAGCCAAGAGAACAATAGCTGTCCGGTGTGAATAAATCAAAATTATACCTATTGTTTTTGTTAGATCAGCAATAAACATATTTTTGGTGTGACAAAGAATTTTAGTAATTGGTTTATGTGTGCCATGAGATGAAAGAGGTTGAAAATTGCTGATATAAGGCACAGAGGTAATATAAAGAGTGACCATCCTAATCAGGACATTCCAAAGATAGTTTCTTGAGGGAAATTCCTCAATAATTATCCAGGATCACTCAATAAAAGCTACATGCTCCATCCTACTTTGTGGAGTGAGACATATGGTGGGAGCAATGCTCTCCTTAGGGTTGGCACTCACTTTTCCCCCTTGTTAAAGGATCATTTTTGTCATTTGGTAGTTGTTCACAGAGCAAGGAAAGAGAGCACTCTGAACAGATATTTACTGCAACAAAAAGAACTCCTAAGTCATTCTTTAATAGCAACTTTCAGAGTTGCTGTTCACAGAGTATATGCTCCAAGAGATTTTCATGTGTGCTATGTGAAAAAGTTTGTACATTTTTGGTAATTGTGGGTTAAGGAGATTTAACAGTTCTGTTTACTGCAGACCTTCTCAGACCCTTAAATATACTAATGGATATTATAATCTCCTAATGGGGGATGCAGGATGCAGCACTTCCTAATTCTAGGTCCCTTGTTCCACAGACTGGCATGGAGGATCATTGTTCCCCAGAACACACTTCAAGGAATTAATGTCTTATAATTTAAAACACCAGGCAAGAGGAACATTGGACCAATGTGCCTCTAACATACGTTAATACTTTTTATGGCAGTAAAAATTCTTGTTTGTTTTGGCTATTGCAACCACTGTTTGACTGTCCAAGAAAAAGAAACCCATTGCAAACCACGGTAAACAGAAAATGGCAGTTCTTGGTAAAACAGAAGATTATACCACAGACTCCAGAGTCTAAGAATATACAGAGCTTTAGGAGATTCTACTGCCACTGTAAAGTCAGGACTTGTGATTAGAGGAGCATATGGTTAATTACCTTTCTCTCTGTCTGCCTGTTTCGTTTTTCTTTGTTTGGAAGTTTTATCTATACTGGTCAAGAAGGTGTCTGCATAGTCCTGACTCTATGTTCCCTTTAAGTAGTCAATAGTGTTAACTGCCATCTCATAAGTCCAAGTTCTCAAGATAAAGAGAATCTTGATTGCCAGCTTGGGTCAGGTTTTCACCTACCTCCAGTTTATTCAGAGGTGGCTAGAGAGTTCATGTGCTATAGATAGGACTATTTAGGCCTACCCCTTAGTAGCATGAAAGGAATGAGTCTTTCTTAGAATGAAGGGGCTATAGGATGAGTAGTTACCACCCAAGTAACATTCATCATGGTTTCTTTATAAGAATCATCTTAGAAGGAAGGACAGCCTTGACCGTGCATTTCATATATTGACAATAGCAAATTGATTTAGAAAAAATACCCTTCATGGAATCTATTTGTGAATCTATTGTGAATATTGTGTCAGGCATTATCATTCTTTGTTAGTATCTACTTCTATTTCTGGGTACAAGAATTCTCTCCCACTTGAAATTAGATGTGTCCATGTGATTTAATTTGGCCAATGAAATGTGACAGGGGACACTTTGCTACAGGAGGATCGAGACTGAAGCAGTCTTAAAGTGCCAAGCCAGCTCAGGGACAGCTGGCAGATCTCCCGTGGACTTAAAATAAGTATTTTTATTCTGTAGATCCCTTGAAATTTTGGTGATGTCTGATAATTTTGGTTATCCTAGATAATAAAAGGCTAATATGCAAATTGGCCGAATGGCGGAATGACTGGTCTCTATGATGCTCAACGCAGGAGCTGCCCCCTAGTGGTTCATGGTGGTGAGTGCAGTGGCGGTGGTGGGACCCTCTCCTGCCTCCGCGGCAGTGCTAAGGAGCAGTGAGCAGGCGGGCAGCAAGGAGTGAGGGGTCCTGGACTGTGAGAGGGTGCAGGCCAGGCTGAGGGACCCCCCCTGAGTGCATGAATTTTGTGCACCAGGCCTCTAGTTATAATCTGTAGGGAGTGCCTGGGGAAGGCCCCTGAGCTGATTGTCGTCTGAATCCAGTGGTGCCTGGCAGAGCCATGCCCTGGAAACGTACCTTGCCAGAGGCAGGTGTGTTGTCAGTCTGACCTTTAGCTCAGGTGCCAGGGGGTGGATTTCATTATCTAAATCCAGCCAGGCACCAGGAACAAACACAATTATCCGGGCCCACCCAGAAGTGATGATTACAAAGGAGCCACAAGAATGCACATATTTTCTTTAACTTAACCTTTAGTAATACTTCCTGGTATCTTACTGTATAAAATAAACGTGCTGTATCGGCTCTGAGTCCCTGTCTCTCCATCAGAGGACAGCTGTCCCACCTGGTCCCAGCTTTCCCTATTGTCTTTGTATCTATCTCTTTCATTTTCTTAATCCCCTGTCTCCCCTATTCAGGACTCCTGTCCACTCTCTAGCCATGCTGGTCATGGAAAAGAGAGAAATATTTATAATCATCTAGCTTATCCTGACTAGTACAAATATCCTTTGAAATGAACATAGGTTTAAAACGGCAATAAAGATTAAATGTTATGATGAGCTGGTATTGAGAGGCCATGAGTTTGGTGACCTAGGTGTATGTGCAAGATCCCCCAATTTCCAGTTCAATTGACTGGACCCTTGTGACACATTTTGGTAAGTAATCTTCCTTCTCCATGACAGAAAATTTAAGTATTTTGTAAAGGTTAACACAAATGTTATTTTCACATGCTTTCATTTTATATCATTAAGTGTTATTAGAAGATGATCAATTTTCTCCAGTATTTTTTTCAGTGAATTAGGTGTGCCAACATTTATTACATTGCAATTATGCACATTACATCAGATGACCACCAATGACATTGACTTTTTCAGAATTATCATACTATGCTCAGCTGTTATCTTGAAAAAATAGTTCAGAGTGGACACAGCTGGTGACCTTTTCTTACACAACCCTAACTTGGCTCAGATACCTATCTGCATCCCCCACTGCCATATGCCCCAGAGAAAGTTAATCTGTTCTCCAGCCCTAAGGGTGGGCTCCATGGTCTCAGGGTAAACCCATTTTCCCTGCCATTGTTTGGTTCAGATATAGGCATGGAAGAAGTCTGCTGTAGGGTTTGTAAGACATATTTCCTTTTCCCTAAGAGTTATGGGAAGAGGTGTTTTCTCTCCCTGCCCCCAATCCCACCACATTTCCTCTGTATATTGTCACTTTAGGATGTTAGCACTCTTCTTGCTATTAGCCTGAGGATGAAACCAGAGGAAACTCGGAGAAGACAGAGCCTTGATATAGAAAGAGCCAGGATTCTTGAAAGTTGTGTTAAGCTACTGAATCTCTCAATGCTGAAGTTCTCCCTCTTCGGACTTTCTGTTACACAGGATACAGTTCCATTGAATCAGAATTTCTGTTACTCACAGCTAAAAGCATCCTAGCTAATACTTTAATAACAAATTTATTTTTCTAGATTAGCACATGCCTTTTTATGTTGCCTCTGAGAAAACAGCATGTAAAATCTTCATTTAAGAAATTTCTAGGGGAGGGGGATGAGTAGAGGTGGAAGAGGGCATAGAGGGGATGGGTAAAAGGTGATGAAAAAAATAATAATAAAAAAATTTTAAAAGAAAGTTCTAAATCTTTATCCATGAATTACAATAGAGATTAGATAACAAAACTCCAGTAGTTTCTGCAATGAATGATAACTGGACTCATTAATCAATCAGCATTCTTTCAAACACCATGAGCAATTCCAGAATAGAGAAGTTGATTAAACATGTTTTACTTCACAATTAACTTATGGTCCAACTTCAAAGATTCAAAACCATGATCTGTCAAGTAGGAAAATGGAAATTGAAAATCTGCTTTGCTAATGCCTGACAGGGTTTGATTACTGCTGGTAATGGAACAGGGAAAGGAGATGATTAAGCACTGCCTGGTACATAATACCAGAAGTCCTGACAGTAAGTGAAAATCAAGGTGGTTTATTTTAAATCTTCAAATTGTAATCACAGTATTTTAGGTATCCTATAGGTTTTTAGCAGGTTCTTAGATAGTTATTTGTGTAATTATTTGTGTTTCTACCCCCCGAGATTGCAAGCTCCTTGAGGGCAAGGACCATGTTTATTTCGTTCTTCACTGCTCCAATGCCTGGCATGGAGTAGGTTCTCAAGAAAATAATTTTATATGAACAACAACAAGAAGTGAAGAATAGAATATTCTAAATATATGGAATTATTTTCTGGACACCTGATACAATAAAAAGTTTAGTGTAGAGCAAGCATGTCAAACTCAAAGGCTAACACAGGCCAAATAAACAAGGTTTAAGTTTATGTGGGCCACAAAAAAACAAAAGCTTCAATTTTCATAGAAATGTAGTTTTATTTTGATAGAGACACGCTGAATACAAAGGGCTGAAACAAATGAGTCATCGTTAACATAAAATAATAGAACATTTTAATAAAAATTAATATTTTTTAATAATATTAACTTACCAGACATTGAATAACTGCACAAATTAATAAGTGTAACACAAATAAACCTATTTTTCTTGTTCTCCAAAAGCGAAATATTTCCTGTTGCACACACCAAACAAGTCAGTCCAAGACTAATGATGTGGCAATTGGCTGCTAAAATGTTCGCTGCTAGTGTTAGTGGAGATAAATGGTGCGCCTGCGCATAAGGTGCGTAAGGGAAATGAATGCAACACGATTATAGAAACCAGTCATTAGTGAACGTTGTAGTTCATTATTAACAATCCTACATAATAAAATGGTAATATGTAAATTACCATCACTCCGCTATGCCCACGATTGGGCCAGCAGGAGGCGCAAGGGGCGGGACTCAGGGTGGCTGGGGTAGCTGATTGGGCCAGCAGGACGCTGAGCTCGCGGCGCCACTGGCGCCGCGAGCTCAGCGTCTGTGCCATGGCTGCCGGAGGCTTTCGGAAGGCCTGGGGCACCGGTGGACAGCCGGCCAGGTCCCCCGCGATCAAAGGCCAAAGCGGGGGACCTGGCCGGCTGTCTGCTCCGGCGCAAGGCCTTTCGAAAGCCTCCGCAGCAGCCGGAGGCTTTCGGAAGGCCTGGGGCACCCGCGGACAGCCAGTCTGCTGGTGCACCAGGTGCATGATTAAATCATGCACTGGGCCTCTAGTTATATATAACAGGATATTGTAAAAATTAAGTTACAAAATTTTTATTAAAACATTTCTAACATACCATTATATTGGCTGGGCCACAAAAATATTCATTGTGGGCTGCAGGTGGCCCGCGGGCGGGTTGTGAGTTTGAAGTGCTTGGTGTAGAGAAAAAAAAAATCTGACACAGGTAACAGAGAAAAATGTTATTTAATAACTCTATATTGGGCACTTTTTTTTTTTAAATTGAGATATAATTAACATAACATTATGAATGTTTAAGGTGTACAATGTGTTGATTTGATAAACATATACTGCAATATGATTGCCACCATGGTGTTAGCTAACAGGTCCACCACCTTATACAAAATCGTAATTTCTTTGTTCTAATGAGAACATTTGAGGTGCAGTCTTTTAGCAACTTTCAAGTATATAATACAGTTGGCCTTTGAACCACATGGGTTTGAATTGTTTGGGTTCACTTACGTACATATTTTTTTTCAATAAATACTGTTAATGTATTTTCTCATGATTTTCTTAAATTTTTTTTTTTTAGCTTACTCTATTGTAAGAACACAGTAATATAATTCATATAACATACAAAATATGTGTTAGTTGACTATGTTATTGGTAAGGTTCCTGGTCAACAGTAGGCTAGTAGTAGTTAAGTTTTGGGGAAGTCCAAGTTGTACATGGACTTTCAAATGCACGGGGGTCAGCGCCCCAACCCCTGCATTGTTCAAGGGTCAGGACCTAAAGGAAAGAATTCCTTCTACAGATGGAGCTCATGGTGTAGTCAGGTGTGGGTGAGATGGGATGAAATCCTCACATTAGCAATAGATCTTATTACTATTTATGACCTTTCCTGTATGTGCGGGATAGTAGCTACAAACACACATTGTCTCACTTTGTCCTCACAATAATCTCGTAGGCCTCATTTTATCCAGGTGGAAACTTTGCAACCCAGAGGGGTTTCTCTGTCCTGGGTCACACAGCTAATGGGTAGTGGAATCCAGACTGGAAACTACGTTTCCCAAATTCTGAAGGCCCCTGGTCTTAACTCTCCAAAGGGAAAGGGGGTGGTGTGTAGGGGTTGGCTCTATGAAACTCATTTTGGGGTCCCATCCGGGAAATACGCCTGAACGTAAGGTGATGGAAGGAGCCCTTAGATAATAAGATCATAAGCTTTCCCTACTCCTTTTTTTTTTTTAATCCTCACGAGAGGACATGCTTAGAGAGAGGAAGGAAGGAAGAGACAGCAACATCGATGTGAGAGAGAAACATGGATCAGCTGCCCTCCATACTGCCCCAACCGGAACCCACGCATGTGCCCTGACCGGAATCGAACTGGCAACTTTTCCGTGCACAGGACCCTGCTCAACCAACTGAGCCAATCCGGGCGGGCGCTCCCTTTTTCTTTTAGGAAAGTTTAACAGCTTCTCACCATCTTTTCTGACGAAAGACAGTTATAGGAAAAGGAGGCGGGCTGGGGTCGTGGTACCCGAGAACTCGGTAGGCGGCCGAAGCATGGATGGCGTGGCGGCCCGCCAGATCCGCGGCGACCCGTCTCCGGGCGGGCGGTCAGGGCGAGGGTGCCTCGAGGTTCATCGGCTGAAGTGTGCAGCTGCCCGCGGCGAACGAGCGTGTGCTGGCTACCCGGGGCGTTCGCCGGGAAGGAAGCCGAGAACCAAGCAGAGAAGCACGAGGGACTGAGAGGGCGGAAGACCTAAGCTCCGAGGGGAGGTGGGCGGCGGCTCTGGCTAAGGCTCCCGCCCAGCGCTGCGTCACACGGCTCCTCCCACCCTACTCCCGCCTCCCGGCCGATCGGGCCAATGAGAGGGGCGAGCGGGTGCGCGGGGCGGGGCGGGGCTGAACGCGTGGCTTGCGCGCAGGTGCCGCCCGGAGCCCCGCCCGCCGGTTCTGCCGCCGCCGCCGCCGCCGTCGTGCGTGTCGCTCGGCGGAGGGGCCGGGCTTGCGTGTCTCCTCCTTCCTCCCCGCCTCCCGCTGCCGGTAGGACCCGTCTGCCGC
This sequence comes from Cnephaeus nilssonii, assembly GCF_951640355.1. Classification (NCBI taxonomy): domain Eukaryota; kingdom Metazoa; phylum Chordata; class Mammalia; order Chiroptera; family Vespertilionidae; genus Cnephaeus; species Cnephaeus nilssonii. The sequence goes on from NC_137081.1 coordinate 43,844,070, forward strand.
TGCCTCTGGGACCCCGTGTCATCGCTTGCCCCAAGCACGGTGAGCCCCGCAGGGAAGCTAGGAGCGCGCTCCCCGCCGCGTCTTCGACGCCCCGGTCCGTTGCTCCGAGGCCGGCGCCAGGCCAGGGCTGGGCGGCCGGGACGGAGGGAGGGCAGCAGGCGGCGTGGGGTGTGTGGATGAATGAGACGCCCTCAGACTAGGCCGCGCGTCCCCAGAGGGCCCACGCCTCACGCTGCGCGCTCCGGGGCAAGCCTCGGCCGGCCAGGGGCCCTGTGCTGAGCGGGCAGATGTTGGGGTAGGGGCCCCCTCTGGCTGGGCGGCCGGCCATCCCTCGGTGGGAGGCCGGAGGGCTGGAGGGGCTCTGCTCTGGCAGCTGTGCTTCGGAGGCCTGGGGTCTGGCCGGGAACAGGTGTGAATCTAGACCTGAGAAGGGAGGGAGATCCCTGGCTGGTGGCGCCAGGGATCTGAGGCTGGGCTATCACTTCCTGAGCCAGGGCCTCAGCAGGGCCCCGGGAGGGTTAGCGGGATCCAGAAGACAGGACAGTTTTGGTTCCCAGCTTCTCAAACGTGAGGTTGGCAGACCTCCTGAGTTGCGTTTGCAGTAGTCAAGTTAGGTTCCTTCTGCACGGAGGAGCTCGGAGCAGATGCACAGGGACTGATAAAGTTTCGACTTGTAAATAAAAAAAGGGTTGATGGATTCATTTACGGCTAGAAATGAAGAGTGTAGATTCCGGAGGTTGCTTGTGAATACTGATGATGATCAGTCGTCTATCCGCAGTACCAGAGTTGGGAGAGACTTGGTTGGGAAGACCTGGACACTGGCGTGGTTCATCCTTGTGAAAAATAGTGCTTTCGGGGGGGAAATGGGAAAGAACAAATTCCAAATAAAGAGAGATGGTTTGGTGTAGGCGACTTGGTTACTGGTGGTTCTAGAATAGATTTCCTTTGACTCTCTTGTCTGTGCTCCTGCTTCCTAATGTTTTCATGCGTTTGACCTTACGTTAAGAAATAAAGTGTTTCTGAACAGTCTAGATGCAGTTAAATTTATTTTTGACTTATGGTGCCACATATTTTTTAGGTCAGTCTTTCCAGGACTTATCAGGAGTAACTGCTTTGACAACTATCAAAATCACATTTGTTTATAAAACTTGAAGTTTGTTGTTGTTGTTGAAAAATAAAGTGGATTTAACTGTGTCAGTTTTTGATTGATATATACAGTATGCTTTATTCTTAATCTGTTATTCAGTAACACATTTTGTATGATGAAATGTATTCTTGGTTGATGGGGATGGTAATGAGTTTTGTTTATATATTTGTTTTGATATTTCAGATGCCCCCAAAAAAGGGAGGTGATGGAATTAAACCACTCCCAATCATTGGAAGATTTGGAACCTCTTTGAAAATTGGTATTGTTGGATTGCCAAATGTTGGGTAGGTGAATGTTGGGCTTTTTTCAATTTCATCTTGCAAATATTTTGAGTCCTGTTGTAGAAATGGGAACTCATGAGGTAATTAAAAATTTAAATTGAAGGAACGAGTCTAGGAAGCTGGAATATTAATATATTGCAAAACAAGGTTTTTGTTTAGTTGTATTTTATATTTGGTTTTCTATATAGATACTATGTTGAAACTTGAGTTACTTACATTGTTTGTTTTGCTTAAACTCAGAGGAAGAAGCAACAGAGTTAAAACATTGAGTTGAACCAGATTAGCTATTTGCTTGAAGCTGTTGGGAGACACACAATATTGAATTTAAGTGGATATGGAGTAGTTTAAATTTGATTTTGATGCTGGCTGGCTATGTAGAATATCTACCTAGACTGGCTACCAGACACCATGTAGTAGGATACTTTAGGAAATAGTTTTAAAAGCCCCATTATAAATTTGATTAGATTTTTGGGAGATCAGGGATTAGATGGCTAAGTCTTTACTGGAGGAGGTAACAACTTTATTTTATTTTATTTATTTATTTTTAATATATTTTATTGATTTTAGAGAGAGAGGGAGAGAGAGATAGAAACATCAATGATGAGAGAGAATCATTGATTGGCTGCCTCCTGCACGCCCCCTACTGGGGATGGAGCCCACAACCCAGGCATGTGCCCTTGGCCAGAATCGAACCTGGGACCCTTCAGTCCCCAGGCCAACGCTCTATCCATTGAGCCAAACCAGCTAGGGCCGTGGTCGGAAAACTGCGGCTCATGAGCCACATGCGGCTCTTTGGCCCCTTGAGTGTGGCTCTTCCACAAAATACCACGGCCTGGGCGAGTCTACTTTGAAGAAGTGGCGTTAGAAGAAGTTTAAGTTTAAAAAATTTAGCTCTCAAAAGAAATTTCAATCGTTGTACTATTGATATTTGGCTCTGTTGACTAATGAGTTTGCCGACCACTGAGCTAGGGCATTTTAAAATGCAATACTGGAAGTTGCTAGATAAAAGTGTGTCTGTTATAAAGTGGCTAAATCTGAAAGCAAAATTTGAGTTTTGTAATGCTTAAAATTTAAGTGAATCATTTATTTGCAAATAAGGCAGTGATAGGAAGTATAGGTGGGGTTTATCATATAAATCTATACACTTGCAACTTGAATGTTCAGTCTACTTCTTTTATTATTTTCCCTTCTATTTTAATACCTTTTATTAACTATCCTATATAATAAAAGCCTAATATGCAAATTGTCCCCTCGGGCAGTCGTTCGACCGGGAGACCGGGAGTTTGACCGCTCAGTATGACATGCACTGACCACCAGGGGGTGGCACGGAACATGGCGGGCGTCGGTGACGCAGCGCTGGCCTTGGGCAGCAGTGGAGGTGCTGCCGGCCCTCATGAGCTCTGACGAGAGCAGGACCACAGCGGGATGGTGGAGCAGGTGAGCAGGTGGCACCAGGTCAAGGCAGATGCAAGCGGGGGCCTCATTGCCCTGCTGATCACCCCACTGAAGGCGACCAGCAGCAGCGGTGGGGGGTGAGGGGGCAGGGTTAAGGGGGGTAGGAGGCAGGGCCACCGCTTGGCTCCCAGGCACTGAGGGGGCCAACGGGGGCGGCCTGGCCCTGATCAGTCACCCCACAGGCAGGATGGTGGAGCAGGTGAGGGGGCAGTGCCAGGCCAATGCGGGGTGCCAGGCAGGGCTGCGGGGCTGTGAGGCTGGGGGCACGAGCTGGGGCTCGATCTTCACAGGCCACCCCGAGGGACCCCAACCATGCACGAATTTGTGCACCGGGCCTCAAGTAAAATATAAAATGTCTCAAGAGTGATTAGGGTGTGCTAATGGATTTATTATGGTGACTGAAGTATTTTGACATGTGCTTTAGGCTTTCAGATTGGTGGCAGGTAGGGCAACCATGCTCTTTCATGTGGAAAGAGCCCTTTGGAGCCCCTGTCATAGAGATTGCTGAGTGAATGGAGCATGACATGATCAAATAAAGCAGTTCTTAAATTTTTGTAATGTAAAACATAAACAAATGTGCCTGTCCTAATTTCTTTCCTGAAGCCGGAGAAGTTTCCATTTTGAAGGGGTTTCTTGCTGTGATATAGGCTGCTTGCAAAGTAAAATGAAATAGAGAGCATGGAAATATAAGCAAAACAAATAATTAAGCAAAGTACTGTAGGGTGCTGTCAATAAACTTGAAAGCATGATATCGTCATTATGTGTGTTGTGAGCTCTATTGCACCTGAAAGCAAGACATAGTTTTTAGATATTAACATACTTCTCTTATTCTAGAATCACTGCAGTCAGTGCAAGTTGACATTAAATGGGACTACTTTAAAATGGGCCACCTTAAGAAGTATTTCCTATGAGGTTTTTAGTCATAAAGTATATGAGAATTAATCTCAAATATTTTATTATCCAGTATAAATGTGCTATTTATGCTTTTATTTATTTTTTTTATTTTTTTAAAAATATATTTTATTGAATTTTCACAGAGAGGAAGGGAGAGGGATAGAAAGCCAGAAACATCAATGAGAGAGAAACATCGATCAGGTGCCTCCTGCACACCCCCCACTGGGGATGCGCCCACAACCAAGGCACATGCCCCTGACCGGAATCGAACCCGGGACCTCTCAGTCCGCAGGCCGACGCTCTATCCACTGAGCCAAACCGGTTTCGGCTATTTATGCTTTTAAATTAAATACACCTTCAACTCCATCCCCCAATTTTATTGAGGTACTTTACAAACACTAAATAAAGTTCACTCATTTTAATAATGTACAGCTTGATGAATTTTGGCAATTGTGTTTGGTTGTGAACATATATGAAGATTTGGTTCCTAGATTTGTTCTGCTTTTTCTTACCTGAGTGACACTTTATAAATTATCTCCTCTTGGGCCAGTGTATTATTGTAAGTGTGAGTCTTGGATGTTACTTTAAAAGAAAAACCTACTTAAAAATTAATTTTCTTTAGAGCAGTTTTAGTCTCACAGCAGAACTGAAGGGATGGTGCAGAGATTTCCCATATACTGCTTGCCCTCGCACATACATAGCCTTCCCCCTTTCAACATCCCCCAGCTGAGTGGTACATTTGTTATAATGGATGAACCTACATTAACACATCATAATCACCCAAAAGTCCATAGTTCACCGTAGGGTATACTCTTGGTGTTGTACATTGTATGGTTTGGGACAAATGTCTAATGGCATGTACCCACCATTATAGTATCACACAGAGTAGTTAAGTTTCCTCCATGTCTGTTCATGGCTTACATAGTTCATTTCTTTTTAGTGCTGAATAATATTCCATTGTCTGGATGTACCATAGTTTATCCATTTATCTTCTGTAGGACTTGTTGGTTACTTCCAAGTTTTGGCAGTTTGAATAAAACCGCTGTAAACATCCATGTGCAGGTTTTTGTGTGGATATAAGTTTTCAGCTTGTTTGGGTGCATACCAAGGAGCACAATTGCTGGATTGTATGGTCAGACTGTTTAATTTTATAAGAAAGTCTTAAGTGGCTATACCATTTTGCATTCCCACCAGTAGTGAATGAGAGTTTCTGTTGCTCCACATCCTTGTCAGCATTTGGTTTTCAGTGTTCCGGATTTTGGACATACTAATAGGTGTGTAGTTGTGCCCCACTGTTGTTTTAATGTGCATTTCCCTGATGACATATGGTGTGAACATCTTTTCATATGCTTATTTGCCATTTGTATATCTTTGATGAGGTCTCTGTTAAGGTATTTGGCCCATTTTTTTTAAAATAATGTTGTTTGTCTTCTTACTGTATGTATTCTAAGAGTTCTTTGTACATTTTGGTTAACAGTCCTTTATCAGGTGTGTCTTTACAAATATTTTCTCCCAGACTGTGGCTTGTTTTCTCATTCTCTTGATGTAGTCTTTCACAAAGCAAAAGTTTTTAATTTTAATGAAGTCTAGTTTATTATTTCTCACATGGATCATTCCTTTGGTGGTGTATCTAAAAAGTCACTGCTATATCCTATGTCATCTAGTTTTTTCCTCTAGTTCTTAGGAATTGTATAGTTTTGGGTTTTACATTAGGTCTGTGATCCATTTTTAGTTATATTTTGTGAAGGGTGAAAGGCCTGTATCTAGATTCTGTGTGTGTGTGCTTGTGGATGTCCAGTTGTTCCAGCACCATTTATTGCAAAGACTAACTTTGTTCCATTATATTACCTTTGCTCTAGAAACTACATTTTGATATTCCAGACTTCTTTGCTGTGTCATGGGACAGCTCTTCTTGTTGTTACCATTGCATGAGATGGGATTAGTTTCAATTAAGAGTGTTGGAAAACCCCAAATAACATTTGCTTAACCAGAAGTTTCTTTTTATGAAAAGTGTGAATTTTGCAGTTAGAGATTGGTATACTGACTCTGCTTATGAACTCCTCAGGAACCCTAGCTGCTTTAATTTACACTTTGGTGATCCCAAAGGTGTGGACTTCATCTTCATGGTGCAAGGTATAATTTCCAGGCAGCTGGTTATCTGAAGGGTCAGATAACTTGCAGTCTCTTAGGGTTTTCCCCCCCGCCCCCCCACCCCCATGTAAACTGTCACATCCTTTGCTAACTTCTGCTAACATCCCTTTGTCTAGATTTAGTTGCAAGAATTTATTTGCAAGGAAGGCTATGAAATGTCTTTATTTTGATGGTCATATGTTCAGTTAGGAATTCCATTACCTGGAAAGGAGAGAATGGATATTGGACAACTGTATATTCTGTTTGAACACTCAGTAACTGTCCTAAGCATCTTGCTTAGTTGATGCTTCTGAGAATGTGCTTTGGTTGTTCATACAACTTGCCTTTTCCCAATTTGACACAGACCAATCACAAATTCTTTTTTTCCCCATGCTGGTGACATTGATTTATATTGCAACCACAGAGTCTTTAAAAGCTATTTACTGTTGTTTAGGGAAAACATTGTAGGAAATGCTAAAAAAAAAAAAATAATCACAAGATAATTATGTTCAGTGTTTTAGATTTCTATTCTTGTGTAGCAAACCATTCCAGAAGTTCATAGTTTAAACCAGGGGTGGGGAACCTTTTTTCTGCCAACGGCCATTTAAATATTTATAACATCATTCAAGGGCCATACAAAATTATCAACTTCAAAATTAGCCTGTTATATTTGGTCAAACATTTAATTAACTCACTCCTAATGCATGGCAGTGCCAGACCTAATTATTTCGCGGGCCTTATAGGGCCTGCAGACTGGACATTCCCCACCCCTGGTTTAAACAATAACAATTTATTTCATGACTAGAGGCCTGATGCATGAAAATTTCATGTAAGAGTAGGCCTTCCTTCCCTGGGCTGCTGGCACCAGCTTCCCTCTGGCACCTGGGACCCAGGCTTCCCTTCTCCGGCCACTGGCAGGCACCTGGGACCTGGGCTGCTTCCCTCCTCTGGCCTCTGGCAGGCACCCGGTACCCAGGCTGGCTTCCCTCAGGCTGCCCGCAGGCACCAGGGACCCGGGCTGGCTTCCCTCCAGCCCCGGCTTGGTCAGGAAGGATGTCCAGAATGATGTCCGGAAGATGTCTGGTCTAATTAGCATATTACCCTTTTATTATTATAGATTCTGTAGGGTAGTTGGGTGAGTCTTTGCTGGTCTCACTGGGGAACTCTCATGCATTCGGACGGTGGCTAGTCAGTATTAGAAGGTCCAAGATGGCCACACCCACAGGTCTGGGGCCTTATCAACGTTGGCTGGAAGTCGGGCATTTCTGTCCTCTTTTACCTGTCCTCTTTCTCTCCTAGTGGTCTCCAGCCCAATTTCTTTGTAGCATGGTGGCTAGCTCCCAAGAGAGTGAAAGTGTGGCAAAGGCACAACACACTTCCGCCTAATTCTTTGGCCAAAGCAATTCATGATGCCAGCCCAGAGACAAGGAGGGAGGGAGGAAAAATAGGCTCTACCTCTTGATGAGAGGAGTGGCAACAAATGTCTGGTTGTCTTTAATCCACTGCACTCTACTAATTTCCTAATATGGTTTGTATAAGCTCCCCTGGAGGAGTTGTCCTGCCTGATTCTTAGCTTCTTGTACTTACTGTAGAGCAAGCATGTCAAACTCGCGGCCCATGAGCTGCATGTAGTCCACAACGAATATTTTTGCAGCCCAACCAGTATAACGGTATGTAAGAAACGTTTTAATAAAAATTTCGAACTTAATTTTTACAATATCCAGTTATACATAATTATTAATAACGAACTACAACGTTCGCTAATGACTGATTACTATAATCGTGTTGCATTCATTTCCCTTACTCACCTTATGTGCAGGCGCACCATTTCTCTCCACTAATATTAGTAGCGAATATTTTAGCAGCTGATTGTCACATCATTAGTCTTGGACTGACTTGTTTAGTGTGCGCAACAGGAAATATTTCGCTTTTGGAGAACAAGAAAAATAGGTTTATTTGTGTTACACTTATTAATTTGTGCAGTTATTCAGTGTCTGGTAAGTTAATGTTCAAGACTTAGCAGGGTTGGCTGGAAGTCGGGCATTTCTGTCCTCTTTTGCCTGTCCTCTTTCTCTCCTAGTGGTCTCAAGCACAATTTCTTTGTAGCATGGTGGCTAGCTCCCAAGAGAGTGAAAGTGTGGCGAAGAAAAAATATTAATTTTTATTAAAATGTTCTATTTTATGTTAATGATGATTCATTTATTTCAGCCCTTTGTATTCAGCATGTCTCTATTGAAATAAACCCACGTTTCTATGAAAATTGAAGCTTTTGTTTTTTTGTGGCCCACATAAACTTAAACCTTGTTTATTTGGCCCGTGTTAGCCTTTGAGTTTGACATGCTTGCTGTAGAGGCTTCATTCTTGATTGCTTAAAGAAATTCCCTGGAGGAAGATTATTCTCTAGGCTGCTAATACTGGTGATGAGAGCATTTTCATTTTAAAGAGCTGATAAAGTTAAGCTGCAAAACAGAGATTCCCATGTCTGTGAATGCAGAGTGACAAGCTTTTAAAACATTTTAAAATGTATGAATTCATGCATGGGTGGGGTCCCTTAGGGTGGCCTTCAGAGATTGGGCCCCGCTCGCGCCCCCAGCTTTGCAGCCCCAGCTTGCGCCCCCAGCCTTGCAGCCCTGCAGCCCCGCCTGCCACCCTGCCTTGGCCTTGGCCACCCCCTCACCTGCTCCACCATCCTGCTGTGGTCCCACTCTCATTAGGGCCCATGGGGGCCGACAGCGCCTCCACTGCCGCCCACTGCCAGCGCCACGTCACCAACGTCCACCGTGTTCTGCGCTGCCCCTGGTGGTCAGAGTCCGTCATAGTGAGCAGTAAAACTCCCGGTTGAACTGCCTGGGGGACAATATGCATATTAGGCTTTGATTATATAGGATACTAGGTGCTCAATAAGTATTTCATGCTGACCAGATTTTTTCCTAATATTTGATTATAAAAGATTTCACATATGGAAAAGCACTGAATTTTTATATGTAATAATGTTTATTATGTACATTATATACAAAGAACAAGAAACAATTATGTTTATTCCTGGGATAAACTATATTTTTATTTTATAGTTGCAAATTCTTTTTGAGAAAACTTTTTTAATTTAATAAATCTTTATTGTTCAGATTATTACAATTGTTCCTCTTTTTTTTCCCCCTTAGCTCCCCTCCACCCGTTTCCCACCCCACCCTCTGCCCTTCCACCCCAGTACAATTTTTGTCCAGTCTCTTCCTGCAACCCCCAAACCCCCTTCCCTCAGAGAATTGTCAGTCCACTCCCTTTCTATGCCCCTGATTCTATTATATTCACCAGTTTATTCTGTTCATCAGATTTTTTTATTCACTTGATTTTTAGATTCACTTGTTGATAGATATGTACTATTTGTTGTTCATAATTTTTATCTTTACCTTTTTCTTCTTCTTCCTCTTCTTAAAAAATACCTTTCAGCATTTCATATAATACTGGTTTGATGGTGATGAACTCCTTTAGCTTTTTCTTATCTGTGAAGCTCTTTATCTGCCCTTCAATTCTGAATGATAGCTTTGCTGGGTAGAGTAATCTTGGTTGTAGGTTCTTACTATTCATCACTTTGAATAATTCTTGCCACTCCCGTCTGGCCTGCATAGTTTCTGTTGAGAAATCAGCTGACAATCGTATGGGTGCTCCCTTGTAGGTAACTAACTTTTTCTCTTGCTGCTTTTATTTTATTTTATTTTTAATAAATCTTTATTGTTCAGATTATTACAATTGTTCCTCTTTTTCCCCCACATAGCTCCCCTCCACCCGGTTCCCACCCCACCCTCTGCCCTTACCTCCCCCCCACTGTCCTCATCCATAGGTGTATGATTTTTGTCCAGTCTCTTCCTGCACCCCCACACCCCTTTTCCCCTGAGAATTGTCAGTCCAATCCCTTTCTATGCTCCTGATTCTATTATATTCACCAGTTTATTCTATTCATCAGATTTTTAATTCACTTGATTTTTAGATTCACTTGTTGGTAGGTATGTATTTGTTGTCATTTTGTTGTTCATAATTTTCATCTTTACCTTTTTCTTCTTCTTCCTCTTCTTAAAGAATACCCTTCAGCATTTCATATAATCCTGGTTTGGTGGTGATGAGCTCCTTTAGCTTTTTCTTGTCTGTGAAGCTCTTTATCTGACCTTTAATTCTGAATGATAGCTTTGCTGAGTAGAGTAATCTTGGTTGTAGGTTCTTGCTGTTCATCACTTTGACTATTTCTTGCCACTCCCTCTGGCCTGCATAGTTTCTGTTGAGAAATCAGCTGACAGTCGTATGGGTGCTCCCTTGTAGGTAACTAACTATTTTTTCTCTTGCTGCTTTTAATATTCTCTCTTTGTCTTTTGCTCTTGGCATTTTAATTATGATGTGTCTTGGTGTGGTCCTCTTTGGATTCCTTTTGTTTGGGGTTCTCTGCACTTCCTGGACTTGTAAGTCTATTTCTTTCACCAGTGGGGGAAGTTTTCAGTCATTATTTCTTTAAGTAGGTTTTCAGTATCTTGCTTTCTCTCTTCTTCTGGCACCCCCATAATTCTGATGTTGGTACGCTTGAAGTTGTCCCAGAGGCTCCTTACACTACCTTCATATTTTTGGATTCTTTTTTCTTTTTACTTTTCCAGTTGAGTGTTTTTTGCTTCTTTGTATTTCAAATCTTTGACTTGATTCTTGCAATCCTCTAGTCTGCTCTTAGGTCTCTGTATAATATTTTTATTTCAGTCAGTGTATGCTTAATTTCTAGTTGGTTCTTTTTCATATCCTCAAGGGTCTCGCTAAATTTATCGGCCTTTTCTAGAAAATTCTTGAAAAACCTTATAACCGTGGTTTTGAACTCTATATCCAGTCGTTTGTTTTCTTACATTTCTTTCCTTTGTGACCTGTTTCTTTGTCTCCGCATTTTGTCTGCTTCCCTGAGTTGATAGAATGGCTTTGTGTGCTAGGTATCCTATAGGGCACGGTGGCTCAGCCTCCCCAGTTACCTGAGGTGGACACTCTTGGTGCACCCCTTTGTGGACTGTGTACAGCCTTGTTGTAGTTAAGTTTTGATTGTTGTTGGTATCACTGGGAGAATTGACCTCCAGGCCAATTGGCTGTGAGGATCAGCTGTGTCTATGCTGGGAGAACTTTTGTGTTGGAGACACCCTTATGAGACAAGACTTGCAAAAGCCTCTGTGCTCAGCTTGGATGGGGCGGAGTCTCAGGGCGGAGCAGACAGCATTGGTTTCCCGTCAGCCCTGCCTTAATCGGCCCCTGTGTCTCAGTGTCCCGTGGTAATCACTGCAAGCACTTCTGAGAGAAAGCCACCCTCGAGTTCCGCCCGCTGCTAGACAGTCCGGTTTCTCCCTGAATGAGTCTGGTCCCCAGAGTCTCGCCCAGAACTGGAGTTCAGTGCAGTAGGGAGCTTTTTGTCTCCCTCCCATTGAGAAAGCCAGGCGCGCACTCAGTTGCCCGCCCTCTCCGCGTGCAGGTCTCAGTACCTTTGCCTCCTGCAGCTCCTCTGAGTCTCAGTGTGCTTTTCTCTTTCCTTCTAGTTGTAGAATTTCCACTCAGCCATCCTTCCTGTGGTTCTGGATGATGTCCATTTTGTCTTTTAGTTGTAGTTTTGAAATTGTGTGAGGCAGCTGTTTAGGTGTTTACCTATGCCTCCATCTTGGTTTCCTCCCTAGTTGTAAATTATTAGCATTAATATCTTCCACTTATGATTATTGATTTTTTTGCAAAGAGTGCTTGCATGAACTAGTTTGAAATTGATGTGGAAGTGAAGGTACAGAGTGGTACAAATTTTAGTTTTTTAAAAAATTTTAGGTCATTTAAGGCCTTTAAAAAATGTTTGCTTTTGAAAAAACTATAGCAAAAGACAATAGTGATCTGAATGCCAAAGCTGGCACTTGTTTTAAGTAAGTACTTAACTAACTTAAACTCTGTGCCCTATTTGACATTGTCAGTAACTCCCCACCTCTCTTGCTCTTCCTTCAGTCTTTTGTTTGCTATACTTCCTGTATTTGCTCCTTAATAATAGGTTTCTGGTCTTGGTTGTCTTCTCTTTTATACTTTCTCCCTAGGTGGTCTCATCTTCCCCTGATTTTAATCATCTACTGGCTTCTATTTTCTAAATTTATACATTCGGCTCAGGTTGCATCTGAGTTCCAGATTCATGTATCTTCTCCCCTGAATATCTCCAGTTAAAAATGTCTCCACTCATCATGACTAAGGTTAAGCTCATTGCCTCGTATATTCCCTATTTTGGGTAATAATACTACTTTCCATCCAGATACTTGAGAGATTTATTTTTGTATCCTTTTCCTTCAACTCTATTTTTTCAGTAGGGCACTAAACCTATCTATTTTCTTCACATCTTCATTCCTACTCATTTCTTACTTGAAGTATTGCAGAGGCTTCTGCTTTCTTCTTTTCTCTTCTTTGTTCTGCTCCAGTCAGTGAAAGGGAAACTTTATTGAGGCCCCAGGGCCGAGGGTATTCAGGCAAGAGGTAGCCCTGCTGGCCCAGCAGGTGGTATGTGGAGGGGCCTTATTTGACCTTCTTGGGACACAGGTTGTTGGTGTGACCACCTGTCTTGTGGGAGTTGACAGCACTGGGGTGCAGGTGGGCAAAACAGTTGAGACAGGTCATATTGTCGCAGTTGTATTTCTAGGCCAGCTTATATGATTTGCAGTTATTTTTCTCCCATTCTGTAGGTTGCCTTTTTACTTGGTTAGTTGTTTCCTACAGAGGTTTTAAGTTTGTTATAGTGTCATTTTTCTATTTTTGCTTTTGTTTCCTGTGCTTCTAATATCATATCTAAGAATCTAATAGCATGACTTTCCCCCTGTTTTAGGAATTTTATAGTTTTAGATTCTGTACTTAGATCTTCAATACATTTTGAGTTAATGTTTGCATATGGTATAAGGTAAGAGTCCGAGTTCATTCTTTTGTATTTGGCTATCCAGTTTTCTCAGCACCATTTGTTGAAGAAACACTCTTTTCCCCATTGTGTGGTTTTGGAATACTTGTTAAAGGTCATTAAACCATGTATGGGAGGCTTAATTTCTGGGCTCTATTTATTCCCCTGGGCTATGTGTCTATCTTTATGCCAGTTTCACACTGTTTTGATTACTATAGTTTTGTTATATGTTTTGATATCAGGAATCATGCTATAGACTTCTGGGAAAGAATACCATGGAGGTAAAGTATTTTTTCTCGTTGCATTATAATTGAAGGATATATGATACCAACATGACATATTACTGGTGATAATAACCTTGATCACTTGGTTAAGGTGGTGTCTACCAGATTTCTTCACTGTAAAATTATCCCTTTTCCCTTTCCAAACTCTGTTCATTGGAAGCAGGTCACTAAGTCCAACCCAATGGGAAGGGAATTAAGCTCCACCTCCTGAAGGAAGAAATATTAAAGAATTTGTAGACATTTGTTAGAACCACTACAGTAAATTAATTAGTATGTGGGGGAAAGATATTTTGAGGCTATTCAAATATCCTGTTTTTCTTTTAGGTTTCCCTTACTAAATTTTATCATTCCTCAGAATGGATTTTGCCTGCAACAATTATTAGTGGTGTTTTAATGGTGATATTTTAATTCCCTTATTTGTTTTACATTTGTTATTTGGAATTCTTCTACGAGGAAGATTTGTCTTGCCCCAACATTAAAGAATTTGTAGACATTTGTTAGAACCACTACTGTAAATTAATTAATATGTGGGGGAAAGGTATTTTGAGGTTATTCAAATATCGCCTCTTATATCCCTTTGACATATCCCCATCATTTTTTCCTCCCATATTTTAAACACTAAAAGGTGTTTCAGACTAACATTGTATTTTTCCTGTCCCAGCCTTGACTCAAGGGAGCCCAGGTTTCTTTTACTGGAGAATGGTAGTTAGAAACTAAGATCCAGGCTCTAGGTATGATATGTACTGCTTTTGGCCCTTTCACTTGTTAGGACACATATGTGGTTATATTAACCCATGTATATACATATTGCTATTTATTTCTGTATCTAGCAGATAGATACTTTTTTTTCTTTCTCAACAGTTTAGTTGTAACCAAATTAAAAACATATTGAAAGAACATTGTTCTTTTTTTCACGTTTTGGATTTGTATTCTATTAATGGTTAATTCAGAGTGCTGTCGATTTGCATTGGTATCCTGACTTCCTAATACATATTATAATTTTGCATAAGGTTTTAGATAAAACACCTATTTAGTCAGATTTACTTATAACAGTAAACTATGCAATTTCAAAAATAAAGTATTTAGGTCCTACCGGAGGGGTCATACTAGTACATTAAGTCTACCACTTTTTTTTAATGCTATCATTGCTGAAATAATATTTATGTAAACCCATTCTTGCAAAAGAGAGATACATACAATTTTGAACCTCCTACTTTCAACTTTTTTTTTAAATTTCTTTATTGATTAAGGTGTCACATATTTGTCCTCATCCCCCCATTCCCATCCCCCACCCCTCCCCACGGATGCCCCCACCCCCCTGTTGTCCTTAACCATTGGTTAGGCTCGTATGCATGCACACAAGTCCTTTGGTTGATCTCTCCCTCCTACCCCCACCCTCCCCTCCCCTCCCTCTGAGGCCCGACAGTCCGATCGATGCCTCCTTGTTTCTGGGTCTGTTCTTGTTCATCAGTCTATGTTGTTCATCATTTCCCCTAGATGAGCGAGATCATGTGTTACTAGAAATATACTTATAAGAACCGAATGTGAGACGAGCAATAATAGTTATGCTGACAGGCAAATGAATCAGTCTGTACTAAGTTTCTTTCTGGACCAACAGTTCTTTTGAGACCCAATTTCAATGTCCACCAGTTCCTTATGTGTACATGTCGGCACTGACTTTTCAGCTCTGGGTGGTGGACCAATGGTGGTAATGCAGGTCCAACTCCCTCTGGTTTGGTCTCGCCCGGATCCAGGGGCACGTGGCCTCACCCGGACCCAGGTGCGTACGGCCTCACCTGGTCCCGGGATCCAGCCTCACCCGGACCCAGGGGCACGTGGCCTCTCCCGGACCCAGGGGCGCGGCCTCACCTGGACCCGGGACCCAGCCTCACCCAGTTCCAGGGGCGCACGGCCTCACTCGGACCCGGGATCCAGCTTCACCCGGACCCAGGGGTGTGCGGCCTTGCCCGGACCCGGGACCCAGCCTCACCCGGATCCAGGGGCGCGTGGCCTCGCCCGGACCCGGGACCCAGCGGGGCCTCGTCTTCTCGATCCCAATTCCTGTCGGTCAATTCCCTCTCAGCAATTCCTTCGGCCATCCTCTCAAAGCTCCGGGGCGGCTGCCGCGGAACTCGCCGGGCGGCGGGCTCGGCGAAGCTCCGGTGCGCCCGGTGCACGGCGGCGGGCCGGTCCAAGGTTGCTGCGGTGGCACTCGGGCCTGCAGCGGCGACCAGTCGCCGGGCGAGCGCACCCGGATCCGGGTCCCAGCGGGGCCCCGTCTTCCCGATCCCAACTCCCATCGATCAACCCCCTCCCAGCAACTCCTCTGGCCATTGTTCCAGATGGTGTCTGCTCTGCCCTCCAGTTGCAGTCTCAAAATTGTTGTGGTAGGCAACAATCAGGCGTCTGCCCTATGCCGCCATCTTGGTCCTCCAGAAGATTCTTAAGTAATCTTATAAATGTGGTTCTGAACACTGTGTCGTCCATTAGTTTACTTTCCTTCATCCCTTCTATTCATGACCTGCTTCGGTGTCTCCAGCTTTTGGCTGCCTCCCTATGTTGATGGAGTGGCTTTGTGTGGTCAGTGACCTATAGGGGCCAGTAGCTCAGCTTCCCCAATCTCCCTAGGTGGTCGCTCTTGGTACCCCCCTTTGTGGGCTGAGTGCAAAGTCTTGGTTTTGTTAAGCCTTGATTGCTGTTGGTACACTGGGAGGATTTGACCTCCAGTCCAATTGGCTGTGAGGATCAGCTGTGTCTACGCCGGGAGACAGCCTTATTCGACTAGACTTGCAAAATTGTAAAAGCCTCTGTGCTCAGCTTGGATGGGGCGGAGTTTCAGGGTGGAGCCTACAGCCTTGGCTTCCCGTCAGCCCCGCCCTATGAGGTTCCTGGGTCTCAGTGTCCCTCTGTACTCCCTGCAAACACCTCTGAGAGAAAAGCGCCCTGGAGCTTCGCCCGCCGCCAAACAGTCTAGTCTCTCCCCCAATGAATCTGGATTCCCAGATTCTCGCCCGGAACTGGGTTTCAGTGTAGTGAGAACTGGGGCTCAGCGTAGTCTGGCGCCTTTGTCTCCTTCCCACCAGGGCAGTCCAGCGGCACAGTCAACAGGCCATCCTCTGCGCGCATTCCCGTGTGCGCCTCCGGTGCTCTGCCCTTCGCCACTCCCCTGCGTCAACGCCTCACAGCCTAGGTTCCCCCAGCACGAGCCTGGCTTCCCAGGGTCTCGCCCGGAGCCGGGGCCCAGCGCAGCCGGAACTGGGGTTCAGCACGGTCCGGAGCCCCTGTCTCCTCCCCGCCAGGGCAATTCAGCGACACAGGCAACAGTCCGTCCTCTGCGCGCATTCACGTGCGCGCCTCCGGAGCTCTGCCTTTCGCCGCTCCTCTGTGCCTCCGCCCCACAGCCCAGATTCCCCCAGCATGAGCCTGGCTTCCCAGGGTCTCGCCCGGAACTGGGGTTCAGTGCAGTTTTAGCTGGGGTTCAGCACAATCTGGAGCTTTTATCTCCTTCCCACTAGAGAACGCCGGCCAGGCCGTCAGCTGCCCCTTCCTCTCCGGCTCCGTCCTCCCCGCACACGCGCGGGCTCGTGTCTCCGCCTGTGTCTCCATACCTCAGGCTTTTACGGCTCCTCTGATACTCCTTGTGGTTTTCTCTTTCCTTCTAGTTGTGGGCATTTCAGTCAGCCAGCTTTCCTGTGGTTCTGGATGATGTCCGTTTTGACCTTTAGTTGTATTCTTGAAATTGTTGTGCCAGGCTGCAGGTTAGGTGCTTAACCTATGCCGCCATCTTGGTTTCTCTCTTCCTACTTTCAAGTTTTAATAATAATCTCAAGGAAAAGAAAGACTTTACATGATCTAAATGTGTGTGTGTGTGTGTGTGTGTGTGTGTGTGTGTGTGTAAAACCTTCATTTCACAAAAAGCCTTATTGGCTTTTAACACTTCAGGCTTAGGCCAAAACTTTCAAATTCTTTGCTTTTGCAAGGCTTTTCTTTAATAGATTTGAATAGATCAAAATGTTTTAACTTACCACTGAAGCCTATAGTAATAATCCTTAGAAATTTTCCTTTTTTTTTCTTCTTTATTTCTTTGTACCTTTTTGTACTTACAAAGCTATTGGAAGGTATAGATGACTTTATGAAATTTAAAATCCATGTCCAGGATTAGATGATCTATGAAAATGGGGATTTGTCTTCCATTTTAGTTTGTATGTAAGAATTTTTTTGGCGTAAGAAATAATGGAACTTTTTTTTACCCTATGATATGTTTGAAGGGATAAACTTTTTTCTTTTTTATAAAACATTTTTGTCCATGTAGACAATAAAAATTGCTATACTTAATAGCCATAAATTTGAAAATAACTTCATAAATTCCTTGCAGTCTTTTTGCATTTCAATTACTATGA
This sequence comes from Cnephaeus nilssonii, assembly GCF_951640355.1. Classification (NCBI taxonomy): domain Eukaryota; kingdom Metazoa; phylum Chordata; class Mammalia; order Chiroptera; family Vespertilionidae; genus Cnephaeus; species Cnephaeus nilssonii. The sequence continues at coordinate 43,861,577 of NC_137081.1, forward strand.
CTGTGGTAATAGCAGTGAGCACACTGCTATAGTTTTTAAAAAAAATAATGTACAAAAATACAGCTACACTTTTTTTTTTGTCCCCTCCCTCATTCGAAAAAGGCACAAGTGTTCTATAATGTTTGGATTAATATATTTAAATTTTGTTTTAGTACTTTTTTGGTAACATTATTGTGTAATGTTATTATTACAGGTATATCCTATAAATAAAAGGCTAATAGGCTAATATGCAAATTGACTGAACGGCGGAAAGACTGGTAGCTATGATGCACACTGACCGCCAGGGGGCAGATGCTCAAAGCAGAAGCTGCCTCCTGGTGATCAGTTCCACTCAGCCAGAAGCCGGGCTCACAGCTGGCGAGTGCAGTGGTAGTAGCAGGAGCCTCTCCCGCCTCCCCAGCAGTGCTAAGGATGTCCGACTGCCGAGGGGACCCAAGCCATCAGTCGGACATACCCCAAGGGCTCCTGGACTGCGAGAGGGCACAGACCGGGCTGAGGGCCCCCCCGCCCCCGCTGAGTACACTAATTTCATGCACCGGGCCTCTAGTAATCCTACCTAATAAAAGAGTAATATGCTAATTGATCTACCTTCGCTACGGCCACAGCCAGTCAGGGCGCTATGCAAATTAACCCAGCAAAGATGGCAGCCCCCATGCGCTGCCCCACCCCCCCATTACTGAGGGACCCAGACGGTGGCTGGCGCGGGGGCTGCTACCGCTTGGATCGCGATCGCTGAGCAGGACCCGGGTGGCCGGCGGCGCGGGGCGGGGGTGATCGCTGAGCGGGACTCGGGCGGCCTGCTGCGCGGGGCGGGGGCGATCGCTGAGAGGGACCCGGGCGGCCGGCGGGGTGGGGCAGGGCAGCAGCAGCGCCCGCCCCGCGCCGCAGCTCCCATTGTGATCGCTGAGAGGAAAACTGGTCCTGGCAGGAAAACTGGTGCTGGCAGCCAGGTGAAGGAAGGTCTATTGCACGAATCTTTGTGCAGTGGGCCTCTAGTATATAAATAAGGACCCATGGACTATTCTGGCAACTTAAGTATCACTTTTTTTTTTGTGGTAAGGGGAATAAGATATGGGGAGTGGGCCCATTTATGTCACCATTTACTTCACATTTTTGTAGTTTTCCCTCTTGGGAGAAATATCCTAAGGATTCTGGTTGTGTTCTTGAGGTCCTCTTAAGTTTCCTCTGAACCCTTTGCTGGGTTCTCTGTCCTCCACCATCAGCTTTCCATGAGTGTAAAGCCTCTTTTTCTGCCTAGAATGGGCATAAGGTTTCTAGGGTAAAAGGCTGTAGAGGTCAGAGCACTTCTTTGAGACTTTTTTCAAACATTTTCAGATTCCTAGCCCCTTCAGATGGCTTCTGTATTCTGCATGTATATGGCTTTTCTAGTTCTGGGTGAGAATTCTAATCTCCAGTTAGCTTTTGCATCTCACCCAGAAGCAGAATTTCTTTCCTCCCCCAGTTTTTAAAAAAAATCTGGTTATTTGTCTACAGAATTTTCCAAAGTCTGAATTTTGTTGATTGCATCTATGTGGTATCATTTAATATGTTCTTGTGTCCTCTTTATTTCCTGTAAAGTGGTAGAAACATCTACTAGTAAAGGCTTGATCAGATTAATATCAGATAATTTTTGATCGGATAATTTTGTCAAGAGTACATGAATGATGATATATATACTTGTATTGTTAGGAGGCACTATTTTCCCCCTCTTTTTTTTTATTTAAATATATTTTATTGATTTTTTAATAAAGAGAGGAAAGGAGAGGGAGAGAAAGTTAGAAACATCGATGAGAGAGAAACATCAATCAGCTGTCTTCTGCATACCCCCTACTGGGGATGTGCCCGAAACCAAGGTACATGCCCTTGACCGGAATCGAACCTGGGACCTTTCAGTCCGCAGGCCGACGCTCTATCCACTGAGCCAAACCGGTTTCGGCTTTCCCCCTCTTTTTGCAGTATTAACTATCATTGGTGATCATTACCCAGTTCCATTAATTCCTTAGGCGTTGCAGAATGGTAATAGTCTTAAGTTTTTTATTTTTTTTATTTATTGCCTAGACTATGTTTATAAAATAATATCACTATCAACTCTTTGTTACCCTAAAAGTGTAGCATCACCTAGCATCCTTAAAAGGTGGTCAGAGAGGATTTTTGTTTTGTTAAGGATTATTATCAATTCATGGATATAAAGTTACTGTTGACCTTTGAACAACAAGGGTCTGAGGGGGTAGGCATAGTTAGAAGGACCCACCCTGGCACAGTTGAAAATCTGCCTCTAATTTAAATTGGCCCTCTACATAATTTAAATTGGCCCTCTGCATAATTTAAATTGGCCCTCTGCAGATACCCAACTTCGGATTGAAAATTGATTTGTTACTGTTTATTGTAGCTATTCTTATTGATGCTCAGATTGATCCATTTTGGCCAACAGGCCTATTCAAATAGGCTCCAGAGTGCTTTTGATAGGATTCTAAGGCCTTTAACAATTTCCTTGTTTTCCCTTGGGAAAAATCGTTTGAGACTCATCCATAATAATAAAAGCATAATATGCTAATTAGACCAGACAGCCAAACGACCTTCCAGATGTCCTTCTGGACGACCTTCTGGACGAAGCCGGGGCTGCGAGGGCCAAGGCAAGCCACCGTGGCTGTGAGGGCCGAGCCCCTTGCACAAATTTCGTGCATCGCGCCTCTAGTGTTGTTTATTTCTGATCCCAGACTTGGTATTAGCCAGTTCTCCAAGAAGTCCAGATTATTTTTAATGGGTATGGTATTTACAGATCATAGTCCTGAGTGTGAGTTCTCTTTTTAAAAATTATCTGTCCTATTATATGTGTTAATCTTTAAAATTGTGTTAAGCTTTGTCTTTTTGGAAGTAAATGAACTATAACTTTATAAATATACAGATTATTTTAAATTAAGTACTGTGACATTTATATTAACAGGATTGAAACAAAAATCTAGCTATATAGCCCTGCTGATGTGGCTCAGTACTATGAACCAGGAGGTCAGTTTGATTCTGGTCAGGGCACATGCCCATATTGTAGGCTTGCTCCCAGTAGGGGGCATGCAGGAGGCAGCAGATTGATGATTCTCTCTCATCATTGATGCTTCTATCTCTCTCTCCCTTTCCCTGAAATCAATAAAAAAAAAAATATATATATATATATAAAGAGTCCAATGCTTTAAAAAAAAATCTAGCTCTGTGGAAACAAGTGATGTCATCTTAATTATCATCCTAGGGTTCTGGAATTGTTAGCAGGCTCTTAGAGGCTGCCAGTATAAATTCTACAACAGTCAATATTATTGAGTAGGTTGTTAGCTGAGGCTGAATCTAGCCCAGTGGTTCTAAAACCCGACTTTACATCTGCATCACCTGAGATATTTTTAAAATATTAGGGCCTATACCAGGTCTTGAAAGAGGCCTGGTAATGGCATGCCTTTACGTTCTCAGCTGATTCTGTTATAGGCAGGCATTTGAAAGCTACTGGTTTGACCAATGGTGCTCTAAGCAACCAGTAATGATTTAAGTGGCTATTTTATCCTACGTTTCTACATTTTTCTGAAATGTTTTGTCTGAACGCGATATAAGAAGCAATAAGAGCAATATTTAAAGACCTATAGGCAGTTTTAAGTATCTTGTTTCCAAACATGCTTCTCACCAGTAATATTTAGATAAGCTTTGATTATTGGCTTTTGTTCTTTACTCTCTTATAAGATTCTCAGTTTTTTTAAAAAAGGTCTGATTCTTTGGTTTAAAAGTTCAGTCTAATGAGTTAACTTAGTGTGAGTTAATTTCTCCTGAAAAATGTACTGGTAGGCTTACATCTCATATTACTAGACATTTTTATGTTAAAAAATTTTGGAAAAGAAAATAATAATTATCCATAATCCCACCATCCTAGCACAACCATTTTATTTTTGAATATTCTTTTGTTATCAAATTTAGTCTATATGCAAACATTTTTACATAATCATGTCTAGCTGGAGTTAGCAAGCACCAGTCTCACAATTCTCATATAATCCTTTACTTTCTCAATTTCTCCAGTTAAATAAAAATTAAATGATATTAATTTTTATTTTAAATTATCATGTGTGTTCTGTTTTTGGAGCAAGGAAGGAAAAGTCACTATAATGTGTCTATTACTGATGAAATTGAAAAGTAGTACAAAACAGATTAACAAACCTTTAAAATTCCATTTTTAAAAATTTTAATCTTTTTTTGGCACTGCAATTATATTTTTATTTATTTTTTAAATATTTGTTTTTATTGATTTTTTTTATAGAGAGAAAAAGGGAGATGGGGAGAGAGAGAGAGAGAAATATTGATGAGAAAGAAAACATCTTTTGGCTGTCTCCTGCAAGCCCCTATTGGGGATTGAACTGTATCCTGGGCATGTGCCCTGACTGGGAAACCAACCAGCAACTTCTCGGTGCATGGGATGGCACTCAGTCAACTGAGGCACACCAGCTAGGGCTCATATTTTTAAAAATGTGGTTGGTGTAGCCCAGCCAGTGTGGCTCAGTGGTTGAGTGTGGACCTATGAACCGGGAGGTTGTGGTTCGATTTCTGCTTGAGGCATATGTCTGAGTTGTGGGCTCAATCCCTGGTGTGGGGTGTGCAGGAAGCAGTCAGTCAATGATCCTCTGTCATCATTGATGTTTCTATCTCTCCCTCTCTGAAATCAATTAAAAAAATCCTCTCTAATAAAATGGTAATATGCAAATTAACCATCACTCCACTACACAAGCCACGCCCACCAGCCAAGCCACACCCACCAGCCAATCAGGGCGAGTATGCAAATTAACCCCAATCCAAGATGGCTACAGCCACAGAGAGCAAGGTTTCCCAGGTAACAGAGTAAGCCAAGCTTTCTGCCAGCCGTTGCAGGCCTAAGCCTCCACTCAAGCTACAAAGTTTCAATTATAGAAGGTAAACAAATTCAAACAAATGGCGGCAGAATGGAGCTTGAGAGAGCAGGCCAGGGTTGCCGGTGGCAACAGGGGAAGCAAAGCTTTCCGCACACCCTGGCCGGGCTCACCCGCTTAAGGCTACAAAGTTTCAATTGTAGAAGGTGAATTAACTGCCACAGAAGTGGCTGCCGGAGCCCCAGGCTTGGCTCCGCTCCAGGCTACAAAGTTTCAATTGTAGAAGGAAAATAAATTCCAGATACCAGGGCCTCCCCTTGGGTTGCCAGGGGGCGTGGCCGGCCTGCAAACCACCACAGGCCCCTCGCTCAGGCCACCCCACACCCTAAGGGAACCCCCACCCTTATCTGTGACACCCTTCAGGGCAAACCAGCTGGCCCCCAACCATGCACCAGGCCTCTATCCTATCTAATAAAAGAATAATATACAGATTGATCATCACTGCAACACACAATATAGCTGCCCCCATGTGGTCAAAGATCCTGCCCCTATGTGGACACAAGATGGCCACCACAAGATGGCCAGCAGGAGAGGGCAGTTGGGAGGCACCCGGCCTGCAAGGGAGGGCAGTTGAGAGGGACCAGGCTTGCAAGGGAGGGCAGTTGGAGGTAATCAACCCTGCAGGAGAGGGCAGTTAGGGGTGACCAGGCTGGCAGAGGAGGGAAGTTGGGGGCAAACAGGCTGGCAGGAGAGCAGTTAAGCATCAACCAGGCTGGCAGCAGAGTGGTTAGGGGGTGATCAGGCTGGCAGGCAGAAGCGGTTAGGGGCAATTAGGAAGGCAGGCAGGCAAGCAGTTGGGAGCCAGCAGTCCTGGATTGTGAGAGGGATGTCCGACTGCCCGTTTAGGCCCGATCCAGGAGGGATGTCCGACTGCCCGTTTAGGCCCGATCCTGGATCGGGCCTAAACGGGCAGTTGGACATCGGGCCTAAACGGGCAGTTGGACATCCCTCCAGGAGTCCCAGATTGGAGAGGGTACAGGCTGGGCTGAGGGACAACCCCCCGCCGTGCATGAATTTCATGCACCGGGCTTCTAGTATATATATATATATCCTACATAATAAAATGGTAATATGTAAATTACCATCACTCCGCTACGCCCACGATTGGGCCAGCAGGAGGCGCAGGGGGCGGGACTCAGGGTGGCCGGGGTAGCTGATTGGGCCAGCAGGACGCTGAGCTGGCGCCGCGAGCTCAGCGTCTGCGCCATGGCTGCGCCGGAGGCTTTCGGAAGGCCTGGTGCACCAGCGGATAGACAGCCAGCTCCCCTGCGATCAAAAGCCAAAGTGGGGGAGCTGGCTGTCTGTCTGCTCCGGCACAAGGCCTTTCGAAAGCCTCCGCCGGAGGCTTTCGGAAGGCCTGGTGCACCAGCGGACAGCCAGCCAGCTGGTGCACCAGGTGCATGATTAAATCATGCACTGGGCCTCTAGTATATATATATAAATAAAATGTGGCTGGTATTGATATGAGTTGGCATTCTCTGAGCATGTATTACCTGATAAAAATCAGATAATTAGAAAATTATCAACCAACTTATTATTAATAGATGTTAAAATTTGTTATACCTTGAAAAAATTCACATTTTGACTTTCATAATTCACAATTCTAGACTTAGCAGTAATCCTTATGTACTAATAATTAGAAGGAAGTCCGAGTTCTAATCTCCCATTTTCTATTAGACAATTAGCATCTAGTTCCCAATTCAGAATGCTTGGGAAGTGATTGACCTAACTAGATACACATCTATCTACATTTATGCTAGAGAAGATTATATTAGATATAGGTGAAGTGATAAATTGGTACTACCAGGTACTTTAGGAATTAAATAGATTTGTGGTATGATATGGGACTAGCTATCATTTATAACAAAGATTCTTTGGGAAAATGCTTTTCAAGTTCCAAATACACTGAGATAGGAACATAACCTAATTATACATCATGAGCAGCATTGTTGTAAATTTTATTAATTTCTGTTAGTAAAATTGTATTCTTCCTCCTCACCTGCATCCCAGATTGGTTTTATAAATCCTCATAAATCTTAATTGAGCATTGAAATTAGAGAGATAATTTTTTTTACCAGTGTTAGCCTAAGAATTGATTCAGTTGTTTTTATTCATTTTAGGAAATCTACATTCTTCAATGTATTAACCAATAGTCAGGCTTCAGCAGAGAACTTCCCGTTCTGCACTATTGATCCCAATGAGAGCAGAGTACCTGTGCCAGATGAAAGGTTTGATTTTCTTTGCCAGTACCACAAACCAGTAAGGTAAGAAAATCTTTATGCCATTTTTTATTTGGTCGCCCTGTATAAACTGACTAAATATCTGTTAGTGATATATTTAAAATCATGTAGAAAGTTTTATTTCCCAAAATTAATATAGCAGTATAGTTTTGGGTTGCAAAGTAAAGCAGAGCGTGGACAAGGGTGAAGAAGGATACATCTGGTTGTTAACAATTACAGTTATTTTTTTCTGGGGAATATCAAGTAGAGAAAGTAACTAATCTTATATGATTTCATTTATGTAAAATTATACACATATGTGTATATTCATAGGAAAATGTATGCAATGAAGATAGAAAATTAATTGATGTTTATCTCTGGGTAATAGAATTTTAAGGTGATTTTTACTTCATTTCTTAAATTCCTCTGTATTTGAAATTTGTATAACAAGTATGAATTATTTCTTTAATTATAAAAAATAAGATAATACAGGTTTTTTGTAGGAGGTTCAAACAATATGGAAATGTATAAAGAGAGGAATAAAGGTCACCTATACTTTTACCTTGATATAATAAACTAGAGGCCCGTTGCACAAAGATTCATGCAAGAATAGGCCTTCCTTCCCCTGGCTGCCGGCACCGGTTTTCCTCCAGCAACCGGGACCCAGGCCTTCGCACTGGCTGCTGCCTTCTGCCTTCACTCTGGCCGGAGTCTTCACTCTGGCCGGAGCCTTCAGTCTTTGCTCTGACCAGAGTGCCGCTCCTGTAGCTCCCTCTGCCCCCACTCTCCCCCTCATAGCAGGCATCCTGCCCTGCCCGGCCGCTCCACACATGTGTATGCAAATTAAACCTGCCAGCTATGTTGGGTTAATTTGCATATCCACTCTTGATTGGCTGGTGGGCGTCATGGAGGTATGATCAATTTGCATATTTCTCTTTTATTAGTGTAGATACTTTGGAGGTATATTTTTCCATTTTCCCCTGAATGTGCACATGTACTTACAGAAATAGGATACTTTTTTACTTGGGGTATTATTAATCTTTTTCTAGATTAAAAAACATGAAATAAACCATAATTGTTATATAAATATACACTATCTTTCCTTTTATTGAGAATTTAGTTTGATTTTAGCTTTACATTATTTTGAATAAATCCCAAGTTTTTGTCTCCAGCTCTGAATTCTGCTGAACTCTAGACATGTATCTAACTGCCTTCTTGATATTGACACTTGGGTGACTAATATAGGTGCCTCATATTTGACATATCCAAAATGGACCTCTTGATTTCACTCTGCCTGTGTCACAATAGTTCTTCCTCAAGACATTTATAATTCATTAAGTGGCACTATTATTTTTCTAGTTGCTCAAGTCTAAACTCAAGATTTATCCTTGATTCCTCTTTTTTCTCCCCTACATTCAATCTATCAGTAATTCCTATGAGTTCTAACTACAAAATATATACCAAATTCATTTACTTCTCCAACTTCCATCCACTAGTTTTAGCATTAATTGATTTCATTTATTTATTTATTTATTTATTATTTTTTTTTAATTAAGGAATTATATGTATACATATCTTACCATTGCCCCCCCACCCCACTCCCATACAATGCCCTCACCCCCCCAGAGTTTTGTGTCCATTGGTTATGCTTATATGCTTGCATACAAGTCCTTCGGTTGATCTCTTATCTCCCCCACCTCTCCCTAACCTTCCCACTGTAATTTGACCTTCTGTTTGATGCTTTACTGTCTCTGTATCTATCTTTTTGTTCAACAGCTTATAATTTTCTTTATTATCCATAGATGAGTGAGATCATGTGGTATTTTTCTTTCATGGACTGGCTTATTTCACTTAGCATGATGTTCTCCAATTCCATCCAGGTTGCTGCAAATGGTAGGAATTCCTTCTTTTTTATGGCAGCATAGTATTCCATTGTGTAGATGTACCATAGTTTTCTGATCCAGTCATCTGCTGATGGGCACCTAGGCTGTTTCCAAATCTTTGCTATTGTAAATTGTGCTGCTATGAACATAGGGGTGCATACTAGTATATCCTTTCTAATTGGTGTTTCCAGTTTCTTAGGATATATATCCTAGGAGTGGGATTACTGGGTCAAAGGGAAGTTCCATCTTTAATTTTTGAGGAAACTCCATACTGTTCTCCACAGTGGCTGCACCAGTCTGCATTCCCACCAGCAGTGCAAGGGGGTTCCTTTTTCTCCACATCCTCTCCAGCACTTGTCGTTTGTTGATTTGTTGATGATAGCCATTCTGACAGGTGTGAGATGGTACCTCATTGTTGTTTTGATTTGCATCTCTCAGATGATTAGTGACTTTGAGCATGTTTTCATATGTCTCTTGGCCTTCTGTCTTCTTTCGAAAGATGTCTATTTAGGTCTGTTGCCCATTTTTTTATTGGATCATTTATCTTCCTTTTATTAAGTTGTATAAGCTGCCTGTAGATGTTGGAGATTAAACCTTTATCAGTGATAACATTTGCAAATATGTTCTCCCATACAGTGGGATTTCTTGTTGTTTTGTTAATAGTTTCTTTCATTAATTGATTTTTTGATTATTACTCTGATGATTGTCACATAGTGATTTTGTAATTCTATAATTTCTTCTTCATTTATTAGTTGGCATTCATTCTATAAGGAAGTGCTTTCTTCTCTTTATTTATTCATATCAGTGTTAATCAGTTACAACCTATCACAGTCATTGAGCTCAAATTTTAAGGTGACTTTGGTATCCTTTTTATTTTTAAATGATTTCAAATTTATATAAACCTGCAGAATTACACTTAGAATGCTTATATACCCTTCATGTAAATTTCTCCAAACCTTTGAGAATAAAGTCACAGACTTGATGCCACATTGCACTTCAGTTCTTCAGTTTGTATTTATGAAATACAGACACTCTTCTACATAACCACAGTATATCCATCAAAATCTGGACATTAACATTGATCGAATATTACCATCTTAATTCACCAGTTCCATTTAGATTTCTCCAGTTGTCCCAATAATGTGCTTTATAATGTAGCCAATCTCTTGATCCTAATGGGTTGTCTCCCGATTTGGACCCTGGATAGAGCCCTAGCTACTATTGCACTGCCTTCTCTCTCCATTCTGTCTCTCTCCTTGAGTGGGCCCTTGCCATTGCCAGACTATGATCATGTGACATGGCTGAAAATTTTCAGAAACATGAAGAGAATAATTTTTAAGCTCTTGGACTTAAAATTTGTTGAAATTTTAGGCAATGAGGGAATTAATTTCTTAAAATTTCCCCTGGCTTTCCCTTTAGTAATGAACATTGACTAAATACCTTTATGGATTTTGGCCTCTGTGGTCAAGCAAATAAAAAATTGACAGTGATTCAAACTATTTTTTCTTACTACCCAAAACTTTTCTTTTATATTGTGAGATTTTAGTTTTTTGTTCTTTTTTTAATCTTCACCTGAGGATATGTTTTTATTGATTTTTTAGAGAGAGGAACAGAGAAACACTGATCAGTTGCCTTCCATATATACCCTGACCAGGGATTGAACCTGCAACCTAGGTATATGCCCTGACTGGGAGTTGAACTTTCAACCTTTAGGTGTATGGGATGACGTTCCAAACAACTGAGCCACCTGGCCAGGGCTTAGATTTTTTTGATGAAGGAATATCCTATTCAACCTGTTTCTATTGAAGTAAAACATATAAATATTTTTAGTATTCTGCGTTCATTATATTATAGTGATTAAAAAGATTTTTAGCCTTATTGTTTTAGTCTCAAGAAAGTTTAATAAGAACATATTTTTCTCAAATAGTCATGAAATTATCTGTATAGTCATCAAATATCCTTGAATTAGTACTTAAGCTTTTTTTTAAACACATTTTTACTAGAGGCCCAGTGCACAAATTTGTGCACCAGTGGAGTCCCTCAGCCTGGCCTGCGGGATCAGGTTACATCCTCCAAAGGGTCCTGGATTGTGAGAGGGTGCAGGCCAGGCCGAGGGACACAGGAGGTTGGCCAGCTGGGCAGGGACCGCAGGAGGGCTCCAGGGCATGTCTGGCCCATCTTGCTCAATCCTTATCGGCCGGACCTCAGCAGCAAGCTAACCTACCAGTCAGAGCATCTGTCCCCTAGTGGTCAGTGTATGTCATAGCAACTGGTCGACTGGTCAACCAGTTGACTGTCTGCCCCCTGGTGGTCAGTGCACGTCATAGCGAGCGGTTGAGCGGCTTTAGCATATCATTAGCATAATATGCTTTGATTGGTTGAACAGATGACTGGACACTTAGCATGTTAGGCTTTTATTATATAGGATTGATTTCAGAGAGGAAAGGAAAGGGAGAGAGAGATAAAAACATCAATGATGAGAGAGAATCATTGATTGGCTGCCTCCTGCACATCCCCTACTGGGGATTGAGCCCACAACCCAGGCATGTGCCCTTGACCGGAATCGAATCCGGGACCCTTCAATCCGCAGGCTGACACTCTATCCACTGAGCCAAACCGGCTAGGGCCAGTTTTTTTTTTAGATGTTGTGTTACTAGTTTAAACCTTAAATCTAGAATCAGAATTAAGAAACTAATTTTCATTATAAAATAGAATCTTAGAGCTATAGATTGTCCTGTTTAGTTTCCTTATAAAAGGAAGCCCAGAAAGGTGAAATGATTTGCTCAAGGCTACATGTAGTTAATGTCAACCAGGAGTAGAGCCCAAGGCTTCTCATTTCAAATTCAGTGCTTTTTCACTCATATCTATGCTTCTGAACTTTATATTTATCATATGGGTGGTTTTAGTAGTTAGAAATATCACTTAGGATGAGTTTGGTTGTACTTCGCATATTGACTTCAACATATCCTATGTAATAAAAGGCTAATATACAAATAGACCAAACGGCGGAACAACCGAACAACCAAACAACCGGTTGCTATAACGTGCGCTGACCACAAGGGGCGCGCGCGGAACATGGCGGGGGTTGGCCGCAGTGGTATGGTGGAGCTGGTGAGTGGGGGCGCCAGACCAAGGTGGGGCGCCGGTCGCTGTCATCTGGTGAGCCTCTGGTGGTTACTGAAAATTCTTTGCTCTTGCGTGCTGCGGTCCTGCTTAGTGCTCACACCTGATGCCGACACCGGCCCCGCTCGCACTCGCTGCTGGTGCCAGGGCCTCCACTCGTATCCACTGCCAACACCGGCCCCGCTCGCACCCGCAGCCAGTGCTGCCGCTTGCACCCGCTGCTGGTTTCTGGTGTCAGTCTTGATTGCTCGGAACCGTCAGCAGGTGCGAGTGGTGGCTGCCGGCCTTGATCACCCCTGAGGGCTTCTCCACCTCCCCCTGCTCTTTTTTTTTATTTTTATAAATATATTTTATTGATTTTTTTACAGAGAGGAAGGGAGAGGGATAGAGAGTTAGAAACATCAATGAGAGAGAAACATTGATCAGCTGCCTCCTGCACACCCCCCATTGGGAATGTGCCCGCAACCAAGGTACGTGTCCTTGACTGGGACCCTTCAGTCTGCAGGCTGATGCTCTATCCACTGAGCCAAACCGGTTTCGGCCTCCCCCTGCTCTTAAGGAGTGATCGGGGCAGCAGCCGCTGCTCGCACCTGCTGACGGCACTGGCCCCACTTGCACCCACTGCTGGCGCCAGCCCCAATTGCTTTGTGCCGTCAGCGGGTGCAAGCGGGGCTGGTGCTGTCAGTGTGTGGGAGTGGCAGCGGCAGGAGCAGGGCTGCTGGCATACGGGACTGGGGGCCACAGCAGGAGGGGCTGGGCAGGGGCGTGGAGGATGGGCCGAGACCCGGCCCTGTGTCCACTGCAGCCTCGTGGCCCACAGTTCCTTTCAAGGTGCACGAATTCGTGCACTGGGCCCCTAGTTGTCTTATAATAGGTAGCATGATGTTTAGTGTTGGTTTCAGCAGCTCAATTGTGTTGAATTAGTGTCTTTTCTCTTTCCATTTTACTTTCTTTATCAGCTTGATCATAAGATTGCTTTCTCCTTGTGGTCACAGGCTGTTTCTCAAATCTTGGAATTGGATACTTTCTCATCCATGTTCATTCAGAGTGAAGGAGGAGGGCTTTGCTTCTAGAAGCTCTTTCAGAAGACTCATGAGCCAGAACACTGCTAAGCCCCTTTGGCAAACCTCCTTAAGTCTTTCTAGGCAAATGGGGCGAGGTGAAGGTCTTAGAATCATTAATCATGCCTAGGGGAGGAGATTAAACTGCCTGGTATAGGCCTAAAGTATATGCCACCCTTTTAGAGGTAGGGGTAGAGCCACCTTCTCCAAAGCTCTGGGATACCTTGGGGAAGTATGGCTAGCGAAATGAACATCAATCTAGTTACCAAGAGAAGGGGCAAAGGATTCTGGGAGGCAACCACAATATCCAACAAAACAAAAACTAACCACATTTTGTGTGTATTTCCTGTGGATTTGCTGATAACGATTGCCAAGTAATTACTATCTGTATAAAAATTTTTTATGGAACAATTACTTTTAAAGGATTCATTTTCCATGCAGATAATAGGGAAGTATTTTGTGGAACTTTCATGTTGTATTTTATCATATGGTGAAACTGACATTCTAAAAAATGAATACTCCTTTAAAAATTGACAGAGAAGACATACATACATACATACATACATACACCTCTAGCACACACCTTTGTCATATGATGTTAAAAACTATTTACTCATATACCTTAATTTCCATTTCTACATGGCTGATTGATTTTTCTAACTTGGTTTCTGATTTGTGTTAACTGTGCCTTTACTTTGAGCAAAGCAAAGGTTATTTTGTATATATGTTTAATTCGGTTGCTGTTGTAACAACTGGATTATTACTATGATGATAACTGGATCACATCATTACGTGCAGTTTTGGGCTATATAATCTATATGGTGATTAAATCCTGTGTTTGAATCCCCACAACTGGTTTCTTAACTTCTCTAAGGCTTAATTTCCTCATCTGTAAAGTAGGCTTAATAAATAACACCTACCTGATAAAATTGTTTTGAACATTGAAATGATAATGCATGTAAAGCATTTAGTCCAATGCCTGACACAAGGTACATTGGCTTATTCTATGATGATTGATTACCTTGCATTGAATCACTGTACTCTTTAAATGTTCTCTACTGCGTGTGTGTCTGTGTGTGTGTGCGCACGCGCATGTGCATGTGCAGGTGTATGTGCCAATTAGAATAGGATAATATGTTTTAATCTTTAGAGACACAATAAAAACAGCTACTCTGCTTTATAACACTTTCCTAGGTAAGAAAGTCCTAATGTACTAAAAGATTATTTCTTTTTTGTTTTGTTTTGTTTTTGTTACTTATTTACTAAATCATTATTAAGAGTCTTCTAAACATTATTTTAGAAAGGAAAGAATTAGGCCCTGGCCAGGTAGCTTAATAGGGTAGAATGTCACCCCAATACACCAAGCTTGTGGGTTCACTCTCTAGTCAGGGCATATACAAGAAGCAACCAATGAATGTATAGGTAGTGGAATAGCAGATTGATATTTCTATCTCTCTTTCTCTTCCTTACCCTCTCTCTCAAATCAATAAACAAGAAATTAAAAAAGAAAAGAAATACTTAATTCATGTAAAATGTTTGGGAACTCTATTTGGTTAATTAATAGGTTTCTTTTTAAAAAAATATAATTTTGTTGATTTTTTTTTTCTTTTTTAGAGAGAGAGAGAGGAAGGAGAGGGAGAGAGAAAGAGAAACATTGATGTGAGAGCAGAACATCAATTGGCTGCTGCCTGTACACCCCCTTCTGGGGCTGGAGCCTGCAACCCAGGCATATACCTGACCGGGGATTGAACCAGCAACCGTTTGGTGCGTGGGATGATGCCTAACCAACTGAGCCATACCTGCCAGCGCAATAATAAGTAGGTTCTTAATACTGTTTTACAATAAAACCATCTTTCTTTTTTTTTCTCAGTAAAATTCCTGCCTTTCTAAATGTAGTGGATATTGCTGGTCTTGTAAAAGGAGCTCACAATGGACAAGGCCTGGGAAATGCCTTTTTATCTCATATTAGTGCCTGTGATGGAATCTTTCATCTAACACGTAAGTACAATTGCTTATATACTTGATTGATTTCATTATGATCAATGTTTTCTTTCCATTATTGCTCAAATAAAATTAGAAATGACTGTTTAATAGAAGATTTGCTTTACTTCACAGGATGAATTGTGGATTCATCTGTTAATTGTGATCTAATGTTATTTAGTATAATCTCCATATGAGAGTGCTTATTCCATAGCAAGTATATGATGTGTTGATATTTATTCTAATTTAATATTGTCCCCTATTTTGGATTAGATTCATTGAGAAGTTTTTATGTAGAAGTAATTTTGTTAATTTAGAGGCATTTTGAAATTTTCTTAACTTGTCGAACTTTTATGCATTCTTGCTTTTCTATGTGCCGAGAAGACAGAATTGATAGAGGAGGGGATTCCATTATTTCAGAGGAGAGAGGGGTGCCAGGTTATTAATTAGAGATGAGAAGATTAAGGAGACAGGGATATAAGGTGGAGACAAAACAGGTAGAACTATGTGTTGGCTTGTGTTCTTTTGATCACTAAAGTGAGCTAAATGCATATATTAAGTAATAGAAAGGTTTTGGTTAAGGCTCAAGTTAAGGCTGCACGTTAGGTAATAGTATTATAATGAGAAAATTAATGCAAGCAAAGGAAACAAATTAGAGGTAGGGGCCAGCTGTGGTCTGGCTTAGTGGTTTTGTTTGTTACTGGTCCTTGACTATATACCTATAGCAGTTGAAAATGAACATCTAGAAATAGATATGTCATTTGACTCATTTTTTTGTCATTTGGATTTAATAAAATAGTGCTAGTTTTTAGAAAAAAAATTCACTTGCCTAGTAATTCATTTTTATTGTATTTTACAAAAGCCCGCCACTAGTAGTTTGAGAAGCACTGATCTGGGTAACTTCACCTTGGATAAAGGAATGGAGACATCTTCTGGAAGGGTTGTGGTACAGGCAAAGAATAAGGTTATGGGTGGGGTGTAGATGGTGGAAATTTTGTTATATAGAGTAATGTACATTGGCGAGAACCTCTGATTTTCTGACAGATTGTTTTTTTCATTGGTTCTGGTGACTCATATGAGAGTTTCAAAGAGAGGAGGGTGGAATCAAGTGTGACTCCTGGGTTTCTGGGCTGGGCCAGTGGAATTATTTTTGATGTTATTTACTGAGATATTAAATATAGAAGAAGCAGCAAGACTTGGGAGAGAGTTGATAAGTTCAGTTTGGACAGTTTTTTTGAATTTGTATACCTAGGACATCCATATAGGAGATGTCTATAAGGAAGTAGGATTGATAGGGCAGGTGTGACAGGAATATGGGGGCAAGGAAACAGAAGGTTTGGGTGTGAGCATGATTAAACTGACAGGTAGAGTTGAACTTAACACAGGGTAGTGTAAATAGGAGAGGACTGAAAGGTGGAAGGCTCATTGATATGATTTCCTGATGAGCTTCAAGAAAAGATATGTGTATAAAGGGGGTATGTGGTTAGAGATGGATATTTGACTTAAATTTTCAAGATCTGGAGCAATTTAGGATGATGGTAAGATCCTGATAATGGCCTGAAACCATTAATAAATGTAACCAAATCTTTGGTTTTATTGTCTTTTGTATAATATTTATCTGACTTGTTTTCCTAACTCTCAGGGGGGAAATGAATTTGTTTAGGATTATACATACTTCATTGTATTTCAGTCAGGCTAAAGGTATTGTTAAGAAAGGAAAAAAATATTGCTAAAAAAGGAACAAAAATAGATCCAGAGACAGAGAAGCATGGAACAGACTAGTGAATCTCAGAGGGAAGGTATGGGTGGAGAGAGATTAACCAGAGAAGTTATGCATACTAGAGGCACTGTGCGCAAATTTGTGCATGGGTGGGGTCCCTTGGCCTGGCTGGTGATCAGGGCCGCGGAAGGTTGGCTGGCGGGGGGGAGGGAACATGGGAGGTTCACTGGCTGGAGGGGGGGACCGCGGGAGGTTGGCCGGCTGGAGGGGGGGAGGAGCCACAGGAGGTTGGCCGGCCAAGGGGAGGGGCGAGGGGGAGGGACCATGGGAGGTTGACCAGCGGCCCCGATTGGGGTCATCGGGGCGGCTGACCAGAGGGAGGGACCCCGAGAAGTTGGCTGGCCATGGGAGGTTGGCTGTGGGAGCGCACTGACCACCAGGGGCAGCTCCTGTATTGAGCGTTTGCCCCCTGGTGGCCAGTGTGCATCATAGTGACCGGTCGACCAGTTGTTCGGTTGTTCAGTCGCTTAGGCTTTTATATATATAGATATGCATAGCCCATGGACACAGACATATAATAGTATGGTGAAGGCCTGAGTGGGAATGGGTACAGGGTAGAGAGGGTCAATGGGGGACAAAAGGGGACATCTGTAATACTTTCAACAATAAAGATACATTTAAAAAAAAGAAAATAAGAATCTGTGATTGCAATATAAATAAATATCATCAATATGGGAAAAAAGAGTCTGTGGTTGGTCTGTGGCAAATTGGGAAAAGACAAGTTGTAAGAACAACCAAAGCACATTCCCAGAAATATCAACTAAGCAAGACAAGTACTCCCCTGGTACAATTCCTGAGTGTTCAGACAGAGTATACAGTTGTCCAATATCCATTCTCTCCTTTCCAGGTAACAGAATTCCTAACTGAACATATGGCCATCACAATATTAATGTCTTCAATTTTTATTTTTTGAATAATTTTAGATAGGTTATACATTGGAAAAGATAAAACATTTACACAGTTACAAAAGAAAATTGATACAATATTGGAGTACCCATTGTGAAATCTTGTTCCTACCCACATTTTGATTCCTCTGTTTTGCTCTCATAAGTGATAGCACTTACTTGTTGAAAATATTTTTATCAGTCTTTTCCTTAGATATCTATCTTATATACTTTTATTCTTAGAAAGTTTTTATCCTCCACATAATCAGGTAAATATTCACAACTGTTTAAATTTATTTTTCTTTATTTTTTATTGAGATATAAATAGTGAAGTGCATAAAACTCACAAATCTGAAGCATACAGCTGGATGCATTTGTACGCATGTGTACATTTGTGTAATCACCATGTAGATCAAGATAGAGAACATTTCTGTCACACTTCTCAATCAGCCCCCACTCAGGGTAATCACTATTCTGGTTTATATTATCATTGATTAGTTTTCCTTATTGTTGAACTTCATATAAACATAATCATACGTTCTATATTCTTTTGTGCACTCTTCATTTCAACATAATGATGATGAGAATCATCCCTATTGTGTATGCTGGTATTGATAATTTGTATTTTGTGAAATTAGAAATTTGGATTTTATTCATTTTATGGCTGATATGCAGGATTATGCTGCTTAGTTAACAGAGTTGATGTTCTAGCAACTATATATCAACACTCTGAATGGATTTGAGTGAGAAGAAATTTGGGGCAAAAAGAACAGCCAGGAGGTTCTTGTAGCATTTCGTGGAGGAAATAATGAGAGCTCGGATTTTGTAAAAATGTTTGTGGCAGTCAAAGGGAAAAACAAATTTGAGAGTCATTGTAAAGAAGGGATAGGCTTTTCTTATCCTATCTAATAAAAGAGTAATATGCAAATTGACCATACCTCTGCTACACACACCAGCCAATCAGGAGCGAGTATGCAAATTAACCCAACCAAGATGGCTGCGGCCACAGAGCGAGCAGGAGGTTTGGGTTTCCCCGGCAATGGAGGAAGCCAAGCTTCCTGCACACCCTGGCCGGCCCAGGCCTCCACTCAAGGCTACAAAGTTTCAATTATAGAAGATAAATAAATCCCAACAAAAATGGCTGCGGCCACGGAGAGAGCAGGAAGTTTGGGTTTCCCCGGCGATGGAGGAAGCAAAGCTTCCCGCAGCCCTGGTCTCTGCCCAAGGCTACAAAGTTTCAATTATAGAAGATAAATAAATCCCAGATACCAGGGCCTCCGCTTGGGTCGCCGGGGGGCGTGGCTGGCCTGCAAACCACCACAGGCCCCTCGCCCAGGCCACCCCATGCCCCAAGGTGCCCCCCACCCTGATCTGGGACACCCTTCAGGGCAAACCAGCTGGCCCCCACCCGTGCACCAGGCCTCTAGCCTATCTAATAAAAGAGTAATATGCAAATTGACCATCACTCCAACACACAAGATGGCTGCCCCCATGTGGTCAAAGATCCTGCTCCCATGTGGACACAAGATGGTCACCACAAGATGGCCAGCAGGGGAGGGCAGTTGGGAGGGACCAGGCCTGCAAGGGAAGGCAGTTGGGGGCGATTAAGCCTGCAGGGGAGGGCAGTTAGGGGCAATCAGGCCTGCAGGGGAGGGCAGTTAGGGGCAATCAGGCTGGCAGGGGAGCAGTTAGGCATCAATCAGGCTGTCAGGGGAGTAGTTAGGGGGTGATCAGGCTGGCAGGCAGAAGCGATTAGGGGCAATCAGGAAGGCAGGCAGGCGAGCAGTTGGGAGCCAGCGGTCCTGGATTGTGAGAGGGATGTCCGACTGCCCGTTTAGGCCCGATTCCACCAGGATCGGGTCTAAACAGGCAGTCGGACATCCCTCGAGGGGTCCCAGATTGGAGAGGGTGCAGGCTGGGCTGAGGGACACACCCCCTGTGCACGAATTTTGTGCACCTGGCCTCTAGTATCTCTTATAAACATGATAGGCTTTTCTTACATCTCTTATAAACATCTCTTATTCTCCTCAAATAAGACTGCCAAAGATTTAATACAGAATAGGGAAATAACAACCGTTATAAGCACCGCTCCTGTAGCTCCCTCCGCCTCCCGGCCTCCCATTCATAGCAGGCGTCCAGCCCTGCCTGGCCACTCTGTGCCTGCAGGCATGCTGCCCAGAGGCTTGGAGCGGCTGGGGGATGGGGCTGCCGTCATCTTTGTCAGGGTAATTTGCATACTCACTCCTGATTGGCTGGTGGGTGTATCGAAGTGACAGTCAGTTTGCATGTTTCTCTTTTACTAGTGTAGACTAGAGGCCCAGTGCACAAAATTCATGCACGGGTAGGGTCCCTAGGCCTGTCCAGCAATCAGGGCTGATCTGTGGGGCTACCAGCAGGGTGATCAGGGGGCCCCCGCTGGCACCCGCCTTGGATGGCCTGGCGCTGCCTGCTTGCCGGCCCACCCTCCGCCGCTGCTGCCAGTCGCCTCCCTCTGTGGGGCGATCTGGGGGCCCCCGCTGGCACCTGCCTTGGCTGGCCTGGGGCCTGTGGGCTGGGGGCAGCTCCTGCGTTGAGTGTCTTCCCCCTGGTGGTCAGTTCACATCATAGTGATCGGTCATTCCACCTGTCATTCTGCCATTCGGTCGATTTGCATATTAGGTTTTAATTATATAGGATAATTATAATTATGTATAGTTGTAGAAAACAGAATTTCAAATATAATTTGATTATTTTCAGCTAAGTTGGTGTGTGTATGCACATGTGTGTTAATGTAGGTGGGATGGTGGTGGTAATGGTGGGAGTATGGGATATATGGCCCTGTTTTTTCCTGAGTTGTATTCTAGTTAGCTTTTTAAAGTTAAATTTTCTGCCTTTGAATTTATTTTAAACATTTGTGTGAACTTCAGTTGCATTTATTATTTTGCTGTGTTGACTTCTAAAAGGAATTTGAACTCTCTTACAATAAAATACATTAAAATAACAGGAAAATGATAAAGGTGCATAATGAAGAGAGATTAAAAGGAGTGGAGTGAATGGATAGTCAGGAGCCTAAGTACACAGTAACACATAACCCATACCAAATAAAATTGTTAAAATTGAGAATAAACCTTTCTACTGAGCATCGTGGCAGCCAAGGCAAAGAGAATAAAATATGGGTTGTCTCATTTCGTATATATTTGATATCTATCAGATGAGATAACCCTTTTTTAGCTCTGAATTGAAATTTATTGCATTTTTGTAGGAGAGGCCTGAGGCACAGCCCAGTGTATAGTGTTTTCTGTTAGCTTGCATAAAAGGCAGTAATTTGGAAGCAATCTTTTACTCCTCTTATAATACTTAATAAAAACAGAGGGCATAGAGTTAGTGTAGGTATTTCTCTCTTTCCGCGTCCAGCGTGGCTAGAGAGCTGGTCCAGTTCCTGAGTAGGGGCGGCTGGGGATTGAGAAATAAAAGAAAGAGACAAGACACAAAATAGAAGGAAAAAGCTGGGAAGTGGGGTGGGACCACTGCTCTCTTCTGCTGGAGAGACAATGACCCAGAGCCAATCTAGTGAGTTTATTTTATATCCCAAATACCAGGAAGTTTCACCAAAAGGTCAAGACAAAAGGAGATTATTTGCATTCTTGAGTAGGCCTGGGCATTCCTGGTGCTTGACTGGATTTACATATCAAAGTCCCACTACCCAACACCTGGGCAAAGGTAAGAGTCAGTGCTGTTAACACATCTGCCTTTTTGGTAAGATGTGTATCCAAGATGCAGCTTTGCCTGTCGCCTTGGGTTCAGCTGACAATAATTAAAGAAATGCCCATGTGCCTTTCCAGGTGCTGTCTACAAGTTAGATTTTTTTTTTTCCTGAAGTACTTATCTTTTCTGGAGTATTTACCTATATGGTTATACAGTAGTATGCATTTGTAGCTCCAGTTTATACAGGGGATAAGGTAACTATGCAGTTAGCATGTTTTTAAGCTACTTTTTCTGGGTATGAACAGGCTTTGGCAGTTATGGCACAGCAATATTAACATTAGCGTGTATCTGAATAGTTAGCATTTTATTTTGATTTCTAGAAGAAGGGAAATGATTATTAAGCAACTGGTAAATGTTAGGTACTATGGTAGATTCTTTCGAATATATTTTTCTGTTTAATCTTAACATTCTGCAGGATTGTTGTTATCCTAGTTGTACAGATGAGGATATTGAGAGAGAAAGGTTAAGTGGTTTTCCTAGGGTACATAGCTAGTAAATTGGGAGCCTATCTTTCTTTTTTAAAGTTCTTTCTCGGAGTAGACCAAGATGGCGGCAAAGTTAAGCAACTAAACTGCCACCTCGTACAATTTCAAAAATACAACTAACAAACAAAACATGTACCACCCAGAACCACGGGAAAGCTGACTGAGTGGTAGATTTACAACTAAGAAGAGAAGGGAGTGCAAACGCGGGAGAGCTGAGGTACGGAGACGCGCGCGAAGCGGGCTGGTGGTGGGCGACTGGGCGCGCGGCTTTTCTTCAAACCGAAGGGAGACAAACTCCCGATCACTCTGAACTCCAGTTTCTGGGGACACGCGGGGGACCCAGACGCCTACGGGGAGAAGCTGGACTCTCGGCCATCGGTCGGAGAGTAAGAGTGACTTTTCTCAGAGGTGCGCCCAGCAATCAGGGTTTGCTGCGCTGGAGCGCAGGACACGGGGACTTGGAAACGTGGAAAGGCAGAGATGGCTGAAGGCAGCCATGGCCGTTGGCCACGCCCCAGCCTAGTGACGCCCTGAGACCCTGCCCCACCCTGAGACCCCACCCTGCACATTCTACAAACCTGCCCAGGCTCCACACAGCGGCTTTTACATATAAATGGCCTGTTCTGTGGCAGCTCAACCAAATTAACTGCAGCTCCAGTCAGACTGCTCCAAAATCGCCCAGGCAAAGAGGAGAAAACTGTAGCTCTTGCTGTAGCTCCTGCTGGGAGGCCTCAGACCTGCACCCCATTGGAGATCCAGACACTAGGGTATCGAGTGGTCGGTGTGGACGACACCAGATTTCAACCACTCTCATAAGGGACACATTCAAGAGGCAGACTCAGTGAGCACCAAAGCCCTTTGTGTCTCCAGCACAGCAATTCTTCCGTTATAAACACAGCAGGTCCTCACAGCCAATTGGCCTGGAGGTCAATTCCTCCCAGTGTACCAACAGCAATCAAGGCTTTTAACTACACCAAGACTTTCCACTCAGCCCACAAAGGGGTGTACCAAGAGCGACCACCTAGGGTGATTGGGGAAGCTGAGCTACCGGCCCCTATAGGTCACTGACCACACAAAGCCACTCCATCAACACAGGGAGGCAGCCAAAATGCGGAGACACCGAAGTATGTCACGAGTAGGAGAGATGGAGGAAAGCAAACTAATGGACGACACAGTGTTCAGAACCACATTTATAAGGTTACTCAAGAATCTTCTAAAAACCGCTGAGAAACTTGAAGAGACCTTCAAGGACCTTAATGAGAATACAAAAAAAATGGAAAAGGACCAGTCAGAAATTATGCATACACTGTCTGAAATAAAGAATATACAGACACTCAACTGTAGACCACCGTACCCGAAGAGTCAAACCAACGATCTGGAATATGAGGAAGCAAAAAACACCCAACCAGAGAGGCGGAAAGAAAGAAGAATACAAAAGTGTGAGGATAGTGTAAGGAGCCTCTGGGATGGCTTTAAGCGTACCAATATCCGAATTTTGGGGGTGCCAGAAGAAGAGAGAGAGCAAGATACTGAAAACCTATTTGAAGAAATAATGACAGAAAACTTCCCTCACCTGGTGAAAGAAATAGACTTACAAGTTTAGGAAGCGCACAGAACCCCAAACAAGAGGAATCCAAAGAGGACCACACCAAGACACATCATAATTAAAATGCCAAGAGCAAAAGACAAAGAGAGAATCTTACAAGCAGCAAGAGAAAAACAGTTAGTTACCTACAAGGGAGCACCCATACGATTGTCAGCTGATTTCTCAACAGAAACTATGCAGGCCAGATGGGAATGGCAAGAAATATTCAAAGTGATGAAGAGCAAGAACCTACAACCAAGACTACTCTACCCAGCAAAGTTATCATTCAGAATTGAAGGGCAGATAAAGAGCTTCACAGATAAGAAAAAGCTAAAGGAGTTCATCACCACCAAACCAGTATTATATGAAATGCTGAAAGGTATTCTTTAAAAAGAGGAAAAAGAAGAAAAAAGTAAAGATAAAAATTATGAACAACAAATACATATCTATCAACAAGTGATCCTAAAAATCAAGTGAATTAAAAATATGAGGAACAGAATAAACTGGTGAACATAATAGAATCAGAGGCATAGAATGGGAGTGGATTGATAATTCTCAGGGTGAAAGGGATGTCTGTGTGGGGGGTATGGGAAGAGACTGGACAAAAATTATACACCTATGGATAAGGACCACGGCTGGGAGGTAAGGGCAGAGGTGGGGTGGGAACCGGGTGGTGGGGAGGTATGGGGGGAGAAAAGGAGAAACAATTGTAATAATCTAAACAATAAAGATTTATTTTAAAAAAATAAAATAAAATAAAGTTCTTTCTCTTTCCAGTCTTCCCACCATACTACACTGCTTTTGCACATTTTTAAATTGGAATATGTAGCATGTTTATGATTCGTGTGTGTGTGTGAGAGAGAGAGAGAGAGAGATAAGAGAGAGAGAGAGAGAGAGAGAGAGAGAGAGAGAGGCAGAGGCAGAGGCAGGAGGAAGGGGGGGGGGAGAATTAAAATTCTTGGTGTACATTGTTTTTCAGAGAATACCTGCTGTGTACAATAGTGGCCTATGAGGCGTATCAGGAGAAATTTCTGAAGAGACAGGTGCTGTATAATGATTTTAAAGAATTAGGTTATAGTTTTTGTTCTTTTGTTGCCATCAAATATTTATTGAGCACTTATTATGTGCTAGGTGTGCTAATTGCTTTATGTGAGGAATTTTACTTAATTCTCAGAAAATATCAGAAGTGGTTTGAGAGAGGTTAGGAAATTTGTCCAAAATTATACAAGTGGTAAATGGTATAGTCAGGAGTAGTATCATTCAGGTAAATCTAACTCCAAAACCTACATTGTTAGCTTTTGTACCAGTGCTGACCAATAGAAATTTAATGTGAGCCATAAATGTGAGCTATATGTGTAATTTAAATATTTCTGATAGCCAGAGATATTTTTTAAAAAGTGAAAAGAAGGGGTGAAATGAATTTTTAAAAAGTAAAAAAAAAGGGGGGGGGTGAAATGAATTTTAATAACATACTTAATATAGCAAAAATACTATGGCAACATTTAGTCAATATAAAAATTATTGATATATTTTGGTAACATGTCTTTGAAATCTGGTATATAATTTACACTTAGAGTAGATCTCCATTTGGACGAGCCACATTTCAAGTACTTAACAGCCACACATGGCTAGTAGCTATAGTATCAGACAGCTCAGCTCTACATTATACTCATAGAAAGAAATTTGAAGAAACGTCAAATCATGGATAGATTTTTGGAGAATAGAATTATGGTGGAGAGAGAGACAGGTGACTTTTCATTTTAATTTAGACTCTTGGCTCTTTTTTTAAGTGAATATATGTTCTGATTTTTAAAACAAAATTTCCATTTTAAATACTAATATAAAGTGTTTACAAATGATTCAAATAAAATTTCCAAGAGTTTTGTATTAAAACAATGAGGATATGGTATTTGCTTAGAATCTTGTGATTCAAGAGTTGTCAGGGATCTATTTCTATCTCTATAAGATGTTTGATTTTTAAGCTGGATAAATCATAATGGTTCTGCTGGGATGATTTAGTGAAGGAATTTACGCTCATATAAGTAAATTAGTGGGTTTTGTTGTTAAAGAAGTTACTTCCTTGATTGCTCTCACAGCTTGTTTGTATGGTCTGTTCCTGCCACAAAGTGATCCTTGGATTTCTCAGATGGCTGAGTGAGCATGTGCCTGTTGAGGGGAGGATGGGAGGCTGCAGGGAGGCAGGACTGCCCTTATACCTCTTTATCCTAGTAACTAATATTTTTGTGTGCAATTATCTCTTCCCCATTCTATGTCTTTTTGATGAGGGGATATTATCCACTTTCTCTTTTTTCACTCTGGGAGCCTGACTGAGGGAACCTTATTTTGGCCACCTAACCTAAGCTGGACTTTAAAAGATGAAAAGATTGAGGGACTGTCATTGAGAATTCAGTATTTCAAATGCATTTGATTATTTTCATCTAGATCCTCTCCCCCCACCCCCACCCCCAATAGTAAGAATGTTGATAGGGAAAGAAGCACTGTCTTCTAAATATATTCTTAGCAATTTTATTGTCTTTACTAGAGGCCTGGCGCACGAAATTCGTGTGCAGGTACGGTCCCTAGGCCTGGCCTGTGATCAGGGCCATCTTCCCCAGCTGCCCGCAGCCAGCCCCACCCCCCGCCGTCACCCACCCCTGGTTCCCCATTCGCTATTGGGTGATCGGAGCCTGATGGCCGGGGAAAGGGACTAAGGGGTGGTCAGTGTGCCTCATAGTGACTGGTCAAGTGGTCGTTCTAGTCGTTCTGCCGTTAGGGTCAATTTGCATATTGCCCTTTTATTATATAGGATACTAATTGTTTTAATATGCACAATGCAAAGTCACCTAAACAAAATTCCTTTGCTGATTTGTCAAAGCAAAGGGAAACGATTGCTAGTCATTCCAGCACTTCGTTGTTTGAATATAATCAGTAGCCATCTACTTGATATCAAAAACTGTTCCCTTATAATAGGTCGAATTACATGCAATTAGGGTACAAAAACTTGTGCTTTAGAAAAAATGAGTATCATTCCATAGTGCATATAAAATTATAACTTAATTATGTGTTTGCACCCCTTCCCTTCATACCTATGAGTACACAGTTTTGGTTTTTTTTATCAGATTTCACTCTACCTTTTAATTATAAATGGCCAGATGTTGTTACTTAAAAAATATTCATTATATATAAAAATTTCTTAATGATATAAGCTTATTATGAACAAATTGGAAATAATTCAGGTGTTCAAGTAAAATTTCATGTTTGTCCTTTGTTCCCAGTCTCCAGAAGTAATTGCGTTTCTTTTTTAAAAAATCAGAAAGGATATATGCTTTTTTTCTTCTACTGATTATATGGAAGAGGTTAGTTGCTATTTGAATTTACTCTTCAATGTTTATTTTTCTTAGAAAAAGGAGTCTACTTTATTAAATAGAGCATTTCAGTTTTTGGGATAACTGCTAATGGTACTGTTCGATTTTGATGTCATTTCTTTTTGTTTTGGAAGGTCTATCCAGTTTTATAATTCTTAGAAAATACTTGTCTTCTCCTGAGCCCCCCAATATGATTTTAAGTTATTCATTGATTTTACTTATATCTCAGCCTTCACCCTTCTTAAACTGGGCAGACAAGTTCTTACCCATAGAGAGCTAAGGTAATCTATGTAGCTAATCAGCTAATCCATCTGATTTCTGTGCAGATGGTTAGAATTTTTGGCCAGGAAAAATAAAAGTCCTTCTTCCTTCTCCTTTGTTATTAATGACAGATGCATTTTCATTCTGTTTTATATTACTGTCCCTCTGTATCTGTTTGAATTTAAATATATAAATTGCTTAGCCTTAGAGCTTTAATGTAAGATTCCAGTGAGCTCCTTTAGTTTTTTGTTGCCTATATTTGCTAAAAAGAGATGAAGGTAGCACTGATGGAACAAATAGGTTTTAAGTTGCCTTTCTAGTTTATGTGGAATTGGAGCCCTCCAGGCACTACAACTTTATTGAACTGCTAAATGAGAAGGTAAAAATGCCTTCATTTAATTGCCACCCCCTCTTAGGTTAAGTTGGGTGTTTATATGTTTTGTAAATCACCTTTAATTACCACAAACATAAATTACTGTTTTCAAGAGCCCACCCCCCCCTCTGATAAGCACAGTCATTTAAAAGTTTAAAATGAGTCACATATTTTTGCATAGACACAAATTGCCAATATAAAGCTGTCTTTGATTGTATCCTAAAATAATGGAGTTTTTTTCGTTGGGTCTTGTAATTTTCTTTTTCAGCAGTATTTATTAATTTAATCTAGTATTGGATTGCAGTAAACAATCTGACCAAAAAGCATATGTTTTCTTTGTTTCTTTGGTACAAATTCAATGGATTAAGTAATTATGCAGTGGTTCTCATCTACATATACAATGCATTCTAATAACCAACTCTGTTTACTGTGGAAAATATTGTAGCAGTAGGAAACTCTTCCTTCTACTTTGCATTGTAATATTGTATGAAGCTATTTAATCTACTAGCTATTTCCAGTTTAATTGCTTGAATATATCCTCATATTCATAGTGGTCTTATATCTACTTTAGGTACATGAGACATTCTCATTTTTAAAAAAATATATTTTATTGATTTTTTACAGAGAGGAGGAGAGAGGGATAGAGGGTTAGAAACATCGATGATAGAGAAACATCGATCAGCTGCCTCTTGCACAACCCCTACTGGGGATGTGCCCGCAACCAAGGTACATGGCCCTTGACCGGAATCGAACCTGGGACCTTTCAGTCCGCAGGCCGACGCTCTATCCACTGAGCCAAACCGGTTTCGGCCCAAGGCATTCTCATTTTTTCTTGAATGTCTTTTCTGACATGTTTTAGAGATCTTGTGTCCTGTCCTCTTTGCTCAAAATAGCAACTATATGGATTCTTTTTAAAACTATTCTCTCACTAATGAGTTGAAATTACTCAGGGATGTGAGGGCAACTTCTAAGGTCCTGGAGAGTCTCTTGATCTATAAGCATCGAATTTTTGAACTGTATTTTTCTTAGTTGTCAAAACACTGTCATTATGTTAAGTTAAAAATGTAAGTATTGAGACTGATTTGGTTTTGAAAAACCAATGCATTCATTGTTACATTTAACTTGCATGAATGAAATCAGATGAGCACTTGTGTTTTATTACATGAGCCTTCAATTTCCTCAAACTTGTCCTTTTGCAAATTTTACACTGACACCCTTAAACCATCCATTGTATCTTGGACACAGTTTTCGTACATCAGTGACTTATCATTTTGAGCCTGTGGTTTGGTAGTGTAACTTGCCAGCTCAGGCATTTGAAGAAAAAGTGGGGCTTCTTCTAAGGACTACAGGCTGTGTAGCAGCACTGGTCCTTTAGAACCTTAAGTTTCCTCTCCTCTGCATTGGTGAAGTCAAGGTGTCCATTCAGAACTCCCAGACTGGCTCTGAGTATGGAATTTGCTTGTCTAATCTGTGATATCCTCTTCCTGGTCCACCTTCTCCACTCCAAATCTGTCTTTGCTGTCCTTGCTCCCTCTGTGGGAGGGAAGAAGGAGCCCTGCCTGGCTGGCCTGGACTTGACTGACTCAGCTCTTACCATAGTATCTAAACAAACCCATTGTGCCACCAGACCTTTAGATATTTTGCATTTTACATAGGTAAGGAGTTGGCTCAGGGGAAGATGGTTTTGTTTCTCTTCCCTTGAACCTCTGAGATGAAAGGGACAACAGTATCCACCTTCTCTTAAGGCCAGTTGGTCTTTTTCTCTCTCATGCCAGGTTGTCAGATGGATAGAAGAACTGAAACTATGGGTTTTACATTAATTTATAGCTTTCTGGGAATATTGGAATATGTTTTTAGTTATTTTGTTATGATAGATAATTCTCCAGTGAATGACTTTATTATATATCCTTTTGCCTTTATTGTATTATTTCTTAAAGTATTTATTAAAAAAGAAATTGAGTCAAAGGATACTTATTTTACTGTATATTTAACTTTTGCTAGACATTGCCATGTTGATTTTCAAAAGGAATTCTTGAGTTTGATTTTAGTAGAATTACCATATCCTGTTTAAGCAACTATAAATGTAAATTATACAGTATATATTGGGAACAACTTAAAGTGTGTATAAATCAGTCAAATAAGACTACCTCATAACTATTTACCCTATGGAGAGTAAGGGAAGAGCTGGGTGACTTGCATAGGGAAACAGCTGGAGATGCCCAAAGAGTGAGACATATCTAAAGCCTATATAGCTAGGCAGTTGTTGGGAGAGAATAGAGAAGTCTGAATGCCCTGGAATTCATTAGGATGATGGTTTGTACGTGGTCTGCTGTACTTGGCAGGATTTTGCAGTTGATCTCCGAGTTAAGTTTGATGTAAATTATGACCAGGCTATAATTTTAATCCTTCTCTGTGATAATTTCTTTCTGCTCTTTTTTGTCAGCCTCTCTTTGCTAACTTTGTGATTAATGGATGAGAATTTAAAAGTTTGCTTCACTTGATTTGAGAGGCTTAGGAGACTGGCCTATTTTACTTATAAATAGAAGGTTTGTAGTGAGTATATGCATCAAAGGATTATTATATTATAAACACCACTATTATTTCCACTAAATGACCTGGATAACGTTTTACTAGGGAATCTAAAAAAGGAAACAGAGTTAATGTTATTTCATATAGTATACTTACACCTGGTGTCTGTGAAAGTATATACACTTTTATGTATTATATTCCCATATTTGTTTTGATAACTTTCCCATACCAGCTAAAGGCAGAATAATAGCCAACCTTTACTGGACTGATGGTGCTATCCACTGACAGTTGGTGAAAGGAACTGTTCTGCCAATATTTTTCCTTTTCTTTCCCTTTACATAATATTAATAACAAGTACTATTACCAGAAGTTTTATTTATTGAGGATTAATATATTACAGGCAGTATACTAAAGAATCTGTTACCTCATTTAATCTTTCACAATATTTACATGAAATATATATTACTAATCCTGTTTTTCATACTAGAAAAACAATTGGAGAGGCTAAGTATCTCGCTCAAGTTAGTAAATGACAGAACTTGGAGTTGAATCTGGGTACTTTGATCTATAGTCCTTCCTTTTAAAACCACTATCCAATATGTTGGGTGTATTTTTAGTTAATTGATCATAAAATTCATAGTCCTATGTTTTATTTTGTTTTTAATTCTCACCTGAGGATATATTTTATTGATTTTATAGAGAGGAATGGAGAGACAGACAGACAGACAGACAGAGAGGAAGAGAAACATCAATGTGAGAGGGAAACATTGATTGGTTGCCTTCTGTTCGTGCCCTGACCAGGGATCAACCCGCAACCTGGGTATGTGACCTGACTGGGAATTGGACCCACAACCTTTTGGTGTACGGGATGATGCTCCAACCAATTGAGCCACCCCGCCCAGGGCCATGGTCTCATGTTTTACCAGGTGTACCAGTTAATAATGCGGATTTTGTAATCAAAGAAAACGCGATAATTTCAAGAGAAACATCGAAAGTGCTTTATTCAAAGTAATGTCCATCGCTAGCTATACATTTCCCCCATCTTTCAGGTAATTTGTGGATACCGTCCCAATAGAACTTTTCTTGTTTTGAGGCAAACCATTCAGAGACTCAATTTTCCACTTCTTCTTACGTTTTGAAGTGCTGCTCAGAAAGTGCGTGTGCCAGCGATCGGAACAAGTGGTAATCTGAAGGAGCAAGGTCTGGTGTATATGGCGGGTGCATTAATACTTCACAGGCAAGATCTTTTAACGTGTCTTTAACTGGTTTTGAAGTGTGTGATAGTGTGTTATCATGAAGCAAAATTACTTTGCCATGTCTTCTGGCACATTCTGGTCATTTCATGATAAAAGTATGTATCAAATTGATTATTTGTTGTCAGTAGTGATCAGTATTAATGGTTTCACCTGGTTTTAGAAGCTCATAATACACCACACCTTCCTGATCCCACCAAACGCAGAGCATAGTCTTCTTTCCGAAGCGATTTGGCCTTGCAGTTGATGTTGATGGTTGACCTGGATCAACCCATGATTCTGTGTGTTTGGGATTCTCAGAATAAATCCACTTTTCATCGCCAGTCAAAAAAGACTTCTTTTCGTGCCATTGAAGCAACATTTTACTGATGACTTTTGGGTTTTCCATTTGTCTTTTGTTCAATTGATGTGGCACCCATTTTCCTTCCTTTAAAATCCCATTGCTTATAAACGATCGGAAATGGTTTGCTGAGCAACGTTTAATCTTTCTGCAAGTTGTTTTTGAGTTTGACACACATCTTCTTCCAATAATGATCATAATTGTTGGTCTTCAAACTTTCTCGGTTGACCTGGACGTTCTTTGTCTTTCACATCGAAATCATCACCTTTAAAGCGTTTAAACCAGCGTTCACAAGTATCTTGAGATGGAGTATGTTCACCATAAGCTTTCCGAAGTATTCAGCAGCACTTTTCTTCAAAATAAAGTAATGATTTATAACTTCCGCAAATGCTCTTTTTTGGCACGAAATTCGACATTTTTAAGCATAAAAATATCTATGATGTCAACACCTTCAGAAAATTTGACATATGAAGTTTTGAAGTTTGTTGTCAATACAACAAAATAGCATACATACCAAATCGCATATATATCAACAGATGTGTAACTCCATCTATTGAAAAAAATCTGGATTATTAACCGGTACACCTAGTAAGTATTTAGTTGCCTTTACCTTAGAACCTAGTTACTTCATAGTCTCTTTTTGACCTAAAGTACTCATGGTAATTAGTTTGATGTTTATTAGCACTTCTAGGGATACAGCTCAGAGGGAAAGAGAGATCACATTTAGTTAGAGAAGTTATTTTTTTGGTTGTTAAAAATAGATGTTGTGTAGGTTTCTTTGAAAGGAACTTATGTATTGTAAAGGAACTATAACTTACTTTAGAAAATGGGTGCTTTCTCTTAATTAGCATCACTATGTCAGGTTTTTATCTAGAATTTTTAAAATTTTATTTAAAGATTACAGGAGTTTATTTTTACCAAACAAGGATTCCATTGAAATACTTTGCTGACTTAGGCTTTTTGCCCTCTCTTGGTTATGTGGGTTGGATAAAAAAAAAAAAATGGGATTCTATTGATGTTTTCCTAGGATAAAGTTGGCATGATGAGTTGGTTCATTAATATCCTCCACAGGTAATTAGTAATACTTTTTTAATCATGATAAATTCATAGATTTATACACTTTTTATGTTTCAGTTCATTGCAGTTATCCTCCTTACTGATGTTCAAGTTGTTTCATCTTTGACTGAGGAAGCCTCTTAAGTTGGCTCCTGAACTCTAATACTACACTAGTTAGTGATATTTGCTAGCTTTGTGCTATCTGGTATGATGTGAAGGATATTCCTGGGTTAGCATTTCTGTATCCTGCTCTAGATCTGGAAGTAGCCAAATGTTCAAAGAACTCTGGTCCCTTTTTCTAACTGCTGTAGCCTTTCTTACTCATCTCTTTATACCCCCCTAGAGAAATATATTTTTTTTTTAAAGAATGCAACTTATCTTTATGTAGGCTAATATAAATTGATATTTACCATATTAGAAATTAAAACTAAGATTATAAAATATTATTTTTAATGTATTTAAAATAGCATGATAAACCCATTACATATATGTTAATATATAATTTTTTTTGGAAAATAGTTATATTTTTTAAAACAAAGATATTTAATAAGAATTATAGGATTGTTTTATATTTTGTAAATCTCTTTAATGACTGGCATAATAGAAGGTAGCTGGATTATCATAGTTGCTTGTTCATTTAATATTTTGCAATTGTCTGTTTTAGTTGTGGTATATGAAGAAAATCTGGCTTCACACAGATACATGGTTGGAAAAAGGAAGAATATTTTAATAACCTTTTCAAAAATTGTGAATATTGTTTGATTCTACATAAAAACTTGACAAATGGAAGTTTCTTAAAAGTTAATGGAATGTAGAATCTGCAACTACTAGTATAGCAATGGACATTTTGAACTGTTACTGTTAAATCTATTGGTCTCTTTTGAACTTTGAATGTTTCTTCTTACCCCTGTATGAATTTAATCATTTGGAAAATACTGATTCTCAGAGAGTGAT
This sequence comes from Cnephaeus nilssonii, assembly GCF_951640355.1. Lineage (NCBI taxonomy): Eukaryota > Metazoa > Chordata > Mammalia > Chiroptera > Vespertilionidae > Cnephaeus > Cnephaeus nilssonii. The sequence continues at coordinate 43,895,380 of NC_137081.1, forward strand.
GCAGATTTTCTAAGTCTTGACACATTTCATTATGCAATATTATAAAGTCACATCTTTTATCACCACAGATCTTATAAGAAAAATCTTTAAATATTGTGAAGCTATCAAGTTCCTGATGGCAGATACAAGTTTTCCAAAATTCAAGTTTTCAATAAGCTTGAATTTTATCATTCTACTAGAGGCCCGGCGCACAAAATTCGTGCACGGGGTCGGGAGGGGTGTCTCTCAGCCCAACCTGCATCCTCTCCAATCTGGGACCCCTTAGGGGATGTCTAACTGCCTGTTTAGGCCCGATCCCATGGATGGGGCCTAAACAGGCAGTCAGACATCCCTTTCACAATCTAGGACTGCTGGTTCCCAACTACTCGCCTGCCTGCCTTCCTGATTGCTCCTAACCGCTCTGCCTGCCAGCCTGATCACCCCCTAACCACTCCCCTGCCAGCCCGATCGATGCCCAACTGCCCTCCCCTGACACCCCGGTCACCTCCAAATGCCCTCCCTTGCATATTCCCTCTTTATTTGATAGGGTTTTTTCTTTAACATATTGGACAGCCCTAACTGGTTTGGCTAGGTGGATGGAGCATCGGCCTGCAGATTTAAGGGTCCTAGGTTCGATTCTGGTCAAGGGCATGTACCTTGGTTGGGGGCACATACCCAGTCGGGAGTTTGCAGGAGGCAGTTGATCGATGTTTCTTTCTCATAGATGTTTCTAGCTCTCTATCCCTTTCCCTTCCTCTCTGTAAAAAATTAATAAAATATATATTATAAAAAAAGAAATATTTAAGATTCCTCCATATCTGCCTGGCTGGTGTGACTCAATGGTTGAGACCCCAGGCTGCCACCGCTGGAGGGGTTCGGGCCCTGGCCAGGCTGAGACCCCAGCCCAAGGCTGCCGCCTCAGCCCAGCCAGGCTGAGACCCCTGCCCAGGCTGCCATCTCAGCCTGGCTGCGGATAGCCCGGTGGCTGCCTTCCCTGGCCTGAAGATCGCGCATTGGGGGTGCACTGTGCTCCTGGCCCCAAGCCCCGCGGCCCGCTTCGCCCCCGATCCCGCGTGGCTTGGGGGCGGGTCGCTGCCGGCCTGACACCCCAGCCCCAAGCCCCGCGGCCCACTTCGCCCCTGATCGCGCCACTCGGGGGCGACCAGCCGGACACCTGGACTGCCGCCACTGGGCAGGAATTGCTGTGTGTGGGGCGGGCGCCTCCCAGCTAGACACCCTGGACTGCCACTGCTGGGAAGACTTGGGGACTCCACTGGGGCTCGGGGCTAAGAGGACTGGGCGCTGCCATCTTGTGGCCATGGGTGCCGCCATTTTGTCTCGGAGTGATGGTTAATTTGCATATTACCCTTTTATTAGATAGGATATAATAAAAGCCTAATATGCAAATCGACTGAACGGCTGAACGACGGGTAGAACGACCAGTCGCTATGATGCGCACTGACCAGGAGCAGACGCTCAACACAGGAGCTGCCCCCAGCCCACAGGCCCCAGGCCAGCCAAGGTGGGTGCCAGCGGGGACCCCCCGATTGCTCTGCCGGTTGCCCCAACTGGTACCGTGGGGGGTGGGGGCTGTTAAGCAGGGGGCAGGGCCAGCTGGCAAGTGGGCCGACACCATCCCCCAATCGCCTCCTGCAGAGAGAGGCGACCAGCAGCGGGGGATGGGGCTGGCGAGCGGGCGGCGCCAGGCCAGCCAAGGCAGGTGCCAGAGGGGGCCCCCAATCGCCCCACCAGTCGCTCCACAGATCGGCCCTGATTGCTGGCCAGGCCTAGGAACCCTACCCATGCATGAATTTCATGCATTGGGCCTCTAGTTTACAATAAAATGGCTGCCAGATAATGAAGATTAAATAACTGTGGTTTGAATGTTGGTCATTCTTTCAAGTAGAAATGGAGTTCCACAAAAAGAGTGGCTAGTTCACCTTGCAATTCAAATGCTTTTCTTTAGAACCATCATACTTTGGTATGCAGGAGAAGTGTTACTTCTGTCTCCTTGCCCAGCATATAAAAAGATCTGTACCCTAAGGTTGAGAATTAATATTTTTTACTGTCTCATTAAGGACATTCTTTTTAAAAAATATATATTTTTATTGATTTTTTTTTTTTTGAGAGAAAAAGGGAGAAGGGTTAGAGAGATAGAAATATGGATGAGAAAGAAATAGCATCGATTGACTGCCTCCTGCATGCCCCCTACTTGGCTGGAAACCAAACTGGTGACCTCTTGGTTCATGGATTGTCACTCAACCACTGAGCCACACTGGCCAGGCATAGACATTCTTAAGTGAAACTTGATTGTTGTTGTTGTTTTGTGTGTGAAGAATTCAATGATGACTAGTATAGTTTGTTGTCACTACTTTGATTCATGCTAAGATCCCAACAGTTTTCCCCACCATTGATTTGTATCCTGACTGCAAGTGTCAACACAATGCAAAAGGCCGATAACATCATAGAATTATTATAAAATAATGTTTTGACCTTGTAGACCCATCAGGGGTCCATGGACCATACTCTGAGAACTTCTGCTCAAAATTCTTTGAAAATGCTAACCAGTTTTTGTTAGTCTTTATGAATCTACCTGCTTTCTTGTCTTCATTAATACAATCTGGATATCTTTAAGTTCTACTATACCAGGTAAATGAAAATAATTTGTTATTTAACTTTACCATTTTTGTTTTATAAGCACTGCATACAGAATTTCACTGCAAATGTGCAGAGCCTTCAGCTACATGGTCATTTGGAAAGACTGAATAATAGGTATTGCATGTTTTGAGTACCTTGCTTACAAATAAACATTTGGCTAGAGTGTGTAAATAAATTGGATGTTACATACAGGGGTGGGTGGGCAAGAGTAGGTTTATAGTTCATATGGAAAATAATACAATAATTAATAAGTAATAGTACAGTAAACTCTGTGTATTCACGTATGTGTAGCTGGAAACCTACTTTAGCCCACCCCTATATATACCTCAGAATTAGACAGTTGTAATGTGAGTTTTAGAGATAATTTAATATTTCATAGATATAATTCAGTATTCCTTAGTTGTAGCAATATGACTATAAGGGAAGTTATAGAGTATACTTGCTGACTCATTTTTCCTTATTATTTAGTGGCTTAAGTGTACCCTTCATCCTCAGTTGCTGTTTGAGCTAGAATAGTTAAAATTATTTTAGACAAATAAGGGTTCCTTGTGTATAAGAATAGTTGGGAGTGAGGGGTGGGAAGAATCCTTTAACTGTTATGTATTCCTAATCCAAGTTTTTTCTCTGTGATTAGTGCATTGGAGTAGGGTGTGGGGGAGTGATGGTCTATGTCTCAAACTGTTGAAGTTTTATTTCAATTCTGACTTTGCATTATTCTCTTTTAAAAACAACATAAAAAAATACATTGTAGTGCTTTATTAAAAATTTAGATTGAGCCCTGGCCTCGTGTATTGGTTTGCAGGTTAGATCCCTGGCCAAGGTCATGGCATGTGTAGGAGCCAACCCATTGATGTATCTCTCTCACACTGATATGTCTGTCTGTCTGTATGTCTCTTTTTCTATTTACCCCTCCCTCCCTCTCTTCCACTCTCTAAAAATCAATGAAAAAAATATCCTCGGGTGAGGATTAACAAAAAATAAAAAAGTTTAGATTGAGGTGGTAGTTGTAGTGGGGAGTGATAGTCATTTTGGCCATCTGTTTCATTTATTTGCATCAATGAGAAAACACCTCTAACACTGCTGACTGATAAGGCCTAAAGAACTTGGGTGTTTCTTTGTTTGCTTTTATGGGGATATTTTTTTCTCTAGCACTGAATAACAATATCCAGATGTCAATTAATAATGATAGATATTTTTATAAATTTTTGGAAATATTTTAACCTAAATTATGAAACTATGAAATACATTGGTAATATCAATACATTGTCTCTTATAAACATTTTTAGCCCAGTATTAATCCTAGTTTGTCTGTTATAGCTTCTCCTTTTTTTTTAATGTAAAGAATAGTATATTTTCCTGTATAAGATGTGCTTTAGCTATTCAAAGATCAAAGCAGATATTCTGACAAGACATTATAAAATGTTGATTATGAACATTTTAAGAGCTTCTCTTCAGTATTTTCTTTTTATAAACCACCTGTTGTCTCATGTGCATAGGGTATACATTTGAACAAAGTGCTCATCACTTGTCAGCCGTCAGTGGCAGCATAGAAATTACTTGTGGTACTTGCTTTGCAAGAAGTCCTTTTGTATTTGTGACATCAGCTTTGTTTTATACAATTAAAGTATTACACGCTAGAATAATCTAAATTGCAACCACTAAATGGAAACGTAGTTCTTCTTGCCTTGAACTGAATTTGTTTACTGATTGTATGCAGCTATTGACTACTATTTAACATGACAGTTCCATAAAAATTTATTTTCATAGCAAATAAGGAGGTGGTTATATTATTAAGAGTTTTTCTCAATTTTAAAATTTGCCTTTAATAAATATTACATTAAGAGATAAAATGTAGAAAACCCTGTGTGTGTAAAATCCTTCAATTATACGATTTGATTTTCAAATGAAGTTTAATGCTCTTAATATGATACATTCATGATCACTTTAATAGTATTGTTCTAATTTTTAAATTCCCAGTTAAAAGGATTTTGCATTCATTTTTATTCATTTTCTTTTGTTAAAAATAAAAAATATAACTGATTAAGACTTAAGATTGATACTAGAATAAATATTTAGACTGTTAGATAACTTCTTTTATGCTTACGGTAACATTAACTCTGCATGGCAATGTGGGTTAGAGAATTTTATCAATGTATTTTAAGGAATCTGAGTATTTTCCCTGTGGTGTCTTGTTAATAATCCTGTTGTAATTTATTTAAATAAGTTAATAACACTAATATATTGGCATTATTTCAATTAAGTCTTTTCTTGAGATAAATTTTTAAAAATATATATATTTTATTGATTTTTTACAGAGAGGAAGGGAGAGGGTTAGAAACATCGATGAGAGAGAAACATCGATCAGCTGCCTCCGCAAGGAAGGTACATGCCCTTGACCAGAATCGAACCTGGGACCCTTCAGTCTGTAGGCCGACGCTCTATCCACTGAGCCAAACCAGTTAGGGAGAGATAAATATTTTAGTGAACCTATTTCAGAACTAATAGAATAAAATCACTCATTTAAAGCAAATTTATCTTGTGCTTTGTAAAAAGCTTTAGGAATGTCACTATTTGGTATTTATTTTAATAATAAGTGAAAGGTAAAGTATAATGTAAGTACATTTTCTAAGATAGTCAGGTGTATATCTCTGCAATATAATTGGCTTGCTACACTTCGATAGTTGTTTTAAACACAAAATCTACATGAGTCCTGTGAGTCAAAAGCAGAAAACTGACAAATAAGACTTTTTTTTGTTCTTTTCAGATACAATCTAAATCTAAATGGGAACTTTATATTTGCAGGAGCAAAATTTGCAGTTTCTTTTTCACTGCTTGGTTGTTCTGATGTAAGTGATATAATATAGTGGACATTAGTATATAAGTAAATGACTAGATGAGTCATAAGATGGAACATCTGCCTCAGAAAGCCTGTCAGACAGCATAAGTTATGTTGTTTAAGTCTCTAATCAGTGCATCTGTCCCTGATACTTGAGTTGGTGCAAGGACAGTTTTCTATTTTGGATTAGTTACTATATGAAGACCGCATACTGAAAAAAACTTCTTTTCATGAATGCAACTAAAAAATTTATGCCTGTGATATCTGAATTAAAAAAACTAGTTTTTAAAAATATATATGTTTTATTGATTTTTTACATAGAGGAAGAGAGAGGGATAGAGAGTTAGAAACATCGATGAGAGAGAAACATCGATCAGCTACTTCCTGCATACCTCCTACTGGGGATGTGCCCGCAACCAAGGTACATGCCCTTGACCCAAATCGAACCTGGGACCTTTCAGTCCGCAGGCCGACGCTCTATCCACTGAGCCAAACTAGTTAGGGCAAAAATTAGGTGTTTTTTTTAGCATAGCAATAATTAAGGGATAGCAATCCTATATAATCCTATATAATAAAGAGGTAATATGCAAATTAACCCTCATGCCGTCACAAGATGGCTGTGCCCACAGTGGAGGCGAGGTTCCTGTAACGAGTCATCAGCAGGGACCTGAGGCTGCGCCCCCCCACCCAGCAGAGCTTGACTGGGGACCTCAGGCCGCGCCGCCCACCCGGCGGGGCTTGAAGGGGGACCTCAGGCCATGCCCCCCGCCCGGCAGGGCTTGACAGGGGACCTCAAGGTGTGCCCCCTGCCCCAGCCTGGGCTGGGGGACCTCAGGCCGCGCCCCCGTCCGACAGGGTTTGATGGGGGACTTCAGGCCGCGCCCCCTGCCCCAGTGCCAGGCCGGGGGACCTGAGACTGTGCCCGATGCCATGCCAGGGGACCTGAGGCTGCGCCCCCCACCTGGCGGGGCTTGACGGGGGTGGGGCCGGCCAAGTCTGGACTTCACCCAATGGGGGTGGGGCCAGCCAGGACTTTCGCGCGATTTCGTGGTGCACGCGGGTGGGCGGGAACTTGACTCTGGGTCCCACGGCGCACCCCAGACTCTGACAGGAGGAAGATTTTCATATACATTTTACTAATTTTATTTCATCTCTGAAACTTCTATTATAGAGAAAGGGCAAATAGCAATACTAAAATATTTCCTCTAATGAATTCCCTTTTAATGTGCACGAATTTCGTGTACCAGGCCACTGGTAAATGTATAAACTTTTACTTTTACATGTCTTAAAATGGTTATTTATGGTAGGAGTTTACATTACAGACTCATAAATGCTTACCAGAGGAAATTTTCTTGTAAATACTGATGTTATAACAGGAGAGAAATTTAAATAGAGCCTAAAGCACAGCAGGATTCAGATAGGATATTTAACTAAAACAGAAGCCTATATTTTGGGTTCCTTCTGAAATGGAACATTGCTATAGTTTTAAAATTGTCACCAGAGGCAGGGGAGGAAAAAGGAAGGAAGGTGTATGTGCATGTTTATACATTTACACAAGGTTAAAACTCCTAAAAGCACATTATAGAACACCAGATGATGATGACATACAAAGATTTGTGGTACACGTATGTATATTTTATTCTTTATAATCAACAAGCCACAGAAGAGAAATTCTAGGGTGTGATCCAAAGTAGAAGAAATCTTCCCTTTTCCTAGAGAAAATGTGTGCATAGCCAATGAACCAATCTTTTTAACAAGAAAAATAAAAATGTAATTAGGGTGGGGTTTGGATAAAAATTGAGCACATGTTAACTTACACATTGGGATTTTTAAATCTTAGAAATATATAACAGTCATCGGGAAATATTTTTATTCCAAAAGAGGGTGGAAAAAAGTATTCAGGTCTTTTACTTTCTGTCCTGGATGTAGAGAGCTGAAAGGAGTGTTACTCCCACCCTTACCTTGAAAAAGAACCTGACTAACTTCAAAATATAAGGACAAATAGTGCCTACAGAGAGAGAAGACATGAACACTCACTCACCTGAGGTAGACACAGCTGGACACCAGTAAGAAGAGTTCAGCTAGAATTGTGGTCAAATTATTGAAGGCCAAGTACAGGCTAGCAAGAACATGCAAAATCTGTGAGGACACCAGAAATTGGAGAAGCCTGGATCCTCTTATGTGCTCTTTTCCCACTAATCCCAGTACATGGAGTAAGAACTCCAAGAGATGGGAGATAGGGATGAGTCCTAAGAAGTATCCATTGTGGTGCAAACCCTAGGGAAGAGCTCCTGCTCCCCTCTCTCTACTACATAACAGAAACCTTCATCTGTAGAAAAGTGGGAGTGGTAGAGTAGGAGACAATGCCTTAGGAACATTGATGAAATTCATTGCAGTTGGGGGAAAGAAGTGGGTGGTGTATCTACTTTTCAGGAATATGCTGAGCCCACACCTATGGGGTTAGATCGGGGGGTGGAGATCTGAAAAAGCTACACCCCAAGATCCAGAGATACAATATATGACTAATGCTTAGGGTTACTCAGAACAGCAGAGGATGCTCCTTCCCCCAACTATTTCTTACCACTAAACTAAGAAGTTTCTAATAACAAGTAACAGCAGAATACTGCTGGGTTAAGTACAAGAGAGGAAAAATAGTAGACAGACACAGTGCAAAAGAAAGACCTAAACTCAGAAAAGACTTGATATTACTCTGATAAACCAGTCTCTCATCTTAAATATAGGATATTTCTACAGGAATTTGCAGCTTGTGGTACACTGAAATAGGTCAATAGAAATTACCAAAACTTACACACCTGCCAGAATGGCTACCATCAATGAATCAACCAACAGCATAGGCCTGTATGGCTCAGTTGGTTGGGCATCATCCTGTGCACTAAAAGGTTGCTGGTTCACTTTCTGAGCAGGGCACATGCCTGTGTTGCGTGCTCAATTCCCAGTAGGGGGCATGCAGCAGGCAGCTGATCAAAATGTTTTGCTCTCACATCGATGTTTCTCTCCCCCTCTCCCTTCCTCTCTCTCTAAATATCAATAGAAAAATCTTTAAAATAAAAATAAATCAATTAACAAACAACAAGTGTTGGTGATGATGTGGAGAAAAGGGAACTCTAGTACACTGCTGGTGACAATGCAGACTGGTACAACCACTGTGGAAAACATTATGGAGTTTCCTCAAAAAATTAAAAATGAATAAAAAAATTAAAAATGGAACTGCCATTTGACCCAGCAATTCCACTTCTGGGAATATATCCTAAGAATCCCAAAACACCAATCAAAAAGAATATGCACTCTTATGTTCATAGCAGCATTATTTACAACTAGATGCCCGGTGCATGGATTCGTGCACCATTGGGGTCCCTCAGCCTGACCTATGCCCTCTTGCAATCTGGGACCCCTCAGGGGATGTCCGACTGCTGGTTTCAGCCCAATCCCTGCAGGCCAGGCCGAGGGACCCCCACCAGTGCACGAATTTGTGCACCCGGCCTCTAGTGTGCATACAAGATCTTTGTTAATCTCTTCCCATCCCCCTTCCCCACTCCCCCCTTCCCTCTGACATTCATCAGTTTGTTCCATGTTTCCATGCCTGTGCATTGAGCATCTGTTCCCTGGTGGTCAGTGAGCGTCATAGCTACCAATCGAATGGTCAAACGGTTGCTTAGGCTTTTATATATATATAGATAGTTAAGATCTGGAAACAGTGTAAGTGGCCACCAGTAGATGAGTGAATAAAAAAGCTGTGGTACATTTATACAATGGAATACTATGCAGCTATAGAACAGAAGGATCTCTTACTCTTTGCGACAACATGGATGGACCTGAGGATTATTATGCTAAGCAAAGTAAGCCAGACAAATACAAATACTACATGATCTCACTTGTGGAATCTAATGAAGAAAATAAATTGACAAAATAGGTCCAGAGGCATGGATGCATTGAACAGACTGACAGGTCTCGGAGGGGAGAAGGGTCGGGGACAGGACGAGATTAACCAAAGAACATATATGCATAGCTCATAGACACAGACAATAACATGGTAAAGTCCTGGGTTAGCTTGGAGGCTGGGTAGAGGCGGGCAAGAGTGGGAGGGAATGGGGGACATATGTAAAAGTGTCAACAATGAAAATAAAAACTGTTTTTAAAATTACTATAACTTAAACACAAAGAGAAGACAACTTGAAAAAGTAAAAATAAAATTCCAGACCAGTAGGAAAATATCAAAAGATCTAACATATTCATAATTGACATATCAGAAAGTAAAGAGAGATAATGGGGTAAAAGAAGTAATGACTGAGAATTTTCCAAAATTAATGAGACAGAACCATAGATTCAAGAAGCTCAGAGAAAAACAACCTGGATACATAATTCCCCTCGCCCCTCTCTCTCTTTCAAACACATACACACATACATACATATCATATTCAGACTACTGGAAAGAGAAGTCAAAGAGTAAATCTCAAAGGCACCCAGAGAAAAAAGAAACATTACATATAAAGAACAAAGATAGGAATTTTGCTGTGGCTGACTTTTCATCAGAAAGTATGGGAGCCTAAAGTAATGTAAGTGGAATTACATTTTTAAAGTGCTGAAAAAAAACAAACAAAAAAACCCTACTAATAAACTCCAGCCTGAATATATGTCCAAGGAAAATATCTTTCAAAAGTGAAAGAAAAATGGATTTTCTTAGACAAAGAAAAATTAAGCACTCATTGCCTGCAGACCTACTCTATAAAAAGTGTTAAGGCAAGTTCTTCAGATAGAAAGAACATGATCTACATAAAGCTGATCTACATAAAGACCACTGAAAATGGAAAAAAAGGAATTTCTTATTTTTAGTTTCTCTGAAACAAAGGTCAGCAAACTTTTTATGTAAAGGGCTAAATAGTAAATATTTTTAAACTTTGAGAGCTATATAATCTTTTGTATCTATTCAACTCTGCCATTGTAGTGTGAAATATGGAAATGGTTATGTTCCAATAAAACTATTTTTAAAAAATAGGGTGATGTGCTAGATTTGGCCCATGAGCTATAGTTAACACGCCTCTGCTCTAAATGATAACTGTCTAAAGCAAAAATAGTAGGAATGTATTTATGTGTTATTGTGTGTTTATAGTGTATTTGAGAGTCCACCAGACCAACTTTGAATACTTGAAATTTTCTGCTTTGACCCTATGGACATCTGACTAGTGAGCATGGAACCAGGCTGGAATTTCCTCCTTTAGTTGCACTAAGCATAGCCTACTAGTTGGGAACAAAAGATGAAAAAAATGGGATTAGGAATATACCTGTGTCCCTCCCCAAATGCCTTGTTTTTTTTCTATTGGCCATCTTGATCTGGAAATCAAAGTTAAATTCCCTATCTCTGGAGACCTGAATATTTCTGGTAGTATTAATGGGAAGAAGGTTTACTGAGTACCATTTATTGAGTCCCATTTGGTGTCAGGACTGTGGTAGGCTTTTCACATGAATTCTGTTTAATCTTTAGAATAATTCTAAGAGAAAAGTGCTATTATCTGCATTTTACAGATGAGGAAAACGGAGACTTAAGAGTCTGACTTGCTAACATGCAACTTGTAAGTTGTAGTATCCAGATCAAAACCATCCTTCCCCCCCCCCCCCGCCCCGCCCTTTTTTTTGGTCCTCTTATACATCACAGTGCCACCAGTTCTTTTATCTCTTCATCAATGAGAACAAATATAGTTAACATTAAAAGAGGGATATGACAGATGTTTTGTGTACATGACAGATAATATGGAGAGATAAAGACCATTAATGCTGTGTGATATAATTATATTTTCTGGTTAGGATTCTCTCTTCCTCTAGATCCGTCGTCGGCAAACTGCGGCTCGCAAGCCACATGCGGCTCTTTGGCCCCTTGAGTGTGGCTCTTCCACAAAAATACCACGGCCTGGGCGAGTCTATTTTGAAGAAGTGGCATTAGAAGAAGTTTAAGTTTAAAAAATTTGGCTCTTAAAAATATCAATCGTTGTACTGTTGATATTTGGCTCTGTTGACTAGTGAGTTTGCCGACCACTGCTCTAGATCATATGCCTCCTCCACCCTCCAACCCTGTCTTCTCTGTTTTTGTGTATGCTTACTAAATATCTGAAGTAACCCTTAAAGACTGGACTCTCCTGGTCTCAGTTCCAGCTCACTGTGGCATAGCTGATGGTTAGATTATCAAGTTTGACTTTGCTACTGGTCAGTTTATTCTGATGCCAGTCACCTACTTTCTGCTAACCTATAATCTTGGTATGCCGAAGCATTATAACTAACAAGAGGCCTGGTGCACGAATTCGTGCACAGGTGGGGTCTGCCCGGCCTGCCCTGATTGGGACCATTGGGGCCGGCCAGCCAGGGGGAGGGGCCGCGGGAGGTTGGTCGGCCATCCCTGCCCCCATTGGGCTGGTTGGCTGGCCGCAGTGCGCGTCTTAGCGACTGGTCATTCCAGTTGTTCTGGTCGCTTGGCTTTTATATATATAGATTCCTCCCTTCAGAACTGACAATAGTTAAAGGAACTTACGATTTTCCTGAGAATAAGTTATGTGCAGATGTAATAGTCATATTAGCAAAGATTGATGTTTTTTATTTTTGTTCAAGTAGCATCCCATTTTATTAAAGAGATGGTCGAGTGTTCTTTAATGGAATCTTTAGATGTTTGTTATAAACAATAAAATGTTTTAAAAGTAAAATATGTTGGATAGTTGATGGTAATACTAAGAAAAATAAAGTAGGCAAAGAGGATTGTAAGTGTTGGGGTGCAATTTTGAACACAAAAGGAGCGACTTCACTGAGAAGTTGACATTTGAGTAAAGAACTGAAGGAGGTAAGGGGTCAAATCATGTAAATATTTGGGCACAGAGGCAACAGCAGATACAGGGGTCCTGAAGCCGAGTGGGGCCTGGCGTTTTTGAGTTCTTTGATCCTGCATCCACCTGTATCATACACTCTACCTTTCCTGTTAGTGTAACAGATAAATTGTCTCTGCCAAGGCCAACCCCTTCACTCTCATGTAGGACGTCATCCTGCTGTCATGCCCTCTCTTTCCTGTGTCATGTTTCCTCTCAATTGATTTGTCCTCATGACCATGCAAGCATGGTGTAATGACCCCCTTTATCTACTGCTGCTTTTCTCTGTTCTCCTTCACAACAAAATTAAAAAGAAGTTGTTCATATTATCTCCACTTCATATTCCATTCTTTTTTTGTTTTCACCTACTCCAGTGAGGCTTTGCCACCAAAAAAACATTTAAGAATGCTCTTGTCTAGGTCACCAGTGGCTTCCATGTTGTCAGTTGCTCCTTTTTCATCATTCTCTGTAGTTAAATATTAGCCATTTATCTCTTTTCTTGTTTATTATGTGTTTCTCCCTACTGTTCTGTAAGTTCTATGACAGTAGGCACATGGATGCTCCTCAGTATTTGTTGAATGTGTGGATGAGTGATGCCACAAACCTCCTTGTCCATACCTCATGTGCACCATTGTTTGCTTGTCTGATATCTTTTCCCTTAGGCTAAATTTCTAAAAGTAGAAGTTACTAAGTCAAAGGATGCATGCATTTTAAAGGCTTTTGCTACTTGTTAGTAAGCTGCCTCCTTACCAAAACATGCTATTAACATTTATTTTTAAGGCTTTAGCATTTATTGCGAATACCTCTGAAATACTTTTACTATTTTAGATTTGTATCTTTCCCCAGATTGCCAGGATCAAATTATATATGCCTGAATTCTAGTATAACTTGGAATTTCATACTTTAATATTCTGTCAGGGCTACTCTAATAGAAGAGAGTCTGCCTGAACTTTTGTGTTCAGAGTGTTGGTGACTTAGAATATCTTAGAAGCAGCATTACTGTCTTTAGGAAAGAGATTTTAGCCATTATACTACATTCTGCTATCTTACCTGAGGAATAACACATTTACTAGAGGTGCTTTCTTTTAGATTGCTGTCCCAATCTGAGGTCAAGTACTGTGGTAACTACACTTTTGCTATATTGAAGAAACAGAGCATTCTCTCTCTCTCTCTCTCTCTCACACACACACACACACACACACACACACACACACACAGTTGTACTCTGATTATATGGCTGGATTTCTGATGCTGGACTTAAAAGCTGAGTAGTCTAGTCCAGTCGAGTTACTTACATGTTCCCAGTATTTTGTAGTAAAAATGTAGGCATAGGTTTTGATAAGAATAAAAACGGACACATTTGTCCTGGACGGTGTGGCTTAGTTGGTTGGGTGTCATCCCGGGCACAGGAAGGTTGCCAGTTAGATTCCCAGTCAGGGCACATGCCCAGATTGCAGGCTTGATCTCTGGGGGTGTGCAGGAGGCAGCTGATTGATGTTTCCTTCTCACATCGATGTTTCTATCTTCCTCTCCCCCTTTCCTTCTCTCTAAAAATGAATAAAAAATCTTAAAAAACACAAATGGACACATTTTATAATTATCATTGTTTTATACTGAATGTAAAGTTGTGTCCCATTTGACATATGATAACAAAGTATATTTTATTATGTACTCTTTGGATTTTTTTCCTTTATTGAGAGAAATGTTTCTGCTATTGTTAATCAGCTAGTAACTGATGTTTTCAGTGTTCTTCAATTATAGTATGTTACTTGATTATATGTTATAAAATAAACTTAAGTTTACCCTAGGCTGCTAAACTCAGTAGTTGTATATTAGTTTATTGTTAGGAACAGGTTTCTTGTACACTTTGAGAGTGAAGGGGAAGCTAAAAGTAAACAATAAAGAAATAGCAAGATATTTTCTTTCATTAAGCTTTCTCAATAAATGAATCCTTTTCCATTTCTGGTTCTCACTGGTATCTAAAACGTAAGTTTAGATATCAGTCCAGAATGTTTCAGGAACATGGAGTTTTTGAATTATAGCCATCCTACTATCTAATAATTGATAACAAACATTTATTAAGTGCCTACAATTTCATATATAAAGCCCTAAGGACTGGGTTAGTAAAATGCATAATATATCTGTCCTTTAAAAGTTTACAGTCAAATGGGAGAATTAAAGACTAATGATGGAATTCATAACTCAGAATGAGGTGAATCTGCTTTGTATTCTGAGGGGTATGTCGTTTTAGAAAGTTTTTTGTAATGTTACCACCAATATAAATGTCCATATAACCTTTATTATTGTCAGGCCATCCAATATGAGTCTCTGTCTGTTTTACTGATAGTTGAGCACAAATATTTATAGGCTTCATAATTATTGATAGTGAAGAATTTTTAAATATTCCTAAGTTAAGATAGATTGCCCATGAAAGAGCCTTATAGGTCAACAAAGATATTTATTTGAATATCCAGCATGTGGGCATGAAATTTGGAATATTTAATAAACTGAACTCAGATTTTATGAAAAATGCTTATGTATAACTATTTTGAGAAGAGTCTGTTTATTTAAACTTAATAGCCAGCATTTTTTCACTTTGATGTCAAATTGTAGCCATTAAATTGTTCTTTGAGTAAGAATTAGTGAGAATTTCACAAGTAAAAAACTAGTGTTTTTGTTTTTGTTTGTTTGTTTTTCTGATACCCTTGGTTGTACTTTTAGCCCCCCCTGGATCTGAGTAAAATAAACTACTGTTAAATAACAGAATTTCAACCAAGTAAAATTTAAGGGCTAATTGGCTTTATTCAACAATTCATGAATCAGGCAGCATCCCATCTAGCAAATAGAAAGGGACTTTACCACGCTGCAGAAAAGGAAATGTTTTAAAGGTGGAAAGGGGGCAGAAAAAAAGAAGTTATTAGCAAAGAATGTATCGTTTCAGTCAGGGCTGCCCTCCTAAAGGGAACAGAAGCGGCCTATTGGGCTGTTGTGCTGACCAGGTAATTCCATGTTGACTGGTTAAGATTGCATTCCTGGGAGGCTGAAACTTGGCTAAGTTTAAGTCTTAAATCTTGGTTTGCTAATGTGGGGACTCCATTTTTTGGGCCTGTTGTCTCTTTTTTAAATATTACTTACAGTTAAAACTAGAAACTGCATGAATAAATATATATAATTTTTCTTATTCTTTTAATTTGAGCAATATCTTTGGTTTAAATTTAAATTAGATAGCTCAGATTATAAACTAAATGAATCCAAAATAAGGCAGGTAAGCTTAATGTTATGGCTTCTTCCTTACTCCACTCTTCTATACTTCCTGGTGGAAGTAGAAATTTTGAAAGTAAGGGTATATTTCCAAGGAGGAAAGTTTAATGTTGCTGTCTTTGAAGTAATTGTTAAATTGCTTATTATTTCTAAAAAAATTTGAACTAGTGTTCAAAAGTCAGGAGTTTATCTAGTTTGTACCAGTTTTGTGGAACTGATTCTACAACATAAAATAATTTTGCTATCCTCTCTTTTTGTAATTAGACATTTAAACCAAACATAAAGGTTAGGTTAAAAATATTAGGCAGAAAATAAAATATATATGTGTTTGGAAATATAGTTACTTTTTAGTTTTATATAAAGACAATTTAAATTAGCTGGCACAATTTATGCAGAAAGTAATAACAGTTTGAGCATATGAAGTGTGTGTGTCTGTGTCTATAATTTTGTCTTAAGGAAGTAGAATAAGTATTAAAATTTTTTTGCTCATGAAATGATTAATTTTAGATCTTACTTTTTCCAGAGACTGAGGCTGTGTAACTGCTGCTTGTTTATAGTACTCCTTTGTGGAAGGAGATGGATTCATAAATTAAAATTGGCTTCGTTCAGCAGTCATTAACTATATGAAGACACTAGGTGGTCTCATTTAGAAAGCCATGTATATTTCCATGGTCTATTTTATATTTGAGGTTATGCAAAAAATAGTTAATATTTATGTTCTGATGTTTTTAAAAATTATCATCTGCTTTGGATTGATTTAGTGATTTATAGGTTGTAATTGTCTTGTTTTACCAGTGTTTTGTTTATTCTTAAAGTTAGTTTAGCTCTTCATTGGGAACTGTGTTTTGATTTGATTAGTAATATGCCACTAAACATCTGTAAGAAATACGGAAATAAATACCTATATTTTGTTTCTATGTAATTCTGAAAATTATTTATTTAATGAATTATTGCACATATTTCAATTTTCAGGTATGAAAGGGTTTGTATAAAAACTTAAGTGTGTTTATTAGCAGTTTGAAAGGTATAGCTTTTTTATGTGATTAAACTCAATATTTTAAAGAAAGAAGGTAGTATATTTTGAAACCTTTGGAGAATTGGTTGAATTGGGGAAAAGTCAATGACTTTTTGTAAATTAAGATTTTTGTTTTAAGGTTTGCCTTTCCCTCTTAACTGGTATTAATTTCCTGAGGACTTTGTATTTTTTGATTAAGCATGTCAGGGTTTGCCCAAAATTTAAATGATCAAAATGTACTTGATTTATTAAACTGAGTTTATCAAAAGTCTATTGCCATTTGCTTATGGTTTCTGGCTCTTGCAAGCAGAGAATATTGCACTTAAATTAGATTTATGCTGACTTTTAAGAAACATTATTTGTTCCAAGCAGTCTAAGAAGTGCAAAGATTCATGTCAATATTCAGAAATCATATTTTCCTTGAACAGAAGGTTGTGATAAAATGGTACATGGTGTGTTTTCATTGCCTGTTGAAAGACTTTCATGCAGTTAAAATAAGCATTTTGATGGTGGTTGAATTAAGAGTTTTTTGTCAGTCTCTTCTCATCATGGATGATTAGACTAAAATGTCTGCTTGTCTTGACTTGAGATCACCACAGCTTCAGATAACATGCTTTGTGATTGAAGGTCGAAATATTTTGAATTCTAATAGGCTGCCAGATGAATTGCTTGAAATAGACTGTAAAATTTCAAGGCTTCCTTTTCCATCTGCTGTGAAAAGAACCATTGGGAATGGTTGAGCTTGATGATCATAGAATTACTGGATGGTGATTCTAAAACCCTCAAAGGGAAGTTGCTATGGAGATCTAGTTCCAAACTGTGAAATGATTCACCTTTGAAAGGCTGCAGGGTCTGAGAAGCTGAACACATCATTGTTCAGGTGGTCATTGGTTAGGAAATTGCTAGTGCCTGTGTAATCAGCACTCCTGTGGTAGTTAACGATCTAAAAAGGTTTGTTCTGAATGATGTGGGACAACAGCAATGCGCATAAGATGGCTTCTCTCAATCATGCTTTGCTCAGCCTGGTGCTTGTAAAAATACAGTGAACTAAAGAGCTCAGAAATGAACTGCTTCATTGAGGAAATGTTTTGAAAAACAAAATTTTGCATTGATGAGTTTGATATCTGAAAATGGTTCCTTTTGAAAATAAAGTTGTTAAAAAACATGCTTTGTTTTCTTTGTTTTAATCCCCCTCCCCTTTTTTGTGTGTGTGATAAGAAGCTCTTTAAGCTCTTTATCTCTCTAAGTCTAGGGCCTTACCTTGGTGAAGTGTTCAGTTTTTAATATCTTAAGTAATCTATCTTAAGCAGGAGTTTAGAAAAGCTCCAAAATCATAAGGAAGGGAATCTAGGAAAATTCCTAAAGCATTAGGAGTAGCATGTTGTTCCCCCTCTAGGAATTGTTCCCCTCAAATTTTCATTATTCAGTGTTTGTGACAACAGATATTTGAAATTGGTATTTTTAAAATAATTTTTCTTCTATTTTTACTAACTTGATTATCACCTTTCACTTTTTTTTCTCTAGAACCTGAGACCAGAATAATTTGAAATTTGAAATGAATTGATGGCAAATCATTATAAACTGTTTTCCCATATTAAGATTTCAAAATAGGTGAAATTCAATCTTAATTTCTTAAAAGACTATAATGTTGAGCTTTAGTAATCAAGTATGAAACCTTATAGATAATTTTAAACATCAAGTTTTTCTAGATAATGGAGTTTTCCCCAGACATTTTATTGTTGTTGTTTTTAATCCTCACCCAAGGATATTTTTTCCATTGATTTTTTAGAGAGAGTAAAAAGAAGGGAGGGAAATAAGGAGGGAAGGAGGAATATCAATGTGAGGGAGACACATGCAGTAAAGTCATCCATTTTAATTAAGAATTGTAAGATGAATTTCTTTTATAGTTATGTGTCCACTATCACAATCGATAAATACAATGTTTTAAGCATCCTAAAATGCTTCCTCATATTCTCTTGTAGTTGATCCCCTCCCTCAACCTGGTCCTCTGGCAACCCTAACCTGCTTTTTGTCATTTATAGCTTTGTCATTTTTAAAATTTCATACAGTATCATATGGTATGTAGTCTTTTGTGTTTGACTTTTTTTTTAATCTAGCATAATGTTTTTGAAATTCATTCATATTGTGTGTATTAATATTTTGTCCCTTCTTATTGCCTTGTAGCCTTTAATAGTATGGATTTATTATAATTTGCTTATCCATTTATTAGTTGATGGACATTTGAATTTCAAGTTTCCAGTTTACTTATGAATAGTTGTGTAAAGTCTCTGTGTGAATATGTTTCTTTTTTTTTTAAATTTTTATAAATACCTAGAAGTGGGATTGCTGAAGTGTCTGCTAAGTGTGTGTTTAGCTTTATAAGACACTGCCATATACTGTTTTCCAAATGGGTGTAATCTTTTGCTTTCTCCCCAGCAATATGTAAATTCCAGGTACTCCACATCCTCTTCAACATTTGATATTGTCAGTCATTTAAACTTTAGATGTTCTAGAGAGTTTCTCATGTGGCTTTAATTTCTATTTTCCAGATGATTAGTGATGAGTATCTTATCGTGTGCTTAATTGCCATCTGTATATCTTCTCTGGTGAAGTATCTATTCAAGTCTTTTGCTTATATTTAATTGGATTGTTTGACTTTTTTTTTGAGCTAGAAGAATTTTTTATATATTCTGTATACAAGTGGCAGGTTCAATTCCAGGTCAGGGCACATACCCAGATTGGGTATTCGACTCCCTCAGTTAGGTTCCTGTCAGAGCTTCCTAGTCCTCTGTTGTGTTTACAAGTTCATAACTAATAAAGTGATAGCTGTCTTTAGTCTGCCTAGGAAACTGCTTCTCAGAGGCTTTGTTATATCTTTCTGCTGCACAAGAGGCAAATTTAGGTTCCACTTGTAAGTAACATTGGCTTATTTTTCGTTTGTGAATTGAAATTCCCAAAGTTGAGTCAAAAGTAAAATGTTCATTAGGTACATAAAAAAACTTATAGGAAGTAACATTTGAGCTATGAGTGATAATTTGCTAGAAAATGAAAAGAGGAAAGATATTCTCAGTATCTTTATAAAGTACATTTTTTCCTCTGTTACTGATTTATTTAATTTGACAGACTAATACAATTTCTTTTTATTCAAATATTTTTATTGGTTCTTTTCTATTTTTAAAAAATGGATTACGTTTTATATATATAATACTAGAGGCCCGGTGCACAAAAATCATGCACGGGGTCCCTCAACCCTGCCTGCACCCTCTCCAATCTGGGACCCCTCGGGGGATGTCCGACTGCTGGTTTAGGCCCGATCCCACATCCCTCTCATAATCCGGGACCGCTGGCTTTTAACTGCTTGCCTGCCTGCCTGATTGCCCCTAACCGCTTCTGCCTGCCAGCCTGATAGCCCCCTAACCGCTACCCTGCCGGCCTGATTGACACCTAACTGCTCTCCTGCCGGCCCAATCACCCCCAACTGCCCTCCCCTGCCGGCCATCTTCTGGCAGCCATCTTGTGACGACATGAGAGCGGCCATCTTGTGGTAGCCATCTTGTGATGACCCTCACACGAGGCTGTGATGCCACCGAGGCTTTTATTATATAGGATATCATGTTGTCATTTACTTATTTTTTACCTAATATATCATGGACATTCTTTCAGGTCAATATATAGTTCTTTCCCTTTTGCTTATTGATTGATTAATTTTTTCTTTTTTTCTTTTTTTTTCTTTCTCTTTTTTAGATAGCCACGTAATATTCCAGAGAATGGAAGTAAAAAAACACACAACTAATAACTGACAAAGTGATGGACACTTAGTAGCATGGTCTTTTAAAATGTAAATTAGATCATGCCTTTTTCCTTCAAAGTCTTTTTTCCATGAAATAAGGTCTACATATCATGGCCTGCAATGGCTCTGGAATGATTTGGCCCTTGCCTCTCTTTAAATTCGCCTTACTCCTTTTCTGCCCTTGCTCACCATCGCCCCCACAAGTTTCTTTCATAAGTGGTACTCTTGCATATGATCGATAAGTGCTTAAACATCATTTAAGTGGATCATTTATGTTTAAGGAGGAATTAAAACTTGAACTGGATAGGCTTTGATTAGATGAAAGGGACTAAGAATTTCCTTGGCATGGAGCTTCCACTTGTTTTGTACCTTCTTTGTATCAGAGATTTTGCTACACAATTTTTCAATAGATAATATCTCTTTGGAGATGAGGAGTCTAGGAGTCGGAAAAATTGTTACAGTACATGACCTTAGGCAAGTTCATGGCAGAACTGACAATTTCTGAAGCCAGGACTGTTGGCCTGAACATACCCTTTCCACGATATTTTTTATACCAATTGGATGCATTAATTTTAAAATATGTGATAATAGATACTCATTATTACAATGTTATGCTTATGGTAGGAAGTATAATTTCTGAGTTGTGATATTTCCAGTTACAATAGAATTTCATTTTGAAATCGCTTAAAAATAATCTATCAGTGTGAACTGCTGAGCAGTTAAAATATATAGTTTCAGAGCTGTCTCTAAGTACTTAATTTCTTTCTATGTCTGCCCTCTGCCTTGACCAACTTTATCTTATCCTAAGGTAGCTTTCAGCATCTCACTGGCCATGTGGTTTGTAGTTCACATTTATTAGAGAAGAAAGAGTGACTTTGGCCTAGCCTTCCAATAAAAGGTCTTTAGATTACTTGGACCATGCTTAATCTTTGATCACTGTGGGCAGATGGAATAATCTAACATGAAACTGCTTAAACTGTAAGAAATAATTGGGAGGGGTAGGGGGATTGAAGAGGATCTAGATTGGGGTTGGGGAGCTGACAACAAATGTGTATGCTTCAGTATCAAACTTGAACATTATTTACAATTCTGTTAATTTGGAACAGAGAAAAAATGCCTGTTAAATTTTATGTTTAAAATTTTTGAGGAACCTGTTTACTTTGATTGTTTACTGAGAAGTATCATCTTTTCATGCTAATACCTCATAATACTGGTTTAAAACATCTCATTATTGAGTTAAAACAGTATAATTCCGATGAAATTTCAAAACTAGAGCCATAATAAAAATGTTTCCTCTTCATCAAATATGTGGTGAAGTTTATTGTTCATGAAAGTGAAATTGATCTGTTACTTTGTGGGATTATCAGACATTAAGCAGAGTGATATTAGAGCCTCATAGTTCTCTATGTTGGGTTAATGAAAATTTTAAGAGTGTCTACATGAAAAAAGGCAGAGTACAATTCTAAAACTTCATTAAATGCCATGTTTTAAAGGTTTTATATTGTACTATTTATTTTTAAATAGTTTTTGTTTATTTGGTTAAATGAAGTTCTGTTCTCCAAATGAAAATTTTTTTCCAAGTTAAAAGTCTTCTGGTATCTATATTTTTGATCAGCTTTCTAAGTAGGCACCCATACTTTTGTTTAGAGGTAATAGTGATTTACTTTATATGTATTAGTGATATAATTGGTCATCAACTTCTGTTGTTTTTTTCTAGAAGTACTTCTCTTCTTTTTCTACTTCATTTTATTTTACTACTACTTCTTAGTTCAGGCTGTTATGCATTATCACTGACCTTAGTAATACGTTCTTGCTGGGGCTCTCTTTCTGCTGATCATTGTAATCCTGGGATCACCTGCATCAGACACATTTTGTTTAAAATACAGAATTCTAAGCAGTAGCCTAGTAATCCAGAATCATAGAAATGGCTGAGAATCATCTGTACCCTGGGAGATTTTTGAAAATCACTGTTTTAATCTCTCCAGTTTCTTCCTTCAAGAGTAGTGGCTCTCAACCATTCTTATGCCCCATAGTGACTATGTCCAAGCATTTGGGTTCCATATTATAGAGGGGAAAAACAATGCCTATTTTTCACAAAGCAGAAAATAATTGTGTGCATTTTGTTAAATTTCCTACTTATGTTTTAATAACATTGCAGTATTATTTAGAAGTATATATTTTTGCTATGGTTTTAAAATATGCACAAATAAAAATCTACCAGTAGCTGAACATTGTAGTGAATATTACATTTTGTATTATGCTGATTCTAAGCCACAAGATAATGGATACATTAGGATTCAGTTATTAAGTAAGAAGCATTCCATTCATAGCCTGGTATGAGGTGAGAAGAGGGAGATATTGCTAGTATTTCAGAGGACCACATTTTTGGCATATCACTTTTACTGGTGACATAGACATTGAGAAATTAGATGTATCCCTGCTTGTGTGTGAGTCATGGCATTTGATTATGTTACTGCCGTTTATAAAACATTCATGCCTTCCTTGGGAATTCCATTTTCTGGCTAGTCCTCATTGCTTTTCATTGTCAAGCATTAGTATGTTTTTCAGTGCTTTCTTTTCTGTTCTAAATTCTCCTCAGATGGATTTGTTCTTTGTGCTCTGAATGTACCTTATGCATGTCACCCTTGTCTTTGCTGTACCTCTAGCTAAGTATTATTCTCTAAGATCCATATCCTCTTGTGATCTTACTCCCGTACTCAACCCTGTTGCTCTTTCTTCCCTATCTTTGAGATCAGGAGCTCTCTTTTGTACGTAACATTTCATGTAGCCATGAGTTAGTTACATATGCTTGTCTTATTTCTCCAGCTAGACTATAAGCTCCTTGAAGGTGTGAGCAATATTATGTAATTTCATCTTTTCCCAGATACTGAAGTATGTTTTTCTACATTGCATTCAATAAAAGAAGGGTGTCAGTTTCATTGCTAGAAATTCTTTTTCCAGCTTTAGAGTAAGCTGGTTTAAACTGCGATCTAGCAAATTTCTTATCCTACTTTGTTTTTTTGCCTAAGAGAATATGCAAGGTGCAAATGGGTATGCTTTTATTGTCTTCATCCAAATCTGAGGATCAAGCAGTAAGATTTTAGGTAAATAAAAATAAAAATCTTGTGTTTTAATGTTTTACATTAATGCTAGGTTTCTATGTTTTTTCTGTATGCTAGTCACACAATGCAGATTTACCTATGACTATACATATAAAATACATTTATCATTACATTTTTAATTTGCTTTTATTACTATAACTTCAGTGTTATATTATCTCCAATATTATTAATACTTTTATTTAGGGTTAAAACTTACCTAGCAAAATAATTTATGATGTGTACACTATTGTGTTTGATATAGTTGGATGAATTCTTATAGGTAAAAAAGTATATGTTGGGAAGGAAATCTTGTTTAAGAAATGAACTGTACTATTTAAAATAGAAAACTGAGAGCTCTTTTTAACATTGCAGCTGAGTTAAACGAATAATCTTTCCACCATTACTAAGAAGTGCATGTAGTTAAAAATACATTTATACATATTATTTTTTTAAAAACCTAGTTAACTTTAAAATATGTAAGTTTTCTTGTCGTTTAGGGTTCTGTGAAGCTGATCATCAAGAGGGTTGCAAATCATTGGTGGTTTCTATTTTCAGATTTCCACATCCCGGAGTAATTTGCTTTAATTTCACCCAATTTAACCTATACTTCACACCATCACCATTCAGCTTTAATAGCTATGTTCTATGCATAAGAAAAGCAGATAAATGTCCACAATTAGGCTGCAAATGATTACAACTAGTTAGGGCTTTATGAAGACAAAACTTAAAGGACTATGGCGCCAAACAAAGCCACAAAAGACGGCTGAAAATGCTGTCTCCAGAAGTCAAGTCTACCATGGCATTTGATTTATCACTTTTGTAGTTGATTTTACTTATTTTAATATATTGGCAGGTGTGCCTACTCAGAAATATTCATCTTTAAAGAATATTAGTTGTCTTTTGTTAATGTATTTTTAGTTTTTAATTTATATGCTTTCTTAAATTTCAGCATAGATAACCAAATTTAATCTTTTAAATTTTTATTTAAATGTTAGCATATTTGTTTGGGAATTAAGCATAGTTGGTTTGAAATGTACTAGCATTTATATACCTTCTCAAAGCATTGTGAAATTAAGACTTCTCTGAAATGTTTGTCTATGTCGAATAGTCCTATTAGACATTTGATGGAAGAATAATTTTACAATTCTGTATAGAATTTTATTTCTGGATGGAGTCTTAGCATGCAAAATATGTGCCTATAGAGTATTATGCAAAGTTATGTGCACATATATAAAAGATTCTGAAATTGTTTTAATCCTATTTATGTGTTATGTTTTTTTTCCATATGTAAGTTCTTATTGATGGTTAATGACAGCATTATTTTAATGTATAAAGAATTTGGTTATGCTATAAGGCTTTTAAAAAGCCAAACTTTTCATTTTAATATAAAAGCGTTTCTTCCTCCTATAAAATAAAATTTGTTCTTTTTGTTAACATATTTTCATATTTAACAAATTAAAAGATTGGATCTCATCTCCAAGGTTTTGACATAAATCCTTTCTTATTTTTTAGTGACTAAATCGAGGTTTCAGTTTAGTGTTTAGATTTTAGTACTTAATCATTTTGTTAAATATTCTCTCAGAAACTCTATATAAATAAGAGTAACAATACTGATGGATAATAATTTTATTTTACAATTTGTGCGCACCCAGAATTATTCTTGTAATTGAAATACTCCCCATTTTATAAATGTAATGTCTACTGTTTCATTATATGAGGGAGGGGTAACATTTATTTAAAACATGTATTCATTTTAGATAATCCTTATTTCTTAAATAATAATCAAATAATTAAGTAATGTCCCTTTAGTTTATTGTTGCTTACAAGCCAAAATAAGTGTAGATTAAAAACCCAAGCAGTTGTAGTTTTTATACACATGTAACAAGCTCACATGTGTATGTGTGCATACAGTTGCTGACTTTAAAATTAATGCTTAAGAATTAATAGCTTGTTGCCTTTGCTTATAAAACCAATGTATGAGGGAAAGTGTACTGAAACTTATGTTTAACATATCTTTATTTTAAATAAATATGTTAATTGTCTAGCCTACGAAGTAGACCAATATAGCCATGGCAAGACAATATAGCCACACAGCTTCACAGTTGTATTAAACTAGTTTCATATGCTATATCATAAAACTTTCAGTCCAATCAGCAACTAAATTTAAATACTGCAAATTGTAGCAGCAAAACAATAATTCTGCTGATTAGCCCCTTTCCATTTCTTGTAAGTGAACTGTTTATGCTGTTGAGTACCTTTTGAAAAAAGAAAAAGCCAAAACAGCCTTGATTAGTCAAGGAGTAATTGGATGACTTGATTTTAGCAAGAGAATGAATTGGTTGATGATAGCCTGTAACTAAGTGTAGTGGTTCTGTTCAGATGAATACATAACATAGAGTCATCAGATCTTGACAGGTATAACATATGAGCAGTGCTAAAATCTGGTGGTGGGGGAGATAAGATGGAGATGGAGAGTAGTAAGTTTGCCATGAAGTCTCTTACTGGAAAATTTGAGATGAATCTTAAAGGAATTAAAAAAAATTTTCATATATACAAATTTTCACATTGGGGAAGAATATGGAGATTTGCCTCACTCCTATGATTGTAGTCCCTATGTTTTGTGCTCTAAAGACGAAAGAGGTTTAGGATTTTTTAACTTTCTGCAAAGGGATCATTGATATTATATCCTTTCATTCTTGTTGAAGATTATGGTTCATTAGTAGAGCCATGTGAGAAAGCCTAGAAGTGTTAATTGTGTTCATATTTAATTATTTAAAGTCTTGATTAGTCAGAATTTTTTGTACGCTGGATTCTTGTTTATGATTTCCTGATTCTTTTTAAAACTTTATCTGAGTTTATATTAATTAAGTATGGCATCAAACAAAAATTTTTAATTCATAAATAAACTCAAGCTGTCACCCCCTCCCCCCGAAGAATGTATATTACAACAACCTCCCCACCTCTGCTATAATATGCTACATGGATCCTAAAGCTTCAGCTGTATAAAATAAGAGGTAACTGTATTGCTAAATGAAACAAGAGGTGAACCTGCATCACTAGCTATTGGGGGTAAGGGGTGTGGCAAGGTGCATGCCTAGCCAAATCCTTTCTGGGACTGGCTTTGATTTGGCACCACCTGGTGGTGATTGTTTGTTCAGGCTTAACTATTTATGGTGATGACTAGATCTTGAAGACTAGGTAGTTGGTACCCATTTTGTTGAGCCAGTTAGAGTGGATTGGGTTGGAAGACTGCCGGGCATGCAGTGACTTACCTTACACAGTCTGCTCCCAAAGGTGTAGTTACTTGCCTGTTCTTGATCTCTCTAGGACTTACCCTTCCTTCCATGTTTCTGCTCTTTTTTTAGAACTGTGGATTATTGTATTTAAGGGTATAATTATTTTGTGAGGCATGTTATCTGGTTTTAGGACATCCATCTGCACAGAACTTTTCGTTTGGACTCAAGAATATGATTCCTATTGTGCAATGTGGATTTAGTTAAACCATCATTTTCCTATTGTAACACCAGATGTTGTAGGTGACTTTTCCCTTTTCCATCCTTCTATCCACTCCGCCTGCCTCAGTACAAGGTAAAAAGTCATAATCTATTGATATTATGGATAAAGCTATAAAATAGTTATTTAAAAATTAATAGATAACAGTTTATTTAACTGTTTTAATACCTGTCACGTTACTTTTTAAAGCATTTAAACATGAGTTTCACACTTTAGTGGACCCAAGTGTACTTATCACAGCATCAGTACACTTAAATATGAAATTAAAATATTTATATTTACATCAAAACCTGTACATGAATCTTAATCTAAATTTTAAATGGCAGCTATACATCAGTGTTCCAGTTTGAAGCCTTGAGGCTGTCTTTTCCCATCACATTGTACTGAATACTGACACTCTCTTTGCTCTCCTTCATCCTGGATTTACTTTTTTGTACTTATTATGTGCTGGTCTGTTTCCCCTTTTAGACTATAAACAGCTTTGAGGGAAGAAATGAATCTTTCAGCTTTTTCTCATCTCTGAAATTCTCTTTCCAGCTCCTGCACAACTCTCTTTGTGATTAACATTCAGTAAACACTTGTTAAATATGTCACCTAAATAAATGTGTATCTTTAGTGATTATATACCTCCAATTATATGACTGACCATATTTCATTTCTTTTCCATTTGATATAATTCCTCCTGTCCACTAGACAAAGAAATCTTTGTAAAGATTTTCTTTAATTTTTTTTTAATTTGACCTTACTTTTGTTTTTATTTCTAAACTTGTACCCAATAATCAACTGCTTTGTTTGTGATCATCAGTCTCTCTCCAAACTATTAGATCTTGTACATAAATGAGCAAGAGCAAGATCACAAGAGCGCCTCTCTGAAAAATCTACATAAGAATTTTATAATCACCCTTCAGTCAGTGTTAGAACCTTTCCATCTGTTGATATCTGCACATTGGAACCTATAACATCTTTTGGTTGCTACCTTTGTATTTTAGTGCACACCAGTGCTTCTCACCTGTGGCTTAGGGAAGTCTGGAGACATTTTTGGTCTTCACAGCTGGGGAGGGGGTGTCTGTATGCACATGCCCATGTGTGTTACTGGCATCTAGTTTGTAGAGGCCAGGGGTGCTGTTAAAAATACTACAGTACACAGGTCAACCCCCCCCTACAGCAAAGTATTAATCTGGCCCAAAATGTTAGTAGTGCCAAGGTTGACAAGTCCTAGTATATACTTTGTCTTTAGGTTTTCATATATAAGCATAGGTAACATTTTGGGTGCTTACTGTGTGCCAGGCACCATCCTAAAATGTTTACATATATTATCACTTTCAGTCTTCAGAACAATCTATGAGGTAGGTATCATTGTCTATATTTTACAGACAAGAAAACTAAGCCACAGAGAAATTCAGTAATTATACAACTAATGAATCAAACAGTCTGAAATTCAAATTTGAACCAAATAGTCTGATTTCAGTCTGTGCCTTTGTTATATTTACACTTCCATCCTGCCTGGAATGTTCTCTTAACTCTGCTTCCCTTTGCTAATATCTGTCTCAGAAAGACCTCATCTATATTTAAACTTTCCTTTCTTAAGTCTGATTCATGCTTATAAATCCATTGTCTTGGTTTTTCTTGTATGGCTGTGTTTATTGGTCTTAGTTATAGTATACTAGAGGCCCAGTGCATGAAATACGTGAACTCATGGGGGGTCCCTCAGCCGGGCCTGTGCCCTCTCACAGTCCAGGAGCCCTTGGGGGATGTCTGGGAGTCTTCAGGGGATGTCCATGATGAGTGGGCCTAAGCCAGCAGTCGGATATCCTTAGCACTGCCACAGAGACGGGAGAGGCTCCTGCCACCTTTGCTGCTCTCGCCAGCCATGAGCCCAGCTCAGGGCTTCTGGCTGAGCAGCGCTCCTCCTGCAGGAGCACACTGACCACCAGGGGGCAGCTCCTACATTGAGCGTCTCTGCCCCCTGGTGATCAGTATGCGTCATAGCGACCGGTCGTTCGGTCGATTTGCATGTCAGCCTTTTTTTATACAGGATATGTGTGTTTCCCCTCTTCTTAATTTAATTTATAATTTCAGAAATTATACCATAATATGTAATCCAGTGCAACATGCCCAAGAAGACCTCAGAAATAAATGTAAATATTCATCACTTACAGTCTAGAAATTCAGAGGTGAAGAGCTGAAACACAAGAAACTTCTCATATCCATTATTGTAGTTTGACATGCTTAGCACTGGTTTCTTTGAAATATCTTACTGTGTACTGTGAAACTGATCCTTTGCTGTTGTGCTGCATGTTTAGCTTCATTTGGGATCTATAGTTCCCCTCTAACAGTTTTTTATTCTAAGTGCTAATAAGTGCTTGAAACATTCATTCATACAGTGATTCCTTTATTCTTCACTTCATCTTCTACCTAACTGTGTATCAGCTCTGATCGAGGCGCTAGGGGGAACTAGAAAGGCACTTAAGACAGAATCCCTGAGCTTAGGTCACTAGAATTGTATATTCTAATACTAGATGTACATGCTACAGGTCATATGAATGAAATGGACAGATTAACAGTTCAGATAGAGGATATGGTTAGAGAAGGCATCATCATGAAGATATCATTTCATTGACATCTAATTAAGGCAATGAAAAATATGTAACTCTTTTTGAAAGGTAAAAATGGGCAGGAAGAATATCCCATGCGGAAGGATGAGTAAGAGCATTGAAAATGTAAAATGAAAGCATTGAGAATGGGTCAGTTTGATTGAAAGGTGGGATGGGATGTTAATGGGCACAAAATTTTTTTTTAATTTTTAATTAAAAAAATTAAAGCTCTGATTTGTCACTTAGTTTATTTAGTTTATTTTTTGAATGTCAGACAGTTCAACTTGACTCTTATTTATTGCCTAAAGTACTGGTGGTAAAGATAAAATTCTAGTTTTGTTAGTTTCTCTCTCTGCATTTTTTTTCTCATTTAAAGAGGTATAAAAATGGATTTTTCCCAGGAATCATACTTAAGGTAATATATTAAACCATCAATTTTACCATATTTTATTCCAAACAAGTCTCTTCAATTCCTCTTATGACTCAGGGATGATAGAGATCTTAGGTTCCTCCAGAATTACCTTATAGATGAGGGGAAAGTAAACTGCATTTTAGTGATGGATAATGAAAGGACATTTGCCTTTGAGACGAGGGCAGGGAGTGAGCAAAAATATAGTGACAGTTGAATATGAAGAACTTTCAGAGCTTAGTGGTCAGTATAAGAATTTGACTTGAGCTGAAGATTTGTGGAAGTTGAGGGTGGGGCAAGGCCAGTTTACAGAGTGTATTTTATATTGGCAAAGACTTAATTGTTGTTTTAGAAGTCAACAAAAGCAGCTAGCTCAAATTGGAAGTTGAGCAGAAACTCAATAAATATTCAAAATATCATTGATTAATTTGCCATTTATGCATTTAAAGTATCTATTATATAGAATAAGAAGTGAAAATCTTGTTGAGAGATGAATGTCGGTTCTCATTAAGGTACTTCTTTTCTGCCTTTTCTGAAAGAGTACATATTTTGCAGCAACTGAAAATATGAAACCCTTGAGCAACTATAACCAACTACAGGTGTTGACTTTGGGTTATAATTCATAACTTTTGATTGACTTTAAGGTGGATGTCTAATTATCTACAATATAAGTATAATACTATTATTAAGCAGAGCTTTCTAGTGTCTTGTATATTTACTAGTAAAAGAATTTTATTGTCTAATGTTGTAATGTGTTGCTTCTAATTCATTATGTGGTGTCAGTAATAACCAAAATATTTTTTTTTGCTTGCTATTACACTAATATAAGCTCTAATTTTAACATTTTTAAGTCTTTATACCTATATCTTTCTTTTCTTTGTTCATCTTTTCTACTTAAAGTTTTGTTTTTAAGTCACTGCTTAAAAGCATATTATTTTTAATTTATATGATGGCTTAAAAGTAGGAGAAAATAATAAACAAAAATTTTTAAGTTTTCTCAGAACCTGACTGACCCACTTTATTATCTCTCTTAAACTAAATATCTATTTCTCTTAAGATTGGCAATTGTTTTTTACTTCTAAACATTGCTTGATTGCTTCCATATATGTTACCTATTTTGTGTAAATGTCCTGCATGAATCATGATTTCTTTAATTTTAGATTGGTTTCTCAAAGTCGGCCACAAGTGCATTTTGTTTTATTAAATTTTCTGAAATCCTTGATTTATTTATTATTTTTATTGATTTCAGAGAGGAAGGGAGAGGGGAAAGAGATAGAAACATCAATGATGAGAGAGAATCATTCATTGATTGGCTCCCTCCTGCATGCCCCCTACTGGGGATCAACCCTACAACCCAGGCATGTACCCTGGCTGGGACTCGAACCGTGACTTCCTGGTTCATAGGTCTATGCTCAATCACTGAGCCATGCTGGCCGGCTTGATCAATTTTTGAATATGTCAGGGATGGTAGTTTTCTTCCTCTTGGCCAGGATTTAGTTTTAAAGCTTTTTCCTATATGAGAGAGGAGGGGAAAGCTCTGGAAGAAAAGCAGAGCAAAAAGCAAATCTCTAGACTACCCATAGTTCTGTTTTCTGTCCTGAAGCATTAAACAATTAGCCTGTGGCATAGACTGGATTATTTTAGG
The DNA here is from genome assembly GCF_951640355.1 of Cnephaeus nilssonii. NCBI lineage: Eukaryota > Metazoa > Chordata > Mammalia > Chiroptera > Vespertilionidae > Cnephaeus > Cnephaeus nilssonii. Next base: position 43,927,044 of record NC_137081.1, read on the forward strand.
TTTTTTTTCTATATCTCAAATAATAGGTTTTTGCCTGGAAAATGAAGGTTAAAGACTTTAAAGGCTACTTTTGATTGATTTGTTGTTGTAAATAAGTATAACCCACCAAGTCTAGTTATGCTATTCCATTTATGCTAGTGCATCAAGTAATTAGCAGTTTACATTACTAGACCAATTATTTCCATTTTTATATGTTTACAAAATATTTTATTTTTCCAGAGGTCTATAAATATATCCACTTAAAGTAATTAACATTTGATGGATACAACCCCTTTCATTTGCTTTAAATTCTGAAAGCTTAGAAATTTAAGCCTACATCCTTTTTAGCAGAATTTTGTTAGCAGAATGATTTATTAGTTCTTTTATGTGTTCCTGGATATTTTTAAGAAAGCAAATTGATTTTTGAAGTAAATATAATAAATTGAGGTACCCTTCTCTCACTTTCTAACTTAAGAAAACTAGTTAAATCTACACATTTCATTTAATATGAAGATTTTTTTAAATTACACAAGTTTAAGGTCCAGCTATGAATTAGGTTCTGGTTTTGCTCAAATCACTTTTACTGTCAAGATGAGAAGGGGCTTTATTTAGAATAAGACTAGAGTTTTAAATGCATCTGTAAATCTGTACTTAAAGTGTATTTCTAAATCCAAGCATTTGGAGTGTGCAATAAACAGCTTTAACTCTCTCTTTAAACTACTCTTTCCCCCAGACAATAAAGAATTTTTGTCATGTCATTTATGGAAAGTAAATAGGAACTGGCATGCCCCCATGCTATGAATAAAGCTATAGATGTTAAGTGAATTGCCAATACAAGTTTAGCTCTCTCCCATCTCGTTAACATTGTTCTGACACAAGATAGGACTTTGAAGAATGAATTAGAAATTTGAAAAGAAAGATTTTTTAGCAGTATATCCTTGTTTTCTAACATTGTATTTAAAAATTTATCTTTTACTGGTTTAGGAATGTGGCGTTATTTTGGTAGTACTCTGGATTTGAATATAGATGTTCAAAACATTGATTATTTGCTACATAAGACAAGCTGGAAAGAATGTGAAATCATGTAGCATACAGGATGTTTTGGTGCCATGAATAGGATTCAGTCTTTCTTCATCTTCTTTAACCTATACTATTGTTTTCTATATTTAAGGGCCTTACTAATTAATTATTGTTAAACCTATATTTAAAGTTCTTGCTAGTGAGTATTGTTCTCATTTTTTTTACTGGATTAAATTTGTTTTCCCAACCAGATTGTCCAATCATTGAGACCAAGGTCTAACTGTTTTGATATATTTTTAATCCTCACCTGAGAATATTTTTTTTCCATTGCTTTTCAGAGAGAGTGGAAGAGAGAGAATGAAGGGGAGATAGAAAGAGAAACATTGATGTGAGAGAGAGTGGTTGCCTCCCAAATGCACCCCAGTCGGGTGTGGGGAGTGAACCTGCAACCCAGGTACATGCCCTTGACTGGGAATTGAACCCGTGATCCTTCTGTGTGCAGACTGATGCTCTAACCACTTAGTAACACTGGCCAGGACTTGATTTTTGTTTTTAATTCTCATAAGACTTAGCATATTGTTAGATATGTAAGCAAACTTTCCTTAAGTAGGGAACTTATACTTAGCAAGGCATATTGTGGTTTGCATATGTGTTAAGGGATGGCAGTTTGTGCATTGGTGTATATACCAAGGAATTCCTTATCTCTGCATTGTATAGTGGTAGAGAATGGGAAAACATAATTATAATATTATTATTAATTAAACATAAATCCATCTTGACCACATATCTTCTTATTTCCATCAAAACTCTATAGACATGCTATTTGGAATATCAAAGTTTCCATGACAGGTGGTTTATGAAGTATTGCTCTGGAGTCTGTACACTTAAATATATCATGTGTTTTAAAACTATTTCTATTTCTAGCTGGGGATGTTTTCTTTCTAAGACAGCCTAAATTTAAGTAGCACAGCAGTTAACTAAAGTCCTGAATGTCCAAAGTATATTTTTATTTCTAAAGTCCTTTGCAGTTAGATTTAGCATCCTAAACAGAGTATAGATTTATCCTTCTTACTTATATCTTTATGGAATAAGATAGGTTTTGAATGAATGAGTGAGTAAATTGATCAACCTTCAATTGACGTATAATAATTGAAAATAGCTAACTCATTTCTACCACATCATACCAAGAAATAAATATGCAGAATCTCAGTACATATGAATAGTCAAATGTGTCTCACCACAAGATTAGCTTAAACATTCACTTAGTGAATGGATTTTTATCATATAAACTAGAGGCCCGTTGCAGGAAGATTCCTGCAAGAATAGGGCTTCCTCGTGCCTATTCCTGCAAGAATAGGGCTTCCTGCGGCCTGAGCAAAGCAGAGAAGGGAGCGAAGCCTGCCTCGCTCCCTCCCATCTCCGCTGCCTCGCTCCCTCCTGTCTCCACTGCCCCGCTCCCTCGCGTCTCCGCTGCCTCGCTCCCTTCTCCGCCTCTTCGCTCCCTTATGCAGCACTTGGCTTCCTTCTACACTGTCTTCAGTCTTCGCTCCGCACCTGCGTATGCAAATTAACCGCCATCTTTGTTGGGTTGATTTGCATACTCGCTCCTGATTGGCTGCTGGGCATAGCGGAGGGATGGTCAATTTGCATGTTTCTCTTTTATTAGTGTAGATACTTTATATATAATAACTAAAAAGATTTTTTGACTCATTTTATCTGTTACTTCAAAGTATACTAAAGCCACTCAGGGGAGTTATGGGTTAGAAATTATGTTAATGAGTATATAATAGAGGGATAAGAGAAGAGAGCTAAGGAAGCTATCAATGTTTATGGGATAGTTGGAGCAAGAAAAGAAATGGTTTAAGAAGATAGAAGAAAGTTAGGATATGCCATTGGAAATAAGTAGTGAAAGAGACTATGTCATTGCTCTCAAATTAGATCCTACTGAGAGAGATCATTCATGATTCCTGAACAATGGCTATTTGATTTACCTTCATGAAGGCAAATTATTGGTGTCCTTTTTTAGATCAATTTCTGATAGTATGGTAGGGGCATATTCCAAACTGCAGTGTGTTAATTTTTAAATGGGATATAAAGAAGTGGAGAGAGCAGATACAAACAGCCCTTTCAAGAAGTTTGACTCTGAACTGAAGGAAAGAAAACAATAGCTGAAATGGGAATTAATGTCTAATGGTGACTGAAATGATTCATTTACTATAGAATCTTAGATATGAAAGTTATTAGTGGAGATGGAGATGATACAAATGATATAGGAGAGGGAGGCATAATAGGTTGAGGTCTCAGGAAATACAAAGAAGTTTGTGGAGCAAACTTCCTTGTTAGAACATAAAGATTCAGAAGAGGTGGTAGAGAAATTGGTCATAATTAGTAAAAGGTAGCATTTTATTGCTGGAAAGAAGAAGAGATTGGGTAAAAACAAAAAGGGATGTTGGTGTTCCAAAGATGATATGCATTTTTCCTGTGACGTGGGAAATAGTGGGTCATCTGCTGGTTAACAGGAAAGAAGAGTTTTTTTTGTGTTGTTGTTTTTTTAAGTTAAGAGGAGTTATGTGTATGTGCGTGTGTGTTTAATTTTTTTATTGATTTTATTGATCTGATGCTTCTCTCCTAAGAAGAAAGGAGAGAGAGAGAGAGAGAGAGAGAGAGAGAGAGAGAGAGAGAGAGAGAGAGAAAGGGAAGCATCAGTTTGTTGTTTTACTTATTTATGCATTTCATTGGTTAATTCTTGTATGTGCCTTGACTGGATATGGAACCTGTAGCCTTGGTGTGTCAGGATGACGCTCTAACCAGCTGAGCTACCCGGCCAGGGCTGAGGTTTAGTTTTGAAAGCATTGGAAATGTGAGAGAAGTCAAGGAGTTTTGGAAAAGGTGCTTTGTTGTAAAAGGAAACATTGTGGGATAGCTCTGTAAAAAATCTTTGTGATAGAATCCAGTCTGAGGCTAGCTTATGGTTAATTTTCTCCTATAGCAAATCATTTAATAATAAAGATTTACTATAATTAGTATTATTTTCAGCCACCCATTTATTTATTTAATACACACACACACACACACACACACACACACACACACACACACTAGAGGCCCGGTGCACGAAATTCGTGCATGGGGGGGTGGGTCCCCTCAGCCCAGCCTGCACCCTTTCCAATCCAGGACCCCTCAGGGGATGTTGGACTGCCGGTTTAGGCCCAGTGCCGGGGATCGAGCCTAAACCGGCAGTCAGACATCCCTCTCACAATCCTGGACCGCTGGCTCTTAATCGCTTACCTGCCTGCCTGCCTGCCTGACCCTAACTGCCCCTCCCTGCCGGCCTGATCGCCCCTAACTGCCCCCTCTGCCAGCCTGGTCGCCCCTAACTGCCCCCTGCTGCCGGCCAGGTTGCCCCCACCTGCCCCCCTCCCCCGCCAGCCTGGTCGCCCCCAACTGCCCCCCTCTGCTGACCTGGTCGCCCCTAACTGCCCCCCCCCCTGCCGGCTTGGTCGCTCCCAACTTCCCCCCCTGCCAGCCTAATCGCCTCCAACTGCCTCCCCTGTTGGCCTGATCACCCCCCCGCTGGCCTGGTTGCCTCTTACTGCCCCCCCTGCTGGCCTGGTTGCCCCCAACTGCCCCCCTCTGCCGGCCTGGTCACCCCTAACTGCTCCCCCCTGCCGGCCTGATCGCCCCCAACTGCCCCCCCTGCCGACCTGGTCTCCCCTCATGGCTCCCCGCTGGCCTGGTCTCCCCACACAGCCTGCTGTTTAGTCGTTTGGTCGTCCCTCACTAACCCCCCTGCCGGCCTGGTTGCCCCACGCAGCCTGCTTGTTCAGTTGTTTGGTCGTCCCTCACTAACCCCCTTGCCAGCCTGGTTGTAGGCAGCCAGCTTGTGAGGGTGTGATGGTCAATTTGCATATTACCTCTTTATTATATAGGATATATATATATAGAGAGAGAGACATATGTACACACACACACACACACACACACACACACACACACACATGCATATGAGAGGAGAGAGAGAGAGAGAGAAAGACATGTATAGATATAAAATAAATTTCATGGTAATAGTGCTTTTCTCCTTGTGACTAGTCACTGCAAAACCAAATGTTAACTAAGATTTGTGCAAATTTCTCTGTAAGTTAGTTTTTTATTGTGTTTCAAAAAGAATGACTTTTTAAAATGACTTGTTTGGCCCTGCCTGGTATTCTCAATGGTTAGAGCATCTGCCCGTGTATGGAAGGATCGCAAGTTTGATTCCCGGTTAAGGGCACATACCTGGGTTGCAGGTTCGATCCCTGGCCCTGGTTGGGCACATGCGAGAGACAACCAATTGGTGGGTCTCTCTCACATCAATGATCTCTTTCTCTTTTTCTCTCCCTCCCTTTCTCCCTACCAGTCTCTAAAAATCAATGGGAAAAATATCCTTGGGTGAGGATTAACAAAAAATAAAATAAAACAAATGATTTGTTTTGTATGTACAATGCATGTTCATTATAAAAAGTTCAAGCAAGACAAAAACTTTGAAAGAAGGTTAGCAAAATTGCTCAATAGCTCACTGCCAAGGAATTATTTTCATTAACATTTGATCACTTTTATTAAGAATGAGATAAGATTTTATATAAATGTGATCATTAGTACATCTGTTATTTTAAATAGAACACTAAATTTTATTTTTTAATTAAGTTTGAAAGAGAAAGAAAAAGAACTGGAGTAATATAGAAGAAATCAATGAACTTAGATGATCCTGCTATAGGATCATGGAAACACTAAAAGGTTGGAGAAAATATTTTAATTACATGTTTCATCTTTATATGGCATCTATTGATTCCTTACTCTGAAAGATGAGGAAATGAGTACCGTTATGTTTTTATTTCCCCTCTCCCTATCTTTGAGTTTTTATATTACTATTCCTAACTTTTCATAGTTTATAATACAGTACTTATATTCTGTTTTGTTAACATAATTTCTGTAGTTGTTTAGTTTTATATGTTACATTAAGCTCAGAGTCTATTTGCCATTGGCTTCTATTTCTAACAATGAAAAACCAGTTGGCTGGATATAAAATTCTGGAGTAACAATTTCTTTCCTTCGAACTTTGAAGACATTGTTCCATTGTCTTTTGGTATAGAGCTACCTTGTAGAATTCTGAAGCCTTATATGTGACTTGATTTTACTGCTTTTGATATTGGTGACATGTATGGTGTTGATGTTTCTCTATCTGGTTGACCAACTGCAAGTTTTGTTTCATTATTTATGCCAGCTTACCTGGATGTGCAACTTTGAAAGTGGCTATGATTTCTTCTTGATTGATAGGATCTCTCTTAAAGATATGAGAAATCATATGCTGTTTTTACCTTATCATCAGTCCACTTAGATTATATAGAGAGGAATATTTTAAAAAACTGAGTGAACTTAGAGATGCTGAAATTTAGCCCTTTTGTACCCATGAGTTATAAGAAATAAGGATAAGTACATGTTTTATGTCCTTGGGTCATAGTATTCTCATCTCTAATATATGGAAGAAATAGACAATAGTGAAAAGGGATATAGCTATTAAAGTATTTCTCAAAGAGCCACTTTTTACTGTACTTATCTTTCTTTACCTCTAAACAGCATCTGACACAGTTGAATACTTCTTCCTTCTTAAAATATTTTCTTACCCTTACTCCCAATGAAAGCATACTGCTACCTTTCTCTGACTTTGTCATCCCTTCTTATTCTCTTTTGCCAAGACTGCCTTCCCTATCAGACATCGAAGTGTTGGGGTGCTGTCTCTACAAGATGTCATCCAGACCCATAACTTTAAATAAACATATCAGGTAACTCCTAATTTTATATCTACAGTCATGATCTTCCTTCCTACATCTAGTCCATCCTCAACAAAAACTTCTCATTTTCTCTACCGCTACATTTTCTGGTCATCTCTCATCTGCACTACTTCAGCCACTTCCTAACTTAGTCTTTCTGTCATCACTCTTGTCCCTTCCTTAGAGTCTGTTCTTTTTAAAGTGCCAAGTGGCCCCTCTTAATTATAAATCTTATCTTATTACCCCACCTCCCCTTTATTTAAAGCTCTCCAATCAATGGCTTCTCATTACAACTAGAACAAAATCCAAACTTCCATGTCCTATAAACATATGTGAACTGCCTTAAACGCTATATACTATCCTCTGCTGTGGTTCACCCATACTGATTTTATTCCTATTTCTGAACATTTCAATATTGTTCCCATTTAAAAAATTGTATATTTACTTCTTAGAACCCTCTTTTTCAGATCTTCACATTGCTACCATTCATATTCTGGCCATTCTGGTGTCAGCTCTAATGTCATCTCCTCAGAGGCCTCCCTGACTCTTTTAGCTAAAGTATTACACAGCAATGTGCCCTCCTCCTCATCCCCCAGCACATACAAGCTCTATTGCATTACACTATTTTACACAGAATAGTACCAAAATTTTTTTTAAATTAGATAACATTCCACCACCAAAATGACCATCCTATATAATAAAACCCTAATATGCAAATCAACCAAACGGCGGAATGACCGGTTACTATGATGCACACTGACCACCAGGGGGCAGACGCTCAACACAGGAGCTGCTCCCTGGTGGTCAGTGTGCTCCCACAGGGGGAATGCTGCTCAGCCAGAAGCCTGGCTCATGGCAGGGAGCGGGCCTAAGCCAGCAGGTGGATATCCCCTGAGGGGTCCCGGACTATAAGAGGGCGCGGGTTGGGCTGAGGGAACTACCCCCGCCACCCCATGCACAAATGTTGTGCACCGGGCCTCTAGTAGTTAATATTTTCTGCATTTCTTGATTTTACCCCAAAATTTACTTAAACAGGAAACTTTGTCTCTAATGTAAGTGGAAAATGAGTATTGCTTGCCAATATTGAAGAAAATAAAAATAAATACAGTGAAAACTACCTATTTATTACAGTTTTTAGTCTTTAGAAGCACAGAGGCTGAGGCCTGCTCTGTTCTTAAAAAGATAAATTTATAAACGTTAGCCATTAAAGACCAACAGCATCAAACTGAGACTTTCTTTGACATAGAAGGGCTGAAAGAATTGAAATGGAAATAACTTTCTCACTAGGCAATTTAGTATGATATAGTGTAGTCTTCAAGGTAAATGAAATTATCTTTACCAGTACAGTGTTTTTCCCAAAGGAGCATTGTGATAATAATTATTACAAATATTTATTAATCACAAAAAGTATAATTGTTTTAGTAATGTGAAATTGAAATAAATAACTTTGGCCATAGAGTAGGGTAAAAATGATCTGCTGAACTAGCCAGAATTAGTGGTGGGGAGGGAACCCTTATAAACTCACAAAGTTTATTTTAACCTTTTCTAAAGAACTGAGTAACATGAAATGTTATTACTAAAATTTAATGTTTGAGTGCATTACTTTGGAATTTCTTTAGAATATGCTCCAGTTACTTGAAATAATTCTATATGTTGGGCTCTTTGCTTAGCACTTTATGTGTTATCTTGATTTAATCATATCCATTCTCTGAGAGATAGAAAGATGTTCATTTTAAAAATGTGAAAATGAGGTCCTTAGAGGTTCAGTGATTTGGCTAAAATTTTATGACCAGCAAGCCTGTCTGACTTTAAAGCTCTTTTTCTTAACCAATAAAGCTATAATGTAAGTGTACCGTAAAGTCTGTTAATGACTCAGGAGCATGTCTTTGGAAAGTTTATTTAATAATTTTTCAGTTCTAAGAAGTGGTAAGTTGCCCAAATGGCCACCACATTTTCTATAAGCTTAGTTTTACAGCTGTTTTAGTCCTCATTTAATAAAAAGGCGATTCAATTTTATTTTATTTATTTTTTAAAATATATTTTTATTGATTTCAGAGAAGAAGAAGAAGAGAGAGAGAGAAAGAGGAGAGAAACATCAATGATGAGAGAGAATCATTGATTGGCTGCCTCCTGCACACCCTCTACTGGGGATCAAGCCCACAACCTGGGCAATATGCCCTTGGCTGGAATCGAACCTGGGACCCTTCAGTCCGCAGACCAATGCTTTATCCACTGAGCCAAACCAGCGAGGGCAAGGCTATTCGATTTTAAAGGATAACTTGACTGTTCCCTTTACTTAATTTTTATCTTAATTTTTGTAAGTATTTATTATCAAGAAAAGCAGTTTGGAGTTATCTCAAAAAATTAAAAATGGAACTGCCTTATGAGCTAGCAATTCCACTTCTGGGAATTTATCTGAAGCACTAATTTGAAAGAATATATGCACCCCTATGTTCATTGCAGCATTATTTACAACTAGAGGCCTGGTGCACGAATTTGTGTACCAGTGGGGTCCCTCGGCCTGGCCTTCGGGATTGGGCTGAAACCGGCTCTCTGACATCCCCCGAGGGGTCCCGGATTGTGAGAAGGCACAGACCAGGCCGAGGATCCCCACCGATATACGATCAGGGCTGGGGAGGGATGTGGGACGTTGGCCAGCTGGGGAGGGACCGCGGGAAGGTTCCAGGGTGTGTCCGGCCAGTCTCGCTCAGTCCCAATCAGCCGGAACCCAGCAGCAAGCTAACCTACTGGTCGGAGTGTCTGCCCCCTGGTGGTCAGTGCACATCATAGTGACTGGTCGACCGGTCGACAGACTGCCCCCTGGTGGTCAGTGCACATCATAGCGAGCCATTGAGTGGCCTTAGCATATCATTAGAATATTGCACTTTGATTGGTTGAGCAGACGACCGGATGACCGGACACTTAGTATATTAGGCTTTTATTATATAGGATAGCCAAGATTTGAAAGCAACCTAAGAGTCCATCAATAGATGAGTGGATAAAACAGGGAAATTTTACCCTTTGTGGCAGCATGGATAGACCTGGAGGACATTATGCTAAGTGAAATAAGCCAGTCAGAGAAAGACAAGTACCATATGATTGCACTTATATGGAAAATCTAATCAACAAAATGAACTAACAAGCAAAATAGAGATAGACATAGAGAACTGACAGCTGTCAGGGCTGAGTGGTGGTGGTGGTGGAGGGATTGAGCAAAAAAGAAAGAGAAAGAACTCATGGACATAGCAACAGTGTGGTGATTGTAGGGGTAGAGGAATGGGTGGAAGTGGAGGACGGTATGGGGGGGAAATGGTAATGGAAAAAGTAAACTAATTAATTAAAAACATTTAATATAAAAATAAAATTAAGTTCTTATAGTATGTTAGCACATATTAATGAATATAATAATAATAGTAACTTTCAGGCATAGGAACAACAATGTAATCCATAATGTATAGGGTCTGTGGTTTGAGTTTTTATTCTTATAGTAGGGGCAATGGATTAGTGATGATCCAGTCACAACTCCTTTCCTAACCTAATCCTTGGCAGACTCCAGGCAAGGTGCATTCTAGAGAATAATTTGAAGGTTGTAAGAGAGACAAGTGATTCCCACCAACCTTTATTCTAGGTTTTCTATTTGGATTAGTTCAGATCATCAGAGTGCTTTATTTTCTTTGCTTCCAGGAGAGTTGGGATTATTGTTTCTCTCTGTTACCCACTTGGTTAAAATTGAGGGTTGTCATTAAGACATTGCCATTTAAAACCTGCTGATACATTTACTGTAGGGATGTTATTGAGGACATCACTATAGTAGTTGCTCATTGGCCCCTACATAAAGACAACTATTTAGGATATTTTTCATTTTGAGTGTCAGAAAAAGTTTAGTTATTTCTATAATTGAACTGACCCTGTTTTCTTTGTTGTTCAGATTGCCGGCAAGCTAACTTTTATTTTTATTTTCCTATTGTATTGTGCCATTTGTGTAAGATGCCTCAGATCATGACAAGAAATACATAATGCTGTCCTTCCAGGGAGACTTTTTTCATACTATTAAAATAATTAAAAATTTACCTAAATCCTGGTCTGTCTCATGTTTATTAATAAGACATAATGCATCTTCTTCACATTTTTTCCTACATCATTCAGTATTGTTCCTATGAATTTGGCACTGTATAATAAAACATTAGTTGTATGTCAAGAAAACTTAAGTAGTATTTTAAATATTTATGTTTTAATTGCAGTAATATATGTATGCTTTATTATTAATGAACAATTCCACATTGAGATACAAAGAGTTTAATTATTTTTAATTTGAAGAAATTATATTTTAAAACCCTTTGTAACCTGTAATGAGAATATTTTGGTCTTTGGTATGTAGAATGAGCTGTAGTCACTATTTCTCCATCAAACTCAAACTGTCTTATGATTCCTATGGTACCTCTATGTAAAATAACGATTCTTTATGTTTGAAAACATCTCAATTTTGGGAGCATAATCTAATTGGTAATTTTAATTAATTTAATTAACAATTTGTTTATGAATTTGTTTATTTTTTATGGGTATGTCATTGCTCTCTATTTGTAATATTTCTTAGTATTTGTTCATTTTTGCAATGCTGTTCTTTATCTGGTAATTTGAGTAAATCCCAGTTGAATTATGTTGCCACATTATGTCTTCAAAAGGGCATAAAGTCAGTACACATGCTTCAGTAATATCTGGTTGTTTTACCCTTATGTTTCCAGTTGGCAATTTGAAATTATGGCTTCAACTGCACTTTAAATATGTGATAATAGCATGTGTTTCTAATAAGGGCCAGCACCATTTTGTTCAGATAGTGTGAATGGTTGTCACTCATATATGACAAATGCACCTTCATCTGGCTTCTTTGATAGCCCCCTAAAAACCATACCCTCAAATCAGGCCGATGAAATTAGCTGCTGTGTAAATTGTGTGTCTGAGTGGTTCATTATCTAATCACCGTCAGGACCACAGTGATAAAGTAGATTGAAGCAGGGAAGAGGTCTGCCAGATGATTTTGCCCGCCTCCCTCAAATCTGGTTTCCCTTGGAAACCCTAATAGTGTTAGAACTTCAGGCTCTCATGCCTGGAATTCAGTACCTTAATGTACCAAACCTGAAAATACCAGTAGTTCTGGAGCATAATTTTCTTTCTGTAAAGATCATAATTTTATTTGTTTCAGTCAGTTTTTGAAATGTTGAAGCTCTTAAATTACTGTTTTGTTGCTAGTGCCCTAAATATTACTAAATAGAAAAAAATTGCTATATCTTACTTGCAAGAATTCAGAATAATTTGTATAATTATTAACCTTATAGGGATTTTTATTCTAATAATGACTTTCTGGATTTTTAAAAATTATTATTTAATTTCTTCCTTTTAATTGATTTTAGGTGCTTTTGAAGATGATGACATCACACATGTTGAAGGAAGTGTAGATCCTATTCGAGATATAGAAATAATACATGAAGAGCTTCAGCTTAAAGATGAAGAAATGATTGGGCCCATTATAGATAAACTAGAAAAAGTGGCTGTGAGAGGAGGAGATAAAAAACTAAAACCTGAATATGTAAGTAAAATTTATAGTTTTAGATACTTAAGTTCATTTTTCTTGATTAAGATTTTAAAATAAAGCACATCAAATATCTAATATTGGTATAGAATTTTAGAATCCAAGGATCTCTTTTGTTAAAAAATTATTGAGAAACTTTATTTTCTTTCGGCAACCAAGTATTATGGTAACAGGCTATTTAAGGTGTTTATTTAAAAAGTCATGTTTAGCTGTAATCTTGAGTGTTTATATGGTTGCTATGTATATCTTCAAAGTGTTAGTGATAGAGAAGTGTGGTCATTGTAGTTATAACATTTTTTAAATAAATTTTTTTATTGATTTCAGAGAGGAAGGGAGAGGGAGAGAGAGAAACATCAATGATGACAGAGAATCATTGATTGGCTGCCTCCTGCACACTCATTACTGGGGATTGAGCCCAAAACTTGTGCATGTGCCCTTGACAGTAATCGAACCTGGGACTCTTCAGTCTGCAGGCTGATGCTCTATCCACTGTACCAAACCGGCTAGGGTTGGAGAAATTATTGAAAATCACCTAGGAGGAAATGTTGTGATAAAAGAGGCTTAGGGAGGTAGAGTTACAAATGCTTTCCCCTTAAATGTTTTTATACTTTGATTTTATTGCTTTTATAAAAATAAACTTGGGAAAATGAACCCCAAAGTTAAAACTATTTATTAAATGTAGCAGACCATTTGAAAATGCAGGAACCAGGAATGTGATTAGAAGTTAGGAAATGGGTTATAAAATTTTCAAAATAAAAATGACAAGTTGCTTAATTAGATGTGGTAATACCACTGTGGGAGTCAGACTATGGTAGGTGGGACTACTTCATGGCTCCTGGAGAAACAGTTATCATAGTAATTATTCTCAGCATAAATGAGGGGGTTTTTTTGACAATGATACTCTTAGGTCAGTGGGAAGGATTGAGATAGTCTCCTTTTTCTTGAATGGGGATGAGAAGCATGAGAATCCATATATATAAAAGGCTAATATGTAAAGTGTCCCCTTGGGAGTTCGACTGGGAGTTCGATCACTCACTATGGCATGCATTGACCACCAGGGGGCAGCGCAGAGCGAAGGAAGGCCCTGGCTGGCAGCCGGAAAACCCTGATCGGCTCTGATCGCTGGCCAGGCCTAGGGACCCTACCCATGCATGAATTTCATGCACTGTGCCTCTAGTGTAAGCATAATTGACCAGGATTAATTGTAATACTGCATAAGATATTTTACTTTCTTGGTTTATAGTAATTATTTTAAGCAAATCATTGTGTTTAATCATAATGCATCTGTATTATAGCACTTGGATCTTCTCCTTGTAGGAAATGGTGTTACATTAGCCACTTTTAAACATTTATGAGTGAAATTCACTTATAGCAGAGTAAAAGTGATTATTCTTAAGCATAACATGTTAGATTTCATTACAAATTGTTAGCTTGCCCCTTCCTTGTTAAAATTTGTGGAAAGTCCTTTTCCTGGAGTGTTTCAAATCAGCATCTAAGGGTATAGGACTTTTTCCTTATTTTTCTGTTGGTAACAAGATTTGGAAGGAAGATATACTAAATATTGAGGTAATTTATATAAGAGGATAGTTATAGAAGAACTGATTTATGGAAAAGGAAAATGCATCGATGAAAATAAAAAAATAAAAATCTATTACATCATGTGAACAAATAGGTATGATCTGATAGACGTAAATCTTGAGTCACTGAATCTGAGAAGAGTTATTTTATTTTTTAATTGGGGACTTTTGTTGTAAGGAACAGAAACTCAGCTTAGACTGTTTTAAGAAATGAATTTTTATTTTTAAAATACAAGGTGAGAAGGAAATCCAAAAATATTCAAGAGCAGGAAGTATGGTATAGTCAGGCCTTTTGGAGTTGAATTCTAAGTCATCCCAGGACAGCACTGTGCGTTTCTCTGGCAGTGCTCTGCGATTCATCTGCTGTTTTATATATTGCTTTTGTTCCTGATTTCTGCATCTTTGTTACTTCTGCTTACTTAGAGTCGGCTTATTTATCACATCGAGGTTTTGTGTGTGTGTGTGTGTGTGTGTGTGTGTGTTTAACGAGACCACTTCATAGGTCAAGTGCCCACTAGTTCTGGCCAGGAGACTATGTGGACTGAGTCAGATTCCTTTAGGAGAATACTGGGAGTAAAGCACCATGTTGGATAATGTATTTAATATACTGTGTAAAATGAGCAGCTGTACATTGTAAGTCCTCAGTGCTCACTGTTATCTGAGGACAGCAGTTCAGAAGTGCAACACTGTTTTAAGACTTCCAGGATAACACAAAAGAATGTATTGTGTTTGAGGCAAGTGTCACAAGAATTAGACTCATTTGAGGCCAGACTACTTTAGATCCATCTATACATGTATATCCTAAGGGAAATTAACTCATATAAGAACTGATGCTATGGTGCATACACTAAAGGCATACTTTTCTGGATATTCCCACCTGTCTACTTTCTCTTTGCCTATAGCCAACCAAACACAGATGGAGAAAATTAAAAATAGGATGTTAGTATCCCCATAAACTCATTATTAGCTACCTTTTCTGTAGAAAGAGGAAGAGTCAGGGATCAGTTCTCTGGTCTCTATAAACAGCAACATTCATCTAGTAGAGCAACAAATGCTTAATATTCTGATTCAGGCAGATCCTAAATCTTAACTTAGAATATACAATGGAGGTCTATTTCATGAGAGAAAGCCCAGCTTGGTCTTGTCTCAATTTGGAATATTTAAAGGGAATACTTGGGCTGGAGCAAGAGGAAGCTGTATTAGTGGACTTTCTAGCCAGACTATTTTGAGCTGGAGGCCTTGCTGCCATTTTTCTAATCTGAATGCATTGTTGGCTGTGCTGTGTTAAAGCACAGGTCAGCTCATCTGAGTGCCACCATCGGGTATTAGGGTAACGGGTTTGGCTAGAGGAAAAGTATCAGGCTTGGAGGCTGTAATTATCACAGAGTAAGAGTGAGTCACCTTGATAAAATGCCAAGTCTATCCATTTAGCCATCAAATTTTAGGATTACAGATGGTGGGCAGAGAATAGATGAAGTCCTTCCTTTACCCTCATCCTGTTAATACACCCTTATTTTTTTCCTATTCTAAAGATAATATACTGATTAAAAATAAAAACAGCATTGTAGTTTTTTAAAAAGAAGGCAGAAAAGGAGAGTCCTCTGGAATCCAGTCTTCTAGAGGTTTCTGTTGTTGACAATTTGATATGGCTCTTATCCAGTTTCATTATTTGAGTGCATTTACTTATACTTATTATATATAGTTTCAAAACCACAAATGGAGTCATATTATGTGTTCTGCCATAAATAGTAATACTTAATGTCTATTGAACTGTGGCAGCTACTTTACATGTATTTTCTCATTTAATTCTTATAATCATCATATTTTAAATTGGGGTTATTACCAGTTTTATAGAAACAAACTTATGTTAAGTAGCAGTCCCAAAGTTACACAGTTAGAAACTGGCAGAGCCAGGGCTTATATCCAAATCTGTTTGATGATAAAATCCATATTCTTAAACTTATTCTGTTGTTCTGAACTTACTTTTTTCACTAAGCAATGTATTTTGGACATTTTCGCGTGTGAATGTATATACAGATATATCTTGTCTTAATGGATAAAAACTGTTCTAAGAATATTCCATAATTTATTAGCAAATCTCCAATTTAGGGGTTTTTAGGTTGTTTCTATCTTTTAAACAATTGATGAGAGAGAGAGAGAGAGAAAAGCGTTGATTTGTTGTTCCACTTATTTTATATATCCGTTGTTTGCTTCTTGTATGTGCTGTGACTGGCAATTGAACCCACAATCTTGACATATCAAGACGATGCTCTAACCACCTGAGCAACCCAGCCAGGGCAAAGGTTGTTTCTAATTTATACCTCTCTTCTGGTGCTAGTATCACACTGTTCTAATTACTGTAGCTTTGTGGTTTATTTTATTTATTTTAGTCTTTTTATTTATTTTTTATTTTTTGAATATATATATGTGTATATATATATATATTTTCTTTTATTGTTTAAAGTATTACAAATAGTAGTACATATGTCTTCTTTTTTTCCCCCCCATTGACCTTCCCCCGGCCTCCCCTACCCCCTGGCACATGCCCTCACCCTCCCCCCCCCCACCCGCAGTGTCTTGCGTCCATTGGTTATGCTCATATGCATGTATACAAGTCCTTTGGTTGATCTCCTCCTCCCCCTTAGCCTTCCTGCTGTAATTTGACAGTCTGTTCGATGCTTCTCTGCTGCTCTATCTATCTTTTTGTTCATCAGGTTATAATGTTCTTTATTATCCATAAATGAGTGAGATCATGTGGTATTTTTCTTTCACTGACTGGCTTATTTCACTTAGCATAATGCTCTCCAGTTCCATCCACGCTGCTACAAATGGTAAGAATTCCTTCTTTTTTACAGCAGCATAGTATTCTATTGTGTAGCAGCATAGTATTCCATTGTGTATTGTGGTTTATTTTAATATATAGTAAAGCAGGACACATTTTTCTCTCTAAACATTTTTATACTCTCACGCAAGTCATTCTTTCAGAATAATGATATATTCAATTTGTAATGTTCTCCAACATCCCTATTGGGATTTAACTGGAATTATGTTAGATAAATGTAGAATTTTTATCTGCACAGTGTTGATCAGAATAGATGAAAATCGAGTGCAGGGTCTGGCTGAAGCAAATTTTAGGTCAGTGTCTGAACCTTGGGTCTGGGAGTCCATGGACCTGGAACATTTACTTTATTGGCTGTTGTTGTTGCATTTGAGTATTGCCACAGAATCACTCACAACCTTTGTTCTTGATTTTTTGGATAATCCCTTTTAAAAGCATTTGGAAGAAATGTGCCATCATCCTTCAAAAGCACATAAACAGAGAACTTTAAATACAGTTTTAGCCCTAGTTGGTTTGGGTCAGTGGATAGAACATTGGCCTGTGGACTGAAGGGTCCCATGTTTGATTCCCGTCAAGGGGCACATGCCCAGGTTGCGGGATCAATCCCCAGTAGAGGTGTATAGGAGGCAGCCGATCAGTGATTCTCTCTCTTCATTGATGTTTCTATCTCTCTCTCCCTCTCCCTTCCTCTCTGAAATCAATAAGAAATATATTTAAAAAAATACAATTTCAGGGTGAGGGAACCCCTGATTCTATGGATTACAGATGAATAATTTCTGCTATGGAAACTGAAGAATATCAAAATAGAGAAGACTAGTAATTACTCTTGGAAAGTCTAGTAAATAACTGGGTTGTATTATTTTATGCAGAGAAAAATATTATTTTTGAGATACATGGATTGACAGATTGTACCCAAAAAGTAAGAATATGGAATTTCTCTGATGACCTTGGAATGAGAATGAAGACTTTGAATAACAACTTTGGGAATTGCTAGGCTAAACAAGGAGCAATTAGGCAGTAAGGAAGACAAAGAGGCCAAGGTGATAGGACAGAACTTGAATTTCGCATCACTTAGATCTGACTTTTAGTCTCAGCTATGCCACTTACTAGCTATGGGAATTTAGGCAAGTCACACATCCTCCCTGACTCTAAATACATTACAGATGCTATTAACAACAACAATATAAAATGCATAAAACATAGAGCATTTTAAAAGTGAAATACAAGGTTCTTGGTAAGAAGAGTCAAAGTAGAAGAGCAAGGTATCTGAGATGTGTTTGTATTAAGTTTCGTTGCAGTTAAAAGATAGTTCAACAAAAGCTAGCTAATTCTTGTAGAATGCTAAGACTAGAAACCTGAATTGAGTTCACTGAGAAAGCCAGTATTGTTGGTAACCTTCAGTGATTTGGAAAAAAGGACTACTGAACAATTGTTCATTTGTGGAAGATGTATACTTATTTGCTTTAAAGGAGTACCCAAAGAATTATATTGCCATTTTGTAGATCACTAGCATTTAATCTTTCAACAATCATAATAACAATGGCCACAACTCACATCGACTGAGAACTTACTCTGTGCCAAAAACTGCACTAAATACTTTACATGCATTATCTCTTTTGATCATCACAGCAACCCCTAGGAGGGTAGATAGTATCCCCATCTGAATTTTATCAGTGAAGTAATAGGTCACAGACCTGGTGAGTGGTAGACCTAGGATTTATTTCCACACTTATCATTAGGCTGTTAACTCTAGAAATAGTATACTCACATCACTGCCATGTAACCAAAAAGTTCAAGTGGCCAGGAATTTTTGTATAATCTCCATCATGTACAGAATTTATTTTGAAAATGAGGAATTTGCTACAGTTATCAAAACAGTCCTCCTATATCTGTATTTATACATCATGATGTTACTAAAGAAATACAAAATCCTAAAATAACTTCTGAGTCGTCAAGCATTAAAACGTTTTATTTTATGTACTTACCGTATTCTATTTGTTAAAAGTAAGTTAGGTATGGACTAGATTATTTTTTCAGTTAACGAAATTCACTGAACTGGAACCCTTTCTTGTTCTAACCATAATTTTATATATACAAGCATAAGAAAAAAAATTCAGTCAATCCATTAAATATTATATACAAATAAGTCCAAATGTTTTCTTTCATCTAATTACAAGTTTTTTAGATAAGGAACATAGTATCTTTTAATTTCTTGCTAAAATTAAAATTAATTTTTACTTAAAGTAAGAAAAACAATGCATTGCAACTGTACCATATAATGATCACTTATGTAACAATCTTATCCGATCAATCTATATTTTGTCTTTAGTAAAACTGACATCTTTTACTAATCTGTCTTTTCCTGGCTATTAAATATTTTGTGGGAATAATTAAGAGAGACCTGAGTACAGAATAAAATACCTTAAATTTTAAGATATTTTTATTTTCAACTGTTCAAAGATAGTGACAAATTTTCTAAAAAGATTTCAATGTGGCTTTAATTAATACACTATTTGGGAACTTTAGTTATGCGTTAATTCTCTTTAAAATTTGAGTGCTTCTAATTTATAATACAGTATTTAGGTGTAAGGGGTGGGGGGTGCCAAAAAGCATTTGTGATAAGACTTTTATGTCTGAAGTGATGGTCTAGTTAATTTAAAATGAGAGAGATATACTGGAATTCCTTCACTGGCATCCAGCATTTATTGAATCCCATTCATTTTGTAAAAATGTTTATAGTTACAAAAGTATTTTATACTTTTTATATAATTAAAATTTAATTTCCTTCCTTATTTTTGGTTTGGCTTTCTTTTGTCTATTTTCTTCTCTTTTCTTTCTTTAATTGAAAAAAAAAACTAATGAAACCAAATATAAGATGGCACCACTGTTTTCTTCTATTGTATAATCTTGTTGCGTATCTCTACATAAGCTGTTCTGGCCACTCATCATAGTAACCAGCTGGGCCATTTCACCTGCTGGAGCCATTAAAGAGGACTCTCTCCCCCTAGATTAATCCCCTCCGACATTAGTTTTTTACACTGACAACTGGAGCAGGCATTCAGAATTTGCAGGTGGCCAGTGTGACGCACATAATTGCCTACAATTTTAGGCAATGAATAAAAATGGTCTACATTACTTGTCAAAGGTTGTATATGCAGTGCCAAGTGAGATCTATGGGAAGCCTTTTAGGGTTTAAAGAACAGTTAATAGCAAGGCTGCACAGGGCTTTTTTAATCATAATGCATTTGTAATATAGCACTTTGATCTTCTCCTTGTAGGAAATGGTGTTACATTAGCCACTTTTAAACATTTATGAGTGAAATTCAGTTATAGAAGAGTAAAAGTGATTATTCTTAAGCAGAGCATGTTAGATTTCATTAAAAGTTTTTAGCTTGCCCCTTCCTTGTTAAAATCTGTGGGAAGTCCTTTTCCTGGAGTGTTTCAAATCAGGATCTAAGGATATAGGACTTTTTCCTTATTTTTTCTGTTATTAACAGCAAGATTTGGAAGGAAGATATACTAATATTGAGGTAATTTATATAAGTGGATATTTATAGAAGAGTAACTGATTTATGGTAAAGGAAAATGCATCGATGAAAATTAAAAAAAACTATTACTAATAATTGTGTATTACAAACAATTTTTAAAATTGCATGTTTTAAACATCCATAAATTATCTTTAACAACAACAAAAAACAGATGACTCTCAAATGCACTTCTTCTGGAAGAGCTAAGTTTGACCTTTCAGACCCTAGAGCCTTTTATTAACACCTGCCTGTAAGGGGAACCTTGCCACACGCAGCTTTTAGATTCAGAACCACAAAACTGATGAGGAAAGGCTTGAAGGGTTCAGTTTGTGTCACTTGCTGTTTGCCGTTTCCATTTCACAGATGATTAATCTTTCTGTGAAGAAAGGCCAGAGAAACAAAGCACATTGGGCTCTTCCTGCAGTTACTCCTTCTGAATGCACACTAGCTTGCTAACTAAAAGGCCTTTAGATTTCCAGCAGAGAGAGATGTTCTGAAAGTGAATGCAGCTGGTTGGAGGTCACCAGTGCAGGGCTCTTGCCATTGTGTAATGGAGGCTTTGGCAGGTTGGAGGGGGATTGTTGGAGTGGGGACAGGAGAAGTGGGCAGGGAGAAGGTGTTGGCAAAAAATTAATTCATATTAAAAAGGGTTATCAATAATAGATTCAAGTTCATCTATTTGTTTGGTTTTCTTTTTACAAAAGAAATTATAATTCAGTCTCTCTCTAGTGTCTCTTCCCCGCTCCCCCCAATTTCCTAATAGTATGTTTATCTTGCAAGTGGCATCACTTGGTAATGTTGAAATATTACTGTCTTTAATAGTTGAATTGTCTTAAAATTTTTAAGACCTTTACTAATTTTCCTAGTATTTCACATTTTATATATTAATATTTTAATGCCACAACATTTCATTGTTATTTAGTTTTATAAAGAGATACTGAAAATAATTATCTGTGTGTCTTAGTTCCCCCTTTAATTTTAGTATTTAGTTGGATTTTAATCTAAATGCTTAGTATTCTTCTTGTATTTACTTTTTTTCTCAATTGTGTATAGGACATAATGTGCAAAGTCAAATCCTGGGTTATAGATCAAAAGAAACCTGTTCGCTTCTATCATGATTGGAATGACAAAGAGGTAAGTTATAAATATTATGCCATTTATTATTGCCTTTGCTTTGATTTCTTAAAGAACAAATTAGAGTTGTCATTATTTTACACTAATAAAATAATTAAATGAATAAAATGAATAAAATTTTATATTATATCTAGTTCAACTTTAGATCTGTCAATGATTGCTTATTCCCAGGCTTATTAATTCTTTTCCCCTGTTCCTGATATTTTATAATAACTAATCTTTTAGAAACAAGATTTATAAAAATGCAAAAGGCTACTTGTTTAACAGTTAAATAGTTATCAAGTTTTAAAAGGGATTATTTTTCTGTTTCTCACTGTAGATTGAAGTGCTGAATAAATACTTATTTCTGACTTCAAAACCAATGGTCTACTTGGTTAATCTTTCTGAAAAAGATTACATTAGAAAGAAAAACAAATGGTAAGTTTTTCCTCCCCAGGTATCCAGACATATCATATCTGTACACAAACACATACATATGTACATACTGCTATGTTGGATTTTAATTTTTTTCCTCTTATTAAAAAATTTAAAATGGATGAGAAAGCTTTGCCTGGGTTTAAATTCTGAGATAAATATTTTAATTGGTTTACACTGAGAGAACTAAAAAAAAAAACAACTAAATTAAGTAATATTGAATCATACATATTTACTTTTCAAATTTAAATTTAATAGACATCATTATTTGTTTTCTTTGCAAAATGAGAATAAATGTAGTTGGAGCAATAACATTTTTTAAGCTAGGAATTTTAGCTGTGTTGATATGTGACTTTAAAATATCTACTTGGGATTAGAGTTGGACATAAATTTTAAAATCCAGATTGAATGCTTTAAAAAAGTTATTTTTAATTTAGAATAAAAACAACTGTGGGGTAGGGGGAGGACCAAATATCTGTTTCAAATACTTTAAAAGTGTGGCAAAGTTAAAAACTATGCATCCATGTATTGATTATAATTTTTGACATGCAACCAAAATGTGCAAAGTTTCCTTTCATTCACTAATAACTTCAAAAAAATCCATATTTTCATATAACATGTGGACATATACGCATTTGGCATAATACTTGCTTTGACTTGCCTCTCTGGACTCTCAGTATTTTATACAAACAAATCAAAACTATCCACAGCAAAATATCTAAATTCCCCTAAAATATATTGTCGGTTTTTTCCTGTACTTCATTAAGTACTTAGATGCACATGGTTTCAATTTTCCATTAAAAATTCTCATTTCCATATGATATCAAAGAGTGAGAAGCTTTAAACTGAAAAATAAACATTCATAGACTGGAAGCCAAAACAATAATTAATGTCAGATGGTTAACTCCAATAAATCATTAGAATAAATTCTGTGAAATTACTGCAACTAAAAATGTCCTGTTAATATTACTATAAGACATTTTGTGTTCCTGATAGAAAGTTGAATTTGACCTCTTTATTGGTAATATTCTAGAAAGCATAAACTTAACATGAAAATTTCGTTCTCACTGGTCAGTGTCCTCCAATAGATAAATTTAAAATAAACAGTCGTGTCTTGTTTCAAATTCTTATAAATTTGATGATTAATGTGTTAAAAATTGTTACCTTTGGGAAAGAATTTTAAATTTATTACTTGACCTTAGTTAATAAATCTTCTCATTATGGTATAAATGGTAAGGTTTCCTGAGGTTCCGTGAAACAATACTGACATCAAAGTATCCATGAAAAGGGATGAGTCAGTTTCCTTGCCCAAAGGGGCTTCTCACACCTGTATTTGGATGATTACAGGTAGAACTCCCTGGCTCTAATTGTATAGTAAATACTATTTCCCATACCCTAATGGTAGACAGACTGCTTGGGAGACGCCAGTCTGTGATTTAGTTGTCGCCAGACACCCCATGTTTTTTTGTGAGACCAGTTGTGATGATGATATGGTTATAGGCAATTGAAAGTAAACTAACTCTTGTCTAAATAGCAAATTTTAATTTATAAAAATGTAGAGGTATGGATGATCCTATTTATAAAACTAAATTTTAGATTTTATGTATAATTAATGATCTGGTTTGGGTTGTGTGTAAGTTTGGAGGGTTGGGGTGGGGGGTTAGCTCTTGTGGAAGTTAGTGTAATTGTAGCTGAAAGATCAAAGACTGGGTAACTGAGTGATGTTCCAGAAGAGAATTTACCACATAGCCATTTTCTGTACAGTTTCTGCCGCCTGCTGTTCCTATTTTCCCTCAGGCTAGCCATTGACTACCCCCTGTGCATCCCTGCTCGTAAAAAATGATTGAGGAAGTATTTGTCATGTATTTATGAGTGGGAAACATTGTGTGATAGGGAATGGCATCTACTGGAGCCAGAAAGATTGCCATTTGCCTTTCATTCACCCACTCTGCTACAGCTTTAAATCCTCTGTTTATGCAACATAGCCTTTGTATAAAAGTGTAGAATAAATTTTTATTATGAAGGATATGAACACTAGGTTTTCATCATTTATAACACTGCAAGCAGATGTAAATAGTTAAAATACATTTTCACTACTAAAGCCTTTTAATTTTTGCTAGCATCTTGTTTGTTTTTTTTGGTAATGTTTATATCTAAGCTTCACTTGCATTAGCTGCTCCCTTAGCAA
Organism: Cnephaeus nilssonii; assembly: GCF_951640355.1. Lineage (NCBI taxonomy): Eukaryota > Metazoa > Chordata > Mammalia > Chiroptera > Vespertilionidae > Cnephaeus > Cnephaeus nilssonii. The sequence continues at coordinate 43,951,116 of NC_137081.1, forward strand.
AAGAAAAGATTTTGCTTTTTAAGATTATTATGTAATGCTACTGAAGCAAATTAAGACTGATGCAGGAAGCAGCAATAAATATTTTCCTGGGTCTTTTAGGTCTAGAAAACTATTTTAAATGGTCGGGAAAGAGGAGATAGGGTTTGTGATTTTGGCCACAAGAGAAAGACTAAAACTCTATTTTAGTGTGTTCAGAAGTAATGAACAATTTAATTATAAAGTTTACTTTAAATTTAAATGGAATGTTATTTTTCAGTCATAGAAAAGAGGGACACATTTTGAAAGATAAAATCTATTGTGTTAGTGAGTAGGTGTATTGACCCTTTGAAAGATGTAAAAACTGGAATGGCTCCAAGCATCTACTCTCTGGTTTTAACAATGATGAATTAGTCATTCTGTTGATTTAAGATCTATCCCCTGAAGAGAAGCTGACATGATAGCAGAGTTACAGTTGTGTTATGATCAGATGACAGCAATCAAGATGTAAAGGAATCCACAGAAAGAGTTTTTTTATTATTACAAATTACTGTTCTTTGAATGAATAAAACTATACAGAAGTAATTGTTTTTTTCGTTGGTGGGAGGCAATGATTTTTGAACACTTGAAGATTTCATTTTTAAAAAAAAAAACAGTGTTACTTATATAATTAAGATGATATTATATGCAGTATTTTCATTTGAGATTGCTACTGAGTCATGGTGTCAAGCAGGTATAGGACATTAGAACTCTGAAACCTTTGCTTAATTAGGGTTTAAATTTCAATCTTTGCATCTTTGCTGTTCTGTTAGTGGTATATTCCATCCAATTATGAAATCAGTAAAACTAATTTTAGATATAGTAGTCCTCCCCTTATCAGCTGGATATGCATTCCAAGACCCCCCAATGGATACCTGAAACTGCAGATAGTATCAAACCCTATATATACTGTTTTTACCCTACATACATACTCTCTGATAAAGTTTAATTTATAAATCACATACTGTAATAAAAGTTATGTGAATGTAGTCTTTCTCTGAAAATATTTTATTGTACTGTACTCACCTTTTCACTTAAAGGAAGCACTTTACAGCTCCTCTTTGACATATCTGAATTGACAGCATCACTAGTCTTGTGATTTGCAGCTATTATTAAGTAAAGTAAGGGTTACTTGAACACCAGCTTTGCAATACTGAGACAGTCAAACTGATAACCGAGATGGCTACTAAGTGACAATGGGCAGGTAGTGTATACAGCATGGAGATACTGGACAAAGGGATGATACATATCCGGCAAGCAGGATAATGTGAGATTTTATCACACTACTCAGAGAAGTACACACTTTAAAACTTGTGAATTTTTTTTTCTGGCATTTTTCCATTTAATATTTTTGCTTGGAGGTTTATTGCTGCTAATTGAAACTGCGGAAAGTGAAACCGTGGATAAGGGGAACTATGTATTTTGTACACCTATGTGGCTTCCAATTATGTTTCAATGTTGTATTCTCTTGCCCCCATCTTTCTTAAAAATTATTGATAAAGGGTAATTTATTTTATTATTTTTTAACTACATGATCTTACTCAACTGGAAAATATAATTGATATTTAGGTTTTGTATGTGTGTATAATGCACATTTACATATGTCCTAGTGGGCTTGTGGTCACTGAATATTACCCTTTAACTAATATATATATATATATATATATATATATATATATATATATATATATATAGAAAGCCAGTGTCCGTGACGACCAGGACGACCAAACGACTGGTCACCCTGAGGTGCATTGAGCACCTTTCCCCCCTGGCCCGCGAGTGGGGTGGGGCGGGACTGGGGACTGGCGAGTGGGCTGAACGGCTGATCTCTTGGTCCCTGCCCCTGGCCCGCAGGCTCCGATGGATCAGTGATGGTGAACGGGGGTGGGTGGCAGGAGGACCGGGCTGGCTGTCAGGCCGTTGGGATCACCAGCTCATCCCCGGCTGCTTGGGGGCTCAGGCCTGCGGGAAAGCAGGCGTCAGCGACCTCACCTCCATGCTTGTGCACCGGGCTGGCCGCTGATGGAACGCACAGCTGGGGATAAGCTGGTGATCCCAACAGCCTGACAGCCCGACGGTGGAGGCAGCATTTGGCCTGCAGACAGGCATACAGGCAGAAAATGGCCCTGATCGCAGGAGGCTAGGCCTAGGGGCCCTACCCGCACGATTCCGTGCACTGGACCTCTAGTCTACACTAATAAAAGAGATACATGCAAATTGACCATCACTCCACTAGGCCCACCAGCCAATCAGGAGCAAGTATGCAAATTAACCCAACAAAGATGGCGCTGCTGGAGTGTCCGGGCCTGTCTGCCTGGCCAGGGGCCGCAGGGGCTGCTCCGCCACTGCTGGAGTGTCCAGGCCTCTTGGCCCAGCCAGGGGTCGTGGGGACCTAGCGGCGAGCCTGGATCCACCCCCTCTGGCGGTGGATCCAGCCTCACCGCTCCGCCGCTGCTGGAGTATCCAGGCCTGTCAGCCTGGCCGGGGGCCACGTGAGCCCAGCGGTGAGGCTGGATCCGCCGCTGTTGGAGTATCTGGGCCTGTCAGCCCCTCCATGAGGCTGGATGCTGCGTCCAGGGGGCACACGCAAATTGTCCCCTCAGGAGTTCGACTGGGAGACCAGGAGTTCGATCACTTGCTATGACGTGCACTGACCACCAGGGGGCGATACAGAATGAAGGAAGACCCCAGCCGGCAGCCGTGGAAGGGAAGCCGCAGCTGGCAGCTGTGGAAGGGAGGCCCTGGCCAGCAGTCAGAAGTCCCCGATCAGCCCTGATTGCCGGCCAGGCCTAGGGACCCTACCCATGCACGAATTTCTTGCACCGGGCCTCTGGTCTATCTATAATAATAAAAGCATAATATGCTAATTAGACCAGACATCCTTCCAGACAAAGCCAGGGCTGCAGCTGCGGGATCCAAGCAGCTGCCGCGGCTGCGAGGGAGGTTATCCAGGCAGCCACCTCGGCTACGAGGGAGGGATCAAGGCAGCCGCTGTGGCTGCGAAGGCCTACTCTTGCATGAATTTCATGCATCGGGCCTCTAGTATTATATAAGAGTCAATTAATCTGAGTGTTGAAATTGATTTAGAATAGGTGGACAAATATTAGTAAAGTCTTTTAAGTTGTATAATCAGTGTGTCAGGCTCACCAAATGAAATTTTGAAAGAAAAAGGTTTTATTAATTCTTACTATACTATAATTCAGTCTCCCCATGTCCACTTTTCTGTTTTTGTTAGTTTTCCACATAATTGTACACAACAACTAAAAATAGTTTGGTGATACTTTACATTATGTGCTGGGTTAGTGGGAGAATTGTAGAGTAAATCCAATATTTTCTTCATTTCTTGAACCATTTATAAGAATTGCAAGTACTATATCTCAGCAACTATGTGTGAAGGGGAAAGTATGTCCGTTTTTTACCTAATTTTATGTGTACATTTATCTATAGATATATACATATATCTATAAATATAAAACTATTTCTGTAAAATGATTTTAAGAAGTCATGAATTTCTGACAAGATTATTCATTGAAGCTAGAAATTTAACACATGCTGCTTTTTTATATAATCACATTGCTATATATTTGATTTACTTGAAACAAATAGAATGGGAATGATTAATTATTTTTAAATAAGTTACTTATTTTAGTTCAGGGGGCTTCTTAAGTAGATTTGAAATTAGGTTCACTTTCATATAAAGTGTTCAGGATATTACATAAAGCAAGATTCACATGTATAAGGTTTTTTAAATGTTTCATTTTAACATCCACTAGTCTGGCATAGTAAAAGTTCTGAAATATCCATGCAATGTTTCTTTGGGGTTATAATTTCTATTTTTTATCACTATGGTTCACAAAATTGGGGGAGGGCGGGTTTGTGTTAGCTTCATGTTGACATACCTAACGTTATGAAGGCTGTGGGAATACGTTATTAATTCTGAGTGTGTTTCACCTACTTGAAATCTATATAAATAAAAGCCTAAGTGACCATTTGACCAGTAGCTATGACGTGCACTGACCACCAGGGCGCAGATGCTCAACGCACAGGCATGGAAACATGGAACAGACTGATGAATCTCAGAGGGAAGGGGATGGAGGGAGGGCGGAAATTGATTAACCAAGGATCTTATATGCATACTAGAGGCCTGGTGTACGGATTCGTGCACCGGTGGGGGTCCCTCGGCCTGACCTGCGGGGATCAGGCCAAAACCGTCAGTCTAACATCCCCCGAGGGGTCCCAGATTGCAAGAGGGCACAGGCCAGGCCGAGGGACTCCACCGGTGAGCAAATCCGTGCACTGGGCCTCTACTTATAACATAATTTTGGTAGGTTTATTTGAACATGTGAGGAGGTTTTTAGTCGAACTACATTTTATAAGCTTTAATTTGTAAGTTTTTTCATAAATTAAATACTTTTTAGTGGTGATTTCTTTGTGAGGATGAGTGCTTAGTTGCTTCTTTGGCAGATATTAAGAGGGTGATAGGGCAGGTCAGGGGTATTCTGGAATTCTAAATTGAGTGATTACCTTTTTTAAAATATGGGATTGATTAAATCAGTAACTCCTATACAAGGTATTTTTAGGTTTGCTAAGGTAAGTTATAAATGAATCTAAAAAGAAAACCTTTAAGACCCTTTCTCCATATTATAATTTCTTGTTTAGGCTACTGGATATTTTTAAATTACATTTGCTTTTTAATTTATATTATAATAAAACTTTGAAATAGTATCATATGCACTATGAATTAGGATTTTTTAATTTTTTAATTTTTTATTTTTTTTACAGAGAGGTGGGGGGGATATCAATTTGTTGTTCCACTTATTTATACATTCATTGGTTTATTCTTGTATGTGCCCTGACTGGGGATCAAAACTGCAATCTTGGCATACTGGGACAAGTAACTGAGCTACCTGGCCAGGGCTGAATTAGGATTATAAATAATTTCTGGTTTTCCTTCTAATATATGGATAAAGGAATAAAATGCCTCATATATATACAGTTGACCCTTGAGCAACACCAGGGTTAGAGGTGCCAACCTCCCTCCCCATCATGCAGTGAAAATTTGCATAGAGCTTTTGACTCCCCCCAAATTTAACTATAGTCGCCCCTCAGTATCCATGGGGGATTGCTTTCAGGATGCCTGCAGATGCTCAAATCCCTTAAATAGAATGGTGTAGAACAATGCATACTGTTGGACCTCCATACCCATGGATTTTCCAACTTCAAATCAAAAATTGTTTTCAATCCATAGTTTGTTGAATCTGTGAATGGGAAACCAAGGGATATGAAGGGCTGACTGTATACTTATTGAAAATAATCCACATACAAGTGGACCTGTACAGTTCAAACCCATGTTCTAGGGTCAGTTGTATTTTTACAACTGTAATTCCATGCTTTGAAACCGTTGTCCTCCAAAACAAAACAAGCAACTGAGAGCCATCTCTATTGTGCAGTAGCAGTAACAATAAGACTTCCTTGATACCACCATTTTCCACGTGACTTTGCCCCATCTCGCTCTCAGATTGGGCCCTATGACTTCACCATTTGCAACTTAGAGGATTTTATCGTCACTCCTTAACTTTCATTAGAGTACATCATTCTTTAATTGTTACAATAGCATAATTTTATGAAACAGATGTGTATTCTTTAAAAAGCCTTTTAAAACAGTTACATTGTGATCTCCTGCATCTGTTTCTGTATTTTTTGAGTTTACCTATGTATGTTGAAGGTAAGGCAGTGAAGGTCAGTAAAGAATCAAAGGAGATCACTTCTAAGGTTTCGTTCCAGTGCTAGAACTTTGTGATTTTAATGAATTGGATTATAGCAATTTCATAAAAAGATGTCCATGCATATATTTTAGTACCTCCTCAAACCTCATATATAGGTTCGTCATGATAGGATTTTTTTCTAACTGTGGAACTATACAGAGCATTCCCAAGGTTGCAAATACCCAATTTATGAGCAACTTCTCTGGTTGGGTTGGAGATAAGACCTGGTTTTCCCCCCTACTCTTATTTCCTCTCTCATATCTCTACCCCTTGAAAATAAGTCTTTTCTGGATCTCACTATGACTTCCTGTTTCCTCATAGTGGACACAGTTGTTGCTCTGGCTGGATTGAGAACAAAGTGGAAAGAAAACCTATTTGTAGCATTGGCATATCTATATTTCATACTAGTTACATTTTTCAAACTATTATATTTCCTTATTCTAACTGAACTAGAAAGCATTTCCCTATCAAAAACATTAGCTTATGAAACACCCTCGAAAGGCTCCTTAATTCACAAGGTAGTAGAAATAGTGCAATTTGGGTGAGACATATTTTGGTATCTGTGACCGTTTTTGTCACCAATCTTTAAATTCTGCTTAAAAATGTGTTCCAAAATAACTGACTTAGGAACTTTTAGCACACCCTGCCTCTAAGTTCAGGGCTGCACATTGGTTTTTGTTCATTCTTTTTAATGTTTTATTAAGAAGAGAACTTAACTTTCAAATTTATGTTCCTTATGAAGACATGAGCTCACTGAGGAGGTATGTACTATGCTTTCTTTTCCTTTTCTAAGCAAATAATCATTGATCCCTCTTGTGTCATATATCGTTCTAGGTAGTGAGCAGAAAAAGCCCCCTCCCCCCCCCCCCCCCCCATAAGACATATAGTCTCATGGCATTATAGATGACCAACAACCAAATATTTAATATAGTGTCAGTAAGTGATTAGGATGATGAATGAAAATAAAGCAGGGTAAGGGAGTGTTATTTTAGTTAGGGTGGTCAAAGAAGGCCTTTGTGAAGTTAGGGAGTGCACTATGAGAGAATTTGAGGGAAGCTCAGTTCAGGGAGAGGGAACAGCAAATGCCAAGTCAAGTCCAATGGAGCATCAAAGACAAGAAAATGTGAAGACACCCACTTGAAAAGAACTTGAAATTCTTATTCACATACATTGTGGTTAAATATATATTAAAACATATCCTAAATTTGTTCTAAAATCTAATTTGGGGTTTTAAGAATGACCATTTATTTTCTAGTTTGCTATAGTTAATCTTATATTTCGATTGCTGTATTTTAAGCAACCTTTCAAGTCATATTTGCAATTATATAGATTTATTTTGAATTTCATGTTTGTTTGTTTTTTCATACTTGTCTAGAAACTTGCTGATCCATAATATCACTCAAAGCATTTTTCTTTTCAAAATCCCTGATGGTCCGGTCTGTGTTGCTCAGTAGTTGAGTGTCAACCTATGAACCAGGAGGTCAGGGTTTGATTCCTGGTCAGTGCACATGCCTGAGTTGTGGGCTTAATCCCCAGGAAGGAGTGTACAAGAGGCAGCCAATCAGTGATTCTCTCTCACTAATAGAGCTTTTGATGTTTTTCTCTTCCTCTCCCTTCTTCTCTGAAATCAATAAAAAAATAAATAAATATATATATATATATATATATATATATATATATATATATATATATATATATTTTTTTTTTTAAATCCCTTGATGTATGGCCTCAAAGAAGTAGATTGAACTGATACTAAGAATAATAATAACCTACATTTGTGAAAACTTCACAGTGTTTCAATTTACATTACTTCATTGGATCTTCAGACAAATCCCGAGATGGCCCATTTGACACCATATTATTTTGGCGTTAAGTTGAATTTTTACTAAAATGAAGCATTTTCATCATTGGTTTAAGCGATCTGCATTTGAGCTTAGGAATGAGGTAAGCTAGCAGAGAGATAAATAAGAGTTGCGTTTCCTAATAAAGACACAAAAGGTACCTTTTCAATGCTTTAAATATTTGTCATGAAAATCAAGAGGGGGGCTTCTGAGTTGGTGAATTTGTGGAGCTCCAGGGAGCATGGAGTGCCTGCAAGGACATGGGAGCTCCATGCTTTTTCCCATACTTTGCTCTGTGCATCTCTGAGTTTTCCTGAATCATATACTTTATAATAAACCAGTGATTTATTGGGGGGGGGGGTGGTAGATTAAGGGGTAGTCATTAATAATTCTGGATGATTATCAACATTTTCTTTAGAAATTCTTAAAAAGAACAGTATACTCAGTAGAAAATACCTTGGGTTTAGTCCATTTTTATATTAAAAGGAAAAGATTGAATAATACATCTGTTAGTAATCCTTTTTTAACTTTTTAAAAATGATTTTCCAGAAAATTTTTTCCAAAGAGCATATCTGGATGTTTGAAATATGAAGGTCAGTAGTACTTTTCATACATAATTTATATTTAAAACTAGAGGCCCGGTGCACAGATTTGTGCACCCGTGGGGTCCCCTGGCCTGGCCTGTGGGGATAAGTGTACCTCTGCACCACTGCAGCCCGGCATTTTACCTGCCAGCTCGTCAGGCTCCAGCCTGCTGTCCGTGTCAATCCTGCACAGCACGAAGTAGTGCACAAAGTGGCAGGCAGCCGGGGAGGAGCCCGAGCCTGGGCTGGGCACCGTGCAGCTCCTGCTCATCCTGGCCCCGCACGCCTGCCGCTGCTGCCCCTGCTCAGGCGTGTAGGGGGAGTGTCTGCGGGAGAGGCTTGTGCTGCCGCATCTGCGCTCCTCAGCCGTGAGCCCACTGTCTGTCAGCTAAGCAGCGCTCCTGCTGTGGGAGCGCACTGTCCACCAGGGGGCAGCACATGGGTTGAGCATCTACCCCCTGGTGGTCAGTGCGTGTCATAGCTACCGGCCGGTCATCTGGTTGTCCGGTTGCTTAGGCTTTTATATATATACTAGTAGCCCATTTGCAGGAAGAATCCTGCAAGCGGCCGCTGCCGCTGCCACCGCCGTTGCCATTGCGTTGCGGCTGCCGTGCCTGCACCCGCGGGCCGCTGCCGCCCGCCCTGCTCCGCCCAACCCGGGCTTTCCCTCTGGCAGCCACCTTGCTTTCTGCTTTTCCTTCCTCTTCCTTCTAAGTTGTCTTCAGTCTTCACTCCTCCCTCCCTCCACGTATGCAAATTAACCGCCATCTTGGTTGGGTAATTTGCATACTCGTCCTGATTGGCTGGTGGGCGTGGCTTGGGCATGGCGAATGTGCGGTCAATTTGCATATTACTATTTTATTAGGTAGGATAGATTGTTACCTTTTAAATTGTGCTATATTTCTTTTGTCTGTTCGCCCCTATCCTCTTATTAAATGGCATTGACTTAGCTTTTTCTGTACCAAACCAAAAGACATATATAGCAAACCACCATGATTATTGAGTTCCTGCTATGTGGCAGGCACCCTTGAGCTTACATATTAGTGAGATGTTAATAGAATAGATGAACCTTATATGAAAATTTTACAAATATTTTTGAAACAGGTATTATCATGACCATTTTACAGATAGGGCAGTTGGAGAAACAGAATATGCCAAGTTCTTATAACAGCCAAGTAGTAGAAATAGACACATTGACTTGAAAGTTTGTGCCTGTTCTACATATGACTGTACAAGCTATATTTGTGAATCTTTAGAATCTTTGAAAATATTGCTTTCATTAATTTTTCCATTCTGCTACATTTTATCTCAGAAAATATCTCCACCAAATTGTTGTAGTTAATAAATGGAAACAGTTCTCAAGATGACAACTGTGTGCTTTTGTTAGGATAATAAGCTTCAACTGCTGTTGTTTTTGCCTTGCCTTGTAATTTTGTTAACTATATAATATTGTTATAGCAATATATTTTAGCACCACTTTAGCATCTATTTTTAAACATACATAAAAATTTTGGTCGAGTAAATACAGTGGCTCATATTGAAACCAAAACCAAAAATTGCATCATGTTGCCAAGTCTAAAGTAGTACTACAGAACCCCAGAAAATATAGCTACAACCACAGGTCAGTTTTTATATGTTAATATGATAAGTAGAATTTGACTTTTTTTTTTCTACCAGCATACCACAACATTTGTTAAGGATAATTCTTCACTGCTGAGGGTGAGAGAGTTAATGTGTAAAGGAACAGGGAATTGAGAACACATCATGAGATAGGACAGTGGCAGGTAGTTCATGTGCCTAAAGTGTTGTTGTATTAGTAGGCAGTATCATCAACATTTACTGAACACTTAACTACATGCCAGTTACACTTAAGACTACCAACAGCCTTTCAAGTAGGTGCCTTTATTATTTTAAGGAACGCAAAGCAAGTATAGAGAGATTGAGAAACCTAACCAAGGTTACATAGCCAGTCAGTGGTGCCTAGATTCAAACCGAAGCAGTTTAAAGCCACAGCTCATGCTCCTCACTACTATGCCATAGTATGTCAGCATTGGGCCATTGGTGATGCTGGAAAAGTATACAAGGCCTGAAAAATAGGTCATATACTACCCATATTTCCTATGACTATGAATTTCATTTACATAAAGTTTCACTGTTGTTAAATAGTTCATGCACTATAAAATTTGAGATTAAAAATTCATTATAACATTATTAGAAAATGCCAACTGAGGTAAATAAAATTTGTATCTAATCTGTACCTTTATTTTCATGGACTTGTCACTGAAAACTATTTTCCAAACATGTTAAAATGTAATAGCCTTTTGTAGGGATGCCAATTAAAATAGTTTCTATATTTTCCCATAGAAAATTACATATTATCAATTCTTTTTTAAAATAAGTACTTTCTTCTACCACTTGGTTGTTTTGTTTTTAACCAAGTAGTGATTTGTTCCATTTCCTTGCATTTTCAGTAACTTGGCTTTGTTTTTGAGACCTTCTTGTCAGTAAGGAATTGTGCATGTGCGCATGTTTCTTTTTATTAGTTGAAGTAAAAACAGATAATTTGTATAATCTGTTTAAATACTGTATTGATACAAAGCAATATAATGGAAAGAACATTATATATACGTACATACAAGTCTTGGGCAAAATAATGGGTACCATTTGTTGAGCATCCTATTTAATAAAAGAGTAATATGCAAATTGACCGTACCTCTGCTACACCCACAAGCCACGCCCACCAGCCAATCGGGAGCGAGTATGCAAATTAACCCAACCAAGATGGCTGTGGCCACGGAGCTGCAGCAAGCAGGAGGCTTGGGTTTCCCCGGCAATGGAGGAAGCCAAGCTTCCCTGCCACCCTGGCCAGCCCAGGCCTACACTCAAGGCTACAAAGTTTCAATTATAGAAGATAAATAAATCCCAACAAAAATGGCGGCAGCCATGGAACTGGAGAGAGCAGGAGGCTTGAGTTGCCCTGGCGATGGAGGAAGCCAAGCTCCCGCAGCCCTGGTCTGCCTTGGCCTCCACTACAAAGTTTCAATTATAGAAGATAAATAAATCCCAACAAAAATGGCTGCAGCCACGGAGTGAGCAGGAGGCTTGGCTCTGCTCAAGGCTACAAAGTTTCAATTATAGAAGATAAATAAATCCCAGATACCAGGGCCTCCACTTGGGTCGCCGGGGGGTGTGGCCGGCCTGCAAACCACCACAGGCCCCTCGCCCAGGCCGCCCCACACCCCAAGGGAACCCCCACCCTGATCCGGGACACCCTTCAGGGCAAACCAGCTGGCCCCAACCCGTGCACCAGGCCTCTATGCTATCTAATAAAAGAGTAATATGCAAATTGACCATCCCTCAACACACAAGATGGCAGCCCCCATGTGGTCAAAGATGGCTGCCCCCATGTGAACACAAGATGGCTGTGACAAGATGGCCAGCAGGGGAGGGCAGTTGGGAGGGACCAGGTCTGCAAGGGAGGGCCGTTGTGGACAATCAGGCCAGCAGGGGAGGGCAGTTGGGATGGACTGGGCCTGCAAGGGAGGGCAGTTGGGGGCGATCAAGCCTGCAGGGGAGGGCAGTTGGGGGTGACCAGGCCTTCAGGGAGGGCAGTTAGGGGCAATCAGGCTGGCAGGGGAGTGGTTAGGGGGTGATCAGGCTGGCAGGCAGAAGCAGTTAGGGGCAATCAGGAAGGCAAGCAGTTGGGAGCCAGCAGTCCTGGATTGTGAGAGGGATGTCTGACTGCCAGGTAGGATTGGGCCTAAACGGGCAGTCGGACATCCCTTGAGGGGTCCCAGACTGGAGAGGGTGCAGGCTGGGCTGAGAGACACCCAACCCTCCCCCACCCCCCCCCACCCCCGTGCATGAATTTAGTGCACCGGGCCTTTAGTCTATTATATGCTGACTTTGGGGCACTTGTGTTCTTTATTTGATTTAAGCCTCATCACAATGTTGGAAGGCAAATATCTACCCATTTACTCAGAGATACGAAGAAACCTAGTTAAACATTTTAGAGACTTCTTTTAATCTGAACTTATGAGAGAAAATATAAAACATTTTATTGCATGTATAGCATGATTTTCATGCAACAAAAAGTGCACACAGAGTTTTCCTAGTGAAAATTACACAGGAACCTATACCAGCTAGAGAGCAAACATAAATGCAATGTTTTATATAAATAGGATTCAAAATAGGTTTGCTGATTTCCTTATAGTCATTGTTCCCTCACCTGTCAAATAGAGAGAATGATTTTTCTTATAATGAGAATTAAATATTTTATATATACCAAATGAAATTATTCTGTGGTAGAAATAGATCAATATATCTTAGAATTTAATTTTTATAATATGGTGAAAAAAAGCATATATATGACAGATCTATAGTTAGTGTCTGGCAATTGTAATTACATAATAAATTCTCTTAACCAACCTAAGTCTTACTTATATAAACACTGCAAATTGTATTAGCTCTCCAGCAGGTATGGGTTTCTGTGTTATTTTCAATAGGGTATAACCAATATAGCCAACTTTTATTGCACATTTTGCTCCATGAGAAGCATGCTACAACATGCAATAAAATGTTGTATACTTTTTTTTATGAGGTCAAGTTGAAAGTCTTTAAATTTTTTATTTTAACCTAATCGCAAGAAATAATAACAGTTTTCCATTTTCTTCTGTTTCTTCTAAATATACATATTTTTGCTTTTTATAATATTACTAGAGGCTGGGTGCATGAAAATTCATGCACTGGATGGGGAGTCCCTCAGCCTGGCCTACCCCTTCTCACAGTCCAGGAGCCCTCAGGGGCGGGAGGTGACCCGGCAATCAGGGGAAAGCGATGCCCCCATCACACCTCTGCTTCTGCCACTGCCGGCAGCGCAAGCCTCGGCCGGCCCTGGTTGCCTGCGCCTCGGGTGTCAGCTGGGTAGCCGCCATCCGAGGCTTGCTTGTGCCTTGGGCCGGCCCTGGGCAGCTGGGCAGCCGCCATCTGAGGCTTACCTGCATCTTGGGCCAGCCCTGGGCGGCTGGGCAGTTGCCATTTGAGGCTTGCCTGCACCTCGGGCCAGCCCTGGGGGGTATGGGGGCTGAGGGGACTGGAGGACCCTGGAGGCAGGCGCCCTGGCAGGGCTGAGGGGACTGGGTGTCGCCATATTTGAGGGCATGGCAGTCAATTAGCATATCCCCTCATTGGCTGTGGGCAGCACATCTTTGTGAGGGTGTGACGGTCAATTAGCATATTCCCTCTTTATTAGATAGGATGTTCTGTCTTCTGAAATTTATAAGAATAAGGTCACTTATATTTTCCCTTTATTTCACTGTGCTTTTGTTTCCTTTCTCCTCCCTCTCAAAAAAAATAAACTAAAATTTAAGTTTGGGATCCAGTTAGAACTTTGTTTAGAAATATAAGTACCAAACTTCATATTTGCAGAGATTTTACCATTTCATGAATGCATAAGACTTTTGAATGGAATAGCAGCACTTAAAAAATCTTGCTATGTTTCTCTTTTCATTGATCAAGACTGATTCCTATACCTTTCCAACTCTCTCCAAATGGATTTTCACTATAAGTACTATAAGCAGCTGCATTGTAACACTTACTATATGAGAAAATCAGTGGGTACAAAACAGTTCATAGATGTAGACTGGAAAAAAAATTTTGTAATAATGTTTTTATTATTTAAAAGTATTTTTGAGTCTTATTTTGATATTGTATAGAATAGTTTGTATGGGATATATCTCATATCGTAGAAGTTACTTCAGGTCAAATCTGAGACAGGCAGAAGGGGAAAAAAGAGACCAAGAGAGAGAATATCAACCATTAGTCTTCTTTCCTATGTTCAGAGGAAAACATCTTAGTAACCTAGGTCTCTTAAAATTAATACTTTTAAAAGCTTTTAAGTGTTACTTAGAATACATTGTTGAAATCATACCTGGTTAAGATTTTCTGATTAAATATGATTAAGTAATTATGTTTCTACAATTACATATTTCATGATTATGATGTATGGTGAGACATTATTTTAAATCTCTTATTAAGTGAAATTTGTTTGGGTGGCCAAATGGATATTGTAATGTGACTTGGTATTACTTAGACGTTTTGGCTACATAGTTTAAAGACCACTAGATTAGATTGGGAAATTCTATCAGCTTCAAAATCTTGAAATGCTGAAACAAGAAAAAGCAGTAGTTATTAAGCATTCTTAGCCATTTGCAGGAGAAAGTGTGTGAGTGTGGCTTAGCTAGTAATTTTCTTACTGTGTATCACTTATAGAATTTTTTTCCTATGAAATACTTAACAGTTTTAAATTTGCTGTTTTATAGTTATTTTAGTGCCCTGTTGACATCAAGGGTTAGTGATTGTTGTATTGATAGTTTCTGACAAATAGAAATTATTTGATATGCTAAGCCATTTCTGACAGAAGATAGAAAGTTTTGACAAACACATATGGCACAGCAAGTGTCCAATTTTAAAGAGCAAAAATGAATGCAGACCACCATTATGGTGAACACAAACAGCCTGAAAGCAAGTTATCAGTAAGCAAATAATTGTTGAACTGTTATGAATGAAATAGGATGTTGAAATAGGGCATGATTGGCTGATGTTACATATGTCCTTGATTACCTTCCTTGTGCTTTTATCCTAATAAGTGACATTCTTTGTATTCCTTTGGATGGCTAGACAGTCTGACACTGAAGAAGAATAAATATTGCATGTGGTACACATTAAGCTGTCATCCAAGACAGCATTTATAAAAAGTAACTGGAGAAATTCATAAGAAATTCTGCACTGCTACAGTTTCCTGGCTCCAATCATAATTGTCAAAGTTCTTGACACATTCAGGTCTTCAGAAATGATTTAGGTTTACAGTGGCTTGGTGTATGAATAATTATTATGGATTTGTGTTTTCATATTGCCTTAGGATGTTAATGTTAGTTACCAAAATGTTAGATTTTATGATAATTTTTATTTTAAGAAATGTCTGTACATTGGTAATAGTGACATATCTTCCATCTTATGGTCTTTCATAAAAGGAATTTAGATATTCATATATTGGGGAGGAAGAATGGGAATTGTTAAGTGCTTAGTTTATCTTTAACCAGTTGGGAAATAATGCTTGCTTGTGTTTAGTGCTAGCAAACAACTTTCAAAATAAGTATTTTTATTTTTCTTCTTCAGCAGCATTGGAAAGCCATCAAATGGTGCCCCAAATAAATACCATTTTAAAACTGTTTCCAAATATACCCAAATCACTACTTGATGTTTTATTTTAAAATATTATATGCTTTTATTCACATACTTTTGTAACTTTAATATTGTTCTCTGAGGCAGGGTAGTGTTTTATTTGTCCTAAGACTCTTACCTCTTAAAATTTCATTTTGGAGGAAGATGGGTAGAAGACATAATATTGTACTAAAATAAACATACTTTCAAAAGGAGGTAAATTATTAATGCAAATTTTGCAAACATTTTTTAAGCTCTTCTTTCTTTGATTAAACTAAAACACTTCTTTTCATCCTATCTATCTGATATGCCACATAATAACTGAAGGATGAATAAAAAAAAAGCCACCTACCCAAATCTTTTCTTTTTTCTGTTTCTGTAGCTTGACACAGTTATTCTAAACCATTTCAAAGTAAGTAATTAGTATTCCCATTCTATAATCTAATCAAGAACATAGCATTCTATTAGCTGATTACTAGGAAAATGTGATTAAGTATCATAATGATTTAGGATCCAATAAAATGTGAAAATAAAGTACAGTGTTGAGTTCTAAATTTTGAGCTCAGTTTTGGGGAGGACAAGAGCTCAGTCAAGGTTTCTATGACAACTATATTTTATATATCGTTTTCAAATTATGTAATATTAATTTGGGAGTTGTTTTTAGGAAACTCTTTACTTTGAAATCTAAACCATCGTTTTGGATTGAAGAAACTTTTCTCCAGGTATAACACTGCTCAAATGTTACCTATAGCTTTTAACTCTCTAGACCACTACAGAGCACAAAATATTTGCCCAACTGGTAAATTGAACTGTAAGTCCCACTGTGGGAAATTGCTTTGCTGTGCTCCAAACAGCAGTTATCTTAGTAATTGTACCCGAATTCTTTGTGGCTAATAGAGCATAGACGTGATTTTACAAGCAGAAATTATTTCTTTTAAATATCTTTAATTACAAATATGCCAAATAAAACGTGACTGTAGGCTATAGTGAAGCATTAAACTGCATCATATTTAATTGTAAAAGCTGAAAGGTAAAATTCTTTTTTCCTTTTAGTGTAAAACTGTACATATCCGACATTTCACATTCTAAACTGGAGCTCCCAACAAGGAGCTTATCAGAGCAAATTGTCTAGTCCATCCCCTTCCTCACTCAAAACCTAATGACCCTTTATCATCATGGTTTAGATTGCTGGACACAGATGTGAGAAAATACAAGTAATCTACAGGTAACTACAGTAGCTGCACTGATGTTCTCAGAACACTGACTGCTGGGAAGATAAAGAGCTTCCCACAGAGTCTGTGACTTTCCGGCAGCAAAGCACATCATGAGCTCATACATGAAGTTTTATTTGCTGAAGATTCACAATAAAATGCATTAGAACATTCAGCAGGGACTCTTTTTAGATGAGCACAGAAATTCTAGAGGGATATTAGTTGAGGCACCAGTGCAAAGCATCACACTAAAAATTTTTTTAAGTTCAATAATATTAATTCTTTCTGTGGGAATCAAAGATTATGGCTGTGGTGCAGCATTAATATTGAATTTCTTGATATTTATAAAATTTACTACAGATTCCCATCTTTTTTTTCCTTCACAAAAGGCTGAGCTTCATGTAAAAAGTTTTTAATATGAAAGAGGAAACAGTAATTTCTCAAACTTTAATACTAAATTGTATTTCAAAGGACTTGTTTATGGCCAGGTGCTCTGTTTTTGTTAGCTGCTTAGATTGTGATCAGTGAGGTAAACTCATTTATTTGCATGCAATTGAGTAATTTACCATGAAAAGGATGATCATGTTTGTTTTATAAAGGCACTGCACCTGTAGCTTACTAATTGTTAGTTTGACTATTACTTGCAATGATCATGGTTTCATAAAGCTTTATAAAACTACAATGCAAAAAATATTTGCTTAATCTTTTTTTATGTTTGAAATGTTTTGTTTTTAGTTAGTGAATTTGGGGTAAGTCACTAGATTGTAGTGAATCAATATGAATTAGACTGCCTGAACATCAGGTATGTATCTCTTTTCAAAAATCATTTGCTCGTCATATTTTTCTGAAAGCTAATTAATATTGTTTCTGTAAAAACTATAGCTACTGCATTAGGAATATTACCTTCATAGGTCAAAATGAATTACAGTCCTCAAATCATTTTTAGAAATTATCACGTTAGTAGCTAAAAGATGAAGATTTTCAGCAACCAGTATTGGTTTAGCAGTTGACAACCAACAAAAAGGTATTTCATCTAATTTTATATAGTTATATACCTAGATTAACTGTTATTCTTTATGGAAAATACTGAAATGCTCAGAAAATTAGAGAAGACACTACCTAAGTCTTTTTGGCTAGGTTCCTACTCATTTTTGCTTCAAGAATATTATAATGTTGTACTTTAAAAACAATTATTTGCAAGTAGAGCACCAGAATTACATCAAATATACCTGCAACTGAAGTAATTAATTTAGTAATATTAAGTTTCAAGTGTAAATGACCAATGAACAAACTACATTTTATTTCAGAAAAAAAAAGACAAATTATCTGTAAGTACTGCTAATCATTAGAATTCCCATTTTTCTGATAGCAATTAGCATCGCTCTTCTTGGAGATTTTTATCAGTGAAGATTTTTAGTTTACATTAATATATTTGAAATATTCATAGTTGCAAGGCATATATTAATCTAAAAAATACAATATATAAGAATTGTTTGAGGCTGTATTGTGCATTAATTCTGTTTTTAGTTTACTATGAGATCTAAAGAAAAAAAAACTGTTTTTGTTTCCATTTAGCAGCAAATAGGAAACACAGAACTCAAAATTCTACAAAGCACATTTTCTTTTCCTCTTCGTGTTTAAAAGGAAGAAACCAGAGGAGCATGTGCATTGTAAGATTGTTTTGCATTTTTGTTTTTACATCACCAGATCAAGTATAATGAAACCCATCTGCAAATTGTAGGAACTACTCGTTGGTTTTGGTCAAGGATTCTAGTATGTTTTTTCCCTGCTTTTTCTTCTACAGTTTTTCTTTTTTAATTTCAACAAGATATACAGAAAATTAAAAACCTTGTCTGTTAGAAAGTTTTGTTTGAGCTTTTTAAACTGAGTGATTAGCAGAAATAATGACCCTGTCAGCCTTAATCACATTAAAATGTAGTTAACATCATTTAATTTTTTCCACTTAATATGCAAAAATTTCCAGTAGATTTGCAGTGAAGGCCATTGAAATTCCATTAGAACAAGAATAAAAATTTCAGGCATCATTTATTCAGAGAAGGAATAAAGGTCTCGATTGAGAACTGCTGAATCTTTCTATTAGAGACACAATGAATCATTACATTGAATGTACCTTATGTTTCAATAGACCTGTGTAGCTTTTCAAATGGTTGAAAATAATATTTTGTCATTTTTATAAGGGAAAATAAACTAGAATTGCATAATTTTATAAATATCTAAAAGATTACTGAACATTTTATTTTGTACTCCTTTTACCTCCTTAAATTTTAAGTAGAAAGTGGTTCATTTTTGCCCGAAAAGCAAGAAAATGAAAGAATTAATTATGGTAACATGGAACAAACTTTGCCTGGCCAAACCACAAAATATACAGGTTGTGTTTTAAATAGTTAGGTTGGTATATGCCTAGTAAGAAATTTAGAATTAAGAACCATATTACAGTCCCTGGCGGGTAGCTCAGTTGGTGGGAGTGTGGTCTCGACACACCAAGGTTGCAGGTTCGATCCCCAGTCAGGGCACATACAAGAAGCAACCAGTGAATGCATAAATAAGTGGAACAGCAAATCGATGTTTCTCTCTCTCTCTCTCTCTCTCTCTCTCTCTCTCTCTCTCTCTCTCTCAATCTAAAATAAAATAAGAAAGAACCAAATGACACTCTTTCCCAAAGTTCGTAGCTTATCATTTGTCAAGCTTAAACTGGTATGTTATGCTTCATTAACTATGTATGAATTACAACTGAAGAACATTCTGTGATTTCTAGTGTTGTTTATTCTTTTATGATCTTTTAAAAATATTTATTTGTTGTGATATGTTCATAGAATTAAAGAGAGAAAAACTTAATTTTGTTTTAAGCAATTAAGAAATGCCTACCATTTATACTCTCCTTGGCATGTTTATATTTGCCAATATCCTGTGAAACATTGTGTAGAATGTTTCTCCCCCATTAAAAAAAACAAGACTGTTACTGTATATACCTGATAAGCGGAAATGGGTTTCTGGAACCATTCCTAACTCTTGGGTAATTAAGTAATTATACAGTGTGGGGGGTTTTTAATTTGTATTTTGTTCCCAAACCATTTGAACCCATTATATAATTACACTGTGTATACTTTGTAGTAAAAATACCATTGGAAAATTTATCAGGCAAAGTGTTCCATGTATGTGCTACTCACAATGAATAAATTTCTCCAACCTTGCTTGTTTCTATATCTGCAGAAATCTAAGAACATTTAATTATCTGCTTCCCCTGTTTACCACACCCATGTGCCTGCCATGGTTGGCTCCTGTGACTTTTTTAGAAACACCTTCCCTGACTACCCTGTCTAGAATAATCCCCCAGTCTCCCTTTTGTTCACAGCATCATGTGTATTTGCTTCAGGTCACTATCACAAACTATTTAATCTCATTTTTTCTGTCTTTCTGTCTCATAAGAATTTAAATTCTATGAGAATAAAGATCATGCCTGTCTTGTTCATTTTATTGTTTTTAATTTTAAAATTATATTTTTATTGATTTCAGAGAGGAAGGGAGAGGCGGGGGAGAGAGACAGAAACATCAATGATGAGAGAGAATCATGGATTGGCTGCCTTCTGCATGCCCCCTACTGGGGATCGAGCCTGAAGCCCGCATATGTGCCCTGACTGGGATTCCTGTGACCTCCTGGTTCATAGGTCAACGCCCAACCACGGAACGACACTGGCAGGGCTGTCTTGTTCATTTTATATTTCTCATTCTTTGCCCTGGACTCAGTAAATATTGATTGATTGAATGACTGGCTGGATAAAATCAGTTTGATTCATTTATGGACACTGAAATTTGAATTTCATAGTTTCATGGACACAAAACAGTCTTCTTTAAAATAATTTTGTAATGTATTGAGAGGAGAGAGAGAGAAAAGGAGAGAGAGAGAGAGAGAGAGAGAGAGAGAGAGAGAGAGAGAGAGAGAGAGAGACAGACATTGATTAGTTATTTCACTTACTTAAGCATTCATTGGTTGCTGCTTGTATGTGCCCAGATGGGGATCAAACCCGCAGCCTTGTCATATCGGGATGACGCCCTAACCAACTGAGCTACCTGGCCAGGGCTTCCTTATTTATTTTTGAGAAGTCATTTTAAAATATAAAAACCTGCCAAGTTAGAAGTTTCTCATAGTGGAAGCTTTGCACAGCCTTTATTTGGGACATTGTGTAGAAAGTATGTCTCCTCTGAAAGAAAAGAAGTCCTGTAATGCTCAAACTAACCCACACATTTACCTACCTACTTCCTGAGAATCAAAATGATTCACTTTTTTAAAAATGTAAAAACCATTCTCACCCTGTGGGCCATACAAAAATATGCAGTGATTTACTGACCCCAGGTCTATGCACTTAACCAAGACAGCCTTTCAGTTGTGCACGTGATTGTATGTTCCCATTCACCCACTGCAGTGGTTCCTTCTCTCCCACATTGTCAGTTTTTCCCATCAGCATATAAGCATGGTGTCACTTCTCCAATCCTTAGAACAACTTATTTTGACCCTGCTTGCCTTTTACACTGCAGCCCATTCTCTGCTTTCCTTTGAAAGAGTCATCTAGGTATTACATGAAATTATATATGTAAGATACCTGTCAGTTGCTCCTTTCCGATTAAAAGAAATGTGGTTGTATAGTAATATTTGTATTACTTTGTTTGCAGATTTCCCTTATTTAAACAAAAACTAGTATGGAAAATATATCCTGAGTAATATTTTTCCTCAAAACAGTATTACCCCCATGGGGAGGAGGAGTGGAGGGGTCCAACATAGATGAAAGAGCACTCCATTCTGTGTACCTGTTTCTGTTTTTCTGTCTCTGCTCTTTCAGAATAAACTGTGCTTAGACACTTGATGGCATTCTCTTTTGCTTGGCTTTTGGGTAATAGGTATGTTAGTCTTCACTTGTAATCTTTCTCTTTACTGATTTTTCTCTGCCACACCTCTTCCCTAGGGATCAGTAATTGAGTGACTATTAATTTTTTTCCCTTGCCCTTGGCCTTCAATGCCTTCAACTCTAATCTATATATTGGTGGTTCTCAAACTTTAGTATGCATCCAAATCATCTGGAGGATTTCTTAAAACACAGATTGCTGTCATCCCCACCCCCACCCCTGCCCCGCCCCGAGTTTCTGATTCAATAGATCTGGGATGGGGCCTGAGAATTGTCATGTCCAGCAAGTTCTAGGTGCTGCTGGTACATGGATGTTACTTTGAGGAGCACTGTTCTCGGCTAATGATTCGCAAACCTACAGCCTTAGTTTCACCTCTTAGCCCTTTTCAAGTTTCTTTATTCCTGACTGTCAATAAAAAAATTGCATTTGGTTGCTCCATTTTCATTATGAAGCTAAATATTTATAAAACTAAACTTATTTTTTCCCTATAATCCAATCATAGTGGAATCTACTAATCTTTGTTAGTCATCCTAGCAATCTTTGAATCTTTTAGGTATAAGTTCTTAAAATTCTTTTAAAATCTTTCATACACCATAGTCACTTAATCACTAAATTCTATCTTTTTTTCTTCTAAATATGGCCCTTCTTCATCCCTTCCTCTTCAATTGCACTGCTTATCAACCAAGACTACACCCTCATCACTTCATCTTTGAGTTAGGGCGCAGTCTCCTAGCTTATCATCCTCAACTCTGCAGCTTCTTTTCATCTGTAGGGCATCCTGGTGTGCTTTAAACATGTTCACTCTGCCTTTTCTAAGTCCATAGTCCTTCATTGAAACCCAGGAGCGTATCTTCACGCGTTAGGTTAGGCAAAGATATCTTGAATGAGAAACAAAATGCACTAACCATAAAAGGAAAAATTGGGTTTCATTATAATGAATAACTGTTCATCAGAAAGCACCATTAAAAAAATGAGTACACTTTTCAAGTGAATTTATTTAAAACAGTAGGTAAATATAGCAGGCAATGCATCAGGGTGACAGAGAGAAACATTTGAATTGGGAACAGGAGCAAAGGAATAAATGTTCCATTAGTTTTGTCTTTTCCATTATGGCAAGTGAACAGGTTGTGAGAAGCTGCTTTTTGTACAAGAAACACGTGGTTACTAGACTGACTACTTTGAATAATATTGTCTTAGAAATTATAGCATAGTCAAGTATGCTTCCTACTGGGTTTATCTCAATTCTATTTCATATGTGATATCTACAACCTACGTAAATTCTTTGCTCCTTAGAAAGTATGGGAATATCATTCAGCAATGAGTAGCAAAACTTGCCATTTTTCTTATACAGCAGACAGGACAGTTTAAGGAGAAAAATAAATAAAAATGCCTTTAAGTAAATATTGTAATGGTTAGTACTTAGACCTGCCTTCTCAGAATAAATCTGATTAATAGCTGGAGTACAGGTAAATAAACACAATTCTGCTTAAGAAATTGTGGTCTGAACATTGAGCCTTAAAAGAAACAAAGCCATACTTCACTTTATAAGTAATAATAGCTCATCTACAGGGTGTGACAAAAGTAGGTTTATAGTTGTGCATATGGAAAATAATACAATAATTAATGAATAATAGTACAAGAATAAACTGTTTCATGTACTCACAGCTGTAAACCTACTTTTGCCCCACCCTGTACATATATGTTGAGCACTTACCTTGTGCCAGATACCAAGCTAAGCATTTCATGTGCACTTTCTCATTGAATCTTCACAACCCTCTGAAGTAGATGGCTGTTACTATCTTCACGTACAGGTGAGAAAACAGACTTGAGAAAGCTTCCATGACATGACTAGGATCCCTGCTCTGTTTGGCCCCAGTTCTCTGTAACCATATTCTATAATGCCTCCCTTTGCAAAGGTATTGCCTGTGAGAGTCCTTTTATTATAGGAACCTGCCATTAAAATGAATTAACTTTTGTATTTTAAAAGTTAGTTTTGGCCCAGCCAGCGTGGCTCAGTGGTTGAGCATCGACCGAAGAACCAGGAGGTCATGGTTCAATTCCTGATCAGGGCACATGCCCGGGTTGCAGGCTGGATCCCCACTGTGGGGCATGCAGGAGGCAGCCGATCAGTGATTCTCTCATCGATGATGTTTCTAACTCACTCCCTCTTCCTTTTTCTCTGAAATCAATAAAATATATTTTTTTAAAGTTGGTTTTGCATACAATGTCTTTTCAGTAAAATAATAGACTCTGGTTTATTATTGCTTCATAGGACAAGCTATGACATCAACTACAAATTTTGATAGATGTGATTCTACTTCCACATGTTTCCCAATTATTCCTTTTCTTCTGTTAAAAATATTCCATTAAGCAAATTTGCACTTTAAGACTATGCACACTGAATTTTGTTAAACATTCCTACAATAGAGAATAAGTTATTTTAGGAGCAGCTGAAAGTTTTGCCACAGATTGCATACCACACTGTAGGGAAAAGGCCCTTCACTTTTTCTCTAACATGGTGTCATTTAGCACTGTTGAAAATATATGTTAACTAGAGGCCTGGTGCACGAATTCGTGCATGGGTGGGGTCTGGCCAGCCGCCCCAATGGGGACCCATCGGGCTGGGCCAGCAGGGAGAGGGGCCATTGGCAGTTGGCGGCTGGCCCCTTCCCCAATCAGGGTGTTGGGGGCTGATTGGGGGCCGGGCTGACCATGGGGGGGGGGGGGGCCCGATCGGGGCCCAGATCAGGCTGGTTGGCTGCTGCAGTGCATGTCATAGCCACCGGTCATTCTGGTCATTCTGCCGTTCCGTCGCTGGGCTTTTATATATATAGATAAGAATAGTTTCATGCACCTATTTGCAACTATTGAAGTTTGCATAAGAGCTTTTCTCTTTTATAGTGCTTCTTGTTTCTTCCCTGCCCCCAAATCCCTTTTCTCAAAAGACACAGAAACAGTGACTTTCCCTTTTTCACAATGCCTATTTTTCTTTGGTGTGTATCCTTCTGTGTCTACTCCTTTGTGAAATTCACATGTTCCCCACATGGTAATAGAGGCTTGGATTAATGGAATCATGAGGGAATGGTCTTCTTTGTTGGAAGATGGAGGCATCCTCCAGAGGCTGAATTAAGAACAACTTCAGGAAGAAGGATCCATTTGGGAAAGAAGGTCTGTGCAAATGGATTCTGACATACATACCCATATTAATTTTTCCCTTGGGGGTTTCTTTTTTACTGGCCCCAGTGAGTTTCAGCTCTATCATGAAGAAACATTCTTTCCTTTTCTGCTTGTTCTATTATAACTAAATTAACTTGAGGAAATGTTATAATTATACTAGAGGCCTGGTGCATGAATTTGTGCACCAGTGGGGTCCCTTGGTCTGGCCTGCAGGAATCAGGCCGAAACTGGCTCTCTGACATCCCCCAAAGGGTCCTGGGTTGCAAGAGGGCAGTTCTCGGGTGACGCAACCCAGAATCGGGCTCCCTCCTCTCTGGTTCCAGGTGCGTCACCCGAAAACCGCAGCTGCCAAGTCACTGCAGCTCGGTGTTGAGTGTCTGCCCCCTGATGGTCAGTGTGCATCATAGCTACCGGTCGAATGGTTGGATGGTTGCTTAGGCATAGATAGATAGATAGATAGATAGATAGATAGATAGATAGATAACTGAAAACATCATTAAGTGTATTGGTTTCTTTTTTCAAAATCTTCCTTGAGATTGTGCACCCCTCTCCTCATTATGTCTGTGGCACATTACTTCCTGTCATGTCACTTATGCTCTTTTATAATTATGTAGTTTTTCCTTCCCTCCCTACACCCCCTTTTTAAAGTTGCATTCCCAAGATCTAGCATAATGCTTATTAGTACACACAGTTAATGTATATTTTTGTAGTCATTGTGCTTGAATTCTTTCCCTTCTAGTTACCTCCCTATATATACAGAATTGTTTAGGCAAGACTTCTTCCCAGAAATACAGACCCGGTTTTTAAAAAGAACTCTCATTCTTTCCATGCAGGCAATCTAACAGTATTTTTAACTCTGCAGTAATTATTGAGAATGAATGACCCCTCACTGATAGGAGACAGCTAAGATTAGGGACTAATGTTTGAAGGCCTCCTGTGTTCTAGGCACCTTAAGACTGTATTTACCTGTGAGGATAGGTATTGTGTTACAGGTGATTAAACTAAGGTTCAGGAAGCTTTAATGATTTTCCCAGGATCTTATAACTAGTATGCGATTTAGCTGGAATTTGAATTGATATTTGCCTTACTTCAAACTCTATGCTTTTTCTACTAGTCACTACTATCTCTAAAAGAAGGTCAGACTATTCTTTCCCCATTTGTTTTAGTACCCTTGTAAATATTGGTTGACTATAACATAAACTCAATAACAAACAAAAACAATCCAATTTAAAAAATGGGTAAAGGATTGAATAAACCTTTCTCCTAAGAAGATCTACAAGTGGCCAACAAGCATATGAAAAGATGTTCAACATTACTAATTATTAGAGAAATGTGAATCAAAACCATGAGATATAAATCATTTCACATCAATTAAAATGGCCACTATAAAAAGAAAATAAGTATTGGCAAAGATGTGGAGAAATTGGAACACTGGTACAGTGTTGGTAGGAATGAAAAATGGTGTAACCACTATGAAAAACAGTATGGAGGTTTCTTTTAAAACTAAAAATATAATTACCATATAATGCAGCAATCCTACTTCTGGGTATATGTCCAAAAAAATTAAAAACAGGATCTTGAAGAGATATCTGCATACCCATGTTCTTTGCAGCCTTGTTCACAATAATCAACAAGTAAAACAATCCAAATGACCTCCAGTGAATGAGTGGATAAATAAAATGTGATCTATAAATACAATGAAATATTATTCAGCCTTAAAGTAGAAGGAAATCCTGTCATGCTACAACATGGATGAACCTTGAGGATATTATGCTAAGTGAAATAAGCCAGTCGCAAAAACTATATAACTCTACCTGTAGGAGGTGTCTAAAATAGTTAAACTTATAGAAACAGAAAGTAGAATGAGGGGCTGGGCTGGGGTGAGAAACAGGTAGGTGTTCAATGGGTATAAAATTTCAGTTTGCAAGATGAAAAAGTTCTCAAGATGCATTACACAACAGTGTGAATATAGTTAATGCTACTAAACTACATAATTAAGATGGTACATTTTATGGGTTTTTTTCTACCACAATTAAAATATTTTTAAAATCAATTGATTGTAGTTGTATGGAGTTTATTTCTGAACTCTCCATTCTGTCCCATTGATCTATATGTCTAGCCTTATGCCAGTGCTATGTAGTCTTGATTACTGTAGTCTTATAGTAGTTTTTCACTAGAAAAATACGTCCCCAATTTTCTTTTTCAAAATTGTTTTGGTTACTTGGATTTTTTTATTTTTTATATAAATTTTAGAATGAGCCTATCAATTTCTGCCAAAAGGCAGCTGGAATTTTGATAGATTACATTGAATCTGTTGATCAATTTTGGGAATATTGCCATCTTAACAATATTGTCTTCAAATCCATGAACACACTTATTTCCACTTACTGCCTTTAATGTCTGTCAACAATGCTTTGTAGTTTTCATGTACAAGTACACTTCTTTTGTTAAATATATTCCCGTCTTCGTTTAGTTTTTATAATTTATTAGAGGCCCGGTGCACGAAATTTATGCACGGGTAGGGTCCCTAGGCCTGGCCTGTGATCAGGGCTGATCTGTGGGGTGACCAGCGGGGTGATCGGAGGGCCCCCGCTGGCACCTGCCTTGGCTAGCCTGGGGCCTGTGGGCTGGGGGCAGCTCCTGCATTGAGCATCTGCCCCCTGGTGGTCAGTGTGCAACATAGCAACCGGTTGTTTGGCTGATTGTTCCATTTGGTCGATTTGCATGTTAGGCTTTTATTATATAGGATAAGCCCTTCATAAGTTTAGGCCAATCTCAAAAAGACTCAATACTGAAGTTTTTATCATGTTTATGATTCTGCATTTCTTGACACACTATGCATCATTATGACACGTGTTGCAATGCATTCTCTCCTTCCCTCACCCACTCTCTCCTCTCTCTTTCCCTCCCCTCCCTCTTTTTCTCTCTCCCTCTCCCTCCCTCACTCTCTCCCTCTCTGTCTCTTTCTCCCTCCTTCCTTTCCTCTCTGTCTCCCCCCCCCCCGCATATATACTACATGTACTCACTCTTATTTCAAGCATCTTCTCTCCTCTCTCAAGATATCAGAGGGTAGTCTTTATCTTCATAAGGAATCTGGATGTGGAAGTTTCATTTCTGATACCATCTACATTCTCTCAAAAAATATATCTGTGGTAGTTAAATCAAGATATGTAACTCCCCCTATAAGTTTATATTTTGATTATGGATTGTATAAACCTGGTGTCTTCCTCTTTGCACAAAAGTGGAAGGAAAAATAGTTTATCCCTGGGTCCCATGGCCAAAAGTAATTTCATCTTATCTATAGGATCATAACATAGTTGGGAAGTATTCTTGCAGCTGACAGAGTTTTTTATGGTCTCAAGCTGTAAATAATTGGTTTCGTACTTCATGACAACTTTAATTACAGAATATTTCTATATGTAATATTTAAGACTAGAACATAGAATTGCAACAATAAAAAGAAGGCAGAGATTCAAAAATAGTAGCTCAGCCATCAGAGTGCAAAGTGTTGTAAGGATTGGGTGCAAATCCTACTTCCAGAGATTATAAATCTATGTTTTCTTATAGAGTTCTGGATTCACAGGTGATCCAGAAACTTATATTTTGAGAAACACTACTCTAAAGTGTCAAAAATGTACCCAGCTTGGGGCTACTTAAGATGAACACAAATCATAAATTAGTAGCCTGAGACTCAGGGAACATCTTAACATTTGAGATGCTCATTTTGGTACATTCATAATGAACCTTGATGTTCAGATTTGAATTACAAGTAGATTAAGCCACAGATTATCTTGGGAATCAAAATAACCCCACTATACTATGAATTTTTGTTTATATAATTGAACTTGAATTAGGTATGCTTCCTCTATTTCTGTTGGTATGATTTTAAACTTCACCATTCTAGCTAATAAACATGCATATCTCCTGGTCAAGTCAACTATAGCTTATTAATGTCTATAGGTTGACTCTGCCAGAAAAGACAGGTAGCTAAGGTCTGTAAGAATCATATGTATGCACTTCCAAGTGTTTGTTTACCTATTCTTTTTTAGATTAACTTTCAACTTAATTTACTCTTATTCACTGATCCACCCAACATTCACCTAGCATCTGCTGTGCCAGGCACTATTATAAGTGGTGCTGGAAATAATGCAGTGAACAAAATATTCAAAAGGCTCCTTGCCCTAATAACTGGGTAAAGAGGGTTCACCAATGCTGGGAGGAAGACAGTAAACATTAAGATCATAAGTGCTATAAAGAAAAGTAAGTCAAGGTGAGGGAATAGGGAGTGACAAAAAAATAGGAAAGGAGAGGCTTTTATTAAAATATGGTAAAACAGCCCTAGCTGGTTTGCTCAGTGGTTAGAATGTCAGCTTGCGGACTGAAGGGTCTTGGGTTTGATTCCAATCAAGGACATGTACCTGGGTTGCAGGTGTGATCCCTGGCCCTGGTCAGGTCCTGGGAGGCAACCAGTCTCTCTCTCTCGCTTTCTCCCCCTCCCTCCACCCCTCCCTTCTACCCACCCTCCCTCTCACTCTGGTGGCCCAGCTGGCATGGCTCAGTGGTTGAACATTGACCTGTGAACTAGGAGATCACTGTTTGATTCCTGGTCAGGGCACATGTGGTCTAGATCCCCAGTGTGGGGGTGTGCAGGAAGCAGCCAATCAATGATTCTCTCTCATCATTTCTCTCTCTCCCTCTCCCTTCCTTTCTGAAATCAATAAAAATACATAAAATACATATATACTGTAGGCCCAGTGCATGAATTCATGCACATTGAAAAGAAATTAGAAGAAATATTTTAATATCACTATTCGCCCTTTCTCTATAATAGAAGTGTCAACCAAATTTACGACCAACAATGACACATCGAATCACACGCATGCGATTGGCACCAGTGAGAGCTTTATATATATCACACATGCGCGAGTCAGCTTAGCCTTTTACTTATATAGAATAAACTTGCTTAATTAGACCTACTTTCTGATTTAGCTAAACTTTTTCCAGCCCAGTGAAGCACTCCAACTTCTCTTTTAGGTAATTGTCAGCAACACAGAAGTAAATATCAACACGAAGCAGATTATTATTATAGATCACACAGGGAGAAAAAGGGTAAAATATTTAACTGCAGTAGTGTTTGACTATATTCTGCGCAGTAAGAAAACCTGAAGTCATTTTCAAGGTCCACCATTTCTTACTTCTTTTCAGTCAGATCAAGTTTCTAAACTTTCTAAATCTCCATTTTCTGGCTAATAAAAAGAAAATAGGATTCCATCGAGTCTCCTATCTACCTACTCCAGGACTTCTGTAAGGATCAAATGAAACGAGGCATGGGAAAACACTTCACAAACATTTGGTTACAGTGTGAAATGTTTGCACCTGGCTATAAAGCAAGTCATGTTCCTGGGCTGAAGAAACTGCAAGGAGGCTAGTCGTTGCTAGGGAGAGGAAGCCGGGTGTTGCTACATGACATTTTTACCTGACGCCCACACCCACCATTTCTGGGCTGGGCTGGGCTGTGGGCTACATTTTGTGCCATGGGGTTTCAACAGTGTCAGCTGCGATTTGGTGGGCTATTGCTCAGTGTGGTGGCGGGGCCTATGTCCCACTTGGGGGAAGCCAAGTGTTGCTTTGTGGGTGCTAGGTCCATGGTGCAGTTTCACTGTGTGCATCATGGCAGTTCCTGCGTTGTGCATCTGTCCCCTGGTGGTCAGTGTGCATCATAGTGACCGGTCAGATGGTCAGACACTTGGCATATTAGTCTTTTATATATATATATAGATTCATGCACATTGAAAAAAAATTAATTAATTATAAGCAATATTTTAGAGGCTGGGGAGGGACCACGGGAGATTGGCTGGCTGGGGAGGGACCGCGGGAGGGCTCCAGGGCGTGTCCGGCCTCGTCTAGCCCAGTCCTGATCGGCCGGACCCCAGCAGCAAGCTAACCTACCAGTCGGAGCGTCTGCTCCCTGGTGGTCAGTGCACGTCATAGTGACTGGTCGAACGGTCGAACGACACTTAGCATATTAAGCTTTTATTATATAGGACTAGAGGCCCAGTGCACTAAATTCGTGCATGGGGGGGTGTCCCTCAGCCCAGCCTGCACCCTTTCGTAATCCGGAACCCCTTGGGGGATGTCCAACTGCCAGTTTAGGCCCGATCCCACAGGAATCCCTGCGGGATCGGGCCTAAACTGGCAGTCGGGCATCCCTCTCACAATCCAGGACCACTGGCTCCTAACCGCTGGCCTGCCTGCCTGCCTGCCTGATCTCCCTTAACCACTCGCTTGCCTGTCTGATCACCCCTAACTGCTCTCCTGCTGCCTGATCGCCCCTAACCGCCTCTGCCTCGGCCCCCGCCTCCATGGCTTTGTCCGGAAGAACGTCCAGAAGATTATTCAGCTGTCTGGTCTAATTAGCATATGACACTTTTATTTTTATAGATATCCTCTGGTGAAGATTAACAACAACAATATCTTTAAAAAAAAGAAGAAGAAATACAATTATGCAGCTCTGGTTGAAATGCAAGAGTGGAGGTTGCAGAGCCTCCCTGATTCTTCTTCCCTTGCTCTCTATCCTTTCTTCTCCTAGCACCTTGGAAGCATCTTTAGGGAACCCAGAACAGTTTGAAAACTACTCATTAGTTTGCAGATGAGTAAATTAAAGCTAAAAGGCCTTAAATAACTGCCTTGTGGTCACTCAACTAGTTACTGGTATTAGCTAAACTATGTCCACCATCTTATTCATTCAGTAAATGTTTCAACACCCACTATGTTCCAGGTGCTGTGCTAGGAGAGTTCTGAGGATATATCAGGGAACAAAGACAAGCTCCTGTTCTCAAGATGTTTTGTTTTAATGTGTAGTGGGAGGAGATAAGAAAATGGGTAATTTATAGTATAGGGTATCATGTGGATAGTAAAAGCTTTTATCCATATGTAAGCTCAGAGAAAACTCTACAAGAAATAGTTTCTTAAAGAATAAATTGGGCCCTGGCCAGTTTGACTCAGTGGATAGAGTGCCTGCGGACCAAAGGGTCCCCGGTTTGATTCTGATCAAGGGTACCTAGGTTGCAGGCTCCTCCCAGGCCCGGGCCCTGGTTTGGGCCGTGCAGGAGGCAACCAACTGATGTGTTTCTCTCACATAGATATTTCTCTCTGTCTTTCCCACTCTCTCTAAAAATCAATGGGGAAATATTCTCGGGTAAGGATTAACAAAAAAAAAAAATTTTTTTAATAAATTGGAGCACTGGCTGTATACTCAGTGGTTAGACCATCGACCCACACACCAGAGGTCGAGGGTACCAAAGGTTGAGGGTTTGGTTCTTGTCAAGGAAGGGTACATACCTGGGTTACAGGTTCTCACCTCTCTCTCTCTTTCTCTCTCTCTCCCCCATTTCCTCTCTCCCTTCCAGTCTCTCTAAAAATCAATGGAAGAGTATCCTTGGGTGAGGATTAACAACAACAAAAAATAATAAATTGGGGTTAAACCATTGTTAAGAGGAGCTGCAGTCATATGCTTAATGAGGATTATGAGAATGCTTTCAGCTACAATAACAAAGACAATCCCAGTACATATTAATAAGATCCAGGGTAGTTTGTCTCCAGGGTTGGTTAATTCAATGTCCTGTTATATTATCAAGAAAAAAGGTGTTTTCTCATCTTTCCCCACTTCCACTCTTGAGGTCACAAAATTCTGGCATTCCTGGGATAAGATCCAGACAGAAT
This sequence comes from Cnephaeus nilssonii, assembly GCF_951640355.1. Taxonomy (NCBI): domain Eukaryota; kingdom Metazoa; phylum Chordata; class Mammalia; order Chiroptera; family Vespertilionidae; genus Cnephaeus; species Cnephaeus nilssonii. The sequence continues at coordinate 43,983,572 of NC_137081.1, forward strand.
GGACAGCAGAGACTCATCTTTTTAAGAGCCAAAGGAAACTTTTGATCTTTCCCTAGGTTTTTCCTCTTGCCCCATTGACCAGAACTGGTTCCTGTGCCCACTCTCAAACAAGTTGCCAGCTGGAGAATGTGATTACTATGATTTACTCAACTAATTCACCTTGATGTTTCCTCTTGCTTATTCATTGCAAGAGGTTTTTTTAAGGGGGCCTTTTTATTATAGAAAATATTTCCATACAGTTGTTACATGTTACACAGATTAATTGCATTTTTTAAAGCATATTAAGAGAAGAAATCCCAGAGTCATGGTGAGCCCAAAGTGTTGGGATCGATATATTCCAATTTTTCCAATTTGCTTTTAAGGTTGTCTGCTTGTCATAACACCTATCATTTCAATTTCCTCATAACCTTCCAGTTGCCATTAGAGTCAGAAAGCTTGTTAATCCTTGAAACAGAAAACCTGAAACCCATTGTTTATTTGCTGCAAAAGGAATGTGCATTTCTCTAGAATTTTTCTTTTCTATGCACACACATATACATATATATGTAGTTATGTATGGATACAAATACCATTTTATCATAGTGACCACAAAATGAATGTGGTTTTCCAGAGAGTGGTTCTGTGAGGCCCTCATAGCAAACAATTTGTGGTAATATCCCTTTTACTTGTTATGAACTCAGAGTCCATGAAAGTCCTCTCTGCTGGAATCACTTCTTGTAATTTGAATCTAGACTCTAAAGCTAACTTACTACATATGTTTTCCCAGGTATTAAGGCTTATTAGAATGAGAGAGGGATAATTGTGTCTTATAAAGTAAGAAACTGTCTAAATTAATTATTTTTAGATAATTCTGTCAGTTAATTTTTCTATGAATCTGAAACTTCTTTGACATTGCAGGGAATTCAGAGCAAACATTTCCCTCATACTTCCTGAAATTCTAGTGACTTTTTCCTCTTGTGGTTTTTGAACCTGGGAGATGTAAGCAGGAGTTTTTCTATTATTCTCGTTCCTCTTGTATCAGTGGGGTTTGTGGGGTAGGTAGTCAGCATCTGCTTAGTTACCAGTTGGTCTTCAGAGTTATCTTAGACATTTTTATGCTTTCAGTTAATGTGCTTTTATTTTCAAAGTCCTTTACTAGTTCAGTGTTTCTGAAAGTTTAACATGCATAAGAAATACCTTATTAAAATGCAGATTATGATATCCTGTGTTTCTAACTAGCACCCAAGTGATGTGCCATACTCTGAGGAGCAGAGTTGTAATTGTTATTCTGTATAACTCTGTGAAGTTGGATAAGTACACTGAAATTTGAAGTTTATTACCTACATCAAAGATGGGGATCTCTTTTAGAAGAGAGATTAATTTTCAGACACTAATCAATTATACTAGAAATTACCTTTTTGTTATATCTTCTTCTTTCTCCCTTCCCCCACTGACTTCCTTAATAAACCCATTCTAATAACTTTTATTCAACAAAGAATTTTTAAGAGTTGGGAATTTTTTATTTTCTAGAGCTAATTTATTTACTGTGAATGAATATTATTTATGGTATATGTTTTAGTTTGCATGTATTTTGTGCTATTACTTTTAGTGCAGGTTTTCTGTATTATTTATTGCCATTTGTAAGATAACTGGGTTGACTAAATAATGTTTATGTCATCTTGAAAAAAATAACAGCAACCTCTTGGTGCATGGGTTGACACTCAAGCACTGAGCCACACCAGCCGGGCTGAACAGTTTTAATAGAAGTGAGAGTAAACCACATTTCTAATAAAGGGGGAGACTAGAAATGACCTCACTGTTTATCCATGTCCCCTGGATTTATGGTGCATCCATACCATGAACAACTTGAGGGGAACTAGCTTAGTAAAGTTCAGGTCCTTCATAACATTTACTGAATGATGTCAAGTCACTGAATAAACCAGCTCTGGATCCTCCTTTGTGTAAGTTGCATCATTTTCTGAATATTAACATGTGGTCTTGCCAGCAGTTATATTCAGTCAGAAACATATCACTGCTGATTTTTTTTAAAAAGTCAAGACCTAGATTCACACACAAAACTATGTAAGGTGTGTATAAGGACCTAATATTACCATATGTAACAACTTCAAAGATTTTAAACATACTTTGATGTTGTAAAGTAGAATAAGCAGATTTGAGAGAGTTCTAATATTCAATAAAGATAGAAATGATAATGTAACTCAGCTTTAGTGCTAGATTGAGCCATCTTTAAAGGATTTTTAGAAAATATAATTAGAATTTGAGTAGCTGAGGGTAGTTGAATGGCTAGATGGACATGAAGTATAGAAAAGAATAAATTAAAGTTCTTATTAAAGTATATTAGAGAAAACTATTTCAGGGGTTTATTTTAAGTTGCAAGAATTTAGTTTTATTCAAAATATCAATAGTCATTGGGATTATTTTATTTCCCATTATAAAGGTAAGTATTGTTTTGTGAAACCTGTATCAGTTTGGATATGTGTATAAAAATAATGTCTGTGCACCATATGTTTGAGTCAAGTATAAAATCGATTTCTTCCTGTGGGTGATGGTCAAAAAATGTTGAAAGCTATTGTATTAGAACACAATAAAATGAAGGTTTAACTCTAGTGTGGAGAGCTTTGAGTTAAGATGGTGGACTGAGCCAATATAAGAAATTCCCTTCTTGTTTCTAATATGTAGAAACACCAGAGGAAAAAAAAAAACAGAAAAGGGTGGTGTTGATGATGGTGTGGTATTTTTAGAACACTTGGTGGGACTTGAAAGCAAGAAAAAGGATTCTCTAGATGCCCAAAACAAAAAGGACCCATTGACAGTAGAGTTTATGGCCCTCAGGGAAAACTGAGTTTATATGTCCATATAGGACTAAAAATTTGGCACAGGCCTTATGCTACAGGTGCTGCTGGAACAAGCCTAGAAAAGCTATCGCTCATAAAGCCTAGAAAAAGCTATCCTTTCCATAACCAGATACTAGAAAAATGCCCCCACTCCCACCCCTTCTGAACAAGGGAGGAAACTGTTAATCTCAGGAAGTTAAGAGACCTGACTGCACTATAGGAGGTAGGGGCCCTTAATTTGCATTACCAATAAACCCAGTGCTGAAACGCTAAGCCTTGAAATGACCCAGAGCCCAAGACACTCTATGGGTCTTTTCCTAGAAGCAACAACCATAAAACTACCGCGTAGATACGTATCTCAACAACTTGGGGACCACACATTCCCTTGGAACATAACTACATAACTGCTGCTGCCAAATGACCTCACACACCAAAACAACACAGCACATACACAAGAGCCAATTGTTGTCAGAGGTTAGCAGATGACAAATGGTAGGGACAAAGTTATACCCGAGAAATTAGAAGTAATTAGAGCAGTCTGAAAGGAACTTTTAAATTAATCTGCTGAAGAGATTGAAAGGGATTAAGAATTCATTAAACAAGAGTAAAATGTTCTCCAAAAAAAGAGCGGGTAGATTTGAAATAGAAACAAATAGAATTTTTAGAAATAAAATTAGTATCTGGGAAGACAAATACAATGTAAACTAACCCTGGGAAAATCAAATTATAGAATCTGTATTTCAAGACTGGCTAAGACAGTCAGATCATAAAACTGAAAGTAAATTTGAGACACAGTCTTTGAGAAATCTAATTCTAACTTAATAATAAAGATCTCATTCTGCCAAAGAATCAAACATATCACAACCAGTGTATCTCAAAGCATCACCCTTTTAGTCTTAAAACTGATTGTCCCTGCTTTGTCCTTTTGCTTCATTACCAGGGAGAGAAATACAACTAGTGGCAGTTCCTCTTCCCATTTGTCACTCATAAGACTTTGGGGAAATCAATGTGGCTCTGGCTCCATAAGAGAAGAATGGATCCTCTTGCACTACTCTGTTCATATAAATTTGTAAAATGAATACATTTTATGAAAGTCTTTACAGTTGAACTCTTTGGCAGTGTGTTGTCTTGAATGTTTCTTCTCCGCTCATAGTTAGATGGCCTATGATAATATTATCATTATTTTGATCACTAACAATTGCATAGGTTTCAGACATCTGCTAACGTTTGTATATGGAGATTATTATTCAGTCACTTTGGTAGAATATACTTGAAATTGTTTTTCTAGTATTGATACTGAGCTCAACTTTGATTTTTCAATATCCCTCATGTGCCATTAGCCCACATTCTTTAGATGACTAACTATAGTTTGGGGCATGGTTTGTAGCAATAGAATAGACATTTTTCTGCAAAAGGTAAATGGTCCCAATGGGGTTCAAACTTGTGATCTTAGCCTCATTATCACACTTTTGTAACCATCAGGTCTAATAGTTATGTTATGTATTTCAATCAGTAATCTTGAAATTGAGTTATATTTCTTAAATTACCCATTGTTTATTTCAAATATTTAATTAAAAATCACTTTGGGATATTTCTCACTTTTGTTTGATAGTAAAAGTAACAAAAGTAAAGCAGACAACCAAAGAACCTACCTCACTTTTCATCTTCCCTGTGTTTTCTGTGACAGTGAAAGTCACAAAAGTGAAGCTTGCAGGCAAAGAACCTAACTCACTTTACGGAGAGTGCTACGGTACCTTTTTCTTTCAGTGAGGCTATAGCAGGTCTGATGTCAGTCACTTTAGAGACCTTTAGACCTCAGTGCTCATTTATTGCTAAAATGTACCAGCTCTGCTTCTGCATTATGAAGATCATCTGTCAACACTTTGAGATATTCTCCTTTGTTATTAAGCTTGTGATGCTCTACACTGTCAGGTTTTTTGCCAATTATAGTTAAGGTACAATGGTGTATTCACCAGATCAAAGTCTCACATTGGCAGTAGAAAAATGATTTGTAAGTCTTTATTCATCTGAATTGTACAATAGAGCACCTGAGGAATGCAAATAATCCCTCTGAGGACTCTGCAGGAAAGGCTGTTAGAATGACAGGGTAGAATTATTGTTATTCTGAATTGATGTTTTAGCCAAAGTAATTATTTCTTATTGTCTCGTAACAGTTCTAGCTTTATTAGTTATGTTGACCATATTTATGAAACAAAATGTATATGATATTTTATCCTTTTACATGGGCTTGCTTTGTTAAACTTTCATTGAATCTATATTTGGTATGTGATCTTTTTTTAATTACATACTTGATCGTATCTGATGTACCATAAATGTATGTTACATTTTAATATACAGTTTTGTTTGAATAGTGTAAATCTGTGATGTAACTTAGAATAGGCAAAATATCTAATTAAATTTCCCTTTTTTTTCCTTAACCTGCCCTTCATCATTTTGGCAAGAAAATATCTAGCTTGGATTTCCTATTTAAAGGACACTAAAACAAATCTTTATTCATCTATTTATTGGGCTGGTCTGTGTGTGTGTGTGTTTTTTAAGGATATGACCAAAAGGAATAAGCATTATGAAGAGCAAGAACCACTGATGACATATTAGATAAATAAAGTATAGTTAGCCTTGTAAAACAAGCATATACCAAGCCTTTATCCCATTGTAAATCGTAGGCTACATATATTTTTAATTTTCTAATAACTCTGATTCTCCGCCATTTTCTTTGATAGGTGAGTGTTAATGACTGTGATTTAATTCTTGTGTGTCTTTTCCCCTAAAGTGACCTTCTTTTCCCCTAAAGTGACCTTAACATTGATTACTTAAAGGATTCCTGCCACAGTTTTTTGGGTTTTTTTTTTTGCAATAATAGCTATTAAAACCTTGGTCTAAATATGGGAGACTAGTGGAACTCTGCATGGTATACATTAGTATAAATTTCTATGAAATCTATATTCAGTTCTATACTAAATCTATTTCAGAATTATAGATATATATATACTGTGATTATCTGAGAATGAAAATTAATGATATTATTTCTGTTAATATTTGTTTACTATATGCCAGGCATTACTTTTCTAGGTTCTTTACAATATAAGTACTCTTACTATCTCCATTTTTAGAGATGAGGAAACTGAGGCTTAGAAAGGTTCAGTAACCTGCGCAAGGAAAAAAACTAGTAAAGTGGTAGGATCGGGACCTGGTTAATATATTCATTATACTTATTTCACTTATGTTCTCACGGCTACTTTGTCAGAATACTCCATGCTTTGCGGGGAGAGGGGTTCAAGTCATCTTTTTAAATAACACTTGGTATCAATTTCCTAACTGATTTGGCTTTTCAACCCCTTTTGAATTCAAAGGAATTTCTTTCATCTGTAGTTCTATACTCATGATCCTACAAAAGTGAGATTTATAAGAGCAGTGTGTACATAATCAACTAGGTTTGTTAATGTGTATTTCTGGACATGTTTGTTTTAATTAGCAAAAATATCCCTCAAAAACAATACAAATGTAACTTCTTGTTAATCTAAGAAGGAACTAAAGCAAGTATTATAGATATTTGGGTAGAAGAAATTATTTGCCAAAGACTCTTCAAAATTAGCTGATACTTTTAGGTCTGATTTCTATACAAACAAACTTTGTCTTTCAAAAATTTGCTTTGTAAAGTAAGGAAAATAAATCATAAAATTGAGGTTTTCAAGGGCACAGGTGTTAACACTGAACAAATTTAGTGTAACTTTTAAAAGTTTTAAAATATTTGTGTAATAGTTTCTAAAGATAATGTGCTAAAGTAAAACTAAGTTGCAGTAAAATATTATGGCATATACCTGAAGCAATTGCTGCCTGTTAATGCCTTGACCTTGGAAAGCTATACACAAAAAGATGGCATCATAAAACCGTGCAATTCTTATGAATATGTATGTGCTACTTGATAATAATGAATGTGGTACAGTCATGCATGCACTACCAGATAATGCTGTGCCCTTTTTTGTCTACAGGTTGATAAAAATCAAAGAGTGGGTGGACAAGTCTGACCCAGGTGCCTTGGTCATCCCCTTTAGTGGGGCCTTGGAGCTCAAGTTGCAAGAATTGAGTGCTGAGGAGAGACAGCGGTATCTGGAAGCGAACACGACACAAAGGTTAATTTAGCATTCATTTTCCCTACACTTTATTATCAACTATTTCCTTGCAGTAATTTAATTGCTTGCGCTGATAGAATAATAAATGACAGAGTAATTACCATTATAAAGAGGGAATCTTCTCCTTTCTTTACCATGAGACAGAGTGAAAAGATTTATTTTAAATTAAGTTTTTAACTGTCATCTGTCATCTCTGTACAGTGTTTTAATTATAACATAGGTATTAGTTATGTATATTTTTGAGAAGGAATGATCGCCAAAACTCTTTCGTCATGTTCAGTGGGGGAGGGGAAAGGGTGAATCAGTTGCCTGAATTTTTTCTGAGTAACTGTTAATATATTGTTTAAACATTGGATTTCAATCAAATAATTTTGCTTTCATGACCCACATCCTTGAAATAATTAATATTGGAGGAAATCGTCATAGAATGGGTAGATCGGGTTTTTCTTTTTTTTATAGTAAACAATTCAAAATGATATATTCAGACTAATACAATTAGAAACGGTTTTAAAAGGGATTTTTAGCAATAGTTATATGCTTTCTGACCTCTTCAAGAGCATTAGAAAGATGAATGGTCATTTACTAGTATCTTTAACATTTTCTACTTGAAATGAATAATTTTAGCTCTGTACCAATCTATGGCACAATTAACTTATATGTTGAGTGAATTTGTTTCATTTTATTTCAGCGCTTTGCCAAAGATCATTAAGGCTGGGTTTGCAGCACTCCAACTAGAATACTTTTTCACTGCAGGCCCAGATGAAGTGCGTGCATGGACCATCAGGGTAAGATTCATACTTATTCATCAGCTATATCCAGTTCCACACTATTGAATTCAGATTGATATCACTGACTTTGAAGTTTGTCATGGTGGCGGTTAGCTAGTCATTACAGATGAGGTTTTTGTCCAGGATAACTTTAATTATTTGTGAGCTGCTGAACAGTGAAAGTGGAGCGGCATTGATTGAGGCAGGTAACAATTGATTCTGCCTATTACATAGTCTGAATTTCTTCATCCTGTAGAATCTGTCTACCCTCCTCCTGTGGTCAGAGATAAGACGCACCAGTATTGTGCTTGCTTAATCTGTGTGACTGGGTTTGTCTGCAGTGAAATTGATGTTGCTTTTCATTTTGTATTCGCTAAGTTTGTTTGGGTTGCGGGTGGTTCTTTCCTCCTTTGCTTTGCTCGGATTACATTTTCAGCAATAAAAGCAATATGACATCATTATGCTCTTCATAGATACACAGTTGGGCTCAAAGAGCTAAACTCAATGCGCAATAATTCATGCCTTTTGTAATTTGAATTCATAGAGGTAGTGTTTATTTTTTCAATGTTATATATTCAATCTTTCTTCTTTAAAAATGGATATGTATTTTAAATACTGATGTGTACTGATTAGGACCAAAAAGAATGACTAATTTATTCCCAGAGGACAATAGAAACTGAACTGTAATGGCTTGCTTTTAAATGTAAATGTATTATAATATGGTAGTTACTATTGAAAAATATTTTGAAATATATATAGTCCCACATAGTGTTATAGAATGTAAAAATTATGTCAGAACTTTTAGAAATACTGTTTATTCATTCTTTTATTGTGCTTTTTAAATATATGCTACATGAGTAATTTTAGTGCTGCTTTGATTTCTGTTTGCACTGACTACCGCAATTTATTGTTACATTTATTTTGATTTAATGTGGATAGAACATGGAGGCAGTTCAACATAATGTTAAATGCGTTATGTGAATGTGAGATTCACTTTTCTTTTATCTCCTCTCCCCTTTGTAAAAAAGAAAAATGTTTGATTGGTTTCTAACCAAGGTCCTTTTATATAGACTTATAAAATAATGTCAAAGCAAATCTGAGTTGGTAAATAAATTGCCAGGGTTTATTTTTACTATATATTTTAAAGCCTTAAAACTTCTGAACTTAAGTATGTGTAACAGGAAAGATAATGTGTTCTGGGCTTGAAAATGTTGAAAGCTGGTTTATCTTAAGACTGATTGTAAGTATCCATGATTTAATGTGCTAAGAGATATTTAGTCAGGTAAGCATCAGTGAGTAGCCATATTAACCCAATACATCTTTTATTGTAAAAACTGTGCTTTATAGTGTCAGACTTCTTATCACTTTAACATGCTTTATTAAGCAGTCTTTAGGTCACCATTATTTCTCAGATTTCTTTCCATGGTTGTGTGTGTCTGGAATGTATGTCCTTGTAATTTAACATATGCGGTAATTACAAGACATTTCTCTTCCTACATCGACTTCAATTTTCCTACATGATGGTTAGAAGCAGGGTGTGTAATGTAAAATGCTCAAAATTTTTATTATAAGAATTTCAAAATTATTTGCTAAACATGTATTTTATATATATATGATTTGTTGGAAAATATCTTTTAAATGTCTCTTTATGTATTGGTTTTTTATATTCTTTAGATGTACTGAAAATTTCAAGGCTTTTTCTTTTTAAAACCTTTGCTAATATATCTTAAAAGTTACTTTAAAATTCTTATATTTTCCACTCTGAAGAATAGAAAATCGAAATGAAACCCAGGCCAAAACCAAACCACTGCATCTAAATCAATAAAACTGTGGATGACTGACTGTTAGGGAAAAACAAAGCTGTGCTTCTTTAATATCGACTGATCTGTCTGTGCTAAATCTGCTACACAGATAGTGCCCAGGGTTGAAAAGGTACTAATTGTGTACCTGACATCTTCACTGATATTAAACTAAGTTTAAGTTGGCCACAACTACAGATCAGAAAAAAGAAACTCGACGCTTACAATCATCATCTTAAATGCAATTAGTTTTCTCTGGTCTTTCTTTTCAAAGAAAGGGACGAAGGCTCCTCAAGCTGCAGGAAAGATCCACACAGACTTTGAAAAAGGATTCATTATGGCTGAAGTAATGAAATATGATGATTTTAAAGAGGAAGGTTCTGAAAATGCAGTCAAGGTAAGGAATTATAGTTTCATATTTTGTAATTTTTACTAATAGGGAGATACTCATGATTAAAATGAATAATCATCTTTTAAACTGTGTATCAGGGTTGTGTTACTATCCACTGATTGAACAGCTGTAGATGTTTACATGCTTTTAGATAATTTTAAAAATGTGTGAATTGTGTTTTTCTAAAACTGAAAAAAATAAAATAGTTTTAAGTAATTATAAATAATTTCAAAGAATTTGTTCACTGATGGCCAGTGAAAAATTATACTTATTACATTTGAATATCTAAAGTAGAAGTAGTATTATTTCCTTATGATTAATTCAAAGGGACAGAAAAATCTGTTCTTACTGAAACTTCATGGTTGTACTTTTTTTTTTTTTTTTTAACATTTGGGGATTTGATTTGCTTTCTCAACACTAGAGGGCAGGTCCAAAATTGTGCTTTATTTTAGCTAATAAGTATAATTTGCTTTGCAGCTCTAATAGTAAAGCAATGTTATATATGGGTAATAAATTAATTTTTATAATGTAAATCCTTTTTCAGGCTTAATCTTCTTTGACTTTATTATGTTTCACTTAGCAGAATCTAGTTGGTATGTCATCTCTAATCGGTAGATAGGTCAAGTGATTAAACTGACATTGTAGTAAGCAAGGCTTCTTTATCTTAAATTTAATCTGATATTTGAAGACTGCCACAGAAAATGTTAAAGAATTTAAAGAGGTTTCTTGTTTTTACAATTTGAAAGGAATGCAGAAAAGTTTATTTCAAATTTAGTGTATTCTCATTGATAATCATTGGAAAGATCATACTGAACAGCAGGACTTTAATAGAACTTTTGGAACTCCAGGAAGAGGAGGGGAAAACCTGGTATAATTGATTCAATTTAGAGTGGGAGTCATTTTGTTTTTTAAAAATTAGTGAGAGAAGTTACAGTTTACAACTAAACGTCATTAATGTTCCAGTGGTGTCATCTGTGTCGATAGAGAGGTATGCAAATACTGAGATTGAACTTTGTCAGGAATACTAATTAGACTTAGAAACCTCAGGTTATTTTTCAACATGCTACATAATGTTAGCATATACATTTTTCACATAATAGGATAATTAAAAAAAGGATATTTTTCTATTATTAGAATTCAGAAATCAGGTGATACTTTTTAATACTCTGTGATAAGCCTGTACCAATCCTTGATAGATGTGCTATTGTAATAAACTTGAAAGATATACAAATTGTGAATACTTCCTTTAACAACACCTGGAAACTTTATAATATATAATAAAGTAATATGTCCTGCTTGTAGAAATGCTTGGCACAAACTGGGGGCTTTTGTACTGTAAGTTGGAAATTATTGACCTCTGGATTTTCAGCTTAAAATACCATTAAGTATTTTATGTGGTTTTTAACCTCCAAAACTAACATTTCAGAATTCGAACTCCAAGTAAATAAAGCATTTATGAGTTGTTTTATACTCTTTTATTCAACAAATATTTACTTGCATATTATCAAGTAGGTTTTAGCTTCGAGAGCAAGATTAGTATATGTGTCTATGTATGTATATGTATTTCTAGTACCAGTGCAGCATAACTAATTTAATGCCAGTGCTGTGAACTATATACTGAATAGCTCTGTGTGGGCTTTGTAGTCTACAGGGATATCACATTATTAGCAATCATATCTGCTTAGGCAAAGCTGGCTTCTACAGATGGCTGCTTTCAAGTGCAAATGAACTGGTTAGACGTGTCTTGTTTAATACATACTCAAGATTCACAAATGGGTATTGATTTTTTTTTTAACCAGTGTTTCTGATAGCAGTGGAAATGGATTAAATGGTCTCTAGAGAATTTAAAGAAACACTGTCACCTTTAATTAATAGTAAACTTGAGTGGTTACAAAGTATATAAACTTGTATATTAATATGTCATGTCAGTATGTATTTGATCTAAATTGTCTGTATAGCTTTATAACTGTGGGTTTTATATTCTCAGAATAAGTAGCATACGGCCTATAATATATCATGTCTTTATAAAAATCATGTGAGAGAGTGGGTGTGTGTGGTGTGGGGGGAGTGTCTGTGCCATTTAGAATGTTAGAGTATCAAGGCTTTTTAAAAATTGGCTGTTTTAATAGTAGTTTTAATAATAATACATATTATTAGTAGGTGATTTTTTTATATGTAGTCTAGATATTTGAAAATATGCTTACTACAACTCTGATCTGGTTTGTTGATTTTAACTTCAGATGTATGATCTTCGTTAGTGTTGTTTCTCATTAGTATAATTGCACTTGACTTTGAACATTCTTATCGATATGTTCAAAGGGAAGTAGTGATCTTGTTGGGCAAAGGTTTTGTGTTCTCAGTAAATTCTAACAGAAGGAAAATACTTTTGAGAGTTTTTTCAAAAGATCACGTCCTCATTGTCGACTGGTCAGTGATGGAGTCACATAGACCTATGTCAGTTTGTGTAGGTTTAAGTGTAGATGCTGAAGAGTCTGCTGCACTCAGGGTGAAGTGTGTGTGCTGCGCCATGGGGTGAACCTGGGTCTCTGGAACTGCCACGTGTTTGCGTTAGGATTACTGACTGATTGCATGTCTAAATCTGCATACCAGCAGGTGGAATCAATTGCTTTGCCAACTAATACACAAGTGGAAAAAAATATCTGTCTTTGCAGTTCCAACCTGTTAGAGTCTGCTTGTGACTAGGGCTGTTAGTCAGTACAGGCACACCTCGTTTTATTGCACTTCGCTTCATTGCGCTTCACAGATGTTGTGTTTTTTACAAATTGAAGGCCAGACCCTCCACCAGAAAAAAAGATTACAGCTTGCTTTATTGCAATACTTGCTTTATTGTGGCGATCTGGAACCAAACCTGTGGTATCTTTGAGGTATGCTGGTAATCTTCATGATGCATTCTAATACAGAGCACTATGTATGGTCATTGTCAAGACCAAATAAAAAACTACAAGGAAATAATTTAAAATCTGTGTATTTTTACACTTGATAGTAGTTCTTCTTGTAGCAAACCATCTTTTTTGACATCACAGAATTTCTTTAAACAAAGAAGCTTTATACTAGTTATGTAGTCTTTTTTTTCCTGCCTGGTTTGATCTGTTTTGTTACAGTGACTTGCTGGATGTTTGCAGACACATCAGAAATGTACCATAAACAGCATGTAATGAAACTTAATGATATTGGTATAATTACATTTATATACTAACAATTTAGTGGAGAATACATTATGATTATGTATGTATAGAAAATCTAGTTCTGCCCAAATCAGGAATACTTTGCTTCTCTTCAATTCTAGTTTTAAACTTGTATGCCTTCCTATATTTATTTCTTTTAAAAAAAAAATTTTTTTTTTTTTAAAAATATATATATATATATATGACCTAAGAGTATAATACTTTACCTTATGCCTTACGCATTTAGTTGTACAATAACCCATTTCTTCTATATTTTCTACTTGCAGGCCGCTGGAAAGTACAGACAACAAGGCAGAAATTATATTGTTGAAGATGGAGATATTATCTTCTTCAAATTTAATACACCTCAGCAACCGAAGAAAAAATAAATTTTAGTTATTGCTCAGATAAACATATGATTTCCAAAAAGCATATGATTTTTTTAAATTAAAATTTCTGAAAACTGAAGGGACACACAAAGTTGGTGGATGGGAATCTTCTACAAACAGAATTATTTTTATTTGTTTTAAAATTAAAATACTGTGTACCTCCAATGAAATGCAAGTTCTCTAATGTGAACAGCTTTGCTTTTCACGTGATTAAGACCCTTCTCCAAATTGTGGAAGCTTTTCAGGAACCATATTACTCTCATGATACTTCATTAATCTCCATCATGTATGCCAAGCCTGACACATTTGACAGTGAGGACAATGTGGCTTGCTCCTTTTTGAATCTACAGATAATGCATGTTTTACAGTACTCCAGATGTCTACACTCAATAAAACATTTGACAAAACCAGCCTTGGTGTGTTTGGGGATGTCTGTATTGACTGACTGTGGTGTGCTGAATGCGATACGGCACCTGGTGGTTGCTGATTACTGTGTGTGCGACACAGTAACTGGCAGTGTGGGGCAGCTGCAATTGTATCTTAAAAGTGAGTCTTTCATGGGAATCAGAAGAATAGTATACCAAGGATTTGTCTAACGAAAGTTAATTAATTTGTAGATGGACATTTATTGAAGGATGATAGCAATGATGCTACAAAGGATATAACATAGGTGACTGTGACCAAAAAGAAAATAATGCTGGAAAAAAATCTACTTCAAAAGTAAGGGATTTTTTGTTGTTATTGTTGTTCTGACCATATTGAAGAGAATGTTTATTTTTAATCTTTCCTTTGAAATGATGAAATTATTGTGCGAACAACTCATTCATGTCTTTGGTGGGTTGTATTTTTTTTTTTAATTTCAGTAGTGAGTGTAAAAGTTTATTACTAAAAAGATCAGACCTTGAAAATAAAAAGAACCTGTTTTCATACTTGCTATCAAAATATTTTAGACCAGTTGAAATTTTAGTATGTATAAGTTAAACTCTTCTAAAATTATAGTAGAAAATTCTGAAAGAAAATAATGATGAATTCTTTGGAGACCAATTGGCACTTGGCCTTCTTCTGTAATGAGGATAGTCTTGGAGTCTCATCCCTGAACCCTCCCTTTTCTCCCACAGCAACACTCCTGCCAGACCTCCCTTGTCCCCATCCATGCCCTTTTGTTCTCCTCTGTGATTATAGGATCATTTCAGTGGAATGCAGTCATACCTAGGTTAGCCCTTTATTCTACTGTATTACTTTGTCACATTAAAGATGAGGAAATATGAAAACACACACTTAAACTTAACATTGAAACAACATAGCACAAAAGGCAAGAAAATAAGTGATTTTAAAGGAGCTTTGGCTATACATAAGAAAGGATGTTTAAAGAGGATTTAGTTGAGTAATGAATGTAATAGGAGCTCTTAAGTGAGTATGCTCTTTTTGAGAATCAAATGCAGTAGTCCCCCCTTATCCTCAGGGGATAAGAACTCTGGTGGATGCCTGAAACTGAGGATAGAACCCAACTTATGCTATATTTTTCCCTATATATACTTACCTATGAAAAAATTTAATAACTTATGCACAGTAAGATATTAACAATAGTAAAATAGAACATTTATAATATAATAAAAGTTATGTAAATATGGTCTCTCATAACCGATCTGATAACTGAGACAGTTACTAAGTAATTAATGGGCAGGTAGCATATGCAGTGTGGATACACTGGATGAGGGATGATTCATGTCTTGGACCAGACAGAGCGAGACAGCATAAGATTTCATCATGCTACTCAGAACAGCATGTAATTTAAAACTTCATTGTTAAAACTGGAATTTTTCATTTAATATTTTTGGACTTCAGTTGACCACAGGTAACTGAAACTGCAGAAAGCGAAACCATGTATAAGGAGGAACTATAGCAAGATATTCTTTTGCAAATATAAAAATTCATAAACTGCAGCAGAGAAATAATAAAACTAAGTGGAAAGTTTTTTTGTTTTGTTTTTTAAGAACTAAATAAAACCTAAGTGAAACTCAGGTACAGGTGCAGTTGACCAAGTTTGCTGTGAAAATTCATGTACTTCTGTATTGGAGGAATGTATAGATTAGTAGATTGCTAGGGATTTTACTAGTATAAGAAGAAATAAAATATTTTGCTTTTGAGTCTTCTCCAAAGTAAATTGCATAGACTTTTTACATACATTTGAAATCTTATTTTTTTTAAATAAATCTTTATTGTTCAGATTATTACAATTGTTTCTCCTTTCTCTCTCCCCCCCCATATCTCCCCATCACCCGGTTCCCTCCCCCCCCCCCCCGTTGTCCTTATCCATAGGTGTATGATTTTTGTCCAGTCTCTTCCCATACCCCCCACACAGACACCCCTTTCCCCCTGAGAATTATCAATCCACTCCCATTCTATGCCTCTGATTCTATTATGATCACCAGTTTATTCTGTTCCTCAGATTTTTAATTCACTTGATTTTTAGAATCACTTGTTGATAGATAATGTATTTGTTGTTCATAATTTTTATCTTTACTTTTTTCTTCTTTTTCCTTCTTTTAAAGAATACCTTTCAGCATTTCATATAATACTGGTTTGGTGGTGATGAACTCCTTTAGCTTTTTCTTATCTGTGAAGCTCTTTATCTGCCCTTCAATTCTGAATGATAACTTTGCTGGGTAGAGTAGTCTTGGTTGTAGGTTCTTGCTATTCATCACTTTGAATATTTCTTGCCATTCCCGTCTGGCCTGCATAGTTTCTGTTGAGAAATCAGCTGACAGTCGTATGGGTGCTCCCTTGTAGGTAACTAACTGTTTTTCTCTTGCTGCTTGTAAGATTCTCTCTTTGTCTTTTGCCCTTGGCATTTTAATTATGATGTGTCTTGGTGTGGTCCTCTTTGGATTCCTCTTGTTTGGGGTTCTGTGTGCTTCCTGAACCTGTAAGTCTATTTCTTTCACCAGGTGGGGGAAGTTTTCTGTCATTATTTCTTCAAATAGATTTTCAGTATCTTGCTCTCTCTCTTCTGGCACCCCAAAAATTCGGATATTGGTACGCTTAAAGCCATCCCGGAGGCTCCTTATGCTATCCTCACACTTTTGGATTCTTTCTTTCCGCCTCTCTGGTTGGGTGTTTTTTTCTTCCTCATATTCCAGATCTTTGGTTTGACTCTTCGGGTGCGGTGGTCTACTCTGTATATTCTTTATTTCAGACAGTGTATGCATAATTTCTGACTGGTCCTTTTCCATTTTTTTGGTATTCTCATTTAGGTCCTTGAAGGTCTCCAAGTTTCTCAGCGGTTTTTAGAAGATTCTTGAGTAACCTTATAAATATGGTTCTGAACACTGTGTCGTCCATTAGTTTGCTTTCATCTATCTCTCCTACTTGTGACATACTTGGATGTCTCCACATTTTGGCTGCCTCCCTGTGTTAATGGAGTGGCTTTGTGTGGTCGGTGACCTATAGGGGCCGGTAGCTCAGCTTCCCCAATCACCCTAGGTGGTCGCTCTTGGTACTCCCCTTTGTGGGCTGAGTGGAAAGTCTTGGTGTAGTTAAAAGCCCTGATTGCTGTTGGTACACTGGGAGGAATTGACCTCTGGTCCAATTGGTTGTGAGGGCCTGCTGTGTCTATAACGGAAGAATTGCTGTGCTGGAGACACAGTAGGGCTTTGATGCTCACTGAGTCTGCCTCTTGAATGTGTCCCTTATGAGAGTGGTTGAAATCTGGTGTCGTCCACACCGACAGAAAAGTCACTCTCACTCTCCGACCGATGGCCGAGAGTCCCGTAGGCGTCTGGGTTCCCCGCGTGTCCCCAGAAACTGGAGTTCAGAGTGGTTGGGATTGTTGGTATCACTGGCGGGAGTTGATCTCCAAGCCAGTTGGCTGTGAGGATCAGCAGTGTCTCCGCTGGGAGAGCTTCTGTGCTCAGCTTGGATGGGGCGGAGTCTCAGGGTGGTGCAGACAAGCTTTGGTTTCCCGTCTGCTCCGCCCTAAGAGGGGCGGATTCTCCGTGCCCGAATTAATGGCTGCGCGCCTCTGAGAGAAGGCAGCTTTCGAGCCTCTCCCGCTGCCTAACAGACCAGTTTCTCCCCAGCTAGGGCTGGATTTCAGTGCAGACCGGAGGTTTTGTTTTTCTCCCGAACGAGAAATCCAGTCACTGGGAGGGCTGTGCTCAGCTTGGATGGGGCGGAGTCTCAGAATGGCGCAGACAAACTTGGTTTCCATCCGCGCCGCCCTAAGAGGGCCGGTTTCTCCGTTCCCTAATCAAAGGCTGCGCGCCTCTGAGAGAAGGCAGCTTTCGAGCCTCGCCCGCTGCCAAACAGACCAGTTTCTCCCCGACCGCAGCTGGATTTCAGTGCAGTCGGGAGGTTTTGTTTTTCTCCCAAACGAGAAAGCTAGCCACGCAGCGTCTGCTGCCCTCCCTCTCCGCGCGCTGCGAGCAAGCCTGCCGCGTATTCAGCCGCCCGCCCTTTCCGCGCTCACGGATCTCCGCACCTCCACAGCTCCTGAGGTTCAGCATCCCCCTCTCTTTTTTTCTCTAGTTGTAGGTTTTCCACTCTGCCAGCTTTCCGGTGGTTCTGGACGGTGTGTGCTCTGTTTTTCAGTTGTAGTTTCAAAATTGTTGTGGCAGGCAACAATTAGGTGTTTACCTTATGCCGCCATTTAAAGGTCTTTACAATTGTGTAATTTTACTTTTGCTAACTTCTAATGTGATAATTGCACATTGCAGAACAGAACCATTAGGAGAAAGAAGTGTTTTGAGGTAACTGCATTTATTAGGGGCTGAAATTAAATGCTTAAAATGTTTAATTTGGTTAGAGATTCTGCAACATTCTAAATATGTGTACAAAATTGTATTTCCTACAAAAGTTGAGAATTCCAAGAACTTTTACATACAAATAACTGAGAGTATGCCTATATCTTCATGTTTAATACTGGTGATAATTATCTGTATTTTCAGGATTATAATTGAATATTTTTTCACCTATCTAGCTCCATTTTAATCATATCTTTAATTAAAAAGATTTTCTTTTTGCCCAAAGCTTAGGAAAAGGTGTGTGATATCGTTGAGTTTAGTTTTATCATGTTAACCCCATAACTTGCATTTTGGTGTGGTTTACCAGAACCAGAACCAGAACCCCCTCCCACCAAAAAAGGAATGCAGATACTATTCATCATTAACATAGTTTTGTGTGAAGCTTCTGTTTACGTGTAATTTGCCAGGTCCATTTGGGAAGTAAGTTTTCTTACTCATGATTAATCAACTTTATGGCATTAAAATCCAAGTTGATATTTATTCCTGGTTGTCTCTATTGTATTCTCAAAGCTCTTCCCCTCAAAGAGTCAGAGACAGAAAATTTCTTCTTTTCCTGTCTTACATTTTTCTGAGTAGTCTACTTAAATACACTTATGCTCTTTCTTATTTTGCCAGATACTTCAGAAATGTTCATTGTTTAATGGCAAACTGCTTTAACTGGGAAAATGGGTCTTATCTATTTAAGCTAGTAAAAATACCCTGCTAGTAGACTAAAAGCTGGGTTAGACTTTTGAGTGACTTTTTTGTCTCCTAACTGATATGGGGCCCCTTATAAAAACTGACAGTTCTTAAATTGCCTTTATTCTCTGAATATCCGGAACCACTTATAATTAGTGTCTCACTGAAAAGCCCTATGTTGCAATCAGGAAATATAAAAACGAGAGGCCTCACTTGACCTGGCAGGCAGCACTTCAGAGTTCTGAAACCACACATCCGATCTGGTGCTTGCAGGTCTAGGGACATGACTTTTTTTCAGTTCAGCTGATGCTGTGTGAAACAATTCCCAAACTAAAAAGGGCCTAATTTGTAAACTTGAATGCAAGTCCTTTCATTCACAGAAGAAGGTGTTCCCGGTATATAATTAAATGGTGGTTAAGGCCCATACTCAGGAGTGAAAAGGATCCAGCCCTCAAAGGAAGTAGGGTAGGAGCGTCTCAGGCAGAAGGAACGGCAATGCAGAGGCCGTGAGGCAGGAAAGAGCCTGGTGTTGTGAGGAACAGACAGGAGGCTGGGGTGGCTAAAGTGTAATGAGTACAAGATTCTCAGTTATGCAGGGCTTTGCATGTACGATGTAGTGCTGGGATTTTATTCTAACTTAAATGGATAGCCACTAGAGGGTTTTAAGCGAGAGGCATATGATCTTATTTACATCTTTAAGGATCACCTAGAATCTTGACTCCTCTGCCATCTTACCCAGCCTCCCCCCCCCCCCGCCCCCCACGTTGTGAGAGCCAGCTGTGAGGAAAAAGCAAAGTGCACAGAGGGTTAGGGCAGATGAAGCAGAGAGCCTAGGAGCAGCACACGGGGATGTCAGAGGCCAGACAAGTGCACCGGACACGCCTTATTGTCCAGGGCAGCACTGTCCATAGAAATATAATGTGAGCCAGGTATGCATATAAATTTTTCTAGCAGCCTCATTTTTTAAAAGAAACAATTCATCTTAATGTATTTTTAACTCAAATCCAAGTTTTAATATTTTAACATTATTCAACTTAAAAATTATTAAGCCATTTTAGATATTTTTCTTTCATACTGTCTTCAAAATCAGCAGTATATTTTATACCTACAATGCATCTCAATTCAAACTAGCCACATTTCCACCACTCAATAGCCACATGTGGCTTAGTGGCTACTGTAGTAGACAGTGTGGATCTAGGGGTTTACCTTTCCTCCTAAGAAGTTGAGACTGAAATCTCATTCCCATCTGATTCCAACAAATCTCATTAAAAACTCACTTTGCTCAGACTGGTTGTGTTTTCATTTAAAGCTGAATGTCAAAAGTGTATGCTAAATCCTCATTTCCGGTTTGTTTTTAAGAAAAAAAGTGTAGGGCTTATTGCCTAGGATGGCAAGGAGAGAGCAGTTATAGTAGTACCAATAAGACTGACTCTTAGACTACAAATGGAGAGATGCAACTTGATTTGATCTGCTTGCTGGAGGAAGACACACTGATGGATTGGATGAGAGGAGGGAAGGGAGGAATTAAGAATGATTCCTATGGTTGGAATATATGTGAAGAAATGCAAAACACTAATGAACACCCCCATGTTCATTGCAGCCAAGTTATGGAAGCAACCTATGTGCCCATCAGTAGACAAGTGGATAAAAAAGTGCTGATACATTGCCAAAACCGGTTTGGCTCAGTGGATAGAGTGTCGGTCTGTGGACTGAAAGGTCCCAGGTTCGATTCCAGTCAAGGGCATGTACATTGGTTGTGGGCACATCCCCAGTGGGGGGTGTGCAGGAGGCAGCTGGTCGATGTTTCTCTCTCATCGATGTTTCTAGCTTTCTATCCCTCTCCCTTCTTCTCTGTAAAAA
Organism: Cnephaeus nilssonii; assembly: GCF_951640355.1. Taxonomy (NCBI): domain Eukaryota; kingdom Metazoa; phylum Chordata; class Mammalia; order Chiroptera; family Vespertilionidae; genus Cnephaeus; species Cnephaeus nilssonii. The sequence goes on from NC_137081.1 coordinate 44,004,428, forward strand.
AATCAATAAAATATATTTTTTAAAAAAAGTGCTGATACGTATATACAATGGAATATTAGTTGGCCTTAAAAAGGGATGAAATCTTACCTCTTCCAACAGCATGGATGGACCTTAAGGGTATTGTGCTAAGTGAAATAAGTCAGACAGTGATTTCAGCCGTTTGGCTCACTGTATCTGTCATTTTGGGGTGAATTCAAGGGACCTCAAGACATTTCTTTTTTACTTGAAAATAGATTTAATGAAAAACTGCTAGATTTGGCCAAGTTTTATTTCTAAGGAAAGAGCCTGTCCTGTGTCTTAACTTCTACAATGCCACATAAGATATCTGGTTTGTAGTATTTACCCAATTTAAACAATACAACAAATGAAAGAATTTCCTTTTTTTCTGCATCCTTTGAATAGTAATGACCAGGTCAGGCATTGGGAAATGATGTCTTTTTTTTTTTTTTAAATATATTTTATTGATTTTTTTACAGAGAGGAAGGGAGAGGGATAGAGAGAAACATCGATCAGCTGCCTCCTGCACACCCCCTACTGGGGATGTGCCCGCAACCAAGGTACATGCCCTTGACCGGAATCGAACCTGGGATCCTTCAGTCCGCAGGCCAACGCTCTATCCACTGAGCCAAACCGGTTACGGCGGGAAATGATGTCTTATCTTTCACCTGCTAAGGCTTCCAAATATCACAAACACTGCTCACTGTTTACCCATAGCCATCTCACATACTCAGCTCACCCCCTTTTCCTTGCTAACAAAATTTGGTTCCACGGAGAGTTAGTGTGCCCAGCTCCAGGAAATGAATCATTATTGGTTTGAACTCATCATGTAATCTCTCTTCTCTTCTTCCAGGCACAGGGATAGGCAAGTGGCCCGGCTCTGACCTGTGGAATGTGAAGAGGTCTGGGGAGGGAGCTTGGCAGAGCTTTGGGGGAAAGACTCCTCCCTGACTACAAAGAGGGGGCAAGAAGAGATAGCCACTCCCTTTTTCTTCCTGCTGTGAAAACTTACGGTGAATTCCAGGACTCCCTGGACATCATTTCTTTTCTATTTGAAAATAGATTTAATAACTATTTGGAGTTATGGAAAAGGGCAAAGAAGCATCCTTGTTGTTCGCCAAACCTGGAGCAGCCTCCCTCCAGACTTGTATGCAAGAACTAAATGCCCTCATGGTTTAAGCCACTTGTAGTTAAGTCTTCTGTTACTTGCAGCCAAAAGCCTCCAGACACGTGTGATACACAGAACTTACTGTGCTCAAGAGCATTTATAGCTGACACTCAATCCCGGCTCTACGTGAACAATTCCTCACCTTCTGCTTGGCTGCTAAGCCATGGCTCCTTAACAGTTTGTGAAATATAGTTGAAGATCCAATTGTACTGTAAAAGCAAAATCTTTTAATTCTTTTTGTTTTCTAGCACCCTGTGAAGTGGAATAATAGGAATAAAATGATTTTTCGTAACTAATCTGTAGAAAAGAGAATGACAGTATTCCCAAATAGCCATTTTAGAGTTTTCTTCTTTAAATTGTTTTTCAACCTTTTTGGCTCAGAATTTGAGTTCTTAATTGGGACAGCCTTGGGGAGTCATTGGAAACCAATGATAGACAGCCTCTGCTATCGACCCAGCAGTCACTATGTTGTTGTTGTTTAATTGCTCTAAAAGCTCACCCGCATTAGTAAAACCCCAAAGATTCTTCATTCTTTATGGCTTGGCATTGCTTAACCTTACTTGTCTATAATTTCAGCACGTTACCATTTTTATTATTAGAAGCTTAAACTTATTTTGTTTTTTTTTTTAGTGCATTTATCAGTTTTTCTCCTTCCCAACCCATTCATGTATTTATACTTTGTGTCCCTGAAAATGTAAGAATATGACTAAACCTCATTTGGGGGACTGCTGAGTCAAATTGACAGATGACAACATTGTCATTGATAGAACTACCAAATGTCCACCTTCAGCTTACCAGGTTTTCTGTTTTTCATATCTTTGCCTGAGAGAACAATGAAGGTGTTTGAGTTAAAACCAGCTCCAGGAAGTCCCTGACATCTTGTAATAAGCAAAAACAGTCACAAACGAACATTTGCTCAGAATCTAAAATAAACCGTGCAACCAGCCTAAGTGGAATAAGCACAACTTTCTCTTCATCCTGAGTTTTAGTTTTTAAGTTGGCCAAGGTGGATACAAGCTCATTTGCTAACTACATGAACTGGGGTTGGGTGGGGCGGTGGGGGAGAGGAGCGGAAAGAGTGACAAAAGAACAGTGACCAAGCTAGAAATAAGTACTTCCGGTCTGTGCAGAATTTGTAGGCCAAAGAGCAGTTCCACAAGTGGGCTATCGAACTTGTTTTCAAATTCCTGATTGCACCAGGCGAGATGAGTTAATTTATCTCCTGCACCAGTGGAGCACAACCACTAGTGTGAAACTTGTTTATGAAACTTTGCAAGCATGCCCGAGCCAGGCCTGTGCCAACCAGTGAGGACTCTAGCCCCCGTGAAACCTAGGCCTGTGGAGGAGGCCTCTCAAAGTTGTCTGGGTTAACCCACTGGATTTTAATTTATGGAGGTGACTGAGTGATAACGCAAAGAGGCTAATGCCAGTGAGGGAATATTGTAACTATTTGCATTTCCCAAGAGAAGGGCGCAGGGCCACATGGGGAAATCCCAGGTTGATTCACAGGCAGAAGTAGTGAGGGGAAAGCATGGCCCAGAACCTCCCCTGTTTTCCACAGGACAGGCAAGCAAGGCAGGGGAACAGCTTAGGATGGGCTGGTTTGAATCATGTAGGCAGGCTCTGAGCTACAGGGGTGGTCGCTGGTTGTGTGCGGAGGAATATTGGCTTGGCAGGTAAGCATTAGACAAAGGAGGTGGGTGGGGGAATGGACTCATGATTGGTTGGAGGGTCTGTAATAGTATTTTCATACACCCACAAAAGCTGACTCACAGAGATGTTAAACAACTTTGGCCATTAGTTTGGCCCTGTGATTAATGGATGTCAAATAGACAAATATAGAATCTAAGAAAACACAGAACAAAAAGCCACATCATCAGGCCATCTGCCAATCCATCCTCTTACCTAAAAACACAACTTAGAAACGATAACTACTTACCAACGAACACATGGAAAACCAACCACTTAGCTATTCCTATTCCAGGTTTTAATTATAAAAATGTGTAGTAAAGAACTTGGCCTTGCTTGAAGAGAGGTCTGGTCTGGCTTCTGGGATTAATCTGTCACACCTGATAGGACTGTCTTTGCTAGGGCACAGGATGGCCACACTGGCTCTTAGGGAGGGGACTGGTCTCTCCAGAAAGACCAGTGTAATTTAGGGTGGGGCTTTTGGTCATGTAGTATCAGGCAGCTTTCAGGCCCCAACCATGTGGGCAATTAGTGAATCATGCCTACGTCATGAAACCCCGTTAACAACTCTGGACACTGGTGCTCAGGTGAGTTTCCCAGGTTGGCAGTACTCCACACCCACTGTCACACAGAGATGCCAGGAGGGTGATGCATCCCAACTCCACAGGAAGGACACGGGGAGCCTCACGCCTGGAGCCCTCTCAGACCCCACCCGTGTAGCTCTTCCTTTGGCTGGTTTTCATCCATATCCTTTCCCTGTAGTAACTTGTAACCATGAATATGAAAGCTCTCCGTGGGTTCTGTGAGCCCTTCCAGAGAATTTATCATACCTGGTGGTGATTTGGGGAACACCCCCACACATATAGCTGGTGTTAGAAGTAAAGACATTCTTGGGAACTGGAACCTGAACCTTTACATTTGTCTAACTTCAGGCAAAAATATATACACATGCATTGTAGGTAGATAGGTAGGTAAATAGATCGATAAATACATACATAGATGAAAAATTTTAAATATATTTTTATTGATTTCAGAGAGGAAGGGAGAGAGAGAGAGAAACATCAGTAATGAGAGAGAATCATTGATCAGCTGCCTCCTGCTGCTGATCACTCCCTACTGGGGATCTGGCCCAGAACCTAGGCATGTGCCCTTGGGCGGAATCGAACCTGGGACCCTTCAGTCCTCAGGCCCAGGCTCAATCCGCTGAGCCAAACCAGCTAGGGCCATAGATGAAATTTAAAGTAAAGAAGGTATTAAGTAAAATATGAAAAGGTCTCATCCCTTCTCTGGCTTCACCAGTCCCAGTAATTTAGAGGATCCCACTATTAACTGTTTCTTTCTGGGTTATCATTCTAGACATTTTCTTTACTATTTTTTTTTAATCATAAATGAGAATGTGCTCTATAGCCAGTTCTGAAAATTCCTTTTATCCCTTGTATTTTTGGAGTAGTCTGTGTCAGCACACCTGGATCCACCCTTGTGCTTTTGGATGGCTGTAGCATCATATGAAGTCTCAGGGTTCATGTCAGATCACGTGATTTCACATACATAGAGCTCTTAGAACAGTGCTGACACAAAATTAGCAAGCACTCTATGTTTATCATGTACTTGTTTATTTAGTCAGCCCTCTATTGTGTACATTGCTGTTTCTAATTTTTTTTGTTATTTCTAGCAAGGTGCAATGAATATCCTTGAACTTGTACTTATACATTCACTTGTAGGATAGATAAATCCTTAGGGCCCTGGCTGGGTAGCTCATTTGGTTAGAGTGTCATCCTGATACATCAAGGTTAATTAACACTTCAATCTCCAGTTATGGCACATACAAGAAGCAACCAATGCATGCATAAATTAGTGGAACAACAAAGTTTCTCTCACTCTCTCTCTCTCAAATCAATAAATAAAATTTTTAAAAAATATTGTTAGGAATGGAACTACTATGTCAAAGGGTTTGTACATTTAACATTTTGCTAGGTGTTGTCAAATTGCTTTTTAAAATTATTGTACCAATTTATATTTCTCCCCCTCACATGTGATATTCCTCACTCCCCTTACTCCCTATTACTGAGCATTATCAATCTTTTTAGTCTTTGCCAATCGGATAGAGGTTTTTAAAATGGTATCTTCTTGTAGTTTAGTTTGCATTTATTTAATTATTGTGAGGACAAGTATCTTTTTAATATACTTATTCATTTATATTTATAGTACTTTTTCTTCCAGCTGCTTAATTCATGTGCTTTGATTTTCTGTTTGATTTAAGCAAACTTCTTATGCCATTTGAAACTGATGTCTTGAATGAGAATCAGGCAAAATGAAAAGATACCAGCGTGATTTTCCCAGCCATCATTTCACACCATCATGACTTCCACTATGGTTTTAAACTTCCTTAAAAGTAAAATTAAATAAATAAATAAAGCAAAGCAAAATGAAAACAATAGGCTGGGAAGAGGCACTAATTTTCTCTGGTTGATTGAGGGGCTCTTATTTGTTTCTTTATTCCTTTCAACTAAATAGAAACCATTCCCTTTATTTCAGTTTATATGCATTTATTTCTCCAGTATGGAAACCAGCTCATCAAGAACAGAATCTTTTTATTCTTTAATTTAAACCCAATCTTACAAGTAAGTATTCTGTCATATCTCATATTGATAGCAAACTGGTAACAACTTTTGTGTGCATCAGTAAGTTTTTGTGTTACTTTACTAAAAGCAAGTTGACTGTTTGTTGTTCTAAAGATAGACCCTTACAAACACCAGTATGGTGATTACCAGAGGGAAAGGAGGGCGGGGGGAGGTAGACGAGGGAAAGGGGGATAAGTGTCCAGGGAAGGAGACTTGACTTGGGGTGATGAACACACAATACAATATACAGGTGATGTGTTGGGGAACTGTACACCTGAAACCTATATAATTTTATTGTCCAATGCCACCTCAATAAATTAAATTTAAAATTTTGTAAAGGATATATTCTTGATTTTCAAGTGAATTTCACATTTTGCAAATAACACTTGCATAAACTTCCCAGAAATTTGATTTCTCCAAAAAGGAGAGATTTTAAAACATGCTCCTGCCTTTCTTCAAATCTCTTTTTCTTTCAAAACTGACCACTTGAATGGGTCCCAAATAGGGCCTCTTGTTTTTCAATTGTACAACCTCTTCCTTCCTTCCCATTTCTCAGAACCTGTAACAGTCAGCATCTGACACACACATACTGGCTTATTTCACATATCTGTATATACCTATATCCCTCTTTGTTTCCCTGCTAAGTTATAAAACTCTCAGAGATTAGGTGCTCTGTTAGTTATAACAAATTACTCCTCAATTTAACAGCTTAAAATAACAATGAACATTTGTTATCTACCACAGTTTCTACAGGCCAGAAATTTGGGAGCAGCTGAGCTGGGCTGCAGTCACCACAATACAGGCTTGGGTGGAGCTGGAGAACACGCCTTAAAGATCGGACCCTCTTGGCTGGCAAATTGATACTCTGGTTTCTCACCACGTGGGCTTCTCCACAGACCTGGCTTAGCCCAGCGTGAGTGATCCAAGAAAGGGCAAGGGGAAAGCCACAGTGTCTGTTATGACCTAGCCTCAGAAGTCACACATCTATCCCCAAATTTCCTATTGGTCAGCCCTGCACAAGGGTGTGAGTACCAGGAGGCAGGAATCAAGTGCAGCTGTCCTGGAGGCTGGCTGCCATGAGGCCCCTGTCTTGTTTTTGTTCGTTTGTTTGTTTATGTTTTAATTTATTTAATTAATTAATTTTTTTTTTTTTGAGAGAGAGAGGAAGTGAGGAGGAAAGAGAGAAACATCGATTGGCTGCTTCTTGCTCAGACTCTACTGGGGATCAAGCCCACAACCCGGGCATGTGACCGGGAGTCCAACCAACAACCTTTTGGTGCATGGATGCACCTCTCTCCAGCGCCTCTGTCCGCATCACTTCCTGTGGACTCTCAGGCTGTTGCACCCAGTCTGCCGGCTCCTGAAAGCTGAATTGAAACCCTGGCCCAGGCAGCCTTGGACAGTTTCCTTTGCCTCCTCCTTGGGCTCCGCATAACCCCATAGACACGGCTCCCTCCCTTCCTCCCCTTCTCTGCCAGATCTTCTCCTTCCCTTCCCAGTTCCTCCTCCTCCTCCCGCTCCCCCCCGCCCCTCCTCCTCTCCACCCCTCCTGCCTTCCACTCCACTCCTCCCCCCACCTCAGAACCTTTCCCTGCTGGGCTAAATCCCTCTGATCATCCAGACTTTGCTAGAGAATCTGCCGAATTCTCCTAAGGATTTAGGTTTGAATAACAAAAGCCGGTTATTGGCGGTTCTGTTTTCTGTCCTAAAAGAAGCCCCCCCTTAAGGCAGTGAGAGCAGCACCCTCCATCAGCTTACAGGGGAAGCAAGTGGGAAGCTGGGAGAGATGGGTGAACAAGCTCTTGTCTAAAAACACCTTTCACTCCATCACACCTGTTTGAACCTGGGGACAGTGTCGTAGGGCACAGTTCAGGACCACTCTGGAGGTGGCTTCCCACGACGCCTGTGGAGGAGCCTGCTGGGTGCCGAGGAGGTGTCGGGCTCAGGTCTGGTGAGAGTCCACCTGCAGACTCACCTGCCTTTCTGGGGCGAAGTTGCCAACGTGGGGGGAGGGGAGCTGAGGGAATCCCAGTTGCCTGGAGTAACCAGGCCGCCGGGGGCGCGTGGGGGGAGGTCGCTGCTCTCCAAGGCTTTTCGAAGATTTCTTACCGGGTTGCACCCGTGCCACTGTGCTGCCTCCACAGGTACTGCTTTCGGAAGGGCCGGCGGCACTTTTGAAAGGGACCCTGATCCGCACTGTGAGAGCAGAAGGCTCTGGGAGCATGTCAAATCCCCTGGAAGATTAATATATTGATTTAGAAGTGACACCAAAATGCAAAGACTAAAATAAATTCAAACCCAGTTAAATAAGCCTGGTTTAATAGCAGGCTCCTTCTAAATTGTTTATTTTACATAGCCTTTATATTGGCGGCAACTAAGATAACAAATCCTAAGGCCCGATAAGATCAACAAATTACCAAATGCTAATTGTTTCTGCCAGGTGTAAGGGAGGAGATAAATAGCTTATAAATTAAACAGCAGTGTCTGAGGGTGCCATTCCCAGACTCGAGGCTGTTCTATACTCTCCAGCAAAATAATTTCTTCTTATCCCATAATTAGACACCTTTACTTTAAAAAAAAATGCACTCATTAATGAATATTATCCCTCCATTGCCAAATTTAGAAGAGAAGAAAAAAGATAAGGGGTCAGTAATCTAACAAATTGAGTGTCAATGACGTTTTGTCCTTATGTTGCCATGACACATAGACCGTCTGTCTTGGAGCGTATAAGGTCCTCTACGTCGTTTTCCCGAAGGAGCTACTGTCCCAGCGCTGAAGTGTGGTGGTCATCGCATCCGGTCCCTTTCGGTGGCCGCTCACACTCCACAGCTGCTCGTCGTCATTTAGGACCCTGCCTCCGATTCACTAGTTCGCGTTATTATACCATCCGCTTACTGTGTATATGTAAATAGTGGTCCTTGCCGGCAATAGGTCTTCTCTTTATTAGGAATGTCAGTTGTTTCCTTCTCAGCTTCCCAGGTCAAGGGAAACGTAGAGTTGGACATCGCCAACGCATGACTCCAAATGCAGACAGCGCGCAATGCACGGTGAAGGGTTGTTTTCTTCCCGTTCTTCTTCAGCCTCTGAACATCTGGTTGGAAGAGTTATCTGGTTAATGTTATTTTTCACTCTGCTTGAGTCATAGTATGTCAAACACGTTCGAAATCCTCAGAACAAAAATGTGCTCGTTCCTTGTTATTCCATCCATCCATTCATCCATCCATCCATCCACGTATTTATCCAGGCATACATTCACTTCATCATTGATTACTCTCATGTTTACCAAACTTTTTTTGGTTCAGACCCGGTGCAGGGTGGGAGATAAAAGACAAAAGTGAGTCCAGCACATTTCTTTCTGCTTAGCTCAGAGGGAGAGGCCGAAATTGTAAATATGGAGCGATTACAGTAAGAAGCTGTGGGCAGGCCCCACCCAGCTTGGCCTTAGAAAGGAAGATTCCAGCCAAGAGATGATAAAGCAAAGAGGAGCAGCAGAGAGCGGCGGCTTGCAGGCCTTGCTCTCCTCGGAGCTCTCCTCAGAAACAAGGAAGTGCCTGCCAGGCTGGGGTGCTGAGTGCAGGCCTGGCCGGGGGTAGCCCGCAAAGGTGAGGCGCAGCACTTGACTGAGGTTACCCCATTTTATTCTCCCAGTAACCCTGAGGTGTGGGGAGCAAGAGGGACGGAGGAGGAAAAATCCCAGCTGCCCCTGCCCACTGTGACCTTGGGAAAGGAGCTTAACCTCTCTGGGTCTCAGTTTTTTTCCCTCTGTTAAATGGAGACCAAAACATTTTCTACGTCTCAGGCTTGTTAAGAGGATGAAATGAATGTATACATGTAAATATATATTTGATTATAGTAGCAATCAATATAGACTTAGAATAGAGGGTGAGTTCAACAAATAGTGGCAATCCTGCTGATTAAGTTTAATGAGTGTTATTAAGTGACCCAAATCTCCCAGCTAAAAGGAGCAGAGCTAGGGGTCAACCCCCTTCCCTTACCTGCAATACTGTATATAGTGCCCCACAGGATGACCCCCTAATCCACACTGGTGCAGCTGTTACCAGCAAAACCACACCAGAGTGTCACTGGCGATTGGACTTCTGTTCAGCAACCTCAGTACTTGAGTTCTGGCTAAGAAAGAATTCTGAGCCAAGACTCAAATACAAGCAAAAGTCTATTTAGAAAGTCAAGGAGTTAGCCCTAGCCGGTTTGGCTCAGTGGATAGAGCATCGGCCTGCGGACCAAAGGGACTCGGTTTGATTCCAGTCAAGGGCATGTACCTTAATTGCAGTCTCCTCCCCAGCCCAGGTCCTCCAGGCTCATGCAGGAGGCAACCAATCGATGTGTTTCTCTCACATCGATGCTTCTCTCTGTCTTTCCCTCTCTCTTCCACTCTCCCTAAAAGTCAATGGAAAAATATCCTTGGATGAGGATTAAAAAAAAAAAAAAAGTCATGGCATTAGAAGTGAGTTGTGGAAGAAGTGAGCCAACTGCACCGCATGGGCTCGGGAAACAAGCTTCAGAAGCAAAAGAACGGCCCTTGGAACTTAGGAGGAAGAAAGGGAAGATGGAAGTGCCCAGAGGGAGGGAGAGGGGGAAAGGCTCAGGCGTGTTCCAGGGAGAGAGGGAGCGAGCTGCACATTTGTCTCTTAGTCTCGAAGGCTTTTATCGGCTTCCCAAAGGCGGGGATTTCAGGGGAAGATCTCAATGGAATATTCGTCAGCTTTCCAGGTGTGTCCCCTGAGGGTCGTGGTCTCCACTGATTGGTCAGTACCAGGGCAGGGTCATTAGTCATGGAAGCTGGTCCTGATGTCAGCCATGGCGTCACTCAGCCTGGCCTTGCCGCTTCTCTGGGCCCAGACCTGAAACACAACTGGGGCCTAGATGTTATCTGTAGTTTGACCAAACCCCTCTCTGTGGTCCATAGACCCAGACCCCAGACTTTATTCCTACGATTATTTGACGCCAGTCAGAACCTCATTGTCCTGAGGGCTTAACGCTTAAGGGAGTGGTCATGTAAGGGCTGGTATGGGAGTAGTATGAGGCTTGTCTCTGCCCCCTCTTTTTTTTTTTTACAGTTCTAAAGTACTCCCTTTATTTTTTTTTTTATTAAGGTATTATATGTGTACATATCTTACCATTGCCCTCCCCACACCCCACTCCCATATATGCCCCCACCCCCCAGAGTTTTGCATCCATTGGTTATGCTTATATGCATGCATACAAGTCCTTTGATTGATCTCTTATCTCCTCCACCTCTCCCTAACCTTCCCCTTGTAATTTGACAGTCTGTTTGATGCTTTACTGTCTCTGTATCTATCTTTTTGTTCAAGTTTATAATGTTCTTTATTATCCATAAATGAGTGAGATCATGTGGTATTTTTCTTTCATTGACTGACTTATTTCACTTAACATAATGTTCTCCAATTCCTCCCAGGTTGCTGCAAATGATGAGAATTCCTTCTTTTTTATGGCAGCATAGTATTCCATTGTGTAGATGTACCACAGTTTTCTGATCCAGTCATCTGCTGACGGGCACCTAGGCTGTTTCCAAATCTTAGCTATGGTGAATTGCGCTGCTATGAACATAGGGGTGCATATATCCTTTCTAATTGGTGTTTCTAGTTTCTTCGGATATATTCCCAGGAGTGGGATTACTGGGTCAAATGGGAGTTCCATTTTCAGTTTTTTGAGGAAACTCCATACTGTTCTCCACAGTGGCTGCACCAGTCTGCAATCCCACCAGCAGTGCACGAGGGTTCCTTTTTCTCCGCATCCTCGCCAACACTTGTCGTTTGTTGATTTGTTGATGATAGCCATTCTGACAGGTGTGAGATGGTACCGCATTGTTGTTTTGATTTGCATCTCTCGGATAATTAGTGACCTTGAGCATGTTTTCATGTGTCTCTTGGCCTTCCTTCTGTCTTCTTTTGAAAAGATTCTATTTAGGTCTGTTGCCCATTTTTTTATTGGATCATTTATCTTCCTTTTATTAAGTTGTATAAGCTGCCTGTAGATGTTGGAGATTAAACCTTTATCAGTGATGCCATTTGCAAATATGTTCTCCCATGCAGTGGGCCTTCTTGTTGTTTTGTTGATGGTTTCTTTTGCTGTGAAAAAGCTTTTTATTTTGATGTAGTCCCATTTGTTAATTTTCTCTTTAGCTTCCATTGCCCTAGGGGCAGTGTCAGTGAAGAATTTCTTTTGGCATATGTCTGACATTTTGCTGCCTGTGGATTGCTCTAGTATTTTTATGGTTTCCCGTCTTATGTTTAAGTCCTGTATCCATTTTGAGTTTATTTTTGTGTATGGCGTTAGTTGGTGATCAAGCTTCATTTTTTTGCATGTATCTGTCCAATTTTCCCAACACCATTTATTGAAGAGACTGTCTTTATTCCATTGTATGTTCATGCCTCCTTTGTCAAATATTAATTGAGCATAGTGGTTTGGGTCAATATCTGGATTCTCTATTCTGTTCCATTGATCTATATGTCTGTTCTTGTGCCAGTACCAGGCTGTTTTGAGAACAGTGGCTTTGTAATACAGCTTGAAATCTGGTATTGTGATCCCTCCTACTTTATTCTTCTTTCTCAGGATTGCTGTGGCTATTCGGGGTCTTTTTTTATTCCAGATGAATTTTTGGAGAGTTCTTTCAAGGTCTGTGAAATATGCCGTTGGTATTTTAATGGGGAGTGCATTGAATCTATAGATTGCTTTGGGTAGTATGGACATTTTAATGATGTTGATTCTACCAATCCATGAACATGGTATGTTCTTCCATCTGTTTACGTCTTCCTCTATCTCTTTTTTCAGTGTCCTGTAGTTTTCCGTGTATAGGTCTTTTACCTCCTTAGTTAAGTTTATTCCTAGGTATCTTAATTTTTTTGGTGCGATGGTAAATAGGATTGCCTTTTTAGTCTCTCTGTCTGTAAGTTCACTATTGGTGTATAGAAAGGCCATAGATTTCTTGGCGTTAATTTTGTATCCTGCTACATTGCCGAATTCATTTATTAAGTCTATTAGTTTTTTGACGGAGTCTTTCGGATTTTTTATGTACAATATCATGTTGTCTGCAAATAAAGACAGCTTTACTTGTTCTTTTCCAATCTGGATGCCTTTTATTTCTTCTTCTTGTCTAATTGCAATGGCTAATACTTCCAGTACTATGTCAAACAGGAGTGGTGAGAGTGGGCATCCCTGTCTTGTTCCTGTTCTTAGGGGAAATGTCTTTAGTTTTTGTCCATTGAGTATGATGTTTGCTGTGGGTTTATCATATATAGCTTTTATTATGTTGAGGTATGAGCCATCTATTCCCACCTTGTTGAGAGCTTTTATCAAGAAAGGGTGTTGGATTTTGTCAAATGCTTTTTCTGCATCAATTGATATGACTATGTGATTTTTATCTTTCAATTTGTTTATGTGATGTATCACGTTTATTGATTTGCGGATATTGTACCATCCTTGCATTCCTGGGATAAATCCTACTTGGTCATGGTGTATGATCTTTCTGATGTACTGCTGGAGCCGATTTGCTAGAATTTTGTTGAGGATTTTGGCATCTATGTTCATGAGGGATATTGGTCTGTAATTCTCTTTCATTGTGTTGTCTTTATCTGGTTTTGGTATTAGGGTGATGCTGGCTTCATAGAAGGAGCTTGGAAGCGTTCCTTCCACTTGAATTTTTTGGAATAGTCTGAGGAGGATAGGTTTTAGTTCTTCCTTGAATGTTTGGTAAAACTCTCCTGTGAAGCCATCAGGCCCCGGTCTGCCCCCTCTTGTTCTTCCTCTCCCGGGGTCTACCTCAAGATTAGCCATATGCAAGGGGAGGAGCCTGCCGGTGAGGTCCCGCCTTACAATTGTCTGTTGCTAGGCACCCAGGACTTTACTCCCTGGCGACCTTCTCTACTGGCCTATCATTCCTTGCTCTGCTCATGCCTGTCTGACTGCCCACCACACAACCAAAACAGGCTTCCTGGAGGTGGTGGCATCTGGGCTGAGTTTGGAAGAAGGGCCAGGAGTTTGCCAGGGAAAGAAGTGTGTGTGTGGGGGGCGGGGGGCGGGGGGGGGGACGCACATGCATTTCAAGGAGATAGAGCAGATTGTGTGACTCTGGAGACATAAGCCAATCTGGTGTGTTGGGGGGCTGAGGTATGGCTTGGGGGTGGAGGAGTGAGTGGGTCCCAAGACAGGTGAATACCAGCTGAGGAGTCTGGGCTGGGTCCTGAGGCCTTGCAGGTTCTTTGTTCTGTTTTTGGTGCTAGTTATGTGTTTATGTGAAGGGCTGGAAAAAGTGGGGGGAAACCCACAAAAATTTAGGTCATCTGAAATTACAATTTACTTACTGTTTCTTTTTAAGTAACTTGCTCTTTTTATGTAAATTCATTTTTAAAAGAAATTTTATATCACAACCATAAATGGTGAGCTCACAGTGCCACATGTGTTTAGGAATTCTGATTTTTTTCTGATTTTGAAAGGTAATATAGTGCTTACACCCAACATTAGTTGACAACCCTAGAGATCAAGAGAATCCATGAATATTTCTGAAGAGAAATGTATGAATGTTTATACAAAGTAGGATAAAGACTATCTATAGCTTGCCTCAAATCAGCTCTGGCTCCAAAATTACAACAACAACAAAAAAACTTTCATTTTTCAGAGCTTTTTGGATTTTAGAATATGGAAGAGTAGTATCACTTGCTTGAAACAGAAGGTAATAGAAAATATGTTCCCTGCAAAAGAAGCGATGGGACTGAGGGCCAGCCCACCAACCTGCTGAGGCTGCCCAAGGGCTCTGTTGAAAAGGAGAATAGGAAGTGAGGTGCTCACAGCCCCTCTGGCAATGTTCCCCATGGGAACTCGGTGCAGGGCACACAGAAACTCTATGGGATATTCTTGTAACTTTTCTGTAAATCTAAATCTATTCTAAAGTAAAAACTTTATTAAAAAAAAAAAACGTTGACTGGCACAAAACCAAACTTTCTCCTTTGCATGGAGAAGTGAAAGAGAGAAAAAAGCAGAGTCACTTTCTCATTCAGTCATTCCATCTTTGTGTTGCCTCCTCCTCATCCCACCTAAAACATCCCCTGCACCCCATCCACCCCCAGGGCAGGCTCCGGGCTCTGAACGCCAGGCCAAGGGCTTGGGCTTTTTCTGTGGACAATGAGGTTTCAATAAAGATGTTTCAAGTGGATTTGGGGAGTGCCTTTGAGAGTTTTATCTGGGGATAGGAGTGAACAGTTTGGCAGGAGCAGAAGAAAGTGGGTGGGGTTGGGGGAGGGATAGGTTGATGGTCATAAAGGGACAGATGTGGGACAGATGCGGTGGACCACAGCATTCAAAGCAGCAGGGATCCAGGAGGTGCTCAGGCAGGGCTGGGGTACGTAGCAGAGTGTGTTCGGGGGCTGGCTGGGGCAGGATGCTGACTTTGAGGGGGCCGAGGGCACCTTCTGGAAAATGCCCCTCACTGGCTGGAGGCCAGAACTCTGAGCCAGAGACGCAGGTTTGGAGATCATAGTAGGGCCCTGGAGCTGGAGGACACGTCCAGGTGAGAGAAAAGAGCACTCCTGTCCCCCATCCCCCTGCATCTCCCACCCCCACCCCACCCGCTGAGCTCTGAAGTGGGGAGGAGGGAGGAGACCCAGACTTTCTACAAACTGGGAAGTAGGCAGGCGGAAAGGAAGCTTGATTCCTGGGTGTTAACTGTGAAGCCTGTGGGACCTGGATGGAGGTGGTGAAGGATGGAGACCCTCCCCCAGAGGACCCATGGCAAGGCTGCTTTTAGGGGAGCTGTTCTAACACAGGCACAGGGAGCAATGCGCACACACACACACACACACACACACACACACACAGGAAGATGGCATGGAGACATGCTGGTGAAAGCACAGACACAGGACCTGCCCCTCGAGAGTCTGCGGGCCTGTTGGCACACAGAGGGCATCATCCCGCCCACATGCCTATTTTGCCCCCACATTCTCTCCAGCCCAGCAGGCCCTCGCCTGAGCCACCAACACCCGAGTTTCGGTGCCAGGCCTGTGCCATTCTGGGGTTTAACCCAGCTGCTGGGAACAGGAGGGAAACTAGGGTCCCAGGCCCAGTGGCTCAACCTGGATCCGGGCTGAGGGGGGGGCAGCCCTGAGCAGAGGCCGCCCTGGGCCTGGTCTGCTGGTAGGACCCTGGCTCCCCAGGGTCGGCCCCCTGCCCCCACCTCCCCCCAGCCCCCCGGGGTGGGGGGACTGGCAGCCGGCTGCGGGCCTGCCTGGGAAGCGGGTCAGCCTGACATCCCCAGCAGATGTCAGTCTGGGAACAGGAAGCAGCTTGTGCGGGGCTTCTGAAATTAAATAAATAAATAAGTAATAAGCACAACCACAAGAACAGTCTTTTATTCCAAAGTAAAAAAAAAAAAAAATGCTTTAATGACTAGAGCATTTAACACATTGGGGGCTTTCATTGTTTTCAATTATGTGCAATTCTGAAAGGAGAGCACCAATTCCGAGCCTGAATGGAGAATTGTGGGGCTGCGGATTTGTGCTGTTTTAAACATTTGCTTTACTACTTTAAGAGGAGAACTGTAAAATGGAAATAATGATATATTATTACAAGTAAATTACACTGTGGAGTAGCATTAATATTGCAGTTGAAACCTAGAATTTGAAATAAAGATGGAAATATTCATTTGTACATCGTTTTTGTTCTTAGAAAAATGATTTGGAATTAGGCAAGAAGCTTCCTTCTGCGAGTCGCCCCGGCGGGGGGCTGCGCGCTCCGGGCCCACACCGCCCTGCGGGGCCAGCAGCGGGGCCCCGGCCCCCGCTGGGGCGGGGAAGCAGGCATGCTCAGCCCTCAGGGACAGGGGTGCGGGAGTGGGAACAGTAATGCAATACAGATATGTGTGACCCAGAAATCGGAAATCCCTGCAGCCTGGGCTGATGGGAGGACCTAATAGAGCTAGGTGCTTGGGGACAGAGACTGGACGAGGAGATGGTGGCCACAGGTGACAGACAAGCTTCACCATCTCTCTCTTCTCCGAAGCCAGCCCCATTGCCGGGTCTGGCTTTTTCCTCTCCTTTTGGGAAGAGCGTTGGGAGGAGGGTGACAGCATGTTTGTCAGTTCAAGTGTTTCATAAACCAGTAAAATGCAGCTGAGCTCCGATGACTGTGCTCCGAACCAAACTCCAAGGCCTGGCCAGTAACATGTGATCATTGGAAATGCACCCTTTAGGGACACCCTTTCCCCCTAGACCAGGGCCCTTACCCATTTCCTGCCCTGGCCCTGCCCACTCTCTGCCCGCGCTCCTCAGGCCCCTCGGTGCAGGTCACTCCCCTTCGTCACCACCCGTGCGGGCCACCAGGCTCACATTCCAGACTGCACAGCCTGCATGAGGTCTTCTGGGGCTTCCGCTCGCCCCACCCCACCCCCGTGCCCCCAGGACACGCGGCACTGACCTCGGAGCATTTACCATAGTGTGCTGCCCCCTGGAGTCCCTGGATTAAGATTTGTGTTTCTTCCCTTTTGCAGGGAATCACGAGTGGTTATTGATTGAACAATGTGGCAGTGGGAGGTGGGCCTGGGAGTTATGATTCATAGAGCACATTACGACAACCCTGCCCGATAGGCATGCTCTCTCTTTCTACAAATGAAGAAACTGAGGGTCAGAGAGGTTTAGTGACTTACCCCAAGTCACACAGCCAGGAGGGACAGAGCAAGGATTAGAATCCAAGTCTGTCTGATTTCCCAAACCACCGCTTTACCCTTCACAAGGGAGTGACTCAAAGCATCCCCAACTTGTACACGGGACACCACTGAGAGAGCTTTCTGGCACTTATGTGTTCTGTGTCCTTGGAATCTTCAGGACGGCCTAACCAATGCCAAGGGTCTCCCTCATGGAGATCTATCTGCCCTGAGTTCCCCACAACCACGCACCTCCCCACCTTCCTAACCTTTTATTTAGAAAAACATAACCTAGAGGAGAGCTGAAAGAGCAGAACAATGAATACGAGCATATCCCTCATATTTGCGAGCATATACACAAACATGTATGTACTTATATGTTAGAGGTGTGGGGTTTTTTTGGTTTTGTTTTTACTTTTTTGCTAAACTATTTGAAAGTAACTTGGAGATATAATGACACCTAACTCCTAAATATTTCAGGATGCCTCCGTGAAGGAGAAAGATTCTCCTCTATATCACAATACATTGTCATGCGCAACAAATTTAACACACACTAGTTAACACAGGGTCTGCATTCAAATTTTCTCATTGGTTCTTATAGTTTATTTTTGTTTTTTGATCCAGGATCCAATTAAGAATGACTAATTGCATTAACTTTTCTCTCTAGTCTCCTGTAACCTCCAACACTTTTGACTTTTTTTTTTTTCTTTTTCATGATACTGACATTTTTGAGTCCAGACTAGTTTTCTTGTAAAGTGTCCCGGGTCCTGGCTGTCTCTGTTCCCTCATACGTAGGCGACATTGCGTGTATCCCACCGCGTTATACCAGGAGGCACGTGTTGGTGTGTCCCATTGTTGATGTTACTGTGTCAGAGTACTTGGTGTGGCAGGCAGCCTGTAAGGGGGCTCCTAATGGCTCCCACCTTCTGGTGCTCACATCCTGTGTGTCCCCTTCCTCTGAGTGAGGGCTCACTTCCAAGACTAGAACATGACAGAAGTTCTAAAATGTCAGTTCTGAATCTGGGTTATAGAAAGACTGTGGTTTTCTTTGGGGAGCTCTCTCTCTCTCTCTCTCTCTCTCTCTCTCTCTCTCTCTCTCTCCCAGTTGCATCTTGCCCTGGGGAAGCCAGCTGCCCTACTGTGAGGCAGCCACGTGGAGAGGCCCCCAGGAGTGAGCGTGGAGGTAAACCTTCTGCCAATAGCCACCTGAGTAATCCAACCGACGGTCATAGCGTATTTCTGATAGTCACATAGTCCCGAGTTTGGCCAGAAGTTCCTTCAAGCTGAGGTCGGGATCCTTTTGAGGTTTCCCTCAGCCGGGGCACGTTCATGCTCCTGGCTCACCTTGTATCTTCCCTACCCCAGGCCTGCACTCAGCCATCTCCAAGGTTTCTCCCGTGGAGAACGGCATTCAGAACCCACGCTTTGGTCACTAGGTTTGCTCCTGGGATATCGTTGCTTATCGGCCCTTTCAGTGGACAGAGCTAGGAAATGTTCTTTTTGTTTTGTTTTTCCTTTAATCAGTTTTTAAAAAGAAGTTTCCTTCCATTCAAATTCAACTCCATGGAGTTTTCTTCCACTTCCCATCCCGTGTTGGTATCTCTCCTCCTCCACAGTGAGAACCCCGATTCCCAACATCAATATATTCAACTAGAGGCCGGCCCGGTGCATGAGATTCGTGCCCTGGGTGGCGGGGGGGGGGGGGCGGGGGGGGTCCCTCAGCCCGGCCTATGCCGTCTCGCAGTCTGGGAGCCCTCGGGGGGATGTCCGAATGACGGCTTACCGCTGCTGCAGAGGTGGGAGAGGCTCCTGCCACCGCCGCTGCGCTTGCCAGCCATGAGCCCAGCTTCTGGCTGAACAGCGCTCCCCCTGTGAGAGCGCACTGACCACCAGGGGGTAGCTCCTGCGTTGAGCATCTGGCCCCTGGTGGTCAGTGCGTGTCATAGCGACCGGTCATTCTGCCTTTCAGTTGATTTGCATATTAGCCTTTTATTATATAGGATAGGATCATTTGCTCTATCCTACAACACACACAAAATAGTTTCAGAATTACTACCATTTCCAACGAGAAGCCTTCGAAGAAAAATCCAACACTTTGCAGTTCTATTGTTCTTAGAATGTATCCCACTAAAGGTATACAGGGTACAGTATTCACAAATCATTGAAATTAGCTGTGTATGTGTTTCCATTATCAATTTGTTATGTAGTTGGGTTTCTTTGTTTCTATTTGCACTTAGTTTTAAGGTTTGCTTTTCTCAAATCTTACAAAATTTAATTAATGTTTTAAATACATAAAACTTTTACATGGTTCAAAAGTCAAAACTATACATTAAAAATTATACTCAGAAGTCTTAGCCACATCTGCTCCTTCCATTCCATTCCTATCCGTCCACCAGAGGCGCTTAGTGTCCGGTTTATTCTTCCTGTGTTTCTTTCTCTTAGACAAAAAGGAGCACACTATATCCACTCTTTAGCACCTCGCTTTTTTCACTTAGTATATCTTCAAAATCACCACATGTCAATAGATGTATTCCTCCATCTTTTCAGCCTTATGGTAATCCACTGTGTGAATTCATCATAGTTCAATTAGTGAGTATCCTACTGGGTAAACATATAAGCTTTTTCTAATATTTTGTTATTGTAAATATTGTCTTAGTGAATAACCTTATAAATATATTGGTTTATATTTGTGGAATTATACTTTCAGGGTGAATTTCTGGAATTAGAATAAAAGCATGTGTAGTCTGGCTAGATATTCCAAATTCCTCCCACACAGATTCTTCCACTTTGCACTCCCACCAAGGATTATGAGACTGCAGTGAAGACCGGGCAGTTCTAAGTCGAATCTCTAACATTCGAGTGAAGCTGAACATCTTTTCATATATTTGAGGTCCATCTACATATGGTATGTGTGTGTGTGTGTGAACTGTTGATGATTTTGCCCAATTTTCTATCCAATTTTGGCCTTTTTCCCTCACTATTTAAATGTTCCTTATATTCCTGATATTACAGATTAGCTTGTGTCTATGATAAATATTACAAAAACTTTTATCTGTTTGCTCTTTTTTTCTTTGCCATGAAGCTGGATTTTTTAAATTGTTGTTAAATTTATTAATTCTCTTTTATTGCATCTGGACATTTTATTTTTCATTAGAAAGCACTTCTTTGGGAGTTGCTGGGCTTGGCCTGGGTCTCCTTTTTGTGAGGCTCAATAGTGAGACCTCTTTTTCCTTCCACCAAGGAGGAGTTGGGGGCGCTGAACTGAGCCAGTCTGGTTGGTGTTTAATCTCTTCCTCTCTCAGCAGTTCCACACCCTCCCCTTGCCCCAGGGGACCCTGGCGGGGACAGTCACCAGCTCTAGTAGGGAGGGCGGCTGCCACCTGGGAGAGAAAGCTGCCCCCTAGCTTCTGCCTCAGCGGGAGGCACAGGCTTGCAGGGGGTTTGAGTCACAGAAAGACTTTCCCACACCCAGGGTGTACATACACCCACCCATGCTTTCTTCTAATACCTGTGTGGTGGTTTCATTTTTCACAGAGTTCTGATCCATTCGGCATTTAGCCTGATGAGAGGTAAGAGGTTTGGGTCCAATTTTCCAAAGGGCTGGGTGGCCGGGTGGAGGGGGCGTAGTGTAGGGAAATAAGCGACCAACCTTAAGGTTTGGGCCACTAGGTGGCGATGCTTTAGATTCCTTTCTGCGCGCCTGTAGGAGGAAACGCGGTGTGTCTTCAGAAGAAAAAGGACATGACTTGTCAGTTTAAGGGGCCAAGAGGAAGCCCCAGTGGGAAGTGCCCTCCCTGCCACACAACCTTGACGTCTAAAGGCTGGCTGGGTGCTCCTTTCCCCGCATTAGAATGCATCACTCCCTCCACGGCTGTTTCCCGGAAGGCACACGGTGTGCGCCACGTGTGTGTGTGTGTGTGTGTGTGTGTGTGTGTGTGTGCGCACAGAGCTGGCCTTTGCAGTGTCTCCAGGCCCCGGGGAGGCGATGGGGAGAGAATCAAAGAGAAGTCAAGACGCCACTGCCCCGGCCCGGGAGTGACAACACCTCGGTTCCTGTCCCAAATGCCGTCCTCAGTGCCCCCATCTCTAAAATGGGACAACAATGCCGTCCCTACCCAGGTGCCAAGAGGTCAATGGGATAACGTAAGTGGACACATCTGTACAATGTAAAAAACGCTGTGCAATGTGTTTGTACTCTCATTACAGTAACATTTTGCCATGTAGGGATATATCTCTCTAGAAGGTACGATAATCATAAGAACTTGTATTTATATACTAATTTGCTGTCTATACGGTGATTTTCCCATGTACCCTCTCTCTTGCAGAAGCAACACAGCCTTAATGAGAAAACAGACTAACGTAAGAAGGACTGCCGAGCTAGGGACCCTCGACAGCTCGTGGGGCACCTGTGGGCAAAGATGCTGGGCTGGCCTGCCACAGTCCGTCAGGCGGAAGGGCTGCAGGGCAGAGAACTCACCCCTGCCTGGGACCGGCTGGGAGGATCCGTCCCCGAGTGAGCAGGTGGACTGTGTAATAACAGGGGGGCAGGAGGGCAAACCCAGTGAGACAGGAGGCCTTGGCTTTGCTGAGGGAACAACACTGACCACAATGGATAATGGGACCCTCCTCTTCCCATCAATAGCTGTTGCCAGGGGTTAGCCAGCTCCTGCTGGTACCTCAGAAGGACCTACATGAGAACTGAGTGGGAAAGCGTTACATGGGCTGTTCAGGTAACAATGTTTAAAGACTTTTCTCCTGAAAAACAGTGTATTTCCTGTGAGTTCTTACAATTAAGAATACCTATTTTTGATACCAAATGTCTAAAATTCATCTGCCCTCTAAAGATCACTTCATCTTGTACTATCTCAGCAGAAAAACTGCTTTCTCCAAATGTGTCAGTTCTATTTTTAAAAAGGTTCAGTGACCTATTTCTGCAATTCTCGCAGACACCGAAAGAACAGCAGTCTATTTAGGCTCAGCTCTGTCACCGAAAAGTTACCCCTGCCAGGTGTTGCCTAGAGAGCCACCATCTTGCTTTGCAGTGAAGAGGCATAAGTAAGTTGGGGGTGGGGGTGGGGTTGTCAGAGTGAGGTCATGAGCATCAACACACACACACACAGACACACTTCTCCATTTTTGAACAATGTCATGATGACTATGGTCCAACTTTAGCCAAACTCGACATTAGGAGATTGCTTCAGAACCAACCATTTCCTGAACAAAGAACTTGACAAGACAGTTCACAGAAGAGCTACAGTTCATCGACTAATACATGGAAAAATAGTGAGCTCCTCTAGTAATCAAGGAAATTAAAATTTACAATGCCACTTTCCCAAACTGATCTACGGGGGAAAGTCAGGATGGCGATGGCCCTTGGGTGGGGTGAGAAGGGTGAAGGGGGCGTGGCAGGGCTTCTGGGGTTCTGGTCATGTTCAGCTCCTTGACTGGGGTGCTGGTCACTTACTCAGTGGACATTCACTTGTGACTGGTGTCCCTCTCTGATAGACCTCGTATAAAGTTTACGTAAGAAAATCGCCCGGCTGGAGTGGCTCAGTGGTTGAGCATCGACCCAAGAACCAGGAGATCACGGTTGGTTTCCGAGTCAGGGCACATGCCATTGTTGATGTTTCTATCCTCTTCTCCCTCTCCCTCCCCTTCTCTGGAATCAATAAAAACATTTTTAAAAAGAAGAAGAAAACAAAATCACTTTCTACCTATTAAGTCAGCAAAAAAAAAATTTTTTTTTTGAGTAATAATTTTCAGTGCAGTTGAAGCCATATGAAGCTGGAATTTTTTATTTTTTATTTGTCATTGATCTTACAGTCAGAGGAGGGGGAGAGAAACACATCAACCCACCATTCCATCCATTCATGCACCCCTTGGCTGACCCCTACATGCCCCCCGGGACCAAACCGGGTGCCTCTGGACCACCCGGCCAGAGGGATGCTGGAATTTTTGCATGTTGCCTATTACAGCGAACACTATACAACCCTCTTTCAGGAGGAATTTGGCAATATCCATTTTAAAGTGTTTGAAGCGTTCATATTTATTAACTCGATAACGCCACTTCTGAGACTCTGTCTTAAGAAATAATCCTAAATGTCAAAAAAAGGCTTATGTGCACATATGCATTGCATAACATTTATAAAAACAAAAACTTACAATAGCAAAACACTGAAACCAACGTCAGTGTCCCACTGCAGAGCAATGCAAAGGTAAACCCCATTTCATAGACGACTGAACTGAGTAACTCGCCCGAGGCCACGCGGGACGGAAGTGAAGGTGCGGGGCCTCCCCTCCCCAAGGCTGGATGGCTTCCAGCTGCGCAGGCGCCGGGAGGGGAGTCCCTGGGAGACAGACGACTGTTGGGAAGCTCCCGCCACGGTCCGCGATGAGGCAGGGGAACCGGTGAGTCCGCGAGGTGGAAGAGGGGGACGGGCAGGCACTGTTGCATGAAGCAAAGGGATGTTTGCACCTTCACAAGTGCATTTGTCGTTTTCCCCGTGTTAAAAGGCAATTGCCAGGTCATCCTTTTATAATTGCACTGTCTTATAAAAATTGCCTTCGCTCTTTCTGGGTGGCACGTGGGGCTTGAGGCCGAGCGCCGCCCTTGCGCCACCGACATGAAGACTTGGTCCCAAGTCCGGTTCTTGGTGCCCCGGCGTCCCTCCCAGAAGCCGAGGCAGCTGGCTCTGGTGGGTGCGGCCCTTCCTCGCCGCAGGACGCGGACGCTGTGTCCCTGCCCACCTGCAAGTGCTGGTTCTCTGACCGATGAAGGGGCCAGTAGCTTTCCTGGCCCACGGCGTAAAGGACACGGCCCAGGCGAGGCGAGGGCAGGGTGACACTTTCTGTGCATACAGTAACACAGTAATTAGTAAATAATACTGCGGGAACAAACGAACCGCTGTAAACCTACTTTTGCCCTGTTATGCAAGGACTCACATCCAGCTTCCTGTTGACAACGGGAGGTTAAGGTTTCATAATCCTGCACCCAGCAGTCCAAAATCAATAGGCGTCTTCTACCCGGTGGATTGGTGTCCCGTCGAGATTTTCCATGGCTGGAGTATTGGTGAGAACGAAAACTGCCAGGCTAGCTGGGTGGTTAGAGAGCCTTTTTGGGAAGAAACCAGAGGATAATGGCTGAGCTCCTGTTAATGAGGTTGTCAAGGTGGTACCCAATATAAGACGTGGGAAAGGATGGAAAGCAGCAGAAAGAGAAGCCTCTATGGAAAGATGGGAAGCATATTAAAGCTGGGGCTGGAATGTCTCCTGGAAATCAAAGAGGAAGCTTAGCACAGCGTTTTTTCCTGTCCACCTTCACTGACACCCATGATGTCAAGTGGTGTTCTCTTAGTCTTTCATTTCTTAAAGAAAATGTACCCCATTTCTCCAACGAAAGTAAATACTTTTTTTTTTACAACCCCCTTCGCAGTGTTCGGAGTTGACATTTTTATTTTCAGGAATTAATGTAAGGTCAGAAAGCAAGATCCCATGGGCGGAGAACTCTGAACGGCGGGTCAGTTTTTCCTGTGGTGTTTGGCTTTTAAACGGAGTGTGAGACAGTACAGTACTCAGATACATGCTGAGGGTTGTTTCCTGAGCAGTAAGACCTATGGAAGGAACAGAAGTAAATCACTTTTCTAATTTAAAAAATTACCTCGGAATATAGCAATGAAAACCCAAGCCCTGCTCCATTACCTGACTAACTTCGTCCTTCACGCAGAACCGGCTGCAACGGACAGCGGAGGCCCTTCTGCTCATTATTCCACATTAGGCATTTTTCTAACGTCTTCTTTGTCCACAGACACTCTTCCCGAGCTATGCTGTGTGCAGAGCCACCTGGGAAAGTGAGGCGTGTGGAGGGGCACTCCATTCCCCCTGAGCACTGGCAGCTCCGCCGGGAGGCCTTTGCCTAGGTCAGTGATGGCGAACCTATGACACGCGTGTCAGCACTGACACGTGTAGCCATTTCTGATGACACGTGGCCGCATGCCGAGGATGAAATATTTGCGACTAGAGTCTTGGAGTTAGTTTTTTCCTCAAAGTGACACACTACCCGAGTTATGCTCAGTTTTTTGGCGAAGTTTGACACACCACGCTCAAAAGGTTGCCCATCACTAGCCTAGATGCTGCCTTTGCCTAAAGCGCCCTTCCCCCAGGCGTCTGCCCAGCTAGCTTCCTCGCCTCCCTCCACTCTTCCAGCACCTCCAGGACCCCTGCCCTGACCGCCCTGTGACACTGCTGGTCCCTGTCCCCAAACTCTGGAGCTTGTCTTTTCCCCTTCCCTGCTCTCTCTCTCTCTCTCTCTCTCTCTCTCTCTCTCTCTGAGGTCAGCTACTAAGTAGTACTATTTATTCCTTATCTTTAGTGTTTACTGCACACACACACACACACACACACACACACACACACACACACACACACTACTATAGTACAAGCTCCTTGAAGGCAGTCATCTTTCTGTTTTGTTCTCTGACCTCCCCCAGGTGCCTAGAGCTATTCTGGGCACTTAGCAGGCTCTCCTTTCCTATATTTGGATTTTTTTAAAAAAGTTATCCTGAGGCCGGTGAGTCCTTTGGCTGGAGCCAGCCCTTGGAAGATGGGTAGCCTTTCCATGAGAGAGACACAGGGAAGGCAACGGGCGAGGGGCGCGACAGGAGCACACGCTGGACGATAGGAGCCAGGAAGTCACGTGGGAAGCGTGAGGAGGTGGATCTGGCGGTGCCTAGAACCTGTGGCAGCAATGCCAGCGTAAAGGGTGTGGATCTTCTTTCGCAGACAATGGGAGTGAAGGACTGGGTTACGGAAGGGCTTTGAGCAGGGAGGGGCCTCTTGATGCCAGGAACATTTTAGGAAGATTAACCTGGAGATGGGGTGGGAGTGGTCCCTTCCAGAGGTTTCCCTCGATCCCCGCCCCGTCTCCCTTTCCTGGTGAGCACTCCAGGGAGTCGGGCTTCGCTGTGCCGGTCGCCTCTGCGCTCTCAGCGCCGAGCTCAGCCAGGGTCAGAGCCTGCAGGGTCAGAACCTGAGGGCGGGCTGCCCATCTGAGATCTGGGGGGAGGCGGCTGCAGCCCTGCCCCTTCTCCCTTCTCCGGGGGATGCCAGGGGCGGCGTTACCACGGCCTCTGCTTAGAAATGGCACGAAGCTCCTCCTGCTTCCGCACCTTCAAACTCACGCTGTGGTCCCCAAGAGGGAGGAATGGATGCTTTGAGATTTCCCTAAGCAACACTGAAATTCCAAAGGAGTAAAAGGCGCGGAGACCTTGGCCCGGCGCATCAAGAACGGGGACAAATTTAGAACTAGAGCCTTGTGTTACAATTGCTAGCCAAACTCGAAGAGGGGTAACCAGCCCATTAGCGCAGGCACCTGGAAACTGACTCTTCTGCCATCTCTCCAAATACGCGCACACATACCAGTACACGTGTGCACACTCTCACATACACGCATTCCTCGGGCGCTGGCAAGATCAAGGCTGACGGCAAAGCACTCATTCCCCAAGACTCCTAATTTATGTTGGGAACTGGCTCTAACGCTCCCCCTGGTCCCCAATCTTCCCTTGCAATGACAAAGAGCATGTCACACCGCACTAAATGCGACACTTAATCAAAACCCGTCTTCTTTAACAAACCCTTAACCTCCCGCTCCCGAGAGCCACCAAGGCCAAGGGCCGAGACAGGGCGCCGACTCAGGTGGCACATGCTTTGATTAAGATGATACAGGTTTCCTTTTATTTCACTTGCATCAGAGTTGTGACATTCCAGCTCTGTCCCCTTTTTGATTTGACAACAGCACATTTCAGTGGAGGTTGGCACCAAAAGGAGACCGGGACTTGTTCTCTCTTCAACCCGGAGTAGGCGATAATTTCTCTGAATCCTCTTCAGTAATGATCGTCAGAGCTTCTGATCTTTCCCAAACAAGTCTCCCAGGGACCGTGGTTAAACGGAAGCACACCCCCGGCGGGCACCTGGTCCTTAAGTGGCATCCACATACCCTTCATCTCTAGGCCTCCCCTTCTCTGCCTCCTTCCTTGTGTCTTTTTTTTTTCTCCTGAGACTGAAATCCTCAAATGGATTCTTTCGCCAGATTTCTGGGGCAGGAAATCTACTTCTCTGCCACACGGGACTTCAGAAACTTCTGGGGGCTCCAGGGCTTGTCCCTTTCCATAGCATGGGCTGTAGGAATCCCTTTCCACGTCCCGCGTGGTCCAGGGTTCCGGTTCAGGGTTCGAGTTCTGGAGAAGGGCCGCACACAAATGAAAGGAGACTTGAAGAAATTCAATTTGGCGAAATGGGGGGCCAGGCGGTAGTCCAACTCTGGTGGGAGAACTACCCCCTGCTCTGGCCCTGCCATCCCTTTTATTGAGGCTTTGGGGAAAACATCTTAGTCAGGATAAACAGAAATTTACATGGGAAAAACAAAGGTGGAGGCTGCTTCAGCTAACAATGTCTCAACTAAAGGGTGAGTGGTTAGAGCAATTAAGGTTGTTGACCAGCCTTCCTGGCTTCCTGTCCACATCTCTCTTTTAGTGAAACTGATTTGTTTCCGGCAATGGGCCATGGTTTTTCCCAGGAGCTCTGTGGGATTTTGTTTTAAAACTATTGAATCCCTGGTTAGTTCAATATGCTCAATATACTAGTATACGTATTGAATCCCAATCACGATGATGTAGGTGTCATCAGAGACAAAAATTTACTTCTGCTTTCAAGAAACTTCCAATCTCGAAGTAAAATGCAGTAATGGTAATACATGGTGGAATGTGAGGAGTTGCAGCAAGAGCCCCAAAGCACAGGCAGCTCGTGTATTAAGCACCTGCCGTGTGCCCGACCCTGTTCTAGGCCCTGGGGTGCAGCTACGTACAAATGGGTAACATTCCTGCCTGCAAGGCACTTACATTCTAGTTGAGGCTGGGAGACATTTTCAATTTTGTATATTTGGCTTTTCAGCAATCCACTTTCAAATTCTTTACATTGACCTCCTCCGATCGCCTTTTGTAGACGGAATTTGGATTTCCACGTACCCACGGACAAGTGGCACGTCTGAACTATCACACCACGTCACACCAGCAGAACTCCAGCTCAGTTCCTTCATTGCTGGTGCTCTAATTGGTCACTGAAAATGAGCAGAAATTTAAAAAACAGAACTTTATATGCCATTGGTCAGCCTTGTAGTTCTCATTAACTCATAATTGAGACAAAGATGGAAACCATTAGGAAGGAAACAAGAGAAGCTATTTAAAATGCTGTAGAAAGGTATCAAATATTGAGCTTGATAAAGTATAGTTAGGATTTTAAAAATTGATTTCTTGTTTCTGTGAGAGTGGTCTTTCTTATAACGTGGGCTGGCAATAGCTCAGGCAGGCTGTTCAGCAACAGCCTTTTTCCACTCCAGCGGGCAGGGAGCTGGGGGGCCCAGCCCAGCACCAGTAAAAGGCACTTACCTTTTACTCAAGGACTTACAGGAAACTAGAATAACCAGTGTATTTCTTTCTTTTTTATTTTACTTTTAATTTATTGATTTGAGAGAGAAACATTGATTTTTGTTCCACGTACTATGCATTCATTGATTGTTTCTTGTATATGCGCTGACTGGGGATCGAACCTGCAACCTTGGTGTACTGGGACGATGCTCTAACCATCTGAGCTACCCAACTGGGCTACCCAGCATAATTCAAAGCAGAGGGGGTGGGGGCGGGGAATGGTTTTCTGGAAAAGCCTTTGTTTCAGCCACAAAGAGGTGATAAGAAAACAGCAAAGAATCCTCCTTCTCAAGATTAGTGAAGGCTCAGGCTCAAGACTGTACACTGACCTAGAATGGGAGGGCCGAGGGCCAGCCCCACGCAGAGAGTAAGTGTCTGGCCTGCCCTGCCTTTTCTGACGAGAGGCCTCCTCCGTGGACCCTGAAGACAGTCTTGACCCCGCCCCGAGCCTCGCACGGTGCCTGGCATAGCATTATTCCTGGAGCAAGCCTGTGAGAGTCCGGACAGCGTGACAGCCAGCACGCCAACGGGGCAGGGTAGCATGTTGGGGGGTGAGGGCAGCAAGAGCAACCGGAAGCTGTAATAACAGGAACTCTGCTTGGGAGTTACTCAGTGGCATACGGTCTGTGTCACACAGGCCCCTGAACTGCTCATGCAGCCACGTGGGTGGCGCGCACAGGAGGAAACCACAGCCCTGCCAGCCAGGGAGCACGGGCAGAGGATGGCTGCATCTGCTCTGGCCCAGAGGCTCCTTCCCCCTTCTTGTCGGGCAGAGGAGCTGAGGGTGGTACTGCAACCCCTGGTCAAAGCTTATAGGAGCTATCTCTGCCCCTCCCTCTCTCATCACTTCCTTATTGTACTGGAGAGCTGACTCCCATGTCTAAACATCAGGATTAAGAACCTCTGTACAGCCCGGCTGGTGTGGCTCAGTGGTTGAGCATCGAACCATGAACCAGAAAGTCACGGTTGATTTCCAGTCAGGGCACATGGCCGGGTTGCGGGCTCAATCCCCAGTAGGGGACGTGCAGGAGGCAGCTGATCAATGATTCTCTCTCATCATTGATGTTTCTCTCTCTCTCCCTCTCCCTTCCTCTCTGAAATCAATAAAAATATATTTTAGAAAAAGAGCTTCTGTACGGGCCAGTGTGGCTCAGTTGGTTGGAGCATCTCTGGCATTGATGTTTCTCTCTCTCTCTCTCTCTTTCTCTCTCTCTCTCTCTCTTCCTCTCTCTAAAATCAATGAACATGTCCTCGAGTGAGGATAAAAAAAAAAAAAAAAAAGAACCTCGCTACCTCAGTACAGAATTCAGTCACCATCAAGGTGGGGAAACAGGTGGGTTTGGTTCCTCCCTGTGAGTTTCTGTGATAAAACGATGCAGTTTCTGACCCCTGACTCCGCACAAGATACTTTTTGCACCTGGAGGAGGGCGAGAGCAGAGTCCCAGGGTGGAAGCAGAACCGAGAGGGAGAGCACTCCGCACACCCTTGGCCTCAGCCAAGCGGCTCCTCTGTGGCTTGTGCTGAGGAGCTGGGCCGCCGCTCCTCGCCTGGAGAGCACGGCCCTGGCAGGCCCTGCGGTCTGTGCAGAGGGAGGGCCGCCCGCCCGCTTCTGCTGGGAGAACTCGGCAGTCAGAGGCCCACAGCACGGGGACGCCCCTTCGTGCGGAGTGCGGCCCTGGCTACCTGGAGACTCTGCTTGGAAGGGAGCCCTGCCCAGCCTCTGCCTCCCCCCTAACCTGGCCAGCACCTGCCGAGGCCCTCCACCCCGCTGGGCCGGTGACACGGGCCCTCTCCTGCCTCTTCCGAGGGCTGCCTGGCCGCTGGCACGCTCTTGTGCTCCCTCTGAGCGTTCAGCCGCCGATTTCCCCCAAATTTGAAACTTGGACGGAAAGAACAGCATTTTTCACGTGGGAGCGGGGAGTGCCTGCAGCCTGAGCGTTGTCCCCTCGTACCGATTCCAGCTGAAACTGGGCCCTGGGCCTCTTGGCCCAGAGCTCAGCGTGTTGGTGGACAGAGCGGAGCGGGTGTGAGCCAACACCCAGAGACAGCTGTGCGCTGGGCCTGGGCCCGCCCTTCCGAGCGGGGGCTTTTCCGTCGGGTCTGTGTGAGAACCGCCCGAGGAGCACGCCCGGGGGACCTTCATCCCCGTTGGTGACCCAGCGAGTGCTCCTCGGGCTCTTGTCTCTCTATTGGCGTCGGTGGCAGCGACACGGGCGGGGCAGGCTTTGCTCTCAGAGCGGCTCCCCGGGGGACCCGCAGGAGCCCGGCCCGCACCGGGCGGTGGGAAGCGGGGAGGCGCGCTGGCTGGCCTCCACATGCGGCCCGGAGAGCTTGGCAGCTGGCAGTCTGGTCTGCATCTGATCAATCTTATCTGCGAAGCACTCGGAAAATTTCTCCCCCAGAGAACACGCTGACCCTCTGGAGGAGGGATGGCCGTGTGGGCCGCTTGTTTGAAGACATTCTCGGTTTTGATGAGGCTTGTGCAGAGACCCCAGATCAGCCTCAGAACGTGAGCCAAGCGGGTGGGGAAGAGGCTCTCTGGTGACACTCGGCATCTTCCCTGCCTTCCCTTTTACGTGTTTACCAATTGTGAAAGCAAATCCAGCTGTTGGGAGGAATTGCTTCCAGATGACATTATGGGAAAGGAAAACACACTTTATTAAAAAGCTGCAGAATAAAAAGCAGAACATGTACGCTCTGTGGGCCAGGATTTCATATGGACTATTTCCTGATATTGTGCAATCAGCCAGCTCCTGGGGTAATAATAACAGAGCAAATGTTCCCGGTGCTGGAGTCAGGAGACCAGAGCTGGGACTGGACTTGGCAGGACCTGGGGAAAATCACTTGACCTCCCTGGCCACCGTATTTTTCTCCCTCTCAAGAACTGCATCCCACCTTCGCTGGGGATCCCGGTGAAGGCCTCGGGAAATACCTCCCGTGTGCCGAATGATGTGAGACAAGCCAGGACAAAGTAAGGACATTTTGCTTTGGAGAATGGGATGTGTTTCTCAGCCCCCCAGCACAGAAATGTGCTGTGTTGGCTTTCTCGGAGGTTTTAGAAGCTCTCCAGCGAGCTGGAATGAAGTGTCCCTTTACTAATTTGGTTTTACAGGTCACCGGATAAAACCTACTTAGCGTGGTTTGGAAGAGGATTAGGACGTTGGCGCATCTTGCAAGTTGACTTTGCAGGCAGGGTCAGCCCGCAGCTGGAGGCTCCCCGGCCCAGGGCCAGAGCTCTTTTGTAAACGGCAGGTTTGTAAGGGCCTGGTGGGAACACTGTAACTCTCTGATCCCAGAGACAGAAAGTTTGCAGGGACACGAACATGTACATGTATAAAAGCAAGGCACACATGGCCAAGTTTGTGTGCAAGAGAGAGAGAATGCCAGAAAGCCCCGCCGTGCAATTAATTCCCCAGGACAAGGGAAGCAGCCGGGGCCATGGAGTTGCTCTTACTGGGGCAGAGTGGGCTTCAGTAACTCGAGAATGCGCCTGGCACTCGGGAATCTCTTAGACCAGTGGTCGGCAAACCGCGGCTCGCGAGCCACATGCGGCTCTTTGGCCCCTTGAGTATGGCTCTTCCACAAAATACCACGGCCTGGGCGAGTCTATTTTGAAGAAGTGGCGTTAGAAGAAGTTTAAGTTTAAAAAAATTGACTCTCAAAAGAAATTTCAGTCGTTGTACTGTTGATATTTGGCTCTGTTGACTGATGAGTTTGCCGACCACTGGCTTAGACGGCCCTGCAGCCTCAGCCACATGCACCCCACGAGAGAGTCCGGATCAAATGCGCATTCACTCCTCTACTCAGCACATAGGTACCGAGTGCCACGGCAGTGACGGAAGCATACACAATCTCTGCCTCATGGAGTTGATGTTCTGAAAGGAAAGACAAGCCATAGACGATAAACACAATGAGTCACTTTTTCTGTCAGTTGTGGTCCCCGCAGGAAAGAGATGGCGCATTCCAGCGGGTCATGGAGAGGAGTTGAATAAGGGAGGGTTTACCAAGACCTGGGCAGACTTCAGGGAAGCCGACAAGGAATGGCGTAGCACCCAAGAATTACCCACTGTGGAACCACCACCCACGCCTGGGCCTGACGGGCCAGGCAGAGGGGCAGTCACCAGCACCCAGTGAGGGGACCTGTGGCCTCGGCGAGAGGGACCCGGCCAGGTGAGGCACACAGGCGGGCAAGGAGCCGAAGGATGCCAGCCCCGCTCGCCTCCCTTCTCGGAGCACTGTGCATGCCTCCCACTGGCCGGTCCCAGGGAAGCCAACGGCGGGAAGTCCCCTGGGGCCCAGGGCTGGGTGGAAAAGAGTGGAGAAGGAATCCGTGGACAGACAGGATACCCAGCATCTGGTCTGTTAGAAGGCAAGAGGCGCAGGAGGAAGAGGAGCAGGTGGGAGGGATGGAGGTGGGGCAGGCAGCCAAGTAAAACAAACGGCCTGCCGTGCTGGCCTCCGTTTGCTCCCCCACCTCCCTCCTTTTCCTGTGTTCTGGTGGCTAATTGTGCCCTCTCCTCCGGGCCCTGCCATCATCTCCCTGCTTCTGCCACTTGTCCCACTGGGCAGCCTCCCAAGTCCCTGGGAGCCAAACCAGGGTGGCTCTGCCGGACCTTTGGTAAGTCTCTGTGCTCGGCTTACTTCGGGAGCCTGGGTGGGGCGATGGTTTATTTCAAATTTTAAATAGACTTTATTTTTTTAAGAATAGTTTTAATTTTACAGAAAAGTTGAGAAAGTAGCACAGAGCCGAAACCGGTTTGGCTCAGTGGATAGAGCGTCGGTCTGCGGACTGAAGGGTCCCGGGTTCGATTCCAGTCAAGGGCATGTACCTTGGTTGCGGGCACATCCCCAGTGGGGGGTGTGCAGGAGGCAGCTGATCGATGTTTCTCTCTCATCGATGTTTCTAACTCTCTGTCCCTCTTCCTTCCTCTCTGTAAAAAATCAATAAAATATATTTAAAAAAAGAAAAAGAAAAAAAAGAAAGTAGCACAGAGAGTTTCCATATACTTCCCACTCAGCTTCCTGACTAGCATGGTATGCTTGTTACAGTTAATGAGCCAACAATGATATATTATTGTTGTATTCTGATTCTCTCAGTTTCTCC
This sequence comes from Cnephaeus nilssonii, assembly GCF_951640355.1. NCBI lineage: Eukaryota > Metazoa > Chordata > Mammalia > Chiroptera > Vespertilionidae > Cnephaeus > Cnephaeus nilssonii. Next base: position 44,038,152 of record NC_137081.1, read on the forward strand.
GTCCACTGGAGGTGTCTCCATGCCCACTCTGCCACTCCCAAATCCGGCTACCTATTTTCCCAAATCCCCTTCCAGGCTTTCAAAAACTAGTAGAGAAAAACCATCAAACATAAGACGAGTTTTGGTGAGAGCACACAGGAGCACTGGGTACAAAGCAGTCCACGCATTGGAGTTATTAACCACAGCCTCCTGCCCAGCCCCTCAACTTCTTACCATCCCCTCCTCAAAGCCATCGCTAGCGTTCCCTCAGACCCTTCCTCCAGCTGCCCCTACTGGGAATACCATGCCATGGCCCAGTTATCCAAACTGAGAAACCAACATGGACACGAGGCTATTAACTCAACTTCGGACTTCCTTCAGATTTCCCGACCGATGTCCTTTTTCTGTTCTAGAATCCAGGCCAGGACTCCACGTGGGCCTTACGTGTCATGTCTCCATCGTCTTCTCCGATCTGTGCCAGTTTCTCAGGCTTGCCTTCTTTCCTGACCTTGACACTTGTGAAGAGCATTGGTCATGTATTTTGTAGAATGCCCCTCAAGCTGGGTTTGGGCCTGATGTTTTCTCATGGCTGGTCTGGGGTTTGGGGGAAAATACCCTAGAGGGGAAGTGCCTTTCTCATGGCATCGTATCAGGGGTTCACATATGAGCATGACTTTCCAAATGATGTTAACCTTAACCACTTGGTTGAGGTGGTATCTGCCAGGTTTCGCCACTGTAGAGTTGCTACCTTTCCTTTCTTCTTCTTTTTCTAAAAAAAAAATATTTTTAATTGATTTCAAAGAGGAAGGGAGAGGGAGAGAGACATAGAAACATTAATGATGAGAGAGAATCACGGATAGGCCGCCTCCCACACGCCCCCCCCCCCCCCCCCCCGACTGGGGATCGAGCCCACAACTCGGGTGTGTGCCCCGATCAGAACTGAACTGTGACATCCTGGTTCATAGGTCAACGCTCAACCACTGAGCCACACTGGCCGGGCGCTCACTTTCTTTTTCCATACTCTGTTTGTTACCAGCAAGTCACTGTGTTCAGCCCACACTCAGAGGATAAGGGATTAAGCTCCTTCTCTGGAGGAAGGAGCATCAAAGAATTTGGGGGTATATGTTAAAACCACCAGTGTAATTAATTAATATTTTGGGGTAGATGCTTTGAGGCAATACTAAGATCCTGCTTCTCCTTAACGTTTCACCCACTACTTTTCGCATTCCTCAGTGGATCTCGCTTGCAGCAGTTATTACTGTGGGGCTGGAATGATTGTCTGCTTACCTCGTTCCTTCTACATTGACAATCTGGAACCCTTCTGTAAGCACAGTTTGTTCTTCTGCTTATTTATCTATGTATTCAAACATTTATTTATACCAATATGGACTCGTGGCTCTTTATTTCTTCTTCGAGTTATAATCGCACACGATTATTCGTTTGGTTGCTCTGATGGTTCCAGTTTGGACACTGGGAGCTCTTTCGGGGAGCGCCCGTTTCCGTTCGACGTGTCCATCCTGTTTGTGTTTTGCTTTGTTGGGGCACCACTTTACTGTCACCATGAAATGCCCCACGCTCACCTTGTATGTTCAACCTCAGCTGCCCCCGCCCTAGAATCTGCCATTTCCCCAGTGGGCCTTCCAGGGCACTTTAAGTTTCCCCGCTGACGACTTTGTTTAGGGCCTGCTGCTCTGACAGGATCAGGATCCTTTCCTTACAGGCACCTTCCACAGTGGCAGAGTCTGACAGACCCATCGTCCCTGCCCTGGCACTCAACAGTCATGTCACTCAGTGTTCTCTTCCGTAAAATGGGACTAATCACACTTCCTCCTGGGGTGTGTGAGGATGACGGTGAAGCAGTTCGCATGCCTGCCGTACGTATTCAATAAATAGTTTTTGATGATCATGAAATGCTGCTACTTCTGTTGGAGGGGGCAAGTGGTCTTAAGGGTGTGGGTTCAAGGCAGACTGCCTGGCTATGTAACCTTCATAAAGTGCCTCCATGTCTCATCTGTAAAGTGGGAATAATAACACCAACTGTCTCACAGAGTTTTTGTTGGATTTAATGAGTCAATACACACAAAGCACTCAGAACAGGGCTTAGTATGTAGGAGCATTTGTTAACTGTTAGCTATTATTGTTTATGTAATTACTAGAGGCCTGGTGCATGAAATTCGTGCATGGGGCGGGGGGGGGGGGTTGTCCCTCAGCCCAGCCTGTACCCTCTCCTATCTGGGACCCCTTGAGGGATGTCCGACTGCCCGTTTAGGCCCGATCCTGGTGGGCAGTCGGACATCCCTCTCACAATCCAGGACTGCTGGCTTCCAACCATTCGCCTGCCAGCCTGCCTGACTGCCCCTAACTGCTTCTGCCTGCCAGCCTGATCACCCCCTAACCACTCCCCTGCCAGCCTGATCGACGCCTAACTGCCCCCCTGCCGGCCCAATTGTCCCTAACTGCCCTCCCCTGCTGGCCCAGTCACCCCTAACTGCCTTCCCTTGCCAGTCTGGTCGCTCACAACTGCCCTCCCCTGCAGGCCATCTTGTGGCAGCCATCTTGTGTCCACATAGGGCGGCCATCTTGTGCGTTGGAGTGATGGTCAATTTGCATATTACCTTTTTATTAGCTAGGATTGTTGTAGACTCAATCTCAGGTTCCTTTGGTGTTAACCTACCCATGGTTGGTAGAGCAAGAATTATGGGAGAAAAATTAAACTATCTAGTCTTGTTAATATGAAATTTAAAGAGAATAGATGGTTAACATCATATAGTTAAAATCCTTAGAAGGAGAACAGCTAAATTCAAATTCGTAACTAGTTTGACCACTGTCATGCGCTCCTGACATTTTCTTCTCTGAGGTGTTGACAAATAGCTGGGACAGGATTCCTCAACTCACATTTGTCTGGCACCGATGCATGAGGCCCAGATGGCTGGCAGCGCTGGGGAAATTCTCTGTAAACCATCAGATTTGACCATTAAAAAGTGATAACTATGATCAGCCCATGCTGAGGCACCCATTTTGTAGGAAAAAAAGTGGAACCAACACAGTTAGTGACACAATAATTAGGAGGCAGGGGAGACTGCTGACAATTTGGGGATGTTTTCTTGCAGAAAATATCAAATAACTCACAGTTTGCAGGACATCACTAGATAATTAAATTGGCAATTTATTGCTGCAGAGTGAGAGTTGTGCCCCTCTCCTCCGTGCGCACGGGGTCACACATCCAAAGCAATGCCTGCCCTGTCTTCACTGTAGGACACTGTGTCATGAAACTCCTTCCCTCCCACTGAAAACTCCAGTGAGTCTTCCTGTCCAGAATGTTAGGGCTTTCTTACTATTGTGTTACAGTGCAGCCAAAGCTACACTCCGGGAAGAGTGTGGGGGTGTGGTGACGTGAGGGAAGGCCCACCTGGCTCAGGCCAGTCCTCCAGGGTCCCCTTCCCCTTTCTCTCACTCATCTCAGACCCCGGCTCAGTGCACTTCTTGATGCAGGCCTACGTTATTCACTGCACAGATGTTTCCCAACTACAGACATTTGTGAACAGCCTTCATGATTTTGCCTTATCCACAAACTATATGAGTGATCATTTCTTTAATATTGTATTTTTATGTTTTAACCCTCATCAGAGGATGTGCTTAGAAAGAAGTGTGGGGAGAGAGAGAGAGAGAGAGAGAGAGAGATAGAGAGAGAGAGAGAGAGAGAGAAAGAGAAACATCGATCAGTTGCCTTCCATATGCTCCCCAAACTGAAACCCAGGTATGTTCTCTGACTGGGAATTGAACTGGCAACCTTTTGGTGCACAGACAATGCTCAACCAACTGAGCCACTCTGTCAGGGCTAATGTTTTTCTTTTAATAAACTCATGTTTGAGAAACATGAAAGCTCAAGCTAGCTTCATCCTCACCAACAATATCCGTGGAGCCACAGGGCTCTGATGATGGCGAGGTCATTCAATCTCAGTGGATGGCTAGGTGGGGTCTGCCCTCTCTGTGCGGGAAAATCCACTGCAGCCTGGCTGGGAACAGAAGCAGAAAGGACAAGGGCCTGTAAGAGAAACCAGGCTCTCTTCACAAAGGCAGTTTTCTCCAAAATAAGATGACACTGGCTGCAAGCCCTTCTGACACTGACACACGTCTGTTCACTATTGACAAACATCAGGGTTCCCCGGGGCCCAAGAGGATGAAAGGCAAGGTGGCTGGCAACAGTGAGGGGGAGGCTGTTAAATGATCAAGAGTCTGCAGGGTGGAGGCAGGCAGTGGGACCTGCAAAGCCATCTCACGGATACTGTGGCATAGGCAGCTCACTATACCAGGAGGGGCCCCTGAGAGTGAGGAAGATAGGAGTCTTTCTAGATAAGGCTTAATGCGGACAAAGATGCTGAGCTGCAAACATTTAGATGCCACCACATGAGTACACAGTCCTAGTTCTTGCGGGAGCATAACATGCAGAGAGCGAGGCAGTGAGAAGGACCTCAAAAGTATCCAGAAATAGTTATTATGGGCACAAGGCTGGAGAGGACCTTGCTTGCAAGTCAAAATAGTTAGTAGTTTCGACTTGATCCTAATGATGGTGGGAGGCCCTACAGGATTTTAAGCAGACAGTGATGTGAACGGTTGTGTGTCTCCAGTCATCCTGGTGATACTGTTGCAGCCGTCAGAAGACTGGAGGCAGGAGGTAAGTGATATTAGGATGGTAAGTGATGCTGCTACTGAATGCCTGGTCCAGATGAGAGATGAACTAAACCAGAGCTATGTGAAGTGAAGAGGAGATAAACTACTGAGATCCAACTTGATGGCTGACCAGCTGTGGCAGGGGGAGAGGGGTTGGAGGAAGAAGAGGAGCTTATGATGATGACCCCTGGGTTTCTCGCGTAGGTAACAACCATCATAACCAAGGGCAGGAATAGGCGAGGACAAGCAGGATTTGGGGTAAAGGAGATGCACTCAGTTATTGACAGGTTGAGTGTGAGGAATCTGCAGGATCCCTTTTGGAGATATGTCTTGTCTTAGGACATATTGTGGACACGCTGACCTAGAATCAGGACAGAGGGATGGGCTTGAGAAACAGATCTGGGTCCTAGTGTTCATGTGGTAATAGAAACTGTGGGCATGGATAACTCATCCAGGAAGAGCAGAAGGAAAAGGGTTAACTTTTAATGATACAAGGAAGGAGAGTGAGGAGCCCATGGAGGAGCCGGAGAAAGGGTAGCCAGAGAAGTAGGAGAAACACACAAAATTGAAGACAGGGTGGTTTCAGAAAAGGAAGCATGGGGAGGCAGTGTCAAATGCTTCAGAAAAATACTGAAAATTAGTCATTGAGGGTTTGGCCAAAGAAAAGGTATTGGTGACTTTAATAGGAGCTCTTTCTATAGAGAGGTGAGGCGGAGCTGGACCACGAATGGGAGATGTGGCTCGGGGTAGGAAGGCTCTACTTTTGTAATGAAGGCAAGGTAAAGGCAAAAAGCTGACTTTGCATGCACTTTGTCCCTGAAGTGGGCAGAAAGCTTGGTTATCTGCTGGGAGATAGGGGTGGGGTAAATCTCACACCTATTTCATTCTCTGTGTCTGTGAAACTGATAACACTTCCTCACAGCCTGCACATAGTAAGGGCTGTTCGTTCTCACTCTCCTTCCTTTTCTTACTTTTTTTTTTGTGTGTGTGCCTCACCAATCTAGCACCCCTCGCAACAATTAGAAAATTAAATTAATTTTTGCTCTTGACCAAATTAATCACCTGCCTGTTTATTTCTCCTTGAAGTAAACTGGCTGGGTGGTATTTGGGCTCCTCTTCAGGGACCCTAGAGCATCTTTATCAAAACTCCATCCCTTAAAAAAGCAAACAAAAAAACTATAGTTGGATGACATGTCTGGCAAAATGAATGCAAACTGTATTGGGCAGCAGTTTTAAAACACAATTGGCAATTGCACAAATATAGTATGTGTGTACACTGGGATTCCTCCCCAAACTCAAGTATTGTGAGAACCTAAAGGGGATGGGATCATAAAATAATATTTTGAATTCCACAGTTATGTCAGTTCCCCTCATTTGCTTTGCTTGGGAAAATTTAGGTTTTTGTTGTGTGTGTTTTTTTTGCTACTCAGGCAGAGCCAAGTTTTTTGTTTTTGTTTTTTGATGAATAAACTGAAGTACAGTAGCCTGATGACTTATTCACATAGGTTATTACAGTCAAAACAATAAGGCCTGCACATATTGTGCCCATAATAACTATTTCTGGATACTTAGGAAGATTAAATATTATTTACCTGGCACTTAGACTTTTGTAGCTGTAAAGCAATGTTTCTCAACCTTCTTGCATTATTATCATACTTCTGAGTAGTTTTTGGTGACATGAGTAGTTAGTTGCAGGCCCACAGAAAGAGTTTTGAGGTCCTGCACGTGTTCTTCTACTAGTAAACGTGTGAATTGCTGACATTTAGAAATCAGGTGATTTCACATAAAAATTCAGCCCTAACCAGTTTGGCTCAGTGGATAGAGCGTCGGCCTGCGGACTGAAAGGTCGCAGGTTTGATTCCAGTCAAGGGCATGTACCTTGATTGCGAGCACATCCCCAATAGGAGATGTGCAGGAGGCAGCTGATCGATGTTTCTCTCTCATCGATGTTTCTAACTCTCTATCCCTCTCTCTTCCTCTCTGTAAAAAATCAATTAAAAATATATTTTAAAAAATTCAGACATCTGGCTTCTCTTGAAAGATTAGTAGTAACCTGGCCTGGATGTCAGTGACATGCTCCATGGTGGCTCCCCATCTTCCTGGTTCTGCAGGCCCAGCCTCTCACCCATATACTTCCCCTCTCTTCCCTGGTAGGCATCTGAGTTTGAGACCAGACCCTGCTCTAAGCCAACTGACAGCTGCTCAAAGCGAGAAGCCGATCTCAGTGTCATTGTCAATATTTGTGTTTGTCTTCTCCTGAGACCTGGAGGATTGCTTGTTCTATATGCTTGTGTACCCGTAGCCCCATGCTATGTCTGGCACAGAGGCATGCGATAAGTTGATGTAAGAATCTGAGCAGTTTAATTCTTTGCAAGCATTTGGCTACAGATGAGGAAGGAGAAATGCCCACGACTTGTCTCAAGTCTGAAAGCTTAGAAATTCAAGTATGAGATTAGGACAACCTGCCTGTGAGGCTGTGAGGAAGGATAGGCTTGGTGTTCAAGTGCGTTTCTTGACAGAGCCGTCAGTCCTGAAATGCTGACTCCCGGGAGGCTCTTGGAGTCACCGTACACTTACCGAAGGCTCTGAGGAATTCTGTAGTAACACCACAAACTGTTTTATTTGGTTTAACGGAATGCTTCATAATCTTCATCCATCTTTTCACTATTTTGATATAATCTTTAATTCATAATATTCCCTCCTCTCAGATGCACTACATAACAAGCCATTTTTTAACGATGGTGAAATACGACTACCCTGGTTAAGACAATTGTGCAAGAATTTTGTAATAGTCACACAGGCCCCTGGGGTTTCCTTCAAGCCATTGCTCACACAATGTTGGGAAATAGGACTTTCACTGTGGTCTCCTTGGAAGTCAGGGTTAAGCTATTCTGTTTTTCTCCTTAGATGGACCGGGCCATGAATCTGCGAAGACAGAAGAGTTTACAGTATCACATGCGTCCTCACAGTTTCTCCTCACCACCACCCGAGGGCAGGGATCACGGTCCCATTTGATGGATGAAGAAATGGTCTCAGAAAGCTTCAGTGACTGATGGAAGCCCTACATCTAGCCAGAGGCAGGGCCGAGATTTAAGCGAATCTTTTTACTCTGGAAACTCATTAGTCAACAGAGCCAAATATCAACAGGACAACGACTGAAATTTCTTTTGAGAGCCAAATTTTTTAAGCTTAAACTTCTTCTAACGCCACTTCTTCAAAATAGACTCGCCCAGGCCGTGGTATTTTGAGGAAGAGCCACACTCAAGGGGCCAAAGAGCCTCCTGTGGCTCAGGAGCTGCAGTTTGCCGACCACAGTCCTAAACCGATTTTCCCCTGGAGCCCATCGTTTTGCTTTTCGGCCAGCTCATCATGTTGGCTCTAAATTCCTCAGGCTCAGGGCTGTAATCCCCTCTCCTAACCCAGAACACTGGCTCTCCCAGTCTCCCACGAAGCCCGAGGACACCAGGGGAAGGCGCTACCGAGGGTTCTCGCAGCTCCAGGGCCTGGAGCGCACGGAGGGACGCGGAGCCCCTGGAGGAGGCCCCGGGCTCCAGCGAGCTGGGCCTGCCCTGGGCCTTCGGCTGCGGGACCTAAACCCTTCCCCACTCCCCACCGCGCCTGGGGGCCCAGCGGCGTCCAGGCGCTTTCTCCGTGGAGGTGCAATCTGGCCTCTTATTTCCCTGCCCAGAGGAAGGGGCCGTGTGTGCGAAAAGCCTCATTGGCCTTAAGAGCCTCCCGGGAAGCCCACGTGCGCGCCCTTAACCCGCTTGGCTGTCGTTGGCTGGGCGTCTGCAGATCTGGGTCCGGGCGCGCCGGGACCGGGCGGGGGGCTGACGTTCTCAGCTTCCAGCTCCCCGGGGAGGGGAGGGGTCTCCGCCTCGGCCCGCCGCCCTCTGCCCGGCGAGCGCACCCGCGCCGGAGGGAGGCGGGGAGGGAGGAGGGAGGCGATAGGGGCCGGGCACGGGGCGGAGAGGGGAGGGGAGGGGAGGAAGGGAGCGGGAGGAGAAGGGCGGGAAGAGGTGAGGCGGCAGAGTGGGGGATGGGAGACAGGAAGGGGGCGGAGGAGAGGGAGGGGGGCGGAGAAGCCCGCGGAGATCGCGGGGCCGAGGCCGCGGGGGGCCGTGGGTCGTGGTCCAGCTGGCGCGCCGCCCGCAGGGGCCGGGCCCCCACGTCCTGGGAGGAGGCGGGAGCCTAACGCCGAAGGGAGCGTGGCCGCCCGCTTCCCGCGCTGACCCTGCTCCCGCCGCCCCGCCGGCCGCGGGTGCCTGGCTTCTGGGTTCGGGTCTGGGTGTCGGGGCGGCAGTGCCTCTCACGCCCCAGCCCACAGCCAGCCCCGCCCAGGGCTCTGGTTCTGGAAATGCGGCCGTTGCCGGGTGCCCCGCGTTGGAAACCTGCAGGGGACCGGGTGGCAGTCCCTTCCAGGCGGAAGGGGTATGACCGTGGGAGGGATGTGAGCACCAGGGAGCGTCCCTGAAGGATGAGGGCCTGCGTTCCAGCAACCACCCTCCCCAAACCCCTAGCAAGTGGTGGGGAGAAAGGTTAGGGTTCCCTGAAGGCCAAGCAACTTGCCCCAGCCCCAAAGGGCTGGAGGTCCCCAGGGGAGCCCCGGCTTCCAATATGAACCCAAACTCTGAGAATCTCAAATAGGGCCCTGTCCTGCTCATGACCATATTGCATCTGTTCTCCCTCTTGCCTGGGGTTCTCTGCTCGCAGGCCCAGGTTCCATGTGAACATGCCAGACGCCATGGGTTAGAGCTGATGCCCTGGTGTAGTTGGGTTATGAGTGGGTTCCCCCCTGCTGCTTTATAATTATTAGTTCTCTCCAACTTTTTCACAGTTAGTATGCATTACTCTGTAACTCAGGAAAAATACTGTGTATATAATTTAGCTGATAAAAATGATCATATTTTGGATAGTTAGTGATAGAGGGGGAAATATCCTGAGGATAAAGCAGTAGTTTTGCTCTGTTTATTTTTCCCAGACCAGCCAACCTCTCCTGACTTGTGCTAGAAAATCAACTCATCAGATTGAAGTGGAAAGACATCTCCTTTTGTCTTTCTTACTTAGGGGCCTACTTTTGCAGTTTCAAGATCCCAGGCAGGGAAACAAAATCATAGAAGGCTTCCTAGTCAGTCCACAGTGAAGGCCAAGTGAGGGGAATGGTCTCGATGGTTATTTCAACCAGGCTGTGACAGTCCAGTGCACGTTGATCTTTCTGAGCCACTCCAGTGCCTCCCACCTTTATTACTAAACACTTTAAATTTTTTTCCAAATTACTTCAGTCACGTTCCATTTTATTGAAAATTAGGACAATACTTTATCTTTGCACAGAGTCATTCATTTAACGAATATTTAGTAAGCACCTACCAAGTGCCAGGCCCCAGGCTGGTGCTAAGAATACCAGGCAAGACCTGGTCCTTATCTTTCAGGAACTTTGGGTCTAACTGATGGGCATGCATATATAGACAGTGACGTAGAGAGAATTATTTCAGGGGCTCTGGTAGGTCCCTCAGTAGACAGACTTACAGCAGCCAGTGGGACACGAAGGAGCGGCCAATTCTAGTAGGGCAAGAGGACAGTGCCAAGGAGAAAGGAAAAGATTTGCAGAAAATTAGTTATCTGGGCTGGTCATGAATCTTTAGCTTGTAAGTGAGTAGTCCTTCCTGGTGTGAAACTGTTTTTTTTTGGTTTTGTTTTGTTTTGTTTTTTTTCCCTTTCCTTTGCCCTAATCATGTCATTCTTTGACACATTAAGGGGTTGCTTTGTGATTTCCTTTTGTTGTTAACCCTCACCCAAGGATATTTTTTTCCATTGATTTTTTAGAGAAAGAGGAAGGTAGGAAGGGAGGGGGGGGGGGGACATTGATGTGAGAGAGACACATCGATTGGTTGCTTCTTGCATGCGCCTGGACCAGGGGACCAGGGGACCAGGGGACCAGGGCTGGGGATCAAATCTGCATGCCCTTGACCGGAAATCTAACAGGAGACCCTTCAGCTTGAGGGGTGAGGCTCTAACCACTGAACACACTGGCCAAGGTAGTTGCTCTGTGATTTCTATCTTCATTGATAGGTGCAATGAGTTTATAGCATTCAAATCCTATTTCATCATACTTTAAGATCTGGCCCAAATTTAAAAATATATGTATGTCCTTTTACCAGGTGTCATTGAAATTACAAAACACATTGAACTTTAAACTTTTTATTTTTACTTAAAGTACATGATTGTACACTTATTCCCCAGTCTTTAGGTGTTGGGCTCACTGTGTGGGTGATCTGATTGAAATTACTCATTTTCTTCCTTGCATTAACCCCACTCTTGATAGATTGGGTTTAGGACTTCTAGCCTTTGTTTTTCTACCGTGGGGAAAGAGCTAAGGACACATAGCACAGTATCCATGTGGAGTTCTTTTAGGCTTTACAATTTCTTCCTCATCTCTTACAGTTTTCTAGCTCAAAACTAATTTAACGTCAGTTTTTATTACTTATTTTTAAGTGACCTGCCTTTATAGAGTCTTTTTAAAGCATTCAACTTTATTTTTATATCATTTTTCATGTCTCTTTTTATTTGTTTGGGGTTTTTCCCCACCTATATTTCACTGTTTTATGAGGCAGTAAACACGTTTTAGAAGAAATAAGTGATTCTAAGCATACTATTCAACCATTCTGTTTCATTTTTAAAATGCTAGTCATAACCCAGTGAATTTATTTCTTTTTTAAAAATATATTTTATTGATTTTTTTAACAGAGAGGAAGGGAGAGGGATAGAGAGTTAGAAACATCGATGAGAGAGAAACATTGATCAGCTGCCTCCTGCACACCCCCTACTGGGGATGTGCCCGCAGCCAAGGTACATGCCCTTGACCGGAATCGAACCTGGGACCCTTCAGTCCACAGGCCGATGCTCTATCCACTGAGCCAAACCGGTCAGGGCCCAGTGAATTTATTTCAACCCAGTAAGTTGATATGAAGACTGACAGTTTGGAAAATACTGTGTTAAACAGTAGCCTCCTAGCATTCAGTACACCTGGCGTCAGTGGGGGTTTGGGAGGGATAGAGAGTGACGGTTAAGCCAGTGAGTTGGTTAAGCAGTGTTCTGTTAAGAGGGCTTCTAACTGTATTAAAATTTCATTGGATGAAATTCTGGGTCAACGACTAGGGTTTGGAAATCTAATTGTACTCAAGTTTTGGCTGTTGTGATTTGAGTTTTAAATAAAAACCTAGCCTGGATCTAAAACTCTCCAGCTTAGAATTAGTGTTAATGGCCCAGAGAGTTCATGTTACCTATGTAACCAACCATAAAGGCCATTTGAAGGCCATTTGATTATGTCCTTTTCTATGGATAGACAAGGAGATTGATTGATAAAATGTCTAAGCTAATCGAAGAGAACATTTTTCCTAGGTTATGACAATCTGGGCCTTCTGAGATCTTCCACTAAGTCTTAGCCCTGTATTCTTTTTAGGGACACGAGACCTGAAAGACACTTGATGAAGCCAGAAAAGGATACTGACAAGCAAGAATATTGAAGTTGAAATCAAGACCTTTCTTCTCCTCGGCGGAGGTTCCCAAATACAAAAGGTACTTGGCTGTCTTGTCAGAGAGCTTAGTAAAGGCAGGTGGGCATTTTCCTGGGTTGACAGCTTTATTTACTCTGGTCCTAGGACGAGCTCTCAGAAGTTTACCACTTTTCAAAATGCCTGTTGTTCGGGGAAGATGGACCGGTGAAAGGATGGACTGTCTGTGGCCCAATATCTGGGAATCCCCGCCTTTGACTCAGGTATCTATCCCCTTTGTAATGACATCCATCATTTTTGATAGATTGGGTTTGACAGCTGTGTAGTCCCCAAAACTCACTGTCAGTGCAACTACAGTGGCCAGGCTCTTAGGAACTGATTCATGCTAGCCAGACTCACAGAAGACTCTGAAGTGAATAGAATGACCACTCACAATGGGGACATTCATCTCCAGTGACCAAAAGACTCGTGGATATGTTCTCCAGGACCCTCACTGCTCAATCCTGGGCACCTGGGAACACTCCTAGTAACCAGAAAGTTGTTTGGTGATCTCACAATCACAACAGAGAAAGGGATGGTGTTATTGTGTCCCCTCCCAATTCACATGTAGAAGTCCTAACTCCTAATACCTCAGGATGTGACCTATTTGGAAACAGATTCATTGCAGATGTAATTTGTTAGATGAAGAGTAGAGTAGCTCCTGATCCAATATGACTGGTGTGTACACAGATGTGCACATAGAGGGAGGACGTCATGTGAGGATGAAGGCAGAGATCGTCATGATGCATCTATAAGCCAAGGAACCCCAAAGATTGCCAGCAACCCACCAGAAACCAGAAAGGGGCACAGAATGAATTCCCCCTCACAGCCCGCACCCAGAAGGAATCAATCCTGCCAGCACTTTGAGACAAGAAGTAGTTTAAACCAGCTGGTTGGTTTAGCTTTTTACGGCAGCCCTAACAAACTAATACCGGTGGTTTTGTAGACCATTTCACATTGCAGAGCTTGACAAATTACCTCACAACCCTGGCGAGGGGCCAGCTTATCTGTCATCCCTAGGCCTAGTCTTCGTCCCTTGGCCAGTGCTGGAAAAACACCCCCCAAATGTTGGTCTTTGGGTTTCCTTTTTCTAAATGCAAGAACATCTTTCCTCTTCTATTTACACATTCTCTCTTCTGTTCGCTTAATACCACTCATTATATCTCAGTTCTCTTTGTCGTAGCATAGTCGTGTTTCATAGTACACCTGTGTTGAGCCTGCCAAGCATTTACACATTCTGCGAACTATTCTCAGTTTTAGCGATTAGAAGAATCATCCAGGGCTGCTGATTAAAAAGATAAAAATAAAAAAGAACAAGAAAGAAAGAAATATTTTCAAAAGCAGATTGATTACCCTGCCCCTCAAAATTTTGATTTGTAGTTTTGCGGTTTGACCCAGGAATAATTGTATTCAATATAAACACTACAGGTGCTGTTAACCTCATTATCTGTCGATTCTTACCAGTTTCTTTCTTGGAGCATAATCTAAACTCTAAGCTCTGGTGACACCCAGTTTAGTCCAATTTGGTAGGTCCTATTCCCAGCTCTAAGGATTTAGTCACCTTCCTGCCCAAGACTTCAGAAGTAGACTGGGTGTCCAGGTTAGTCCAATGCATTTGTTCATTTCACAAAAATTTTTTTACCACCTGCTATCAACTAAATACTAGTCTGGGGTCTGAGGAAACATCAGTAAAACAAATAGACAAGAATACCTTCCATCCTAGCTGGGAGGAAATGGTCAACAAAGCAATAAATATACTAGGTGCGCAGTACTGTGGGAAAAGATAAGTAAGGGCGGGGATCCTGAGTGCAGGGGGTCTGTGGGCCTGGCGATTGTCAATGGGTGCTTGGGTAGGCGTCACTGACAACGTGACTTGAAAGTGGGCCCTGTGGCTCTCTGGGAGAAGAGCACCCCCCACAGAGGGGACAGCCGATAGAGTCCCTAGTCATTAGCTGAGCGCACCTGGCATGTTAATAGAAACAAGAGGTCAGTGTGGCCGGAGTGGAGTGGGGGCGGGGGGAGGGCGGGTGGCAGGCGCTGAGGTCAGAAAGGTTACTGGGGAGCCAGATCACGCCCTTACAGGTTGTTGGCTTTCACTTGGTGAGGTGGGAAGCCATAGGAGGATTCTGAGCAGTGACATGGTCTGACTTGCGTTTGTAAAGTACCACTCGGGCTGCTGTACTGAGGACAGGAGCAGAAGCAGGGAGGCCAGTTAGGAACTGACTCCAATAATCCAGGTGACATGCCAATGGCTGGCAACAGGGTGGTAACAGCGGCAGTGGTGAGGGGTGGTTGGATGCTAGATATATTTTGAAGGTAGACCCAACAATTTTCGGATAGGTTGGATGGGGAATGTTGGAGAAGAGAGATGTCAAGGAGGACTCTAATCAGGGTAAATCTTGGAATTCTTGCTTGGAAAGCTGAGCCTAAGCAGTGCCCCAGATGAAGAAGCATGTAGCCTGCACATTGCCGACAGCCATCCTGCGCCCCTGAGGAGAGCCAGCCTGAGGGAGGGGCAAATGCTGTGTTTGGCAGGGCAGAGGGGCAGAAAGAGATTGTCCTGAGGGCAGTGCAGAGCCTCGGCCTCCACCCCTGAAGCCTGACCCACCCTGCACTCCTAGCTATAAGAGCCAATGAGTCCCCTCTGTTACTTTGTAACTTGCATCCCAAGTGTTTACTGCAAATCCCAGATGCACTATTTGCCTAAAGAAACTTGGCTAGTTCCACCTGAGCTAGTCTCAGACTTCAGGGATGACTCTCCCAAACACTGTTCTTTCCCATGCCTCTCTGTTCTCATCTCATCACATTGTAAGCCTCTAGAGTGCTGTGTCAGGAGTGGGCTACACAGACCCAGCGTGACAGAAAGCCAGAAATTATTAGCACAGCATCCCTGTGGGGCAGTGATGGTAGTAGCAGTCGTAGTAGTATTGCCTATATTTTATTGCCTAAATTTCAGAGCAGCGACTAAGGGATTTAGGACCAAAAGTCTTTTATTTCAAATCTAAGATTGGTTTCTCCGATTAACCAATCCCAATCCATCTGTCCCACTAAAGAGAGCAGAGCTTTTCAGGAGGCCATCTGGCTGCTTTACTGATTGGCACTATATTGGTACAAATACGACAGATCTGATCCTCACCTTTACAGAGTCGGTAACTTCTGGGTCTCTTCCCTCAGAGTGATTAAGCTGGAAAGGATCGATTCATCATAGCCAAACTTATGAGACGGATGTATAAACCAGCCTGCTAGATTCTTTATAATAGCGACTCTTTCTCAAAATTGAAAACTTGCAGACTCTTGACTATATCCCAGTTTGGGTAACATTAAATTCACACTTACATTATGAGACTTTAAAAACAGCCATAACGGCAAATCCAGACTGGGCATTGCTATTACATGGCGTTACTCTATAAAAAAGGTGTCAATCCAGGTAATGCTTATGTTGAAATTTTTATTTATCTTGAAAATGAAAACACTAAATTTAAAGTTATTCTAAAGAATTCATGGACCTCTGTGAATGTGATTAAAGACTCCAATCTGAAAAACAAGGCCACAGGAGAAAGGCTTTGTTTGAAAACTGTGCTGGCTATGCATACAGGAGGCGCTAACACAAGTCCACTCGGGAAAATGGGCTGCAGGTCAGAAGGCAAATGAAGGGCAGAGGGTGTGGGCTGTTCTCAGAGAGCACAGCCCTCAGGCAGGATAGCCAGTTATCCCATGTGCATTTGCTCTAAAGTATTTCTGGTTAGGACTCTACGGTCCTGGAGAACAGAGCACCGTCTTCCTGCATTGTGGTGGAGAAGCACTGACAAACTGTTACTCACTGATTTCCCTTTTCCTAACTTCACCTTGCATCCCTGCCCTCGCTGCCAATGCATTATCACTCTAGGGAAATAGGAACTGTGCTCTCCTGACAAGGAAAGGACTGGACCAGATTGGTGGAACCCTGGAGCCCATGCTCTTACATTTAGTACATTACTAGTTTCTGTCATTCAACTGAAATTATGAGGGACTCATCTACTCTAGAGGATGGCAAAACAACTTTCTAAGCTCTCCCAATGGTGTCTGCATCCGACTCTGAGAATCAACCATCCTTCTCAAATGCCCTCTCCCGGTGTTCTCTGCCTACTCCTACTTCAGGTCTGTCTTTTACCAGCCCTCCCCTTTCCCACCTCCCGCCTACATTGAGTTTGTGCTAGGAACTAGGGAGCACCCACCGCCCACGGCCAAGCACCCCCTTCTGGCTTCAGGACCAGATGGGGTTAGAGCGCTGGGCTGCCTCCAAGCTGCTGGGAGAATGCATCCTGTTCCCGGGCAGTGGTTCCAGGGGCAGCATTCAATGGCCAAGGCTCCCTGCCTCCTCAGAGCGGGCAGGAGTGTGAATTTCCTCAGGCCACTTGGCAGATGCCCGCTTGCTCTTTAGTTTGGTAAGAACTGAGGGAGGCAGTGCCTGGCCAATTTAGAAATGAGAGGGCTCCCAGGGAACTTGCCTTGAACTCCAGGGATCACTCCCACCCCCCTTACCTGTCTGCCACCTCCACTGAGTGCTGACTACAGCTGTTTGTTGCCTTTACTTACCTGACCATTTCTCCTTCCTTCCTTCCTTCCTTCCTTCCTTCCTTCCTTCCTTCCTTCCTTCCTTCCTTCCTTCCTTCCTTCCTTCCTTCCTTTTCCTCCCTCCGTCCCTCCCTCCTTTACCATTTCTTACCATGTGCTGCTTCTCTTCTTCCCGCAGCCTGTCCCTTTTAGCTCTTCCTCACAAAATCTTCCCCACCCTTTAAACGCCGCAGCTGAAATGAGCGCTCCGGAAAGCCTTCTCTGATCAACAAGCAGACAGATCCCTCCTTTTTTTGTCTGCCACACCCATTTCCCTGGACCTATCTTAAAACACAGACCCCTTTCTGGTATCTAGTGCAGCTACGGAGGTACATTTCTCATGTAGTCTATCAGGAAATAAGCTAAGCCGTGAGGGCACGTCTGACTGCCTTTGTTTTCCCCATGCGATTCTGCACATTGTAGGGATTTAATATTTGTTGAATGAATGATAAAAGCACTGTCCACACGGTATACAAATGACAGAAGACTGGATCCTCCGTTACCAGTTTCCCTTCCGAAGCTGCCCTGCGCAGAGCTTTCCTGGGACCCCTCTGAGTCCACCCGCCCCCCTCGGGCTACAGTGGCCCACGGCAGCGAGGGGGCCCCCAGGCCCCTGACCCTTCACTAGGCCAGTGCTCCTTCTGACTGGTCAGCGCTGGGGTCATACCAGTTGTCAAATATTTTGAATATCAGCCCTTCAGCTAAGACAGGCAGCACTTAACCAGGAAGACTTAGAAGAGACACTGGATACAATGGCCAGTTTACCGAAGGGAGATGTGTTGAGGGGAGTGGGAGAGGGCGGGAAGCTGGGTGTTGCTGGAAGCTAGAAAGCAGGGACTCCTTTTACCTTCTGTTAGTTACATGCATAGCCTTGGGCCAAAGAGCACTGGCCTGTTCCGGCCGTCAGCAGATCTGAGCTCCAATGCTGGCGCGGTCACTGCGCTTGGATCCTGGGCGTATTGCTTCGTCTCGTCACAGTTAACGCCTTCCCACAGTTGGGGGTGGGTGAGGTTATAGTGAGATCAAGTTTGCCCTGTGGATGTGGAAAGTCCTGAGTGGAGCCTGGAGAAGGGATAGATCAAAGGGAAAATGTTTATATACTGAGCCTCCCTGAGGAAGAAAACACCCATTTTCTTCCCGTGCTTCCACAGATATATTCATTGGTTCCACATCAAGCCTTGCAATTGAGTGTCTGGCAAAGATGGAGAAAATAAACAGGGCACATTGTCAACATCAACCTGACAATGTGCCCAACGGTCTGAAGTAGTTTTGCTTCAAGCAGGAAGTGTTCCTTCTCAGGTCAAATCACAATTAAGCCATGCTTTTCTCCTCCTCCTCCCCTCCTCCTCCTCCTCCTCCTCCTCCTCCTCCTCCTCCTCCTCCTCCTCCTCCTCCTCCTCCTCCCCTTTCCTCCTCCTCCTCCTCCTCCTCCTCCTCCTCCTCCTCCTCCCCTTTCCTCCTCCTCCTCCCCTCCTCCTCCTCCTCCTCCTCCTCCTCCTCCTCGCCCCCCTCCCTCCTCTTCCTCCTCCTCTTCCCCCTTCCTCCTCCCTATTCCTCCTCCTCCTCTTTTTTCTTCTTTATTTGATAAAAAAGAATTTTGGTCATTTAAGTTCTTTGTTATTTCCCCTCTGAAAGGGCTCACAACACATTGCTAGACGTGTCCAGTGAGCATGGTAGGTTATGTAAATGCCTGGCATATTTTAATTTATTGTCATTACTTTTAATACTTGGTTTAAAAAAATCACTTGGTGGTTATATTTTTTCTGTGCAAATAGATTGCTTAATAGAAGAAAAAGAAATAGAGCCAACTGTTACTAAATGACCCCAAAGCAGAAGTTGAGTTCCTTCCTTTCACATGAATATTTCAAAGTGCCCCAGCCAAGCGCTCTGTGTTGGCAGCTTGGAACTGGGGAAGGCCTGAGCTGTGGGGAGCAGAGTCAGAAGTGAGATACACGAGCTGCCAGAGGAAGGCGGGCAGGAGGGAGACATGTGGAGGTGGAGCTGCCAGAGGAAGGCGGGCGGGAGGGAGACACGTGGAGGTGGCGGTATTGGCTCTGACGGATGAATCCGTGAACAGAGCCACTTAGTAGCCATGAACACCAACTCACAAACTCAGTTCAAACACCTAACACACACTCACGTTATGGACTTTCTAATTTCTCGGGCACGCATTGTGTTTCAGGAATCGTGAACGCTTCCCACGGAACTTTCTCTAAATTGGTTCTGTTCAAGACCAAATCCCTAGATTTGGGAGCCATTTGGAATTCGAAAGTCTTGAAAATAAGTATCCGTATTACAATTGCTTTCGATCTGGAAGAGAGGTTACATTTTAACAACATGCACTTAAACATGATTTGTGATCTTTGGTTGGACAGATATCAAATTTACAGAACACATAATTCCCTGCCTCTCTCTTCTTGCCCCCTAAAAGCCAGAGTGTGGTACCAAGTGGGCAGTAAAGGTGGGTAGGTGAGCGGGGAGACAGCTGATGGTTTCTCCGGCAGAGGGAATTTTCCTAACTTCACATACCACCGAATTAATGCTAAGACTTGCTGTTGGCTAGTTAATTATCTCCTGCAGATTTTGGTTTCTGTTTTGAGTCTTGATACCATCTCCTCCCCTTTCCTCCTGTAGATGTTATTGTAGTTTTCAGAGAAAGAATGGCACTGCCGGGGAAGACCAGATTTTTAACAAGGGGAGCTTTTTTACACAAACAGGGTTGTGGAGATGGTATTTTAACACGTTCTGCCTCAGAAAATTAAGTTTTCTGATTGCTTTTGTTGTGAAAATGGAAGTGTAGAAAACATGTGTCTGATTAGCTTCATAAAGAGAGGACCGGTCTCCAAATTGGCTTATACCAGATAGAGGCTGATGCTTTATTTTTACCTTTAGTTTGATGTTCTAAGACAGACTGTAAATTTAAGTATTCTAATTAAGGGACAACACAGACAGTTATGTCCTGCCGGTCTCTGATCAATGCCACAATCTCAGTGAGGCCTACTCTAGCTTAATTAAAATTGTGATACTGCTCCCCCTCCCACACCCCTTATTTTCTCCATAACACTTACCACTTTCCAACCTACTATTGTAGTTATTTGCTCTATTTGTTGTTTATTATCTGCCTCCTTCTATTAGAAGGTAACCTTCACGAAGGCAGGATTGCCTGTATTGTTCACAGATACGTTTTTAGTGGCATAAATAGGGCCTGGTATACAGTAGACAGCAAATACCTTGTTGAATGATTGAATGGGTATTTGTAGATCTGCACTTCCAAATCCTTTTCTGTTCCCAGAGTACTACCAATATCTAAGAGCCCTCAGGTGCATTTTTTTTTCATTTTAAATTCTTTATTGGTTAAGGTATTACATATTTGTCCCCATCCCCCCGTTACCTTCCCACCCCCACCCCCACTGGTGCCCTTACCCCCCTGTTGTCTGTGTCCATTGGTTAGGCTTATATGCATGCATACAAGTCCTTTGGTTGATCTCTCCCCCTTACCCCCACCCTCCCCTACCTTCCCTCTGAGGTTTGACAGTCTGACTGATGCTTCCCTGTCTTTGGATCTGTTTTTGATCATTAGTTTATGTTGTTCATTATTTCCTATAGATGAGTGAGATCATGTGGTATTTATCTTTCTCTTGACTGGCTTATTTCGCTTAGCATAATGCTCTCCATCCATGTTGTTGTAAATGGTAGGAATTCCTTCTTTTTTAGTGCAGCATAGTATTCCATTGTGTAGATGTACCGCAGTTTTTTAATCCACTCATCTGCTGATGGGCACTTAGGCTGTTTCCAAATCTTATCTATGGTGAATTGTGCTGCTATGAACATAGGGGTGCATATATCCTTTCTGATTGATGTTTCCAGCTTCTTGGGATATATTCCTAGAAGTGGTATTACTGGGTCAAATGGGAGTTCCATTTTTAGTTTTTTGAGGAAACTCCATACTGTTCTCCACAGTGGCTGCACCAATCTGTATTCCCACCAGCAGTGCACGAGGGTTCCTTTTTCTCTGCATCCTCGCCAACATTTGTCGTTTGTTGATTTGTTGATGATTGCCATTCTGACAGGTGTGAGATGGTACCGCATTGTCGTTTTGATTTGCATCTCTCGGATAATTAGTGACTTTGATCACGTTTTCATATGTCTCTTGGCCTTCCTTCTGTCTTCTTTCGAAAAGTTTCTATTTAGGTCCGTTGCCCATTTCTTGATTGGATTGTTTATCTTCCTTTTGTTAAGTTGTATGAGTTCCCTGTAAATGTTGGAGATTAAACCCTTATCAGTGATAACATTGGCAAATATGTTCTCCCATGTAGTGGTCTTTCTTGTTGTTTTGTTGATGGTTTCTTTTGCTGTGCAAAAGCTTTTTATTTTGATGTAGTCCCATTTATTTATTTTCTCTTTGTTTTCCATTGCCCTAGGAGCAGTATCAGTGAAGAAGTTCCTTCGGTATATGTCTGAGACTTTGCTGTCTGTGGATTCCTCTAGTATTTTTATGGTTTCCCGTCTTATGTTTAAGTCCTTTCTCCATTTTGAGTTTATTTTTGTGTATGGTGTAAGTTGGTGGTCTAGTTTCATTTTTTCGGCATGTTTCTGTCCAATTTTCCCAACACTCAGCTGCATTTCTTAAAGGCAAAACCCCTATGGGTGTATGTGATCAAAGTACAGTCAGAGAACTGAGGTTGGGCACACACGGGAGCTTCAGTAGCTCTTGGAGCATTTCTTAGGAGCAGCTAAGTGCCAACTCTGTACAGAACTCAGAGGGAAAGCTCTCCCAGTTCCTAGGAAGTCAAGGCTCACATCTTGGCGAAGCCTCCATTTCTGTGTCTCCAGTGCTGAACCTCCTGTGAGGGTCCCTCAAAAGGAGAAGACCTGGCCTTGTTCTCAACAAGTTGGCCCTCTGGCTGGGGAAGTTTCTATAGCAATGGGTACCTATGGCTCATGACTCTTATTAGCAAGAGGGTCCACCTAAGTTTGACAAAGGAACTGATTTAAAACAAAACAAAACAAAAACAACACCTCAAGTCAATGAAGATCATTAAAAGCACTTACAACCACTTACTCAGACCAGTAGCCAATTCCTTTGACCTGGTGACCAAAGATTTTAAAAAGTAACTCTGTGCAGGGAAGCTGTGCTGGATAGTTTCAAAATATCTCCCCATCCGAGTGTGCTGTGGATGAAGAGAGTTTGTATGTTTCCTTACTGTCTTCTACTTGTAAACAGTTCAGTCATGATAGGATGCCTAACTCTCTGGTCTGTTTAATTAAGACACAGGTGTGTGCCTGGCTCTTCCTCTAGCTCACACTCACCCCCTCCACAGCGCGTTCCCCAGTGTTCTCACGTGACGGAAGCCGTCGTCTGCTGGTCTCCCTGTCTCTGGTCCCTCCACCTCCAGCCCCTCCTGCTCACTAGGTGAGATTAATCCTTCTAAATTATGGCTTTCACCTTGTCGGGCCCCTCTTTATGGATTTATTTGATGACAATGCATAGAACTAAATCTGAATTCCTCACCCTAGAATGTTAGCCCCCCATTAAGTTGTTCCATCTGGTGGAGGTAAGCTCATATCCTACCCTTTGCCACAATGAGCACTGTGCTCCGATCTGGTCTCTGCTCTTCTTTCCTCTTCCCCTTTCTCATTTTCCCTTTCCCAGCTCTTGCTCTCCATCCTTATACCCATCTCCTTGCCTTTGTTTGTACAGTTTCCCATTCATTCATTAAGTTGGTATTGAGCTTCTGTCCTATACAGTTGACCCTTGAATAACATGCCAATGCTCCATGCAGTAAAAAATCCATGTGTAATTTTTGACTCTCTCCCAACTTAACTACTAATAGCTTACTGTTGACCAGAAAGAAGCCTTACTGATAACATAAACAGTCGATGAACACTTACTTAGTATAAGTATTATATACTGTATTCTTATAATAAAGTAAGCTAGAGAAAAGAAAATGTTATTAAGAAAATCATAAGGAAAGAAAATACATCGACAGTATTGTATGTGCTTATTGAAAAAAAATGTGCATATAAGTGGACCTGTGCAGTTCGAATCTGTGTTGCTCAAGGGCCAACTGCACGAGGCAGTGTTTTAAGCCAGAGGGATATAAACTCAGTTATTTGGAACATGCCCTCTCACCTTCCCGCTCAGCCCAAGGCAGTCCAAACCATGCACTGCCCACAAGGTCCAGTTCCACCCCACCTTCCTGACGGTTTCCCAGCTGACTCCCAGGACGATGGAAGGCAGCTGAGCACGGTGGTAAAAAGCAAAGGCTTGGGAATCAGATGAATCTGGGTTGAAATTTTTGCTCTGGATTGTTAATCAAGTTACTCAGCCTTACTAAGCCTCCTATTACCTCTTCTATAAAATGGGGATCATGGTACCTCATGGGTTTATTGTGAGGAATAAAGAGGGGTAATAGTCAATGGTGATGTTGCTGTTATTATCTTTTCCTACTCTGAAACCGTATAGCAGGTCCACGATGCCTGGTCACCTAAGAAGTTGAATATTGCTTGTAACGCTTTTGTGTGTTTCATGACACTCCTTCCTCACTCAGCATGACTTAGCTGTGTCGAGGATGGATGCACAGTAAGAGGATACGTGGTTGTCTTATTGTTTCTCTCCTATTGGATCCCCAGTGCCTCCGGGACGCAGGCCTCCAGCTGTCCTTTCTAAACCAACTCCTGTCAAGGTGAACCCTGCCTATGGACCGAAAACCACCACGATAGGAAGGGAGATAGGGCAGCCTGGCCAGGGGCTAATGAGAAGGGGCAGTGTCTACAGACTGGGCGATGCCTGGATTTCCAGCTCGTGCTAAGTGGCTATAGCAAAGTATGAGCCATGGCTTCTATTTGGTCTGTCAGAGATGAAATTAAAAGTAAATTTGAAGTTTCACAACATAGTTCTCTCTATTACGGGTGCTGCTGTGCATTAAAGTCGTCTGTGTGGGGCTCATTGGGGTGGGCAGAGATTCAATCACTGCTAATGGCTTAAGGAAATGGGGTGGTGAGAATTAGGGTCATCCATCCCAATTGGGGCAAGAGGAGAACCGGGAAATGTGTTTTTCAATCTTGACATCTTGCCAGCTGGAGCTAGAGGGAAATGTTTTTTTGAACTCATTGAGCAGCCTATTCACAAATCATAGAGATAGCTGCATTCAATGAGGGCAGACATAATTTTTACGTGGTCTAGTTAAGGGCCTGCACCACCCACTCAGAGCTGTGCACAGCACCCCCTTGGGACCCTGGGAACTACACCACACCACTAGGTGGAAGCCACTTTAGCAAATGCCATGAAGTCTGGGTGTATGCAGTGAGGCTATTTACATATCCCCAGTAACAGTTTGGAATATTATAAGAAAAATACAATATAGCAGATGTGCCCATCAAATCTTGCATATTTAGCTATCCATAGATAACTGAGATATTATTTACTAGGTATATTTAGGTGTGGTATCTGGTATTGAATGTCTATGGACATTAAGTAGCCTTAAAAAGAATGAACCATCTAAACAGGTTAAAAATCAACTTTATAGTTTCCAAAAAACATAATCTCTTCTGGTTCTGATGACAACCCTGGGACAAGGGCAGGGTAGATAATGATCACCACTTTACAGGTGAAGAAAGAGAGGCTAAATGACTTGCCCAAGGCCACAAAACCTCTACGCAGAACTAGGATAAGAATCCTAGTAGCCATAATTATTTTTATGATTATCATGATAATTATCATAGTAACTCCCTGACACACTTCTCTGATTTTCCTGCTCTTCTGTCCCATACCCAGAAATTTCTAGGATGCATGTACCCCTGAGCTGCTCCCATCCACCCTGGGCTGGGGAGTGGGGTGTCCCTGACTGGGTCCTTAACTTTCACAGGAGCAGAGGGGCCTGGCCTGGCCTGGCCTGGCCTGCCTGGCCCATTTTCTAGTTTTGCCTGGAGCTCAGTAGAGAGGGTTGGTTAGAACTGGAGCCCTTTTTTACATTTCATGTTTTTCTGGTTCCTGAAGATGAAACAGGGCGAGAAACCCCTGCAGCAGGACCGTTTCAGGCAGGGTGTTCCCTGCCAGTCGCCTGCTGTTGGAGGATCTACCTTTGGGCACTCCTATCTCCCCGCCGTGGTATGTGATCACTCTGACAAGGTTTAAAGACGAAGCACATTCAGTGTCCAGACCTGACTACTGGATTAGAATGCAAATACCGGAGGTTTCCGGAGGTTTTCATTTCATTTAAAACACCATTCTTGAAGTTGGAAGGCACATGTATGTATTAATATGATGCTGACTCTTTAAGAAGGGACTGTCCCCGGTCCCTGAGGAATTGGGCTCTGGCTGGATGGCTTGCATGTGGCTGACTCATACTGGTTTGTTGCTGGGGCACAGCTCAAGCTGAGGCTCTGGTGGATCATTAGCTGAAAGACAGATCATTTACTCTCATTGGGTCTTTGCTTGAATTTCTCTTGAGAAAATAAAAAAAAGAAACACATCCCAAATTCCAAGAAAGCGGACTTCACTAAGTTGGAAGCACGAAGGCTGAGTGAAGAGGGAGGGTGTTTGTTAAACGAGAAAGTGTAAAACCCTTGCTCCTTCGGAGTGGGAACCCACCGGTGCGGCTCCTCTGCATGAGTCCTTCGGCCCGGCCCGTGCTCACCAGTCAGAACCGCGCCAGGGGAAACCCAGACACAGTAGCAGCTCTGCCCAGAGAATGCAAACTAGTCACATGCTCCCTCTGCGTCCCTTCACACACCGCCTGGAGACAGGGGACCCCGAAGGCTGCCTGGGAGGGCAGGGCTTTGAAAGTCTCTTTAATAGTCTGTCAGGACATGCTTTCCCACGTAAACTCGGAGACATCTGGGGAGAGAGAGATTGGAAGGAAGATGGGTGGAGACAGGGAGGCCTTTCCTGCAGAAAAGAAGCCAAGAGCTCAACAGCAGCGGCCAGCGGGCCAGAGGGAGGCAGGCAGCCGGCCAAGAGCCTCTGAGCAAGAGCTGAGCAGCAGGCCGGCCCCTCTCCCCGCAGTCACGGGCCTAGAAGAGTTAGGTGGTGACCACAAGTTGCCTAAGCAACCAGGGGGTGTTGGAAACCCCTGTGGGTTGGCTAGAACTCTGGCTCCAAGGAAGGGCCTCCCCCTTCTTTCCAAGCTGCGGGATTAGCAGCTGGGGGTGTGACGGGACTGTGGAGGGTTGCAGCTTCAGGAGCCCCCACCCCTCCCCCCAGTGGAGTCCTTGGCAGCCGCTGTGAGTCTCTCCACCACGATCTGCGTGTGCAGTCATCCTTGTTACTGTTGCCTAACCCTTCAGCAGAGATGTGACTGAACGTTTAAGTTGTCCTTTGCTGGCTGAGAATCGTCTGCATCTCCCCAGAGTCTGCATCACAGTTCCCAAGTCTCTAGTGTCCTCCACTACCGAGTCCTTCCCTTCTCCCATCCCAGCAAGAAAGAAACTGGGCATCATGATGCTTAAAGTATCTCACCCACCAAGTCCTAGGAGGACTAGGCCCTCGGGAGTGGAGGTGGTCTCCTGTCCACAAGCTGTGTGCCATCACCCCCGGGGGGCGGGGGGAGGGGGAAGGGGTGTGACCAGCAAGGCCAGCCTCCTGCATGCCTCGGCACTGCCTCTCTTTTCAACCGCCTTCCCTTCCAAAACTAAACTGTATTCCCTAGGCCACTGGCTCCCAGAAATCTTTGGTGTGAGAACAGGCAGAGGAATCTCCGGGGGAGCACTTGGAAGGAAGGTTGTAAGCTCAGGGTTGGGTAACATCCACAGGCAGAATCTAAAGCAGGGGTTCTGAACCCTGCAGCACAACAGAATCATCTGAGAGCTGTAAAAGAACTGTGATGCCCAGGCCCTGAGAGTCAGTTCCATGGGCCTGGACAAAAGTCCTCTTGTTTTGTGACAAAGGTATTTTGGGGAACCGTTCCCAGGAGATTCTGAGAGGCAAGCAGGGTTGAGAAGGACTGATGCAGAGGTGGGCTGCCTGGGCTACACCATGGGTCCCCACCTCATTTCCATTCGTCCGCAGGAAGCCGCTCAGCTTGTGCCTGTCAGCCAGCGGCGCTGGAGACCTCTTTCCTCCTCTCCTTCTCCGCCAGCTTCACCCTCCAACCCGTTCTGAACTGGAGGGAGGTGGTCTTGGGTAAAAGGATCCCAGTTCTGGGGCACCATTGTAGTCAGCAGAGGAGAAATGCAACTTCACTGGAAGAGGGGGGGCAGTTGGTTGATTTTTTTTCTTTACATCTAAAATAGAACCCAGCACAGGGGTGGGGCCAAGACAAAAGGAGGGAAGAAACAGAAGTGAAACAGCAGATCGAAGCATGAACGAAAATGAGAGAATCCAGGAAGATTAACCCCTCCTGCACACCTGTTCTGAGAGAATCTCAGAAGGTGGGGCTTTTGACTCAAACAACTCAGATTGCAAGTGGCCTCCCTCCGAAATCTATCCCCAACCTGTGAATAGCTGTAGGTCAGGCAGCTGCTTTGGGACAGTTATTTCAGTGTCCCAGAGGAAAGATATTTTGGGGCTTAGTCCCAGCCAGAAATGAGAAGCTAAGGGAAAAGCAGAAACATCACAGAATTTCCAAAAGTATTTTGAAAGCAATGCAAAACTTTGCGGAGGCTTAAAGAAAAATTAAAGTACGCTTTTACTTTAAGGATGCCTAGTGGACTGGCTTTGTATTTGGTTGGTAGATTAATTACATGATCCTGTGTCGTCATCTGTGGAAGGGCCTGTAAAGACAGACATGTCGGAGTGCATTGTGGGTATGTGCATGCCTGTGTATGCTTATTTATAAATTTTTACTTAGTGTTAGGATTAGTACATATGGAATAGGTAAGTATCCTTTCGGTTTTATTTTATTTATTTATTTATTTATTTATTTAAATATATTTTATTGATTTTTTTACAGAGAAGAAGGGAGAGGAATAGAGAGTTAGAAACATTGATGAGAGGAACATCGATCAGCTGCCTCCTGCACACCTCCTACCGGGGATGTGCCCGAAACCAAGGTTACATGCCCTTGACCGGAATCGAACCTGGGACCTTTCAGTCCACAGGCCGACGCTCTGTCCACTGAGCCAAACCGGTTACGGCTATCCTTTCGGTTTTAGAGTAATACAGAACTTTTCTTATTTGGAAAATAAGGCAGATGACAACAGGTCTAAGTCTGATGGGAAAGTGAAGCAGAGAAGACTTCAGTGAGTGACTTAGACATCTCAAGAAAGGGTCATCTCAAATATGTCCCTGCTCATCGCTGGTCATCAGGACAGTACTGGCCCGTTCCCATAACTCGGGGACCGTTTGTGGGCCTGCTGGGAAAAATGCATTTCTAATCAACTAATAAAGTCCGCTGTTCTCCTCCAGTTCTTCCTCCACCAGCTCCTGCTCCCACTGCATTGTCGAGGAAAAGTCTCTTCTTACTAAGGTGTCCCAGTCTTAGTGGTTAAAGGACTTTGCTCCTCCCCAGGGGCCCAGCAATAGACTATTTTATGGGTTCTTAACGAATTACTTCAAGCTATTAGTTGTTGTTCTGTGACATTTTATTTGTTACAAATGTGCTCATTGTCTCTACAGGCACCCAGGGGCTGTGCTGAGCACGGTGTAATTTTAAAAATAAAATAATTATGCCCTGGAGGTCAGCAGATGTGGACTTCAGAATTACTACATTGTAAGAGCGTCCCTCAGTTCTGTGCGTACTCATAAGTGTCTGCCCATCAGTCAGCTTGTGGGGCCGGCCAAATCTGTAGAGTCAGCTTGGGATCAAAGATACAAAAGTGGCAAAGCTTTGCTTATCTCAGCAAAGAAGGTCTTCATGCATCTTGGGACCAAGTCACAGGCATTTCCATCTTGTGGAAAATGAAAGCAGAGGCTCAGAAGGAACAGGTTTTCCCAGCAGTCCACAGTGTGGGCCCACGTGAAGGGCGAGCGGCTAATGCTGATTCTTGGGCCCAGCACTCAGCAGTGGCGGAAACAATGTTCGTCTGCTCCATAAAGTGCGTATTCAAAACCTCACCCCCGTGGCTCTTTCTTTTTAAGCTTTTCCTTGATAAAGGAGAGAAATTTGTTTTTTTGTTTAAAAAAGAAAAAGTATGTTTATACATATGATTATACCTGTAGGAATTTGTTTTCTTTCTTTGAATTTTAGAAGATGGATGTTGCAACATATAAAACCCCCAAAGCAGAGTTTCAGGTTCATATTGTTACTAAATTTAAGATTGAGTTTAATTAAGGAAGTCTTCAAGTTGAATGTTTATTAATAAAGATAATTCAAATGTTACAGTGCTTTATAGTTTATAAAGAGTGCTCACATTTAATTTTCACAACGTAGAGAGGAAGATGAGGCAGATTTTACCTCCATTTTATGAGTGGAGGGGCCAAGGCTCAAAAAGGTAAGGCTCTCCCTCCAAGTCATGAAACTGGTCCGTGGAGAATCTAAGTCTTCTGACCCCAAACCCATGCTCTTACTTAACTGCTAATTGATGAGGTGGTAAGGATTGTTGAAAACTAAAGAATCATATGGTTTCTTATTAAAGTTTTACATTTTGTGGGAGTTCTTTTTTTTTTGTTTTTTTAATCCTCACCCAGGGATATTTTTCTTCCATTGCTTTTTTTTTTTTAGAGAGAGAAAGTGGAAGGGAGAGAGAGAGAGAAACATTAATGTGAGAGAAACATATTGTTTTGTTTCTTTGAATTTTAAAAGATTGATGTTGTAATATGTAAAACCCCCAAATGCGCAGGCTGATGCTCCAACCACTGAGCAACACTGGCCAGGGCTGTGGGAGTTCTTTAAGATGGTAAGCACGCTTGAGTTTTCTGTGATTTCACTCTCTCTGTCCTAGATTCATCAGCCTTGTTGGCTCGGAAACTTGTGTTTCTAATCCCAATATTGAATAAGATCTAGAAAAATTCTGTTTTCCTCTTAGCGTAGTCCAGCCCAGCTGTGACAACATTGGACCCTTTCAAAATTGGCTCATCCTGGTAAACAGAAAGCAATTATTAAAAAAAAACAACTATATAAATGGGCTTTTAAATTCTAACTTTAGCCTGGCCTATGGCCACAGTAGCTTTCGGGACAGCCAGCTCCAGTTCCTATGCCCTGTCCTGTTTGGGTGACAGAGAGGATGTGACAGAACGTGCTCATACACGTCGCCTAGAGTGGATTTCAGGTCTAACAAGATACTCAGTTCTCCCCGGTATTATTTTCAAGTGTGAGCTCCCTGACCATGTGTCCTGCGGCACCTCTGTTCTGTAGCCACTTCTAGCTCTTTTGGCCTGTTAGACCCCACAGGGTGTGTCACTTACGCTGTGATGGAAGAGCACTAGCCTGGGAGGAAGTGGCCGGGATAAGCCCAGGCCCCGCTGTGTGACGCTGGCAAAGCGCTTTGCTTTTCTGAGTCTCAGTCTGGGAGGTGAGTGGATTAAACCAGATGATCTCCTATTTTCCCCAACCTCTGTCCTAGAAGTCTCTCTCTATAGTCACAGACTCCCAAGGGCCAGAACCTAAGAAGATACAGGCTGAGGTGGTGGGGAAAATGCCCTGGTTAACCCGTACATGTGCACATATGGGAGAAGTTCAGATTGGACACAGGACCTGGAAATGCAGAGACCCAGCTTCTCCAAAGACTTGGGGAGCTGAAAACAAACTCATCTGGGGCCCAGGGATGGAAGTCACTGAGGCAAGCAAGATAATGACCTCCAGGAGTTCAGACCAAGAGAAGGTGCAAAACTACCACAAGGACTGACAGATGATGCCCAGATGGGGCTCTTTTTTGCTAGGATGTAAACTGCTCCAGGGTAGGGATTTTTATTCTCTTTGGGAATGGGTCCCTCATATCGGCACTCAATACATGCTGTTGAATGACCAGTGAGTACTTTAAACATGTGATAAGCTAAATGAGCACTGTGAGGTTATCTGATTTATCTAACTGCATTCACCCTCAAATTACCCTGTGTCTTAGGGCCAGTCACAGGGTAGTAGGGGCTCATTTAGAATCACTAGCTAAACTATTAGCCATGTAGCCAGTCACTCATTGGCTTGGCCTTTCCTCCTACTATGCACGTTCCCTAGTTTGACCCTTGCCCATGGATGTTTGGTCTGACATTTGTGACCCTGCACGTCATCTGTTAATAAACATCCATCCCCAGGATAACCATAATGTAACCATTCAGTCATTAAGCTGAAATGGTCAGCAAGGTAATGCAATCCTCTAGACTCTAGAGACTCTGATTGCGGAGAACTAAGGGTGTGTTAATGTGTAAGTGTTTATGCAAGTAAATATTAAACTGAGAGGAAACGAAGAAAACGGGGAGAAAGCTGCCAGGTCTCCGGGCAGGGATAACCAGGGATATGCTCAGATCTGTTTAAAAACACTCTGCTTTGCCTGTGAGAAGCAGACGAAGTAAAATGATTCCATGAACATCATTTTACATATAATAGTGCAGTCAGGGTTTTTTGGGCATGAGAAAAGCTTCACACAAACAGGAAACAAACCCGATAGGGCACTGGGGCTAGAAAAAACCCTCGCAGCTCTTGCAAAACCTGCCCGGAGCCAGCACCAGCGTTCTGCACGGGCGCCCAGCCCCACCCTCTCGGCGGCCCGGCTGTTTCTTGTTTGCACTCTCCTCCAGGCAGGTTCAGGCTGCTCTCTCTGCTTTATCTCCTCTTCAGAATTCAGTTCCAGAATCTGTTGATTTTGCTCTTCTACTTAACTCCTACTAATACTAGTAGTTGTTTTTTTTAATAGTTTTCTTTTGCTTTTTCTTTTCTACCAACCTCTGTGTGTTCAGGTCTGTGTCTTCTTAGGACAGAGTTCCTCCTGGGTGTGCTGGTCCGGGCACTGAACACATTGGTTAGCGCCGTCTGTTCCTCCCAAGAGGCATGTAGGTTTACAGGGTTTGGATTCTGTGTGATCTTTGCCCTCTAAGTGGTTTACGACCAAGTAAACAGATAAGACAGGTAAATATCGGATGATGTATAAAGAAGTAAATCAACAACACAAATTATAAGGAATACATTTAAAACACACAGTTTGCAAAGAAATAGGGCAAGTTGCTGTTAGAAGGCCTGGCAGATAGGATGGATTTATGATTTGTTCATTCCTTCATCCAGTGATAACTAAGTAAATATGCTCTGCTGGACACGGTAAGAAAGAACGTAAGCAGGACATGATTCCTACTCTCCAAGCTCATAGTTTGCAGAAGAGACATGATGTGTGTACACATATCTAAAATACAAGGTATAAGGTGTTGTGTTACGAGAGACACACAAGGCTTAGGCAAGGGAACAACCATTTTTGGCTGAGGAGGAGGTGGGAGCATTTGAGGTGGGCTTGAAGCACAGGTGGGATTTCATATTTTCACATAACCATTGTTTCAGCAGGCCACTGGTGGCATGAGGTAAATATGTCACATTAACGGAAAAAGCAGTAGTATTTTTCTGGCTTTGCCCCATGTCTACCATAGTGGCTTTCTCAGAATCTTACAAAATCTGCTTACCCCAATATTATTTTTGGCAGTTGCCAGTTCTTAACTTTTGAGGATCACATCCTCTTTTCAGGATCCGAGAAACTTATAGGACCTATTTCCAGAAAAATAAACATACACACAAAGTAAGTTGCATGCAGTTTTCAGGAGTAGTCTATTCTTAGACTCCCAGGACTCACGGTACCTAGTCGTTGTTTTTTAAATATATTTTTTATTGATTTCAGAGAGGAAGGGAGAGGGAAAGAGAGATAGAAACATCAATGATGCGAGAGAATCACCGATCGGCTGCCTCCCACCCGCCCCCCACTAGGGATTGAGCCCACAACCTGGGCATGTGGGCTCAGAATCTAACCTGGGACCCTTCAGTTCACAGGCCGACGCTCTGTCCACTGAGCCAAACCAGCTAGGGCAAATGGTACTTAGTTTAAGAATTCCTGATGCAGACAGCCCCTGAAATGCAGAAGCCATTGGTGTTCAGAACTACATAGCAGGGCCACACTGCCAGAGCCTTGGGGACTCTCACGTACAGAAGCCACCCTCTGTGCTCTGTCTGGAGTCCCCTGTGTTGCCAGAGCAGGCCGATCTGCATAACTCTGAGGGCCAGTTTTGGTGCCAAAGTAGTGCTCCTTGGTAGTGTGCACCACACACACACACACACACACACACACACACACACACACACACACAGATGGGGGATAGATTTGTACATAGTGTACATATTTTTTAAGTTTCCCTGGAGATTCTGGTATCTGTGATGCGTCCCCTGACACTCACTGCCTTAGGATGTTATTTCCTATGTGCCTCCCGAATCCCTCGTGCTGAGAGACTCCTGGCAAGCCCATCAGACATGCCCAGACGAATCTGAATCCTGGCTCTGAGCCCAGCTTAGGCTCAGGCTGGGACATCTCTCCACCCCCGTTCCATGCTGAATTAATATTGAAGCTGGATGGCAAAATAAGGTCACCAATAAGGAGACTCTATAAAGCAGGCAGTTTACAAGTGTTCAAGAAAATATTTCTATACACAGCTTTATTGAGTAAGTGCCTTTATTGAGTTGGCGCCTTTTAGAATCAGGGATGTGACCTGGGGATTGTTGCCTGAAAGTTGAGTTGTTCGTTTTTTTGTGTGTGTTTTTTTGTTTGTTTGTTTGTTTTTTAGAGTGAGTGGAAGGAGGGGTGGAGAGAGAGAGAAAGATTGATGTGAGAGAGACACATTGACTTGCTGCCTCCTGCATACGCCCTGACTGGGGCCGAGGATTGAACCTGCAACCTAGGTACGTGCCCTTGACCGGAAATCGAACCTGTGACCCTTTGTTCTTCAGTCCAACACTGTAACCACTGAGCAAAACCGGCGAGGGCAAAGTTGAGTTATTCTGATCTGCAGCTTCAGAATTGGACCAACTTCTGGGAGTAGTGGTTGGGATGGATCACATCCCTTTTCTGATTTTTTATACCATTTAACAGCAGTGTGGTTTCTCCCTCAGGACCAGACTGGTTTACCCACAGGGCAGAGTAAGTACTTGCTTAAGGCACCAATAGCACGCCCTCCCAGTCCCCACGCCCACCTTATCAAGGCCATATGGGCTCTTGTCTCCCTCCAGCCCCCCTCCTCAACAGAAAAGGGCAAATCAGGCAGAACTGCAGCTACCCTTCTATTTCTAGAAGGCAACCTGCATCTCTGAAGACTTGAGGACAAACACCTCGTTCACAGACCCCAGTACTTGCCAATAATTATTCTATTTCTAACAGCTACTCACAAATACCCACTGCACCTGGGGATTGGGTCGGGCACTTCAGAAAGGAACCATTTGTGATGAGGTTGTGGCAGGGAGTATTCTGGGGGATGTGTGTGGAGGAGCCTGTGGGAGGTCCCTGGATTCAAGACACAAAGCGCCTGTTTCCTATCTGTGAACCAGGCCTTCTGCTTGCCTTAAGGTTTACTCTTTCTTTTCTGGTTTGTTTTTGGCTTAAATTGAATGTAAAACTTTTGCTATCATTAAAAAAAAAGAGGAAGAAGAAGGCTTTTAAATCTTTGTGGTTTTAGCCATTTTCAGTCCTGACACTTGTACTGAAATTGTCACGATGTTAGACGTCCTAACAGGGAGGCGAGGAGAAGGGGAAACGGGAAGAGAACTCGCGGCCTCCCTGGGTCTGACTTCAGAGCCCAGGCTCTCTTCTCTGTTCCGGGGGAGCCGGGAGCCCCAGGGAAGGCCTTGGAGGCAGGGGCGCGCTCACAGTGGGCTGGGGATCCCTACTGGTTTTGTGGGTTGTTGTTGTGTGTTTTTTCCTTCAATCCAGAGAAAAAATATAATTGCCCAAATAAAAATCCTGGGGACACAGGACCTTACATTTCCCCATAGAAGAAATACAAATGCTCATTTTACATATGAAGAGGCACCCAACTTTAGTGTTGGTTAGGGGAAAGCAAATTACAATGCCAACGTATTTTTCTCTCGTATTTGAAAACAGCTGATTCTGAGATTTGGGAGCTGAATTGTCTTAAAAGATGCGCTGGGAAATTATCATGGATCTGTATAAATATTTAGCTACAGTACATTAAATAATACATCTATAGTATGAAATATTAGGCAGGTATTAAAAATGATGTCATGATATATCACATTTTAAAAGTTAGTTAAAATTAGCATATAACAGTATAATCCAATTTTTATAAAAGAAAATGTGATGAATAGAAAAAAGACTAAAAGAATATAAGACAGTTATAACCAATGGTTTTTCTAGAGTGGAGGAATTACAGCTAATTTAATTGTCTTATTATTATCATCTCTATTTTCTAAATTTTCTACAAAGAATATTTTCTTTTCAAAACTAGAAAAATAAACCTCATAATTTTATTTTTTTAGCCAAACGGTGGAATATTTTCACCCTTAGAGGATGGTACCAGTGGAGAAGCTTTATGGCTTCAGAGATAACTTGGGCAATGAGCTCTATCATTTCCAATGTTTAAATAAGATTTTTTTTACTATTTGTAATACCTTAAACAATAAGTTTTTTTAAAAAAAGAAGTTTTTGGATAGGAAGCAATTTGATTTTGCCCTTTGTGGACTCTAATGCGAAAAATTTACTGTGACTCTTGGACAGGTGATTTAACCTCCTTTTAAAATTAAAATGATATTCTGAGGAATTTAAAGTCCACAATGGCTTTAAATTAATGTAAACATGAAAATAAGTACGGACATTTACAAGGTATAAAAATAACTTAGGGCCCCAAAGCCCATTACACCAGTCTAAACATGAGAAAAGCATCAAACACAAATTGAGGGACATTCTACAAAATCCTATATAATAAAGAGCTAATATACTAATTAGACCGAACAGCAGAATGACTGTCCGGACGACCTTCCAGATGACCTTCCGGACGACCGTTTGGACGAAGCCAGGGCTGCAAGGGCCAAACCCCTTGCACGTTTTTCGTGCATCAGGCCTCTAGTACTTTATAATGACTCCTTATAAGAGTCATGGTCATTAGAAGCAAGAAAAGACTGAGAAACTATCACAAGCCAGAGGACACTGAAACCCATCGACTCCCAATGGGGTATCCTGACTTAGATCCTGGAACAGAAGGACATTAGTGAAAAAAAGTGGTGAAATCCAAATAAAGTCTGGCGTTTAGTTGACAGTAACATGCCAACGTTGGTTGGGTTCTTAGTTTTGATTAATGTACCATGGTAATGTAGGATGTTAACATTGTAGGATGACTAATCATCCTAGTTTGCCTGGGAGAGGGGTTTCTTGGCATGTGGAACTTTGGTGCTAAAACCAGGACAGTCCCTGGAAAATTGGGATGATTATTTAACCCACATTAGGAAGAACTGGGTTAGAGGTATACTAACTAGTATGGGAGCTCTGTTATCTTTATAACCTTTTTTTGTAAGTCTAAAAGTATTTAAAAATAAGAAGTTTGTTAAAAAATAACAAAATAAATTAAAAAACACACACAATAAATTAGGGACAGCTGACTAATAGTGGGTAATAGACTAAAGAAGTTAAATATCCATCTAGTCAATGAATGTATTGAAGTCCTACTATGTGGTCAGTTTTCCGCTGGTTCCTGCTTTCAAGTGGACAAAGCAAATACATCCAAATATGCACTGCCCTTCTTTCTATTATCTTGCTGTTATGTTTTCAGAGATCTGTGTTTGTGGGGAACCCTGTGGGCTTATTAATTTGTCCTTTCTATGCATTCACTTTTAACATACATTAAATATGTCTTATAAAGTTTGTACTTCTCTCCATTCCACTGCTTTATCCGTGGATTTTACCTACCTTCAAAAGATTCTTTTCTAAGCCCTACTTGTATGCTCTGATCTCCTCAAAAGTTTCTATGATTAAACTCTGTTCAACTCTACTATGTACAGTCCATATGCTATTCTCAGTTTTTCACTCTCAGTATTGTACAAGATTTTTAAAATGAAGATTCTCTCTTTACTTTTTTCTCCCATTTAAAAAGTAAGCTATTAGCCCAGCTGGTGTGGCTCAGTGGTTGAGCGACAACCTATGAAGCAAGAGGTCATGGTTCAATTCCTGGTCAGGGCACATGCCTAGGTTAAGGGCTCAATCACCAATGTGGGGCATAAAGGAGGCAGCCAATCAATGATTCTCTCTCATCATTGATTTTTTTTTCTCTTTCTCCCTCTCCCTTTCTCTCTGAAATCAATTTAAAAATATATATATAAAATATTTATTTAAAAAAGTAAGCTATAATTTACATATGGTAAAACTTGCCTTTTAATGTATCATTCTATGAATTTTTTATTACTCTACTAGATTTTGACTTGTAATTCAAATATTTTCATTTTCATTCTTAGTAGATTTTGAATTAATAATGACAAAGTTGATTTTATCTTTGACTATGTCTATATCAGTTATAATAAATAAAATCCATATTAAATTATTGCCCATTCCCTAAATATCTCTTTTCACCTGAGTACAAAATGTAGACTTATTAAGATTAACTTCAATGGATGACAGGATATTGTAAATTTTGTAGAAAATCAATTATTGGAAGTGCCAGAAAGTTATGATTTAAAGAGCTGCCATGGGCTCACATCTTATCTGCCTCAGTGTTGTGAAATAGCTTCGGGCCTAATGACAAATATTAGCTGAGGGAAGCCATGAACCAATTACTTGGGATAAAGCACCATGAAAGGAATACCATGTAAACAACTAATCTAGAAGTTAGAGAAGTATGGTATAGGGATGAACCACTTAAGTAGATTAAACATTGACTTTGATATCAAAGTGTGGCATAGTTTGGAATGGAGTGGATTACAAAGCTCCAGGGATCAATATTAGGACCAATTTTATATGTCAGTGACTTAGAAGAAGGAACATTCAGTAAGCTACTATACAAAACCAGACGGAGGGACAGTCAATACAAAGAAGGAATGAAATGACTAGAGTAGACTAGGAGCATAAGCAGATAAGTGGTTTATTCAATTCAGTGTGGAGGAAATATGAAGTAGAAAGATTATCTTACCGTAATGTGAAATCAGAATGTTCAAAATAGAGTAAAAACTCAAGAGATGAGTAAATGAGCATACTAGAAATAAATTAAAATAATTCAAATGCTGTAAGAAAGGAATATTGACCATAGCATTTAAATATTAACTTAAGTAATAATTTTAAATTTAAAAATTAAGTCTATTTTTTTTAATATACTAGACTAAGAAAATAATTCACTGGAATACATATAATTAGAGAAAAAATAATAACACACTGTCAAGGATGATAGAACCCTTAAATTATGGGTAGTTATCAATATCAGGAATATTTTAAATTAGGTGATAGGATCACCCAATTTATATCTTATTAAGCTTTATAACTTACATATATATTACACATACTTTATATATCAAATGGCTTATAATAAAAACATTTAAATATTTCCTTATAAGGTTTTGATAATTTGTCCAGTTGATGAATACTAGATTTCTGGCCCTTTTATAATTAACAGGTCATACTATCAGCAGTTTCTCCATTAAAATAAGAAGTCTGAAACTTCAATCCTAACAGAATCCAAATTCGTGGCTTAATGAAATCAATGAGTTAATTCAATAGATATTTGTTGATTATATTCTATTTGCTCATATAGAACTCTTGTTAAACAATATGTCTCCCTTGATAGCGCATAGAAATCTAACGTTCTCCTTTAACACTTGAAAGTCAACTAAGTTAATGTGATAGCTTTAAAAAAATGTTCAAGTAGGACAAATGAAGAGCTGTTTTGTTTGCAAACCATACTGTTCTCCTTCCTTGAGAATGGCTGTCTATGAACGCCAGAAGGGTGAGGGGTGCTTGTGCACAAAATGCTAATGATTAAAACAGTGGTGACAATGCTGTCATGAATTATAAGGGTAACGGAAAGCTAAAGGCAAGGTAGTTATTAATTGCTGGAAGCAATGGCTTTATGGAAAGAGGTTAAGACTTGAATTGAAGCTTGAAGGCTTGTTAGAATTTGCATGAGCCCTGGGGCGGGAGGCGGGGGGGGGGGGGGGTAGGGAAGGACAATGCTGGCGGCAGGGTGAGTTAACTGCTCAGAGGTAAGAATGATTAAATACAGGGCAGCGAGGAGTTGCGAGAGAGGGACCCTTGCGTACAGTAAATCATGGGCATCACTAACGTTTTTTGAGCAGTAGGGGAAGATTCATTTGGTGGCAGGTGCAGAATGGAAAGGAGCAGGAAAGTCTGGAGTACCCTAGCGATGCAGAAGTCCAGCCAGGGCTAGCATGCTTTGATCTCTTTCGGGAGCTGACTGATCCTCAGTGGTTTCTGAATTCCGAGAGCACCTTTTAACGCATCTAGAGTACTTTAGACTTTATTTATCTTCCATAATATCTGACTTTGTTTATGTTTCTAGTTTGTTTCTTAATTGGTTTATCTGCTTCTAGTGGGTAGGGGCCATGCAATATCTCGCCGAGTGGGGTTCAATACATTTTGTGGTTTCAATGAACCGGTAGCTGAGAGGGATTCTGCAGGAAAACTTGTTAGCACCTGGTAAATGGCTGCCAGTGGGAGAAGAAGGAGAGAAATGTGTGAAAGGTAACTTCACCTCTGGGCCCCTGAGAAAACAATGAGGACATTGTTGTCAGAGACAAGAATGTCCTAAGGGAGAGGGGAGCTGGTCTGCAGAAAAAGTTATGTGTTTAACTTTGAACATTCTTAGTTTGAAGTAAAAGTGAGACATTCAAAAGGAATTTACAGTGCTTGAGGATATGGAACTGGAACTCTGGTGACAACTAAAGATAAGATTTGGGACTGATTTGAGAGGCAAGGCTGGAGTTTCGGGGATGGTTGAGTTTCCAGGGGATGAATTTGTAAAGAAAAGCTCAGGGGCCCTGGCCGGTTTGGCTCAGTGGATAGAGCGTCAGCCTGCGGACCGAAGGGTCCCAGGTTTGATTTCTGGGTTGAGGGCTTGGTCCAACCTGCAGGAGGCAGCCAATCAATGATTCCCTCTCATCATTGATGTTTCTATCTCTCTCTTCCTCTCCCTTCCTCTCTGAAATCAATAAAAATATTTTTTTAAAAAAGAAAAGTTTAGGGAATCAAAAACTGAATCTGGAGTAATGTTCATATTTAGGGGCTGGAAGGAGCAAAAGAAACCTTAAAGCTGCAGTGTCCATTTAGGTGGCCACTGGCTACTTGTGGCCATTTATATTTAAACTAGAGGCTCCATGCACGAAATTCATGCATGCGGGGGGGGGGGGGGGAGGGAGAGTCCCTCAGCCCGGCCTGCATTCTCTCGCAATCCAGGACCCCTCAGGGGATGTCCGACTGCTGGTTTAGGCCGATCCCCGTGCAGTCGGACATCCCTCTCGCAATCCAGGACCACTGGCTCCTAACTACTCACCTGCCTGCCTGCCTGATCACCCCTAACCACTCTGCCTGCCGGCCTGATTGCCCCTAACTGCCTCTGCCTCGGCTCCCACCGCTGCAGCTTTGTCCAGAAGAACGTCCAGAATGACATCTGGAAGGTCGTTCCGCTGTCCAATCTAATTAGCATATTACGCTTTTATTATTATAGATTATTTAAAATTAAATAATTGAAAATTCAGTTCCTTGATCACACTAGCCACATTCCAAGTGCTCAAGAGTCACAGCGGGTTAGTGGCTACTGTAATAACAGTGCAAATAAAGCGTTTCCATCATCACAGATCGTTTCATTGGACAGCTTTGCAAAGATACAGAGAAATACTCATTTTAGAAAAAAACAGAGAGCAGATGACCTTTCAAGGGAAGATAGAGTTTTAAAGAGGAAATGTATACAGTGTCAAATGCTGAGAAAAGCTGAAAAGAATAAAAATGAGGGTGGGGGGATCCATGGATTTGGCAATAAGGAAATCATTGGAGACTATTAGGATAGCAATTTTGAGTAGCTTGGTAAGACAGAAATTGAGTGTAGCATTAAATTAGGAAGGCAGTAGGCAGCAAGTTATTGAGACCTTAGACAAAGAAAGGAAAGAAAGAAGACTATAAAGAAAAATTTGGAGGGTTTTTGAAGATGGAGAGACTTGCTCCTATTTGAAGAGAAATGGACAGAGGCCTGTGAAGACGGTAAGGGCTCTGCCTAGGAAAAACTCCCTGTTTCTCTCTGTACTTGCACACTCGAATAATCAAAACACTTATCTTCTGGTCAACAACTGTGTGTGTTTATTACATTAAACAATTCTCTGACACCGGCTGGGTCAATTCAATTCAGTTCTGATACTGTCTACCTGGAATTAGTGTCAGCTCTCACAGGTTAAGGGCTCAGTCCTAGAAGCCTGTCTCCACTTCAGACACCAATCACAAGTCCTAGGCTGTCACCAGTACTTTTGACCGACCAGCTATAAATTGGGGTTCCCACATGCCCTTCTTGGGTTGGATAATTTGCAAGAATGGCTCGCAGAATTCAGGGAAATACGATTACCAATATACCATAAAGGATATAGATCAGGGATGGGGAACGTCAGGCCTGCAGACCGTGTAAGGCCTGGGAAATCATTTGGTCTGGCTTGGCCAAGTCATTAGGGGTGAGTAAATTAAATGTTTGACCAAATATAGCAGGCTAA
Organism: Cnephaeus nilssonii; assembly: GCF_951640355.1. Lineage (NCBI taxonomy): Eukaryota > Metazoa > Chordata > Mammalia > Chiroptera > Vespertilionidae > Cnephaeus > Cnephaeus nilssonii. The sequence continues at coordinate 44,079,481 of NC_137081.1, forward strand.
TTTTAAAATTGATAATTTTTATGGCCCTTGAATTATGTTATAAACAACCAAACGGCAGAAAAAAGGTTCCCCATCCCTGATATAGATGAACAGCCCGATGAAGAGGTACATGGGGTGGGGTATGGGGAAGGAGTGCAGAGCACCCGCTCCAGCATGCCACCTTCCTGGCACTTTCATGTGTTCAGTAACCTGGAAGCTTTCCAAACTTTGGGGAATGTTATGGAGACTCTACCATGTAAGCATGACTGATTAACTCTCTCTGGAGGATGGGGGTAGGGGGGAGGACGGAGACCGAAAGTTCCAAGCTCCTAATCATGGCTTGGTCTTTCTAGTGACCAGCCCCCATCCAGGGGCCCACCCAAAGTTGCCTCATTAGGAAAAAAGATGCTCCTATCATCCAGGAAATTCCAAGGGATTTAGGAGCTCTGTGTCAAGATTCTGGGTCAAAGACCAAGCATTTGAACAAAAACTCACTTGGTGCTTCTATCACTTAGGCAGCTTTGTGCTAGGATCCAGGGGTCTAGTCCTGATACATCAAGGTTTCTGGTTTGATTCCAGGTTAGGGCACATACAGGAATCAATCAATGAATGCATAAGTAAGTGGAACAAAACATCAGTGTTTCTCCTCTCTCTCACTCCCCCTTTTCTCTCTCTAAAATCAATCAATAAATATAATTAAAAAAAAATAAATGCAATTATATACACATAATACATATATGTATAATAATATCTAGTGTTATGGTGTAATCCACAATGATTCATAAATTATGTTATATTCATTAAATAACATTTAAAATAAGTGAAAAGAGAGATGATTCATCATGGATACATCTCAAAAGTAATGAGTGAAAAAAGCTATTATAGCAGGATAAACAGAATAATATCATTTATATAAAGTTTTAAAACATACAAACTTATATTCTATACTCTATGTGGATATGTACATGTGAAATAAAACTATAAAATATTGCATGGGAATGATAAATGCTAAATTTTAAATGGCAATTGCCCTTGGTATGGAGAGGAGACTGAGATTTGAATGGGTATCCAATTTGTATTTGCAATGTTTCCTTAAACTAGGTCAAGTATATTATTATTATGATATTGTTCTCTATTACTACTCTGTTTGCCTGAAATAGTGCATAATCATTATTTTATTTTATTTAAAAATATATATTTTATTGATTTTTTACAGAGAGGAAGGGAGAGGGATAGAGAGTTAGAAACATCAATGAGAGAGAAACATCAATCAGCTGCCTCCTGCACACCTCCTACTGGGGATGTGCCCACAACCAAGGTACATGCCCTTGACCGGAATCGAACGTGGGACCCTTCAGTCTGCAGGCCGACGCTCTATCCACTGAGCCAAACCTGTTAGGGCCATAATTATTATTTTAAACAAACAAAAAGAATAAATTAATAAGTGAGTCCATGGCAGATGTAGTAAAATAAATATGCTCAGGCAACTGATTGACTGAAGGAGTGGAGGGGAGCAAGAGAATGATGCTCTAACCAACTGAGCTACCTGGCCAGGGACATTTATTTTTTACTCCACTTCTTGGGTTGAAATGGAGTGATGAGATAGTGCAGCATTTCAGCCATTTTAGAGGTAAATGGAAAAATTCTGTTCCTTCAAGGCAGGTAAAAATAGTTTTCAATTCAACTTTCCCCCTGCCACCGTATTCTTTATCCACTGCCCCCCCCCCCCCCAACTTCCTCTTACATTCTGTAAGCCTTGGTTCTTTTGGGACTAGTTAATGAATATGTCTAATTTGTAGGATTAAAGGATAGAAAAAAATTTATTATAAGAGAGATTGAATCATGAAGTATGAATACACTTTATAGTGAAGGTTGCTTCTCATTTAAAATATATTTTTTTTTTATTGATTTCAGAGAGGAAAAGAGAGGGAGAGAGAGACAGAAATATTGGGGGATGGAGCCTACAGCCGGGCATGAACAGTGGGAATCGAACCGTGACCTCCTGGTTCATAAGTCAATGCTCAACCACTTAGCCACGCCGGCCAGGCTCTTGCTCATCATTTAAGGACACCACACCTCATTGACATCTAAGGTTGTTTATTAATAATCTTAGATCATTTATTAGTATTATTAAGTAAAGTTCCTCGATACATTTGCTAATTTATAAGATAATTTCTAGAATTCTATATTATTCTAAGAAAGGTAATTAGTAAGACACTTTCTAGCATTCTATATCCTTCTAAGACAGATTACTAAAATAGAAATACGTAAGCCATCTTTTCTCAGAAAGTTGCACCAACTCAGAAATCTGTCAGTGGACTAAACTTCCTGGACTGACATGAAGATGACTTTGGAAATATTATAGATAACTAGGCAATTTAGAATACCCAGGGATGTCAATAGCCTGGATGAAGAGAATAGGATTTCTTGAATTATAAAAACATCAGTCCTTTTTGTACCATGATGCTATTGTTGGTGTGGAGCTTGAGTGAAAATGAGGGCCTAACTCATTTGGGAAATAAAATCTTGAATGAGGTGACTATTACAAGGTCAAATAAATTTTTTCATACAGTATTTATTGGTTAATTGTAATTTTCTATTCATCCTTTATTTTCCCACAAGATAACTGTGTTGACAATCTTTCTGCTTAATATTAAACATCCTCAACGTGTTCGGTATTGGTTAGAGCATTCAAAATATATGATCCCTAACACAAGGAGCTCACATTCTAAAGACTTGCTTTAAAAATGACCCTCCTTATAAATATGTACCTGTTTTATCTACTTTATTTTTTATCTTTTTAATTTTTTTACATGGTGGGTAGGTGAATTTTTTAAGCGGATCATTTAAGACTTGGTATATTGACTGGTAAGACTGATACATATGGGTTTGAATCTGCTACTTATCTGAAAATGAAACTGAGCAAGTCCCATAATCTTACTGAGCCTCAGGTTCCTCACCTATAAAGTGATAGACTTATGATACTTAACTCCTAGGGCTGAACAGAGTTAATATGTGAAAGAGTTGGCATGCAGTAAAAGCTCAAAATTTTACCTCTTCCTTTTGGTAGATTAAGAAAAAATAAGACAAGCCTGGCTGGTGTGGCTCAGTGGTTGAGCATTGACCTATGAACCAGAAAGTCAGAGCTCAATCCCCAGTGCGGGGGCATGCAAGGGGGCAGCCAATCAATTATTCTTATTATTGATGTTTCTATCTCTCTCCTTCTCTCTTCCTCTCTGAAATCAATAAAAATATATTTAAAAGAAAAAATAAGACAAGAGATATGGTTTTTAAGGTATATTTTTGAGAAAGTAGGGAAGATACAAAATATAAAGGGGGTTAGGTATACCTAATCATGTCAGCCAGAATGCTTCTGAAATATGGTGGTGATTATGGAAACAGAACAAACTTGAAGATTCCTGAAGTTCAGTGTTAACAGGTTAGAGACCCAGGGGGGCAGGTCAAAAAGGAGGGTCACAATCACAGAAACAAAAGTTAAGTAAAAAAAAACATTGATCATTGATTTAGGTAAAACTATACAAAACAGCTACCTTTTCTAGATAAAAAATGGTTGAATATTGGCAATTTTATGTGGTCCATGTAATAGATGCTCAGGAAGCAAGAAAAGCATTAAGGCAGTCCTTTAGGGGTAGTGCAGTTAACCAGGGCTTTGGCTGTATTTATGTATGTATGTATGTATGTATGTATGTATGTATGTATGTATTTGACGAAATGCCAGATGGCAGAATTTTATGATTTTAGTAACACAAATACAACGTTTACACCATCTGTCTAATCATTTTCTTCGCTGCGCAGCCTGGCATTGGAATTGGTGACTCTGATGGCCCGCTGGGCTGCAATTTCCACAATGGCTTTGGGTTCTTTGAGGAGACGTTGTGAGCAACCTCAGCACAGTGAGACTTGTTGCACATCAGCAGCACTTCAAGCTCCTTGACGTTACGGACCAGAAACTTCCGAAAGCCACTGGGCACAGCCTGTGCTTCGTTTTCTTGTTGCTCCCATAGCCAATGTTGGGCATCAAGATCGGGCCCTTGAATCTTCTACGCACCCTGTTGTCAGTGCCTCTGGGTTTCCGCCAGTTCCGCTTAATTTTGACATATCGGTCTGACTGGTGCCGGATGAACTTCTTGGTCCTCTTTTTGACAATCTTGGGTTTCACGAGGGGTCTGAGGGCAGCTGTGGTGCCGAGTAGGAGATGGCTGCCACCTCCGTCGCTTTGGCTGTTTTTAATACAGAATGGCTGGTCTCTTGTAGATGTGAATCAAGCGTTACTTAGTGGTCTCTTCTCTTTGTAGAGAAAAAGGGGCTTGAAAATGGGTGAAAGAGTTCATGCAGATCTATAGAATTCTTCAAGGCCCTTAGATACTCATTGGTTTCCAAAGGATTTAAGAAAATTACATAACACATATAAGGTTTTAAAAAATTAAGTCTTTATTGTTGAAAGTATTACATATGTCCCCATCTCCCCCCATTCCCCCAATTGACCGCTTCTAGCCCACCCATCCCCTGCCCCAGGCCTTTACCATGGCCTACACAGGTTATGCATATATGGTTGATCTCTCCCCACCCACCCTCCCTTCCCTCTGACATTCTGCAGTCTTCTATGCTTCTATATCTCTGGATCTATTAAAAAAATACTTTTATTGACTTCAGAGAGGAAGGGAGAAGGACAGAAATAGAAACATCAATGATGAGAGAGAATCATTGATTTGTGGCCCGCAACCCGGGTTTGTGCCCTGACCAGGAATAGAATAGTGACCTCCAGGTTCATAGGTCTGTGCGCAACCACTGAGCCACATTGGCCAGGCTCTCTGGATCTATTTTGTTCATTAGATTCCACATATGAGTGAGAGCATGTGATATTGTCTTTCTCTTACTGGCTTATTATACTCTCCAAGTGAGGAAATTGAAGAGGAGGGAAAAGCAAGTGACACCCAGATCTCCTACTGTGATGTAAACAGTGGCCAGCACAGAACTTCCTCAAATCATCTTTGGAAAGGAAAAAGTATAAATAATTTCCAGCACAGTACTTTTCTGATAAGGAACTGCAATTCTGGACTCCTATGTAACATAGCAGTAGGTATCATCGAGAGGGTAACCTCTGCTGAGAAAACAGACAGCTTTTAATGAACATAAACTGTATTTCAGGATTTGACTGTAGTATTGGAATAGTTAAGAAAAGGTGTTTTTTTCAGAGACCATTTCCAACCTTCTTAATATTCCACGGCAATACCCTTTTAAGTGTGACCTGAGAGGGTCCTCTGAATTTGATTGTGATGCATTTGGCACATGTATCTTTTAAAACCATCGCATTAACAGCAGAATTGTTATCTCTGGTAAGTTACTTTTTCTTTTCAGAAAGATTAGATGAAAAGTTTTTGCATTTTGTCAGAATGGTCTACGGACCAAAAAAGTTTCAAAATGATTTCATTTGTCAAGTGGTATCAATGAAGAAATGAATTGAATTCTTGTGGCCGAATACTTTACTCTCTATGGGTGGCTGAACTAAGACTTTGTAAAAGGGGCATGGAGGTGGTATGCTTAGACCCATAACATATGTCCCTATTCCTGGAAAAATAGCTGAAAAAAACCCCCAAAAACCTCTTCTAGGGAGAGCTATCTTCTATCCCACATATCTATGGGCTAAGAAGAGAGACAATGCTGTGACTTCCCTCCTCTGCAACTCCACTTGTCTTCCTCTTCAGCCCCCGTCTCTTTTTCTACTCCCTCCCCACCAAATCAGCTTATTTCCTTTAAAATTAAAGTGTAAAATGGTACAGTGTTTATGCTACTTAGCTTTTAAAGCGATTCTTCTACTTAAATATGAGACTAAAATGTGTTTTGGAAGAGATCAAGCCCATTGTTGGAGTCATATCGTCTTGTTTTGCCTGCTTGTGATTTTTAGGTCACTTCCCTGGAAGTCTATCTTTTGTACAAGTGAGTGCCAAGTAACCATACGACTTCTCTTACCCTATGAGAACAGGTCAAAAGTATGTGCTTTAGAACTGGGACTCAAACTCATAAATGGATTACGAATTCTTTTCAGTTGGCACACACAAATGTAGTTTAAGTGCTGGACTTTACAACCCCATCCCCTGGCACAATGTTGTCACACAAAATATAATAATCACAGTAATTGGATTCTTGTTTGAGTCAGATTTCTAGAAAAAGGCTATCGTGGACAGCATTCCCACCTCTTTAACTTAACCTTTCTTGGCAATTAGATCTAAAGGTAATAGGTAGAGATAGATGTCTGTTGGCAAAACACACACAAAAAACAGCATTTTCCTCCCCAGGATGACAGCAAAATATCAAGGATGCCAAAGAGAAAAGGAGTGCTAACTTAATCTAGTGAGATGAGATTTTAAAGTATAACTAAAATGTTCCAAGAAAAAAAAATACTCGCTGAGATTCACTATTTAAAACATGTTGGCAAGTGTTGTTGTTTTTTTTTTTCCACGTTTGACTTGTTACCAAGACGATTAAGAAACAGGGAATATGATTATGTGCCTGGATTTTTTAAATAAAAAGTATCCTGCACCTCTGAGGATATTATATATATATATTTACATATACACACATGCCTTTTAAATGAAATATACTTAAAAGTGGCTGTTTTGGTGCCATTGGCAAGAAGGAAAGCTCTGTTCTCTGTGAGGTGAATTATTTCTTTGTTTTTAAGTGCCTGCCTCCAGGGCACACAAAAGTGGGGGATGAACTGGAAGGAAACCTGGGACTAAGGGGGATGGGGCCGAGATGGCTGGGACTGAATCTCTGAGCTGAATGTCAGAGAAAATCCTCCTCCAGCCTCGGAAGGGGTGTCTCCCCCAATACCAGCTCCCTCCCCCCGGGCGCGCGGGGCGGGTCTGGTTTGCTTAGTAGCAGCAGCGGCCGCAGCAGCAGCCCCGGGGCTGAGCGGCGGCGGCCTCCCGGCAGTGCAGGGAAGCGGCGATTCCGAGCGCGCGAGGCCCAGGGGAGATCCGGCCGAGGCTGCCGCCGGGATGGAGGAAGCGTCGAGTGGAGCTGAGCCACCGGGGAAAGATTTCCTCCCCAGCTCAGCTCCCCTACGGCTTGGCAAGGCCTGTTTCGAGCGCCTGCGAGGTGGAAGAGGCCTGCGCCTCGGGTCTGGCAGCGGCAGCCGGGAAGCAAGTCGGGCACAGCGGGGTAATAGGCCAGCAGTAGCCGCTCTCGGGAACCTACACCGCCTAGGCCGCTCATTGTCTCTCCCCTCCACCCGGGGGGCAAACAGGAAGCGCGCAGCCGGGCTGAGCGACGGACAGGCGTCCAGACCAATGAGCACCGCCGACAGTGAGCGTGGCGGCGAATGAACGCGGAGAAGAGGGGCGGGACTTCCGGGCGGGCTGTCACCCTCTTCCCCCCTTTTGGGCTGGAGGCTCCACCTTTTGTGTTTCCCGCACAGTCAATCAAAATAGGAAAAAAAATTCCCCGGACCGCTCCGGCCGTGTCCGCCGCCGCTTCCCGCATCCTCTCCCGCCGCCGCCGCCTTCGCTCCTCACCATGTGTAAGGCGGCGGGGAGCCCCGCCTGAGGTGCCCTAAACACACTATGACCGGTACGTAAAGCCGAGAGAGCAACCCTTGCTGCTGCCGCCGCCGCCGACCACAGCCCGCTCCGGGCCGCCGCTGCCGGCTCCCGGCCCCGTGTGTGCGACCGAGTGTCTGTGAGAGGCAGAAAGCCGCAGTCCCCTCCCCGCCAGCCACGGTCCACCCCTCCAGCCCCAGCAGCGCCGTGTCCCCTCCGGGCCCCGGGCGGGCGGCCCGGTCCGCTGGGAGCGCATCCCCTTGCGTGCGGGCGCGGGCGGCGGGCGGGCGGGCGTGTGAGTGACTGACGGTGCGAGAGGAGCGAGCGCGAGTGCGAGCGAGCGGCGCGGAGGGAAAGGGGAGGAGAGGAGGAGAGGGGGCAGGGGCAGCGCGGGGAGGAGGAGGAGGGATAGAGGAGGAGGAGGAGGGTTACAGCGCGGCGGGCGGGGGCAGCCGCGGGAGGGGAGGAGGGAGCCGCCGCCGCCGCCGCCGCGGGGCGGGTGGGGGAGGGGAAGGGGAGTCGGTCCGGGCTTTCGGAATAATTTCGACTCGGCCCGCGGGCCCCCTCCCTCTCCTCCACCCGCCTTCCTCCCCACCCCCCCGCGCTGTGCCTGCAGCTCCTGAAAAGCCCGTGAAACAAGAGGAAATGGCTGCCTTAGACGTGGACAGCAGCGGCGGCGGCGGCAGCGGCGGCGGCCACGGCGAGTATCTGCAGCAGCAGCAGCAGCACGGAAACGGCGCGGTGGCGGCGGCGGCGGCGGCCCAGGTGAGGCGCGGCTGAGCCCCGGTCGGCTCCCCCCTCGCGCCGCTTTCTCCTCCCCTCGCTCTCCCCTCCCTCCGCGCCTCTCTCCTCCCCTCCCCCCGCCCCGGGAGCTGCCGCCCGAGGCGCCAACGCTCCGACCCCGCCCGCTCTCCCCCGCCCGCCGCCTTTTTGTGTGTGTGTGTGTGTGTGTGTGTGTGTGCGTGTGTGTGTGTGAGTGTGAGTGTGTGTGCGCGCCCTCCCGGAGGTGGGATCGGGCGGAAGGTGGAGGCCCGGCGCGCTGCCCGCCGCCCGCCTTCCCGCGGACGCTCGAGCGGGTGTGCGTGCGAGCGGGAGGACACGAGTCGGCGTGCGGGAGGAGGAGGAGGAGGAGGAGGAGGAGGAGGTGAGCGCGGGCTGGCGCTCGCCCGGGCGCTGCCTGCGAGGACCGAGTCGCACTTCCTGTGTGAGCGGCGGCCCGGCCCTAACCGCCACCCCTCCCCCTGTCTCCCTCTCTGAACCCGCCCATCGGGGGTAGGACACTCAGCCGTCACCGCTCGCTCTGCTGGCCGCTACCTGCAGCAAGATTGGGCCGCCATCGCCGGGCGACGACGAGGAGGAGGCGGCCGCCGCAGCCGGGGCCCCCGCCGCCGTTGCCGGAGCGGTAAGTCGCGCGCGCGCGCGGCCCGCCCCCGCCGAGGCCCAGCGCCCGCCATCCCAGGCCTGTGGCGCTCCCGCCGCCCCAGGGCCTCCCGGGCGCCCGCGCCTTCCCCGACGCGGCACGGACCGTCCGCGCGGCCAGGGCGCCCTTTCCTGCTCCTTCACACACTGGTTTGGGTCTGAAGCCAGCCCGGGCTGTCCCTAAATTCTCACTGCGGAGCCTCGATTCAAATTCGCTACAAAATGAGGTCTGGGCGGGCGGGGGTGGAAGACTCCAAAATGGATGTTTGAGTAATTCATATCACTGCTGAAAACTCCTTCCCTGAACGCTACAGAATTTTCAAGCACAGCCTGTCGGCCATAGATAGTATCAGCTAGAGGCACAGTGCCTTTAGTTTTTAGTATTTTTGAACCTGGAGCCTTTTCGGTTGGAAGTTACTAGAGCTTACTGATTTAAACCGTAAATTGTTAAAAAAAAAAAAAAGAAAAATGGAAGGAAGGTTTACTCTTTGAATTATCTTTTTGTATGCAGGAGTGGATACTTTGAAGTGCTTTTTCAGTGGCCATTCTAAATAGTCGAGTTTTAGTTTTTGCAGACTCTTATTTTGCAGTAATTTTTCATAAGTCGAATAAGTGAAACATTTAATTAGCGGCTGTTGAAGTCGCTGAAGTTACTTAGATAATATTTTGGCTTTTGAAATTGAACCTGAATACCAGTGTTAGAAACAAAAGTACATGTAAGAAGTTGTACTTCCATGCATGCTAATGCACACCACACTTACCAGTTGAATTTAGTTGGTAAAGCCGTATTATTATCATTGCTAGTCTGATGGGACGTGGTAAGATGCTTTTTTGTAGTGTTTTTAGAGTGTCTGGAGCAGGGGGAGGAGCTGACGTGTTATCTGAGGGCTTAATTCAAATGATCTCAGATTCTAGAGGAAAACAGCTTTTAGCACTGTTGCTTGTGACTTTTATATTTGCTGGAATCATTACTGTTGCATTAGTGTAACACGTAGATGTATTTACTTACTAAAGTAATTGAAGTATTTCCCTTTGAGGTGGATTATAGGAATTGATTTGTGTGTAGTGATGTTTGGAAGTAGTCACAGTAGACAAAAACCGTTTGATATTTGATATAGTCTGCTGGAAATTCTTAATATTTCTAGGCATTAAAAGTGAAGCTAAAGTTAAGCTATGTTGTTAAATGTATTTGTAATTTTAGTGCTTCAAGTTATATTGTAGAGAGAGGTGAATGGTTTTAGTGTCTTAAAAGTGTGATTTTTAAGTTTTGTGCTTCTGAAAGCAGATTAAAACGTAAAGGCATAAGATTATGTTTGTGTGAGCCATTGTTACTTTTAAACAATTTATGGATTGATAAACTTAAAGAACTACATCCCTCTAGCTCTACAATGACAAGACAAATTGAAACCACTGCATAAGTAAAATTGCAAGCCAGATTGCTTGTACTTACCTTTTTAACATTTTCAGTTAGAACAAAATACTTTTTGTAGCTGCAACTTAACCAAGTTTAGGTATCAGCTCACCGATGGGGGAGGGGAAAAGTAAAGGAGGAAGTGAAGGTGAAAATATGTGTATGTACATGTATATGTGAATCTTACATGAATCTCAGTCCCAGGAATGGAATATTATCTCCAACTTTAGCCTACTCTGGCCATATATCACTTGTAGAAAAGTTGTTTCCATGCCTCTTCAACTCATACTCTGAACTACTAAATCTCTACTGATACATATTTCCCTGTAGATGAACATGAACTAGAATCAGTTGGAGCATTTTTTTTCTTTGTACGTTTGGTACCTGTGCAGAAAATTTTTCACTGAGTAAAATTGTTAAGACTGGCTTGAATATATTTGCCTTAGGAAATGGGAAAATTATTTTTCTTGTTCAAATGAATTTCAGACATGTGCATCTCAGAAAATGAGAGAGAATTTAAGTGATTTTATGGGCAATTTTTTTCCACCTAAAAATGTGCTTAGGTCATCTGCTTTAATTATTCAAATTACTGGGAATCTTGAGACATCTATAGACAGCTTTATTTTGTAGCTGTGTTTTTTTAAAATTCTTATTTTGGAAGAATTTTAAATTTACAGAAAAGTTGCAAAGATAGAACTTGAGGGTTACCTTATACCCTTCATCCAGCTTCCCCTAATGTTAATATAGCCATGGCACGTTTGTCAAAACTAGGAAATTAACAATGATACAGTATTATTAACGACAAGTTTTATTCTGATTTTACCAGTTTTTCCACTAATGCCCATTTTCTGTTCCAGGATCCAGTCCAGGGTACCACATTGCATATAGTATTGTTATATTTAAAATCAAGGGAAATACATAAATGCATTTCAATTTTATGCTAGTTTCGTTTGGTATTTTAGGATTAAAAGGTTATTGAAAAGCCAATCACCTGCACTGGAGATTTGCTTTAAATATTTCAAACTTAGAATTTGTTTTAATATGATATGGATTCATCCTGGATCCTGACCAAGAATGGATACCCTCAGTACTATACTAAATAGATGTACTAATCACAAAACAATCTCACCTGTATTGCCCTACACCAGGGACTCTGATGGCAAGGCTCTTTTCTACTTTATTATTAAAAGTTGTGTAGTTAATTTTTTAAAAAAATCTTTATTGTTGAAAGAATTACATAGGTCCTCCTTTTTTTGTGTAGTTAATTTTTGTAATCAGGGAACGGAGTAAAGTAGACCTTTGTGACATATTAACTTGTCTGTTTTGCATTTGTGTGCACTTATAGATTATTAATTTATTTCATTTGTACTATAGTGTAATAAGCTTTACAAGTACATATTATAAAAGTTGTTGCCTGACCTTCACTTTAGGTTGTAAATTTAGTGTTCATTTAGTATATAAATGTTGGTGAGCTAAAAAATGAATAATAGCTTATTTTTTAAAAAGAGGTTATTTTTACCATTACTTAAAAAGATCTACATTGTCATTGTAATGAATTCATTAGGTATTTGTTTTTATTTGAAGTCTGTTTGAGTTCTTCAGTGTTCCTTGAAGATTTCAAGAAACTTGAGTATGTACTTATCTAAGAATGGTTTTTCGTTTGTTTCTACCTTAGCTTCATACTTTCTTGTTTCTGATTATACTCTTTGCTTGCCTGTTTGGTTTTCATATAAAGCCATTTGTGGGAACCGAGAAGTTAATAATCCTTTTCAAATGCTATGCAGTAAGTGGTATGAATTTTTTCTTTTTCCCTATCTACAGGTATTATCTGAGAAGATGAACCTTTTTTTTTCTTTTCTCTCATCCCCAAGTCCCCACCTCCACCCCATTTTTATGCCTGGTTGTACTGGAGAATGTCCTTGTAATGAACTGCTGTAGTAATGTTTCAGGGCTACTCTAGGTTGTGGTCCTGTCACTGTAATTACTAGTATGTGTTTATATGCAGAAGGAACCGTAGAGTACCTTCAGTTACAACTTTTTACAGTAATGCCAACTTCCACCTAAATATGGGAAGTATTTAGAGAGTATTTTGTTTGTTGTCCAATGAGAATATTAAAAGTTACTGAGAGAAACACGGGTGGATTTTTCTTTAAGTATGAAGCTTATGTAAAGGGTTGTCTTGATCCTAAACCAAATACTAGTTCTTGCCTAGGTTATGTGATTTTTATGGCCTCTCTTCTTTTGTTTTGTATAGTGTTTCCAGATAGCCTAACAGCAGAGTTTTTACAGATCTTTTTGGTCTTAGATGATTTTCTAATTTAGCCCTTTCCCATTTGGTATCGAGAGTACTTTATGTCTTTTAGTGGTATGCTGCTGATGAAATTTCTTACAAATGAATGGTCTTAGTAGGCTTTGTAGTTTGAAATATTTGGGACTTATTCATTGTGGAATTATGGAAATAATTGATGTAGAGTTTTTCGCAGAAGACTAATATCTCAGGGTCAGTTTTATTGATCCATTTTTTCTATCATTTTCTTTGCAATGGTTTTAAAGTAAGATTCATTCAACAAATACTTACTGATCTTTGATCCAGGAATTGTGCTAGTCATCTAATGGGTGTTTTTCAAATCTGTCCTTAAAATCTTAGTAATCATAATGATGCCTTAGGGTTGTATAATGCCTTATAGTTTATAAAGGTTAGCAGTTTTGATTCTTACTACCCTCTAAGGTAGTGGTCGGCAAACCGTGGTTTGCCAGCCAGCCGTGGTTTGCCACTCTGTTGACTAATGAGTTTGCCGACCACTGCTCTAAGGTAATATTTCCCCCATTTTTAACAGAAGTTCTGCTCTAAATCACACACAATTCTACAGTTCTAGCTAGGACCAGAACTCAGTTCTGAGTTCTTTTTGCTAGTGCAGTATATTCCTCTTTCCCCAGCACAATCTTAGCTTAAATCATGGAAGTTTGGTAGTTTTCTGATTCAGTATTTTTTCCCATTCCATTAAAAAAAAAAAAAAAGAAAGAAAGAACACAGCTCTGAGTGGCTCACTTGTTTGGAGCATCCGATTCCCCGTTAGAGGGCATACCTAGGTTGCAGGTGTGATCCCAGGTCGGGCCCAGGTTTGGGCTTGTAGTGGGGCAAACTGATCGTTTCTTTCTCACATTGATGTTTCTCCCTTCCTCTCTCTAAAAATCAGTTTAAAAAAAGATTCTGTAGTGAGGGTTTAAAAAATTAACATTTAGTAAGTCTTTTAAAACTGTAAATTATTTCATTAGAGAAAACCATTTTTTATTGCTTTCTTCTTTTTGCTAATCCTCACCCAAGAATATTTAGAGAGTGGAAGGGCGGAGGAAAGACATAAAGAGAAACATCAATGTGAGCGAGACACATTGATTGGCTGCCTCCCGCATGCCCTGACAAGGACCAGGATTGAGCCTGCAACCAAAGTACAGGCTCTTGCTCAGAATTGAACCCGGGACTTGCTCCAGTCCAGGGCTGATGCTCTATCCACTGAGCCAAACCAACTAGGGCTTATTGCTGTTTTTTTTTTTCTTTATTAAATTTTCTCTTGCTATTCCTAGCTATTTCCCCCACCCCCCTGGCTTGGGCCAAATAAACAAATAAATAAACCACATTAATAAATGCATAAATACATAAGTAAATTTTAATCCTCGCTTGAGGACATTTTTTCCCATTGATTTCAAAGAGAGAAAGAGAAGAGAGGGAGGGAGAGGGAGAGAGAGAGAGAAAGAGAGAAACATTGATGTGATAGAGAAACATCAATTGGTTGCCTCATGCGTGCCCCCTAACTGGGATCAAACTCGCAACCTGCTTATGTGCCCTCTCCTGGAATTCTCTACCCTTCAGTGCAAGGGAGGATGCTCTAAACACTGAGACACATGCCAGGGCATAAATATTTTTGTATGTTTTTCACCTTCAGTTTATTAAAAAATGTTCAAATCATTTTGTCCTAGGTTTGGGGATTTCCCTTTTTTTTTTGTAGTTTCTTTTTTGGAGAAGGGGATTTCCCTTCAATTAATGACCTGCTTTGTTGGGAAAACGTGGTGTACTACAGTTTATTTTTATTTAGCTTCTGGAGAGGGAGGGGTGTGCTTGGGTAGTATTTACTCAGAATTGTCATTTGAGTAGTTGTATTTATTTTCAAAGAATTTCTTGACTAGAAAGCTGTTAACTGATGGTTGAATATCTGCCCTTTTATTTTTCTGTGAAAAGAATACTTTATATGTCATAAGTTAACTTTTTAAAAGATGATAAAGGGTCTAAATGCTAGTATTATATAGTTAATTTGTATCTGAGACACTATATTCTTTTATATAAGTTAAATAATTATAAATTTAATGCTGGTCAGAAAAAAATTCAACAGTTGATTCTTTAAAGGTGATCAATAACCTTAAGATAAGGATTGGATTTTAGACATTATACTGTACTGCAGGTTTCAATATAAAGTACAGACTAACATCTTTAGTTTATTTAAAATGCCAAGAGAGACTGAAATGAAATGTGAATTGTTACTTTAACATAAGGAAAGATGACTTAACCTTCTAATTTCTATACCAGATAGAAGTTGAATGATGTGTGACATTAATGTTTGGTGCTTCATTTTAATAACTTAAGTTTGATAGATGTAAAAGATTGTATTTATTTATTTATTTTTATTTTTTGTTTGTTAATCCTCACCCGAGGATATTTTTTCATTGATTTTTAGGGAGAGTGGAAGGGAGAGGGAAAGACAGAAACATTGTTGAGTCTTACATTGATTGGTTGCCTCCTGCATGAGCCCACAACCAAGGTACATGCTCTTCACTGGAATTGAACCCGGGATCCCTGGGTCCTCAGGCCGACGCTCTATCCACTGAGCCAAACAGGCTAGGGCAAAGATTGTATTTAAGTGATCATTGTTTTAGTTCAGGCTTAGATGTTTATAATGAGTCCCACAGTTTCTCTGCTTGTACTCTTCCGCCTTTGAGTCTCCTTCACTGGGCCTTAGTTTATCTTTTTGAAACAGATCTGATTGTACCACTTACTTGTTTAAAAACCTTTTATAGCTTTCATTCACTGTCTGCAGGATAAAGTCCAAACTCCTTAGCAGAATATACAAAGCCATTTACTACAGGCCCTGATAAAAATGTCTAGTCCTGTTCTCCTTTTCTCTGAATCTGAGCCTTTTCTGGATCCTCTCTTGAACACCAAACTACATGTTTCTTTTTGGCTGTGACTTACTGTTTTTGTACCTTTATTAATTCCTCTGTCTCTATTTCCTAACTACCCAAATGAATTATTAAATTTTATTCTAAGATTACTTTAAATATATCTTATGTGAGATAATTGTTTTTTAGGCTTCTATGTTCCCAAATAGTGTTTTGATCATATGTCTAGTATATACTTTTCACATGTAGTAGCATGTATGTGTATGTCTGCTTGGATAGATTGTGAACCATTTGACGAAAAAGATTGTGTATTTCATGGGATTACTCATCTGCTTATTTCATTTTGATAGATATGCACAAATATCTTGAATTGTGTCATTAATACTATGGTTTTATCCATTGAAATATATACTTTTAACTGCTTCTATATGAAAATTAGGTAGTGAGTTTCTTTAATAAACTTTTAAGATAATCTGGTTCTGTAATATTTGTATTAGAAATGTGGAATGGGTTATGTTGTGAGAACAGTATTTGTCTAACCTTTTTTTATGGTCACAGACCCCTTTTGAGAATATGATTAAACCCTATCCTCCCCTCCCCCATTGTATTTTTCACTTTCTCAAAAAGTTGGTATGGTATTAGAGGATTCAAAGATCCTTTGAAACGTGGACATGGATCCTAGGTTTAGAATGCTGGGCTAGATATGCTTATACTTTCATTGCCTCCTGATAAGTGGTGGTTTAGGAAATCACATAGATCTAGAAGGAAGTGGGATAGGAATCGTTTTATTTTTATGGTAATAAATATAGGGTTTCATTCCTCATGTGTTTATCCCTGTTCTTAGTGGGTGACAGTATGGTATATTAGTATGTAAGGGTCTGGGTTCTGGAGTTAGACTTGGCCTAGTTTTATATCTTGTTTTATATCAGCTCTGTGATTTGTCCCTCAATTTTCTCCTCTGTGAAATGTGAATAATGCTAACACTACCTCAGTATTGTTGAAAGGAGTAAATAGTAAAATCTTATAAACCCCAATTAGAGTTCTTGGCATTAAAAAAAACCCAGCTCAAATGCTAGACATTACTATTACTATGCCCTAAAAAGAAATGTCCTTTGACATTGACATGTAGGATTTTATTGCTTTAGCTTTTCTACACTGGTGTTTTTCCAATCTAATTTTTAAAGTATTGAGATGATACCTGAGATTCCAACAGGTCACAGATTGCAAAATGTAAATGCTGAGCACTTGACTGTAAACTTAAATAGAATAGTAGGTAAAGCCACAGTTTATATCCTCTGGCTCTTGGATCTTAGAAAAACTTTTCAGATGGGGTGACTTTGCCATGTAGTCACGGGGCAATAACCTTTCCTCGTTAAGTTTTTAAAGGTGTCATATTTTTTTTAAGTAATTCATGGGAAAAATAAAGAATTGCTAATAGAATATCCCTAGCCAGGAGTTTGCTCTGGAGTGCATTAAAACATGCCATAAAAGAGTCACTTGAATTATTTGATTAAAGGTTTAGATCAATAATATACAAACCTAATTCACCTGGTTTGATAACAATGCACTAATAATGTTTCTTTTTTTCTCATATATAATGCACCTGATATTTTTAGTGCATTGTATATTTTTTGAATTCAGTGTTTGAGGTATGTCTGGTTTGAGCTGTTTATACTTTTTTCTAGCCACTTCTATTATTTTTAACTGTATAGCATTAGAGATCATAGATGAGGTAATAAAAGATCAGTTAGTGGTCATAAAGCAAAGACTGTGCTTACTGAAATTTTTTCCTGCTCAAATAGCATGGGTTATTTTTACAATAAAAAAATTGGAAATGATAATTATTGCAGTTTATTTTCTGAAATTTTTAAACATTTTAGAGGGGGGGAGGGAGAGAGAGAGCCTGAACTCTGAACTCACCTATCAAGATTGATTTGTTGTTCCACTTATTCGTTCATTCATTGGTTGATTCTTGTATGTGCTTTAATGGGGGATCGAACCTGCAACCGTGGAGTGTCAGGTGATGCTCTAACCAACTGGCCAAGGCTGTAGGTTATATAGTACTGCTTCTGTATTTGAACTCCACTGTGTTATTAAGAGAACTTTTATTTTTAGGTAGTAGGATTTATATCAGTTTGTAGAGTTTTGAGGACTGGTTTAACTCTACTACAAATATATATCTCAAAACAGTTTTTGCTTTCTTCATCCAGACAGGTGATTTGGCTGCTGTACAGTTAGGAGGAGCACCAAACCGATGGGAGGTTTTGTCAGCCACACCTACAACTATAAAAGATGAAGCGGGTAATCTAGTACAGATTCCAAGTGCTGCTACTTCGAGTGGGCAGTATGTTCTTCCCCTTCAGAATTTGCAGAATCAACAAATATTTTCAGTTGCACCAGGATCAGAGTCATCGAATGGTACAGTGTCCAATGTTCAATATCAAGTAATACCACAGATTCAGTCAACAGATGGTCAACAGGTTCAGATTGGCTTCACAGGAACTTCAGATAATGGCGGTATAAATCAAGAAAGTGGTCAAATTCAGATCATTCCTGGCTCTAATCAAACCTTGCTTGCCTCTGGAACACCTCCTGCTAATATTCAGAATCTCATACCACAGACTGGTCAAGTCCAGGTTCAGGGAGTTACAATTGGTGGTTCATCTTTTCCTGGCCAAACCCAAGTAGTTGCTAATGTGCCTCTTGGTCTGCCAGGAAATATTACCTTTGTACCAATCAACAGTGTCGATCTAGATTCTTTGGGACTCTCAGGCAGTTCTCAGACAATGACTGCAGGCATTAATGCCGATGGACATTTGATAAATACAGGACAAGCTATGGATAGTTCAGACAATTCAGAAAGGACTGGTGAGCGGGTTTCTCCTGATATTAATGAAACTAATACTGATACAGATTTATTTGTGCCAACGTCCTCTTCATCACAGTTGCCTGTTACTATAGATAGTACAGGTATATTGCAACAAAACACAAATAGCTTGACTACTTCTAGTGGGCAAGTCCATTCTTCAGATCTTCAGGGAAATTACATCCAGTCGCCTGTTTCTGAAGAGACACAGGCTCAGAATATTCAGGTTTCTACAGCACAGCCTGTTGTACAACATTTACAACTTCAAGAGTCTCAGCAGCCAACCAGTCAAGCCCAAATTGTGCAAGGTATTACACCACAGACAATCCATGGTGTGCAAGCAAGTGGTCAAAATATATCACAACAGGCTTTGCAAAATCTTCAGTTGCAGCTGAATCCTGGAACCTTTTTAATTCAGGCACAGACAGTGACCCCTTCTGGACAAATAACTTGGCAAACATTTCAAGTACAAGGGGTCCAGAACTTGCAGAATTTGCAAATACAGAATACTGCTGCCCAACAAATAACTTTGACACCTGTTCAGACACTTACGCTTGGTCAAGTTGCAGCAGGTGGAGCCTTGACTTCAACTCCAGTTAGTCTAAGCACTGGTCAGTTGCCAAATCTACAGACAGTTACAGTAAACTCTATAGATTCTACTGGTATACAGCTACACCCAGGAGAGAATGCTGACAGTCCTGCAGGTAAGTCTTAAGTCATTGTAACCATAGATAGGTTCACTGATTTGTCAATATGTAGGGAAATATTTTGCTTTAGATGTTTATCAGTATCTTTAGAGATGTTGCCCTAAATTTGTATGAAAAGTAGACATCAAAGTGTCTTCCAAATTGTTCTTCATCGAAATTTTGTAGTTTTTGAAGTCAAGGATTTATTTCTCCATTATGCCATTATATTTGTAATTTTTCCTTATTCAATTCTGTATTTGTTTTCACATCTGATTGGTGTTGTCAAATACTACAAAATTTTTATTTGGCAGTTAAAGTGTCTTGGTCATCCTTGGTGTGATGTAAGTTCAGTGTTTTCTGCACTATATCTAATTGGGGAATCTGATTGGCATAGTAAAAACATGGTACTGTTGTCTCAGCCAGTAGCTAGCTATCTTTGCGATTTTGGCCAAGTTACTTTTTCTCTTGCAAACTCAGTTTCCTCATCGTGTAAAATTGGGTTGTTGGACTAAGTAACTATATCTAAGTTAGCTTCCCAGACCTAAAATTCTTTGATTCTCTGACAGTTTATTCTTACAAGTGTGTAGTGGGCTTTGAACTTAGTTGTGCTAGACATGTTATTTATAGTATGGGGTAGAAATTTCAGAAGTCTACTCTTTTTTGTGTGCAAGAATTAAATAGTATAGTTTTAAAAGAAATGCTATGAACATTATGTGTTATAATGTTCTTTATTTAGATAGCATCTTACTGTGTTGTACTAAATCCTTTTACTCTTCTACTTTTAATTTGTTCTTTTGTGGAGATTTTAATTTTTTTAAATATTTAAATTCTTACCCAAGGATATGTTTTTCATTGAGTCTAGAGAGACAAGAAAGAAGAGGGGGCAGGGAAGGGGGAAGAGAAAGAGAAAAACATCAGTGTGAGAGAGAAACTTGGATAGGTTACTTTTCGTATTCTAGAACCTGCAACCTGGGTATATGCCCTGACTGGGAATTCAACCGTCAATCTTTTGGTGCACAGGAGGAGCTCAACCAATTAAGTCACTCTGACAGGGTGGGATTTTGTGGAGATTTTAACCTTCCATTAAGTTAGTGATTCTAAATTCTTAAATTGGGATGCTTAAATTTAATTTATTGAAATAATTTCCATCACAATAAAGACTGCCTTTTTTCTTTTGAGAAATTTGTGATATATGCTTAGAAAATTGGAATTGTCTTAAAGCCTCAGGTCTGTTCTTGGACAGCCTTTAATTGCACTTGAGTCTTCTGAAGCTGTGGTTTAGAGCAACAGTTCTCAAAGTGGACCCCTGGGGGATCTCTATCACTCTTTTAAGAGGTCCTTGATGTCAAACTACTTTTCATAATAATACTGAAGTTATTTGCCTTTTTCATTGTGTTGACATTTTCGCTGATGGTGGCTAAAACTGCTTGTGTCTTAGCACAAATCAAAGCAGTGGCACAAAACTATACTAGTTATATTCTTTATGATATTGCACTTGCAGTTAAACACGCATTTCACTGAAGAATGTTCTTGTTAAGCCAGTCTAAATAGTTATTTTTTACTAAATCTTGAACTTTGAGTGTTGAATGTTTTTTAAAAAATAGTAGCTTTATTGAAATGTAAGTCACAACTCATAAAATTCACCCTTTAAAGTATACAACTCAGTGATTTTCAATATAGTCACAGACTTGTGCAACCATCACCACTATCTAATTTTAGAGCATTTTCATCACCCCCCCCCAACTCCCATACCTGTTAGCAGTCACTCCTCATTCCCCTCCAAAGCCCCCCCCCCCTTGTGTCCCCCCAACACACACCACACCTTAGCCCTTGGCAGTCACTAATCTATTTTCTGTCTTTCTGGATTTGCGTTTCATATCAGTGGAATTCTATTTCATATTAATGAAATCATATAATAAATGGCTTTTTGCGTCTGGCTTTCATTTAGCATAATATTTTCAAGATTCTTTTTGTGGTTGAATAATATTCCATTGTTTGAATATCCCACATTTTATTCATTTATCTGTTGATGGACAAGGTTTCTATGTTTTGGCTATCTCTATATATAAAAGCCTAAGCAACTGAACGACTCGTCGCTATGACGTGCACTGACCACCAGGGGGAAGACGCTCAACGTAGGAGCTGCCCCCTGGTGGTCAGTGTGCTCCCACAGTGGGAGCGCTGCTCAGCTGACTGACGGGCGTCAGATGCTGGGCTCATGGCTGGCGAGCGCAGCTGTGGCGGCACGAGCCTCTCCTCTGCGGTAGCGCTACCAAGTGGCGGCAGTGGCGACAGGCGCAGAGGGGCCAGGATGAGCCTGAGTGGCATGGCGCCCAGCTGGGGCTTGAGCCCAGCCACCTGCGCACTGCTACAATGCCTCAGGGGATGTTGGACTGCCAGTTTCAGCCCAGGCCTGCGGGGATGGGGCCAAAACCGGTAGTCCAATATCTCCTGAGGGGTCCCGGATTGCGAGAGGGCACAGGCCAGGCTGAGGGACCCCACTGGTGCACGAATCCATTACTGGGCCTCTAGTTATGAATAATGCTGCTATGAATATTATGTGTACATGTTTTGTGTGTGGACATGCTTTCATTTTTTTGGGTATATACTTAGCAGTGGAATTGCTAGATTGTATGGTAATTCTGTGTTTAACATTTTGAGGATCTTCCAAAATGGTTTTCCAAAGTGACCGCACCTTGTACACCCAGCAATATTTCAGGGTTCCAGTTTCTCGACATCCTTACCAACACTTATCGTTGTCCTTTTTTTTAAATTATAGTCATCTTAATTAGTATGAAGTGGTACCTTGGGTTTTTGATTTGCAGTTCCTGCTGCATGTCTTTGTAATATATATTTTTTTGTGTTAAAAAGTATGCTTTTTAAAAAAATATATATTTTATTGATTTTTTTTTTACAGAGAGGAAGAGAGAGGGATAGAGAGTTAGAAACATCGATGAGAGAGAATCATCGATCAGCTGCCTCTTGCACACCCCCTACTGGGGATGTGCCCGCAACCAAGGTACATGCCCTTGACCGGAATCGAACCTGGGACCCTTGAGTCCGCAGGCCGACGCTCTATCCACTGAGCCAAACCGGTTTCGGCTTAAAAAGTATGCTTTAATGAAGCACTTTAAAATGATTGTATTAGAAAAAGTTTCTTTTTCATTTGTGTAGTTGTGTGAGTTACAAGCTGAACTAGATACTAATTTCATGAAACACTTTTTACTTCAAAGAATGACTGACAAACTGGTTATTGGGAGACTCATGTATTTAAGTGAGATCATTTCTTTTTTTTTTTTTTTTTTAAATATATTTTATTGATTTTTTACAGAGAGAAAGAGAGAGAGAGAGAGAGTTAGAAACATCGATGAGAGAGAAACATCGATCAGCTGCCTCCTGCACACCCCCCACTGGGGATGTGCCCGCAACCAAGGTACATGCCCCTGACCGGAATCGAACCCGGGACCCTTCAGTCCGCAGGCCGACGCTCTATCCACCGAGCCAAACCGGTTTCGGCTAAGTGAGATCATTTCTTAACCTTTTGCACTCGGATGTCGAGTGTGACTCGACCCGGTTAGCATTAGAATAAAGGAATCGAGAAAAAAGCAAGCGAGTGCAAAGGGTTAAAATATAAATTAAGTGAGCATTACCTAAAGGAAAAAAACCTAACAGTATTTGTTGTCAATGGTAAAATTTGGGTTTTATAGTGAAAATTAGAATTTGGGGAGACTTGAATCTACTTCTATGACCTTGATAGCTTGTGAATAATTAAATACTTTTCTGATGAGATGGATGGTGATATTTTTAATAAATAGGATTTTTTAATACTATATTATAATAATAAAAGGCTAATATGCAAATTGACCAAATGGTTGCTATGATGTGCACTGACCACCAGGAAGCAGATGCTCATTGTAGGAGCTGCCCCCTGGTGGTCAATGTGCTCCCAAAGGGGGAGCACCGCTCAGCCAGAAGCCAGGCTCATGGCTGGTGAGTGCAGTGTGCAGTGTGCAGTGGCTGTGGCGGGAGCCTCTCGGACTGCAAGAGGCCGGGCTGAGGCACCTCCCACCCCCCCACCCCCCCAGTGCATGGATTTTGTGCATGGGGTCTCTAGTATTATAATAAAACTAGAGGCCTGGTGCATGGATTCGTGCATTGGTGGTGGGCGTGGCATGGGGGGGATCAGCCCGCTGTGGGAGCTCCGCTCATCCCTGTCAGCTGAGCGGCTGTGGACCTGCCCTCTGAGCGGCTGTTGAAAGAGGAAATTAGTCTGAGCTGATATTTCAGGGTAACGACTTAGGTAAAGGCGTGTTCTGTGTCCTGGAGGAACCTGGCGGAGAGTTTTGCACCCCAAAGCCACTTGGTGAATGTCCTTGATGTGTGATACCAGGTCGGTGACACCATCGGTGATGTTCAAGGCAGCAGTGCTCCAGGATCCTCAGTCATCAGGACAGCCTCCCCAGGGGTTCCACAGTCACGTCCCCTCTTGCCATCCGCCTATGTCAGCTCCCCATGCTCTTTCTAGAACACACCTTAGAGAGCCTGCATCAGCTGATGGGGTCAGGCCAGAGTCTGGATTGTCTCAGGTATTTGATAGGTGCAGAGACTCAGCCTCACCCTGGGCCTGCTAGCGGCTGCTCCTGCTGCGGGAGCAGCTGCTCATCCTGGTCAGCTGAGTGGTGCTCCCACTGTGGGAGTGCACTGACCACCAGGGGCCAGCTCCTGCATTGAGCATCTGCCCCCTTGTGGTCAGTGCGCGTCATAGCGACTGGTTGATTGGTCGTTCTGGTTGTTCCGCTGATTGTTCGCTGGGCTTTTATATATATAGATAGATGTGCTCTTGTTTGGAAGATGTGTATGATTAATCAGTGAACCAGTAGTTTCAAATGACCAGCTCATTTTACAAAATCATAAATGGGTAAGAGATCCATTTAAAATTAGGGGTAGAACAGTAACAAAACATATGTAAAGTTTACCAACATGGTTTCAGATTCTGCATTGCAACAGAACTTTAAGAAATTGCTAGTTGTCAAGTTTGGTGTAGTATCAAAGGATACACATAATTGGCCAAAAGGCTATCAAATTACTCCTTCCTTTACAGCCACATGTTTTTGTGAGACTAGATATTCTTCATGTGCTTCAGCACAAACCACATATTGCAACAGATTGATTGTAGAAGCAAATATGAGACTTGAGTTATCTTTTAACCTAGACATTAAAGAGATTTGCAGCCCTAGCTGATTTGGCTCAGTGGATAGAGCGTCGGCCTGCAGACCAAAGGGTCCTGGGTTTGATTCCAGTGAAGGGCACCTAACTTTGTTGTGGGCCCAGGCAACCAATCGTTGTGTTTCTTTCACATCGATGTTTCTCTGTCTTTCCCTCTCTCTTCCACACTCCCTAAAAATCAATGGAAAAATATCCTCCAGTGAGGATTAACCAAAAAAATAATACTAAAAAAAGATTTGCAGAGTTATCAAACATGACCTCTCTTCTCATCAGACTTTTTAATTTTTGGAAAATAGTTGTTTTTCATAAAATGTTAATTTGTGTTAACATCTAATAGATTTATTATTTTTAACTTAAATTTCTCATAATTTCTAATACAGTCAACAAATATTAAAATATACAACTAGCCCTAGCTGGTTTGGCTCAGTGGATAGAGCATTGGCCTTTGGACCATGCCTGGGTTGTGGGCTCGATCCCCAGTAAGGGGTGTGCAGGAGGCAGCCTGTCAATGACTCTCTCTCATCATTGATGTTTCTCTCTCACCCTCTCCCTCTCCCTTCCTCTCTGAAATAAATAATATATTTTAAAAAATACATATATATACACACACACACACACACACACACACACACACGTAACTTACATGAACAAAAGCTTTTTGGGGACCTCAGTAATATTTAAGAGTTTAGAAAGGGTCTTGATACTAAAAAGTTTTGAGAACTACTGGTAGAATGACAGACTTCTGAAGACACAGCAGATGGTTTTTAGAAACAAGTTTTTAAAGCTTCTACAAAGTTAAGGTTATAGAATTCTATATATGTTAGAAAAACATCTCTAGAGAATTTGTGATTTTGTGGATTTATGTTGGTCATGAAATTAAAGCACTGAGTGTTTCAGTACAGCAGTTTATTTTAAATACTATCAAAATAGCAATTCTTTATGAATTAGATAAATAAAGGAATTTAAAAAGTAGTAATTTAGTTTATTGAATGTGGCAAGGAAGTTTATCTGGAAGGCCATTAAATTTGAATTTTGTCCCAATTTTAAGGAATCAGGAAAGAATTGAGGAAAGTTAAAATGCTGCCATGTACACAGCAGCATATCTATAATAATCTATAATAAAAGCATAATATGCAAATCGACTGAACGACAGAACAGCTGAACGACCCATCTGGATGACCTTTCAGACGACCACGCTGTGACACGCACTGGTGCCAGGCCAGCCAAGGCGGGTGCCATGTGATTGGTCGGGGTGGGGAGGCACCATCGCCCCAAGATTGCCCCACAGGGGGAGGCCCAGGTCACCCTCTGCGGAACGCTCGATTTGGGGGGGGGGGGGGGGCTATGCGATCCATCGCCCCAAAGAGGGAGGCCCAGGCCACCGGCCAGCAGGGCATCGATCAGGGGGTTGGGGGGAGGGAGAGGGGCTCCACGATTGTCCCAAAGAGGGAGGCCCACATCACCCTCTGTGTGGCCATCGATTGCGGAGCCCCACAATTGATCACCTCAAAGAGGGAGGCCCAGGCCACCAGCCAGAGACACAGTGGCGGGTGTGTGGGACTGACCAGAGATTGCCCTGCAGAGGGAGGCCCAGGCCAGCCAAGCGATCACACCCCATGCCTGTCACCTGCAGAGGGAGGCAACTAGTGGCGGGGTAGGGGTGGGGCCAGCTGCCAGCAGCTGGTGGAAGGAAAGCCCCCGATAGGCCCTGATCTCTGGCCAGGCCTAGGGACCCTACCCGGTGGGTCCCGGATTGCGAGAGGGCACAGGCCGGGCTGAGGGATGACCCCCCCCCCCCCCCCGTGCAGGAATTTCATGCACCGGGCCTCTAGTTTAGTAATAAAAACCAGGAAATTTTAATTTTGGGACTATTTGGTAATAGGAAAACCAGCCCTTGGATTGTACTGTCTTTTAATTGGTACGAAAGAAGATAAATTATTTTAGGATGTGTGTGTTTTTTTCTCCACCTGAAAATCAGGGTAAAATTTTAATCTATTAAGATATAGTATTGCCAGATGAAATGCTGAAAACATTGACATAATTGCATTGCATTTTTATTTTTGTTAAGTATGGATTTAATGTAACAATTTTCCACATACACAAGAATGCACATTTTTGGGCTTTGGAATTTCTTTGACTTCTAAGCTCCCTTTTAACAAAAATGACCCTCTACTCGAGTCTGTTTTAAGCAGTGAATCTGACTCTGGGCCCCTCCTCATCAAAAGGAGTTACTTACATTGAGAGCCTCTTATGCCTTAGAAATCAAACCCTCATCTTTCTTGGAACATAGAGCTCATCAGACCCAAAACTATAGTCTCGTTCTCTGCTTTTATTTCTGTTCATTTCTTGCCCATTGAGAATGCATGTTGTTTCAGAGAACTTCTGTTTTTAAAGTTTTATTTTTACTTTGTCTGCTATTATATATTTGAAACTGGGTGGGAGGAGACAAAGTGAATTTACATATCTTCCAATGTCTTTTCTAGTTAGAAAATTTCCCCCTAATTCAAGCCAAGACTTTGTGTCAAATTTTAGACCTCTATCAGATTTTGTTTTATCTAAATACGGAGTTATCTTCTAACAATGGCCATATTTAAAATGTAGTTAGGTGATTGAGTTAGGAAGAGAGGTTTATAGAAATCAATACTTCTTTAAAGCAAAAACCTAATACGTAGAATTTCTATTACCCGTGGAAAACTGCATAGTTGTAGACTAATTGGTAGCTGTGTTTTTTAAAAATTAGTAGTGAGAGAATGGAATCACCACAAAATTGGATTTTTAAAACTTTATACTTAATTAAGAATTGAAGGGCACTTCAGTCATTCTCCCTTATGCCCATTCTCTGGTGAATAGGTATAACTCACATAAACAAAAACTCCTTTAAGTCCTCTGTAATTTTTACATACAAAGCAATTCTGGTGTCAAATTAAGTTTTAGAACTGCTGCTCTAATGAATAAGGGATTTTAAAAAGCATATGGACAGTACCATTATTTACAATACCATAAATTTATAGTAATCCCTTAATAGTAATTCTTAATATCCTTGCAATGTTCTGTTTCCCACAATTGATTTAAAAATGTCTTTAGAATTGATTTGTTGAAATTAAGATTCAAACAAGGACTGTGTATTTAAATTGGTTGATGTGCCTCCTAGTCTCAGATTTTCAACTACTGGGTTTAGTAACTTTTTATTGTTATTTGGGTTCATTTACTTCATTAAGGTTGGCAAAATGGGGATTTTTCTATTTTCCCCCCCAATCCTTTTGTATTAGTAGCTGTGACTCCTCAATAAAGAACTTTCTCTTATTAACTATTTGTATTTAGTATTCTAAAATACAGTTTGTACAAGGAAGGCAGGATAAACTATTAAATTTATCTTTTTACTTATTTTCGGAATGAGTTGGTGTCTAAGCTGTCATTAGAGATTTTCTTTATGGAGTATCATCATGAACTCAATTTTTTCCTATTGTGTTTTAATTCATGGCAATCATTCTTGGTAGTTAATGTTTATATTGTTAAAGAAGAAATGGAACGCTAAGCATGCAAACAAAGAAATAGAGGTGTGGGATGATGGGGTAGAAGGGTCTGTGGGTAAAGGGTGTTGTGATTTTTAGGAAGATAATTTGATAAAGGATAGTTTTAGCCTTTTTACAGAAATTTATAATGTGAGTATAAGTAACTGTCCTATATAATAAAAGGCTAATATGCAAATTGACTGAACGGCCAGTTGCTATGATGCGCACTGACCACCAGGGGGCAGACGCTCAACGCAAGAGCTGCTCCCTGGTGGTAAGTGCACTCCCACAGGGAGCCTGTCATATTGAGGTCTAGAGGAAAGAGTATTCCAAGAAGAGAGAATGAGGCAAGGTGGCTGGAGCTTAGTGGTGTTAGAAAATGAGATTGGATGTAGGCAGGGGCCATAATATAGCCATGGTAAGGACTTTGGATTTTTGTTTGTTAATCCTCACTGAGGATATTTTTCCATTAAAAAATTTTTTTTTGAGGGAGTAGAAGGGAGGGGGAGAGACAGAGAGGGAGAAACATTCATGTGAGAGAGACACATCGATTGGTTGCCTTCCACATGCGTACTGACAGGGGCCAGGGATAGAGCCTGCAACTGAGGTACGTGCCCTTGATCAGAATTGAACCCGGGACTCTATAGTCTGTGGGCTGATGCTCTATCCACTGAGCCAAACTGGCTAGGGTGAGTTTTATTTTTTAATTGGAAAATATTGGAGGGTTTTGATTGGGGAAATGTTAACATTTTATTTGTTACTTTTTGATCAGTGAAACAATAAGTATGTAGTACTTTTTTATTTTTATTGATACTAGTACCGATGTCCTCCATTTCCTCCCTCCTTTGCTCAGTTCCACCCAGCCCCTGCCTGCCCCTGGCCTTCACCACACTGTTGTTTTGTGTCCATGAGCTATGCATATATGTTCTTTGGCTAATCTCTTCTCCTTCTTTTATCCAGTTTCCCATCCCCCTCACCCCCCCAATCTGTCAGTCTATTCCATGTATTCGTGCTTCTGGTTCTGTTTTGTTCACCAGTTTATTTTGTTCATTCATTAGATTCCAGATTCCACATATGAATGAGATCATAGGGTATTCGTCTTTCTCTGACTGGCTTATTTCCCTTAGCATAATAATCTCCAGGTCCATCCATCTATGCTGTCGCTAAGGGGAAGAGTACCACACACTACTATTTTCTCCACTCATCTACTGATGGGCACTTGGACTATTTGCAGATCCTGGCTATTGTAAACAACACTGCTATGAACATAGGGGTGCATATAGTCTTTCTGTTTGGTGTTTCAGGATTTTTAGGATATATTCCCCGAAGTGAGATTACTGGGTTAATTTTTTTGAGGAAACTCCATATTGTTTTTTTCAACAGTGGCTGCACCATTCTGCATTCCCACCAACAGTGCACTTGGGTTTCCCTTTTCTCCACATCCCCACCAGCTCTTTTTGTTTGTTGATTATATTTTAAAAAGATCCTTGTGGCAGATAGGGATGAAGGGGGTGGGAGTTTTAATGACCATGAATTGGAAAGGCTAATGCAGTAATACTTGCAAAAGAAGATAGATTGGCTAGGCTGGGTATATGGAAAGTCTGGGGAAGAATAGGGTAAAGGGAGAATTAAGACTTCTGTTTTGGCTTTGTTAAATTTGAGATGCCTGTTAGATATCCAAGTGGATGGTTCAGGAACACAGTTGGATATCAGAATGTGGAGGTGAGGTTGGGCTAGAGATAAAATTTTTGGAGTTATTATTGTAGATAGATGTGACCAGATGAAAAAATCTGGGTAATAGTTTTGCAGCATTTGGCTGCATGGTAGAATTTCACAGGGATCTTTTAAAAAATGCCAACAGTTTGTGTTCATCTTCCTCCCAATTCTAATTTAATGGCTCTGCATGAGGCTTGGGAAAGATGTATTTTAAAAGTCTCCAAGTGATTTTGAAGTGAAACTGGTTTGAAAATTAATAATTTAGTAGGGGAAAAATATAGATAGAGATTAGAAAGTATCATACATAGTATTCTGAGCTTTAAGTTATTTTTCTAGGTTTTCCAAATGCAGCGCCCAGCACAGAATCAAAAGTGACTAGGCATTTGAGGCGATGAGACACCAGGAGTGAGAACCAGGTGAGACACCAGGAGTGACAACCAGGAGAAACAATAGAGGACAGAAATAATAAGACATTGTAATCCCAGACACTGGAATGTTTACTATGGTCTAGGTCAGCAATTTGCAATTGATGGGCTGCAAGGGGCACACTGGTATGCCGTAAGAATTTTTAAAACATGCAATACCTGACTGTTTTGTCAGGGGTGCTGACCTCTTTTCCCTTAGAATGTCAAATTAAAAATATGACAGCAGCCAACACAACAATAGTTGTCCAGTGAAGGAATCAAGATTTTACCTAATTTTTTGATCACATCAGCAAAAAATATATTTTTTGGTGTGCCACAGAATTTTAGTAATTAGTTTATGTGTGCCATGAGATGAAAAAGGTTAAAAATTGCTGGTTTAGGTGATAAAAGCCAAGCTTGAACAAATTTTAACAGAATTAGAAACAAATTTTTTGTTTCCGCTGAAGCAAAAATTGCATAGCAGATTTGTTAAAGAAGCAAATAGAAATTCAGGAACGGAAACAACCAAATTGAGAGAAATCCTTAGGGCTGAACACTAAAACAACTTCAATATTTAGAGGGCAAGAGATGGAGAAAGCTGGCAAAGGAAACAAGGAGTTCCCAGGAGAGAGTGATAATTCTGAAAGCCAAGTGAATAAACTACTTAAAGTAGGAGAGCATTCTTAACTTTTCAGATATTGTGGAGGGTACATAAGATGATAGAGAATGAGATTCTGGTTGTTGATGACAAGTGGTTTCAGTGGATTGCTGGGGAGTAAACCTGAGTAGAAAAAGAGGTTAAGGGAAGAAAGGAAGTATCGACAGTAATTATAGACAAATATTTTAAGGTTTTTTTTCCCCTGTTAAGAGGAATATTGAAATAAAAGATGGTAGCTGGAGGTCACAGGAGGGCTTTTCTGGAAATGTCAGTAAAGAGTAGAAATTGATGAGGCAGGAAGAGGAAGTTTTTAAGAAGGCAAGCAAGATGAAATGTAGGATACACATATAGCGGTTGACCACATAATATTGCGGATAATCATGTTTTAACTAGAGGCCCAGTGCATGATTTAATCATGCACCTGGTGCACCAGCGGGCTGGCTGTCCGCCGGTGCCCCAGGCCTTCCGAAAGCCTCCGGCGCTGCGGAGGCTTTCGAAAGGCCTTGCGCCGGAGCAGACAGCCGGCCAGGTCCCCCGCTTTGGCCTTTGATCGCGGGGGACCTGGCCGGCTGTCCGCCGGTGCCCCAGGCCTTCCGAAAGCCTCCGGCTGCTGCGGAGGCTTTCGAAAGGCCTTGCGCCGGAGCAGACAGCCGGCCAGGTCCCCCGCTTTGGCCTTTGATCGCAGGGGAGCTGTCCGGCTGTCCGCCGGTGCCCCAGGCCTTCTGAAAGCCTCCGGGGCAGCCATGGCACAGACGCTGAGCTTGCGGCGCCACTGGCGCCGCGAGCTCAGCGTCCTGCTGGCCCAATCAGCTACCCCGGCCACCCTGAGTCCCGCCCCCTGCGCCTCCTGCTGGCCCAATCGTGGGCGTAGCGGAGTGATGGTAATTTACATATTACCATTTTATTATGTAGGATTTTTATTATGTAGGATGGGAAAGGCATAGATAGGATAGAGCTTTGTAGATGCAGATATGTCGATAGGAAGATAGGTAATTATTGTCAGATTTCTTCTCTTTCCTTTTGTAATAAGAAACAAGCTGAGATGGATGAGGAGGGCAGATGTTAGAAATTTAAGAAGAAAGGAGGTTTGAACTGGTTATCTTGAGAGAACTGGAAAGTGAAATTACTGGTGAGATGTAGAATTGCAGGGGTTACTGGGTGTCACCACAAGTAATTAGCACAATTGTGTTATTTCTCCAGTTACTTTTAGCTGCTCAGATGCAGGTGTAGGGTTAACTTCTCTGTTTCCTGTTAGAAAGGTATAGGGCCTTTTTGTTTTATCTCTGCCATATATTTTTTGTTGTTGTTAATCCTCACCTGAGGATATTTTCCCATTGATTCTTAGAGATAGTGAAAGGGAGAGAAACGATGTTCGTGGATTGGTTGCCTCCTGCACAGGCCCCCACCAGGGCTGGGATTAAGCTTGCTATTGAGGTGGTGTCCTTGACCAGAATTGAACCAGGGACTCTTCAGTCCGAAGACCGATGCTCTATCCGCTGAGTCAAACCATCTAGGGCTCTGCCATATTTTTGTAATCTGTTCTCCTCTTCTTTCTCCTTTTGTTAATCTGGCTTTTACTATTTTCCTAGGCCAGTGGTCGGCAAACTGCAGCTCGAGAGCCGAATGCGGCTCATTGGCCCCTTGAGTTTTTAGCAAAGGCCAGCTTAGGAGTACCCTAATTAAGTTAATAACAATGTACCTACCTATATAGTTTAAGTTTAAAAAATTTGGCTCTCAAAAGAAATTTCAATCGTTGTACTGTTGATATTTGGTTCTATTGACTAATGAGTTTGCCGACTACTGTCCAGGGCCATTGTAATAACATTGAATCTGTTTTTCATGCCTCTACTCTTTCTGGTGCATTTAAAGTTTTTAAAAAAATTTATAGTAGTCTCCCTTTTATCTGTGGGGGATATGTTTCAAGATCCCCAGGGGATGTCTGAAACCGTGGATAACACCAAACCCTCCATATACTATGCTTTTTCCTGTACATATATACCTATGGTAAAGTTTAATTTATAAACTAGGTACATTAAGAGATTAACAACAATAAAATAGAACAATGACAACAATATACTGTAATAACTTATATGAATGTGGTCTCAAAATATCTTACTGTAATCACCTTTCTTCTTTTGATGATGTGAGTTGATAAAATATCAATGTGATGAGATGAAGTGAGGTGAATGATGTGGGCAGCATCTCTCACTTCTACACAATTAGATGAAAGCAGCACCCCTTAACCTCCAGTCATGACAATAAAAAATGGCTTCAGATATAGCCAGATGTCCCCTGGACGGCAAAATTCCCTTTTCCCTTTGAGAACCATTGGGTTAGACAGACTTGTAGAAGATTCTAATATAATGTGGTAAATGGTATGTATGTATCTTAGTATTGAACTTTAGTAACAGAGAGTAGAGGATTAATCTTCCTACTGATGTCTTTCAAGAATTAGCTTAGATACTGTCTTGTTCCATTGCCTTTCCTGACCCCCTGCTTGTTTTTAAATTGCTGCTTCTTTAATAGCACCCATATTCTTTCTTTTGTGTTTTACATAACATGTTTGTCTCTTTTTGGAATTCAGCAATGATTTCTTATTCATCTTTCTGTTTGTTTTTTTTTAAGAAATGAAGAAATATCAGTAATAGATACAGAATAAACAGATTTGTGGGATAACACATAATGTAAATTTTGCCTATTTGCTTTTGAAATAATTAACATTGTTCAGGTGCACGGTACCTGTTTATTTCATACGACTACCAATTGTGTAATTGTATTAAATTTGTACCTTTTTAAAGCCTACTGACATTTAGAATTGTTTCAGAAACCATCCTATATAAAGGGGGGGGGGGGAGACAAGAGAAGTAAAAGGAATTTTAAATTTAGTCTTGCCTACATATGAGGGAATTTAGAAGACTTAAATGACTCCACTGTAACTTTCATGTATTCTAGAGTAACATGAGAGATTTAAAAAATGTAAGTTTTTTATCTTTGAGTAGTACATACTGAAATATTTGTGGATGAAATGTTATGTTGGTATTTGTTTCTGGTAGTATGGGATGTAGCTGAACAATTGTCACAACTGGGTAATGGATACCCTGGGCTTTGTTATAATTTACTTTTGTATATATTTAAGGTTTTGCTATAATAAAAAGGTTTTATCCTTTCCTGCTTTTGGATAGTGGACATTTTGGATTATAATTTTTAAAAAGGAAACAATATGCAAGAAAGATTGGACTTTAATTTTGATATCAAAATCCCCTGTCATGTTTGGGTTAGTGAGCCTTGCTCATAGTAACAGCTTGGTTTGGGTGTGAATACTTGTTTTACAAGTGTCAAGAGCATTTTATGGTTCTATGAAAACCTTGAAGATGGATTTTGATTGTTTAGACTATTTCTCTGCTTTATCACCTATAATATGTCAAAGGTAGTTAATCAGTTTCAGAGAATATCCAGTAGCATTAAATTAAGTATTTTTGGTTTTTACTGAATATGAAGTGGAAAGACAAAAACATTTTTTTATAAATGCCCTTGGTGCTTAAATTTTGGCAGCCTGCTTGGGAGAAAGGGTTAGTAAAAGCTCATGAACTTGAGAGAAAGGAGGAGTTGAATAAGTTTCTTGGGATGGAACTGTATTTAGTGAAATAGATAATTAGCACTTTAAAAAACAACAACAATGTGTGGTCTATAAGAGAAGTATGTACATGTTCATATTCCCTAGACTTACTTGTTGTGGATATTTAAAGCAGACACATGGAGCAGTAATCAACAATATAAACCATTGTGAAATTGACAATGTAAGTCAATGTAATGTTACTAATTGCATGATACGAATAATTGTGTGGAAGTTCAGAGAAGTGGAAAATCAAAGAGGGCTCCTTTTATCAGAGAAAACTATACATAGAGAAGGGAGAACTTCAGTGGATGAATTTAGATTTGTATAGGAAGAGAGATGAGGGGAAGATGTTTACTAATAAGACAAAAAGCAATATAAGTGAGAATAGAGGCAGCCTATCCAGGAGACAGCTTAATAGCCTAACATTCCACTCAAAAATGATTAAGATACTTATAGGCACTATTAAATAAGTTAACTGCTAAGGCAAGGAAGCAGCATCCTTTTTCATTTTTAGATTATACATCTCCAGAGATTAGTATTTCATTGGGTTAATTGTGAGGACAACTTTGGGAAATGATGTAATGGTATGAGTAGAGGGCTAATAGGACACATTTTGTAAGAGAGTAGAGAGCACTGAATACTACTACTAGTGAGGATTTTAATATTTTTAACTTAAGGAGCCCTTAAAAGTTTTTTGAGTAGATGAATTACATGAATAAATAAGTGTAAAGAATAGTAGATAACTTGTTGGTTTAGTAAATAGGTCTCTGTGAAGAGGGACCACATCTGGACCTGGTAGGTTTTTTCCACATCATCCATAGACCCTTGCCTTTGGGCTTGCTGCTGTAACTAGATGGGATTTTCTGGTTATCTTCTGCAGGGAGGGGACAAGTGTATTCTTCTAGGAAGAAGAATAAACTAAGTATTATTTTGCTTGTTTATATTCATTATTTTTTAAAATTTATTTTTTTATTGAATTTATTAGGGTCAGATTGGTTAATAAAATTATAGGTTTCAGGTATACAGTTCTACAGTACATCATCTATATATTGTATTGTATGTTTACCACCCCAAGTCAAGTCTCCTTCCATCATCACTTAATCTCCCCCTTTACCCTCTCTTACCTCCCCTTATCCCCCCTTCCCTCTGGCATTCACCATCCTGTTGTCTGTGTCCATGAGACTTTCTTTTTTTTTAAACAACAACAACAAAAAGTATTTATTGATTTAGAGAGAGAGGAAGGGAGAGGGAGAGAGAGAGAGAGATTGGTTGCCTCTTTCTGCCCTGACCAGGGCCAGGGAACGAACCTGCACCCCAGGTTAAGGTATGTGCCCTTGCCCAGAAATTGAACCTGAGACCCGTCAGTGTTCAGGCGGACACTAACCACTGGGCCAGGATTTCCTTTTAAAGGTCACACAATATTCCATTGTATTATATACAGCATTTTCTTTGTCCTCCCCAGATTTTTAAAGTTACATTAATTTGATCAAACTACAATTAAAATCACATATTCATAGGGGAGGCTAATTTAAGCCTGCTATTCCTGGAAACTATCCCTGGTAGGGAACTGATGATCTATAGCAATACTTGCAATATGGTTTCACTAATTCTTTGTCTTGTGTCCTGGCTCTATCCATTTTCAACTGTGTGACTTAAGGCAAAATACTTAACCTCTTTGTTTTCTCATTTAGAAAGTGGGGAAAAATATTACTATACTAACCTCAGGGTAGTTGGGAGCATGAAGTTAATATATATTAAGTGCTTACAATGGTGTCTGACAAGTAGTAAATCTTATATGTACGTGATCACCATCATCTGATAGAACAATGTTCCCTTAAAAAGGACTTAACTAGTATTTCAGATTAAATAAAGTTAATATTTCACTATTTACAGTGTATTAATTGAAAACCACATTGACTTTTTCTCATATATTTGTGGTTTGACTATAAAATGAGGCCTTCTGTAAGTCATATTAGAAAATCAGTTATTTCCAGTTATGTTTCTTTTTTTTTTTAGAATTTTTAAAAATATATTTTATTGATTTTTTACAGAGAGGAAGGGAGAGTGATAGAGAGTTAGAAACATCAATGGGAGAGAAACATCGATCAGCTGCCTCCTGCACACCTCCTACAGGGGATGTGCCCGCAACCAAGGTACATGCCCTTGACCGGAATCGAACCTGGGACCTTTCAGTCCACAGGCCGACGCTCTATCCACTGAGCCAAACCAGTTTGGGCTCCAGTTATGTTTCTTAGTGAATCCTACAAAAATTTTTACTTCTAGATTTAATAGGAAGAATAATCCTATTACTGTATAATCCCCAATTGGGTAGAAAAGCTTTGGAAAACTGCTGTAAAAAAATAGAAGGGGAAGCCCTGGCTGGCATGACTCGGTTGCCATTTTTATAACACTTGCTTTCCTAACAAAACTTTTGGAAAGAGTTGTATGTACTTATTTCCAATTCATCTCCTTCCAGTCTCTTGAATCTATTCTAGGCAGGGTTGTGTCCTCACTTCTCTGCTGTTGGACAGCTCTTGTCAAGATCACCAGTGGTTACCACATTGTAACATCCAAAATCATTTCTCAGCCCTATTTTACTTAACTTAATCTTCTCTACTTAACTTTGAAGTGCCCCAGTGGTTCTTCCTATCTACACTCCATTCCAGGTGACTCTCAGTAACCCAACTATATATGCTGATGATGCCCAAATTTATATCTGCAGGCCATATTTCTATCTGAGCTGCAGACTCACTCATCACCTGCCTGATCATCATTTGGATATTTCATAGGCACCTCAGAACTTTCATATCCAAAAATGGGCCCCTGTTTGGGACTCTTCTCCCACAATCTTTTCTACCTTCAGCCTATCCTATTTCCATTAATGACAACTTCATCTGTCTAGTTGCTTAGGACAAAAATCTTAGAATTGTTGTAGCTTCTTGTTCTGTCACCTCACATAAAATCTTGTTGTCAAATCTATTAGCAAATGTCTTTGACTCTACCTACAGAATATTTCCTTTTTTTTTAAATAATTTTTTTTCTCTTCTTAAAATATATATCTTATTGATTTTTTACAGAGAGGAAGGGAAAGGGATAGAGAGTTAGAAACATCGATGAGAGAGAGACATCGATTAGCTGCCTCCTGCACACCCTCTACTGGGAATGTGCCCGCAACCAAGGTATATACCCTTGACCGGAATCGAACCTGGGACTCCTCAGTCCGCAGGCCGACGCTTTATCCACTGAGCCAAACCAGTTAGGGCCAGAATATTTCTTGACTAACCATTCCTTATCACTTCTGCATCAACCCTAGTTTTAGGCCACTGTCATCTTTTGCTTTGATGATATAGTAGCCACCTAATTTATTTAATCACCGTACCTCTGCTCTTACATCCTAGCAGTAGTCTCTTTAATACAGTACCTTGAGTGATTCTGGATTTATTTTAACAAAATGTAATTTAAATTATATTACTCTTCTACTCTTAAAATTTCAGTGGTTTCCCTCACTCTGAATGAAATGTAAAGCTTTTACAATGGCTTATGAGGTAATATACAATGTATAAGGTCATATATGATCTGATCCTACCCTGTCCTCTCCTGTGATTTTATTACTTACTAGAGGCCCAGTGATGAAATTCGTGCACGGGTAGGGTCTCCTAGTGGCTGCCAGCTGCCGGCTGGGGCCTCCCTTCCCCAGGCTGCTGCTGGCTGGGGTGGGGCCAGCCGCGGGGAGGGGCTGTGGGCGGTTGGCTGGCCGGCCCTGCCCCCTGGTCGAACTCCTGGTCCAGGGGACAATTTGCATATTAGGCTTTTATTATATGGGATTTCTCTTCTACATTCATTGCATTCTAGCCACACAGGCTTCCTTGCTATTCCCTGAACCCACCAAGCACACACACATACAACTTGCTTTTTCTTCTGCTTGAAATACTTTACCCCTTGCTTGCTCCTTTGCCTTCTTAAGGGTCAAAGGTCATCACATTGGCAAAGCTTTCTCTGACCTCTTCCTTCCTTTCGCTTCCTATCTCTACTTACCATACTGGATACCATAACACTTAACTACCACCTAAAATACTGTGTATTTACTTGTTTATTTGTTTTATCTTCCAACTAAAAATTAAACTCGATAAAGGCATAAACTTAATTAACTCTTACCTGTTTTATTCTTAGAACCTAGAACCATGATCAGCACATTGTAGTCACTCTCATATATGTTGAGTGAATTTTTTATTCTAAATTTCAAATTATGGACTTAAGTTTTAGAGCACACTCATCTTAAGTGTTGGCCCTCCCCCCCTTTTTTAAATTTGTTATGGTGGGGTAGGGTCTAGTTGATTATGTAAGAACTAGAGATGAAGCCACAACAAAAGGTGTTGATTGACTGTCTTTAACAGAATTCTTAAGTAATGTCTTATAGATTACTTAAAATTTTTTTCTTTAGAATAATCTTTATGTTGAAGAATGATACACATTCAGAAAAATGTACAAATCATATGTGTGTAACTTGATGAATTTTTATAAAATGACCATGTAGGAAATATTACCACCCAGATTAAGAAATGGTGTATTACCAGTAACCCAGAAATCTCCCTGTACTCATTCATTACTCCTGTTAAAGGTAGGCAGTCACCATAAAGTAGTGTTGCCTATTTTGAGCTTAATGGGCAACGCTACTTTATTTATATAAACAATTTTAAAATTGTTTGACATTCATTCCTGTTGTTGCCTATAAGCTAATTTTCATTCTTTTAACATATTCCATTGTATGAATGAATGTGTCATGATTTATTTTCTTTTTTAAAAAATATAATTTTTTTTTTATTGATTTCAGGGAGGAAGGGAGAGGGAGAGAGAGAGAAACATCAATGATGAGAGAGAATCGTTGATTGGCTGCCTCCTGCACGCCCCCCTACTTGGGATCGAGCCGGCAACCCAGTCATGTGCCCTTGACTGGAATCAAACCTGGGACCCTTCAGTCCGCAGGCTGATGATGCTCTACTGAGCCAAACCTGCTAGGGCTCATGATTTATTCCCTTTCAGTACTAGTGGATATGAGTTGTTT
Organism: Cnephaeus nilssonii; assembly: GCF_951640355.1. NCBI lineage: Eukaryota > Metazoa > Chordata > Mammalia > Chiroptera > Vespertilionidae > Cnephaeus > Cnephaeus nilssonii. Next base: position 44,118,767 of record NC_137081.1, read on the forward strand.
ACAGTTTAGGGTGAATTTTTGTACTTTAATGTCATGTTTATGCATTTCTCTTGGAATGAAATTGCTTGGGTTATAAGGTATACATAAGTTCAGCTTTAGAAGATATGGTCACAAGATTTTCCAAAGTTGTCACATCAATTTACATACCTACTCACCATGTGGGAGTGTTTCAGTTGTTCCATTACTTTGCCAACAATTGGCCTGGTCTGTTTTAAAGTTTCTAGCTGTTTTGGTGGGCGTATCGGACATCTCATTGTGTTTTTAATTTTTCTGATATCTAATAATATCGAGTATCTTTTAATGAGTCATTTTGATGGATTATTATTTTCTGTTCTCCTTAGTCTTATAAATAGTATTTTTCTAAGAATAACTGGGGGCTATTAATACAGCACAGAAAAAAAATTTTTCCTGTCATTTATATTAAGATATTGAGGAAGAAGTAAACTTGATTGCCTAGTACTGAAGACTTATGTTTAAGGTGTCTGTATTAAATTGGTACGAAGTTGGCAAAGGGAAATTATTTAAAACTTATTAGATTAATTAATTTTATGATTAAAATTCTAAAATATCCGAGATGTGTATGAACAAGTGAAATGGTTAAAAATTGGGTGTAACACTGTGTCTTTAGTGTGGTACTGTGCATATGAATTGACTCTTTAAGTTATAAAATTTTTCTCTTTATATAACTTGCAGAAAGCATGGAAAAGCAGAGGGCAAAGTCTTTCCAGGAACTTCTATATTGGAAGTTCCTCCAATATAGAGGTTTGTTCATTCAGTCAGATTGTATTTTCTGAGCACTTTTGAATGAAGCATTCATTATCTAAAGGGATATATTAGCCAGTAAATATAATTAATTCTACCAGAAGCATGTATAAAGGAGATAACATTTGAACTAGTCTTAAAGGATAAGTAGAGGTTAGTTAGATGAAAAAGGAAAGAGCTAGAAAACAGTCCAGGCAAAAGGCATGACATTGAGAAAGAACATGTGTTCTGAAAAGGATGAGAATTCCATTGTTTCAGTACTCAAGTTGGAAGAGTAGGTTGGGGCCAGATTGAATACCAAGTTAATGGGTTTGGACTTTACACTGTAGGAAATAGGAAATTAGTGTAAGTATTGAATCAGGAAAGTGATGCCATTGAGTTTATATTAGGAAGAGAATTTGGGAGGCTGTTAGATCATGGATTTGCAAAAGAGAGATGAGAAACTGGGAATGGACTGACAGGACTCACCTAAAGGTCCCCTCTTTTCCCATATTTCCCCCCTGATTCTTGATTGTGGTTATTCTGATAAAATACACTAGTTTTAAACTATTTGAGCCATTTTTCTTGATTGTTGGTTATATATTTTAGTTTTCATTAGTATAAATTTAGGAGTTTTGGGGTACATTTGATATTTTGAGTTATTTTTGCCCAATTATTAGTGACACAGATCTAAAATGATAAATTTTCATTAAGATTTTTAGCTTGCATAAATCAAGATAAAAATTTGTAGGTTTGTTTTACTGGAAATGGTTATATTCAGTGTTGTAAATTATGTATTATTTCTTTAAAATAGAATCAGTTTTCTAAGATTAAAAAAACAACTCTTAGTTTCTAGTAGAAAATGATGTATCATTATTGACATAACTCAAGATGTTTAGCTCTTCTGAGAAAATGATAAAACTTCTGCCATATTCACTCTTCCTCACCATTGCTCTTTTTGTTTACCAGTCTGGTTTTAAAATAGAACTCCTTTAAAACAGAAACTGTCTTTCATACTTCTATACCTCCTTCCACAGTGATGTGGCCATTTTAGATATTTTAGTAATGATTGATTCTAAAGCTTAAGTATGTGACTAACAGTTTCAAGTGAATGCCATCCTTTTTTTTTTTTGCATTCACATAGTACCTACAGACTATGCATATTTGATACAGGTTGTGAAAGAGAGGTTTAAGGTTTAAAATTTATTCCAATCTGAATTGACCATTAGATTTTTTTGCCTGATCGAACAATTACAATTGAAGTTTCAGATTGTTAAAGACTGAGCTTGCTAAAAAAACCCCAAAAAACAAAAAAAACATCACTTGCTTTTCTTAATGAATCTTTTAAAAAAGTGAGCTCATTCTGGCTTTATTCCCCTGTTGGCTTAATTTTTGATATTTGGAATAAAGAGATTGTTTTGAAAGGATAAGCCACAACAAGGAACGATTTTACATAGTACAGTACTCACTTTACCCTAGTGTGGCTCAGATCTCATGCTTTCTTTTTTGGGTCATTGGGCTGCTTCTCATCTGTATTTGTTTTCTTCTTTAGATATTAGGATCAAGGAAGAAGAACCTGATCCTGAAGAGTGGCAGCTCAGTGGTGATTCTACATTGAATACCAACGATCTCACACATTTAAGAGTACAGGTGGTAGATGAAGAAGGGGACCAACAACATCAAGAAGGAAAAAGACTTCGGAGGGTAGCTTGCACCTGTCCCAACTGTAAAGAAGGTGGTGGGAGGTATGCACACATTAAACATTTTTTTTTAAAGACTGCTTATATCATCACCCTAATTTTTGAAATAGTGCATGCCATATCACTTAATTATGGGATATTATTCATTACATGATTATTTTGTGTGTATGTATGTATGAGTGTTGCAGAAAAAGTTGAGAACAAAATGTATGAAATTAAAACTCTCAGATCTAAACATTGTTTTTAAAACTAAAATTACTTGGTTGGCTATGTAGGGTTTTTTTGTTGTTATTTAAAACAGCAGTGTAACAGATGCCATTTGACAGGCTCATGTCAGAAATCAGCCTATTTGCAAATTGGCAGTGGGATTTGCATAAATACAGATAAAAAGTTGATTCTAGGCTTGAGAATAGTTGTATAAACATACATTCAGAAATAGTTGTAACCATAAGCATTTTTATTTTCAACAGATAAATAATAAGCCTTAATGATGGAAGTCTTTAAAAAGTAGAACTGTAATATTTCAATTTAGAGTTTTTAAAAATAAACATTAAGACAGAATAACATGACAGGAATAAACTCAAAACAGACCAGTAATTATATTAAATATGGATGGATAAAGCTTAGTAATTAAGGGATGGAGACTCAGATCATATTTAAAGAACATAAAATCCAGCTAAAAGGATGGAAAAAGATTGATTAGGCAAATGTTAACAAAGAGAACTTGGATAGCAATGTTAATATCAGGCAAGGTAGGATTAAGGTAAAAATCATCAAATGGATAGATAGGGGTATATTTATTAATAACAAAGTTTTCACCAAGATTTAGTAGTCATGGTATCTTTCCCCCACATCTTTGAAATATATATAGCAAAAGCTGAGAACTGTAAAGATATACTAACCAAATTCCCAGTCATAGTGAAAGGCCTTAACATACCTCTCTCAAAAATGCACTGTTTAAACAGACAAAAATGCTATTGATACATTTAATGAGTTTGAGATAAGAGAGACTTTGTCTGCCTTTGAGTTGATCTTATTAGTTGATTTGAACATTGGTCAGCCAGTTAGCAATAAATAACTTCTAACATTGAGAGATTAGTTTTATAAGTGAGGCTTAGAGAAGTGAGTGACTTGGATGAGCACATATAACAGATATCTGGTTCCAGATTCTTGCTCCAGAACTTTACCACTATACTGCCTTCTAAGTGGATTTACTTCTGCACCTGATGCTTAGATATTTGTATTTACTGGTAATTATTCAGTTATTTGAAATTGTATTTATTTGAAATAGTTCGGTCAGTTTAAGTAAATGGAACTCTTTAGTTAGGCAATAACTTCTGAAATTGACTCATTTTTAGAGGAACTTTCAAGATAATTGTTTATGCAAGTCAAATTGAGGATCAAGGTCTGGCCTGTTTTACTTATTCTTTAAAATGAAAATCTTTTAAAAATGTTTATTAAACTAATGCATGCTCATAAAAATTCAGAAGTAGAGGGGAGAGTATTAAAAGAATACCCAAGTCCTACCTCACCTCAAGATAACTTTTGAGACATTTTTATATATGTCCTTCCAGACTACAAATATTTTAAAGTATAATTATTTTATTCTCACTACTTTACATGTCTGTTCTTATTTTGAAAATTTTGTGACCACATTTTCAAGTCTATATATTTTGCATCAGTTTTTTTTATGGCTGTATAGTAGTCTATTGTATGGATGCATAAAAATTTAACGTCTTTTTTTGGGGAGTTTATTGTCATTTTAATTCTCATGCATACATCTTTGTCTGATTGTTTCATCAGTGTAAATTGGTAGAAGTGGAATTCTTGGATCAAAGGGAATTGTGTGCTAGAAAGGCTTTATCAATTTATTACTTCCACCAGTGGTGTATGAGAATATCTGCTTTTCCACACCCTTGCTAATAATGGATTTTATAATTTTTTTCAAACCTTTTAAAGTCTGACAGATGAAAAGTAATACCTCAGTATTGTTTTATTTAGTATATTTGTTATTTGTGAGATTGAACATTTTTTGGTATGCTTATTTTACCTTTTTAAAATTTATTTTGTGCATTGTTTCTTTATGTCTTCTGTGAATCTGTTAATTTGTGTGTTTAACTGTCATTCGCAGACATTTTTTCTGGTTTTACATTGCCTTTCAACTTTATGTCTGCGGTTCGCAAAATGCATTGTTATACAAGTGAAGAATGAGTTTCATTACTTAGTTTGCAAACATTTTTTAAGCCCAATCTTTTTTAGTTAACAGTTTTTATATGATGTCTTTTTAAAATCTTTTCAATCCGAGGATTATAAAAGTACTTATATTTTTTCTAGAAGTTTTGTAAGTTCATTTTAAAATAACTTATTCTAAGAAATTAAAATTGATGTTCGTAAGACAAACATTTTTTACATTGTTTCTTAGAACTCATTTGGACAGAATTCAGTATATATATATATATATATATATATATATATATATACACATATACATATATATAGTAGGCACAATTGTATCATTGACAATTGCTGTCTCTAATAAAAGCATAACATATATATAGTAAACCCAAATATTCCAAAATGTTTAGCATAGGTGAGACAGGTGGTACTTTAAAAAATTTAGGTTATTAGCCATTTTTTCTCTGTCATATTCTTTAAATATGTGTAATTTAGAGAACTAAATTTCATTTGTTTACCCTTTTGAGCAAGATGTAAAATATAATTAAGTATAAAAAATAGTATTTATTTGGCTATTTAGCCAATATTTGTTAAGCAGAACCAGCCTTCAGAAATTTCTTACTTTAGTGGAAGAGACAAATAATTTTAATAAAGGGAAATACATTCTAAAGGCATTGTTATGTTGATTTTGTGTAGATTAAACATCAATCCATATTTCAAAAAATTAAGTTATTTTGCAAAAATCTGTTTTCTTTGTCAGCTCAGTCTGTGTCCCATTTCTTCCATCCCAAGCAAAAGAAAGACTTGATTATTTAGCTTTTCTTAATCCCTCTACCTTTAGTTTAATTATTCTGTCACTCTATCTTGGCATGATTAAATTATTTGGAGCATGCTTAGGCACTCAAAAATAGTAGAAATTTAAAATTCTTCGGTTTTTCAGATTATATATTAAGTATTATAGGAATGATTATGACGAAAACGTATGGCTAAATCTTTTGTTACCTGAAGTTTGTTGAGAAATTTACTTCAATTCTTTTCCTTCCTTTACATCATCACATGCCATAAATTCATACCTAGCATATTTAGTTCTTATCTGGAATAGAATTTCCTTTTTAAATGGAAATTTGGACTGCATTTTGAGCTTTTCCCTTAAATTATATATTTATGTATGCCCATCTCTATTTTTATTTTCTTTCTTAGATGCTTGTCCTATTTCCAAATAATGAATATTTCTTATTTCCTTATAATGAGGAATACCTTTAATATCTTTAATAATGAGGAATATCTTTATCTTTCTCTGGCTTCTTGGTTCTTTGAGAACCCAAATTTGTTGCTGTATTTTGTTACAATCTTGTGCTTTGTTAGTGTTCTTAAGCTAAATTTTTGCTAAGTTAGTAAAATAGCACTTTTGAGTTTATAAAAGCACATGATTCACCTGAGTTGGTAGTCTTAGGAGAGTACAACAGTGAACCAGATTGGGTTCTCTGTGAAATTGCTATGGTGAACACAATATATAAAATTGGTTTGCACACCAGGAGCCACAAGCATTGCTCTTTTTTTTAGGGCTATTTAAGAATAAGCTAAATTTAAAAAACTAAATTAAAGGAAACATATTGGCTTTGGTTAAGACTTTGGCATTACAGGTGAGCCAGAAAAACCTGTTTCACTCAACTCAGCTCTTTAAAGAGAGTTGTAGAAATTGGGGGTGGACTGGAGCAGAAACTAGAATTGTGTTAGATTATGACATCCTTGCCCTTGAGACAACAGCATGATTCCTCCTTGTCTTTACTTATGCTATTCCTCTGCCTGGAATGCCTTCCCTCCTTTCTATCTAAATCCTACCCACCTCCTCCACGAAGCCTTCTCTAACTACTGGAGCCCACATTGATGTCTCCCTGTTCAGAACACCTATGGCATCTAACAGCCAGCACTGCACCGTTTAGCACTGTTTGTCCTATGGCAATTTCACATGCTACTGAGTGTGAGTACATTAAAATATAAATGTGGGGAAATACGCATTTTTCTAGTAAAATTTGAAAAATGATAGGTGTATTATATACAGGAGGATTTTCAGGCTTATGGAAGTTTTCAGGCTATAACTTAGACTGAGATTGGGGGAGGAGGGGAAGTTGGGGGGTTCTTAAATGTACCTTTGTTAATCTCAGAAAAACATGGCAAGTTTTATATAATATGGTTTTGACAATTGTGAGTCTGAAATGTTACATGTTTTTTATAAACTCATTTTTATTCAGTAACTAGTCTAATTTTTTAAAAGCTGTAGTAGTATCATTTTATAGTGTTTAAGATTATTTGAATATCAGTTATGGAATAAAAAAATTTTTCTTCTTGCTTAGTCTAAGATACCTCTGTTCACCCATCTAAGCATATATCTCCCAAACCCTGTTCTTGGTATCAATACTGAAATATAACAAATGTCAAATTTTGCGATGTGGAGAAATTGTATTTTATTATATCGTTGGTGTATAATTTGGGGTATCTTTGCATGGTTAATATGAAGGAAATTTTAACTGTAAAGATAATTTTTATTTATATTTATTTCATGTAATGCTAAGGGAGCTAAGACAAAGCTTTGTCCAAATTTTTTTAAAAACTTCCTCCAGTGTATATTCAGGGTGTGGCCATATAAATATATGAGTAAATATGCTTAAGGTGCCTATCTACCTTTTAATTGTACCTGTGATTAGATATGTATTCATGCTTGGTTTATTTCCTTTTTAAATTAGCCAATAGCATGACTTTGAGTAGACCACTTAATACTACTAAATTGGGATTGGGCCTATGCATAGAATTTGTGAATGGTTCTGACAGAATAATCAATAGCTTTGTTACACTTTTTTAAATATGTAAAATATCCTTTTAAATTATGTAATACTTTAACATATTTACATTTGGACAACAATTAAATTAATGCTGAAGTAAAATCAACATGTAAAACTTAACATGTTTGAAACAAAAGTTTTTATTTAAATTGATTTTAATTGGTCTTGGTTTCTGATTGATCTCATGGTGATAATGTCTTCTATTTGAAATGTAACATGGTGATATATAAGTGGTAATATCCATTTGAATATTTACATGTAAGTATATATTATTCTGTGTGTGTTTTTTAGAGGTACCAATCTTGGGAAAAAGAAGCAACACATTTGTCATATACCAGGATGTGGTAAAGTCTATGGGAAGACCTCACATCTGAGAGCTCATCTACGTTGGCATTCTGGGGAGCGCCCTTTTGTTTGTAACTGGATGTTCTGTGGTAAAAGATTTACTCGAAGTGATGAATTACAGAGGCACAGAAGAACACATACAGGTTACTATTTACTTTTAACAGACAAAAATGAATTATAGGGCTACATATTATCTTGAAAGTTTTTTGATTTGTTTTTTAGCACACCTAACTGGGCTGAATTTTAAAAATGTGACCAATCACATGAAATTTTTATCTTTATTAACACCAGTTTAAAAACTAATTCCAAACAAGCCAATATGTCTTATCTTATAAAATAACATTTTGTTTTATGCAGATGTTGGTTAGCTTTTCTTTTTTAATTAGTGTTTTTTTTTACATTATTGAGTATCTTAAGCCACATTTATGCTATTATTGTTTATGTTAAACCTTTTAAATTAGTTGTCTGCTTTTGCTGCTGATCTGTCTTATTCTTTCATCTTCCTCAACACTTTAATAAAAAATAATTCCTTTTCCTCTGACAGAGTTAGACATTTCACCTTTTCTCTGTTTTAATGCCTGATGTAAGCAAAAGACATTTCATTGAGAAATAACCAAGGCATTGTTGATGTTAAGATTCTTTCATTTAATTGTTTTTATATAGTATGTGGTTGTTACATGAAATGGGCCTATGAATGACCCAAACTTAATCCTAATTTATAACTTAGAGATAGTTTTCTCCTGCTACCATGTAATGATCAAGGTGTTCATCAGTCTATGTTCAACACTGAAGAATTGAAAAATATGTAATGTACTTACAGTCCTAGAGAGTTTAGAAGGAAGAAGCATGGTGAAATGGAGGACATTATGGATCCTGAAGTCTCCTAGATCTAGATTAAAATCCATGAACTCTGTTAGATTAAGCAAATAAGCTGTCTCTGACCTGCTTTCACACCTCTTATATTGCTTTAAATATTACATAAAATAACCTGTGAAGTATTTAGTATTAGACATATTAGATGCTCTACTTGTTTTATAGTTTCTGTCTCACTCCTCAGGTAGGTAGGTAGGTAGACAGATGAGTTGTTTATAACTGCAACAGACAATGTAAGAAAGTATGCTTAGAGGCAGAGATCATGATTGCTTGGGATAGTAAGGGATTTTTGGGCACTGGGTTGGCCTTATGACCCTATAACAGACTTTTCCTCAGTGGAATTTGGTCAGTAGGATATAAAAGTCAATGAAATGGGGGGGGAGCGGGGCAAGGGAAGGTCTGTGATCAACTGTGTGGAAAACACTGGGTAAAAGAGGGTTTTACATGTACCTTCAAGGCAGCACCTCTTAGGACCTTCAATTAAATGTTAACAAGCACCATGCATCTCTTTGTGGGGGCGTGTAGTGTGTGTAGCATTTCCCAAATATCTTTGATCTTTGTGCCATTTGCCATGGAACATCTCTCAGAACTAATGTTCCAAGAGAAACTTTGGGAAATATCATCTCAGAAGAATAGTATGTGAATAAAAGAGGTGAGGGATCATTTGACATGAAGGAAGATGAGATTTTAGATTTTAGAATTGAGCCATAATCTTAGTTATCTCAAGTTAGCCTTGCATTCCCATACCACTTACTACAGTGGTAAAGTTTTGTATTGTAATAATATTTGGTATTTAAGGAAGATTTGTCTGGCATTGATTTGTTAGGTTAGAAGAGTAAAGACAAAGGTGTCATTGCAATATAATTCAGACGTGAGGTCTGTTGAGAACCTACCTTGAGTAGAGGTGCTGGAACAGGAGATAGATAAGGCATGTTAAAGAAAATAAATTAAGAAAAGACTAGATTTGTTGATGGATTTCTCTGTGGATTCCTTTCAGGCTGTCCTTTTGCCTTCTAATCCTCTTACATAGTAAGTCTTCATAATATAATTTAGTCTGTCTTTTGTATTAAAAATGTTTTATTCATCAGGGTCTTATTAACTTTAACATGATATATTGGGTTTGCTCTTAATTATTCCAGATGAAGTCAAGTCAGCTAGCCATTTCTTGGGGTTTCAATCTTAATGAACCTCAAGCTTGCATTTTTACTTTTATCTAGAAGTACTCTGTGTACTTGAATTCAGGTTTAAGAGTTGGAGGTTTAATATCATGGGTACAACATGTTAATAACCTTAAATATAGCTTAAAACTGTAAACTTTTCTTTAAAGGAATACAGTGAGTCCTCAGTGACATCAGTAGAAACAGACTTTCAAGTGAAATGATGTCTATCAAAAACAGTTTTACCATAGGCTGGCTGACATAAGCGAGAGTTAAGTTCCTATGGCATATTTCTGATCACAAAAACATCACTACATCGGGGACAGGCTAACAGGGATCAATGGGGGAAAAGGAGACATCTAATACTTTCAACAATAAAGATTTAAAAAAAAAACCCACAAAACACACAAACACCAAAAAACATCACTACACTGCTAATATTAAACATTGAAATACATATGAGGGTTGTGTGTGTGTGTGTGTGTGTGTGTGTGTGTGTGTGTGTGTGTGTATGACATCACACACACACACACACACACACACACACACACACACACACACACAGAGGACTTTCCAACCTGCTTATGTCAGGTTCAGGGTTGCAGGTGGCTGGAGCTGCTCTCAGCAGCTCTGTGCAAAAGGTGGGAACTAGCCCTGGGCAAGACCCCCTTCCATTGCAGGGTGCCCTCACACCTACATCCCCACTCACTCAGACTGGGACAATGCAGACAGACACACCAATTCACCTCACCTGTATATCTTTGGGATGTGGGAGGAAACCAGAGTACCTGGAGAAAATCCACGCAGACATGGGGAGAACAGTGGCTCTATTAGTCAATTTTTTTTTTCTTCTCGTTGTTAAAAAAAAAATGAACAAAACAATTTTATTTAAGGACCTCCTGTATGTTACAGATTTATCATTTTTTAGCTGATACCTTGTAACGTTTTAAAACAAACTATTAGCATAGTTGAGGTATTAAAATATCTGAATGACAGTCTGTAATAAGTTTGGAAGACTGCTTTTCATAAAAAAGTAAAGATGACATTTATTTTGAGGGGAAATATTCTATCAGAAAATTGCAGAGGCAGTTCATGAAACTAACACAATGTTAATTGAACTATGTTCCCTGTCCTTACCTGTCAGTGTTGGGTTATTTTCTTTCTCAGGGAATTATCAGTCTATTGTTGAATTCTGAAAATTAAGTTACTTAATTTTATTTCTAACAGGTGAGAAGAAATTTGTTTGTCCAGAATGTTCAAAACGCTTTATGAGAAGTGATCACCTTGCCAAACATATTAAAACACATCAGAATAAAAAAGGTATTCACTCTAGCAGTACAGTGCTGGCATCTGTGGAAACTGCACGAGATGATACTTTGATTACTGCAGGAGGAACAACACTTATCCTTGCAAATATTCAACAAGGTTCTGTTTCAGGGATAGGAACTGTTAATACTTCCACCACCAGCAATCAAGATATCCTTACCAACACTGAAATACCTTTACAGCTTGTCACAGTTTCTGGAAATGAGACAATGGAGTAAATATTACACAAATACTTATTCATTGTGGTTATTTTTATACAGTAGTGAGAAGAATATTGTTCCTAAGTTCTTAGATATCTTTTTATTGATGTGCAAAAATTTTTGGATTGACAGTAACTTGGTTATACATGACACTGAAATGCCTTACTTTGTATGATATTCCATAGTATATTAAAAATGGTAAAATTGCATGGGTTTTGTAGGTACTTTTGGAATCTAGAAGAAATGAAATTTTACCAAGTTATATAAAGAAAATTGAATTTAACAATGCGAATGGTAGTCTAACCAAATGCATCAATCCTGTGTGGTTTAGTGTAAAAATGAGAACATGTTGGTATTTATCTATTGTAAGATAAAAAAGTTGGTGGGTGAAAGAAATCATGTTATGATAAAAAAATTTTTGTAATTTTCTTGATGACTGGAATTTTTATTATGCATAACTGACAAATCAAGTTTCCAAGCAAATGTTACATAGTGTAGGCTTTACTTAGCTTATCAATTTGTCATTTTGAAGCTAATTATTTTAATTAGGTTAACTATGTACAATATTTTAAGCATTACTCTTGTAAGATTTTGAAAACTACATTTTAACATGGAACTCTAGGGATAGTCACCTTTTAAATCCTGTTGAAAAGCCATGTTTAAGATTTAATTTGCCAAAATAATGTCTTGTTAATATTCTTTCAATAACCAAGTGGGGCAATATAACCAATGTTTAAAAAAGTTAAAAATGTATAGGTTGAGGCATTTGGGTGGTAAGAAAATGTTCTAGTGAGATATCCCTTTTCTTGCATATTGGAGGACCAAAAAAATAAGGTGTATTGCGTCTTAGCAGTGACTTTTTTATTCAATCTTGTTTCCAAAAACCATGTCTGCCAGGGCCTTAAAAGCCATCATGTAAATTACCAGTAAAGTATAACATATGCAAACATAACAAAATCACTTCCATAGTGACAATACTCCAACCATATGGATATTAGTCATAGAAAACTAGTGGTTTTATGATATTTTTTTAAGTATTTTTTTTGTCTAGGTAGTCAGTCTGCACTTAAATATCAACCATTTTCTTTTTTTGCTTCTTCCCTTAAAATTTATATGTATTCAGTACATTTAATTGAGAAACGTATGTTTTTTATTACGCTGTATTTTCTTTTTATTTTTTAATTATTGTTTATATTTTCAATTATTAAAAATGTACAAAATAAAGTTTCATTGCTGGTCTTGTAAGAGCTATACAATTTTCCTAAATGTATACTTATAACTGCAGCAGTTCACCTATTTCAAAATTTGGAATTCTGTTCATTTGTTATTCTTAAGACCACCTCAAATTTAAAGGCTACCTTATTGTACGTTTAAAGTGTATTATAACAGTGTGGTAGTTAATAAAACACTATTTTTTTTTCTTTTGAGTTTGTTGTATTCCTATGCATTTAAAATATTGCAGTGGTATGGGGTAAGAAAATCTGTGTGGTTTTTCTTCAACTTAGCCTTTTATTTGCCTTAGTGTTCATTTCAGACATCGAAATTATCTTAAAAAGGTGTATTTGCTTAAAAAGAAGAATAGAGGTACCAGCAGATTACTAATTTTTTTACTGAAGAATGAGCTTATTATTAAATAAAACTTTGGAAAAATATTTTTTATCTCTTTGCCCAAATTGAGTAATATGAATGCCATTTTGCAAAGCCTTGTTTTTTATTTGTTTATTCTCCCTGTTAAAGTAATGCGCAGAATATTTTGATTTATCAAAAACTTGAATTTACGTGAAGATTCTTGAAAAAGATAACATAAGTTTTGGTAATATAGCAAGAGTTATTGAAAAGGTTATATTTTGAATTTGTGTATGTAATTATGATAAAGGCAGGGTAAGAGGAAAGGAAAATTTAATATCAACATGACTATATTTTAGATAATTTTAAATTAAAAATCCAATTCTCCACATGTATACAGTGGGGTAAAGATTTCCATTGTCTGTTTTCCAGGCTCAATGTGACACTGTCAATAATATCTTTGAATGCATAGGACAACTCTAGATATACACATAAACATAAATAAAGTTTTTCTGAATGAAACTTAAGCTTGTTATATGAAATAAGGTCTTGGAATTATAGAAATTAATGGAATGTACAATTATTTTGAAGTTTGTAAGGATTAGAATTTGAATCTTCAAACTCCTTTAGGTAATTTTTTATTTTATTTAGGATGTATGAAAAGGATTATGTTAGGAGATTGCTCACTAAACAAAATACTCATTAAGTATTAAAAAACTTCAGGGATGGTATAGATGTTTTTAAGTATCGAAATTTTACAGTATGTGTGTAAAATTTCAGTATTTTTTTGATCCACGAGTTTTCAAGTATATTTTATCAGTTCTTAGAGCATGAATGCAATGAAGAAAGTAAGTAGTCTTGAAAATTATTTAAATAAGTGTTTGGAGTTTTTGAGTGCTCACTAGAAATACACCAGTGAACTTTGGATCTTTACCTAACAAAGAAGTCAAAGTTAGTATTCATCCTCAGAATATGTGGTTTTTAAATATTTCTATATTCGTGTTAAAAAACATGAAATATACTGTGGAAACAATATTTGAAGAATTATCCTGAAGTCTTTTTTTTTTTCTAGTTATAAAATTTATTGTGTAGATACAGAGGTCGGCAAAAATAGGCTTATAGTTCATATTGTAAATAATATAAGAATAAACTCGTGTATTCACAGCTGTGAGCCTACTTTTGCTCACCCCTGTATATTCTTTAATAGTTTTTTGTAATTGCTTTATTTTTGTAAATGCTAGAGTTAAGATACATTCAGTATATTTACATAGAAATAATTCCTACTTATCAGAATATACTCATCTAGTGGACTAGGTGTCTGTACTCTGCCTTAATTTAAAGAAAATATCACTTGAGAAAATTTTATTTCTTGTGGATTGAGAGTCAAGGACTTTAAAAAGCAATCCAGTTAACCAAAAAGCATGTAAAGTTTTAATGGCATAAACTTGTTGCAAAAAGTCAGGTTCTCTATAAATAACTTTGGGCAAAATAGCAAAAATGCTTAAGATATTTCAAATAGTGAAATTGCTTAAAGATTAAACATACATGTACATATAAAACTGAAGGCATGTCATACATTTCATGGAAAATAGTTCTTAGGCAATATTCTTCAGAAAATGCTGGGAGTATTTTAAAATGTCCACATAGCTTCATCCTTGACCTACTAGATCTACATCTCTGGGTATGGGAAATATATATGTATTATGTAACAGTTTCTCTAGTGAATGATTAACAGTCCTGGGTTAGAATGATCTAAATGGAGCAAGTATCCCCTTAGTGTCTTGATTGTAGTTCAGATCCTCATATTGACTGCTTATGATCCCAAAACGTTTTATTAAAAATTTTATTGTAATTAATATTGTTTGAAATTTGGGGTTATTAAGTAGTAACATTTGGTTTTAAAATACATAAGTTGACATGTTCATGCTGCCTATGAGTAGATAATTTGGTTTTGGTTTTAATGCTATTAACTTGATAAAAATTGTTTTCAATGTAAAAGATGTTTAAAACTTTTTGCCATCAATGAGTACTAATTCTTTTTTTTTATCCTCTCCCAAGGATATGTTTGCTTGTTTTTAATAAATGTTTTTAGAGAGAGGAAGGGGAAGCGGGGAGAGAGAGAAACATTGATTGGTTGCCTCATACGTGCTCTGGTGCCCCAATGGGAAATGGAACCCAAAACCTGGTATGTGCCCTGACTGAGAATCGAACGCATGGCTCTTAAGTGCACACCATGACACTCCAACCAACTGAGCCATACCAGCCAGGGCCCGTAATTCTTTTGTTGTCTGTTAATGAGCACAGAACAAATTGGTTGATATCTTGGAACAAGATTTGATATTTTAGTAAAATCACCTCCTTTATTTAGTGTTGGAGACACAAAGATATATTGATTTGGCCCAGTTTCTTGTTCAGGTAGACTTGCATATCAAATGTATTGTGGTAAATTTATACTAGCAGCAGATAAAAAATGCTCTAGAAACTTGGTGGGTTCTGCATGGAGGAGTTTTGGAAACTCAGGCAGAGACATTAGCAAAGGTACAGTGTGGTACTTAAAAAGGGAAGAATAGCGGTACCCGGGAATTTGTGAGAGATGGAGTGTCAACGTTTTGGAGGAGGGGCTATCGAATTGAAAAAGGGGTTCAGAATTTAATCTTTACCAGTGATTCCCAATCTTTTGGGGGTCACAGTAATTGAGGGCACAAGACAAGAGGCTCTGGAGACAGCAAGCATACAATATTAAGTTTGGTCATGAAGAGGAGAAGGATGGACATGCGTGGTTGAGTCAGGATTGAGAAAATGGTTGAAAATGCCTCTGTAAAAGGGATACTTATATTGATGAATATTGAAAGAGAATAGAAGAACTTAAATGACCACTAAGCTACCCAGATACAAATGCATAACAAAATTAGAGTTGAAGTTTAAGAAAATGCATGGGTATGCTGTCATGTAATATGATTCATACCATTTCATTATATATTTAAAAGTTTTTTTAGTATTAAAAATGATGTGCTGAAATGGGGGGGGGGGGGCTCCTTTATTTCCTTCAGACTTTCCTCCCCACCTCCCAGCCTTTAACTTCCTTGCTTCTCTTCTAAGTCCATATTAAACTATACACTAGACGTGATATTGGGTAGTTTCTTGCCTTGAAATTTTCATCATTATAAAAGGGATATCTAACAATAGTACACATCAAGATTGTTTTGAGGATTAAAATGTAAGCATTTAGCAGTGTCTGGCTTATAGTAAAGACTCAATAAATGTTTTTTTGTTTTTTTCACACCTGTTAATTCTTGAGATTTCATTTTTCTGTAGTAAAAAGACCATTAGTTTGGGTTTTTCATTTGACTATGGTTCATGCATTTTCTTTTTCAGAATAAGGGGTAATTTTTGTTTATTTTAATATTTTTATTTCAGAGAGGAAGGGAGAGGGAGAAACATCAATGATGAGAGAGAATCATTGATTGGCTGCCTCCTGCACGCCCCCTACTGGGTATCCAGCCCACAATCCGGTATGTGCCCTAGACCCAGGACCCTTTAGTCTGCAGTTCGATGCTCTATCCACTGAGCAAAACCAGCTAAGGCGGTAATTTTGTTTTTAATGCAAAAATGTGGAAGGTGAACTGCTTCTTACAAAGGATGGAATACGAAGAAAAAAATGAAGCAGAAAAATAGTGTCTTGAAGAAATCACACCCTGATGTAGAATTCTTTCCTATTTTAATGTTTCTAGGAGCCAACCAAAGACTTTAGGTTCATTTCAATTGAAAGAAAATTTAGGATGTAGTGGTTCCAACCTTAAATTGGAAAAGGCCATCAAAGAAATATAGCTTATTTCTCCAAAAAAAAAAAAGAGAAGTCTAAGCCTCCAATTACTAGACAACAGGGAAATACTAACTTCTGGCCCATTTTTGAGTATTACTTCCACCTTTAGGGATGAGCTGTTTAGGTGATCCGACAAGGAGTGGACATCTGGTCAAATCTGAGCCAAGTAAATGATTTCTGGGAATTTGGAATCGGAAAGCTGGTGTCTTGGGAGGTTGCATTTGGAACATGTATGTGAAGCAGAAAGAGTAAGGCAAAGATGAGCGATATACAACCCCAGAAGAAAAAGATGAAGAAAACGGTGCCAGAATTCCTGAAAACTAGTTTTCCAGTGTTTTGTGCCTTTTTGCATTTCCTTTTCCTGATTTCCTGAAGATACCTTTTAAACCTTACAGAGACTGCTTCAGTTTTTTAAGTTTGGGAAGCTATTATTTGCTACCAAATAATGCCAACTAAAACATCTGAGATACAGTTCTTTCTCTACAGTGGTTTGAAATCGTTGATGACTTGGTCCTGTAGAAAATACCAACAAAGCTGTGGTTAGTGCCGGATGAGTCAGGCTTAGATGAGTCAGGAATTTAGTTTTGCTGTGTGAGTCAGGATGGACCTTGAAGAACCAGTGAAATGTTTCCAAGAGAACTGATTAGAAGGCTTAGAAGTCCATCTACAGTCTGAGCACACTCTCTTTTTTTTTTTTTTTCAGAGACAAATTTTTAATTTTTTCAAGAAGATTCAAATTGTCTACTACACAAATAGTTTTGTAGGTACACAAATAGTTTTGTAGGAAATGCCACATATCCTTTCTTAAGAATCTCATTAATAGTTTGAGAAGTTTTTTTTTTTTTTTAAATTTCTTTATTGATTAAGGTGTCACATATTTGTCCTCATCCCCCCATTCCCATCCCACACCCCTCCCCATGGATGCCCCAACCCCCTGTTGAACTTAACCATTGGTTAGGCTCTTATGCATGCACACAAGACCTTTGGTTGATCTCTCCCTTCTCCCCCCACCCTCCCCTATCCTCCCTCTGAGGCCCGATAGTCCGATCGGTGCCTCCTTGTTTCTGGTTCTGTTCTTGTTCATCAGTCCATGTTGTTCATCATTTCCCCTAGATGAGCGAAATCATGTGTCACTAGAGATGTACTTATAAGAATTGAATGTGCGACGGGCAATAATAGTTATGCTGACAGGCAAAAAATCAGTCTGTAGTGAGTTTCTTTCTGGACCAACAGTTCTTTTGAGACCCAATATCAATGTCCACCAGTTCCTTATGAGTACATGTCGGCACTGACCCCTCAGCTCTGGATGGTGGACAGATGGTGATAATGCAGGTCCGACTCCCTCTGGTTTGGTCTCGGCCGGACCCAGGGGGGGCACGGCTTCACCCGGACCCGGGACCCAGGCTCACCCGGATCCAGGGGCCCGCGGCCTCACCCGGACCCGGGACCCAGGCTCACCCGGATCCAGGGGCCCGCGGCCTCACCCGGACCCGGGACCCAGGCTCACCCGGACCCGGGACCCAGGCTCACCCGGATCCAGGGGCCCGCGGCCTCACCCGGACCCGGGACCCAGGCTCACCCGGATCCAGGGGCCCGCGGCCTCACCCGGACCCGGGACCCAGGCTCACCCGGATCCAGGGGCCCGCGGCTGAGCACACTCTCTTATCAAAGGGCAGTGTCTGTGTTTGGTCTTAAGGAATGACTTTCTGCCAACATTAGTTTTATAGTTAATATCTAACACCACATAATCTTCCCTTTATATTTTCACTAGGTATTTAGACTCAGGTTTGGTTTGGGCCTTACTTTTAATTGTGTAAACCCACTTAGTTTTCCTCACACCCTGATCCTTTACAAATTCTTAGCTAATTGGATCTTTCTCACTTTTACTCTTGGTAACTTTCTGTGGCTTTTTCATCTTTAATCATTTAATAAATTTCACTATAATGTAGTGCATAGGTTTTAGACTTAGCACACCTGGGTTTATGTCCTGGCTCTGCTGCTTCAAGCTATGTAACTGTGACTACCTTTCCAGTCAGCCTCAGTTTTCTAATCTGTACAATGGGGTTAACAGTTGCATCTTCTTAGGGTGATAGAGGAGATTAAATAAGTTCATGCATGCAAAACACATCCCACAATACCTGGCACATAGTTAAGTATTATTAAATAAGCCTTGGAGAAGTCAATATTCCTCCCACACTTGGGAAATAATCTCTATTCTGTATTAATGTGTTCATTCACTTTGATCCACCTAGTTGTCAGCAAACATTTATTTACAAAATTGTTAGCATTCATATTGTGCCTTTTTTTATTATGAAGCTTTTCAAACATACAGAAAAAAATATACAAAACAATACCTGCGCATCTATATCCAACATTTGCAGTTACCATTTTATAAGTATTCACTTGTTTTCTTTTAAAAAGAAATGATTATAGCTATAGTTGAAATCTATAGAGCCCTGTCTCCATTTTCCCCCCTTCACCCACAGAGATTATTGCTGCTCTGAATTTGATGTTTATCCAAATAATACCGTGAATGGATTTATATGCTTATATGTGTGCATAATGGAATTGTTTTCATGTTTTTGAAACTAAATGGCACACTGTACACAACCTTTTGGGACTTGTTCTTTTTTACTCATTTTTGAGATGTATCCATGTTACATGTTTCTCTAAATTACTCATTTTAAATGCTGTAGCTCACTGAATAAGTATATCACAATTTATCCATTTGCTTTGCATATTTTAGTTATTTTCAATTTTTGACTACTATAAACAGTGACATGTTTCCTTGTGCACGGTGTGTTTCTCTGAAGTATGTATCTTAGAACTTCAATCACTGGCCAATAGAATATTCTTCAGATTCACCAGATATTTATTGCCATATTGATCTCCACAGTGTACATACCGAGTTACACTCTTACCAGCAGTGTATAGGAGTCACATTTTCCCACACCTTCCCCAGTCCTTGGCCTTGGCAGATAATTTTTTTTCCAATGAAAAACAATATAATTTTATTGTGGAATTTGACAAAATGATTTAAAATTCATCTGGGAGAAAAACAAGCCAATGTAACTAAGAAGTTAAAGAGGAATCAGAAAAACTAAGCCATGTACATATAAAGAGATTGTACCAGTAGGCTTAACCAGACCTTCACTAACTAGCAGAAACAATGCATGTTTTTCCTACTGGTTCCACTTCTTTTAACTCATTCAGCTCCTGCCCTAGTATGGTGCTCCTCCGGACTCTGGCTGCAAGGATTTCTTCACGCAGCACACAGTCCTCTGGGATCAGATGTAAAGAAGGTTCAAGCCAGCTCGCTGCCTTCCGTGGTGCTCTCTTCATCCAAGGGCTGGGAGTATAGGCTCCTGCACTGTCTCTACCCTCTTGTCTCTTACCCTGTTCCCTCTCCCTCCATCCCCACCCACCCCAACACAAGTAGTCACTAAGC
The DNA here is from genome assembly GCF_951640355.1 of Cnephaeus nilssonii. NCBI lineage: Eukaryota > Metazoa > Chordata > Mammalia > Chiroptera > Vespertilionidae > Cnephaeus > Cnephaeus nilssonii. Next base: position 44,138,961 of record NC_137081.1, read on the forward strand.
AACCAGCCAGCTGCATAAACTGACTTCAAACGGGAAGCTTTCTTGCAGAGATCCCCAGTATTGTCATTGCCTTATATGTAAAATGTGTGTGTGTGTGTGTGTCCATATGATGGGTGTGAAATGCTAACTCCTGATTTTGATTCTCATTTCCCTGCATGCTAGTGAGGTTGAGCATGTTTTCATCAAGTGTGTAATCCATTTGTTTCCTCTGAAGGGAATTGCCTATTTGAATTTTTTGTCCTCTTGCTTCTTGGGGGTTATTTGTACTTTAGCATTGATTTTTAAACACTTTTAATAAATTCCAGGTACATGATTTAGACATATATGGACCGATGATATCTTTTCCCAGTCTGAGGCTTACCCTTTAATTTTGTTTATATGTGTGTTATTGTTTTACAGATGTTTTATTTCTTTGGGCTGGAACTTTGTGTCTTTCTGAAGAAATTCTTTGCCTAGTGTCATAAAAATATTTTTCTCTACAAGTTTATATTTTTTACCTTTCAATTTATCTTGTTAATCCACTTTGAAATAATATTTTCTTGTGGTGTTAAGTATATGCTTTCCATAGGGATAGCCAGTTGTCTTAGCAATGGCCCAATTTTCTCCACTTGTAGTGCTATCTCTGCCATTTATCGAGTTTCCATTTTTGTGTCAATCTATTCCTTTATTCCTTTCAGTCTTCCCTGTACTGAGACCGTAAGATCAATGCCGTGTCTTTCATGTTTTGACATTTGGTAGGGCAAATCTCCACCCACACCTTAACCTGCCCTTCAAAATAGTTTTGACTGTTCTTGAGCTCTGGCTCTTTCTATCAGTTTTAGGATTCAATTGTCAAGTGCCATTGAAATAAAAGTTAGGACTTTTATTTGAATTACATTGAGTTTGTAGATTAATTTGTAGGAAGAATGTTATCTTTCTACCCATGAACATTCTTTATCTCCATGTATTCAAATCTACTTTAATATTCTTTTACAAGTTATTATTTTCTCTTTGAAAGGTCTTACATATAATTTCTTACATTTATTCCTATGCAGTTTTTGTTTGTTTAGTTGTTGCTTTGGGGAGTAGGTTTTTCAAGTTAAATGTGTAAATTGATCAATGCTGATCTATAAAATGCTATTGGTTTTTGTAAATTGATTTTATCTAACCATCTACCTACTTCTTTTGCTAGTTTTAATAGTTTGTAGGTTCTATAAAGTTTTTTTTAAATTTTTTATTAAGGTATTATATTCTATAAAGTTTTTTATGGAGACAGATTGTTCGAAAATAGGAAAAGTTCTGTCTCTTCATTTTCAGTTCTGATAATCTCTTAAAAAATATTGCATTGGCAGCTTAATGTTAAATAGACCTCTGTCCTCTTTCTGACTATCATTTACTTTTCTTTCCCACATACAACCTTATTTGATCTTTCTGATGTTATGGATAAGCAGAATAGGCATTATCTTCATTTATAGTTCAGACACAAAGTCATAACAAATGCTAGAGAATGTGGACTCAATTCCAGATCTCTGACTTCATATCCCGGGTGATTATCCCAAGTACCATATCTGTCTTCATAGAGTTAATAGGATTGATGGCATTTTTTCCTTCCTTTAACAAACATTTGGGATAAAATGATGATCAATTCATAGTTTCTATTCTGAAGGACATAATCAGAGAGGCAGGACATTCTTACTACTACTTACCTTCCTGACATTTAGAAAAAAAAATTGTACTCTTTTAAAAAAATATTTTTATTGATTTCAGAGCGGAAGGGAGAAGGAGAGATAGAAACATCAACGATGAGAGAGAATAATTGATCGGCTGCCTCCTGCACAGCCCCTACTGGGGATCAAGCCCATAACCCGGGCATGTGCCCTGACTGGCTGAGCCACACCAACTGCGCTCCTGTACTCTTTCTATTAGAAGAACATATTCCCTTTCATTTCAAAGTTTGGAGAAGAGTAGCTCCCCGCCCCCCCGACCCCTTAAACACGATCATCTAAGAGCTACAGGATACCTCTGCTAAGTGTCCAGAGATACAATATCTGGAGCATCGTACTCCAAGCATGCCAGAGCCTGGGCCAAGGCCCTCTACTTGGCACAAGATTATGTACATGAGGGCACCTTATGACATTCAAACAAGGAGCATAGGGGCTTACTTGCTCAGGCTCAAGTGTTAGGCTCAAGGATAACTTGATAGGCCAAATCCAGGGCAGGAAAAAACAACTAAGAAAAGTTGCTTATAGGGTGTCTTTCTGGCCAAAGTCTCAAATATACTGTAATACTGGAGACAGTGAGTCAACCCTGAAATGGAAACCAGAGACTATAAGGCAGTAACATATGCATTCAACCAACTTTCTAGTCATAGTTGGTGAAGAAGGGGAATGTACTGCTTTGCCCTGTAAAATCATATTTGACTGATGATGCACAGCAGGAGGGGGAAAACCCACCCACAGCCAAGGGCTTTGTATTATCTGGGCTCCTCTCTACGGGGCTGGTTCCCTTTTCAATTGGCAAAGGATAAAAGGCCAGCTTTTGAGATATTCTTGTGTCCCAGACTTTAAACTTAGGACACAGGCAGGAGAGGTTTGCAGGAAGGCAGTGAGCAGTTAAGAGCAGCTGGTTTGGAGGAATGTGCAGGAGAATCGGACCGGCTCAACTTTTAGCATCGAGTGCTGGGCGTCCTCCTAGTCTGTACATAGAGAACCGCTCAAGTTCACAGGATGCAACTTCTTCTTGAGCCAACATTATTTGAAGGTGGCTTTTTGGACTCCGGCCCAGTGTGATCATACCCTCTCTGTTCTCTGCTTTGCCCTAAAACTTGAGAGCTGCTGGGAGCACGCTGCAAACTTAAAGTTCCTCTTTGGTTTTGCTGTGCAAGGTCAGAGAAGATGATCCCTTTGCAAACCATCGTAAAATGAACAGGATCACCGTGTGGCTTCTATCAAGTTGCTAGACAGGCCTCCAGCTGCAGAGGGCCTAGGCCATGTTCGTCACTGGTGTCTAAGAATTAGCAGCACTAGGTTGGTAACTCCTTTGTCTTTGGCCAAGTTTCTTGTGCCTTACTGTCCCTCTTGTGAGGTGGGCAGGCAGCAAGGCTGGGGGAAGCCAAGATTTGGCTTGTCGCACGGTCACCTACTCCTCTCCTCCGCAATGAGCTTCTTCAAAGAGTTGGCTGTTCTCTTCCCACTTCCTCTCTTGCTTTCTTCAGTTTACTCTCATCTGGTGTCTGCCCCATCGCTCCACTGAAAGTGCTCTTGGGAAGGTAAGAGATGCCCTCCGTGTCGCTAAACCTTGTAACATTAAACGTTCGCATCCTGCTTGACCTCAGGCGCGTTCGGGTCAGCTGGCCGTTCTCCTTTTCTTGAAGCAGTCTGACAGCCACGACCCTCCTGACTTCCCTTCTGCCTCTTTCCACGTCTCCCCTCTCTCCTTTGCCGGCTTTTCTTCTCACACCTGACACTTAAATGTCAGATTTCTCAAGACTTGATCCTGAGCGGATTTCCCACCTTTTTTTTTTTTTACTGGATGATCTCATTCGTTCTGGGAATTCCCTTTTATTCCAGATATGAAAAAGCTTCCAAATTTTTTTATCTCCACTCCTCACTTGAGTTGCAGCCAAGATACTGAACTACACATTTGGCCCCTCTATTGGATGTTCACAAGTGCCTCAAATTGTATGTGTTCAAAGCCCAGTTTCTGAATGTCTGCCCCTCTCCCAGTATTTACCTTAATGAATAGCATCATTATATGATCTAAATGTTCATGCCAGAAAAGTGAGAATTCACCTTGACAGCCCTGCCCCTCTCACCCCGTATTGGTTCTGTTGATATTCCAAGTGTCTCCAAGGCCATGGATCTCTCTGCACCTCTGTGGGCAGCCTGGCCAGCAATGTCCTCTAATTTGTGCTGCTCACAACCACTCCTCCTGACGCCTAACTAGTCCAGTCTCTGCATAGCAGCCCAGCAGGATCTTGTATAAATCTAATCTCCTTAAAACATTACTGGCACTTCAGATGGCATCCCGAGTCTTGCCAGTGGCCCAGTTGGTCCTCGGCGGACTTATCAGCCCCTCAGATAAGCGGCCCTTCATGTGCTGTGGCAGCCATGCTGCCTGCTCTCACGCCTTGCCTCTGGGCTTCACGTATCTGTCAGGGCTGCATTATGACTTCTGTGCGCTCTGGCACTTTTGCCTGTGGGTCCTTTCCTAAATTTTTAAAAAATTATATTTTATGTCCAGCCAGAATGGCTCAGTGATTGAGCATCGGCCTATGAACCAGGAGGTCACAGTTCAATTCCCAGTCAGGGCGTATGCCTGGGTTTTGGGCTCAGTCCCTGATGGGGGGCATGTAGGAGGCAGCCGATCAATGATTCTCATCATTGATGTTTCTATCTCTCTCTCTCTCTCCCTCTTGAAGTCAATAAAAAATATTTTTTAAAAATTGTATTTTATGACTGTATTGTACAGAGATTAATATAACCCAGGTTGGGTTCATTGTTTTCTTTTTTTTCTATCAAGATAAAATTCACATAACATAAAATTGACCTCTTTAAAATGTGTAATTCAGTGGCATTAATACGGTCATAATGTTGTGCAACCATCACCTCTATCTAGTTACAAAACATTACCCAAAAAGGAAACCCTGTACAAATGAAGCAATTGTTCTCCATTACCCTTTCCTCCCAGTCTCTGAGAACCACTAATATGCTTTCTGTCTCTCTAAGTTTACTTATTCTGGACATTTCATATAAGTGGTTTCTTTCACTTTGCATATAGTCTTGGAGGTTTATCCACGCTGTAGCACGTATCAGTGCTACATTCCTTTTTTTTTTTTTTTAAACTTTTTTTTTTTTAAATCCACATCTGAGGATATGTTTATTGATTGCTTTTTTTATTTTTAGTTAATCCTCACCTGAGGATATTTTTTCCATTGATTTTTAGAAAGAGTGGAAGGGAGGGGAAGAGACACAGAGACATATTCATGTGAGAGACACACGTTGATTGATTGCCTCCTGCACTTGCCTCAATTGGCTAGTGATCTAGCCTGCAATTGAGGTACATGCCCTTGATTGGAATTGAACCCATGACCCTTCAGTCCATGGGCCAATACTCTATTCACTGAGCCAAACCAGCCAGGGCTGTTTATTGATTTTTTTATTATTTTAGAAAGAGAGGGGGAGAGGGGGAGAGAGAGAGAGAGAGAGAGAGAGAGAGAGAGAGAGAGAGAGAGAGAGAAACATCGATTGGTTGACTTCCGTACACACCCTGATCAGGAGCAAACCTTCAACCCAGACTGGGAATCAAACCCACAACTTTTGGTGTATGGGACGATGCTCCAGCCAAGTGAGCCACCTGGCCAGGGCAGTACTTCATTCCTTTTTAAGGCTGAAAATATTGCATTATATGGATATACCACATTTTGTTTATACATTTATCAATTAATGGGCATATTGTCAAGAGTGCTGCTATAAATGTTTGTGTGCAAGTATTTATTTGAATGCCTGTTTCAGTTATCTTGGGTATATACCTAGGAGTGTAATTGATGGATTAATTATTCAGCTGATTTTTAAAAAAATATATTTTATTGATTTTTTTACAGAGAGGAAGGGAGAGGGAGAGAAAGTTAGAAACATCGATGAGAGAGAAATATCAATCAGCTGCCTCCTGCACACCGTCTACTGGGGATGTGCCCGCAACCAAGGTGTATGCCCTTGACCGGAATCGAACCTGGGACCCTTGAGTCTGCAGGTCGATGCTCTATCCACTGAGCCAGACCAGTTAGGGCTATGCTGCTGATTTTAAGAGAAATTAAAAACATTTTCATGGACCCCTAATCCTATTGTGAACATAGGCACTGTGCCTACGGTGCCTGATGATTAAGTGGACGCTGCATTCTAGTCCTTCCATCTGGGGTGCTTCTGTTTCATTTTCACTGCTCCAGAAGAGGGGCAGCCCAGCCAGCAAAACCTACTATTGGGAAGACCTACTGTGCTTTGTAGAGCAGATGGGGCCCACTGAGTAGGATTTATTCTCAGTTCCCACACTAGAGAGATATATGAATTGATGGCAATAGTGAGTCTGAGCTCGAAGAAAAGGACTGCTTTATGCACCTGCATAATCAGCTCGCTGTGTGGCTCCCCCAGCCCATGTCCCAGCTCCTGGCGCCAGGGACCTCTTGGTTCTCATGCTTTCACCCGACCTGAGCTACCTCCTGTTGGAGAACCTGACCTTAACAAAAGAAAAATAACGGATCCCTCTCACCTTGACTATCACATCGGTGATATGCGATGGTAAAATATGACCTAGTTATGCTGACATTATTTCTTTAAGACCCTGGGGGTATCTACTTGTATTAACTGGAAAGTGTGATCTGCCATCGTTTCTAGTTCTTTGCATCGGTGTACTTCTTTATGCTGACATTTGTAACAAGAGAAGATTATGTAGTCAGTAAGAAAAGTCCCTACCCAAATTTCTTAGTCAAACCCACAATATTTTCCATTCCCCCTTTTAATTACACTTGCTCTGTGGTTTGGGTAAGTAGACCACATTGCTTGCTGCCTAAATGATTTTCCAACTACCAAATTGCTACGTCCCTGAACACATCCCCAAATCATCTCCTACATGCGTTCAGGCAAGCTGTCTTTTAGGACATTGAATTATATCCTTTATTATGATATATAATTACAGCATCAATGTCTCTACACCTTTTGTTACAAATACATGCTAATTACTTTTCCTGTTTCAAGATGATTGAAACAATTCTTGGGCATTAAAGGGTACTGTCAACAGAGTGAATACTGAGCAGAAGACTGGGGTGGGGAAACCCAGAGGAAGCCAAGTTTCCATAGATGAACCTACTAACTTCTCACTAGCCGTGATGCTTCTTAATATGCCCTTGACAGTTAGTAATTGGTGGATTTCCCGGCCTCCCTTTGAATTATTTTGTGAAATCAAAGGGGTCACTATGAAGCCTAGATACTCAGTAATCTTATTTTATTTTATTATCTCAAAATTAGCCCTATTTAGAGATGTGCAAATGGATTTTGTCAGTACTCAACAAGTGTTTCTCCATGCTGGAAAACTGCCTCTACTTTTGTCAAGACCTCAAGCTGATACTAAATACTGTGGTAATCCAAATGGCTAATGGATCTGCGAAACCTGAGAACATAGGATTTAAAAAAAGAATGCAAGGAGGAGAAAGAATAAAAAGGGCTTTCGGAATCCTAGATACTGTGAATTTCCCCAAGACTCCATATTTTATGAGATAAACTAGACATAAAAGGGTTTTCTTAACCTGTTGGATAATCTTTCTCTCCTCTTTAGTTTCACTTTCATTTTACATCTTTCACTATGATTTATAGGTCTGGTTTTAATTTCAAATTTTGAACATGGGACTTGGGAACCTTGATTCTCAATTATAAGCTCTGTTTATCGAAATTATTCTAATGGGTAACCCCAAAATGTGCAGGAAGACATAAGAAGGTGCATAGTGAAACTCAAAAATAAATCTGGGCAAAGTCAGCTGGCAGCAGGTCCAGTCCTCGGCTCATCAATATTGGAAACTCGGGTGAAGGAGGCGCGAGTGGAGGCGCCGTGTGGAGGGGTACCATGCCTAATTAAGATAATAAAGAGGAGCCTGTCCCGCCTTGGCCAGAGTTAATTAGCTCTCCCCATTACCTGATGTTTCATTACTTTCTAAAGTTTCTTCTGCAAAGTCTCGCAAGAGGTGTTTTATGAACAAGTTGTAACTATTTTTATGGATTTCAGTGATTTCTATCAGGTTCATGACCCACAGCCACGTTTGCCATTATGAGCAATATAGACTTGGTTTTTTTGAGATTTTGTGCAATGAATATCAATTTTTTCCTCCTTTGAGTGGTGCTGAAAACATCGTTTTTTAAGTTATTTTTATGTGACCCTTGACAACAAAAATGAAAACGAAAGGAGATCTTGAGACTTAAACTCACCTTTGCCCCTATTTGAGGTTCTGGGAACGGGGAGTTCCCTTTCAGTGTTGAGTGGACAGGGGTACCCACAGAACATCATGGGAGAAGGGAAGAGGGTCCCTTCAGGCAGAGACGGGGCTCATGGAAGGCTTCCTGCAGGGGTGACCAAAGCTGAAGATGAGAACGAACTGATGGATAAGAACGGCCCGAGACAGGAGGCTCCCGCGGCTGTTCCTGCCGCCACGGCTTCCTCTGGCGCAGCAGAGGCCTGGGCAGGTAGCGCAGGCAGCCACTAAATGTTTGCTGCATGACTGAGGACAGGGCTGCTCATGTGCTCTCCTTCCCACGTATGCCGCTTGCATTTAGCAGGCCATTTGGAGACACGATAGCTTAACCCTATGCAAATACTTTTCCTACTGGGAAGGAAAGCTGGGCGGCAGATGGTGCCTCAAATTAAAAGCTCCTAGGTGGCTCTCCCCCCCTCTCTATTCGGCACCTGTGTTATGTCACTGACGGGGAATACTGCAAGAACAACCCAAGGAAATGAATGCTGCTGACAATCTCCTACGCTCCTGTGACGAGTGGAATTGGCACTCTCATCTGGGCTCACTGAGGGCGTGTGGTGCTCTGTGGAGCGGGAAGCCGCTCAGGCCCAAAGTGAGCCGCAGCCTCAGCCGGGGGTCAGGGAGAAAGCTGCAGAAAAGAGTTTGGGCGAAACCCAAGTGAGCATTAGCTCCCTGTCTCCGTCAGGTAAGACACGCTAAGGCCAGACGGGATTTCCTCTGAGCCTCTCTGCACTGCTCTAATGAGAGAATGTACTGATTTGTCACTTTCTCTTGTCAAAATGTGTTAGACGCCGTCCTGCAAAGTGACACCCTTCGGAAAGCAGTAGGGAGACATAACTCACAGAGCACAGTGACTTCCCTAATGTTGACTCGTGTTTTTTTTTTTTTTTTGCAGTAAATAATGTAGCCGGAAACAGGATAAAGATGTTTTATTTTGGATTTTTGTTCACTAGGATTCTGGTAGAATGGAAGCTGCCTCCATGGCCCTCGCCTCTAACCACCTGAACAACAGATCAGTCCACACAGTTTCCAGTAGAGACTTTGCTCCAGTCGCTCCATCATTAAAAATAATTGACAACCGCTGCTAAATCCTTTCCCGAGCCACAGCCTCCTGTCCTCTGCCCCCTGCCCCCTCCAAAACACGCCTGAGTGTCAGGACGGCGACTGGGGTGACAGCGGCCTGGGTGCAAGGTTGGGGTGGAAGGCAACGAGGTCCCTTGTCACATTCCCCAAAGTGGAAGTATGCTCTCGTCCCTCCATGGGTGAAACGGGCTTGAAAATCATTTTGACGCAGGGCTGGGACTGCCAAACATTTGCAATAATTAGAGAAAAGCACCATTCTGGGCGGAGGCAGCCCCCTCCAGGATGCAGGGCTTGGCAAGGGGAGCTTGTGCCCTTGTGCGGGAACAGTCTGCAGAGCCGAGCGCGGTGCCCTGCTCTGATGTGCGCCGTAAACCGTGCTGACACTGTTCCTGCAAACGGTGGCTGCAGACAGGAATGCTGGGTGGATTTGTTCTTGGTACAGTGGCATCCTTCTTTTCTTCCTGCTCCTCTTACTTCTCTCTACCCAGCACCTTGGAGCTGGCCCGCCAAAATCAGCACAGTATCCGGGTCTCTCTGCTTAGACTTCAACTTCTTCCCTCCGATCCTTCATTCGAAATTACTTGTTCCATTTCTCCAAAACCCTCCCAGGGAGCAGGAATTAATCTGGTTAATAAATTGGTGCTAAGTTGCTAATGGTTGATAATATACCACTCGTCCAATAGAACCTCGGTGAATATGTATAGATGGGGCAACAGCATGTACTTTTTAGTGGAGACTTTCAAGACTTTAACCCAAAGAGATGGACGCTATAAACTTCATGTCCTGTGGCATGGCCAATAGAGAGATATTTTAGGCTGAGTTTCTTGCATGTCTCAGGAACACTATTTAGGTAGGTAATATTCTTATACAAGTCGTGAATTCAGTTGATAACCCAAAGTGGTCTTCAGAAGTGTTGAGCAAATTGGAGAGGTATTCTTACAAACATTTCAAGGTTTTGGTCTGTTTTTAAATATTAATGATACCATTCTAACATTTTGTAAAATGCAAACTGTATTTGCTTTTCTTGCTACACCATTTTACTCAATGGCCTGTGAATTTGCTCTACTTATTTAAATTCAGGATTAGGTATAGTAAAATTATTTGCACTCTTGTCCCTAAAATCCCAAAGTCCTGGAGTTTCTTCTCAGTCATAGCTGGATCCAGATGATGTAATCAGGCCCTGGTCTCCTCCCCTTTGCTCCTCTATTGCCTTTGATCGCCAGCGACCCTCTATTTTTACCCTCTACAGTTTTTAACAAATTGTTTTGAAATAACTTTAAACTTATAGAGAAGTTGCGAAAATAGTAATAGTTGAGCAAGTCCCTTACCCAGCCTCCACTAACATTAATATCTTGCATGACAATAGCACAAGGATCAAAACTAAGAAATTACATTGGGACAATACAAATAAACTAAGGACTTTATTTGAATTTCACCAATTTTTCTACTAAAGTTTGTCCTAGCATCCAATCAAGGATATCACATCTCATTTAGATGTCACTGTTGCTCGATTCTGTGACATTTTCTTAATCTTTTTTTTGTCTCTCATGACCTTGACCCTTTTAAAGAGTACTGGTCAATTATTTTGTAGAACATCCTTCAATTTGGGTTTGTCTGATGTTTTCTCATGATTAGACTGAGGTCATGCATCTGTGATAAGAATACCTCAAAAATGACATACTCTTCTCAGTTCACCATATGATGTCAGATGTCATGTTCTGGTAATGTCGATCTGAAGTGGTATCTACTGACTTTCTTCAATGAAAAGGTATTACATCTCCCTTTATAATTAATAGATATATGGGGGGGGGAGATACTTTGATACTTCTTTCTCCTCAAACTTTTGCCCACTAATTTTTTATTTTATTTTATTTTTTATTTTTAGCTTTGGGACATTTTATTACAAAAAGCTGTTTTCATATACGTGACTAACAAGTTAAAATTCACCATCCATTTACTTCATTTCTTATCTTGACTGTCTAGTAAATCTTTAGCTTCATTGATTTTGGCTGCTATATAAGGAGATCCTCCCTTGTCTGGGTGATTGAACAGCATAATTCGTCGGTGAGCACCTATTTTTCCTTTATTGGCGGTAGGGCTTACCTAGTATTAATGCTGCTTCTCGTTTTGTCATTTTGGGTTCAAACCCACCTCTGTAATAGCCACCACTGAAGGCAGATTTTGGTAGGCTTTGAAAAACTTTTTTACTTGCGGCTCCATATGCTTCATGGCTTGCGAAACATAATGGCCTGCAAATCTTGTAGCAGCGATGGTCAATCCAACTGCTGCCACTGTACTGGCCATGGCTCCGGCTCGGCTCCCCTGCCTCACCGAGAGCGCGGTTCATCCCAGCCCAAAAGGCCGCTGCCACCGTCTCCCCGCTGCTACCAGAAAGCAAGGGCGCCGCCAGCGGGCACCAAAATGCCCACTAATTTTAGAAACCATTGGTGAATATTGCCTGCAATAATAATAATTATGTTATTCTTTTTTTAAAAAAACTTACCTTTACTATTGAAAGTTATACAGATATACCCCTTTTACCCCCATTGACCCCTTCTAGCTCATTCTCTCCCCACCACCCCCAGGCCTTCACCGTACTATTTGTGACAATGGGTTATGCATATATGCATATAAGTTCTTGGGTTAATCACTTCTCACCCACTCACCTCCCCAAACCTTCCCGCTGAGATTCAACAGTCTGTTCCATGTTTCTATGTCTCTGGATCTATTTTGTTCATCAGTTTATTTTGTTCTTTAGATTCCACATATGAGTGAGATCAATTATTCTAATAGTAATTTTCAATTTCCCTTATTCCATCTACATTATTGATTGAAATTTTTCTGTAAGAAGAACTGTCCCTTCTCCACCTATTAATTCAATTATTTATTGGTATAATTATGGACTTAGGAATTTTTTTAATTCTAGGATTATAATCCAGTACTCTCATTATTTACCTTCTTGCTCATATTGTTCCAGTGTTAGCCAGGGAGAGTTCTTTCATGCCCTTTCATTTGCCTCCATCCTTTATGGACCTTTTCCCTACTATTTAGCACTATGAGCTACTACAGACTCACGTTTTCTCTACCTCAGCTATGAAATCAATTGCTTCTCCAAGGAGCCCTGGTTCCTTTTATTGGAGAATGATAATTAGAATCTAAGATCTGGGTGGTAGGTGTGCTCATTACTACTGGGGTGTTGTTGCATCCAGGCCTTCTCAGAAGACAAGGCTAGGAAGTATCCTAACCCATGCACGCACAAACATCTATATTTATTTCTCTGTCTGTCTATATATTAAAACAAAACATGAATTCATACTAGTACCTCCAATTCCAAACCAAAATCTCAGGACTGTTCAGTTAACTTCCCCTCTTCCCTTATTTTTAGGTTCTTTTTCTGACAGCAAGAAACTTGCCTTTTTATTTTTATTTTTTATTTTTTTTAAATTTCTTTATTGATTAAAGTGTCACATATTTGTCCTCATCCCCCCACTCCCATCCCACACCCCTCCCCACGGATGCCCCAACCCCCTGTTGAACTCAACCATTGATTAGGCTCATATGCATGCACACGAGTCCTTTGGTTGATCTCTCCCCCCTCCCCCCACCCTCCCCTATCCTCCCTCTGAGGCCCGATAGTCCGATCGATGCCTCCTTGTTTCTGGTTCTGTTCTTGTTTATCAGTCTATGTTGTTCATCATTTCCCCTAGATGAGCGAGATCATGTGTCACTAGAGATATACTTATATGAACTGAATGTGAGATGAGCAATAATAGTTATGCCTTTTTAAAAAATCTACAATATATTTGCCTATTTGCTCAATTCTAGTAAAAACATACAGTCACCAAGTTGTTAATCTATGCCCCCTGTAGGACCACCCCTTCTACCTCGACTCTACGTTGCTTTTTGCAAGCCCCTCTCAGGTTCTCTCCATGTGGTGGCCCCACGTCTTTGAGTTTACATTCTCCTAATAACTCTTAAAGAAAATGTTTCTTTTTCTTTCCTGGGAGTTCCAGAAAAAGTTCCACGATGGGTTCTTACTAGACTGATTGGGTTCAATGATCACCCTTGATCCATTTACTGTGGCCAGAGGAATGGAACTACTTGGCTGGTCATGCCCAAGAGACGTGCCCACCCCTGAGCCTGGGGACTGTCCTACTCAACCCATGGGGAATAGTGTATACAAGGGGTGGTTTTCCAAAGGTTTTCCATAGAGTGCAGTTATCAGGAGAAAGGAAAATAATTCTGGGCATGTTAAACCTACTCAAGCCCACCTGTGCCAGCCAGTGGGGCAGTAGTGCCCATAATTGAGAGGCATCGATCGGGATGACCACAAAAAGGTGAATTTTTAAAAGTGTACGTAGAGTTGATAGGAAAAGGAATATTGCTCCCATTTAATAAGAGTTATTCCCAGGCTTGACCTAATTTAAGAGGAAATAAAGAGAAGCTTGATAACTTGAATGCTTTGTGTCCAAATTCATGCAGAAACGATGATATGGCTTCTAAACTCTGTTTAGATTCAGCAGGTCAGTCCACCCGAGATTTGGGCAGCTGCTACCTGGTGGCCAAGACTGCCCCTTGAGATTGGAGGGGTGCCTGTTGGGCCTTGAGCTGCTGCCCGCGGATTTTGAGATCACTTTTTATGACACTAATCAAATGGCTACAGCTGAAAGCTTCTCTACAGGAGAAAAACTTCGAAATTCAATCTGTTCTTGCAAGATTGGAAAGCCACAGAAAACTTAAGTAAGAGGTAGAGGTTATTTTTAGATGTAGCGTTAACAATTACTATTCAGTCTTGGGCTGTGAATTTATTCGAAAATTTTCAGGACAGACTTCTTTGGGGTTGTACTTGGTCTGATCTCTAACCCTAAAAAGAAACCAGCTCTGAATCCGAGAGAGAGAGAGAGAGAGAGAGAGAGAGAGAGAGAGAGAGAGCGCTAGAGTTCCAGGGACAAACGTGGGCTCTGTTAGCCTCATTCTAAGCAGGGCTACTATTTCCCTCGGTTTGCTCAGTAACCATTCTGCTAACTATCTCTCCCTCTTTTACAGCCTTCTATCTAATCAATACTTCACTTACACAGAAAGAAACTTCTTTAGTTAAACATGGCATTTCATTCATCCAGCATTCTGCTAAAATCACATTTTAACAAGACTTTTTTGCATCTCCTAGCCTCTTTTAAAAGTCATTTATCTTTAAAGAGGCTTGTCCCTTCTCGCCTCTGAGTTGTTAGAATGCACCGACCATAGAACACAATAGTTTTTATGCAGCTACTCGGTGGTTTAATCAGGATGCAAAAGCAACATTGCTAATCTGGACAATCTACATGGATGACAACTCATGGAAATAGCTATCAATTAACAACATAATTGTCACTTATACGCTGCCAACATTAAAATAGGCAATTGTTACTTCTATGAGGCTTTGTACTTTTTCCCTTCTTCTCTTCACAGGGCTTAAATATAGGGCAGGGGCCAGGATTGAAACGTTTAAACTGATGACCAAGTTCATTGTTGGTTTAATCATTAGATCATCTTTCCTATGGGTTGTACAGAAGTGGAAACAGTGGTGCTAGTCATAAAATTTCACTGCAGGCTTGGTGGGTCAACTGTGCTTTGGCTCTGAAATCTCTACAGCATCAAATGTGTTGCCAGGTCTATAGTCTCTCTAACGGGCCATTGTAGACAGAGTGTGACATGTGAGTTCTCTCCTGTTTTGTTCCATCAAGATCGTGTCAAAGAAAAACCAGCTTCTACATGAAGGCAAAGTCCATTTTTGCTAAAGCAGCTGAAAAGAATTTAGTCCAGCATCATCGGGAGCATAGCCTCAGCGTCCGCCTCTCTCCACTGTTTCAGCATAGCCCACCCCACCTCCCACCTTTGTGAGCGCGCGCCAACATAACCGAGGGAGGGCATCGTGAAGATCCAAAGTGCCGTGACCACCTCCGGGTTGCATAGCTCTCACCTGGCAGAAGACAGGCGTCAGGTGGAAGCATTTCCTGGTCATGCAGGAACTACATGAACCGCCTGAAGTCTGGCCAGCGTGGCTCAGTGGTTGAACGTTGATCTGTGAACCAGGAGGACACAGTTCGATTCCCAGGCAGGGCACATGCCCGGGTTGCGGGCTCAATCCCCAGCAGGGGGTGTGCAGGAGGCAGCCAATCAATGATTTTCTCTCATCATTGATGTTTCTATCTCTCTCTTCCTCTCCGAAATCTGTCTATCTATCTATCTATCTATCTATCTATCTATAATTGATTATATTATATATATTTATATTTTATAAAGAACTGCATAAAAGCTACAATTCCAACTCACACTAGGGCACAAGTCACTTTATGGTGCACAATCACACTCCACGAGCCCTGGAACGAGCTAGAATAGGAACCAGGACATCAATCCGCTGGCTCTTTCGCATTGGGACAATTCATCTGCATGTCATCAGGTGGCACGTCTCCGTTTGAAGACAAAAGTTTGACTTGGAACTTCAAGGAGCCCCCTCTTGGCGGGATCACTGCAATGGAGTGGAGAGAAAACAGGCTTTCCAGCCAGACCCGGGGTGGGAACAGCCGTGCTGTGAGTTACTGCCAGAACTGGCCAGGTTCCTTTCTTGGATCTTTTTTAAATTTTTTATCCTCACTTGAGGATATGTTGTTTTTTTTAAATTGATTTTTAGAGAGAGAATGTGGTAGAGAAACATCCATCAGTTGCCTCTTGCACATGCCCTGATCAGGGATGGAACCCGCAACCTTTTGGTGTACGGCAGTGGTCGGCAAACCGTGGCTCGCGAGCCACATGCGGCTCTTTGGCCCCTTGAGTGTGGCTCTTCCACAAAATACCACGTGCGGGCGCGCACATACAGTGCGATTGAAACTTCATGGCCCATGCGCAGAAGTCGGTTTTCGGCCTGGGTGAGTCTATTTTGAAGAAGTGGCGTTAGAACACTCAAGGGGCCAAAGAGCCGCATGTGGCTTGCGAGCCGCCGTTTGCCGACCACTGGTGTACGGGATGATGCACCAACCAACTGAGCCACTCTGCTAGGGCCTTTCTTGGATCTTTAATTTCTTACCTCTAAAGTGATGAGAGCAATTCCATTTTTCAGGGTTATAGAGGATTAAGTACGTTGGTAAAGTATGAGATACATTGTTGGTACTTACACCAGGTGGCTGGTTACTATTAATTTAAAGAAACAACAACAAAGACATTTTTACCTAAAAATATTTGTTAATGAAGTAGATTTGCTCTTATGATCTTAATGAAAGGGAATTTAATTTCCTTAAAAAATTTTAAAAGTCATCAATTAGTGTTTACCTTTTCTTCGTTATTTTTAAACTTTATATCTCTTGTTTACACTATCACAGATGTCCCCATTCCCCACCCCCTTTGCCCACCTCAGTGTTTATACTGTAAAAGCTGCTTTTAAAACCCAGTGGGCTGTGATTATTTCTGTACATGATAACTTCATTAATTATCAACTTCTGAATCAGGCTTTTCTGCGCAGCTCGGTAGGTGCTGTTTGTAAGTGAGCCAGCTTTGCAAATAAACTGACATGTACAGGTGGCGTTTAATAACGGTATAGCACACATCCTTTGTCTCCCCTCGTGGTTACATCATTTGCTGTTTATAGTATAGCCAGCATTCCTGTGATACTAATTAGCAATCATGTCTTGCTTGGAGGAGATATGGTTTTGCTCTTCATGCCCATTGGCTTAGGTCATGGGGGGCACTTTTTAGGTGCCAAAGAACAGGGTTTCCAATTATTTAATGTTTTGCATATTTTCCTTCTCTAAATGCCTCCCTCACACCAGCCCATCCTCGTGCTTGTCACTGGCTGCTTCGGTGATCCTAGACGTGGGCATGCGTCTGCAGCCGTGCGGGAGACACACTTCACCTAGGGGCCCCGCCCTCCAAAGGTTACGCTTGCTGCATGAAGAACAGTTGACGCTGCCCGTAGGGAACGTCTCATTGCACCCCTTTTCCACACCATCTGTCTGACCTGGACCCATTCCAAACACTCCGGCTTTGCTGGCAGAATGATCTTCCTGCTACAGAAGTTTTGTAATCTACTAATTGACAGGGTAAGGAAAATTTATATTTGGGTTACAGCTGAAAAGTTGGATGTTTCTTTGATGGGGATTTAAATACTGACATATGCTGCATTGGTTTTTGATTTTAGGCATTCCCATTTGTGCATGATCACGCACTCTCCCCTGTGTTCTCTGCCTCATTGAGAATTTGGCATCCTTTGGAGAAGAACATCAATATGATCTACCAGGGAATTATCCTCTACTTAGTTTACTCATTAAGCAATGATTTTATTATTATTATCTCTTTGTAGTATGAGACAGATGGCAAAGAAGGAGTTTGCTTTATTGAACAAGATGCAGTCTCGGGCATGGCCGATCTCCCTGAATGGTTAATACCTTAGTAATCATTCTGTCTAGTAAGTATCCTTACTTTTGTGCAAGGCCTGGTCCTACACTCACCTCTCAATTTAAGTGCGAAGTTGTTATCAATCCTCTTTTTGTACACGTGAGCTGAGGGCAGAAGGATCCCAGAGAAGGGAATACCGTGAAAATCGTGCTGTTTAAATTGACATTTGTGGTTGTCCTCATCTTGAAATGGTGCTTTAAAATCCAGTGTGGACTAGCCCCACATCAGTGAGTGTGGTCATGCTCACCGATCCAGACCCGCGCCCCTGGAACACGGTCCTCTCTGCACGGAAGCTACATGCATGTGCCGGGGGTAGTGCATACGTGTGGTATGATGCAGTGCCTTGGTCTCCATGGGCCCCGCTCCCATGCAGCCCCCTCAGCTTGCCCTGAACAATGCTCGGCATGAGGAAAGATGAGAATAAAAGAGGATTTCTTCCCTACCTTTGAAAACTTCAAAGAAAATGTTCTCAATCTGGTTCTGATGATCCCAGTCTCAGTGCAAAGCATACATAAAGATCTGAAATCCGCACACTGATCGGAAATGGTTTTTGGAAAGTCAGATTTAATCCCACGAGCCAAATGATCACTACCAACAGAGATCAGGAAAACCCAAAGTCCACAGCAAATTTTAATTTGGCGAATGCATAAAATGTTCAAAAGAGCAGAGGTCTCATTTACATTCCTCCCTCTTATATGGGATTTTCTTCCATATTAGTAATTAAAGGATGCAGGCTCTAGAGCGCAACTATATCACATAATAGCCATCGGGGACACACTAACAACTTCCTTGAAGTAACGCACACTAGGGTGTTTATGGTTCAGTGTCACATAGACTCTCTTTGATCTAAATTAGGATTCATTGGCAAACTCACAATAGGCTCCACATGTACCCCTCTCAACCTCTTTCTTTTAATCATGGAAATTAGAGATGGAAAATACCCATTAAGTCACTTAGTCCACTTCCCTGCCAGGGTGAAATTGTTGCCTGTGATACATGGGTAATGCTTGGTCCAGCTTAAATTTAAATGTCTCAGGGGATAGGTAGGCTCCTGATTTTATAATGTTCCCCTTTCCCTAAAAACTCAGAGGGAGAAAAATATAAAACAGAGGAAGAGATTTCCTTTGCTCCTTCTGGGTTGGAGGTAAATGTCGGTGGGTGAGTGTCAGCTTTCTGGAAACCACACCCCTTGCTCCTATAGCAGTTTCCTCACTCATAAGGTACACAGATCCCACCCCTGTCCCCAACATGTTGTACGGTTCAGCTCTATGGGACTCTCCAGATTCCTGGACTGCCCCTATCAACTCGGGGGGGCAAGCAGTGCAGGTTTGGTGAGGGAGGTGAGGCTCAGCAAAGGAGAAGCTGTCTCTTTTCAGCTTCCTGGTTGATTGGCTATGAACTGCACAGGCCCTCCTGGCTGGCGTGTGATGTCACTGCTGTGGTGTGAGCTCATGGATGGAACACTGCCAAGCCTACCCTGGTGAGTGACCAGCTGAGGTCTTTTATGCTTTGAACATTTGGCACCTGAAAGATGAGAAATGTGTGTGTTGCACAATGAATTCTCTCCCTGACTCATGTTCAGCAGCAGAAGACTGTCACTCAGCATCCGCCCACATCTCCAGCTGTTGAAGCCAGTTAATGGGAAAGGAACGAAAACCCCATGATCATCTCCCCAGTGGGATCTCCATGAGACGCAGGGCAGTGGCTGAGACGAGGCTTCCAAGGGGAAATGCTGGCCCATCATGAGATTTGTATTTTGGGTTTGTTTCAGAGGCTTTCTTTTAGTCATCGGTGAGATTGCACCAACTTAGCAAGTCTGATCAGTGGACCATTCAAAGTCGGATACAGATGTGTTCGAGTGTGATTATTCACAGATAAGATGGGTTTCACTAAATGGCTAACTTCACTGCAGGTTTCATTAAATAGCTAACTTAATGTATTTGAAGGAGGATCAGGTTTGCAAAATCTGATGTATTTTCAAAGGTCTTCTGAAGATACCTAGTCTGGTTTCTATGAGACAGAAAAGGTCTTCGGGAGTGTCTGCATCAACTGCATTCCCAGAGACATTTTCAGGGCTTCTACAATGTACAGTGATTTCTGGAATGATTCTTATTTTAAATACTCCGGGGTGCTAACAGATAATGGGTCTGAAATAGGAAGGGGAGGAGGGGAGGGAAAGGTCAGAATCAGTTCTAAGTTGATGGTCTAGAATTAGAATTCTACGGAATGCAATTCTAATACTGTGGCCTGTGCTTTGCTGATGGAAAAGCAGATGCGGCAGAGACTGCTTGTTGTTACCCCCACATCCATCCTCCTGATGTGTACTGCCTCTGCTTCCCACCCAACCTCAGGCTGTCTCCCGGTGGCCTGGCCATGGTGATGTAAGGGAAGTGATGTGGCGCCCCCTGCAGTGTGTAGTTACAAGCCACCCCTGCCCCCTCCTTTCTCTCGCTGCCAGCCTGGGAAGTGGACGTGATGGCTGGAGCTCCAGCTGCCATCTTATATCCCAGGGATGCAGACCATGTCCTAGAAGTGCCTGAAGGTGGCCGGGTCCCAGATAATTTCCTGGATGTGCCAGCCTAACCCCGAGAAACCTGCCTCTGGACTTCTTTTGAAACAAGAGAATAAAATTCTGTGTGTTAAAGTCACTGTTTTCTGCACCAAAGCTATCCTGATTTGGTAGACACTTAACATCTTCTTAAAGTCTAAATATCGCAGTTTCAGTCCATAATCATTGCCAGCTCACGTTTATTCCTCTGAACATGATCTTGAAATGTTTGGAGAGATGGGTCCATGGAATAAATAACCCCAAACTTACAGATTCCCAAACGTACGATTAGCTAAAATAACCAAATGCACATTGAGAAGGAGTCATTCAGGTTCATGTTCTGTTCACAAGACATAGGAAGGTATGCACTCTCATTTCCTAAAGGATTTAATGAGAACACAGCCCCCAAATAATGTAGTGTGATTGAAAACAGAGGGAGGCCAAGGAATAGAGTGAGTAGGAGGTCAGGGCCAGGAAAAGGTAGAAATGGACAGGGGTATAGAAAGGCGGGTTCCAAACGGGTGAGTAGATATGAGACCAATTGTGGTGTGAGGAGAACATACATAGGATGTTTAGTTAGAAATGCTTTTCATCCTAAAATGAGAGGCATTAGGATTTAGGGCTATTTATCACGCACTTGTCACTTTTTCTTCCCTTTGCTGCATCTCCCCAGTGGGATCTCCAGGAGACACAGGGCAGTGGCTGAGACGCAGGTGTCCTGAGGCCACAGCCCCTCCTCGGTTGCTCGGTTGCCCTCGGCAGGCTGTGACATCTCGCTTCCCACGTGTGTCCAGTTGCATGGATTCCCGCTTTACATCATCCAGGTAAGCACAGCCTCACAGAAGGAGCTTCAAAATATTCCTGCAAAGAAACGGCTGCTTTTGCTCGTCATCTAGTCTTATCTCCGAGGGAAGAAGAGCATGGCAAAGCTGGCGCTTCTTGTGCTCCTTGGACGAGCTCCTCGTCAGCTTCATTAAACGTAAATGTAATGACAGTTCAGTCTAGTCGGGGCGCAGAGAAGCTAAAACAGTTTTTAATTTATTAAGAAGGCTCTCTGAGCCCTGGCCAGTTTTGCTCAGTGGATAGAGCATCAGCCTGGGAACTGAAGGGTCCCGAGTTTTATTCCGGTCAAAGGCACATGCCTGGGTTGCGGGCTTGATCCCCAGTAGGGGGTGTGCATGAGGCAGCCAATCAATCTCTCATCATTGATGTTCCTGTCTCTCTTTCCCTCTCCCTTCCTCCATGAAATCAATAAAAGTATATTGATAAAAAAAGTAAAAAAAAAAAAAAGGCTCTTTGAAATATGGATTTATATCCTCAGTCATTAGCAATGAACTTGGCCTCTGTGTATATTATGCTTTAAAACATCAGGTAATAATATGTACTCAGGTACATGCATACAATTCATAAATAAATAGATAAATAAACATTTACTAGAGGGTTGTTCTTAAATTGTTCCCTGTGGAGATGATGAGATAAACAAAGTTTTAGGCCCCCGGTACAGGCTACAAACGCCCAGACTGTATTTGAGCTTCCTAGCAGCTTTAAAAAATGAGAATATGTGTGTGTGTGTGTGTGTGTGTGTGTGTGTGTGTGTGTGTGACAGAAAGAGAGAGAGAGAGAGAGAGAGAGAGAGAGAGAGAGAGAGAGAGGTATGGATGGGCCATTAGGACATAATTTTTATTTTCAAAAATGACAAGACATAGTAGTTCCTCAAGGTAAATAAAGCTTTTCTCAGCTTAAAAGAAGTTTTTTTATATGGTCATTCCTATGGGGACTGGACCATATCCCCTCAATTTTTCCCATTGCAGATGCTGCAAGAGTTTCATTTGACTGTGTCACAAAGGATTTCTGATAAATGTTCACAGCAAAATATCTAAATGCAACTCAAGGAAATAAATTCTGCCAGCGACCAGGACACCACCACCCAGGTACTTCGCTCTCCAGCAGTTCATCTAAATGCAAGGGTTGGTCACAGAACAAGCATGTCCTCTGTAATCCTGCTTCCTCCAGAGGGGCTCGGGGTGGAGCTGCTGGCAGCCGGCCTGCTCTCTGGCTCTCTGGTGGGGGCTGGAGTGCTCAGCACCTGAGGTGCTAGTCAGGGCAGATCCACGTGCTGGGTAAACTAAACAGAGACGCTGTCTTGTTGAGACAACAAAGGAAATGGCCTGACCTGGTGGAGAACCATCCCACCTGTGCCAAGAGGGTGGTTCCCAGGGCAAAGCCACATCTGATACATTGGGCCCCAGCTCTTATGGTATCCCCGTGTCCCTCATGTGGGCAGCCAGATGGAAGTTTGCCCCACTCATGATCTTGATCGGAGTTCAGGCAGCAGGATTCTCGAATGCTTTCAGGTCTCAGTGACTGCTTTCCCTCAACCCTGAGGTGTGTTTCTTAGGCAGTCACCGGCTGGGCAGGAGCATGAATCCCGGAACCAGGCTACGAGTTTTGAACTCTGGCTCCACCGGGTACTAAATGTGAGATCTTGGGAATTTACCTCTCTTCTCTGTGCCTTCGTTTTCCCATTTGTCAAAATAAGTAAACAAATAAAGGATGAGAATAGTATCTCATAACAATGAGAATTAAGTGAGTAAACCACCTGTAAACCACCTAGGACAGTGTTTGGAACATAGTAAGTGCCCAGGAAATGCTGGCGATTGACATTATAAGCAAAAGGGCACATAAATAGAAGGAGATGCTGGGCTCTGGAACCTGGCTGTCTGAGTCAAACCTTGACTGGCCACGTACCACTGTGTGGTCTCCTTGGTTCCTTCTTTGTAACGTGGGACTAGGGAGCGTGCAGTGGGGCCCTGGGTCAGGGTGGACGGCTGGCGGGATGGAGGCGACTTTGGAGGACAGACACAATGAAGAATCCACCCAATGTTGGAATCTGAGCAGATTCCCAAGGACTTAGCCTGGCTGTGTGAGGCCCTGCCAGAGGAGCATGTTGGGTGATACCCGTTCCGGCCCAGCAAGCACCTAAGCGAACCTCAGACCCCACTGATAGTCCTGGGGTGTGTCTAGAATCAGATAATGGGAACTTTATGACCCAGAAACATGACGGTATCACAGTGGCCGTGCACAGAATGGACAGACCCCTTGACGCCTCCCAGCAGCCCTCCAGCAGCCTGTCATAGGGACTCAGGCCTCTTGGTGAACCATCTCACACACGGTTCAAGGTTCAGTGTGACGCTATTCACTGAATGTGCTTTGGGCACTTTTGTGTTAATTTTAGGATAAGTTGCTTTTGGACACTCGATGGCCTGACATCAAAATATTAGTAAGGATCTTGTTTTGCAGCAGCAGGTCCAGGTGACTGTATATAGAATTCTATTATGTTCAATAACTCTGGTGGGAGGAAAAACAAACAAACTAACAAACAAAAACACATGGTTCTAGGGTTGGCACCTTGCACGCGATGACATCTAGAATACTATCAGGACGGAGCCGTGCCTGGTGAGCAGTGAGTGCTGGCTTTTACTACTGCAAATGCTGTGTCCATAACTGGGGTCTTGGCAGTGCAAACCTTCAGCTTTTGGGTGGATTTACATCTGAAGAGCTCAGTTTTTACTGTTACCCTGTAACTATTGACTGATGGCTTGATGTTTGGCTTAAATTCAAATCAGGCCCTTCACCCGTTTGCCTGACGTAGGCACTGGCATTGGCCTCCTTTCCTCGTGCTGAGTTCCTTCGGTCTGTGCCCAGTGACGGCCAGAGCATTGCGTAAACAAGCTATAGCAGCCCATATTTTTCTTTACGATTTTTCTTTCTGAATTTGGTTAACATCTCTGAAGCAACAAACTAGTGATTTGTTTTCACTGTATCCTCCTGAGGCACCCAGCTCTGTCGAAATCCTCTGACCTTCCTTTGGGCTTCCTCTCTCCTCCTCTCCCTGCTCCCTCCTCCCTCTCGCGACTCTCTCTCCTTTCTCTTTCCTGTCTCTCTCCCTCTTTGCGCCCCTCCGTGCTAGATGACATTTTCTCAGAAGTTGCCCAAAACTGTGATACTGCCTAGCAGACTGAAAACTTGCGACACAAGCAACGAGCTGCTCTTCTTGGTTACATGCTGGGTGTGTTTTTCCCAGCTCAAATGTGAAGTTTGAAATAAATCTGGATGATGTTTTAGGCATCTCCTCGCCCCCTACCACTCTACTTGCCAGGTTCTTCACATGCAACAATTATTGGCCTCGGCTTCCAAACAGAGCCCGGGATGGCCTTGTGGTGCAGGGAGGGGGAGCCACATCCTCCGGATGCAGTTAGATGTGCTTGTGCTGGGGGCCCCCGCTGAGACACCTGGGACCTCATTAAGGATGGGTTGAAGAGGATGCCAAAGGGCTTTTTAAAAATTTAAATCTCCTAAACCACAAAGACCTTATGCTCTGTATCTGCACTCACAGTTTGCTGGTATACAATAATATGCATACTGGTTGTTTGAAGGTGGAAATCTGTCTGTGCCCATTGGTAGATTGCTCCTGCCCCAAGCCCTGTGCCATGCCCTCCCCGTCATCCTGGCTGCTCCGGAACCCACAGGAACCCCCTCATCATGTTCCCATGATCCAGAATATCACACCTGCATTAGACCAGGTGTGAGGTTGAGTTTTGAAGGGCCTCATCATACTACAGATCTGGCCCCAGCGAGCCTCTGGACTCCTCCATCTGCCCTCTCAGAGTCTTTTTCTTGCCCCCTAGCACCCTTGCCCCCTTTACATCTGGATTGGTGAGTGCTTCTGCCACTCAGAGAGGTGACCAGAGGCAAGTTCCTAACCTGGCCTGGCCTCAGCCTGTGCACTGTCCACTGCGAAATGGAGGTGCTGTGTGAGGTGAGATAAGGAAGTGACTGAGGTTAGCTCTCCTCCTTCTCCCCCTGGGCCTTTCCTCCCCTTCTCTTCCTCACCATCATCATCATCATCATCATCATTCTGCACCCAGGGACCCAGTCTGCCCAGTAGCTATTTACCAAACCCCATTAGGGAGTCAGATGATAATTACAATGCTGATAGTGCTCCAGGTGGGGGTGGGGGGTAAGGGGCAGCGACCTTCACCCTTCCTGTTTTGACCTACCCACTTCCTGGCTGACTCTGGAGGATCCTTCAAGGGGGTGTGTGTTCCCAATTCTCCAGTGACTTCCGGGAAGCAGCTTCTAGTCATTTCATTCCAGAAAGGATTGCTCCCCTAAGCTTGTGTTTGTATTTTGTTGTTCTTATATTTTCTGGGAAGTCTGATCTCAGGGGCATTATTGCGTGATATGGCAGTGGTTCCCAAACTTCTCCACACACTGGAATTGTGTAGATGTTGGCGGCAAAACGACACCAGTTGTTATCAGCGAAGTTGGACGTCGGTGAAAGAATTCAGAGCCAAGAACTCAAATTATAAGAGAAAGTTTATTTAGAAAGTTACAGAGGTAGTAAAAGTGAGCCGTAGAAGAAATGGGCTCAGGAAACAAGTTACAGAGACAAAAGAAGGGCTCCTGAAGCTTAGGAGAGGGAAAGGCAAAGATAATGCCTGGCAAGAAGAAGAGGGGGCATGGGAAAGGCTCAGGGTCGCTCCAGAGAAGGAGAGAGGCACTGGGCCCTTCATCTGAAGGGTATTAAAGGCTGGGAGTTTAGGGGAGGATCTCAATAGAATATTCATTAGCTTTATGCTAATGTGCCAAAATGAGATTTATTTCCCTGACTTTATCCATCCTTGGTTGTGGTTGGCACAAATGACACTAATTGGATTTTTGTTATCTGTCTCCCTGAGCCAGGTAATTTAAGCTATTTACCCTCTGGTTGGGGAGAAGTGTAAACCATTTACTCTTAAGTGTCCTTGGCTTAGGGCAGATAGGGTTTTGTGATTTGCTAGATAGCTGTAAACTGCTTGGCCGGTTAACTGTCTGTCTCAGTTTCCCTGTTCCACTTGTCCTGGCTCACTGCCTGGCTCAGAATCCCTTGAGCACCTTTCATCCTGGACGTGTTGGGATGTTCTGATTTGATCCGAATAGGGTGCTACCTGAGCAGCTGGAGCTTTAGAACCTCCCCAGGTCTGGTGCTCTCCCTCTCTGGGATGCTGTACAGCAGGCATGTCAATCTCAAAGGCTAACACGGGCCAAATAAACAAGGTTTAAGTTTATGTGGGCCACAAAAAAACAAAAGCTTCAATTTTTGTAGAAACGTGGATTTATTTCAATAGAGACATGCTGAATACAAAGGGCTGAAATAAATGCGTCATCGTTAACATAAAATAATAGAGCATTTTAATAAAAATTAATATTTTTTCTTGAACATTAACTTACCAGACACTGAATAACTGCGCATATTAATAAGCATAACACAAATAAACATATTTTTCTTGTTCTCCAAAAGTGAAATAGTTCCTGTTTTGCACACCAAACAAGTCAGTCCAAGACTAATGACATGGCAATCGGCTGCTAAAATATTCACTGCTAGTATTAGTGGAGAGAAATGGTGCGCCTGCGTGTAAGGTGCGTAAGGGAAATGAATGCAACACGATTATAGAAACCAGTCATTAGCGAACATTGTAGTTCGTTATTAATAACTAGAGGCCCGATGCACGAAATTCGTTCAAGGGGCTTGGCCCCTGCCGCTGCAGCAGCTGCCTCTACCTTGGCCCCCACCCGCCGCTGTGGCTGCCTCTGCTTCTGCAGCCGCAGCTTTGTCCAGAAGGAAGTCCGGTCTAGTTATTATAGATTATGTATAACAGGATATTGTAAAAATTAAGTTACGCAATTTTTATTGCAACATTTCTTACACGCCGTGATATTGGCTGGGCCACAAAAATATTCGTTGTGGGCCGCATGTGGCCCTTGGGCCATCAGTTTGACATGCTTGCTGTACAAGATGCCACACACCTCAGTAAAGGAGGATTGTGACCACTGCCATGAGCAGCCCACATGGGTCTAGGGAAATGGGGGCCTGGAGCAGGTGAGTTCTAGTGAGTTGTCAGACATCATGGCCATTTACCAACCAGAGGGGCAGACAATATGGGGAACATTGAAAAAAGGAACGAGGAGCAAGGAGAGGGGTGGAGTTTGATTCCCCACCACCATGAAGACATTACATTTTATATTATTTTATCAAGAACAGATGTTGGTGTGAGTCAAATTGATTCAAATACCAAAAAAATGCTGAATCTTAGATGTACCGAACTCTCTAAGCTTTGGGAAAACTGGAAACTTTACGATCTCTTGATTTCAGCGCTCCATTGGCAGAGCAATCTTACCTAAGAAATGTATGATATGAAGCCTATTTTTCCTCTCATAAAACTTAAGGATGAGATGTATGAGGGAAGACAACACAGGGAATATGTTAGGAGAACTAGTAGTAAATTCAAGTTATCCTTGCACAGCTGGGTATGTTCATTGGCCTGACTCCAATGAGTTATAAAGGGAGTATGAGCGAATGCAGCTTTTGCTCCTCAGAGTTCATCAAAGTCCAAATCTTTTACAATTCTTTTTATGTGGGCCCTAAAATGTTACTGGACTGAAATAATCTTCCCCTCGATAGCGAAGAATGTCTCACAAGCTGCAGATTAATTGGTCAACTTGACATCCTAGGTTCCCAATAGCTAATTCTGGCCCCCCTTTTTCTAGAATATAGATCTCGTGGGTGATTTATGAGTGGGAGTGATTTAAGGCTCAATTACCCTCCTTTTAACAACTCCTGTAGTGCCTCTTACTCTGAATTGTATATCATTTCCCATTCAGTTCCCTGTGATCCAAATAATTTTCCTCTCTATTTGAACATGCTGACTTCTTCCTTGACTTTAAGACTCACCTTGAAAGAAAAACGAACATTTATTGATGTTTCATACAAATCAGACACTGCACCAGCTTTTGACATTGGCTATCTATGTAAAATGATCAATAGCTCTTTGAAGAAGGTATTATTTTTGCTTCATTCCAACTTTTTCATTTTATGGGGCTCAGAGAAGTTAAGGAAGTTAAAAGGTTGTGGACATGAATTAAGGTGATTGCAGAGCCTCGATGAGTTCCCCTCTTCTGAGAAAGCCCTCCAATACCCAAAAGTAGGAGTAGGCACGTGGCCTTCATCAGGCCAATCGGGTCATTCATTAGGGTTTGTGCATCTGGAATTGGGAAGAGGAATCGAATCTCTCCTGGATAGTTAAGCTGGAGATTAAGGCGAGCTCATGGTTTCCCTGTGCAGACAAAGCTGGCCTGGGAGAACTAATGCTGACTGAGAGAGAGCTGCAGAGAAAAGAGAGCATTCTGGGTGCGTGCTGTCCCTGGTCCCAGCCTAGCCCCAGCCGTCTCTGATGTCCAAAGGCATCTCTGCTCTTCCCAGATGAGGGTTTTAGTCTTCCAATAATTTTTTCCTTTTGCTCATGCTAGTTTGGGTTTCTATCTTTGACAATTGAGAGTCTTTATTTTCCTAGTGAGTGGGGCAGGGATTCCAGAATACCTGCTTTTTCTGCGCCATATGACACCCATGCGGTTGTCTTCATCAGGCCATTTCTGGCTTCATCTCGTGGATGACCTGTATGTGATTTCATCTGGTCACACCCGTCCCATGGCCTTCTATTTACATTTGGAAAAACAGGAAGAAAGGCAAAAGTTTGACAATACAAAACCAAATTCCATGCTATGGCCACAATGAATGCTGGGTTCTGTGCCATGTGAGTTACCTGAGCACAGAGAGCAGGACTTTAGAATTATTAATCACTAGGGGCCCAGTGCACAAATTCGTGCACCTTGAAAGGAACTGTGGGCCACCATGCTGCGGTGGGCACAGGGGCGGGTCTCAGCCCATCCTCCGCACCCCTGCCCAGCCCCTTCTGCCATGGCTCTGGTCCCCTGTCTGCCGGTAGCCCCGCTCCTGCCTCTGCTCCCACGCGCTGACCAGCATTGGCCCCACTCACATCCGCTGACAGCGTAGAGCCATTGGGGCTGGCGCTGTCAGCGGGTGTGAGCGGCAGCTGCTTCCCTGATCGCCCCTCAGGACCAGGGGGAGATGAAGAAGCCCTCAGGGGTGATCTAGGCCAGCAGCCATCGCACACACGCCTAGCAATCAGGACCAGTGCTGGGCGCTAGCAGCGAGTGTGAGTGGTGGTTCCAGTGCTGGCTGCAGGTGAGAGCGGGGCCGTCGCCAGCAGCAGGTGCAAGATGCGGCTGCCGGCCCCAATCACCCCTCAGGAGCAGGGGGAGGTGGAGGAGCCCTGAGGGGCATTTGGGGCTGGCAGCCACCACTTGCACCCACTGATGGCACTGAGCGATCAGGGCCGGCGCCGGCAGCAGGTGTGAGCACCAGGTGGGACCGCGGCACGTGGGAGCAAAGAATTTTCAGTAACCACCAGAGGCTCGCCCCAATAACAGCGACCAGTGCCCTGCCTTGGTCTGGCGCCCCTGCTCACCTGCTCCACCATCCCACTGCGGCCAATGCCCGCCATGTTCCGCACGGGCCCCCTGGTGGTCAGTGCACGTCATAGTGACCGGTTGTTCAGTTGTTCCGCCGTTCGGTCTATTTGCATATTAGCCTTTTATTATATAGGATGGTAATAGAACATCTTCACTGTAAAAACATTGAATACTGCAACTTTGAAGACTGAATTTAAATAAAGCATAGGAAGTAAATCTGGAGTTAACAAACAGGGGAGCACACAACCATCCAAGCTCGTTGAATGTGCACAAAGCTAAATCTGTCCGAGAGAGAGACAATGTCACTGGAAAGGAGGTAAACTGAAACAAGAGTGTGTGGGAGACCAACTGAAAGCCCAGTGCTTCAACCAGGGACATCTATCTGGCCTGCTAGTCCCTGAGAACGTGAGGAGCAGAACATACAAGGGAGGGGCCTCACTTGAAGGAGCTCTTGGTCTAGTTTGACTGTTAGGGCAGCTCAGAAATGTGGAAGCAACAGACAGGCTCAGCGATGAGAAGGTGGGAATGGAGAGACCTCAACAGGCTGGACCTTCTCCGTCACCTCCCTTGGCCTTGGGCTCCTCCCTGTAGGAGCATAGAGTCAAGAACATAGAGTCAAGTTTCCTTCCAGCTCTAAAATACAGCCATTCTGTGAGCAGGACTGGAAAGGGAAGAACAGCATATGCAGTTTCCCAATGGAATCCCAGTAGACATCTGCTTAGACAATGTGTATCTTCTAGGGAAGGCAAAGGAGCCTTAATTAGCATTGTTGCTTCTCTGCTCATTCGGGGCTGATGGAGGAAATACATGAATGGGAGCCAGCAAGACATGGTGACTCCTATTATTTTCCATGACTGAGTTGTCTTTGTCATCTGTTTTTAATTAAAAAGAAACAAAATTCTCCCCATCCCCACCCCTGGCCCTTTATATTCTTAAAGTGAAATCAAATCTAAAAATAATAGGAGAGGGCAGGCTCCAGCGGACAAGGAAACCCTGGAAAATCAGAAGTGGAGCCTGGACGAGGCTCGGTTGGAAGCATCTGCATGGGAATTGCCTGCACTGGAACAGATGATACAACCTATGAGGTCATCCTGGTGACCTCGGGACTGCATTTCAGATTTCAGCGTTGGCTCTCAGTGGAGGGTGGCTGATTCCTTTACAGTAGAAGAGAGAGAAATGCAGAAATACGAGGGTTTACTTATGGACAGAGGGAGAAAATAGCACCTCTAGCAGGTACTGAGGTGAGTCTTAGACTGCTTTTTAGAAAAACTGTCTGTGAATTGAACTCATTGAATGGGCTGGAGAGGAGCCAGGAGGCCAGCCAAGGACGGGATACTTTCCTAAGGGAGCTGGAGTCTGGGCATGAGCTGCCTGGGGGGAGGGTCCTGGAAGTGAGTCCTGGCTGCACCAGGATTGCCAGCAACTGTCTTCCCTGAATGCCCATGAGTGTGTTTGGGAAGAGCAGGAGAGGTGTGTGGCGCGGGCCAGAGGCAGGTGGCATTTCTTGAGGTAGAAGGCACCTCCTGGAGGAGTCCCGGGTTTGTGCAACTGGATTTGTGTGTCCCTCCCCAGGGCTGGAACGTGGGGCTTGCTGGAAAGTGTGCAGGACATTTATAGGGGGAATACCTGGTCCAAGTGGCTTCGAAACAATACCAGCTACAGTCAGTGGATTCCTTAGAATACTGTAGAAACAAGCAGCCCCAGCGCTCAGTGGTTTCACACAGTCACCTTCGTTTCTAGCTCCATTTATGTCCCAGCCAAATTGGCAGGGCGCTCTGCTCCACACAGTCACTTAAACCCACGGTGCCAGAGGCTCCACCATCTCGTAGCTGTATCGCCTGCAGTGTGTTGCCTCCTCATCACCCTGGAGGATCCCACCTGGGCTTCTCGGTGCTGGGTCCAGAAGTGACACTCCCTCCTTTTCACAAGGTCACACAGCCATGTGCAACTGCAAGGGCCTGCGACTTGAGAAGTCTTCTGTGTGCCCCAATCAAGGAACGGTGAGGTGTTATGTGGCATGCGGCATTGGTCGCTGGGCAGTCCTGCAGGGTGACCTATTAAAGGACCGTTTAGCATAGACTCTGACAATACGGAAGAAGATGGAGGGCTGGGTAAGCAGTACAATGTGTACTTACCAATACAGCACAGCATTCCAGAAGTTCACGGACAGGCAAAAAACGGCCGTGTTTGTGTGTTAAATTGGTTGTGTGTTTGTGTGTTAAAGGGGCAGGAATCCAGGCTAGAGTGATTCCCATGGTATTGTTTTAGTGAATATTCCTGGAAACTCACATAGTAAATTTGCAGGGGATTAGAGTGTTTGTGTGTGTGTGTTTGTGAATTAAGAGTAACAAAGGTTTGATTTTATGAAAAACGTATTGTGTAAATTATTTGGGGTTGCCTGAGTAATATTGATTGCCTATCCATATGATACAACACTCTATGGACCTTTCATTCTCCCTTACCCCAAAAGAGCTTAAATATAAGAGCAGAGATGAAACTTTTAGCCAAACATCTTTTTAAAGAAATCAAGTATGCTGTGTACAATGGAAATCCCATGGGAGTGCATAGAGGGTCAAAGTGTGTAAGCTTGTCTAATGGACAGTTGCATATTTCTAGCCAGAAGGCTTTGCCAGTGTTTCAAATGTCACAGTAATTTCAATAGTTTAAGAAACAGGGTCAAAGTTTTCTCTCTGCAAGAATTGGTGGGCACTGCCAGTTATTGGCCTACCTGTAGCACACCTGTAGCTTGTGGTGAGCTGCAGGGCAGGGTCCCAAAGATCACTGTGACAGGGTCAGCAGGGTGGGGATTTTATTTCAGCTCTGCCCCTAACCAACTGTGTAACTCTGGCTAATCTATAGACTCTTTTCCACCATCTGTAAACTCATAAAATTGACGATTCTTAAAAAGGATTCCAGTGCTGAAATTGTATAATATAATCCAAATGTTCTTCAGAGGGCGGTGTATAAAATTAAGTGATTTTTTAAAAGAGGACAACCAGATTTGAATGTCAGGGGCTCTTGGCATATTTCTTGTTGATTTTCAAGAAGGTTCAATAAAGAGGTCTCCAGCTGCCAAGAATACTCAGTGGGGAAGGGACACTCTCTTCAATTTCCCAATAGTGCTGGGAAAACTGGATATCCACATGCACAAGAATGAAATTGGACCCCTATATGATACCACTCACAAAAATTAACTTGAAATGGACTAAGGACTTAACATAAATACTAAAACAGCAAAACTAAAAGAAAGCATAGGAAGAAAGCTTCTTGACATCAGTCTTAGCAATGATTTTTTTTTTATCTGACACCAAAAGCATAAGCAACGAAAGCAAAAATCAGTGTGACTACATCAAGCTCAAAACCTTCTGCCCAGCCAAAGAAACAAAAAAAAAAAAAGAAAAAAAAGAAAAAAAAGAAAAAAGAAAAAGCAACCTATGGAATGGGAGAAAATATTTGCAAACCATCTATCTGATAAGTTTAACATCCAAAATACATAAGGCACTCATACAACTCAACAGCAAAAACAAAACAAAACAAAACAAATAAACCACCAACAACAAACAATCCAATTAAAAAATGGGCAGAGTACTTGACATTTTTCCAAAGAAGACATACAAATGGCTAACACATAAATGAAAAGGTGCTCAACATCACTAGTCATTAGGGAAATACACATCAAAGCCACAGTAAGATTTCATCTCACACCTGTTAGAATGGCTATTACCCAAAAGATAAGAGATTACAAATGAGAATGTGGAGAAAAGGGAACCCTTGTGCACTGTTGTTGGATGTAAATTGGTGCAGCCACTATAGAAAACAGTATGGAGGTTCCTCAAAAAATTAAAAATAGAGCCTGGCCAGTGTGGGTCAGTGCTTGAGCATTGACCTCTGAACCAGGAGATCACAGTTCGATTCCTGGTCAGGGCACATACCCAGATTGCAGGTTCTATCCCCAATAGGGGCATGCAGGAGGCAGCCAATCAATGATGTTTCTCTCATTATTGACTAGAAGCCCGGTACACGAAATTCGTGCACGGGGGGTGGGGATGGGGTGGGGTGTCCCTCAGCCCAGTCTGCACCCTCTCCAATCTGGGACCCCTTGAGGGATGTCCGACTGCCTAAATGGGATCGTGCCTAAATGGGCAGTCGGACATCCTTCTCACAATCCAGGACTGCTGGCTCCCAACTGCTCACCTGCCTGCCTGCCTGATTGCCCCTAACCGCTTCTGCCTGCCAGCCTGATCACCCCCTAACCACTCCCCTGCCAGCCTGATTGACGCCTAACTGCTCACCTGCTGGCCCGATTGCCCCTAACTGCCCTCCCCTGCTGGCCTGGTCACCCCCAACTGCCCTCACCTGTAGGCCTGGTCGTTCCCAACTGTCCTCCCCTGATGGCCTGGTTGCCTCCTAACTGCCCTCCCCTGCAGGCCTGGTTGCTCCCAACTGCCCTCCCCTGCAGGCCTGGTTGCCCCCAACTGCCCTCCCCTGCTGGCCTGGTCCCTCCCAACTGCCCTCCCCTGCAGGCCTGGTCCTCCCCAGCTGCCCTCCCCTGCAGGCCTGGTTGTCTCCAACTGCCCTCCCCTGCAGGCCTGGTCCCCCTCAACTGCCCTCCCCTGTAGGCATGGGTCCCCCCCAACTGTTCTCCCCTGCAGGCCTGATCTCCCCTAACTGCCCTCCTCTGCTGGCCTGATCTCCCACAACTGCCCTCCCCTGCTGGCCATCTTGTGGTGGCCATCTTGTGTCCACATGGGGGCAGCCATCTTGTGGGTTGGAGTGACTGTCAATTTGCATATTACTCTTTCATTAGATAGGATGTTTCTCTCTCTCTCTCTCTCTCTCTCTCTCTCTCTCTCTTTCTCTCTCTCTCCCCCTCTCTGAAATCAATATAAATATATTTTTTAAAAAATTAAAAATAGAACTATCACATGATCCAGTAACTCCACTTCTGGGTACATATCCAAAGGAGAGAAAATCACTATCTTGAAGAGATATCTGATCTCCCATATTCATTGCAGCATTATTCACAATAGCCAGGACATGCAAACGACCTAAGTGCCCACTGAGAGATGAATGAATAAAGGAAATGTGGCATACACATACAATGGGATATTACTCAGCCATAGAAAAGAAGGAAACCCTGCCATTTGCAACCACATGGTTGGACCTTGAGGGCATTATATTAAGTGAAATATGTCAGACAGAGAAAGACAAATATCCCATGATCTCATTTATCTGTTGAATCTAAAAACATTGAGCTCATACAAACAGGGTAGAATGGTGGTTGCCAGGGGCCAAGGGATGGGGAGATGGGGAGATGTTAATGAGAGGGTGCAATCTTCCAGTTATCAGGTGAGTTAGTTTCAGGAATGTATTGTGCTGCTCATGACTGTAGGAACACTACCGTATTGTGTACTTGAAAGTTGCTGTGCGAGCAGAGCTTTACTGTCCTCACCATAGCAACAACTACAACAAAATGGTAATTATGTGAGGTGTAAACTAACCTTACTGCGGTAAACATTTCACAACACATACAGTTATCAAATCATCACATTGTACACCTTCAACTTACACAATGTTATATGTCAATTATATCTCAGGGGGCGGGGAGAGAAGAGTTCTCCAACTGCCAATCAGCCTGGCCGCGTTGTCCCCTGGACAGGTCTTCTCCCGGCCCCGCTGGGGGCCCCGTAGGCAGAGAAAGGCTTTTCTCAGTGGTGACTGAAGATGCCGGGAACCAAGTGGCATTCACTAAAGGTTTGTTCTGAGAGAATCGCGATGTTGCAGGAGTGCAGGAAGCGTGACCGATGGTGCTCACCCGGGTTCCGGTTAGATCCAGCCTACGGTTTCCCTTGCAGGGAGCTGGTCTTTGCTGCTGGTGCCCAGGGCCATGTACTAGCTCAGGAGCTTTTGGTGCCAGCTCACTGTTGACATTTGGCAAGGGCTTGGTAATCCGAAACTCTCGCTCATGCCTTTAAGGAGGGGAGAGGAAACACCTAACTTACCTTTCCCAACTAAAACGAAAAACAACTTGCTCCCGGAACAGGTGAAATAAGCACATGACGTGCTTTTTCTCAAACGCTTTGCACCATGTTCTGTTGTTCCAGATTCTTTTGTTTGGCTTGATTCGCCTGCGGTCTTCCCCGTTTCAGATGATGGCAACTCCAACTTTGCAGTGACTCAGGCAAAACACCCTGGAGTCATTCCACCTTCAACCGGCCAGGAAATCCTCTTGGCTCGACCTTCACTCCATATCCAGAATCCAGCCTCTCCTCGCCACAGCCTCTCCTCGCCACAGCCGCTGCAGCACCATCTCCAAGTCCCTGGGCTGGACTCTCAGCAGCTCCCAGGGGCTCTCCTGCTTCTGCCTCTCCTCGACCCAGCAGCCAGAGTGATCTGGTTACAACATAAGTCAGACCACATCATGCCTCTGCTCTAAACCCTCTTTGCTTTGCCAACTCACTCATGGTAAAAGCAAACATTCTAATTGTGCTCGGTAAGGCCCACCAGCATCTGGCCTTGTGCGACTCTGACCAACTCTCCTACTTCTCTTGTTCATTCCTCTCGGGCCATACAGGAATCCTTGTTCTTTAGAATAAAGGAATCGAGAAAAAAGCAAGCGAGTGCAAAGGGTTAAGCAAGCCAGTCTCCCTCCTGGCCAGGGCCCAGCACTGGCTGTTACTCTGTCTGCAACGCTCTTCCATGCAGATACCTGTCTAGCCTGCTCTGTCACCTCCTTTGGGACTTGACTTAATGTCACCTTCTCAGAGAAGCCTACAGAGCTCCACTATCTAAAAGTGCAAGCCACCGCCCAGCCGCAAGGAGCATTCGCCTCGGCCTGCAGGCTGGGCACAGCCTTGGTGCCAGCCACGCCCTGCCCACGCTTGGCCCCCCGGGGCCAGAGGGCAGGCGCTGTCCAGAAGCTGTGCACCTGCCCCAGTCTGTTCTTTGTGCATAAATTCATAGAGAAACATGGATGGATAACAACAGAAAGTGGTATTGGAGCAGTGGGAGTCAGCAATTTGCACGGGAAGCTTTGGGAGATGTTGTTTATTGTAGTCTGCCTGAAATCGAGGCAAAATTCAATAGACAAAATGCCTTTGGTGCTTTGGAAAGTATGAAAGCTGCTAGTGAACTCTATTCTCCTCCATCAGGGGAAGTATCTGGAATTAATGAAGCTCTTGCAGAAAATCCAGGACTTGTCAACAAATCTTGTTATGAAGATGGTTGGCTGGTCAAGGTGACACTGAGTAACCCTTCAGAACTAGATGAATCAAAGAGTGAAGAAGCATAAGAAATACATAAAACCTATCGAGGAGGGAAAATGGAACCCTCTAAATAAAGTAGCATGAAACAACTGGACCTAGCATATAGTTGTCTTAAATATTAGTGGTGAATAGAAGATTAAAAATGGCAACTTTTAGTGATACCAATTGAAAAAGATACAACAATGCTATTGGAAGAAAATACCCCGTAACTTCCTGAGGATTGCAGATTAACACAATACGCTTTTTCTCACAGCACCCGATGATTTTTAGGTGAGGCTACAGTTATAATAATACCAGAATTCCTGAAATTATCTGTGGTAAAATCTAGTTATAAAAGTAATATAATTCAAGGATAACATTGTTATCTTAAGCCTTATATAATATCATAACTTACTTATATCCATATCTAATTTGGGTCAAAATAATGATCTTCCCACTGGAAATAACTGGCAGTGGAGAAGTTTTTATTAGCTGTGCAGTGTCAGATGCCAAAGGATACTACCTTAATTTTGCCATAGACTGAGTTTGCTGGTGCTATTTTTATACAGTGAAGTAGCAGTCTTGTAGGGAAAACAAGGAAGTTTAACAATAAAACATTCAACTTCTTCATTAAGAACATAAATAAAAGTAAAAGTGCAAATTACCACTGATATTGTCTATACCCCTTCCTGCTTTACACTCCTCCGTAGTACTACACCATCTAGCAAACTGCATATTTGGACTGATTCGCTTTATTTTCTTTCCCCTGTAGAACGTAAGCATAATGGAGGCAAGAATTTTTGCATGTTTCTTTTGCTGTGGTTTCCCCAGCAGCTAGGAGAGTGCCTGACACATAGTAGGTGTTCAGCAGTGACTGGATGACGGGAGAAACACTGCTCCGAGGCTACAGAATACCCGCTGGGAATGTTCTTCTGCACGAGGCTACACACCTGCTGCTCCTTTCAGAGAACATTAGGGAGTCGTCCATTCCATCTTTCATCTGCACTTGTCTATCCAGGTCGTGTTAGAATGGCTCACTCAGGCACTTCTTCTCCAGAGGTTTATGTCTTGAGAATCAGGGCAATGAAACCGTAGACCCTGAGTGACTTTGAGGCCTGAACAGCCGCTTTGGGGTTGGCAATGCTGCCTTCTGGAACAGGCCTTCTCGCCCGATGCACACAGCAGCCACCTGAGGCCTAGTTAAAGTGCAGACTCTGACTCAGTAAATCTAGTGGGGGCCAGAGTCAGCCTTTCTCACAAGCTTCTAAGTGATGCTGCTGCTGAATTGGGGTCACACCATGAATACCAAGGTTCTAGTACAAACCTCTCTACAGGCAAACATTAGAATGCGCCCCCCCCCCCGCCCCCCAATATTGTATTGGATTCCCAATTTCAAAAGACCAGAGCTCTGCTCTGCGGCTGGGTCTTGTTAAAGGCCCCGGGGCTTCCTGACGTTATAAGCAGCATCTGCCCCAGGAAGGCCTAGTCTTCATTAGGGCTGCACCCGTCACGAGCCCTTCTCTCAGCCTTTCAGGGTCCCAGGCCCCTTCCAGGAAATCTTTGGCTCATGCTTTCCCACCACTACCCACTTCCAACTCCTTCACGTAAACCAAGCTTGGCTTTTCAGAGAATACATAGGCCGTCTAGTCTCAACAACCTCAACTTCCTTCTTTCCCCAGCAACTCCAAATTACTTAACCTTCTCCACGTGCCCCCCGGTCTCAGAGGAAGAGGTTGGGAATTTCACCTCTCCTCTACCTCCCCGGTGTCCTGTCCCAGCACTGGGTGGCTCTGACATCAGATAGCTGGGCCCTTACTGGCTGGATCCGTGGTCAGCAAACTGCGGCTCACGAGCCACATGTGGCTCTTTGGCCCCTTGAGTGTGGCTCTTCTACAAAATACCACGGCCTGGGCGAGTCTATTTTGAAGAAGTGGCGTTAGAAGAAGTTTAAGTTTAAAAAATTTGGCTCTCAAAAGAAATTTCAATCGTTGTACTGTTGATATTTGACTCTGTTGACTAATGAGTTTGCCGACCACTGGGCTGGATGACTTGACTCAAGCCTCACCTTACTCATCTCTAAAATGGGGGTGATGACAGTGTCTACTTCGAGGGTTGTGAGGATGAAAGGATGAATAGGGGGGAACCGTTCAGACAAGGCTTGGTAAGTCAGTTAAAAGTTCTTTTTCTGTTTTTAATTTTATTTTATTGTTTAAAGTATTACAAATAGTAGTATATATGTCTCCTTTTTTTTCCCCATTGACCTACCCCTTGCCTCACCCCCCCCGCCCCGCCCCGCCCCAGTGTCTTGCGTCCATTGGTTATGCTTATATGCATGCATACAAGTCCTTCAGTTGATCTCTTAACTCCCCCCTCCAGTCCTCTCCAGCGTTCCCGCAGTAGTTTGACAGACTGTTCGATGCTTCTCTGCCTCTGTATCTATTTTTGTTCATCAGTTTATTTTGTTCTTTATTATCCATAAATGAGTGAGATCATGTGGTATTTTTCTTTCACTGACTGACTTATTTCACTTAACATAATGCTCTCCAGTTCCATCCATGCTGTTGCAAATGGTAAGAATTCCTTATTTTTTATAGCGGCATAGTATTCCATTGTGTAGATGTACCACAGTTTTCTAATACACTCATCTGCTGATGGGCACTTAGGTTGTTTGCAAATCTTAGCTATGGTAAATTGTGCTGCTATGAGCATAGGGGTGCATATATCCTTTCTGATTGGTGTTTCTGTTTTCTTGGGCTATATTTCTAGAAGTGGTATTACTGGGTCAAATGGCAGTTCCATTTTTAATTTTTTGAGGAAATGCCATACTGTTCTCCACAGTGGCTGCACCAGTCTGCATTCCCACCAGCAGTTCAGGAGGGTTCCTTTTTCTCTGCATCCTCGCCAACATTTGTCGTTTGTTGATTTGTTGATGATAGCCATTCTGACAGGTGTGAGATGGTACCTCATTGTTTGGATTT
The DNA here is from genome assembly GCF_951640355.1 of Cnephaeus nilssonii. Lineage (NCBI taxonomy): Eukaryota > Metazoa > Chordata > Mammalia > Chiroptera > Vespertilionidae > Cnephaeus > Cnephaeus nilssonii. The sequence continues at coordinate 44,178,606 of NC_137081.1, forward strand.
GCATCTCTCGGATGATTAGTGATTTTGAGCATGTTTTCATATGTCTCTTGGCTTTCTGAATGTCCTCTTTCGAAAAGTATCTATTTAGGTCCTTTGCCCATTTTTTGATTGGATTGTTTATCTTCCTTTAGTTAAGTTGTATGAGTTCCCTGTAAATGTTGGAGATTAAACCCTTATTGGAGATAACATTGGCAAATATGTTCTCCCATGCGGTGGGCTTTCTTGTTGTTTTGTTGATGGTTTCTTTTGCTCTGCAGAAGCTTTTTATTTTGATGTAGTCCCATTTGTTTATTTTCTCTTTAGTTTCCATTGCCCTAGGAGTGGTATCGGTGAAGAAATTGCTAGGACAGATGTTTGCTATTTTGCTGCCTATGGTTTCTTCTTAGATTTTTATGGTTTCCCATCTTACATTTAAGTCCTTTATCCATTTTGAGTTTATTTTTGTGTATGGTGTACGTTGGTGGTCTAGTTTCATTTTTTTGCAAGTATCTGTCCAGTTTTCCCAACACCATTTATTGAAGAGACTGTCTTATCTCCATTGTATGCTCTTGCCTCCTTTGTCAAATATTAATTGAGCATACTGGCTTGTGTAGATTTCTGGGTTCTTTGTTCTGTTCCACTGGTCTATATGTCTGTTCTTGTGCCAGTACCAGGCAGTTTTGAGAACAGTGGCTTTGTAGTATAGCTTGGTATCTGGTATTGTGATCCCTCCAATATTGTTCTTCTTTCTCAAGATTGCTGCAGCTATTCGGGGTCTTTTTTTATTCCAGATGCATTTTTGGAGAATTTGTTCTAGGTCTTTGAAGTATGCCGTTGGTATTTTAATGGGGATTGCATTGAATTTATAGATTGCTTTGGGTAGTATGGACATTTTAATGATGTTGATTCTACCAATCTATGAACATGGTATATTCTTCCATTTGTTCATGTTTTCCTCTATTTTTTTAGCGTCCTGAAATTTTCTGAGTACAGGTCCTTTGTCTCCTTGGTTAACTTTATTCCTAGATATCTTAATTTTTTTGTTGCAATGGTAAATGGGATTGCTTTTTAAATTTCTCTTTCTGGGCCAAGATGGCGGTGGAGGTGAACGGCTGATCTGCTGCCTCGCATGGCAGTTTTGGAAAAACAACTAAAAGATGGACTGGTGAGCGCGGCGACTCCTGCTCGCGTCTCCCCAGACCGGGCGGCGGCTCCTCTCAGCCAGCACCGCAGCCGGGGCCATGAGCTCGTGGGCGCCGCGGCAGCTGCTGTGGCGGCGGCCGCGGACTCGGCGCAGCGGCTCTCGGTGAAGGAAGAGACCATCTTTCTGCGAGACGGGCCCACCCGCGTCACCGACCTGGCCCAGCTCCCCACTGAGATCCTCGGGGGCCCCGGAGACCGCCAACACCGACTTAGAGGATTCTTAAGACTTCCTGTCTTACACTCAAGTCCTCTAGCCATTTTGAGAGAGGAGGACCAAGAAGGCAGCAAAGTCAAACAAAGGAACTTCGCGCACAGCAATTTCAAAGTTAAACAAAGGAACTTCGCCGCGCACAGAGCGTCTTCCACCCAGAACCACAGGAGAGCTGGCTGAATTGTGGATTTACAGCTAAGAGAGAAGAGGAAAGAGCGAACTCTGGAGAAGCTGAGGTGCGGAGGCGCGTGGGTCGGGGGAAGGGACTTGTGGCTTTTGTTCCAACCCTAGGGGAGATTAGCTCCCCAGACGCCTGCGGGAAGAGGCTGGACTCTCGGCCTTCCTGTCGGAGAGTGGGAGTGACTTCCTTGTGGAGGTGCGCCCAGCAATCAGTGTTTGCTGCGCTGGAGTGCGGAATGAGGGGGCTTGGAAACGTGGAAAACAGAAAAAGCAGACTTGCAGCCAGTGCGGTTCGCCTCGCCATGGCCTGGTGGCGCCCTGAGGCCCCGCCCCGCCCTGAGACCCGCCCCGCCCTGGGACCCGCCCCGCCCTGGGACCCGCCCCGCCCTGAGACCCGCCCCGCCCTGGGACCCGCCCCGCTCGTTTTGCAGGTCCGCCCCGCACGTCTTGCAGGCACACCTGGGCTCCAAGCAACGGCTTTTGCATGTGGGTGGCCTGCCCTATGGCAGCTTGACCAGATAAACTGCGGTTCTAGTCGGACTGCTCTAGGGACGCTCAGACAGGAGGAGGAAACTGCAGTTTTTGCCGTAAGTCCTGCTGAGTGGTCTCAGGTAGTAGCTGACCTACACACCATTGGAGACCCAGAAACGAGGGCATCTAGTGGTCGGTGTGAGATGACACCAGATTTCAACCACTCGCATAAAGGACACATTCCAGAGGCAGAATCAATGAGCGCCAAAGCCTTGCTGCACCAAGACCCGGCCCATAAATCTGTCTCCTACACAGCAACTCTTCCTTTATAGACACAGAGGATCTGCACGGCCAATTGGCCTGGAGGACAATTCCTCCCAGCGACACCAACAACAATCAAGACTTAACTATACAAAGGAAGACCAAGATGGAGGCATAGGGCGGAAGCCTGATTGCTGCCTACCACAACAATTTTGAGTCTACTACGGGAGAGCGGAGCAGACACCATCCAGAACCACCGGAGGGCTGACTGAGCAGATGCTCTACAACTAGAATAAAAGAGAGGGGTACTCGGGATGATGCTGATGCCGGCGACCCAAAGATCACACTTTAAGAACTACGGCTCAGACGACACAGTGGCGGCCTGGAACGTGCTCGGCGCAGTTCCCCCGGCGGTCTCCGGCTGAGGGGAAGGCCCCACTCGCTGCCGAGCACAGACAGACGAGCCCCTGGGAGTCATGGGGTGGGAGACTCCGCGCTTGCTGACCTCCGAGTCCTTCAAGAATCTCAACGCCCCGGAAGCGGCCAGGTGCGCACGCTCGGTGACTGGCCACCGCTGCAGACCCAAGGGCCGACGCAGCCACCCCGGACCAGCCCGCTGCCGCGCACCGGGCACACCGGAGCTTCGCCGAGCCCGCCGCCCAACGAGTTCTGCGGCGGCTGCCCTGGAGCTCTGAGAAAATGGCCGAAGGAATTACTGAGATGGAATTGACCAACAGGAAATGGGATCAAGAAGACGAAACCCCGCTGGGTCCCGGATCCGGGTGAAGCTGCGCGCTCCTGGGTCCGGGTGAGGCTGGGAACTGGGTCAGGGTGAGTCTGGGTCCCGGGTCCGGGCGAGGCCGTGGACCCCTGGATCCGGGTGAGCCTGGCCCCGGGTCCGGGCGAGGCCGCGGGCCCCTGGATCCGGGTGAGCCTGGGCCCCGGGTCCGGGCGAGGCCGCGGGCCCCTGGATCCGGGTGAGCCTGGGCCCCGGGTCCGGGCGAGGCCGCGGGCCCCTGGATCCGGGTGAGCCTGGGCCCCGGGTCCGGGCGAGGCCGCGGGCCCCTGGATCCGGGTGAGCCTGGGCCCCGGGTCCGGGCGAGGCCGCGGGCCCCTGGATCCGGGTGAGCCTGGGCCCCGGGTCCGGGCGAGGCCGCGGGCCCCTGGATCCGGGTGAGCCTGGGCCCCGGGTCCGGGCGAGGCCGCGGGCCCCTGGATCCGGGTGAGCCTGGGCCCCGGGTCCGGGCGAGGCCGCGGGCCCCGGGTCCGGGCGAGGCCGCGGGCCCCGGGTCCGGGCGAGGCCGCGGGCCCCTGGATCCGGGCGAGCCTGGGCCCCGGGTCCGGGCGAGGCCGCGGGCCCCTGGATCCGGGTGAGCCTGGGCCCCGGGTCCGGGTGAGGCCGCGGGCCCCTGGATCCGGGTGAGCCTGGGCCCTGGGTCCGGGTGAGGCCGCGGGCCCCTGGATCCGGGTGAGCCTGGGCCCCGGGTCCGGGTGAGGCCGCGGGCCCCTGGATCCGGGTGAGCCTGGGTCCCGGGTCCGGGTGAGGCCGCGGGCCCCTGGATCCGGGTGAGCCTGGGTCCCGGGTCCGGGTGAGGCCGCGGGCCCCTGGATCCGGGTGAGCCTGGGTCCCGGGTCCGGGTGAGGCCGCGGGCCCCTGGATCCGGGTGAGCCTGGGTCCCGGGTCTGGGTGAAGCCGTGCCCCCCCTGGGTCCGGCCGAGACCAAACCAGAGGGAGTCGGACCTGCATTATCACCATTTGTCCACCATCCAGAGCTGAGGGGTCAGTGCCGACATGTACTCATAAGGAACTGGTGGACATTGATATTGGGTCTCAAAAGAACTGTTGGTCCAGAAAGAAACTCACTACAGACTGATTTTTTGCCTGTCAGCATAACTATTATTGCCCGTCGCACATTCAATTCTTATAAGTACATCTCTAGTGACACATGATTTCGCTCATCTAGGGGAAATGATGAACAACATGGACTGATGAACAAGAACAGAACCAGAAACAAGGAGGCACCGATCGGACTATCGGGCCTCAGAGGGAGGATAGGGGAGGGTGGGGGGAGAAGGGAGAGATCAACCAAAGGTCTTGTGTGCATGCATAAGAGCCTAACCAATGGTTAAGTTCAACAGGGGGTTGGGACATCCATGGGGAGGGGTGTGGGATGGGAATGGGGGGATGAGGACAAATATGTGACACCTTAATCAATAAAGAAATTAAAAAAATTAATAAATAAAAATAAATAAAAAATAAATTTCTCTTTCTGTGAGTTTATTATTGGTGTATGGAAAAGCCATAGAATTCTGGGTTTTAATATTGTATCCTGCTACATTGCCGAATTCATTTATTAAGTCTAGTAGTTTTTTTTGATGGAGTCTTTGGTGTTTTCTATGTACAATATCATGTCATCTGTGAATAAGGACAGTTTTACTTCTTCTTTTCCAATTTGGGTGCCTTTTATTTCTTCTTCTTGTCTGATCACAATGGCTAGTACTTCCAGTACTATGTCAAACAGGAGTGGTGAGAGTGGACATCCCTGTTTTGTTCCTGTTCTTAGGGAAAATGGTTTTAGTTTTTGCCCATTGAGTATGATGTTGGCTGTGGGTTTATCATATATGGCTTTTATTATGTTGAGGTCTGATCCTTCTATTCCCACCTTGCTGAGAGTTTTTATCAAGAAAGGGTGTTGGATTTTGTCAAATGCTTTTTCTGCATCAATGGAATGATTATATGGTTTTTATCTTCCAGTTTGTTTATGTGGTGTATCACATTTATTGATTTGCAGATATTGTACCATCCTTTCATCCCTGGTATAAATCCCACTTGGTCATGGTGTATAATCTTTCTAATGTAATGCTGGATTTGATTTGCTAGAATTTTGTGGAGGATTTTGGCGTCTATGTTTATGAGGGATATTGGCCTGTAATTATCTTTCCTTGTATTGTCTTTATCTGGTTTTGGGATTAGGGTAATGCTAGCTTTGTAGAAAGAGCTTGGAAGTGCTCCTTCCTCTTGAATTTTTTGAAATAGTCTGAGAAAGATAGGTTTTATTTCTTCTTTGAATGTTTTATAAAACTCCTCTGTGAAGCTGTCTGGTTCAGGGCTTTTGTTGGAAGTTTTTTGATTACTGCTTCAATTTCCTGCATAGTTATTGGCCTATTCAGATTTTTTGATTCTTCCTGGTTGAGTTTTGGAAGGTCATATTTTTCTAAAAATATGTCCATTTCTTCTAGGTTGATCAGTTTGTTGGAGTAGAGTTGCTCATAGTATTTTTTAACGATTCTTCATATTTCTGTGGGGTCTGTTGTTATTTCACCTCTTTCATTTCTGATTTTGTTTATTTGGGTCCTCTCTCTGCTTCCTGGTGAGCCTGGCTAGAGGTTCATCAGTCTTGTTTATCCTTTCAAAGAACCAGCTCTTGGTTTTGTTGATCTTTTGTATTGTTTTTTTGGTCTCTATGTAATTTATTTCTGCTCTGATCTTTATTATTTCCTTCCTTCTGTTCACACTGGGCTTTTCTTGTTGCTCTCTTTCTAATTCTTCAAGTTGCAGAGTTAGATGGTTTATTACCAGATTTTTTTTTTTAATTTTTTTTTTAGGTAGGCCTGTAATGCTATGAACTTCCCTCTCAGGATTGCTTTCACTGTGTCCCAAAGATTTTGGATTGTTGTGTTTTCATTGTTATTTGTTTCCAGGATGTTTTTTATTTCTTCTTTGATCTCTTTGGTAACCTACTCATTGTTTAATAGTATGTTATTCAGCCTCCAAGTGTTTGAATTTTTGTGATTGTTTTTACTGTAGTTGATTGCTAATTTTATGCTATTGTGATCTGAGAAGGTGCTTGATATGATTTCAATCCTCTTGAATTTGGAGAGACTTTGCCTGTGTCCCAATATGTGGTCTATCTTTGAAAATGTCCCATGTGTGCTTGAGAAGAATGTATATTCTGTAGTTTTGAGGTAGAATGTTCTAAAGATGTCGATTAAGTCCATCTGATCTAGTGAGTCGTTTAGGATTGATGTTTCTTTGCTAATTTTTTTTGTCTAGAGGATTTATCCAGTGATGTTAATGGGGTATTAAAGTCTCCTACTATGATTGTGTTGCTGTCAATCTTTCTCCTGATATCTTCCAGAAGTTTCTTTTATGTATTTAGGTACTCCTGCATTGGGTGCATAAATGTTTACCAGAGTTATATCCTCTTGTTGTATCCATCCTTTTAGAATTATGAAGTGGCCTTTCCTGTCTGTTGTTATGGTCTTCACTTTGAGGTCTATTTTGTCAGATATACGTATTGCTACCCCAGCTTTTTTTAAATTTCCATTTGCCTGTGATATTTTTCCATCCCTTCACTTTCAGTCACTGTGTGAGTCCCTTGTTTTGATGTGGGTCTCCTGTAGACAGCATATATATGGGTCATGTTTTCTTATCCATTCAGTCACTCGATGTCTTTTGATTGGAGCATTTAATCCATTTACATTTAATGTTATTATGGATGGGTACTTGTTTATAGCCATTTCTGTACTTTATGCCTGTGTTCCTTCCTCCCTTTCTATTTCTTCTTTTTACAGCATTTCCTTTAGCATTTCTTGCATTGCTGGCTTGGTAGTGATAAACTCTGTTAGCCTTATTTTGTCTGTGAAGCTCCTGATTTCCCCTTCAATTTTGATTGATAGTCTTGCTGGATAGAGTATTCTTGGGACTCAGTCCTTTGCTTTGCATCACTTTACATACTTCCTTCCATTCCCTTCTAGCTTGATGTGTTTCTGTTGAGAAATCATTTGATAATCTGATGGGAGATCCTTTGTAGGTAACTCTCTGCCTCTCTCTTGAAGCCTTTAAGATTATCCCTTTGTTGTTAACATTTTCCATTGTAATTATGATGTGTCTTGGTGTGGGGCTTTTGGGATTCATCTTGCTTGGGACTCTGTACTTGTGTAACTTTTTTCTTTCCCATATCAGGAAAGTTTTCTGTCATTATTTCTTCAAATAGGTTTTCTAATCCTTGCTGCTCTTCTTGTCCTTCTGGCAGCCCTATTATATGTGTGTTACTTCATTTTTGTGTTGTCCCAAAGCTCCCTTAGGCTCTCCTCCTGCTTTTTAATTTTTTTCTCCAGTTGCTGTTCAGATTGGGCTTGTTTCTCTATCTTATCTTCTAACTCACTAATTCGGTCCTCTGCTTCTTCTAGTCTACTGTTGAAACCTTGCATGGTGTTTTTGATTGTAGCTATATCACTTTTGATTTCTTCCTGATTTTTGCATATGTTGTTGATTTTCTCATCCATCCAGTGTATGAACTGTACGACCATTACACTGAATTCTTTTTCTGTCATGTTGCATGCCTCCATTTCATTTATTTTCTTTCTTGGCGATTCCTCTTTTTCTTTCCTTTGGGGATTGTTTCATTGTCTCCTTATTCTGACTATCACTAGAAGGTTCAAATGCCGAGTTGCGGGGGCCTGGGCCATGTGCAGTGGGAGCTTCACGCCATCTGAGTGTCATTGAAGAGCTCCGACACCAAGACGTGTGGCTGCTGTGGGTTGGTGGGAGCCATGCTCACCCAGGATCAGAGTCACTGGCTCTCAGTGCAGCCTCGTGCATGCACCTAGTATCAGGAACCCTGCCTGCGCCGCGCTGAAAGAGAGACCCCGCTGGCGTGTGCTGAAAATCAGAGTCCTTTAGTGCATGCCAGGAGTCAGAGTCCCCCTGTGCTCATGCTGAGAATCGAGTATCAGAGTCTCTGTTGCTTGGTGCGGCCGTGCGCTGTGTGCACATGAGCCGAGAATTGGAGTCACTGGCTCTTACTGTGCATGCACTGGGAATCAGGGATCCCAGGCGTGCATGATGAGAAACAGAGTCAAGTCACTGGTGCTCAGTGCTGCCTTTCACGCAGAGAATCAGGGTCCCTGGTCTGCTTGGGGGACCGGGTTGCACAGCTGCCCTGTGTTGGCAGGAGGCCCACTCCTGTGCTGCGGAAAACAGACTTCCGTGTGCGCTTGCCTAGAATCAAAGTCAGGTGGCACTGCCGCCCTATGTGGGTATGGGGTCTGGTCATGAGTGCGCTCTGCAGGAAACAGATTCCCAGTGTCCGTGTGCCCAGGCCCAATTCAGGCAGCAGGGCCAGAGCTACCCTGTGTGGGCAGGAGGTCTGCTTGTGCGGGGCAAGTCCAGCAGTTCCTATGCCGCTACAGTGGGCCTGTGGGGAGGGGGATGGGCTCTGTGACTCACAGAAATCTGCAGCTGGGATGTCGGGATTCTTGGTGTCTGTGGGTCTGCAGCTGTGATCGCAGGTCTTTGTCCCTAGTGGCTGTAGGGTCTCGGTTTGTGTCTGAGACCAGATTGGGTGATGGTGAGGCCAGGATCCTAGTCTCAACCAGTTCTGTTTTTCAAGATGGCATGGTCTCTGTGCCCACGCTGGCCACCCCTGGAGTATCCGTGGTAGCAGCAGGGTTTCACCATCTAAGACTGCCCAGTTTGGCAGCTCCTTGGAAGACCTGCAGAATCTAACTGTCCCTAGCTCATACTCACACACACCACACACGTCCTCACACTCCTCTATCGCTCCCTCACTCTCTCACACACTCTTCCTCCCTACCTTCTTGCTGGTCGCCATCTTTCCAGTTAAAAGTTCTTACTTTTAACTTACAATGATCTCTTCCCTCATATTTTCAATCTTGGGTGGGGAGGACAGGGAGAAGGAATGAATGCTGTCCCTACCACCATGAAGGTTCGGGGAAAGCTTAATGTCCTTGAAAGCAGAGAGGTTCTTCACAACAGGTTTCTCCAATCTTTTGTTGGGAAGTGTTTTCAAGGTCAATAGAGGGTGATAGTCAACAGCGTCTGTTCAGGTCCATCCTGATTTTTAAACCAAGTTGACCAATGGGCCACCTACACCCTTGCTCTTCAGCAGCAATTGTTCTGAGACCTTCTTTCCTCTCTCAAAACCTTGTCCTTGGTTCCCACTTAGTCTCTGATTCTTCTTGACCTTCTTGTCTTCATTTTTTATTTCAGCCTTCATACTAGTTCCTTGATGACAGATTCTGGCTTTATAGCTTTTACCCTCAACACCCAAAGGACATTTGTAGTCTCATTTTCTCGCTCTTTCTGCTCCTGGTCACTCTGGGTTCACTTGCCCGCTGAGCCCCTGTCTGCACTGACCTCATGTTAATGTCACGCTGCCAGTCAGCTCCATTGGGCCCTGTTCCCTTGGGGAGGACTGGAGGTGGTGCATGATAACAAAAATGATGATGAATTATATTTGTTGAACACTTACTATTGTTTTGAGTAGTTTAAATGGATTGTGTCATAATAATTTAGCTAGAGGCCCAGTGAATGAAATTCGTGTACTCGTGTGTGTGTGTGTGTGTGTGTGTGTGTGTGTGTGTGTGTGTGTATCCCTCAGCCTGGCCTGCACCCTCTCGCAGTCCGGGAACCCTTGGGGGATGTCTGACTGATGGCTTAGGCCCACTCTGCTCTAAACTGTCAGTTGGACATCCTTAGTGCTGCCACGGAAGTGGGAGAGGCTCCTGCCACTGCTGCTGTGCTCTCCAGCCAAGAGCCTGGCTTCTAGCTGAGTGGCACTCCCCTTGTGGGAGTGCACTGACCACCAGGGGGCAGCTCCTGCATTAAGTGTCTGCCCCCTGGTGGTCAGTGTGCGTCACAACAACCGGTCATTCTGCTATTCAGTTGATTTGTATATAAGCCTTTTATTATATAGGATTGAAAATCTGCCAAATTTAATCTCATTTTGGAGATAAGAAAAGTGAGGCGCGGTGAGGTTAAACTCAAAACCACACATGTGGTTGAAGGGGATCAGAATATGCCACCCACAATATGCCAATTTAGCACAAGGATTATTTTTATCTGAAGGCAATTGAGAATCAACAGATGTAGGAAGAGTTCTCTGTCCTCCTTTTATCTGCTTAAAGGAGGACATGAGTTTCCCTTTGTGAAGGTACCAGGAAGGGAAGAGCAAGACAGAGTGGACATTGAAGTCAGCTTGCATAGCAGAATTTACTAAACTAACTTATCTTCCATTAGTTCCCCTCTCTATTTCCTAGTCACTTCCCATGATTTATCCTCCCTTGAAGACCAAACCCCCTTTCCTTTCTTAAAATGGTATGTAAGTCTCTGAGTCTGACTTCTTTTTTGAGTTTCACTTTTTTTCTGTGAATGCCAGTGCATATAAATATTAATAGAAGTTGTGTGCCTTTTCTCCTGTTAATCTGTCTTTTATTAGTTTAACCTTTTGCACTCGGATGTCGAGTGTGACGGTTATTGAATGTATCAATAATTTGAAATATAAAAAAAATCCAAATAAATAAGTTTGTATGAAAAGAAACTCCAGTTTTTTATTCTACTGCCGCGCTTTGTAAAATCTGGGGTATTTAAAAAATTAAATCCCGAGTAGAATAAAGGAATCGAGAAAAAAGCAAGCGAGTGCAAAGGGTTAATTAACACCCCCACCTAGGAACTGAACCTAAGAGGGTACAAGAAAAGTTCTTCCTTCCCAACATGTTAAATCTAATTCAGTTCATGGGCCCTGGGAACACCTTCTCCTCCTTCAGTAGCACCTGTCTTCTCTCCCCCTTGCCCCTGCCTTCATCCAGACCCCCATCAGCTCATTCAACCATGAATGTAGGAGCCTCCGAATGGCTCAGTGGCCCTGCCCTCAGGCCCCTTTCCCTTCATCCACCCTCTGCACTGCCACCATGGAGCTTCTAGAAAGCAGGCCTGTGCCTGCTAACTCCTGTGTGAAGCCCTTCTGTGGCTCCTCCTGCCAAAAGGAGAATATCCCCATACCTGTCACATCCCCACCAGACTCCTTTCTCAGAGCCCCAGGGGCTCCTTTGTCACGTGCTTCTCCCCTGCCCAGATTTTCTTTTCTCAAGCTTGGCCTCTGCACAGATGGTCTCCTGACCTCACCTTTCCAGGCTCCTCTTGAATAGCACCTCCTGTTAGGCACCTCCCAGGGGAGTTAGTCACTTCCTCCCTGTGCTCCTTGTCTGCTAATCTCCCTTGCGACATTGCGTTTCAATGATCTTTTCCCACACCTGCTCCCATCTGCACACCCAGTCTGTGTGCTCCTTGAGGATAAGGACTGCCATGTACTCATCCCATGTCCCTGCCGCCCAGCCCAGAGGGTGGGAAGGAGCTGTGTAAAGGTGTAATAAATGAGAGGTGGACAACTGGCTTTACTCTAAGTGATAAAACAAATGGCACTTTTTATGTCCCAATTATGCAAATGAATTTTCTGTTAGAATTATATCATTTTGGAGCTGGAAAACACCTTTAAATTTATCTACCCAATCCTATGATTTTTATAGCCAAGGAAAGGATGGTCCAGAGTGGAAGTCACCTGCATGTGGGCTGGTCAGCCTCCAGCTCCAGTTCAGAGTCCTGTGTGTCACTGGCCGTGGTGCACAACACTGCGTGGAAAGGACACCTTCCTATTGGCTCCTAGAATTGCCCAGACATGTCTGTGTGATGAAGGAAATAGCCACTTCCACTAATAACACATGTTTATGGTACTTTCATTCAGGGACGTGGGCACAGCTGACTTTGCTGAATTAGAATAATTCTAGAGCATTTCTTTTTATGTGGAAAGATCATTAATGGTACTCTAAAATTATTAATATAGCTGATTATAAGTGATGAGAAGAAGAATCTTCAATGTTTTGTTTTACTTCTAGGAACACCTACTTGAATATCAGAGAATGTTTGAAGCTGGTGGGGGGGCAGTTCACCTAATGCTGCTATAAAACTATTCCTTTTTTGTGAAAACCTAAAAATGAGCTATATCAATTTATTTTTTTCAGATTCATGGAGGCATAACTGGCAAATAAAAGCTGTATATATTTAAGGTGTATAACATGATGTTTTGATACATGTATATATTGTGAAATGATTACCACAATCAAGCTAATTAACACATCCATCACCTCACATAGCTACCTTTTATTTGTGGTGAGAATATTTAAGGTCTACTCTCTTAGCCAATTTCAAATACCCAATAGAGTATTATTAACTAGTTATTCTGCTGTATATTAGGTTTCCAGAACTTATTCATAATTAAAAATGCATAATTGAAACTGTACCCATTTACCAGTATCTCCCCAGACCCCTGCTCTCTAGAATTATTTCTTTCCATGTTGTATCATTATTAATGATTCACATAATTGTAATTTTTTTTTGGGGGGGAACAATATAAAGTAATTTATGTTGATCTCTGGCATCTTAAAATGTCAAACCAGGGCAACAACTTACCTGGTAGAGACTGTAGAATCATGATTGCCACATAAATGGGTGAGCACTTATTATTTTGTTTGCTTATTTCCTCTTCCTTCTGAGAATCTGTTTTGGGACATGGCTGGTTTAACATATGATTCAAAAGGAAGTTGCACGTTTAAAATTTGACCTCAGCTCCCTGACATTGCGCTGGTCATACGGCAGGAAGTTGGCATGAGCTGGGCCAGTCATAGTACCATATTCCCTGGCAACAATGATTAGCCTGAAAATGGGCATGTGTCTGAAAGCGCGCCAATCAAAGTCTTTCCTTGTTATTTTTATTGTTATTATTATTTTTAATCCTCACCCGAGGACATGCTTAGAGAGAGGAACATTGATATGAGAGAGAAACATCCATCTGTTGCCTTCCATATGTGCCCCGACTGGGGATTGAATCCACAACCCAGGTATGCGCCCTGACCGGGAATCAAACCGGCAGCCTTTCGGTTCATAGGACAATGCTCAACCAACAGAGCCAGTTCAGTCGGGTATCATGTCATTTGTTAAAGAAAGAAGCTAGTAGAAGGGAAAAAGAGATTCTTTACTTTCTTGCTTTGACATTGAGAAGGTACCCATATCCGAATTGCAAGTGGCTCTGGTTCTAGCAGGGTAGGCAAAGGACACCTGTGAGAGTGAAGCGGGCCAGCGGAGAGAAGCAGGGAGGAGGAGATCTCTGACGGCGTTAAGAGACCCTGGCTCAGCTGCTCCTGAGGCTCCTCCCTTCCTGTGGTCTGGGATCAGACATTGATGCCTATTTTTTCTTTTTTGCTGGTTTGTGTTTTGAAGCGTTGCAAATGACTGTTCAAAATATCCCAACACATGCAAATTATGTTTTGCTTTGTTAGGTAAACAAGTTGAACAAATGTGCCTTCTCTACCCTAGGATGGAGAGCACGTTGTGTGAGGCAGGTATTTGCAAGCACACTACAGGCCGTCCTCAGGTTACGTCGGACTCGAGGTACATCGTTTCATGGTTACGTCGCCATCTCCCATTTATTTATAAAAAAAAAAAGTTCCGTCATTTCGACGTATGTACATATGTGCTTTATGTTTTTTATTATTTATTTACCACAAGTAAAGGTCAGGAATTGTTATCTTTCTTTTAAATTTCTTTTACTGTTTCACTTCATTACTGCTGTGTATGTGCTCCATGTGAGTGATGTAGGTGCTTACGTAGGTGGGTTCCGACTTACGGCAAAAATCGAGTTACGTCTCGTCTCACCATAGGAATGGATCTCCGACGTAACCCGAGGACCTACTGTATATTATTTCTAAGTTCTCTCTTACTTCAACATGGACTCTAAATCTTTTATGTAATAGGTAATCTAAAAAATAGAGCGTGAGAAATGTGTCTAGCCACCTGGCTAAGCTCATCCAATTGCCAGGTAGTTTAGTTAGCCAGACAGATTTCAACCTGAAAAAAAACAAAACAAAACAACACAAAACACCTAACTAGTTTGATGCAAAAAGTTTTTGTTGAAGTGCTTTATAGTATGAAGAACTGCCTATTTATAGTAGAACCCGCCTATTTTTGCCTGCCTATTTTTACCTTTGAAAAATAATTTTTCTTGTGCACATGATCAAAAGTAATAATAGGTACATTAATCAAATGAAATATGTTCATTTTGTATTAAACTCTGGAAACTTGAAGCAGGACAACTGAAATGGATTTCACTGAGCATAGTGTACATCATAGAGTTCTTGATGTGGGGAAACAAAATAAAATTTCCATGGCTTTGATTTCCTTGCGATTTTTCTCCAAGAGGAGTTGAAGCCTGATGAGTAGATGAAAGAAAGTCATTGCAGTGGTCTTAATGCTGGCACAATGTTCATGGACACCTGGGAAAGGCAAGGACAGGGAAAAACACTTCTCAAACACTGCCTACCAGCTTTTGAATTTATTCTTGCCTGAAGTGTGCTTTCTACAGGCAAAAGGAAAAACAGCAGACAATGAGAAAATTTCTATCAAGTTCTACAGAGCCAAGGACAAACAAGTACTTATATACCCTGACACTCTTATTGATTTATTTACTTATTTAAAAATTTTATTCCCATACTCTCACTCCCCTCCCCTTTGGCAACCTTCAGCTTGTTCTGTATATCTATGGGTCTGTTTCTGTTTTGTTTTGTTCTTCATTTGCTTTGTTTTTTTAGATTCTACATTTAAGTAAAATCATACGGTATTTGTCTCTATCTGACTTATTTCATTTAACATAATGCTGTTATATTGAAAACTTTATTTGGAATGCATTAGTGTTAAGAAGGTTGATCAATTTTGAAGGTAAACAGAAATGGAAATATTTACTGGACTTAAACCCCTGTTTGCAGCCCTACCCTGGCCGGATGCCAGATGGGAGAGCTGGCAGGAGGCTTGGATGAAGTCACTAAAGGAACTCTGGCTAGTGACTCATGCTTCAAGTTTGTGTAATTATTTTGGCAAAGTCAATATGTTGCTCATGTGTAGCAATAGAAATAATGAGGATATTTGGGTTAATGTCATCCTGATTTTTTGAGGAGATGCAGTAGAATTTTTTGGTCTTGAATGAATAGGAAAAAAAAAAAATAAAGTAGGATAGAACTGGGACCCAGGGAAGACATTGAGTGATGACATCCATCACTTAACTAAAGGTTTAAATGAAAACTAGAATCTTTCAGGAACAGAAGTTCAATCCTCTGGAAAATAATCCTATAATATAGGGGAAATGGCAGGCTTTTTGGTAACTGTTTCATTTGTGAATTTTAAAAATATTTTGTAACTGGGAATTTTTGTGTGAATAGAAGCTTGTCATTTTCATGATAACAATCTCTATCCTATATAATATAATAAAAGCCCAGTGACCGAACAGCGGAGCCACCAGAACGACTGGTCAACCAGTCCCTATGATGCACACTGACCACAATGTAGGAGCTGCCGCCTGGTGGTCAGTGCGCTACCACAGTGAGAGTGCTGCTTGGCTGACCGGGATGAGTGGCTGCTCCTGCTGCGAACCCCGGGCCGACAGGCAGGAACCTGGACAGTGATCATCGCCTCCTCACCCCAGGCTCCTCCTCCTCGCTCTCTGCACCTCCTCTGGATGCCTGCAGGTTGTGTAGTGCTGCTGCCGCCAGGCTCGCAGAGCTGACCCCAGAGGCTGGGAGGCGGGTTTGTGACCATGGCGGGACTGAGGCCTACTCTGCTGCCTCCCGCTGCTATTGTCCCTGGGCCTGGCCCCAACCGGGTCCTCTGGAGAGGCGAGTGCTCCGGCTCCATGGAAGATGCCGGACCAGGGAGCAGCCGCTCAGATGGCAGGTCCACAGCTGCTTGGCAGACAGGGATGAGCAGTGCTCTCACAGCGGGCAATCCCCGCAGGCCACGCCCTCCCCACCAGTGCATGAATCCCGTGCACCGGGCCTCTGGTTTATATATGTGTGTCTGTTTATGGTGACACTGATCTTACTCAATTATCTGCAACTTAGCTGAAGCCCCAAAAGTGAGAAAAAATGGCTGAATTGAATGGCCCCAACTCTGTTAACTAAATCTCTTGCACTTTATCCATGAATGTTCTTGTGATCTTCTTCTAGTGTTTTCTGTCTTGAGTAAAACACCAGAGCTCCACAGTCCATCCACTTGCATAAACCATGCCCCAGGAACTATCCCAGACACCTGCCTCCCCTACCTAGCACACCATCCAGGTCATGCCACATTGGCCTTCTAAATAGCTCTCCAACTTCCCACTCCCCTTGACCCACAGGGGTTCTTTACTTGTGAAACATATGGGCCCCTTTTCAGAATAAGACTTAACTCATTAAGTAAAATACATAGGATTACCCTGGAAACCAATTACATTAAAATACAGATATCAAAATATTAAAAAAACTGAGTTATAATAATACGTGCTTCTTTATGAATGCATCGTGCAACATTATATAGTAACAAGCCTAACACCTACAGTAATTTTCCAGTAGTGATGAGCATAAATGACATCTTCACATATGCACAACAATGCTAATGTGATCTGAAAACACCTGCCATTCCTCTTGGTTGCAAAGGCGCAGGTGCTGCTGATACTCCAGGAATTTGGTGTTTCATTCTTCGTGGAAGGAAATACCGAATTTCAATCAGAAGTTGGTGAGAGTAAAGATGGGCTTTTTTTCCTACCCTGGTTCACAGGTTTCTGGGAAGTCTAGACTGAGAGCTCCTGCCTTCATCCAAGCCACCATCATTTCTCACTAGATTTACTGCCACACTTTCTTATTGGATGGACACACTTATCCATGTCCAAAATGTCCTCTACTCTGCAGCCAAGGTGATATTTTCAAAATGCAAAAATTTGTTGTCACCTGTCCCCTCACACTTATACCTCATCCACCTTCCATTGCCCTTAGAATAGAGACCAAAAGATCTGGGTCCCAGCCACAAGGACCCCTTGTTGTGGATTCTCTTTGGTCTCTTTCACTACAATGCATTTGCACATGTGTTTTCCTCTGCTAGGAATGCTCTCATGTCATTGTGCACCAAGTTTACTCTTCAGGAAATCAGCTCAACCATCACTTGCTCAAGGAGGCCTTCTCTGGCTCTCTGACAAGTCCTGGGTTCTCTTATGGGGCCATTGCCCTCTCATACCTCGGAGGTGATGCTGCATTTGTTCATGCGATTCTTTGCCTAATGTCTGTCTGCACCCACCAGCTGTGTGTTCCAGGAGAACGGGTTTATGTCATCCCCAGGACAGTGCCTGGCACATAGTACAGGCTCATTAAATACTTGTAGAATGAAGAGCTGAGTGACTGAACAGTTCCAACAAGCATTTTAGAAGCAGAAAATCCAGTGATGTGGAAGTTGGGGCGAGGAGGAAAGAAGAGTGTTAGAGGCAGACACTTGGCCAGCAGAGAGAGGTGATAATCTCTTGTTCTCTTGTTATTTATTTTTAAATTTTTTTTTCTTGTTTTCTTGTTTGAGGAGACAAATCCTCAAAAAGCAAAGAAGTAACTCAAAACAGATACTCCCTCCCCCCAAATTGAAACCTTTCAGTATAACTAAAAAGGGAGTTCTACGTACATTAATAGGCCCTGAGAGCACCCCTGTGTTGAGAACAGTAACTTGTGTTTCTAAGGTTAGCCCTAAATATTAAACAAAGATTAAATTACATCATTGTATTCATATATTAAAAAAATGTCATAAAAATAATGAGAATCCAGATTTGCTCTTGGAAAAAAAGTCATTTGGAAAATAAACTAATATATGAGGTCAGATGATTATCAATGTGTGTGTGTCTCTTGTATAAGGTGTGTGTGTGTGTGTGTGTGTGTGTGTGTGTGTGTGTGTATGTGTGTGTGTGTATTCTGGAAATACATTCTTCAGTGCTGACATTTAAATATTTAACTTCCTTATGGATCTAAAACATATTCTTTTAGTAATATAACCAAGAAGTAGAATATTTAATGGGTTGATGACACAAGTAGAGATGATAGTAATAATGTCAAATTATGGATAATTTTCTCATAAACTGAGTGATGATATTGTGACACAGATTTCATTCCCATCTCCATCTGGACATGGTGCAGCTGCAGGCCTAGGGATCAGATACAAGTGGGTGGATGGATGGTATAAATCCATCCTCAATAATTAATAAGTAACCCAAGGTTGTCTTGTATAATACAATTTTGAGGAGCTACCTACCATGTTCAAGGCTTATTAGTAAATACTGGGATGTGTGGGGATCCCATAACAGCCTTGGACCTAGTTTCCTATATTGATGGATGCATTATTCCTGAAGCTGGACTACTGTACGGGGACTCCTTTTATGGAGAAAGATGTGCAAATGTTAGTCCTTGGTTGGCAAAAGGCAGAACATTTTTATTCTAAACCCCCATAGAGAAGATGATCATTAGACAGTCACTCTGTACACCTTCAACATGTGAGGCAAACCTAGGCTCTGCAGCGCAGTGCTGTTTCAGGGAGCACTTGGAATCGTTTTGGGGAGCATCTCCAGAACATTGTCCAGGATTTGGATTCAAACAAAAAGTCAGCCTATTGGCTTATTTCCATATCTGTGCTCATTATTTCCTTAAAGGGAAACCACATACAATCCTCCCTCCTGTGGACCGAGTTGGTGAGCCCAATCTGGAAAAGTGATCAACTGTGACTTCTAGGGCGAGGGTCCCAGGCTACAGCCATCAGTGACCCTGGGTCTTATTTTCTTTCCCTCTTTCCCACTGAGTTTGGACTCAGCGGCCCGAAACAATGCCTATGAAGCTGTCACACTCTGTTGTGTCAAAGCGACTCAAGCACCTTTGGGCTGGGACCATTGAAATGATGGACTGTTATGGTCTTCCCTCTTAATGCTCATTTAATGCCTATTCTGGGAGCACTTCATTTACACCTCATTTACATGCTAGATAATTTTGGGTGAAAATTCAGTATTACTCTTGCATGTGAGCCATGTTTTATTTAAATAAGATGAGCCCCTTTTACCCCGAGTACAAGCCTGTACATGTATTTCTAAACTATTTGCAGGAAGACTTATCATGGAATTATATTACAATTTTTACCAAAACAATGCTCAGGTTTCAAAGGAGGAAAATAGGTCGAAACAAGAAAATATTCATATTTTGTTTATGGTAATTCTTAAAAAGAATGCATAAGAATTACAGTCTCATGTAACAAACTTTAGCCTAGAGGTTTATTACCTTACCCATGTCTTAAATTTAATAGATAGTAAGAATACAAATGCTAATATAACACAAACTTTGGAGCAGTCAAATCATTATGTATTGTATTAACTGGGCAGTTTCAGAGATTGTTTATAAATATTTCTGATTTCTGTGTCACAGAATTAAAAAGTATAGAAGGTAGCTTTCTAGGAATAAATTAAAATTTAAGGTTAAAAGAAAAAGACTATAGTGGTCCATAGAGATCTCATCATACCTAGATATCAAAACAGAAAAAAAATTTTTTTCAAGTCAGAGTTTTATTATGTTGAAGAAATTACTGGGGAGCAAATGAAGTTTCCTTCCTTAGTAGTTAAATAAATAGAGACAAGTATTTCACTTATTTATGGTGATTATAAAGGACGAGGGTAAGAATTTTAATGGCATTACCACAAGGATAATATCAATCATTTTTACTTCATTTTTGTTTTTTAATGGGTATGGGAAGCAAGAGAACATACAATTCTTGGAGAGTTCTTTTAATTAAAATTGGAACTGAAAGAGTTATTTGGGGGATGTTTCTCTAAATGGAGAATATTGATAATTTTAATTGAATTCTGATTTGAGTATGTAGTAAATTGAAATGCAGGGATTTCTCTCCAACTACATGGAATATCTTAGCGGATTAATGACTGATCATTTCAAGGGTCAAAAGGACTGGAACCAGCTTTTGATGTAAGAAAATGAGCTGCTGTATTTCCATTTTAAGAGTTTACTCAGCTGTGGTTAGAGATACATTAACAACAAGTTGATTTCAAAGTTAGAGTGTTAATATTACTAATTTATAATGACTGATGCAGTTGGCAATTATTTAACCTGTGTAATCACACCTCTGTCCTCTGCCAACCTCAGTTCCACACCTATGGTTTTGAAATGCCATTTCCCATCTGTAATTATGAAGCTGGAAATGACTCTTTGCGCCTGGTTCACAGTTCTTTGTACCCTTCACAGTCTTGCACAGATATAAAACCCCGGGGTTTGGGTGATTTGGTGAGTGTTTTATTTCTGGTCTCCACATCTTGAGATTGCCCTTGTAAATGGGTCTCCATTCTATGAAGATGACACAAGACTGCGAGGGGATTTGCACTCCCTACAGTAAAGGAATGATAAGGCAGCAGAAGAAAAATGGGAAATACACAACAAAAAGAGAATTCCCAAAACAGCACAACAAAAAGGTTTTCAGCAACCACAGAGAACCCTTCAGCGCCCCAGAAACCCGCAGCCACGGTGGTGTTCACAGCCTCGTGAGTAGAGCGTGTAGGGCTGGCTCTGGATAAGTAAGGAAGGAGGCAGGTCCCTGATTGTCCTTTGTTTGTTTAGCCTCCCAGGCCAGCACTGGTTTTTCTTCCAGGAGCTTCCCTTCCACGCTCCTTCCACTTCAGGTGCTCAGCATCCCTTGTGCTCCTTTAGACAGAGAAGCCTGTTCTCCCATCACAGACCCCAGAGGTTGTTGCTTAGCCAGGAGGTGCAGCCGAGTCTGTAGAATTTCCTCAGACTCTGTAAGGCCACCTAATCAGTTGTGTACTTTGCTCATTTAGGATAAAATTTCTAACTCACCCTTTCAGCTCTCCTAGAGCAAAGGAACTGATAGCAGGAGGTTGATGATGTGGGGACTGAGACCACGAAGGAAGGAGCAGATATGAAACATGTATTTGTGTATTCGTGCTTACTCATCTTTTAAAAGAATTGATTTGATAAAAGTCCATTTTAATCTTATCACAGAACCAGCCCTTGGCATTGTTGGTTGTCTCTATTTTATTTTTGTTTTCTGTTTCATTCATTTTTACATTTACATTTTTATCATCCTGTTGTTTTTTACCTAATGTCCTAAATCTGATGCTTAGCTCTTTAATTTTTAGTTTTTGTATTATCTACCAGAGGTTTTTAAGGATATACATTTCGTTCTATGTTCTATTTTTGCCACATCCACACAAGGTTTAATTTTCAGTATTTTTATGATCATTTATTTCTGAGTATATCTAAATTTCTCTGATTTTTTTCTTTGTGTTACTAGAAGGTTTGTTCTTAAAATTTCCAAATATGTGGGTCCTCCGCCACTTTTGTTATTAACTTCCAATCCTTGGCAATTGAAATGTTTTGTGGTCAGTGGACAGGTTCTAGTTGACCTGCATTTTTTTGAAATTTGCTGAGACTTACTTACTTTGTTGGCCTAGAATTGTGGTCAATACAATGTTCTATGTATGCTTGGAAAGAATGCATGTTCTTTAATTGTTGGAGCCAGGGTCCTATTTTCACCCAGCAAACCAAAGCTGTAAACGATGCCAGTCAGTTATATCGGTGCTGGATCTCCTGCCCTTGCCCCTCCAGATGGACTTCCTGTTTCCTCACACTGCTTTGTGCTTCAGGAGGCTGACCTGTATACACTTCTGATCAAGCACGCTCTACCCCTGGCTTTTTTGGGATCAGCCAATGGGAGCGATGGGCAGAGATTGGAAAGGCCAGCATATTCACACATCCAGCTCCCTCCTGCAGGACCATTTTGGCAAAGACTGCAATCCTCTGTCAGAGGCCACAGAGATTGTCTGGCACCTTCTCTGTTAGTTACAGCTCTCACTGGTGTTGGTAACCAACCCCTCTCTCGGGGCCCTTTAGGCCTAGGGGCCTGCTCTTACTGCTAGCCCTGGGTGTACTTCGCCATCGTTCTTGGTGGGGGTCCCTTAACCTTACCCATAACTTGTGAATGTTTAATTAAGCTCTCTCTCTTCACCTCATCTGAGTGTGGCATCACTTTCTGCTAGGACCTAACTGATAAACTCTCCGGACTCATTTTTGCCTACTTGCCTTAATAATAACAGGTGGGAATCTTCCATTATGACAGTGGATTTGCTAATTTCTATGCTTTATTTATTTTTCCCTTTATATATTTTGAGGCTATTTTTAAAGTGCATGTAAGTTTAGAATTGTTGTCTTCCTGGTGAAGTGAATCTTTTGTTATTATATAGTGACATCTCTATATTTTTTGGTCTCGGTCCCATTATGTTCTTAAAAATTATTGAGAACCCAAAGAGACTTTATCTGTGTAGATTATATCTATCCATATTTACCAGGTTATAAATTAAAACTAATAAAGATTAAATATTTATTTATTAATTCAGTAACAAGCACAGTAATACACTTATTACATATTAACTTAATTAACATTTTAAAAATTATATTTTCTGAAACAAAAAACTAGTGAGAAGAGTGGCATTGTTTACATTCTTGTAAATCTCTTTAATGTCTGGTATATTAGAAGACAACTGGATTCTCATATCTGTTTCTGCATCTAATCTGCTGGGATATGTTGTTTTGGTTGAGGTTGAAGAGTATGAAGAAAATCCAGCTCCACACAGATACAGAGTTGGAAAGAAAGCAGCACTGTCATAGCCTTTTCAGATGACCGTGGGTCTCCATCTTTGATACTACTCTAAAACTCACGAGCAGTGGTTCTTTAAACGTCAGTTAGACTATGAAATCTGACAACAGATCAATGAACTTTTCTTATTCTATTACATTAAAACCTATTGCTCCACCTTGTATCTTGAATGGATCTCTTACCCATGCATGATTTTATGTTATTTATTGGTCATTTGGAAAATATTAGCTCACGGAGCTATGCAAATCTTCTAAATGCTGACACATTTCATTATGCAATATTTAAAAAGTCACATTTGTGCTATGCATTGTACATAATGAACTCTAGCTTCAACTCTGCTTTCAATTCACTGTCTTTAAAAAGTTATTTCTAGCTTTTCTAGTCTCTAGTTTTTCCATGTGTGAAATGGGGTGGTCATTATGCTTTTCTTTCAGGGTGTCTTGGAGGAAGAAAAGAAGTAACGGTGATAAATGCATTTTGTGAATATTCAGGTGCAATTTAAACAGGTGTAAGGATTGAGAAATTAGAAGATTGTGTCCTTTATTGTCTCTTCTAAAAAAGTCCAGGTATTAACATTTTAATAGAGTAAAAACAATGCTTATATTATCATTAATATTCCTCTATTTATAAAATAATTGATATAATATTTGTTTTTTGCCATGGGGATCAATAAAATAATTTGCATTTTGAGTGAACAAAGGAACACATTTGGCCCATTGACATGTTTCTTTTTCTTGACTGGCCCTGCTAGGAAAGCTGCTTTCACCGATCAGTTCAGCATGTTCACTGTATGGATAAGGCAGCTGAGAACCAGAGTTCCGTGACTTGCCCAAGGACATATATCAGGTGAAAGTCAGACTTCAGTCAAAGCCTTTATCTTCTGAAGCCAATGCTTGCTTCATTATTGTGTCTCTCAAAGTTCCATTGGTAACATTTTGAGTATTTTCAGAGGGAGGAAGAGAATGTCTAATTATTTTGATTTGTTAACTTATTTTTAAAAAAAATATATTTTTATTGATTTTTAGAGAGAGAGGAAGGGAGCAGGATAGAAAGATAGAAACATCAATGAGAGAGGAACATCATTGATCGTCTGACTCCTGAGCACCCCGTCACTGGGGATTGAGCCTGCAACCCGGGCATATGCCCTGACCAGGAATTGAACCAGCAACCTCTTGGATCATGGGTTGATGCTCAACTTCTGAGCCACACTGGCTGGACTTAACTTCTGAGTTTCAAAAAAATCCTATCACCTGTTCCACTGATTCTTTCTGAATTCATGGCAACATTTTGAATACTTGAATTTTTTGGCAGCACGCGGTCAGAGAAAAAAAATTAAATATTGAAAAAAGTTTTCGATAGTCGTCACATTATTTGCCGACTCTTTCAGCACCAAATGCTGTTTGCGTCGAGCTGTTAACTGCCATGGCTACACTATCTTGTAAATTCATAAGGGCAAAGGTCTAGTGAGCTATGCTGAATGGGGGCTCTCTCTTCCAGGCTGGCTTGTTTTACCGTGTACTGGCAGGAACTTGTACCAGTCTGTAGGCTGCATACTGCAACCCATGCAGCTCAAGAGATTATCTGAAAACATTGCCGGTATGTGCTCTCAATTACAGTAAAAATGCAGTGTACACATTGATTGGACTCTGATGGCACCCTGGCAGGGGTCAGGGTTCATCAGGGTACCATGCATGCAGAGGAGAAGGAGTAGGATGCAAGCCGTTGCCATAGGACACCAGGCCCTGCCACACTGTTTCTGCCTCCCACAGCTCATTTCTGAGGGATCATCATGAACTCCCTGTAGAATCTGTCCTGCCCTATCTATTGAACCCACCAGGAAACATAGCTAAGGTTCAGTGGGACTCCTCCCCTACTCCTTGCTTATTCAGTGGAATTTAGAATTAATTTGCTCCCTTCTATCCCAGGATCCAATGGCTCGGATACAATCAACCAGTCTCATTTGTTCTTAAGGCACATTCACTATCAGTCAACCCCCTGGCCCAAAGAAAGGACTCCCAGGTATCTGAGTTGCTTTTGGACTATCTTCTCCCTCACTCCTCACCCACCTCATCCCCAATCCCTTTCCATGACTCCATTGGCCTCCTCTGAACCCCAGTGTGGTATGCAAGGGCCAGATTTCTACTTTAATTTTGTTCGTGCTATTCTGTAGGGCTAGACTCTTAACAATAGAGGTAGGTCAGGGCAAGGGGATGAAGTTGGGTGGGGTAGGGGGTGAGAAATTGAGAATTTATCCTCAAGTGTTGATTTATTTATAGAGAAGATGTTGAAACTCATATTTCAGCCCAGTGAAATATTCTCTGGAATCATTCCCAGAACACACACACACACACACACACACACACACACACACACACACACATACACACACACACAGAATTTTCCCTAAGGGACAAGCTCTTTAATGGTATAAAGAATATAAATTGGAGCAAAAGAACACATTTTAAACTTTAGCCCTAAGACAGGACCCAAAATTAACATCCCTTCCCCCCAAAAGGAAACAAACAAACCAACAGTTCCCCCCAAACAACAAATCAGCAAAACAAACTCACAGAGACAATCAACACGTTCCCAGACTCATTCTGCAGCTCATGATAGAAATACCAGCCCAATCTGACCGAACCCTGAGCCACCCATTTGGATGCAGGAGATCGTCTACAGCGTGAGAGAAACTGAAGATAAAATAGCCACCAAATGATTTGGAGAGAAAATGAGCCAAATGCCCAAGCAAACAAAGATATGGATTGAAAAGACATGGCTGAATACACCGAGTTATGTAAGAGTCTGAGAAAGAATTCATAGGGTTTCTGGAAAGACAATTTCATCGGAACTGAAGGAAAATGAAAAGGAAGGCAGCAGGCATAATTGCCGTGAGCAATCGTTTCCTGCTGGGACAGAAGAGTTTTACCATCAGCTCCGTTAGAATACATCCAGGCAAATACAGAAAACACGGAAATAAATACTTCTCATAAAATCAGGATGGGAGGACGAAAGGGCACCCAGAGACATGCCATGTGTTGCAGAAAAGAGAGTGGGCAAAGGCCAGAGAAGGTGATAATAGAAAAAGAGAAGTGAGAAAATGACATCCCTGTGGGCATCATTAGGGCGAAGGAAAGCAGGCAAAGGGAAGTCGCTTAAAATGTAACAGAGCAAAACATCCAGAACACCCCAGGTCAAATCCTGTTCGAGCAATAGCGTCACAAAGAAAATCTCTTCATGACAAAAAAGCAAGGAGTGTAATCACAGGAGAAAAAGTGGCAGCTAGAAGTCAGGAGAACTGGTCCTAATTCCGTGTATCTCCCTCCCCCCCGCCCCCCCCCCCGCCCCCCCCCCCCCCCCACACACACACACACACATAACTGGCTCTATTTCCTTGGGAACACTTGCTAACCTTTCTCAGCCAGAGCTTTCTGTAACACCAAGGACTTACTTAGCCCAGAGCAGTGATCTGGAGCTTTTTTTGCAGCCTGACCCCTTTAAGAATCTGATGAAATTTGTAAATCTTCTTCCCAGAAAAAGTTTACATGGGCTTATACTAGATTTTTTCATGCCATCTCCAGGGGGTCATCTATATTTTGCAAGGAGACATTAGACTTTAGGTTGAGAACTGTCACTTTGACTGATCTCTTATATCATTTCCAGCTTGGGAAACCTATGCTTCTATGACTTCCAAGTGGTTACATGTCGACTTAATTTAAATAATACTTAATTCAGCACAACTCCAGCACAAGGCAGGTTGTTGGAGCTTGTGTAGAGGGGGTTCCACTATTTAGTAGTAAAATGTACATGCGAAAGGCAGTTGGGGGGATTGTTAAACTGGCTCACAATAGTTCGCCCTTTCTCTTTTAGCAGCACCGGGTTTTTTATACACTCAACATGGCAGTGAAATTTAACCTAACCTATTATCAGGGCTTGTCTTGGCTCAATTCTTTTTATTTTGATTATCTCGTGTTCCTTGCTTTGCCCCATCCCCTCTCTCTCTTTTCTGACCTTATTGCCTCATCCTCCTTTATCTGACTTTCTTCTTTTATGAAGTGATGAAGTGATTAAGGCTAGTGCTTTGAAGGTGGATGACTTTAGAAAGAACTTTTCATGTGCCAGAGGTAGTATCAGGACA
Organism: Cnephaeus nilssonii; assembly: GCF_951640355.1. Taxonomy (NCBI): domain Eukaryota; kingdom Metazoa; phylum Chordata; class Mammalia; order Chiroptera; family Vespertilionidae; genus Cnephaeus; species Cnephaeus nilssonii. The sequence continues at coordinate 44,205,399 of NC_137081.1, forward strand.
GAGAGAACTATAAAGAAATATGAGACACAATCTCTGCTCAAGGAATTTATAATGTAGTTGGGAAGATAAGATACGAACACATGAAAAGTGAAATAATCATAAAGAATTAGATTACAAGAGAGAAGATTACAGTGCAAGAGATATCTTCAAAGGGTTTGTCTGTCATGTGGATGAACTTCATGGGCCATTAATGCTATAGGTTTAAAGGAAGGTGAAGTCAGCAGGCCTGGGAAGGCTTCATGGAAGAGATACATCTTGGTGCAGGGCAGGGGCCAAGCCTGGAAGGCTATGGATGGTATGAATGATTGGGAAAATTCAATGGAGAAAAAGGTGAGCGGACATTTGTCTTAGTCAGTTTTGGCTGCTATAACAAAATACTATAGATTGGGTATCCACAGAAATTTATTTCTCACAGTACTGAAGGCTGGGAAGTCCAAGGTCACAAGGTGCTGGCAGGTTTGGTGCCTGGTGAGAGCCAGTTTCCTGTCTTCTCCCTCTGTCCTCACAAGGTGGAAGGGGTGAGGGAGCTCTCTGGGGCCTCTTTTATGAGGGCACTAATCCCATTCATGGAGGCTTCATCTTCAAGATCTAATCACCTCCCAAAGGCCCCACCTTGGGGATTAGAAATCAACATATGATTTTTGAGGGGACACAAATATTCAGTCTATAGCAACATTTTAATTCAAATCCATCTTGTCTCTTTTCTCTTCCATGGCCCGAACAGGAAGCACTGCCTCCCATTCTGTAGCCCAAATGATCATTTTGCCGATAACCTGGCGGGCCACAGAAGACGGGCCAGTCTTTGGACTCAGGCCAAAGCACCTAGCTTGCATCTACCAAGAAATGAAAGAAAAAAAGTTGACCTGCCTACTTTTGGGGAAAGCCCATTCATTTATTTATTTAATAAATACTTACTGAGCACCTGCTACGTGTCAAGCATTGTGCTACACTGTGGGAATACAGCAGGCATAGGTGGTCCTGACCCCTTGGCGCTTAGTGAAGGAAAGCCAGACACCAACTCACATTGTGTATGGGAGGCTTCATACTCAGAGGACCCACCGGGCATAGCACAGTCACCCTTCCTGGTTTCAGGTTGATTTAAAAGTCCGATACTACCCACCCTCATTCTATCAAGAGCTATTCTATTTTCAGTTGGTGGGGGCCACCACGAGCAGCCACTTGTTCAGAAACAGAATTTCTGATCCTGGGAAATGGCAAACATACTAACAGAACAGCAACCACAAAAATTAAAACAGTAAGTGGATTTCAGCATTCAGTTCCAGGTTAATGAAGCTAGCAATGTGGCCAGAATGCAATGTAGAAATCTTCCCTAAGGTTGGGAGAGGTACAGTATAGTGATTGGTGGTTATACCAAGAATACAAATAGCAGGGAGGAATGAGTAGGGCTTTTGAAAAAATGCTGAAAATGAGGAAGCGCAACAGAGATAAATAAAATACACAGTAAAGAGGCAAAATAATAAAATACTGCAATTTGGCCTCCCAGCATGAAGGAGGGAGCTGAGACTATAAGAATGGATTAGAATTCATGAGTCATTTGTTTGGAATCTGCTGGTTGGAGAGGCTGGAGCCAGCAGATTGTGCTCCCTTGCAACTCCGAGATCCCTGCAGAATAGACCCACTCTCTCATTCTTTCTCCTAGGAGGCTCACCATTTCTTCTTCTTCTCCTCCTCCCCAACTCCTCCTCCTCCTCCTCCTCCTCCTCCTCCTCCTCCTCCTCCTCCTCCTCCTCCTCCTCCTCCTGGCAGCAGGTATGGGCCTGGCACTGTGCTAGATGTTCACCTGTATCTCAAAGCCCTGCAAGGAACGAATGAGGAAACCAGAGATGTGGAGTGACCTGCTCTAAGGCGACTCTGCTAGTGTGGAGGGCACGGCTAGTCCCAGTCTCTCTGACTATGTTTTGGTGCTCCTCCTACTACGGTCCAGCACTTCTCATGTCCAGTGGCTTCCTGGACACTTTGACACTTGACAAATGACCTCTGTTTGAGAGGCAAAGCGAATACCTTGTAAAAGTGAGCACTCAGAGCCAAAAAGCCTACACCTACCCCTTTCCTTGCATAAAAGGCAGGGACATCTTTTTAATTACCTACTTCTGGGGCTGCCTTAAACCAGGGTCTGCTAAGGGTATTATTTAAGAAACAGGTTCATCTTGTCATACCGGAAAGTAGGCACGTCCTTAAAACAAAACAAAACATAACAAAACCAAACCGTACATTGACTGAGGGTATGTCAAAGGGAGACAGGAGTCAACTGAAATAACTCTCAACGGTAAAAGCTGAAATAATTTGAGCCACAAAATAAAGCAAATTGGATTATAACCCAAAGTATAAAATAAATATCCAAGGGTTAAACTGATGTGAATGAATGACTGAGTAAATAAAGAAACGGGGGAGAAGAGACGAATGTCCGGTGCAGAAGAATTCTAAAAAGTTTATGTGGCTCTTCCCTTGCAGGAAGGCGGGCAGCCCTCCCCACTCTGTAGATGTGGGCCGTGCATAGTGACTGCTTTTCAGTGGAGAAATCTGACAGACGCCCCCTCAGCCAGATAATCAAGGTCACCATCCATAGAGTGAGTCGTGTTCATAGTATGCACTCTTGATATCATGGGACAAAAATGGCACTTTACGTCTGTGATCTTCCTCCCAAACCCCCACAATCCTAATGGAAGGACATTCGACAAAATACCTGCCCAGGACTCCTCAAAACTGTGGAAGTATCAAACACAAGGGAAGCCTGAGAAACTGCAGAGCCTAGCAAAGGAGACATGATGCCTAAATGTGATGTCTCCTGGATGGGATCCCGAAGCAGAAAAAGGACATCAGGCCTGGCCGGTGCGGCTCAGTGGTTGAGTGTTGATCTATGAACCGGGACGATTTCTGGTCAGAGAACATGCCCGGGTTTCAGGCTCAGTCCCCAGTGTGGGGTGTGTAAGAGGCAGCCGATCAATGATTCTCTCTCATCATTAATGCTTCTATCTCTCTCTCTCTCCTTTCCTCTCTGAAATCAATAAAAATATATATTAAAAAAGAAAAGGAAAAGGACATCAGAGTAAAACTAAGGGAATCTGAGTAATATAGGACTTTCGTTAAAAATAATATCAATACCTGTTCATTAATTGTAGCAAATGTACGATATTAATGTGAGATGTTAATAACAGGGAACACTAGCTGTGGGGCATACGGAAACTCACTGTACTCACTTGTCAATTCTCTCTAAATCTGAAACTGTTATAAATAGTAAAGTTTATTTAAAAAAAAACGGGTTAAGTTCTATCAGCAAGATATTTTGAGCATGAATTTACAATGTGGGCAGGAATGTCACCCGCTGTGATGTTGCTTATTCTAACCCCAGTCCTGTTCTTAACCCTGAGCCATAGCAAGGGCTGTCTGGGCTGCCTGAGGAGAGGCTCTGTGGAGGAGGCAGCCCCCAGGGGAGCCGGCACAGGACAGGAAGTCCCAGGCTTTGGAAGTGTAGCCAGCAGGTATTCAATCATTTTCTCATCCCCACCTCCAGCCAATAAAACACCAAACGGAAAACCTTTCTCAAATAACCATCAAAAGGTGTTTTAGGCCCAACTTTCCTCAAAATATCAAAGTACCTTGTAATCTAGATCACAGTGGATAGTCCTTGTCCCTCGAAACTCAAATGAAATGGAATTGAATGCCAATGCCACCCCAAGTGCAAGAATCACCTCTGCCCCTGAAGACCCCCCTGGGCATCCTGGAGTGAGGTTTCTTTTCTTTTTTTCTTTATTGTTGACAGTATCCCAGATGTTCCTCTTTTTTCCCCCATTGCCCCCTTCCACAGGGTTTCTCCCCACCCCAGGCCTCCACCACCCTATTGTCTGTGTCCATAGGTAATGCATATATGCATTAAGTTCTTTGGTTAGTCTGCCCCCAACCCCCCTCCCACTACCCTCTGAGATTCCTCAGTCTGTTCCTTGTTTCCATGCCTCTGGTTCTGTTTTATTCATCAGTTTATTTTGTTCATTAGATTCCTTATTTTCCTTGTCACTTCGGCCTGAGCTCCTACACCTGCAGGGTCTGAGTCACCTCCCCATCCTAGGCACGTGTCCTTTTGGTTTCCACCTCAACCCTAAAGGGCCATTTCAGCCCCTTTCCTTAGATTTCCACTACAACTCACTCCCACAAACATTTTTGGGTATGTAGCAGACGTTTCTAAAGGTTTAAGTATTTGGAGGAGGTTTACATCAAAGGAGTGCAAAAATCTTTTAAAAATTTAATTCCAGACAGTCCCATTTCTAAAGAATCTTTTATCTACTTGCTCATCTTGCTCAGCTGTGCACTCTCTTCCCCAAACTCCTATTTGTCCTTTATGAAGAATAGTTTTATTTTCTCTTTTTTCTTGCCTTCTTCCAAGTGGCCCTCAGCCAGCAGGCTTCTCAAGACTATTTTCCTCATTACTCCTGGGAGAGTAACAGTGCCAGCTTTAGGCAGGACACTCAACCTTCCTGACTTGATAATCTCATTTGTAAAACGGAAGTGGAGACAATGCCAGCCTAGTGAGGATCAGATGTGACAATATATGTGAAAGCGTTTTGTATCCTAAGAAGTGTTTGTACAAACAACCCAAATGTCCATCCGTGCATGAGTGGATCAAGAAAACACGGTATATCCACATAATGTAATAGTATTCAACCATAAAACCAGTGGCAGAGCTGGAAGTTGAACCAAGCCTGGGGTCTAAAACCCTGTGTTGACCAGTTAGGGTGACATGAGCCCATCTGTGTTCAAGTCTTAAAGCCCCTCTCCGCTCTCAGGCTCCCTGTGCTGTATGCCACTGATTTGGGGGGGTGACGCCCTGACTCATCTCCTTTAGCCTGATTGCTGCACACTCTCAGTTCATAGCCGTGGGTGGCCATCCCGAACTGATGTTTAACGTTAAGCCTGCTTATCCTATTGAGCAGGGTAGTGAGACTGAGACGAGTAGCTAACAGTGGGTCTTCAGCTGAAAAGTCATGAGGTGGAGTCAGGACCCAAGAGGCCATGTGAAAACTGGAGTTATGAGGGAAAGCAATTGTATGTAATCTGAGAGGCCGGGTGTTAACAGAGCAGAGCCTGCCAAAGGAGAGAGAGAGAGAGAGAGAGAGAGAGAGAGAGAGAGAGAGAGAGAGAGACCAGGAGATCAGGTCCCATAGTAGATGTCTGGGGGCCTGTGCCTCTCAGTCAGAAGATTGTAGCTGAAAGAAAGGAGAGTCTATGTATCACAGGACAGACACAGAGGAGGGTCTTATAGCAAGTGCTCAGGAATGTTAGTTATATGCTCTTATCTCCTTCCAGGTTTTTCTTTGATCCCTACCTGTCAGGATATGGCTGGGGCCCCAGAAGTACAAAGAGATAAGCAACTAAAAATAGATGGGTTGCTGAGGCAGGGCTGAGGTTGGACTACAGTTGGTGCCCCCCTCCCCACCCTTTCCTTTCTCCCATGCTCCTTCCCTTCTTCCCTCTCGCCCGCCTCTTCCTGCAAATTGAATGCCTACAATGTGCCCAGCACAGATGCTGCAGATGTAGAGTGGGATAAGACAAACAAGATTGATGGGCCCTACATTCTAATGGGGAAGACAGATGGTAAACAAGCAAACAAAGGGGTAACCATAAGAATAAAAGCAGAGGATGTGGCAGAGATGGACTGAAATGGGCCTGCAAGTGTCACTCCCACCCATAGTCTTTCCAGAGGTCAATCACACAGGGCCCCACTCTTGGTTTAATGCTCAGCTGTCTTGAAATTTTTCATAATGTTTTTAATAATTTGCATCGTCATTTTGCACTGTCCCTGGTCCTGCCTGAGGGGCGAGGGGGTAATGGGGTGGACCAACCTGGGCACAAGGAAGCTCGAATCACCTAGTCCACACAATCGCTTTCTCATGTGGCAGTTGATAAACGATGAATGAGAGGGGGCTGTGGATGTGTTGTTCTGCCTAATGGCAAGGACTTGGGCATTATTCTTGAAGGCCTGCCTGCCTCTCTACAAATCCCTTGTAAGGATGAGAACGTCAAGGGAGGTAAGGGAATTCATGTGGAATTGGGTATTTTCTTTTGTAGTTGTTACATAAAGTTTTATGAAGAAATCACTTTCTCCCTTTTTATAGCATGCATGGAACTTCACAGAAACGTGTCAGTGACAACTGCAATGATTTCACCAGCCACCAGGGCGGGAGTCTCCCACCCCAGTGCACCTAGTCTGCTCCATCAGGGCACCGAGTGCCTGCCAGGGCTGCTGCCAGCTGTTGGCCGGGAAAGGCTGAACGAGTTGCCCATATTGAAAAGAAATTCGCAAGGAGGTCGATCTGCCCTCCAAGAAGTGTCTGGGTAAAAGAAAACTATCTGGCTTTCCAAAAATACTGAAATGGTTGTATGGTGAGGGAGATATAATATATTCCTTCTAGAAACAGAAATCCTAGTTGCTTTTGCAGATTACATTTCAAGCAAGCAATTCCAGGAGTAAAGGGTGTGGGTTATTAAATGTTAACTTTGATCCAGAGGTGGGGCGGGTCAATGTTTCAGTATTTCGCCGTTGCTATCATTTTAGAAACTTCCCTCTCCCTGTTGACAAGGGTGGGGGATGCAGCTGAGTGAAGAGACTTTGTACGTGTGTGCTCATACTAGGCTACGTGTCTTAGTGGCCAACGAAAACAAGTGTTTACTGAATTTCTTACCTGTAGAGATATTTTCTTCCACATTTCATATTGTTTTGTGTGCATTATGTGTGCAGGGACTTCTTATTTTTCCATTAGCTTTTTTTTTTTTTTTTTTTTGGTGTGTTAGGGGGAGGACATTTGATGTTTTTTATTTCTCATCATCTAGATAGATTTGAAGCCCATCCCGTGATGGGAGAAAAATTAGCAGACAGAGGTTGAAGGGAAGCAGCTCCAGACAATTATAGAAATCACGTTAGGGAAAAAATTACGTCTTCAAGAAACTCCACCTCTTATCTGGGTGGAGAAACAATTAGAGAACAATACGAGACAGTATATAATCAAGTGCTAAATTGTGTGGTGCGGATAATGAGTGCTATAGGGATTCAGAGAAAGGGAGCATAAGACTATGGAACAATTCACAGCGTTTTGTGCCGCCAGACAATCCCACAGCCAGGGAGAGATGTCTGCCTTTTCTTTGAGAGTTGATTGTGAGGCTCATCTGGCCCACTTTGTGAATCTATCACTAATGGGCAAGATCAGGTCTTTTGTATGTTCGATTGCATATTGGTTATGATGGAGCCTGGACAAATGGGATGTGGAAACCAATAGCTTAGAGTGAGTCCTCCCATCCGGGCGAGCATGCCACCAAGATGGTCTCTGCATGACAAGCACCCGCTTCAGTCTCCCTGACAACAATTTCTGCAGAGCTGAAAGCCATTAAGGGGTGGATCTCTACAGTGATAGCCTACATTTTCCAAGGCATAAATCTTTTCTGCTACAGCGGTTGGCGGCTGAATTTCAGTTTCCCTTGGCCCCCCCCCGACCCCCCCCCATAACCCGCCCCCTTCACACTTTTCACAGAACAGCTCAAAGGCTAGTAGCAGCTGATGGGGATGGTAAATATTTCTGGTAGAGTGTGAGATGGTGGGTGGAAATCTCTCTCAATTTGTAACAAGACATCACCTTCTCAGTGTGAAGGGTTAAAATCAGTCAGGCTGCGAATGTCTGTAGCTTTCAGCTGTTCCCCAGGAAGTGTGATACCTAGAGATTTTGAAAGATCCTGACATACCCGAAGTTTTGACACACTTACATCCTAAAAGAGAAATTCTCCACCAGGTAAATATGGACCATTTTCTCTGACAGATGGAGGTGAGAGCAAAACGCTGCAGGAGAGTAGAACCAGCCTGAGCAATCAGTTTGAATCTATATTCAATTCCAGCTCCAATCAAAGAATGTTGATGAATTAAGACCTGTTTAGCCGGTCTGTCAGCAGGATTGTTAAACGGTTCCTCATCGCCTGTCATTGACACCAATTGGCTGAACACATTTGTTAAACATGGTTTGTAATGGACGTGACCTCATAAGAAGACCCTCCCCCCTTGTTTTACTTTGGTTTTGTCCTTTTCTCTACAAAGTGTGGAAACAGGAGCAAGTGCATAGATGCCCAGCAGGCATGACTACAACCAGACTTTAACATGTGTTTTTTTAAAAAAGTTATTTTTGTAAGAAATTCTTTTCTACCTCAATGGATAAAAATAGGTGATCAAAGAAAGAATATTTTATGTTCACTGTCCAAAACAACATTTCTGGTTTATTTTTATTTTTTATCAGGATCTGAATAGTCATTGAGTGGAATTAGGCTTTGAAATAGCATTCTCCATTCAGGACCTCCCTGCCCCACACTTTTGACCATGAACGTGAAGAACATTAGTTGGCAACTGATGATAATACTGATAGCTAATATTTCTTGAGCCCTTACTTTAATATACAGATACCCAGTTTTCCACAATCCTCACAACCCTGATGCTCCTCATTTTATTGGTGCAGAAGTAAGGCATAAAAGATAGTAATTGCCCCAAGTTACAGTAGCTGAGCTCCATCCCATGCAATTTGAAGCCAAATTCATGCACATGGCTGCCATGCTATTCCATACAACCTGTTGGGTTGGCAGGTTTTGATGCGCTGTGGAAAAATCTCTTGCAAACCTGAATACAGTTGAGAGCATCAACAGCCAGGCCCAATGGGCAATGGGAGCTGCTTCTATGTGATCAATGTGATGAAGCAATGCCCAGTTTTGCATGAGATGAATGTATTAAGTGGTCTGTTTGTCCTTATAGTGAATGCATGGTCTTAGTTCTCCTTTCCCCAGGAATTTGAGCAGCTTATAGCTGGTTAAGATGATAGTCCCCTAAGTTTTGCACTTACCAGAGACAGAACTTGCATCAAGGAACCTCTCTATGAGCAAAAAAGGACAAACTTGAAGGTTTTCTCAAAGGAGTTGATTAAATATAAGTGTAGGCTGTATGACTACTTTTAATCACTTATTTAGGACCAGTGAAGTCACTTGTTTAATCCTATTTACATAGTGAAAGAAGGTTTTCACAGATCAGCCAATCAAAGCCTGCCACATGCTTGAACAACACAATCATTATGGTAAATGTCAGATTTGCCCAGTTATTATCTGACTTGCTAAATTTGCACTGGTCCTTCCCACATATGCCCGTAACTCCTCATCTTCCCAGTAAACATATGCAGCAATTTTTCATACTCAATAAGCAAAAACCACTAAGTATTGATTTTCCTTCAGTGAATAAACCCAGATATCCCCTCAAGAATTCAAGTTAACACAGTAGAAAGACTATTAACCTATCATATTTCTGGAAGGATTAGTACTGATTTTTATTAGGCACCTAAGTTAAATTCCTTTAAGCCCATTTTTATTGTTCTTACAGGATTGGATCTGCCAAGTGTTTACTTTCATGACTTTTAATGGACTTGCCTGGTATGGCAGGAATGGATGTGAAACTCATTTCTAAGGAACTTGTCTTATCACTCGTGTGGTCCAGCCGCACCCTAGAGAGATTTATGGTCTAGGCAGTCTTGTCATAGCTGAAGTGAAAAGCTAGCTAAAAAGAAAGCTGAAACTTCCTTACAAATGAAGTGGCCAATTAGCTGGGGTGAAAAGGAAACTTCTAAGTGCTTATTTCACTAACTTATCATTTTCAAGCTGTTATCAGGACAAGCAGAACTTTCTCCAGCCTGATTTTGATGAATGGGAGTCGTCATTGTAATTACTTGGCTTTATGTGGGCTGAACGGACACTTGAGGGTTTGCATCAGCATCAGTTAGAACCAGCATCTGATGGAACATATCAAGACCAACTCTAAATCCATTCCCTTATTTGGGGCCCCTCTTGTCCTGACTTTCCAAACTTGTTGGAACCGTGCTGTCAATAAAAATGTCACTAGCAGGAAGGAACGTCTCACAAAGACTTCAGTGTTGCCTCATTTGTGAAGGAAGTTGCCAAACACCTTGGAAAAGACAGCTGCCAGGTACTGCATTTCTTACAACAAATGAAAGCTCTCCCTGGGGCATTTTCCACTAACTGCCTTTTGCCTCATCCAAGACCTGCCAAGGAAGCTCATATGTAGGCAATAACTCACTCTTGTCTGGCTTTGTTTTCTTGTCTCTAGGACTGAAGGGAGTAATCAGCTTGAATCTTAGAGAACTTCCTAGCTAATACCAAAAAGCAATCAACCAATTCAAACTGTTGGTAAAGGAAGGCAGAATGGTGGTTAGCTTTCTTTCCTCATGCCTTGGATTAAACGCCACTTTTATTTGCCTAATTTAAACTTAGATCCTGTGCCCCCAATCTGTGTATTCATTTTTGAACTCCTTCTGCTTCACTCAGTATCTCTTCCCATGATGTCATTTTTCAGGGTCTAGAACTGAGCCAAATCTGTGAACCATTCAATAAACACTTAGTGGATACTGATTAGGTGCAAGGCACTGTGGAGGATTAAAGATGGCTGCAAATGCTTCTATATACCTTCTATTGAGAAGTGGGATTTTTGCCCCCTCCCTTGAGTCTGGGCAGACTTTGGGACTGCTTTGACCAGTAGAATATAGCGGAAATATTGCCGTGCCAGCTTCAGGGCCCAGGCCTCAAGAAAGTGGCAATTTTCACTTTCTGTCTCTTAGAGCACTCTCTCTGGGAGCTCTGAGCTGCCACGAGGGAAGTTCTACTGCTGTGAGGTTGCCATTCTGGAGAGACCACAAGTAGGTGCTCTGGTCCCCAGTCCCAGCTGAACCCGGGTTCCAGACCTGAGAATGAAGTTGTTTTGAACATTTCAGACAAGCCCATTTGACAGCTGAATACATCACTATGTGAAGAGAAGGCTCACCTACCTGAACCCAGCCCCAATGTCAAACTCACAAAAGCATAAGCTGTAGTGATTGTTATTTTAAGCCACCCAACAACCCAATGTTGGAATAAATGTTTTGCTAAAATGTGAACTCTAAGTCTGCTTTGAAACACTGAAGTGACAAATAATGAGCTAATGTGGGTAGAGAGCTGGCACATAGTAAACACTCAGCAAGAGGGAGGTTTTGTAAGTATTACTGTAATATCCCAGCTATTCTCCTTGTTCCTAGCTTTCCCCCCTTTGCTTCATGTTCCACATCACTGCCAGAATCAACTTCCCAAAGCACAGTCATATGTTTAACATGGCATGGCAGGTACTGCTAGTTGTCACTCCAATAACAAACCCTGTCTCCTTCCTCAGTAATAGAACCTTTGAATATTCCTTGGGTATATTGAGGCATGGACTAAAGACTACATTTCCAAGCCTCCCATGCAGCTGGGTGGGGCCATACAACTAAGTTTTGGCCACTGATAGGTAAGCAGAAGTGGTTGTGTTACTTGAGGAAGTATCCGTCAAGGGAGTGCCATGCTCTTATTCTTTGTGCTGCCTGGAGTATGAATATGTTGCCTGGAGCCCATCCACCATCTTGGAGTAGGCCAGAAGGATCACATCCTTAGGGTGGCAGGAATAAAGCTGAAAGGACTGTGGGATCCTGACTCATCTCCAGAATTGCCTTAGCAGCCTGGATTCTCATCTCTAGATTTTCACATGAAAGAAAAAAGCCTAGTAGATTTACACTGCTCTTTTTAAATTTTTTGTCAAATGTAGCTTTACCTAATTTGAACTAAAACATCTACTACACATTCGATGCAGATTATAGAGGTGAATAGAATGAGGCTTCTGCTCTTCTGGAGTTCAGTCTTTAGGGGAAGATACGAATGAATAGAGTAACAAAGGGCTATAGAATAGATGGAACAAATATTTATTTCACACTTTCCATGTACTGGGGACACCTTTTCATTCATCATCTCACCTTGTCTTCACAATGGTCCTGTAAAATAATGATTGATGATCCATTCTAAAGAAGAGGAAGGCTCAGAAAGTGTAGGTCTTCTGCTTAGGGTCATGCTAGTAAGAGGGGAGCTCCAAGCCTTCACCCCTCTCTCTGGCTCTAGTCCTTCACTGTTTCTGCCACATCAAATTGCAATGAGGATATTATTGAGGTTCAACCAGTGAGGTGACTTTTACACTGGACTTTGAGGAAAGTGCGTAGATATTTGCAAGACACAGACGGGGAAGGGAGTTCCAGAAGGAAAGGACAGAACAAGCAGAAGTGTTGCAGCACAGGCATGACGCGTTGGGAACATGGCAACTCCTACGGGGCTGCTGGAAAACTGGGTGAGGTCTGATGATGACAAGCTCTGAACGTGAACTTTCTCTGCTTTTGTACCATGCCTTCCGACTTTCTCGTATTCTTGTGCATGCAGTGATCTTTTTCCTCCTGTATACAATGAAGATTGTACTAGCTCCCTGTATCAACCAGGACACTTAAAGCTAGCTACTATAACACTCTCCAACTCCGAGTTGTTTAACACAATAAAGGTTTATTTCCTGCTCTTGCAAAGCCTAAAACAGTCATTGGGGGCCCAAGGGGGCGTGTCATAAGAGGGGGATTCTGGTATAAGCAGTGACTCAAGTTACCTTTGAGTGTACTTCATTTGTGGCACCACAACATTCTGAGGCCTCCTTGGGGTTCTTGTTGGACTCTTTGCATTCAGCTGGCTGACAAGGGATGAGGAAGTGTGGAGGACTACGTGGCATTTCATGACCAGGCCGGAAAGTGGCATCATTCACTTCTGTTCACATCCCATTGACCAAACTGAGCAACAGGGTTCCAACCCAACTGTAAGGAAGAAGGAAATAGGATTAGCAATCTCCAGCTGGTCTCAGCCACACTGCTCGAACTTCTTCATGGAGGTGAGGTAGGGGTTTAATGAGATAATATGTATGAAAGTACTCTATAAAACTCTGGGTGTATAATTTACATCAGGTTATATTCCTTCATGTTCATATGTCCAAATCCTACCTATTTTCACATGTCACCTTCTCCATGAAGCCATTTTGCATTCCACTCTGTTTCTCTCTTTCCACACCTCACTAGGTGATTATCTGTCTTCTAACCTTTCATTGCATGACTCGAACCTTTTAATTTGCTTTATATGTCTTTTACCTCTTAAAAGGTCTGGCGCAGTGTCTTGCATATACAGGATGGGGCAAAATAGGTTTATAGTTGTGAGTATGCAAAACACAAAGTTTATTCTCATATTATTATCAATTAATTACTGTATTATTTTCCATACGAACAACTGTAAACATACTTTTGCCCCACACTGTACAGTGCGCGAGTTTTGACAAATGATTGGTACATTAGAATAAAAAGAGCAATAAAAAAGATTCAACCTCTAGGGTAACTGGCATATTTCCCCCAAACATACTTGAGTCTCTCATTACTTTTTTCTCCCAACTTGCTTTATAAGGATGACATAATGTTGAACCAAGCATGAAGATGGAAACCAAAACTATACAAATTGATCATAAGCACGGGTTGGTTTATTACGTATCCAGCCAAGAGAGAAAGTAGGGACTGTAATGCAGTGACACCCGCCCGTGGTCAACACTGGACAGGCATCTCTCATTTGCCTTTGTCTTTCTCATAGTACCAGTCTCCTGGCTGCTTGAGGGACTGGGAAGGAGAGCCTGGGTTGTTTTTGGTAAAGACATCATCAGGGGCTTTGGAAATACTGGTAACTGGGTTCTCTTGCCTACCTTGATGGAGCTTCTGGGTGGCAAGGAGACGATGCTGTCAGAGGGAAGCCTTTCCTTGTCTACTTACCACTCTTTTGGGGTCAATTCTGGTGGTTTATGAGTGTTCATGGTGAAAAGTAATTTACTTCCCACTCTACAGACTTAATTGCATATTTTGGTCTTAAGAAATCTAACATAGGTTCTGGTATACTCATTTTATTCTATTTTCACGTGAAAGATAAATTCAGTAAAACGTTTCTCACTTTCCAAAAACCACTTTACTAATTGATTTACATACAATCCTTTAAATAACAAAATCATCTATTGTACTTAGGGTGTGATTCCCTTTACAAATACTCAGTTCACAATACAGCATTTTGAAAACTCTTGTATCACATAAACTCGTGCACTTACTTGGGGTAAAGACTGGTTGGGTTTTGGAAGGTAGCCAGTCTGACTTCTAGCCCACCTCTAATTCTTCCTATTTTTAAATAAAATAATTGGCCCCACTTACTCTTTTCAATTTTATTTTCCCTTTAGGTAAGCGCATGGCTCAGATGGATGTGCTTGGAAAAAAAATGCACTAGGAAATCCTGACCAGGGTGCAATCAGTCACTGTTAATGCTCATAAGTATCAAAACTACTTGAAGAAATACAGCTACTTATAAATGGGCAATAAAGTTGAATTCATGAAGCAGTTCCTTCTCCATGGGCAATTTCTTGGTGCTGAAGAACCAGAATTGCATGCAGACTATGAGTGTCAGAACTCCACAGCACAGTTAACACACTTTAGAGAACAGGTATTGAATTTTATCTGAGTCTAGCATCATCTTTTTCAATTCCAAGGACAGCTTGTTAAATCATAAAATATTTTGAAATATAAAACTCTTGTCTTTGAGAGATCTTTTTTTCCCCCCCTTTAAGATCAATATCTATGAAATACTATGTGAAGGAGTTGGCAACTTTAAAAACCAGAGGATATTTAGTGGCTAGCTTCAAATTGATATTCAACCTTTTAAAAATCAATGATCAAAGTTATAAAAAAATGCGATTTGATGTTTAGGGAGCATCTGCTTAACCATGTAACCTGCAGATAGAGTAATTAGAATCTGGTTGATATGAAAGGAAATGAAAATAACACAAATCATTTGATGAAACCATCCTCATAGAATTCCAATTTAACTCAAATAATAAGTATTTGAATGGATCTCCTGTGTGCATATTTTTAGTTTCCTATCCTCTAAGTTATAAGAGAGTTGCTTTCATGCATGTGAAATGCAATTCTCTTCTTGTAAAAACTTGACACAATGCTTATCCATTTGATTTGATTGCATTTGCGTGTTCATTAATATAATTGAAACATGTGGCTTCCCCCAAGATTTACAGACATATCCCTAATTAACTGTTGGCATTTTCTCACATTATATGTTAGTGTAACTGAGTTCGGCCAATTTCTTCATGAAACAGGAAAAAATGAGCAGAGGAGGGGAAGAAGGTTCTGCCGTTCAGTACTGATGGGGGGCCTATTGGCAGCTGGGTGGTGCCAGGCAATGGCCCTTGAAATCTCTATTTTTCTCTTGTATTCAAGCTTCCGGAAGAGGTTTGTAAGACTCAAGTGATATGGACTTAAGAAAGAGGGGTCCTCCAAGAGGTACTAGATATCACTCTACTGGTTCCAAAACTGCAAATCGAAGGAGACTCTTGGTGTCCTAAGTATGTTCTGTGTATTTCCTGGGTGTTTTCTTTTAAATATATGTTTTTATTGATTTTAGAGAGAGGAAAGGACACAGAGAGAGGGGTAGAAACATCAATGATGAGAGAGACTCATTGATGGGCTGCCTTCTGCATGCCCCTACTGGGGATCAAACCCAAAACCCGGGTATGTGCTCTCACTGGGAATCCAACCATGATCTCCTGGTTAATGAGTTGACGCTCAACTATGGAGCCACACCAGCCGGGCACCTGGGTATTTTTATAGATTAATGGTAGTGATGTAGTAGAAAGGTCTAAGAACTTGGAAGGAGAAAACAGAGGTTCCAGCTCTTCTGTGGCCACTTTTAAGTGCTGTGATCTTACATGAGTTAGTGAATGTGAGTATATTTCTTCATAGAGCCATGGTAGGGGTTTAAGTGCAATAATTATGCATTTAATCAGTCCATGTTTGCTGAATCAGGGGACATAAAAGATAGAAAAATGAAATGTATGAAGGAGGTGGTGAATAAAATAGACAAAATAGATTTAAGTAGAGCTAACTTTTCAAATAAAATAAAATGTGTAAAGTCCTACTTTTTTTGTCCTTTACAGATTAATATGAGGATATCTGACTAAAATAAATTTAAGAACTCCCTACTTTTATTTTTGCTTCTTTCACATTTTACTTGTTTTTCCATACCATAGAACTGGATTGGTTATATTAATGAAACGGATAAGACAAATTCATAGCAGTCAGGAAAATTGCCATTTCAAAAACGCCAGCTTTTATTTTAATGGCATCAAATGAAAAGAATTTGGTTGACAAATTAGGTAGGCACCCATTTCTCATAATGGCTCTAATCCAGGGTCTTCACTGTGACCCCAGAATTAGAAGAAGAGGGGATCTGATCTATAAACTCCGGAGAGTTCAGCCTCCCCCAAGTGCCTGCACCCAGGCATCTCCTAGGTGGTCTAACACTGGGCATGGGGGATAGCCCTGCGCAGACTCTGTAGAGGGTCATACTGCTAAGAAGCTGGACTGCCGTGATAAACAGGATACTCAACCTCCAGGTCTGAAACCTTGGAGTGTGGGTCACTTCACCACAGGGTTTTCTTGAGAAAAATGCGTTTGCTTTCACGTTATATTTACATGACTAAAGGGCTCATTAAAAATGGTTCCTCTTGATTAAATGGATAGTCTTCCCTGAAAACAAATTCCATTTTCTTCTCTTGAATGCAAAAACTGCCTGTCTCCCACAAAATAGCAAATTACTACTTCAAAAGACATGAAGGCACCCAGTTGCTATCCGATTAGGACCACCTGGTTAGTGACTGTGACCCATTCTCACATCATAATCAGGGCTGCTTTGACTCCCTGGAAAACTCCGAGTTCTCATCCTAGTCGGAAGTGATTCTGCCCTCAAAATGCATCTATATCACAGGAGACCTCTCTCTTGTAAAGTTGCTTCAAATTTTGACACTATTTTTTACTCTTTAATATATACAAGAAGAGGAAGTATGCTGCAAAAATGAAAACATCGAGAAAAGCCATTCCTATGAAAAAGAGCCATATTTTAGTCAATGCAAGTTGGCTATGAAAACAAGTGGGCTAGCCTGCAACTTCAAATTGTTGCATTTGGCTGGGAGTGCAATTTTGAAGGGCAGGGAGAATATTTGAAGGAAGTGAAGAGTGCGTAGGTCGATGCAATCAGTGGTGATAAGGGAACCTGATGGGATGGCTTGCGAGGGGGAAAAACTTGTGCTTGCATAAAACATGACTGGATGCAGCAAATTTGTATGTCTAAAGAACGAAGCAGCAAATTTGGCAAAAGCATTATTATGTTTTTTCCTATGCTGAAAAACAGACTCCCAGGGACAGCAAAGGAATATGTTGTCAGGGAGCACAGAGGATATTCCCGTTTCTCAGGAAAGGGACTTGATACCTTCAGCATTCTGCAGAGGGAGACGGATAGTCTCAGTAGTGAGGCAATGAGGACCTTCTGAAATAGCAGAGGGAAGAGATTCTTGAAGAATAGGAATTTGCCAAGGACAGCGTTCTTCCAGCATTTACCACCATTTACCAAAGACTTTTATAGTCGGTCATGCATGCAGGATAGGTTAAGAAAAAATTTCAGACAAATGACCCTAATTTACATGTGGCCCCAAATCTTCAGGGCCATCAGGAAAGCTCCAACAGCCACAGGTGTGCCAGGAATGGAGGAAGGGGTCTGCACTGTGCTGTGGAAGGTCCCCTTGGTTCAGCTCATCTGGAAAATTCTCTGAAAAGGAGGAGCCACAACAGACATTTTACATCTCAGTTTGTTTGTACATTTAAAATTCCATGTTTGTAAAGTCATTTGTTATGTAAACACGCATTGTAAAATGTTCCCGTTTTATCTTTGTTTCATGATCACTTTGATATTTTTATTACTCAAAGGGCAGTGGAAGAACACAGCTCCAATTATTTTTTTATTATTATTTTTATTTCAGAGAGGAAAGGAGAGAGAGATAGAGATATAGAAACATCAGTGATGAGAGAGAATCATTGATTGGCTGCCTCCAGCACGCCCCCTACTGGGAATTGAGCCTACAACCCGGGTATGTTCTCTGACCCGGAATTGAACCCAGGACCCTTTGGTCCACAGGCCCACGCTGTATCCACTGAGCCAAAGCGGCTAGGGCCAGCTCCAGCTTTTGTTTTTTTTTTAATTTCTTTATTGATTAAGATGTCACATATTTGTCCTCATCCCCCCATTCCCATCCCACACCCCTCCCCACGGATGCCCCAACCCCCTGTTGAACTTAACCATTGGTTAGGCTCATATGCATGCACACAAGTCCTTTGGTTGATCTCTCCCCCCTCCCCCCACCCTCCCCTATCCTCCCTCTACAGTGTATGCAGGACAAGGTTTTAGGTTCTAAATTAGCATGTGCTCAGTAGGAAGGTTTTACACAGGTGGGACCTCAGGGAAACCTCAGGGCAGCCCTGGAGGCAGGTATGCTTCAGGTGAGGAGAAAACGGGGCCCAGTCACTTGCCTATGGTTGGTCACTGAGTTTTAGTATTATTTTTTTAAATTTTTAAAAAATATGCTTTAATTGATTTTTAGAGAGAGAGGAAGGGAGAGTAGTTAATACAAATCTGACTCCCAAACCTGTGTTCTTTCCTATCTTAGAAGACTGCCTTCTAGGAATTGTGTGGTTAAAAAGTGCTTTATGACTTTCAGCCTGACTGACATTCCTAATAACAGCTGCACGCCCATAGGTGCGCACACCTACCTCCCGCACACACACAGTCTGACGCGTGTCTCGGGGATGCTCCCTGATTTACACCTCAATTATCTAATTTCAATTATTTGGAAATCACAAAGCACTTCAAGGTTATTCTAATGAATAATGCTCCCGAGAGGCAAAGTAACATGGAAAACAAAAGAATGTACTTTGGAGAAAGAGCTGGGGCACATTAAAGCACAGATAGGTGATGGCAAAATCAAAGCCAGATAATCAGTACATTAAATTAGCCATTTAATTCCACCAGCACTTGTTAAATACCTACTGTGTGCCAGGTCTAATGCCTGTTCCAAACCAGATTTCCCAAAATTCTTAGCTCCTTTTTAAAACTTGACAGAATGAAAACAAGGAGAGAGAGAGAGAGAGAGAGAGAGAGAGAGAGAGAGAGAGAGAGAGAGAGAGAATGTTTCTAGTTGCTTGTAAAAATTATTGCTTCCCTACACTGAAAACTTATATATTAAAAACTAAAGTTCAAGGTTTGGCTTAAACAAAAGGGTGCTGAACTCTCCGTGATCTGGCTGGGCCCCAAAATTTCCCCAAATTATTCAGTGTTTCCTCTTCTTTCCCCTTGCCTTATTTCTGTCTTTTAGAAAACTTAAGATCTGATACTTTATAAGAGTATTTATATGTCTTCCATTGAAAATGAGTAAATCTATATTGAATGAGAAGACTGCAACCTAGACAGGTTCACTTCTTAATGGAATTATTATTCTCGTCCTATTAAAGTCTAATTTTTGTTCCAAATTTTGATAGTGTTTGGTAAAAACAAACAAACAAATTCTCCAAACATAGCATGCTATTATGGTGCCCACATTTCATTTAACTTTCATTAATTTAGTAAATTTGCTTTTCATGAGTTCAGCTCCATTACTAATGAGAATGGTGGAAGGACTGGCAAAGCCAAGGTGAGGTGTGTGTGTGTGTGTGTGTGTGTGTGTGTGTGTGTGCGCCCCCCCCCTTCCCACGTGCACGCATGTGGGTGTGACTGGAGGGTGTGAGTATGTGCAGGTGACTGTGGGATGTTTAATTAAAGATGGAGGCGGGGCTTGGCAGGGAGCCCTGTTAGTAAACAATGCAGTGTGTAGCCTACTCAGGAATTACCTGGGAAGTAGCATGACCTGGAAAGGTTGTGCATGAAGTAGCCCCGTGGCTGTCCAATGAAGTGTCTGTTGTCAGAAGGAAATGTGTACTTTTTGAGGTGAGATCAGTTCTGTGCTCTGAACCGAATGATTTTTCGTTTTTTGTTCTGATAACAAGCTGGTGGTAAGCTTCACTGAACTGAGAAATTGTAAACTCTTAGAAAAGGCTGTCTAAAGATAACAATTCAATGTTTCTCTGTAATGTATTCTGGATGAATCTGATAATTTAAAGCCCACTTCACCAAAATGGGAGTGGTGCTCGCGTCCTCTTTATCTTCAATTATGTCTAATCTGTTCCTAATTCAAACACTGTGCTGATGTTGTCAGATCAAATATAGATTTTAAATGTTTTATGCTTCTCCGCTGGGAAGGTTTAAAATGTATGTGAGCTGTCTGTCAGGACTGTGCCAGTTGAATCTAATAAAGTTTTAGATAAATTTAAAGGAAATAAAAGAGTACTTAAAAATGAAATGATTCATGGTTCATGAGATGGAACATGTTTAATGAATGGCAGTTGGGGAAAAGTTATGGTAGAATCTCCGTGGATCACCTGCTTCACCTCTACCGAGCTCTCCTTGAATGAATACGTTGTGTCTTTCGGCTTACAAGGCAGGAGTTAGAAGCCAATTTAAAAATCAAGTCATCTTTGGGCTTGTTGCAAACAGGGCCTCATACGCAGATGGGCACAGGGCCTATAATCCATGGGTTTTCATTCCACATGATGACACTCCATCATTGCAAGCAGATTGGAAAACATAGTTGCAGTTTTCAATCACTGAATAGGATGCAGTTGTTACTGTTATTGCATTTTTCCCCGCTGATTTATGTAGATGCGCTCCACGTATCTGCGTGCTGCGGAATATCAAAGTGCAAACATGAATCTAATACTGGGCATCGTTAGACCTGGGACCTGAGGGGCCAGTGCCAGGGTTGTGTTTGTACATTTCTACCCCGATAAAACTTCCGAGATCTCTTCTTAACTTAGGGTAAGCAGGGAAGAAATGTTTTGTTAGAGCTCAGACCATGCTTCTAATCTTATGAAACAGTCAGGAGTGTTTAACTGGGGTTTGAAGGTGAAGGCGCTGGAGCAATTTGTCACCACATAGATTTTTCTTGGGTTTGCGTCTAATCCCTTTTGGACCACAGGGTATATCTTTTGCTGCCTTGGATGTCTCTCCGGGTTTGGTTTTGGAAGGGTTGTTCAGAGTATTCTTTAAATGTTAATTAGAATTTGTGCTTAAAAGCAAAAGGCTTTGAAATTTTAACACCATAATCCTTCTAGGTTCCCATCTTCTCTCTCCCCTAAGTTTATCTTTAAGAGCAAGAGAAATATTTTTATCTGGAGTAAGACCCTCGCATGGTAAAGAATAGTGGGACTAAGCTGATTCCTAGGAGGGGGAAAAAAATCAATTTACTGATCTCCTAGCTCACTTGGCTTGACCCACTTACAAAGCTGATATTAAAAATCTAAGAGAAAGACATTTCCTTCACCTATGACCCCCATTGCTTCTTCCTTTTCTTTGAAGTCTTGAGGTCAAATTCCTATAAACAAGCAATACGTTTTGCTCACACGCTCTCTGTAGGGATGCAAGCAAAATCTCTCCGTGTGCTTGCAGGGGCATTTTCCTTTGATTTCTTTCTGACTGGTTTGTGTTTTCGGTCCATCTCAAGTGTGCAGCCCTGCACTGGGGAGACAATTCTGTTTTCTGGAAGGACGCGTTCGATGTTCCCACTGGGCACCCGTTATGACTTGATCACCAAAGTGACATTCCAAATGGGAGGAAAAAGACAGATGCCGGCCTGAGGGCAGAGCACCTGTGACAGGCATGGGGGGGGGGGGTGGGCCCTCTCTCTAAGGGCATCAGCACACCTGGGGCGCCGAGCCTGAGGCCGAGCAGTGCTGCCCGTGGCCCTGTCGGAGCCTCGGTTATACAATGTCTCTGTAACTCATCTCTGAACTCCTCTCACAGTTTCGACCCCAGCACAAGTCCTGTCTATGAAAGCTCAGGAAGCAGGTTTGTCTCCCTATTGGTCCCCCTAGCCCAGCCCATCTAACTGACTCAGAGTGGGCCGGCCTCGTCTCAGTTTCCGATCTTGGAGGGTAGCCCAGGTACTTCCTTCCAAATGGGAGTACTTTTCTGTAAGACTTCATTTTTTTTTTTTTAAAAAAACCCCTGATGAACATCTTGGCCTCTAATTCTGAAGTTGTCATTTTGGGAAGCTTAGGGGTTGAAGGCTTCCTTTGAAAACCTAACCATTGTATAAATAAATAAATGAAACTTTTCAAGTCTGACTAAGTTTCTTATAAGAAAGGGTGAGAGAAAAAAAATAAAGAAAAGGAGAGACATACCATGGGGTGTCCAGTCCGCTGAGAGCCGGCTCTGGTTACCTGTCTCCAGAAGGAGATGGGAATGAGGAAACAAGCGTAAGGATGTCATGAAATGAAGGGCCAGGGAGTGAGTCGCACCTGGAAAGCATTGCCCAGATGTCAGGAAATGTCACACCAGCATCTAATTGCAGGGATGTGTTCAGGGGGCTGTCAGGCTTCTAACATTAATTGATGCCCCCGAGCACAACATGGAGGAAATATACATTATGGTGAGGACTTGATTATTATTATTTTTTTACGAAGTACATTGCATATTGGTAAGCCATTTACACTTCCAGCCAGATAAGAGTTAATTTGGGGATGCAGGATGGCTGCTTTAGAAATGTAATAAAATGACACTGCGGTTTTACAGTAAAGGCAAAATGGGAGGGAAGTATAAATTGGCCAGAAGACTGAGAGTAGGAGAGAGAAAGAGAATTAGAATCCTGGGTAGAGGAATTAATTGTTCCAATGTTCTCCCACTAAGGCTATTGGAAGAAATACACATACACACACACACACACACACACACACCAACACACAGTATATACACATATATACACACAAACACACAACACACACACACATAAACACATATACACACAAATACAACATATACCCACAGATACACACAAACATACATACATTGCAGAAGGAGAATGAAATAGGTTATTTGTACAGAGATATGGAAAAGAACTTTTCAGAACATGATAAAGGTTCTAGGCGACCAGATACCGTCCATGTTCTTTGGTGCTGTTAGAAAGACATTTCAGACTGTCAGAGCAGAAGCACCTGGGTGGAGCAGCAGGAGTCCCGGTTGTTACAGAAGAGGCTGTTTGATGACTGTACACCGGACTAGAGGGTTCATGCAAAGGGGAAATTTTAATGATTCAACATCCGCTTCTCGTGTGGTGTTTCCACAGTGTCACCCCCAGGCCAGTGTTTCTCTGACTCTGCTCGCAGGGAAAGAACTCGGCCAGCCCCTGGTCCGCGGTTACCCATCACACGCCAGGCCTGAATGAAGCCTGGTGCTGGGATCTGTAATGACAAAGGAAAAGTTTGTATGTGATCCATCTCTTTAAAGAATTCTCAGCCACGGTTGAATACAAAATGGAATCACACAAAGCAAGTATTGATCTGTGAGGCACGGTACTGTTCTATCCTTAGACAGGGACAAGGGGCCCTGTGCCGTGTGCCCCAGACCTAGGCAGCCTTGGGTTTGGGGGACTTTCCCCAAAATGTCAAAGTCCCCCCACCGAGGCCAGTCTGTCCGGGCAGGGCTGCCATGAGCCAGGACCAGGATTTGCACGGGCCACCGATTCCCTCTGTGGGGGTGCCCCGTGGGCACCAGGCTTTGCTCCTGCGGGCCCTGTGTCCGGGCTCTGGTGTCAGGAGGGTGCCCTGGCAAGCAGGTTAGTGCAGCTTTTCTTTCACCGGCTCACTCGAGATTTGACTGCTAGAGTGGGGCTGACATGCTAATTGGAGTGATGACTCCCACTGATGAGAATGAGGTTTGGGCTCTGGATTGATTGCTGGTGGTTCGCTGTTGATTCCTCCGGACTTGTGCTGTGTGTGTTGGCTCCTACTGTGGTGTAACTTCTGGCCTATGGCACCTGACGGCAGCAGGGATGATGGCAGGCATCCTTTACCCTGGGTGCCCCCCTCTGCTGACTCCCAGGGTGGTCACCCATGTCCTCCACAGGCTCTGTGCCACATGGCAGGGTTTTTGAGATTATTGTTCCCTAATATCCGTGAGCCCTTCCAAATGATGTTGTCTCTTACTGTGGATGGACCTGGTCTATCTGGAACCATGCTGGCTGCGGGATGGACATCCTTGAACGAATGGGGCAGCTCTCCTTTCCCCATGCCCCCACCGCTCACTTATCCTTCCTGCTGGTAGCCCTGCGTGGAAGGTAGAGAATCTGTTAACATTGAAAGAGAACGTGTTCTAGGAATGCAGTGATTTGGCCTAAAGAGTTCAAGAGAAAATGAGGCTGGAATTCCCAGCCAGCACGGCTCAGTAGTAGAGCATCGACCTATGAACCAGGAGGTCACCGTTCGATTCCCAGGCAGGGCACCTGCCCAGGTTGTGGGCTCGATCCCCAGTGGGGGGCGTGCAGGAGGCAGCCGGTCAATGATTCTCTCTCATCATTGATGTCTCTATTTCCCTCCCCGTCTCTGAAATAAATAAAAATATATTTAAAAATAAAAAAGATAAGGCTGAAGATGTCTTGTTTTATTTTATGTTGTAAAATCCTAAGTGGTAAGTATAATACAACCAGAAAATGAATGATCGTTTTGTTTGCATTTTCCTGCAAACTTTGGGTAAGACTGGCATTTCTGGTCAGCATCAGTGAAGCAGAGTGACACCTTTGGGAGAGTTGCTGAAATCTCTATTTGTGGGCTCCATGATGGGTGATGCAGCATCCTGGTAATGCTGCCACCAAAATGAAATAAATGGTGTTAGGCAACTGCAAACCACAAGCAGGTTCTGCAGAGCCATGCATTGTGGGTAACAACACCGTTGCCATCATTCTTCACGCCTGGGACATACGAAATTATCTAGGAACAGTGCACTTGACAAGAGCATGGAGAGATGGTGCGGGACCACTATGATGAATCCTCCCATGTTATTAATTGGACAATAACAAATATATAAATAGCTCTTCTCTACCTATTATTCTAAATTTTCAGTGATAAATCACTTTGCTTCACATGGGCCCATACTTCTTAGGATACATTTTAAAGAAATCAAAATGCAAAATGCAAAATGCAAAAAAAAAAAAAAAAAAGAAAAAAAGCTGCCTGGAGCCTCAAACACCCTGGAGGTGGCCGTGGCAAGGTCTCATTGATGCAGAACTAGTGTTCTATTTATCATGGATTTACCAACATTTACTTTAAAACTGTTTATTCTTAATTACAAAATATTTTTTAAAATATATTTTATTGATTTTTTTACAGAGAGGAAGGGAGAAAGATAGAGAGTTAGAAACATCGATGAGAGAGAAACACCGATCAGCTGCCTCCTGCACACCCCCCACTGGGGATGTGCCCGCAACCAAGGTACATGCCCTTGACCGGAATCGAACCTGGGACCTTTCAGTCCGCAGGCTGACGCTCTATCCACTGAGCCAAATCGGTTTTGGCTTAATTACAAAATATTTAACACCCAGGAAGTATACAAACATAAAATAGCACGCATAAACCCATCACCCTAACATTTTGCTATTATTTACTTCAGATTTCTCTTTTTAAATAAATAAAACATGGGTATAGTGAAACTGTATAACCAGTTCCTTCCCCCTTCCTCCTTTCCCAGACATAGAAATCCCTTCCTTTCCCTCTCCTGATGTAGATAAGTACTAAGTCTGAGATCCTCAAGAGCAAATCCTAAGACAAGGATTTAAGTGCAAGTAGTTTATTGGAGAATTGATCCTACGAAGCACCTGTAGCAAAGCAGGGAAGTGATTCTGGGAAGAAAAGGAAACCAACGCAGTTTGGTGATGAGTAGGTTATCCTTGTGGGCAATTGGGGCTCAGTGCCACAGAGACTTTGGGGACCCATGTAAGATGAGCCTCAGAGTTGTTCCATCTGAGGGCTGAGGAGGTTGAGGTGTTTACCTGCCAACTCCCTTCTGTCATAAGGTCCTTGACATTCAGGCCTGCCCCGTGAGGGCTGAACATTCTCCTGCAGCCTTCAGGTAAAGTGGAAGGTGTTTGCCCAAGAAACTGGAGGGTTCACGAACAGAGGGAATATGGGTGGGGGAATGCAGAGGGAATATGGGTGGGGCCTCCATAGCATCTGCTACAGCCAGGATTACTCCCCTACATGGTGTATTGTCCTGTGGGTTTTTAAGTTTCAAAAAAATGACATGATGTTGAACATTGTCCTGCAACTTGCTTTTATTTTTAAACTCAAAATTATATACTTGAGATTTATCCATACTGAAATATGTAGATACTAGAGGCTCAGTTCATGAAAATTCATGTACTGGAGGGGGTCCCTCAGCCCAGCCTGCCCCCTCTCACAGTCCAGGAGCCCTCAGGGGCGGGAGGCGACCCGGCAATCAGGGGAAGATGATACCCCATCACACCTCCATTGCTGCCATTGCTAGCAGTGCAAGCCTCGGCTGGCCCTGGTTACCTGAGCCGGGCAGCCCTGGGCAGCTTGGGGGCTGAGGGGACTGGGGGACTCCAGAGGCAGGTGCATGAAGTGGCTGGGCCCGCCTGGGTGCGGGTCCAGCCTTGCCGCTTGCCTGCTGCCCTGGTGGGGCTGAGGGGACTGGGCGCCACCATATTGTGGCTGTGGGTGCCGCCATCTTTGAGGGTGGGGCAGTCAATTAGCATATTCCCTCCTTATTGGCTGTGGGTGCCGCCATCTTTGAGGGCAGGGCAGTCAATTAGTATATTCCCTCTTATTGGCTGTGGGCACTGCCATCTTTGTGATGGTGTAAGGGTCAATTAGCATATTCCCTCTTTATTAGGTAGGTTAAATAATTTATTTAATAGCTCTATGGTGTTCAAGTATTTGAATATATCAGTTTACTCATCCATACCCTTATTGATAGTTTGTTTTCATTTTACCCCGTTGTGATGGCAATGCTATACAATAGGATTGAGCCACACTGGCTGGGCTGTATGACTTTTAAATCTTTTTGACTTATCCATTACTGAGGGAAATATGCCACAATCTTGTACTATGATTGTGGATTTGTTAATTTCTTCTTGCAATTTGCTCAAATTTTGTTTTCTACATAAGGGAGGTTGTATTATTATATAGTAGTTATCTATCTATACTTATTATATAAAAGTGTAATATGCATATTGACCGGTTGCTATGATGCACACTGACCACCAGGGGGCAGACACTCAACACAGGAGCTGCCCCCAGCCCGCAGGCCCTGATCACCTGATGGGGACCGGGGAACCGGGGGTGGGTGGCGGTGGACATGGGCGGTGCCAGGACAAGGTGGGTGCGAGCGAGTGGGGCCCTGATTGCCCTGCTGGTTGCCCCACACACAGAGGGCATTGGCGTTGGGGGGCAGGGCTGGCTGCCAGCAGCTGGGGAAGATTGCCCCTGATTGCAGGCCAGGCCTAGGGACCCTACCCGTGCACAAATTTCGTGTGCCGGGCCTCTAGTTTTTATATAAGCAATGGATAAAATTTCCTTACAAAATAAATTTAATTAAGAAAATGGGAGAAAATTTAGAGAAAATGTATGAGTATATAATGGTGTAAGTAGTAAGTAATTCTGAAAGAAAATCATGCAGGTGGAAACAATGGCTTAAAAGCACACCACTGTCTCTCTCCCTCACCTGGCCACCCAGCTACACAACAACATTCTAGAATCACTACTTCCAGCTCAGACCCCTCGCAACCTTCAGTTCCACATACATATTCAATTTCCCCCTTGTCATTCACACCTGAAAGCATCACATACCCCTCACACTCAGAAATGCAGAAGTGAATTTCTTTTAAAAAAATTTATTTTTCAATTATAATTGACATAAAATGTTAAATTAGTTTCAGGTGTATATCATAGTGATTAGACAATTACATAACCAAGTGTTTAACCCAAAAAGTTTAGTCCCCATCTGACACCATACATAGATATTATAATATTGTTGACTATATTCCCTATGCTGTATTTTACATCCCTGTGATTATTTTTATAAGGCTATGGGAAGTAAATTTCCTATAGCTTTTCTCTCCCTTCTGCCCCTGAAACACAATTTCTCCTGGATTTCTTATCTTGGTGCAAGATGCCACTCTCTTCCCAGTCAGCTAATCTGGATCTTTCAGACCTCCCTCCACATGCACATCAAAACAGAGAATGGGTTCCTCCTGTTTACTTCCTTGATGTTTCCTGTATCTATCCCCTCAGCCCATTGCTGCCCTCATGATTCAAGCCCTTGCCATCCCTCTCCTGGATCCTTGTGCCCTCCCTGTCTCTACAGTGGCACCCTTAAATCTATTCTCCACATGATACTCCATTAATTGTTCTGCATGCAAAGGTTATTTTGTCTCCCTCTGCTTTGCATTCTGGGTAGCTCCCTATTGTTTAAAGAATAAAGTTGAATCCCCAGGATGTGGCCCCACCTGCCTCTCTCACCAGCCCCGCCATGCTCTGTGCCCCAGCCATAGGGACACGTTGTTCTCAAATAGTGCCAGGCTGCTATATATTTCTGGAGATTTCTCAGGCTGGCCCTCTTCTCATGAATGCGTTTGCCTTACTTTATCTACCAAAAAAATACTACAAGATTCAACCCAAGTTTCACCTCCCCAAAGAAGCCCTCTTGGCAACCCCCAGCCAGTAAGAGTGACCTTTCTCCTTTTTGTGTCCTCTCGTTCCTAGTTGGGCTCGTCTGGCTAGACTCCAAGCTCCTTGAGGGCAGACTGTTTCCAAATCAACTCTCTATCTTGCTTGTTGAATGAATGGAAAAATGAGTACTTCATGTGAAGCCATATCTAGCTTCATAGCCACTAGGATGTTGAGAGTCTTAAGAGCTACTCTACCTCTTTCCAAAGAAGGCGAAGCTGCCTCTGGAATTTCAGCAGAGGTGTGGGGTGAAAGGAGCTGAGTGTTAGCTCCTCTCAGGTGATAAGACTTGTAGGAGTGCGATGTGTAAATGCTGGAAAAAGCAGCATATGAAAGGAAAGCTTTAATTAAATTATGTCTTCTAAAAACTTATCGGACATCCAGTTTTATTTTAAAGAATGTTCACCAGTTGTTCAAATTCACTTAGTAGTCTTTAAAATCATTTTATTAACATTTTCACTAATGAGCTAATCCCTAAAAAGGGGGGAAAGGCTCATAAATGCTTCCTTAAATAAAAAGTATGACTTATGACACCAGCCTAGTTTTCAACATCAATTTTAACATCGAGTGAACTTTTGTTGTAGCATTTTCTCATATTTACTTCCTCCTTTTTCGTTTTATTTCCCACGTCCCTATTTCTCTCCATAGACTTAGTTCCAATAGATTTAAGAAAAGAGCAGCACTTTGAAGAAGCATTCAGCGGCATGGTCAGGATGAGGATCTAACCACTTCAAATCAGGCAAGGAAAGGCAAACAGAAAAATCTAAAAACATTTCCCTTGCTAGTTTAAATACAGTTCTAGATTGGAACACAGAGTATGTATCAAGTAAGTATAGGGTGGCCTTCCCTAAAATATATTTCATAGAACAGTACTCATGGGACATTAAATAGGTGTTTGGGGAAAAATAATTTGGAAAGTGTTCCTTTCAAAGTTCATAAAAGGCCCTGAAAACTCCTGTAGCAAAAACCTGTTCAACTGAATATATTTAACCCAGCCTTTTCCAACATTTATTTGATTATAAAATCATTTTAATTCTTGTATGGAGCACCGATTAACATACTGCAGAAACTGATCATTGGGATAAAAATAGGATAAAAATAACTTGATTTGAGGGCTGTTGTGTCACTTAGTAAAGATTATTCTGAATTAGTAGGGAGGTAATAAACATCTTAAACAGCTTGAAAAGCAGTGTCAGAAGATTTTTTAAATGCTGTCAAAAGACTCATAAAATATACATTATGTTGTGTAGCAATATTGTAAAATGTGGTATGATACATTAAAATAATCAGATTATACCCCATTACCCTATAATCTTCTAATCAGATATATATATACATTTTACATTGTATCTTCAAAAATGACTCCTGTTATAAATATTATGCTTGAATTATAGAAGTATGCTCTAACCCCAACTGCAAAGGATTCCATGATATAAGTAACAGCTCCAGATAATGAGAGTATCAGGGCAAAAGAATGATGAAAAATGATAGCATCATAGAACTTTGAGCTACAAGGAGCCTTAGAATAGTTTTAATTCAATCCTCACATTTTAGATGAAATAAGATTGACAATCATTTATGAGGTCCTCAAGGAGAAGAAAAGGTGACCTAAGTGTAGAAAAGATAGGGGGAGATGAGGACCACATGTTCCTTTATGCAAGAAGGAGTCAAGTGCTCTGGAAGATGAGGTTAGAATTTGGTGATAAGGAAGCCTGAACACTGGGTTGTAAAGATGGTTGACTTTATCTGTCAGTGGGAGGTGAGAGGTATTGCACAGGCAGGCAATGTGGCCAACATGAGACTCACCTTAGCAGACCAACGGGTAGGGAAAAGAGAAGGGCCTGAAGCCAAGAAGCATCAACACAATGACACAAAGACAACACAACACAATTGCTCATAAGTAATAACTCCCTAAAGTCAGTAGAACCCCCATCTTCTCTGACAACAGGACTGTTCACCTAGAACCCCACCAGGATATGAGTCAGTCATGTTCATGTTCCATAGAGTATGTGTTCTCAGGGCCAGAAGCAATTGACTCAGAAGCTTGCCATCAGCCCGTGGGGTCAGGCCTCAGACCGATAGTGTGGTTAATTTGTCGTTCACTGCAAGTATCCTCAAAGTCTCCATCAAAGAGCAAGCTTTGCAAGTCTGTTGAATTTGGTGATTTACTTTTTGGCTCAGGATCCCATGCATTGCAATTGGTTTATGATTTCTCAAGTGTCTTTGGATTTGTAAGTCCCCTCCATTTTTTTTTCTTCAATTTTTGGTATTGTTGATGAAACAAAGTCACTTGTCCTGTAGAGTTTTGCAAAGCTTGGATTTTAAGGTGTCATTTAACATTTTTTGTTTCTCTGTGTATTGGTAATTGGAGCAAACTTGGTCTTTTGTTGGCAAGACCACTTTGTAGATAATCTTGGTGGGTTCCTCCATCAGGAGGCACATGGTGTATGACTGCCTGCCTTTCTGTGATGTGAGCATCTGCTGATGATTAGTGCCTCAATTCATTTATCAGTTAGAAGTTGCAAAGAGATAACTTTCTTATTTTATTAATTATCCTTTATTTTTTTAGTTTAAATACTTCTATAAAGAAAAATTTCCCTCATCTACTATTTGATTATTGTTTATATATAAAAAGTGGCAAAAATGCTCAATTCTTTCACTTCATTAATTTTCAAAATAATGAGTAGGCTCCCTAAAACCCTCCAAATGTGACTAATAAGTTATGATATTTTTTTTACTATCATTATCACTTATGAATTTAAGTAATTTTAAATATATATATATTTTTATTGATTTCAGAGAGGAAGGGAGAGGGAGAGAGAGAGATAGAAACACCAATGATGAGAGAAAATAATTGTTTGGCTCTCTCCTGCATCTCAAGCCTGCAATTCAGGCATGTGCTCCGACAGGGATCGAATTGGGACCTCTTTGTTCATAAGTCAATGCTCAACCACTAAGCCATGCCAGTCAGGCTGGAATTGAATAATTTTAATCTGTTGCTGTTATTTCACTCGTTTAAATTTAAATTGTGTAAACTTTGGTCAGTGGGAGCCTATTCAAGTTAGTACCTGAGTCTTTTGACATGGCCCTAGTCTTTGACATCTTCCTGGTTTTCAGATCTGATCAGATGTTTTATTTACTATGTGTACAGGCCTTGGCCCATTGGATGATGTTTCATATTGTTAGGCACTTGGCTTATCCCCAGAAAGCACAGTCTGAAAAAGCAAACGGCTAAAACTTCCAGCTCAGGCTATAGGAGGAACTGTGGACTCGGCAGAATTTCCAAGTGCTCTCCTCATTGGCAAAGGGAAACAATTGCCCTCAATTAAGGGAAGTGAGATTACCCGTTGCAGCCTGGAGCAGCGCTAAGGCAATATACTGCATGGCAAATTACACATGTCGGGCAGGGGGTCAAGTAGAATTACAGATGCAGACACAGAAGGCATCGATCATTGATATGGATGAAGCAGGCAGTTCAGGTTTGCTTCGCTCTCCCAAATCTGTGGGTCTAATTCTTCTGAGGTAGTCCATGATCCAATCATGGACGAGTCCATCTGTGAACTGTACGTATTACAGAATTGTCATATTACAAGTGAAGATTTCAGACTTGATTGAGCTCTTGACAACCTTACAAAGGAAGCACAGACTCATTACCTGAACTGAGTTCAGGCTGTGGGTGAGAGGGGGGTCTGTGGGACCAGCCAAAAGGGCGACTGAGAATAGGAGAGTGTGCTGTTGAGAGCCTGTGTGGCCATTGTGCTCTCTGGCCATGTTGGGGAGTGACAGGGATCCTCCCAGATCTGGAGAGGCAATTTCCAATGGATCTGGGCTTGTGGGCAGTTTTTCAGGGTCAGCAGATGTCTTTTATGCCTTCTTTATTTTGGTAAAGGAATAAAAAAGGGCAGGTTGCCATCTTAGTCCCTTTGCTCTCTTTAGTCATTTTCTTTTAAGTGAGTTTTTTTTTTTTAAATTAAATATGAGAGTGTAATAACCACTGAGTGCAAATGTTAGCAGCCCATAGGGGAGGTGGAGACAGGACATAGCTGTAGACAGGCAGCCGCTTTGAATCTCCGAAGCATAACAATGCCACAGCCTTCTCATTCTCTCCCCTTAGTTTCTTCCTAACAAGGAGGCCTTTCCCCCATTTGATAGCTATTCTTCGACGGAGCCTCCAGGGTGACTTCCTCTGCATTAGTCAAATTGTTCACATCTGAAGGGTGCAGGGCTTCAGCCATTCGGGATCCTAGGAGAACACGTGGCCTGGACACTTCATGTGATGACACCGCTGTGGAAGCCAGCAGTGGAGAGAGAAAAGGCCTGGTGCTCTCTCTCCATCCTCCCTGGAGGCAAGGCGTGGGCAGGTCAATGGGATGCCCTGACTTGGACTTGGATCTGGAGCTAACGACATGAAGAAGCAGGGACAAGGGCAGCATTGAGGGCTGGGTCTGTGACAGTGGCGGTGGTTCTTGATGTTCTGGGACAGGGACAGTGGGTTTCAGCTGTGGCCCTGGCAACTTCACTTCCCCTGTTCCTGCCTGTTTTGTCAATGTGGTTCTCTAGCTTCTCTGGAGAATCTGAGCTACCCAGGCATCCTTTCTTACCTTGCTTAATTCTGCCAGAATTGGTTGCTGTGTTTTGGAACCAAGAACCTGGACTGATCCTGGAACTAATTGCTTTCCATGAGAGCATTACTATGCCTCCCAAACACCTACCCTATAAACAGATCATGAATTAGACCTCATGAATCAGAATTACCCTCAAAGCTTGTGTTTGGTAAAGCACATAGTGTTGCTGCTGCAGTGGGGTGTTTATACTGTCCCACAGGAAGAGTGCCTTTCTGAGAGCTATCCCTCAGAAATTAAAGACACTGCTACAGTGGGGTGTCTTTGGAGGCATTTTGGACACCCCCCCCCCCAAAAGGAACTGTCATGTAAGGGTAAGTTAATGGATTAAAGAAACAACAAAAATCCTGAGTGAGAGTGACAATGGAGAAAGTCAATTGGTCAAGAGAAGAGACAGGAGGGCAGGCTTCAGGGGGAAGGTCAAAGGTTAATTAAGAGATACGGCAGTTTTAAGAAAGTGAGTTTGATAACTGGGAAAAACTTAGCCTTTGGCTACTCATCTGCTGCTGGTACAATTTTTGCTATTTCATTTAGACTGTGTCATTGGCCACTTTCTGCATCATAATGTAATATGCCAATAGCAATTTTGATAGGAGATACAGGTATCAGAAGTGGTCTAGAAGCCTTATGAGAAATGGCTTCAATAACATAATCAAACAACTTCTGTAAAAGTTGGGCTAAGTTCAGGCCTATTGTGAAAATAATGGGTATAGCCCTAACTGGTTTGGCTCAGTGGATAGAGCGTCAGCCTGTGGACTGAAGGGTCCCAGGTTCGATTCTGGTCAAGGGCATGTACCTTGGTTGCGGGCACATCCCCAATGGGGCGTGTGCAGGAGCCAGCTGATCAATGTTTCTCTCTCATCGATGTTTCTAACTCTCTATCCCTCTCCCTTCCTCTCTGTAAAAATCAATAAAATATATTTTAAAAAAAGAAAAAAAAAAGAAAATAATGGGTATACAAGGCAGAAATGGCCAGGGCTGGGACCCTCAGATGCAGGCTCAAGGCCTTAGCATGTATTTTATCAGCGAAGCACATTTCCATTGGGCTACCTCCACAGTTGTTGGGAGCTCTTATGTGACTTAACATCAAGATGTGTGCAGGTGGTTGCTAATTGGAATAATTCATCTTTTTGTTCTATTTGGTTTAAGTTAGCATTTCTCAGACTGGGTTCTGAGCAACCCTAAGTATTTGGTGATTTTTCTAAGGTCAGATAAGTTTGGGGAACACTGTCCATTCCATTTCCCTTCTTGGCGAGGCAGAGTGCTCACTGTTGTATTAAAAATTCTTAGATATCCTTTGTTGGATTTTGTGCATGGCTCAAGCAGGCACTCATTTTAATATTCAATGAATGGATCGATGTCACCCAGTGTTTTCCAAACCCTTTGAATTATGGAAACTTTTCCTATGGCATATAATATCTCATGATATATTATTGTCCTTCATAGGACATACTTATACTAAAAAATTATTTATTATTTATGTAAATTCAAATTAAACTGGGTATCCTATATTATTATTTTCTAAAGTGGTCAATTCCATTCCTTCTTCATGTCCCTCTATCCCATTGTTTCAGTGGGAGCAGCCATGTTTGAACAATTGTCCCCTCCTCTCAGCCACAGTGATTGGTTAAGTGGTGGGCACCTTATTGAAGGTAAGTCTATCAGATTCTTTCTTAGGGAAATAGAATTAGGGGCAAGAGCCCATAGGTCAGTCTGGTTGCTGTACTGAATGAAGAGCAAGAGCACACCAATGCTGGTAATGGCCACGTTTCACCATAATGATTGGAAAACAGAGAGAAGAATGAAGTAGATGCTGAGAGATGGAAAGAAGACATGCTCATTCCTGCTTCTTGACCCTTCTGAAGCTTGACTGTTTAAAACCTCTTGAATTCCTTAAGATACCCCAGAATTCTTATAATACTTATTTTCTTTGCTTAAGCTAGCTCAAATGGATTTCTATTTCTTGCAACGAGAAAATGTCCAAAGAAAGCGTGATTCTTCCTCAAGGGGAAGTGATCTGCTCTATCATTCATGATTTGCTGTAATAGGTCTGGCCTAGAGTGCTGACATGCATTTTGAGAATGAGGTAGGTTATCTTTAAGTAGAATATTTAGAAATTTGAGTGACACAGGGGGCAGTGACTTGGCTATTTTCCCAGTTAGCTCCATCTCTAGCCTGGAGGTCTCCAGTTTCCAGCAGAAAAGTGAATCTCAGGAAAATCATAAAACTACCACACAGTCTTTTTCTCCAGGTAAACAGGCAAGTTCATTCTGCATGCCAGATTGAGATACTGTACTTTAAGATCCTGAAGTTCCCAAGACTGGAATCCTGAGTGGAAAATTGGACCCCCCAAGGCTCCTGGCTGTTGGCCTTGAGTTAAGTGTCACCCTTAGTTCTTACCATGGGAAGTTCAATTTAGAGCAATTTGGAATGATTCTCTCCAGTCTCAGGGCATCATTAGGTATTTCAAGGCTGGTGGTTAGCTTGGTAAAAACCACTTCCCCATATTAGAAGATCACAGGGACTATTGAAAAGACATCACAGAGTGTATGATTTTAAGTAAGTCATAGTTTTCAGATTACCAGTATTTTCAGACAGTTTAAAAAGTGCCTGTACCTTATATAGAAACACAATCTATGTAGTAAAGCTCACATTGACCTTGAAAAAAGCCTCTTTAATGCAACATGGAAGTGTTGTGGTCTCCTTGGGTATTGTGAGGTATTAGGACATTTTATTTGATTTTACATTAGTTTATTTTCCTTAAAGCCAGGAAGGAAACAAAGAAGTGTGGACCTCAATGAGCAAACATGGACCTCAGATTAGGGACTTGTAGCTCCTTAATTGATATTCTCTTAAATCCTGGGCATGATTTCTACTGCTGTGAGGTTGTTTTTTTACCTGAGTTTATTGTTGGTTGGCTCTGGAGTGTGATTCTTATTTTAATCCTATAAGATCAGTGTTCTTTAGCCAGACAACCTCAGTGTAGCTGGAGTTTTAGCTATTAAACTCTTAATGTGATGAATGGGGTACAGAACTGTACCTGGAAGACATTGGGTTCATGCACATCATAGAATCACCATCACCAATAGGTCACATCAGTGTTGAAATGTCAACCTGCACTGAAACCACAATTGAGATATACATTTCTTTTTACAGGTGATTCCTTCTTCTAAAACTGGATCCAAAGGAGGTCTCCCTGCATTTCTTAAAGTGTAGCTAAGAAGTAAGAGACATTCGGTTTTGAAATACTCATATGTTGGAACCTGTGTTTGGGCCATGAAGGTAGGATTTTATTGAAATACTGTGATCTGAACCCTAGCACATCCCTCTAAACCTGATTTGTAAGTTCACATTTTTCTCAGTTAAAGGCAATTTCTAGGAAAGAGGCAGTCTGATAATGACATGATTTTAGAGGAGGAGAAAATTCTGATCTCTGAAGATTTTACACACACACACACACACACACACACACACACACACACACACACCATTTAAAAACAGCTATGTTTTAACATTTTCTTAAACTGTGCTTAGCTTTGTGTTTTATTTCTTCCAGTCTCTGCTCTGTGTTGGAAATGACATTCCTTGATAAGGTAACACAAACAAGAGAAACTTCTGTTGGTTTATGAGTGGGAGTCAGGGATTTGCTGGTATCCTTAAGAGCTGTTTGTTGAACTCTTGAACTCTAGCACACTGAAGAGAGAGAAGCTGACGCTGTTAGCTGTTTGTACACACCTTGCCATATTTACTTCGGCCTTGGCATAAACTTTGAAGGAGTTTAACGAAAATGATTAGGTAGCAGTTAACAAGATCCTCTCTCTTTTTTTCTTGTATTGTATTATTATCATCATTATTTTGTGAATAAAGAGGCAGCTTTATGAAACTTATTACCATCTTACTAACTGTGTGATCTTGGGAAGCTCACTTAAGCTTCCTGAGTTTGTTTCTTCATTTGCAAAAGGTAGATAATGCTGACTTCACAGGGTTGTTGTATATATCACATGAGAAGATATACTATACAGAAATACTCTGAACACAGTGCTCGGCATATAACTATGTGTAGAATAAATGTTTATTTTCTTTCCTTCAACTAAACCAACTGGAAGATGGACTAAAAATATTGTGACTAGTAAGGCAAAAGAAATAACACTGAAAACAGCAGCCCCCGGGGCTTGGCACCACTTTTAATCTAGCTGGGTGGCTTTATTGTTATTGTTTTAGGGGGCAGACGGTTATGATAACTCTCTTATTTTATTTCGTAGGTTCTGATGAGAAAACACAGGCTGGGAGAAAGCAACCTGAAACGGTTCTGAAACTTCATCCAAGTCTGAGGGTTGAGAAAATGATTAGATAGCACTTACAGAAAGTGTCACATTGAGTTCATTAATCATTCAATTTTTAGGAATGCATCTTTCTTTGGTAGGTTTATTAAAAAATTTTGTAATGAATACAGTTTTTGTTGTTTTAACAGAAAATTTCCCCCTTTACTGACTTGGGTTCATTTTTTACCCAAGTTCTCATGACTTAGAGAGCCTGACATCGTCCGGCTGTGCGCCTCTGCATTGTAACAGAGACGGGGTGCTTGGTTATTTGGGACTCTCGTCTCTTTTGTGCCACATCCCTCACCTGCATCTGCAATAATGAGCTTATTTGCTTTCTCAGAACATTTGTACTCTCTCCCCTCTGTGCTCATTGCCAGGGCATTCCCTTCACTGTAGAGCACGAAGGAGCCCTGTTGCAAGCAGCCTGTAAGGGCGTGGGAGGGGGAAACTGAAGGCTTCCTGGAGGGTGACACCTGAGCTGGAATCTTGAGAGGGAAGCAGGAGTTGGCCACTCCAAGAAATGGAGAGAAGGCATGGGCAAAGGCCCTGGGGCAGGGAGTGGATTGGGCATACTGAAACATGGTACTGGCTCAGTTGGCTGGAGCCCAGAGATGGGAGATCAGGAGGTGAAGCTGAGGTGTTGGCACGGGATAAGTGATGGAAGGCCTATGTACCAGGTTAAAGGACTTGGAGCTCATTAGGCAGGCAAAGGTGAGCCGTAGGTGGGTTTTAAGTGGAGGAGGGGGGCATGATCTGACTTTTTTCTCCCTTATTGGGTTGGGGGAGCAGTGTATATCTGGGTTGGGGGAGCAGTGTAGATAGAAGAGAAAATGGGCAATGTAGAGTATGTATTAGATAAGACTAGAAGCAGGAGACCAGTGAGTAGGCTGCTATCATAGTCTGTATTAGAGATCATGAGAGTCTGAGTGAGGATAGCAGATGGGGATATGTCAATTTAGATGACTACCTGTACCCCATTCCCACCAAAGCTCGTTGAGGATGTAAGTTATGAATATTAGCTATTTCTTTTGATGAATCCACCATATAACTGTCAAACAGCTCCTTCAGTTTGACTTGCATTGGTCTTTGGTTCCTAAACTTGGCTGCACATTGTAGTCACCTAGAGGCTTTTAAAAACTGCTGGTGCCTGGATCCAACCCTACAGATTCTGACGGAATGGCGTGGGGTGCAGCCCGGCATGGCGTTTCTCCAGCTAAGCAAAGAGAGAACCGCTGGTGCACGAGTCGCCCAGACAGCACATAAAGAAAAATATGCATTGGGACAATATATTCCTTCCCAGCTCCTTGATCTTGTATGAGATTCTGCATTTTTTCTTTTTTCCCTTTTAATTGAATTTATTGGGATGACACTGGTTAACAAAATTATACAGATTCCAGATGCACAATTCCACAGCACATCATCTGTACACTGTATTATGTGTTCACCACCCCAAGTCATTTCCAATGAGCTTCCAAGTTTTATGCTGAAGTTGCTGGTTCCTGGATCACACTTTTAATAGAGGATCTTAAGGCCCCAGGAAATATTCTAAAGTCACTGATTATGTTCCTCTTTTTGAAGGTATAATCATATAAAGGGAAATATAAAGAAAAGAAACAATAACATCATTTAAATTGAAAGAAAATCTCTAGGTGAAGACTTACTTGTGGATTTTGATGAAATAAACCCAAAATTGTTTTTCCATCTGTGCATAAAATTTCTACCAACTTCTAATCTCTCTATTGTGCCTTTGAGGACAATAGAGAAATTACTTCAGGCCCATGCAAGTACCAGATGAGATTCGGGGTTCCATTGTTTTTAAGTGGGTCAGAAACCTATAGTTAACAAAACAGTTGAAATGTTTAATGCATGTCAGTAGCTGAAAAGGCATTCTCTCAAAATATCCGACAGTGTTGTTAAACTCAGATTTTCAAGAATTTGAGATCATCAAAGTCAGGCCTACAAGTTCTGGGATAACTTATAGTTGAGTTTATAATCTTTGGAGAACTTTGTAGTTAAAGACAGCAGGTACTTTTTTTTTTTTTTTTGCTGCAGAGTACGAAGTTCAATAAAGTTGATTAGAAAATTCAGAGGAACCAAAACAATTATGTTTTTTGAACTCAGAAAGTTTGATATTTCTAGTAACTCATTTGAATAGAGAATATCTTGCAAGGTTTTTTTGTGTATTTTTTTCCCCTGTAGGGAAAGAGTTCATAAGGAATCTTGATTATATTTTTAGGAGAAGGAAAATGTAAGTTTGTGTTTCTAACTATTATACTGAGCAAGTAAGACCAGTAAGATGTAATTGAACTGAAACCTACTTTTGACTTCTACTGCTCTTTAAAATTTCTTTAACGAAGGAGTTTTTCTTTTTGGTTGGATGAAAGCTGACATGCTCCAGGAATGTTCTAGTCACTTGAGGAGTAGAAAGTCTTACAGTCAAAATCAACCTAAGCCAAAAGTCACTGTTTTGACTTAGACATAGAATCCCACTCTGATGTCTCGAGATACGTTTAAAAGGAAGACTTCTCGGGAAGAAGACACCTGTAACCTGCGGGACCCTGGCAGCCGAGTGTGGCCACTGTCCTATGAGCTCAGGGTTCCTGCTTGCAACTTTCTTAAAAATGGCTTAATTACGTATAATGAATTCAATTCAAAGAGGGAAAA
This sequence comes from Cnephaeus nilssonii, assembly GCF_951640355.1. Classification (NCBI taxonomy): domain Eukaryota; kingdom Metazoa; phylum Chordata; class Mammalia; order Chiroptera; family Vespertilionidae; genus Cnephaeus; species Cnephaeus nilssonii. The sequence goes on from NC_137081.1 coordinate 44,245,440, forward strand.
AGAAAGTAAGTCTTCTCCTCCTCTCCCAGCTGTGGTCCATTCCTCACGGCTGCTGCCCTTGGGGAAGGAAGTCGGGAAATCTTTTTCCCTCTTTCTCCATTTCTAACTGTCAGGCTCCTCTGAGGTCAGAGCACAACGAGGCTGGAAGGAAAATGGTACCAGAAATTCTTAACGTGAGTAGTATGACCGTGAGAGCACTTGGCACCGACTGGGTCTGGCAGATGCTTAAAGGTGATCTTTTTCTCATAAGCTGTTTCGAGCTTCCTCTGCAGGGTCCCTCCACCGGCATCCTGGGAGGTGGGCCACGCATACTATCCCTCTGGCTCAGCGGTTTTCAACCTTTGTCATTTCAGGGCACACGTAGACGAATTACTAAAATTCTGCGGCACACAGAAAAATATATCTTTTGCCAATCTAATAACAACAAAAAAAAAATAGGTATGATTTTGATTCATTCACACTGGATAGCTATTGTTGTGTTGGCTGTTGTCATTTTTTTCATTTGACTCTAAGGGAAAAGAGGTCAGCGCCCCTAACTAAATAGTCAGGTATTGCAAGTTTTAAAATTCTTGTGGCACAATTGGTTGAAAATCGCTGTTCTCACTGCATTCACTTCTCATCAATTGTTTTCTGGGGTTTCCACTCCACAGAGACTTTGGAATCCTTTGCTCCCAGGAGGCTCTCTGGGGGAAGAATTCAAAATAGTTCCATCCAACTCTTTTGCTGTGGGGTGGGCCTAGGAGTCACGCAGGACAGCAGCTCTCTGCAGAAGAGTCACTTTCATAAACCCTCCCCAATACCCACGCTTGCCACCCTTGGTAGCCTCCCTGTGAATTTTGGAGCTGCCTACCCAGTTTTTTAATGATGCTCTTTGACATTTCCATGTGGTGATGTGGTACCTCATTCTGGAATTTCATATTCATAGAATCTTTGATGCTTCAGGAGTAAGTTCCAATTTAATATTCCATTTCCCTCTAATTTAAACATCTGTTCTCCCCAAATAGGGCAATTTCCAGACAACTGACCTATCTCACAACCCCTCCCCAGGTATTAGGGTTTTTCCACCTCAGCACTATTAACATTTTGGACCAGATAATACTTTGTTGTTGAGGACCATCCTAGGCATTGTAGAGTGTTTAGCAGCATCCCTGGCTTCTTAGCCACTGGATGCCAGTATCACCTCTCCCCTCCCCCGCAACCCCATCATGACAGTAAAAATGTCTCCAGACATTGCCAAATATCTCCGGAAGGCAAAATTGCCTCTAGCTGAGAATCACTGCCATAAACTGATGAGTACAGGTCTGAGGGCAAACATGTTCAAAACAAGGTGTGCACCATAAGTATGACCTAGACTAGAATGGTTGCCCTGGAAACAACCTCAGGCATCCACCTCGACCTACCCTACTTTATAAACGAGGACACAGCTCAGAGAGGTAAAGTTGATTGCCTGGTGTCACAAAGATCCTGTCACAGGGAAGAGTCTTAGTCTCCTGACCCTGGTACAGTGCTCATTGTGAGGTTGGGGAGAAATAATTATTAAATGTTAATATCACTGCTAATTTTAAAGTACCTACTCTTTGAATTTTCTGTGCTAAAAATAGAACGTAGAAAAACCTTATCTAATTAGTTAGTGAATAGCACTGAATTAAAATTGGACACTATAATTAATCAATGCTAAATTGTGGTCAAATCCATTACCCTTGAGTGGATTATCTGTGTGACCCACCGTCTCCTCCTGACACCTCACGTTGGGGGTCTGCAAGCGCTGGTTGGAGGGCTTTGAGAAGGCGAGGGGCTGGGGGTGGAAGGGAACCTGTGAGTGGCAGTAAATCATTTTTGTGTTATCTGTAGTTTGTTTTTAATCGGTGTCACTGTTCCTCTCCATTAAAAAAGCTAATTGAGAATTGACTATTGCAAACTTTTATTATAGAATGCCTGAGACAGGAAAGCACATGTAGAAAAAAAAAATAGAAATGATGCAGTTGTCTATTAACTATGCTCAGTTTTATGTCTGAATGATCAAATTTCAGAAGCTTTCCCTCCCATTTTCTTTCTTTTTTTCTTTCGTAAATTAAATTTATCGGGGTGACATTGGTTAATAACTTGTATGTATAGGTTTCAAGTGAATAGGTCTGCTTTCTTAACTAGAGGACCTTCAAGCTTTTTAAAATAACCACTGAGCAACACACATGCTTTTCCATAGAGTTGTTATTTCCCTGTCAGCAGTGTCTTGCAAGAAACAGGCTTTGAAAGTAATGCTTGACGATTTCCCTAGTGTTTTATTTTCTGAAGAGTAAATTTTAGTTCTGACTTCTCTGTGTGTGCTTAGGTCTGAACTGTGGTGTTTTAATTGTGTAGAGACCCCCACCGGATTGCTCACTGACCACCCAACCCCAGCTTGTTTAAATCTCAGGTTATTGGGACCCATTGCCTACCTCCTTCAGGAGTCTTTTCTCCCTCAGCTCGGTCTGTCGTGTTCCAGTCTCCTTGGCTAGAAATGCGGAAATTATCAGTGAGTCTTCTCTCTTAATAAGTTTTTAAATTTTCACAATCAACATCCATTTATTGAACACTTACTATGTACCAGATATGGTGTTAACATGTTTCTATGCTCTTAATCCTCACAGCACTCTCTGGAAGGCAGGTATCCTTGTTCCATGGGAAAGAATTAATCAGTGTGCCCAAGGTCACTCAGTTGTAAGTGCTGGGTCTTCCGTTACAAAGTACTGCCCGTTCACTTAGAATATTGGCCTCCTTCTCTCTTGAAAATGTCTCCAGGGGTTGCCCTTTTCCCCATGGCCTACTACTTTACACCTGGATTCTTCTATGAGCCTCTTCTTCAAACGGCATGTACCTCACACACGTCACTTGGTCCAAATCTTATGATCTCTTGGCTTTGTTGTGTCCCCTAGAGTTCTAGGAACTGAAAGATGAATAACCTTCAGGACACTCACAGCACAGCCCAATAAATGCGTGCTGGTTCATTTGGCATCACTTTTCAGAAATGGGAAGTGACATTGGAGTGGAAGTTAGACACATTGGACTAAAAGTTAAAATACTTGGGCATTGCCAATACCACCAAGAATAGAGATACTGAATCTCGAAGCTTTCCTAACAATATTTTAACATCTTTAGGGGGTGCGGCATTTTCCCTCATATTTAAACCAAATCACATGAGGTCAACTTTTTTTTCTACTTTACAATCCATATTAGGTGACGTGTCAATAAAATCGAGGTCTAACTGTCTATAATCTGGAGTTATTAATTGTTACTAATTTGATAAGTATTTGTTCTGATTCTAAAATAGATGTTTCTAATGTTATTCATAAAATAAAATTCTACCAATTTCTAAAGAGCGTCTTATTTTGGAACTTTTACATTTTTTTGCCCTACAGAATAGTTTCTGAATCATTTTTTGTTAAAGGGATTTTAGAAATATGGGGGGTGGGGTGGGGAGGAAGTGACTAACCAAAGAACTTATATGCATATATGCATAACCCATGGACACAGACAATAGTTCAGTGAAGGCCTGGGGGTGGGTGGGTATGGGGTGGAAGGGGTCAATGGGGAGAAAAAGGGGACTTCTGTAATACTTTCAACAATAAAGATAAATTTTAAAAATACAAGAAAAAAAGACTTTGATTTGTCAGTGACATTGAATATTTTTTTTAAAGATAATTTTTGGTGCTGACAGAAATCAGTAGATTGCACAAAGCACATTTTTAAAGACCCCCTCCAGGTCTAAGTCTAGAATCTGTTGGCGACTCACTCTCTCCTCCTTAGCTTGCAGTATTGAGCTTTGGCTAGGTAAAGGAAGGAAAGGCCTGTTAGTATTATGGGTGATGACGTTCTCACTGTATTTTCTTAGATTCTGTATTTGTTTATTTGGCATCCAAGTAACAGCCAAAGTTGTTTAGCTTTCCTGCAATCCAGAGTCTATGCTTGAAACTGCCGAGTGTATGCTTATCTAACTCTCACACACTGGGGCCAGGTACCAGATAACTAAAGACCACCCCTGTAGCCCAGAGCCCATCAACATTTTCACAGTAGCCAATCCCGTAAGCTATTTTCCCTGCTTTGCCTTTCCTGTGTTAAGCACAATAAAAGCTCTGGCCTGGGCTTTGCCCTCACTCCTCCTTCTGCCTCCTGACCAAACCATAGCACTTCCCGATGGAACCCTGTGTGGCAGGGCATGTCCCCTTTCCTCAGGAAGTGTAAGTGATAAGAGTCTTTCAATGGCATTGGCCTCTCCCTGTGGCCACTCAGTTACTTCCATAGATTAAAATCCCACTAGTACAAACGAGACAGACAACAGTGCGATTGCCTGTGTGTGTGTGTGTGTGGGGGGGGGGGGGGGGAGGGGAGAGTTCTCTCTGTCAAGTGTATCTGCATTCTTTGTTATGTCACTATAGCAGCTGTCCTTGACCTTGCTCTTGGAAACCTCACATCCAGGGCTAAAAAGTTATTTGACTGTGCAAACTATGTGCTGAAGCCTATCAACTGAAGAAGCTCAAAGTAGGTTTCTTCTTGAGAGATGCAGACTTGCAGGTAGAAAAGAAATGGTGAGGTAGGAGGGGAAAGGAATGGGAATGGCAGTGAGAGTGTGCTGAAAATGGTGTATGTTTGTTTAATAAGCATAAAAACACCTGCTACTGTGACACCCATTCTGGGCCCTAGAAAAGAATCAACCAGAATGCTAGTTGAAAATGCACATTCCTAGGACATGCAGACAAGGGGAATCAGAATTACCAGGATGTAGCCAAGAATCAGTAAGTATTTTAAAAGCTCCCCAAATGATTTTCTGGCTCACTGATATCTGAGGATCTCTGGCCCCCACTCTGTGTCATTGTGAAAATGGGTGTGAGCATTTGGACCCAGGACTGAAATGGGGTAACTAGTGCACACAGTGTTTTTTATTTTAGGAATAAGATGAACTGTTATCATCAAGTTTAGAGCGCCAGCTCTGTCTTCACACTGCCCAATTTGACTCCCAGTTCACCATTGATCAGCTGTGTGACATTGAGGAAGTGACCCAACCTCTCTGAATCCCAGTTTCCTCATCAGCAAAATGGAGATAATAGTATGTATTTCATAGGGTGCATGTTGGTATTCATGTGACATGCTTAGCACAGAATCTGGCACATAACCAGTGTTCAATATTACAGTTATAAAGAGACCCAACTCTTACGATCCTGAGAAGAAAATTCTTGATCTAAACCTTAGTGATTTCTCCAGCAGTTTGAAACTGTTTCTTCGGTTTCAAACAGTGTGATTCCTCCCTCCTCCTCATTTTTCCTTAGAATGGTGGGACCAGATTACGTGGGTTACATCCTCTGAATGCTTTTCTCCCTGAACTTCAGGCATGTGTGTGCTCATATACCATTCACGGGAGTGTGTGCTTGCACACACAGCACACTCTCACACACACGTGCACACAGGCTCTATCTCACACACAACTCTCTGCAATTCCCCAGGAGACGACATTCTCCTCCAGGGCCCAGCATCTGTTTGACTTTCTTTGTTCTGGAAAAGCTTCTTGTCAGCACTCTGTTCCCTAATATCTGCCCTGAGCAGTGGCATGTCTGCTGTAATAATTAGTCCCTTTTAGATGGTACAGGCTTAATGATAACAAATGGGCAGAGCTGGGCGGCTGGAGGGCAGAGCAGGAGGTGGAGAGGGTAGCCCAAGCAGCAAAGTCAGCGGCTTTGTCATGGGGTGGCCAGGAGCTGGAAGACATGGGGTTTTTCCTTTCTGAGACCCGGGGAGCCAGGTTTGGAGACGGAGCATCCTCCGGGTGGCTGCTGGCCCGCCCTGGGCAGAGAGAGCCTTCTGTGGGCTCCTCCGATCACAACGTTGTGTGTTAGTCACACCTCCTGCTCGGAAAACAGGCAGATATTAGGATGGGAAATCCAATCCTGAGGTTTGGAGGGGATTGCAAATGTGTCTTTTCTGCACCGTGGAAGCTGCTCTGCTACATATGAAACTCCCACCCAGAAGGCAGGGGAGGGTGGGTGGGAAGAGATCAACCCATGAACTTGTATGCATATATGTATAACCCGTGGACACAGACAATGGGGTGGTGAGGGCCTGTGTGGGGGGAAGGGAACAGGAGCGGCTGGAAGAGGTTAATGGGGAGAAAAGGAGGATCTATGTAATACTTTCAACAATAAAGATTTTTTAAAAATTCATCCCTTCCCCCCCCCCCCCCCCCGACAAAAAGATTGAAGGTGGGAGAAGGAGGAAGGAAAGCCATCCCAAACTTTTCTCCAGGCTGAGGCTTGTTGAGGCATAGAGGGGACTAGGAGGCCTGGACCCTGGTTCCCCATGTCTTCCTTATTCCTATTTGGTGGACCATTGGGACATGGGTGGGGACTTGAAATAGTTTTAAGGCTTAAGCAGGTTTGGTGCTGTCTGTCCTTATCTGCTGAGCATGGACAAGAGACATCCGGGGAAACTGGTTAGATCGCCAGGCAAGTTTCCTCATCTGTAAATTGGGCTCATCATCAGCTATATTTCATAGGATTATTGTGAGGACTGCAGGAGAGGATGCTTATAGAGGCCCTGAACTAGGACCGGGTGCGTAGCGAGCCTTCAGGAAATGTGAGCTCCAGTCTCGGGAGAAATCCACCGATTCCCTAGGTCAAGGTGTTCCTGGTTCAGGCTTGCCGAGGCCTGGTGAACGTCCATGGCTTCTACCACATTCTGAGGTTTAGAAGAGTGATTTCTCTAAATGCTCAACATTTCTGGAAACATAAGTGTGTGGTTTGTGAGTTAGTCTGAGAGGTGAGTGTGGGGCTCTTGCTGCAGTGGTGGTGATGACCATGCTAAAATGAGCAGGGTTGCCTTCACCCTGACATTTACAGAGTCTTCTCTGCTCTGAACTTGAAACTTGACAAAGGATCAGATACAATGCATGAGAGCAAAAGTTCTTCACCTCTTCTGCCACCAACAGGTGAAGCAGAGGGTCCCCAGGCTCTCTTCAGAATAAGGAAATCATGGACTCCTGGGCAACCTTTATAAGGAGACTAGCTTCCGTACTTCTTTTCTTTTCTTTGCCATCAGACACTATTGGGAAAACAGATTCCAACCTCGTGGAGATGGTAAACCAAGAATGTTAAAAAAAATCTGGTGTTTTGTTCCTTCAAAAGGAAAGTGACGACTGCTGGTTGAAAAGCGTATTTTTGCTATTGAAGAAGCAAATTAAAATAGCAAGGAAACAATGAAATGATCAGCTTGCAAAAGTTATTTGCTTTGATTAAAAGCACCAATAAATGTGTCTTGGTTCCATGACTGCTTCATTTAGCACTTGACACATAATAGATTTTTTTTTCACGGCATAATATCTCCATTGAAATATAATCATTTTGCAGATTGCTCAACTGAATATTCTTATAAACATGCTGTTGGGGACTCACCCTGGGCGATCACCAGGCGAGCATGACGACCGCACGCTTGATGGACGTGTGAGGGATGTGGCAGCCACGCTTGGAGCAGAGAAGGTGATTTGCTGCAGAGCAATCAGCCTAATGCACTTTTAAAAGCATAAAATAAAGAATCATTTGCTGAAAAGATATTTTAGGTGCGTCAGTAAAGCAGTGACAGAATATTTTGATTGTCAGTTTTTCCCCCCTTTAAAGTTAGATAATTACATTTACCAGTTAAAGAATTGCCATTTAAAAATAATATTTTGTCCAAATGTTTAAAGATGCCTATTAAAAATGTAAACTGAACATGACAGCGGCCTTTTCACACTGTAATTCTAGTCAGAGGTCTGAAAACAATTAGATGAAGAAATGTACATTTTTTTTAGTGTGAGCTGGAGAGTCCAGATCTGGAGACACTGGTAAAATCTGCTTTATGAGTTCTAAGATAGTTCTACTTTTGCTCAGATAGCACTTCTAAGAAAAATTTGTCCATAAAAAATGAGGAGAAACTTTCATGCAACAACCAAATGGTACCCATCCATGTAGTCCCCTCATTCAACCGGTATGCACCAGAATGGCTGCATCGGTGGTTACAACATTAAAATGTTTGCTCACCTGTTGGCAAACTACCTCCCCTGAGCCCCTGTGTAGCACCCTCAGGCCCCTCCCCGACATGCTCTAGATGCCCCACCATCCATCAGCCAAGGACAAACGCCTGACTTCACAGGGGGCTGCCAGGCCTGCCCCAGGCAGGCATCCCTTCCAATCGGTGAGTGTCTGGAACTTCCTGCTTATTACCTTTTTAGATTTATCTTTGACTTTTAGCTTAGGATTGTTTAGAATATTCAAAAGCAGTCTGTGGAAGCTGGGGAGGATGAGGCAGAAAACTGGTAAGAAACAGAGTTCCCTAGTTCTCTTAATCCAAATGATGAGAGTGCGTTCATTCTTGAACATGTCTGACAGATATGATGAATAACAACAGACATTTTACTATTTCCAGCCCCGGGGGACTGTTTTGTACCTACCACTTTGGCTGCCATGGCCTAGAACCATGCTACGCAAATTATATTACACTAGAGGCCCATTGCACAAAGAGATTCGTGCAATAGGCCTTCCTTCCCTTGGCTTCCAGCACTGGTTTTCCTCCAGCACCTGGGACCCAGGCCTTCGCTCCAGCCAGAGTCTGCCATCTTCATCTTCGCTGCAGACTCCAGCGTCTGCAGTCTTTCTTCGCTGCGGCACTCCGCTCCTGTAGATCCCTTCGCCCCGCCCTCCCTCTCATAGCAGGCGTCCTGCCCCGCCTGGCCACTCTGGCCTGGAGCAGCTGACCAGCCGCCATCTTTGGCCTTCTAATTTGCATACTCACTCTGATTGGCAGTGGGCGTAGCGGAGGTACAGTCAATTTACATGTTTTGTCTATTATTAGGTAAGACTAGAAGCCCAGTGCACGAAATTCGTGCACGGCGGGGGGTTGTCCCTCAGCCCAGCCTGTACCCTCTCCAATATGGGACTCCTGGAGGGATGTCCGACTGCCCGTTTAGGCCCGATCCCGTTTAGGCCCGATCCCGTGGGATCGGGCCTAAACGGGCAGTCGGACATCCCTCTCACAATCCAGGACTGCTGGCTCCCAACTGCTTGCCTGCCTGCCTTCCTGATTGCCCCTAACCGCTTCTGCCTGCCAGCCTGATCACCCCCTAACCACTCCGCTGCCAGCCTGGTTGATGCTTAACTGCTCCCCTGCCAGCCTGTTTGCCCCCAACTTCCCTCCTCTGCTGGCCTGGTCACACCTAACTGCCCTCTCCTGCAGAGTTGATCACCTCCAACTGCCCTCCCTTGCAAGCCTTGTCCCTCACCACTGCCCTCCCTTGCAGGCTGGGTGCCTCCCAACTGCCCTCCCCTGCTGGCCATCTTGTGGTGGCCATCTTGTGTCCACATGGGGGCAGGATCTTTGACCACATGGGGGCAGCTATATTGTGTGTTGCAGTGATGATCACTCTGTATATTACTCTTTTATTAGATAGGATAGAGGCCTGGTGCACAGGTGGGGGCCAGCTGGTTTGCCCTGAAGGGTGTCACAGATAAGGGTGGGGGTTCCCTTGGGGTGTGGGGCGGCCTGAGCAAGGGGCCTGTGGTGGTTTGCAGGCCGGCCACGCCCCCTGGCAACCCAAGCAGAGGCCCTGGTATCTGGAATTTATTTTCCTTCTACAATTGAAACTTTGTAGCCTGGAGCGGAGCCAAGCCTGGGGCTCCGGCAGCCATTTCTGTGGCAGTTAATTCACCTTCTACAATTGAAACTTTATAGCCTTAAGCGGGTGAGCCCCGCTAGGGTGTGCGGAAAGCTTTGCTTCCCCTGTTGCCGCCGGCAACCCTGGCCTGCTCTCTCAAGCTCCATTCTGCTGCCATTTGTTTGAATTTGTTTACCTTCTATAATTGAAACTTTGTAGCTTGAGTGGAGGCTCAGGCCTGCAACGGCTATGGAAAGCTTGGCTTCCTCTGTTACCTGGGAAACCTTGTTCTCTGTGGCTGTAGCCATCTTGGATTGGGGTTAATTTGCATACTCGCCCTGATTGGCTGGTGGGCGTGGCTTGGCTGGTGGGCGTGGTTTATGTAGCAGAGTGATGGTTAATTTGCATATTACCATTTTATTAGAGAGGATGCCCATGAATCACCTGGGGAGCTTGTTCAAGTGCAGATTCTGACTCAGCAGGTCTGCTGTGGGGCTTGAGCCCCTGAAGTTCTAACAGGCACTCAGGTGATGCTGTTGATCCTGGTCCAGGGGACACAGAATTAGTAGCAAGGACCTAGAGCATGCAAACCATTAGAATGTCATTAGAAACACCATTGGCTGGCCTTTGTTGACATCTTTAGCTATTTGTGATCTAGACATAAAGATGCAGGTTCTCCAAACATGCCATCAATGCTCTTCTCTTCCTCTTCTCATCCTGGCAAACTTTGAGACTCAGCTTGAGGTTAAACCTCCCTCAAGAAGTTTTAAAAATGACCTTCCTCCTGGCACAACCATTCTCCCTGCCTCCCCTCTTCTTGCCCCCTCCCCCGCACAAATAGACTGAAGTGCCCTGCACAATGTGAGCACCCTTTTATCTGTGCCCTCTCTGAATCCTGACAGATTGCACTGGAAAGAACCAGTTTAGTGCACTCACGGTGAAATGTCTGCCATGGGTTGAGTCGCCTTGGGATCCACACCTGTGAAAGGAAAGGGAGAGGAAGCAGGAGTGGGCAGACGGAGAGATCCAGGTGTGAGGCGGGCCAGTGACAGCCTGGCTGACCTCACAGGGAGCTCTGGAGCAGGAATGAGGCAAGATGGCCTTTATACCTCCACAGCGGTCTGTCATTGGCTAGGAGGATGACCGTGGGCGGGGCTCTCTACAGCCAAGCAGGAGCAGTCCCCAGAGAGCTGACTGTCATCTGCCCACAGCACTCAGGACTTTTGGGCAGCAGTCCTTCCTAGAAGAATCTGGACAGTGCATCACTGTGTCCATCAAAACATCTCTCCCCTTTTCCTAGGATCCCCGAGGGCATGGCTGTGGTTTAGTCATTGTATCCTGAGGGCCGGGCAGAAAGTTGGCACACAGTGGTGCTCATATGTGCTGTATACAACAGTCATCTTGGGCATGGGAAGAATTTATGAGGAAGTTCTACTCATGTATTTTAACCCCCCTCTTTTAATTACTATTTTGTGTGTGACTTCAACTCTGTACAACACATGTCTGTACAGTATTATATATGTGTGTTTTATACATAAACCTAAGTACATGGGAAGTATGCTCAAACATTTTTTGATAGTGGTACAGTAACTGCAAGGAGACCAGTATTGGAGCAGTTGTCGGGATTGTGGGTCGAGTTTGATTGAAACAGAGCAGAGCCCATTTACACATGGTCTATGGCTGCCTTTGTGCTACGAGGGCAGAGTTGAATAGTTGAAGCAGAGATAGTGTGGCCTGCAGAGCCTAAGATATGTACTATCCAGTCCTTCACAGACAGCCCGCTGCTCCCTGGGCTGGCAGATGCAGTGGTCGGTGTGCTGACTACAGGTGGCCCCTACCCTTCAAGTTTTGCTGAACCACGTGTCGAACAATAATAAGGAGACCCACAGCTATTACCGGCTGGATCTCATGGTTAGTAATAGTTTGCCTCTTGGATGCTGTGAGAGAGGGGCAGCAATTTGTTTCCCCATATCCATTCTCCCCTTCTCCCTTCATATTGGCTGGGAATATGATGCCTAGAATAAAAATGGTGTTTTCCAGCCTCTCTTGCAGTTACTAGGGCCATAAGCCTGGCCAGCGGAATGTAGTAGATTTCTGTGTGCAGCTTGTAGGAGGTATCCTTAAAAGAGGTGGTCATGTTCTTCTTTTGTTTCTCCTTTGGCTGGCTGGCATGTGGATGCAATGGCTGGAGTTTGAGCAACCATCTTGTACTACGAAGTGGAACATGTTGAGGATATCATGGCAACTCAATAGTAGGAGGCTGGTTGCCTGCCAGTGGCATGAAGCCATCAAAGCAGTTCTGGATTTCCACTTCCGGGTTCTTTTACATGCAAGAGAAATAAGCTTCTGTCTTGCGTAAGCCATTGTTAGATGTGAATGCGAAAGGGCTTCTTTTCACTCAAAATCGAACGTATTCTAACAGATACTGGTAGATCCGGAATAGCGTAATCCCCCCCAAGGTACCAATTTCGGATAATCAGGAAGTACTTTCCCCCTCAAAATCCAAATTATTTTGACTAGAGAATTAAAGTTCACAACTGTGTGAACATCAAAAGCAGTCGAGTACTGATGAAATTATGGAGTGATCTTCGGCAGCCGAGTGAGAACTGTGCCGAGACCCAAATAAGTCACATTTGAAAACCTGGGTGTTTTTCCCTTAAAAGAAAAATGTTCTTCATAGTAATATTTGTGTGTATTTTTCCTCTTCTTCAGAGACTTGACTTGAGGGTTGTTGTTGTTTTTAACTTTTAGGACTTCTTCTAAGTCACTGATTACTTGGCTGACTGATAGATGTTTTCCTGGCACAGCCTAAATTTATTATGTAGTGCCCTGGAGTAATCACTTAGAGTTTACAACACCCTTAATAAAGAATTAATTGAGCACATCGTTTTGACTAGAGTAATTTTTTTAGAGTTAGAATTTTTGAAGAAAGTAATTTTTATTTGTGCTCACAACAAAGTAATGAGTGGCAGTCGTTTTACTTACGGGAAGGTTTTTCTTAAAGGTATCATTTATTTTGGTAGAGCATATGCAAGGGACTCTTTGTCCAGGACAATAGTCTTTTAGCCTTGTTAGTGTCTTATTCTGTATAAATGTGCCTAATTGTTACGGTTGCTAAACAGAACCCATCCTACTGAGTGTGATCATTTAGCTGTGAGGAGACATAATAGCAGTTGCATCCAAAATGTGCAGCAATTTTACATATTCTTTCTGCAGACATTTTTTTTTTTCTTGTTGCCAAAGGCGCTCGGGAAGTGCTGCTGGTTTCCCCATTGTCAGGGGCAGCTGCCTGTCTGTGCTGAGGCTGCGCACCCACCCACCAGGCAGATGGTGGATGGGAGCTGAGGCATGTCTTCTGTGCCCAGGACCCACTTTGCTGGCTTTGGGGAGCGCAGCTGCCACGCTCCCAGGATGGTGACAGCGAGGCAGCGCCTGCTTTTCGGGAGCCCTTGTATAGAGCCATGTGCTCTGAAAGGGTGCTGGGTCTTTGGAGCGTTGAAGAGGCAGTTGCATATTCAAACTGCCGGAGCTGTGTGAAAATATGGATTGCGATTAATTAGAGTTTTGGATAGGAATCAGGCAGGCAGTGTGTTACAAGGACAAGGGGAAATCATCATGCCAGATCTGCATGTCAATGTATTCCTGCCGGAGAGGCCAGCCTGGAGCCTGTGGCCTGCTTAATACCACCGCATTCCTAAGACAAGATCCACTCACTCCTCTTCCTCCACCTTGAGATACTTTTTGCTGATCAAATCCTTCCTTCCTAAGTGATATCTCTGCTTATAAAGACACTTATCCCATCTTGAGGGCCCCATCTTCATGACATCATCTAAACCTAATTATCTCCCAAAGGCCGCATCTCCAAATCCCATCACATAGGGCAGTGGTCGGCAAACTGCGGCTCATGAGCCACATGCGGCTCTTTGGCCCCTGGAGTGTGGCTCTTCCACAAAATACCATGGCCTGGGTGAGTCTATTTTGAAGAAGTGGCGTTAGAAGAAGTTTAAGTTTAAATAATTTGGCTCTCAAAAGAAATTTCAATCGTTGTACTGTTGATATTTGGCTCTGTTGACTAATGAGTTTGCCCACCACTGACATAGGGTGTTAGTGTTTGCACATGTGAATTTGGGGGGACATAATTCATTTCATTGCACCACTCATTAAATTTTTCTTCATGTCAACGTGACATAAAAGTATCCATTTTAGAGAATTCCACTACATTTCTGGAGTTGGTTGTAGATCTGATGGTTATCAAAATCTGTTTGCAACTCCCTGCTTTGGAGCATTGTCAGGCCTGGGAAGTTCCTACTTGCTTAGAACTGTGGAGCTGAAGGAAGATTCTTAGAAATTGTGCCAGAGCAGCAGTAAAAAATGAAGATACAGTAGAAGTCTTGGAGGTGGAGGTGGAGGTGGGGGGGTCATAAAGCTATGGCACGGAGAAAATGGGCATTCTGAAGGGATTATAGCCTTCCTGAGGTGAAATAATGGAGTAAGAGTTCAGATGGAAATAACCTGAGAGTGGCTGAAGAGGAGCAGCCTTGCAGGGGAATGTAAGAATGCGACAGCCTTCAGAAGGCCCATCTTGCAGTGAGAGGGTGAACACCTGGGCGGAGCCTCGTTGCTCTCAGCTGGGCTCCCTTTCCGCTGCAGGTGGAAGGTGGTGACACTCAGAGTGGGTGCTCCCTGCCAACCGAGGGGGCATGTTAGTCTTGCCTGTTACGGTAGTTCCCCCCTTAGCTGTGGTTTTGCTTTCCATGGTTTCTGTTACCCAGGTCCACCACCATCTAAAAATATTAAATGGAACATTTTAGAAAGAATTCATAAATTTTCAGTTTTGTGCTGTTCTGAGCAGCGTGATGAAATCTCGCGAGACCTGTTCCCCCCTCCCCTCAGGAGATGTGGGTCAGCTGCTGCGCTCTATACGCTCCCCTCCAGTTAGTCACTGAGTAGCGGCCTGGGTTACCTTGTGGTATCACAGTGCTGGTGTTCAGGTAGCTCTTACTTACTTAGTAATGTCTCACTCACCTCACTTCATCTCATCAAGCAGGCCTGCTTAATACCAGCATCCTGAGAAGAAGGAGGGTGAGTACAATATTATATTTTGAGAGAGAGAATCCACCTTCACGTAACTTTATTATACTATATTGTTATAATCGTTCTATTTCGTTATTAGTTATTGTTGTTAATCTCTTACTATGCCTATTTTCTAAATTAAACTTTATCATAGATATGGATTTCTAGGAAAAAACATACTATTTTGGGCTCATTATTATCCACATTTTCCAGCATCCACTGGGGGTCTTGGAATGTGCCCTCCGAGGATAAGGGGGAGGGGCCTACTGCACTTGGAAATTGTTTCTAACTTAGAGTGACACCTCAGTGGCTTTGTCTCAATGCTTTTTGTCTATGAGAAGGACACTCTACTATTAAAGACTAGCAATAACACCAGTGAAGGTAAGCCAAGCCTAATCTTGATGATTATGAGTCGGCAAACTGGGACATTTGACCCAGTTTACCCTTTCATCTGCAAATTAGATACAGCCCGGATTTACAATGAGGGAGTTCTCAGATTATATACTTTGAGATTAAAATTAAAAAAATTTTTTTTGCTTTAGAATAATTTGATACCTTAATTCTATATTTACACAAAAATATATGAAACGAGCAATGATTACTCAGCAGAGGATATGTTTAAATACAGTGTCAAGTTCTCTTGGTGTGCTTAACATAGCCTTCTAGGTCACACCACTGTGAACGGCAAGGTGCACTTTCCCTGTGGACCCCAGTCCATGGCAACCTGTGCACCTGCTGGCCTGGAAGGGGGGGGGGCCTCCTCCGTGCTTTCTCAGCTGAACCGTGGAAACACTGACCTGCAGCAAACCCAAGGAAGGGTGTCCACTCTTCAGATGGTGCATTTCAGTTGTTTCTTGGGATTTTTGATTTGTTGTCAGCATGTGTAATATATTTTTTAAAATAGATCATAATCATTTGGTTTAGAGTCTACTTAAAAGGTGTCATGGAACTGTCAAGAAAGGGAGAGTTCATTTACTTTGTGGAGACCATGAGTTGTCAATTAATAATATTTTCTAATCCCGACACTTAACACATAGGAGATACAACACATTGGCTAGACATTCTTAATAGATATTTGCATAGATGGCAAATGTGTGCACACCGCATTCTTTAAATGTTGGTTTTTATTTTGAGTATGAAAATTACTTACTTGTTAAGTTTATGACTGAAATACCCACTTAATGGAACCAGGAATTTTGTTTCTGCTCAACTCAGGGAATGGCTCCCTCCTTTCACAGTCTCGTATGACTGTTTGAAAGTGGCTATCTTCATTGAGCTCACCTGATGTAAACCATACACTCCACACTGCTTTCTTGTTTCCTGTCAGATGGAAGAGGTGTGTGTGTGTGTGTGTGTGTGTGTGTGTGTGTGTGTGTGTTCACTTGCATGTGTGTGCATGCACATGTCTGTGTGTTCATGTCTGAGTGTATGTGAGAGAGACAGACAAAGACAGAGACAAAGAAGAGAGACTGAGATGGAGAGGGTCTTTCCCTGAGTGAGAGAGTTTTTGAAATGCTTTCCGGACATTTATGCCATTTTCCCCATTGTTTGTTTTTTAAAATAATTTTTTACTGCTATCGATGGTTGTTACTTTTGTTGTTGTTATTGAACCACAAGGAAAATATTGGCAGTTCTGACAAGGTTATGAAGCCAGAAGAATTTCTTGAGGAAAATATTCTCATGTGTTATGTAGAGCTTTCTCATTTTGTTTTCTTCATAAAAGGTCTCAATTCAATCAATTATGAAGCTCCTACAAGCACTGTTATTTGAAGAAAGACACATAATGAAGACTTTCTACTGAAAAATGATGATCAGCCAGTATTTGTTGAGTGTCTACTATGGGCAATATGTTGAGTTAGGTGTGTGCGTCATAACAGTGAATAACATGAATAAGACGGAAGTATGGGCATGGTGTTTCCTTTGCATTGTTTCAAAAAAAGATTTTCAGTAAGAACTTCCATGGAACAATTGACTGTCTTTATAAGTGAGCTCTACAGTATATACACAGAGCAGATAGTTTCCAATTTAGGATGGATTGCATCCCAAAAATCCACTTGAAAATTAGTTGTCTGGTAACTGGAAAGCATTTCCCTAAAAAAATTTTATATAAGGAAGGTATCTAGGCTTGTGGATAAGAATTTCCTTACCTCATAAATTTAACCCCAAACTAAGATAGAAATTAAAATTATAACTCATTTTTAAGAGTACCTAACCTTTTATTATAACAATTAAGTGATTTAATGCTCACACTTGTGGTGTGAGGGAGTCCCAGGTTAATTTTTTTTTTTGGGGGGGGGGGGAACCTGTCTGTATAAACAATTTGAGTAAAAATCAGAGTGTCAGGACCATTTTCATGTCCAGTCTTACCTGATCACATTAAAATAAAAACACCACACTGGCCAGAAGACACAGTGCCTTTGCCAGACCACCCTCTGAGAACCAGAGCTAGCTGTGACACTCTGTGATGACCCCATATGTGTGAGTTCTGAAGATCATTGGAACCTCTGGTCAACAACATAATAAGGAAGCAGTAGAAGTTAAGAGAGCCCCCAGAAGGTCAGAAATGGGGACTTAGGCCCATACAGGTGTAGGTCCAGGCTCAGGATGCCTGGCTAGTTGGTACAGCCAGCTTTGGCCTGTCGTAGGCCCCAGAAGTGACTCTAAAGCCCAGGAACCCATGAGTCCTGGATTCTGGGCAGGGCTCCCTGCTTGCTTGTGTCTAAGAATAATAATGTCAGTGTCAATATTTCTGTGGGAAAGTGTATTATCAGTTTCAATTCAGAGCACAAATAACGCATTTCTGATATGCCTGGCACATAGTAGATGATCATTATAGTTAATAAATAAATAGATGATTTGAGGATGAGTACCCTTTTAAAAAGGGTAGGTGGAGCACTAATTGTTGCTCAAGTTTGCATACAGAAAGGCACCTCTATGGGTGGGTCATTGCTCTGTCATCCTGCTTTAGGAAGGAAGGTAAGGTTAATGATAATAAGTGGAATGGAATTGGGAATATCAGAATTGTATGGCATCTTTCAATTCTTTGGAAGACATGGATGAAAGGCTGCTACATCACAAACTGTCTTATGGTTGTTACACTTTGGAAAAATTATAGATGGAAAATATTGCAGTTTTTGGAGAAGAGGTAAATAACTTAAATGAATTCATTCAATTCAGTTACAATTGAGATGAGACTTAGAATTTCTGATACTAGTTTGACACCAACTGTTTAGACCCAAAGTGAACATGTGAACAACAAATAACTCCTTTGAATAATAATTTATAAAAACATAATTCAAACACGCTGTACTGATTTACAGAGAAAGTCCTAGCATTAATGAATAATTCCAAGATCAACTAGGAGTCAATATAGTGATTGCCTCTCAAAGACTTTTCTTCATCGAGTAGAGAGTACTTATATTGTGCACCTACTGACTTTAATGACACATCTCTGGATGCTCAAGATGCTGTATTGTGGCTGGGGCATTGCATCTTCCCAGAGGAGTCACCTATGCCATCTGTATTGTGAAAAGGAAGTTGAGCATATTCATTATGCCTCTATTGCTTCTGCTGAGACGACCACCTGTATGTCACGTTTGCCAAATGGGCGTGGGGTAGAGGGAAACTTTCTGTGGTAGAAAGGTATTTCCCTTTGTTGCCTCAATGACATTCAGTGGCAGAAATAGCCATTCAATGAAATTAGTGATTGTAAGGTACTTTGTATAGTAAATGCTTTACTGGAATAATAGCAAACAATTTCAACACAACTCCACAAAAGGGCCTCAGTGAGCAGATTTAGGATTAATGGGGGCTTATCACAGGGTGGGGTTAGAAGACCTTTTGATCCTGGGCTCACATTTATGAAGGGTCTGGAAATTTATATTTAGACATTATCCTCAAATGAGGCTACCTGTAGTCACAGGGCTGCACTGCCAAGACTAACCATTTAAAATGTGTTATTTTGGTAACCCTGTTTTGGCATTTATTTGTATTTGAATATATTGAGAACCTCAAAAAATTTTTTTGAAGTGATCCGGTGGTCTTACACTCACTGGGAGGCCCTGACAAGCTTCCCCAGTCTTACTCCTTCCACATGCATAACCTTCCACTTTGTGCTGGAGGAATGAAAGGAGCCAATGGCTTTGTTTTTCCTAATTTAGATAATTATGAAGCGGCAAAGCTAGTGTTGGGGGGCAAGTGCAGGGGCCCAGCATCAGGTTCATTCACTCATTCACTCACTGAACTGATACTGATTGAATATTCAGTGGCCTGAGAAGGAATCCTGGCTCTGCCGGTCTCTCAGCACGCTGTCCTGCTGAGCCTCCATCCCCGAATTTGTTAAGTGGAATCAACAATAGTTCTTGCCTCCAAGGATATTGTGGGACCAAATGAGGTCATGCACTGAAGAGGCAGCACAGGCCTGGTATGAACTAGGGGCTCAGTAGATGTTAGCTGCTATCATGAGTAGCAATACTTTACACTATGGTGTGTGTTAGGTGCTATGCGAGGAGCTGGGCTCAAAGGTGGATAAAAGTTGACTCTGTCTTCTAGAGGCTTTATGTCTAGGGAGACATGGTAAACACTGCAAATTCAGCATGATAGGCACTGGAACTGCATTTGTGTGTGGAGCGGGGACCACATAAAGAGGTGGCCCTTAGTTCTGCTTTGGGTGTAGAGAGAGGTTAATAGATGTCGGGGGAACCCGACTCCCAATTAGTGGGGAGACTTTTGGAGTATCATTTGGCCACTCTGATCTCAGTTCCTTATCAACAAAAGCAAGGGGCGGATTAAAACATCTAAAAAATTTGCTGAACTGTCTAGGTTGTGGAACTGAAGTGGGCTCAGGTTCTTCCCATAACATAAGTCAAGATTCTGACTTTATTGTTGATTCATCATTATACCTCAAAAAACAAAAAACAAAAAAGCTACCATGCTTAACTTCACTTCCTTAGTGCCTTCTAGTTAGCTAATTTCCAATTTTAATGAACTTTGAAAACAACATGCCTTATGCCACATGTGAGCAAATCTGTCTTGCAGAGTCCCTTGTCCTCCTGCTCGGTTTTGCTCAGGGATATTTTGGCCAACGAGGAGGTGGAGCAAGGCATACCAGTGGGTTCTCATTCACAACTGCAGTTTCTTCTATGGGAAACTTCTGAGCCATCTTTTAAATCTAAAAATATTAGGTAATCAGGCAGGATGATGAATTGAGTGTGCTTGTGTGTTTCTTGTCATCCTCCAGAGCCAGGGAATGTTAATGACTGGATAAATGTCTATTCCCCCAGCCACATGCTAGGGAGAGTTTTGTTTTTAGCATGTTACAGAAATCCCCTGGTAGATTCTGAAACAAAAGTTACAATAAAACAGAGTTACTGATCTATTTTCCACGCCAAATGTCTTAAAACCCCCATGCCTACTGATTTATGTGTCCCTGGTGCGGGGCGATCATTCAACCACAAGTAGGTGGTTTACTCATGTGCACTTCTGGGGCAGAGAGACCGGACACCGAGAACCTTGGGCTTGAGTTATGTGTCCACCTCAAGATGACAAGACCAAATATACATCAGAAATGGTTAGGCATTAACTCTTCAAACAGAATGAAAACTACAAAATTGTCCCTATAAAACTTTTATATTGCTTTACAGAGAGACTTCCTTCTTCGTAGCCTAATAAAACTACTGCTAAAATAATGCAATATTAAAAACATATATATCACCCTTAGAAAACAACTTGGAGGACTATGCAGAATAACAAACCAAAAATTTAAATCAGTCTTGTTTTAATTAAACCAGAGAGTTGCACAAACACAATTCCTGCCCCTTCTTCCTACCACTCTCCCCAAGTGGGTTAGGTCAGAGCTATTATTGTAAGGAAGTGTAGAAGCACATCTGTACATGGTGCAGATTACTAGAAGCGACATGGAGAGCAGGACCTCTCTCACCCACAGAAAGCTCTAGGAAAGAAACCTTCTAGCAAAGGATTCTGCCATTTTTAGAATATTATAATTGTATAAAATTATTGACTTTTTTTTTTTTTTTTTAGAAAGAGAGGAAGGGAGAGAGAGAGAGAGAAAAAGAAACATTGATGTGAGAGAGAAACATCAATTGGTTGCCTCCTGTACACACCCTGACCAGGGATCGAACCTGCAACTTGGGAATGTGCCCTGCCCAGAAACCGAATCAGTGACTTTTTGGTGCATGGGACAACACACAACCAACTGAGCCACACCAGCCAGAGCTTAAAATTATTTTAGACATAAGTATGTAAGGTATCCCTGAAGACAATCTTCTATATTGTTGAAGGGACTGGCTTTCTTACTCTCTCTGCCCCTTTCCCCTTCTTTCTTTCCTTTTTGTGTATGTAGAGAAATAATTTTTTTCAATCAGAGTTCAGTAAGGAGTGCCGTAAAATACATTTTAAAGGAAAGCATAGTAAATGATTAGTAAAATCTTTGATTCTGGCTCATTTCTATGGTGAGAGAAATGGACAGCTCCTGTAGCCACCATCTCATATACCCATCGTATTAATTTTTAAAATGCAGCTGTTCAATGCAAAGGTCTAAATTGTAAAGTAAATCTATCCTGAAATTTTCATTACTTCTTTGTTAGGAAATCCAGAATTTTAAATAATCCATAAAATTGGTTAAATCACTCTTATTAAGCACAAAGCAAGCCCGCTGTAGTGAATACTCATTTTGAAGTTTTAGCATTTTGGATTGTTAAAGATACAAACAGTGCTTAACTTGAGAACAACTTCTATATTGAATACATATTTTGTAGCACTCAAATTTCCCAATTAAGTTTGAGGTATTTGTTTTGGCTGCACAGAATTTAACTGAATTGAGAAGAGGATAAGTTTATTAGTTCTTTTTCTAATGGACTTTTAAATAAAGCTGCCTATAGTGACAAAGCTATAGTTTCTTGCTTTGTTAATTGATTCTCTTTAAATTTGATTGTTCATTCATTCACTTGACTCTTGGAATGACCTTAAATCAAAACCAGTGCGCAGTATTTAGTTTAGTATAGTGATTTTTTCCTCAGAGCTGAATTCACAAGGTCCAAATAGTTATCCTCATGGCTGTGCAATCTCATCTAAGGACCAAACTTGGGAGTCCTTGATGAGTTTGTAGACTATACAGCCCTTATACAGTCTTTTCTAAACATCATTAGCAGCATCTAACTTTGGTAGGTGTTGGAGAAAAGACTGGACTGTGTGGTGAAGACCTAGAATACTGAAGCTCTATATTGCTGAATAATGGTAGATCTTGAGATTTTGGCAATTAAGAGATCAGGTGGTAGTGGGTGAAGCCCAGTTTAGCAGGCTGAGGAGACATGGTTGGTTATAGATCATGAACCTCTATAAGGGGATGGGTCCCAGGGGTTTCTGCAGACCAGCCAGCAGTTTCTTTAATATGCAATCTTGAATTTGTTCCAAATGGCCCTTTGTCTCCAGAACTTCCTGCTATAACACAATGATTTTGAAAACAAAAATTTTTTCACCAGGGGAGTTTGCTTTCAAATGAAATTGCATAGAGAATCCTTGTGTATGAAAATAGCAAAAGCATTGCTCCTTTGGTTGAAAAAGGTAATAGGCCCAGTACAGAATTGCTTTGGGATAGGACATTTCTTGAAGGAGGTCTGTCAGTCACTCACCACACTCAAGAAACCTTAGTAATGTGCTCATGAATTATTCCATTATCTGCTTACAGACCAAATTAATTCAAAATGTAGAGCCAGGAAACCGAATAGCATGATCTACAAAAATTTAATGGTGATTGAGTGAATTTTGGAAACTATCTAGGAAAATGATAATTTTTTTGTGTTGTGGTTGGGGTAGTAGTTAGTTGGCAAAGTCACATCAGATGTAAATATGTGCTCAGTCAAGAAGCAAAAGCAAAAGCAAACAAAAACTTAGAAGTCCAACAAGAACTATGTGAGATTCATATTAAGTAAGCTATAAAACTTTACTAAATGACAAAAGAAAACCTAAATGAATCCTAATGGGATTTTCTTGAGAAACTTGTCAAGTTGATTTTGAAATTCATCTGGAAAAGGAAATGTACAAAAACATCAGTATTGCTCTATGAGACATTAAACATACTTAAGCTTAAAACAATTAAATTGTAATTAAAACAATTCCTGTCATAGTAATAGCTCAGTGGAAGCAAATAGGGAGTTTTGAAGCTGACCCATGATAAATGAAGATTTATATA
Organism: Cnephaeus nilssonii; assembly: GCF_951640355.1. Classification (NCBI taxonomy): domain Eukaryota; kingdom Metazoa; phylum Chordata; class Mammalia; order Chiroptera; family Vespertilionidae; genus Cnephaeus; species Cnephaeus nilssonii. The sequence goes on from NC_137081.1 coordinate 44,268,371, forward strand.
GATGTTAGATGGAAGTTTAAATCACTGTGGAAAAAAAGGAATCTTTAATAAATGATGCAGATTATTGACTTTCTATTTGGAAATAAATAAATAAAATTAGGGTTTTTCTTTATCCCAAAATATGCAGTTAAAATAAACTTCAGATGGACCTTGGGAAAAACAAAACCATCTAAGTAATAGAATAAAATATAGGAAACTGCAAAAACAAAACAAAAAACAACCACCCTCAGACATTTAAAAATTGCTGCCCACCCTCACTAGTACTCAGGGAAATTAAAACTAAATGACTGAAACATTTTTGTCCATTGGGTTTACTGGAAATCTGATAATGTCAAGTGGTTGTGAAAATTGGGGAAGACTCACACTTCCATCATTGGTGAGGGTGTGAATTGGTTTGGCCTTGGGGCAATGATAATTTTGTTGAAGCTGTTACAGTTTATAGCAGTTTCACTTAAGACATTTGTCCCAAAGAAAGACCGTGCTCAAAGTTTTACATACAAGAACATTTATTACTGCCTTGTTTGTGATAGGGAAAAATTGGAGGCAGTAGGGGAGTGGTTAAACAAACTCTAATATCACAGGCTATGCAGCAGTTTTTAGGATACAGCAGTTAACAGGACTGAAGTAGATCTGTATACACTGCCAGAGAAGGCTTCCAAGACAGATTTTTAAGTGAATAGAGCCAACTGAAGAATAATATGCATGGCATGACACCATTTGTGTAAAATATATCACCATGTAAGTATATATTTATGGGAACATTTATGTTTAAAATATATTGAAAAAGGTCCAGAAAGGACCACTCTGTATACCAGATTCAGTATAGTGTTTAATCTTGGGAGAGGGGAATGAAATGGGGGTGTGGTGACAGTGGTGGTGGGATGGGGCAGGTGGTCAAGGAGGATGTTGTATTTTTGGCATTATTATATTATAATGTACTTATTACTTATGCAATTATCATTTATTTAAAAAAAACCAGGAGAAATGCCAATTAAAAAGATAATTATCACTTGATTAATTTAGGAAGCTATAAGATTGGGAAATAAAACCAAATATAGGGGGAAAGTGTTAAAAACCAGATAGTGACACAAGGTCCAGGGATTGATTGTGGCATGCGGAGGAAGGCAGCATTTTTGGATTGAGACATACATGTCCCACTGTCCTCCCATACTATGGTCCTCATGCGAGGAGAACCCTTGCAGGGGTCTGAGAACAGACGTGCTGGCCATTGGTCCTCAATGCAGGGACCTCTTGTCAGCTCTGGACTTCCATTAATGCCTCTAGGAGAGTGGCTTGCAAGGACTTGGGTCACTTCCCTACTTTGGCAGCAAACTCAGAATACCTTTATCCAGCAGTACCCTGATAAGGCAAGTTATGCCATCTCTTTCTTTTCTATTTCTCTTATCTTTACGTCGCGTGTTTTAGAGTAAGCAAATCTTTGAGAAATGTTCCATGATATACTTTTGCATTGTTTCAACTTATTTACCCATTTGTAAGGTTGCGTGTTGCACAACTTCAGAGGACATACATACACAATGAATGAGCCCCCTCCCATGCCTATGTTGTGCAAATTGGAGGCCCCTCTGGTCCTTGCCAGCAGAGTCTTAAACCATGACTCTGATTATGCCAGTCATCCTAACACTGCCTTAAATTTTCCTTTTTTACCTCTCCTTTCTACAAACACCTGGTTGGGAAATTGTTCAGTCGTGTTTTGGGGGATTTGGGCATTCAGGATGCTGGAGGAGGGGTGCTGTGGACAACTGCAGCCTTCAGTATTCTGTTTGGTGTCCTGGTAAGGGACATCTGGCTCACCCTCTCTGTTTCCTGGGAGGTGTTTGGGCCATGAGGAGAACACAGGCTTTGTTCAGATCTCAGCTCAATTGTTTACCAACTGTGGACCTTGGGCAAATTTCACAACTTCCTCTAAACTGGCTTTTAGTAGTCTGTGGTTCTGCATTGAAAAACCCCCACATATTCCCTAGTGGAAAACAGGATCCAGTTTATTTTCTGACCTTCCCCTATTTTCTTTGCCTTCCCTAGTGGCTTCAGGTTCTGGCCAGAGGGCATTTCCTTTACTTCTCTTTCCCCAGATCACCCCCAGAGACACTTCTGTTCACGCAGTCCTCAAACTCTGCTCCTCCCTCCATCTCCAGTTCTGGTACCCGGGTTTCAGTCAGAAAACGGTGTAACTGTGGTCTGAGGCTAAGTACCTTGCAGCGGGGTCACAGCCTGGAATGGAACTAGATCCGCCACTTTTCATGAACACCTTTTTGCTATAGAATGTGACTGCTCTGCATACATTTGCCAGATTCTGATGCTGTCCACTACATTTCTTGCTCCTGGATGATGAAAACATGGATATTTTGTTCTGTCTTTATGATGAAATGTGGATTTCCTTTTGGAAAAGATACTACTTAAAGAACTATTCTTGCTGATGAAAGAATCGAAAGACACATGCACAGGTTGGTTTCCTAATCTAAATAATGAGCTGTTTGTTGTGACTTGGTCATGTGTTAATTCACCAGTAAGTCCTTCTCTCTGATTTTTTCTTATCAGATTAATACCACACAGTTTTAGGTCAGTAAAATTATTACTTTTTAAAAAGGGGAATTGTTTTAGTTCATTTAGGCAACTTATAACAACAGAAATTTATTTCTCATAGTTTTGGAGGCTGGGAAGTCCAAGATCAAGGCATGGTTGCCTTCTGGTGAGGGCTCTCTTCCTTGCGTCATAGCCAGCGCTGCCGCTGCCTCCTCCTCCTCCTCCTCCTCCTCCTCCTCCTCCTCCTCCTCCTCCTCCTTCTCCTCCTTCTTTTTGATTTCAGACAGGAAGGGAGAGGGATAGATAGAAACATCAATGAGAGAGAATCATTGATCACTTACCTCCTGCACGCCCCCTACTGGGGATCTAGCCTACAACCTGGGCATGTGCCCTTGATTGGAATCGAACCCGGGACCCTTCAGTCCGCAGGCTGACACTCTCTATCCACTGAGCCAAACCAGCTAGGGCAGCCAGCGCCTTCTTGCTGTGTCCTTACATGGTGGAGAGGCTAGGCAGCTCACTAGAGCCTCTTTTATAAGAGCACTAACCCTATCATGAGGGCAACAGCATTAGGATTTTAGAAAATTGACCAACTTCATCCTTTCATTGGAATGTTTAGTTATTTTTAAAATAAATATTGATATATTTGGTCTCTGTCTACCATTTTACTATTTGTTTTCTATTTAACTCAGTTGTTTTAGATTCTTTCTCTCCTTTCTTACTGTCATTGAGATTGAGTTTTTATTATTTAGCCCATTCCCTCCTCCAGTGCCACCCAGCTAGTTTATGTATTTTCTATTATTCTGTTAGTGCTTACCCTAGAAATTACAATATGAATTTTTGAGTTGTTTGATTCTACTATGAATTTTACTTTTACTGCTTAGCTGTGCAAAAACCTGAGAACACTAACTTCATTTACCACCTTCTATCTTTTGCTATTGTTGTCGCATATTTTAATTCCACATATTTCCCAACATTATATTTTGAAAATTTTTAAACATATAAAAAAGTTGAAAGCATTTTACAGTGAACTCTCATATACTCATGACCTAGATTCCACCACTGATATTTTACAATTCTTCTTTTATCATTATAAAATGTTCTTCTCTATGTTCAGTAATACTCCCTGTCTTACCTTGAAATCTAAGCCTCAAGGTAATTGAATTTCTTCTTATGTCTCATGATGGAGGAATACACTTAACCCTGTTTCTATGCACAGTTCCATTGGCAGCTCTCAAATGAACCTTTGAGGATTATTAGGAGCAGAGCATTGCCAGGAAGACAACAAAACAAATAATTCTTGGATGTAGAAACAAAGCCCAGTGACCTCTTGGAGGATTAGTTTATGAGATACCAAAGTGGTGGCTACTAATGTAAGACGTTTGAAAAGGGTGATCTGGGAGGTGTCCTGATCACTAATATCATATGGCAAAATTTTCATCCTGTGATTTATTTGGATAACTAGATCAAAATTAATGAAAAGGATTGCTCCAAGAACGGGAAGTATGTTGTTGGATATAGTCCTGTCCTTGCTTGCTGATTTTCTTTGCTTAATTAATTAATTCAGGAACTGTCTGATTGACTAATTGTATATCCTTAATTTTATAGTTGGCATGGCTGATGAGATGATGTATGTTGAATTACTGTAAGCAAAAAGTTGCTTTGCTTTTGATTCCTATTCATCCTAATGATACATGTTCATGTTTTACTGGGCTTGAGCTAAATCATTACATTAGTGAACTGCCATCAGAGATTGCTATAAACATTTCCGTTACACTAATTGCCATGATTTAGTCCAATTCTATGAAAAAACTAAAGAGCAAAATGACCCTCTAATAAACATTCTTTTTGTTGTTGTTTTTCTTAGAATACAAAAATATGCCCATAATTGCCTGGTATACACAGCATTTAATCTACAAAAATGGAATTTTAAAATAGAGTGATGGCAATAGTTTGACACGAAGGCAGCATATTTGATTTTAACAATATTATTGTTTATGTTCCTACAGTTGTGAATTATAGTTATGGTTACTCTTTAACTCATGGAGCTACATTGAAGGCTTACATAAGATCCAAAGACTAATATTTGCATCGGGAAGTGCACACATACTGCAGGAGTTCCTCCCTAAATAGTGAGAACCATTTTCATGGGCATAAGGAAGGAGACCATCAGAGAATATAAAAAGGTCAGGTCCAGTGCCTTTGGAGGCACCACAGAAATTGGTAGAATATCAGTCTTAGTGAACTATCTGTTAAGCCTGGCAAGGAGAGCTTGGATGTCAGGGACTAATTGAAATATTGAAAAATGTATTGATCATGGTTAGGATTTTGCAACAATGAGAAATTATCTATACTTTGAATACATTTGATTGGATGTGTGTATGTGCTATTAACAAAGGACTCTCTTGCATAGATAGAGGAGGGATAGAATACCCTTAGTAATCCTTAGAAACCTCTTGATTCTTTTCTCTCTTTTCTTCTCCTTCCCTCCCTCCCTCCCTCCCTCCCTCCCTCCCTCCCTCCCTCCCTCCTTCCCTCCTTCCTTCCCTCCTTCCTTCCTTCCTTCCTTCCTTCCTTCCTTCCTTCCTTCCTTCCTTCCTTCCTTCCTTCCTTCCTTCCTTCCTTCCTTCTTTCCTTCCTTCCTTCCCTTAAGTTTCTTCCCAGACAGATCTCTGATGTGTGTGTTTTCTTATCTCTGTATTTCATGTTAGGAGCTTTCCTCAGATATCTGATATGCTTAGTTATCTGCTTATATGTAAGAATAAGGGGTAAAAGCTTATTAGAAGCTCTGAACAGTGGGATGGGCATGCCAACTGAATTGAGAACTTCCTCCAGGGTAGGGATTCCCAAACTTTCTTGTTTATGGCTTCCTTAGAGTATCAGTCATTTATTCATGGCACCTCTAAGACACCCCCCCCCCCACCCAAAAAAAAATGGCTGATAGTTTTGTTTAGTAAGAAGTTAGGTCTAAAGAACTTAATAGTAGTTTCCCTAGAAATTGCTGTTTCCCTTGAAAGTTCAAAATATCCCACCAAACTCTTATGAGTTCACTGTGGTGCCTCAGGGAGCCATAGTGCAGTTTGGGAAATGCAGCTTTCGGGTGAATTGTTTGGGAGGGCTTGTCAATAGAGAAGTTCCATGCCAAGTCATTTGATTGGACTTTTATCTGGACTTTTATTCAGTCCATTGGCTTTATGCATTAATGTGGAAATCAACCAGATATAGCCTTTCAAAAAGATTATCCAGTAAGGAATTATTTTATCTACCTAAACTAGATCTTCTTTATTAGTACATGACAATACCACAACATATTTCTTTGGGGTTGGGGTGGAAGACCACAGTAACTTAAATTCTTGGTAGCATCTGCAATGTCTCATTAGTTACCTTGTAAGTGTATATTCTCTCTTTCCTTAGTAGCAACCTAAACTGTCACTATGGCCTAGAGATGGTATGAAGGAACTCATGGAAATGAGGTCCTGAGCTTCTGGCCAGAGTCTTGGCCTTCCAGTGCTGAGAAAGTGAAGGGATAGTATTCCCTTTACTGGGAGGAAGTGTCATTGAGCTATGAAAGCTTAGCGGTTTATACTAAATGAACCCGAATATGTTGGCCCTAGATATGATTGATGTACTTGTGTTCTATGCTTCTCTTATACTTCTGATTGTAGGTTTAGCATACATGCAAATTAGGCAGAATTCATATATTTTCAGAAGTAGAACCTTCACTGGACACAGTAGCTCTTACGGACAAGCATGATAAAATATTGTGGCCAGAGCTGGCACCAAGAGTCATGATTCCTACACATAGGCGGTTGCTAACCTTTCGGACCTCACGGACCACCAGTGATCCGTGGGCCACTGGTTGGCGACCACTGCTCCAAAGGTTTCCTTAAACCAGCGGTCTCCAACCTTTCAGACCTCACGGACTACCAGTGGTCCGAGGACCACTGGTTGACGACCGCCGCTCTATTCCACCCCATTCCTAAACATACATACAGGCTACAAAGGAGAGTTCTATTTGAATTCTGCCTACTTTTCTTTAATTCTCCTGTAAAGCTTTTTAAGTACATGCTCTACCCAAACTCCAGGATCAAACTTGCAGACCTCTTCCAAGGGATGTTTTGCTACCCTTTTAAGTCATAGATTGGGTAAGATTTGATATAAAAAAATCACTACAATTATATGTTTTCATTTGGGGAGGGAATTCAATTTCACTATTTTGAATCCTGGCTACTAGCAGCTGGTCCCTCTCATTTTCTGTCTCCTTCATTCCACATCCATGAATGGGAAAGTTCTACACAGACCATAGTGTTGTGTAGATGAATTCTACCCCTTCTGTGGAGGTATTTTCTATGGAGGGCTGTTAACACCATCATTAAGGAAACACTACAAAGCAACTTGGAGAAATGAAGGGGATAAAAGAAAAGTGATTCATGTCAGAAATCTACCTTCAAAATATCATCTCTTAGTACGGACAGCAGCCTTGTAGTCAAACTCTGTTCTATTGGAGTCCAGAATTTCAGAGTTCTTCACCCAATACTTCATGTAAAGGCCTTCAAATGAGTGGCCTTTTTCTTTATACATTTCTACATGGTTTGACTGGACATGGATTATTTTTGTAACTTAAAAAAGCTTCCTTCCCCCCAAAACAGGTACAGGCAAAAATATTTACCACATGGGTCCTATTCTTCAAGAAGTCTTTCCTGACTCATGCTAGCCAGCTAAGTGTCCCAGGAAAAGTCCTATATGATATCTTTGCTTGAATTACTGCCTTATAAACTGCAATTATAATAAATATCAGCAAATTTCTTACAGTGACCAATCAGTTATTTTATAATTATGAGGCCCACATATGGAGATATTTACTTAACTTATTTACTGTGTTATTCACTTATTTGTGCTATTTCCATTTTGTTATGCAACATGGTTCCAAGACTGGCCAAAAATAAAAGGTATCTCTCCTTCCCTGACTGCTTTATGAAGATTAATTCAACAAACTCTCAGTGAAATTCTACAAGCATCAGACACTGTGCAAGGACCTAGAGAATCAAAGATTTTAAAAGTCCTGGTCCCTGTCCGCTGACAGTATGGAGGGAGACAGACATGATGCCGATGATTTTCAATCATGTGGTAAATGCAGCTCTAGATATTCAATGGAGCCTGTGGAACACTTAGCTGATCAGAGTGAGTCAGGCAAGACTTCTTGAAGAATAGGACCCATGTGCTAAATATTTTTGTCTGTACATTTTTTTGGGGAGAAGCTTTTTAAAGTTACAAATGTAATCCATGTCAAGTCAAATAGTGTATAAATGTGGAAAGAAAAGGTAAAATGAGGTGAATCTTTCAGAGTAAGTGGCTATGGGAGTTCTCCCAATCTATGGTGGATTTAGGGTGGGAATGATTTGAAGGAATTTTATAGGCTAAGAGGGAAGAAGTCAGGGTAGAGAGGGGAAGGGAGAGGAAGAGAAGGAGGGGAAAAGAGAAAGAGAATGAGGAGGAGGAGGAGGAGGAGGAGGAGGAGGAGGAGGAGGAGGAGAAGGAGGAGGAGGTAAACAATGAGCCAAGGCCTAGGGAAGCAGGGAACTAGAGTTAAGAGGACAAGTGCAGGATCAACTCTGGAGGAACAGTCCCTCTGAGATTGGAGGGAAGGGTGATTGTGGCTGTCAATGAGGGGTGTGTGTGTGTGTGTGTGTGTGTGTGTGTGTGTGTGTGTGTGTGTGATAAGCACACAGGGTAGAAAGTTAAGGTAGTTACTTCTGATTGTGTCCCACCAAACTCATGCTAAAATCCTAATCCCCATGTTATGGTATTAGGAGGTGGGGCCTTTGGGAGGTGACTAGGTAATGAGGGTAGAGCCCTCATCAATGGATTAATGCCCTTATAAGAAGAGATTAGAGAGAGCTTGTTTCTCTTTCTCTCTGCTCACCCCCATGTGAGGATACAAGGAGAAAATGGCCATCTGTAAACCAGGAAGCAGGTTCTCACCAGACACTGGATCTGCTGGCACCTTGATCTTGGAATTCCTAGCCTCCAGAACTGTGAGAAATGCATGTTGGTTGCTTAAGCCATGCAGTCTATTGTAATTTATTATAGCAGCTCTGATTAAGATACTATCCAACATTCATTGAACAAATGCCTATCAAGTGCCTACTATGTACCAAGCACTGTTCTGGGCACTGGGAATAAGCAATAAACCAATCAGCTGAAGTCCCTCCTTGTGAGGGCACAGATGAAAATGTGCCAAAGGGGAGCCCAGTAATGGCTGTAGCACACTCACTGGTAAAGGAGCAATGGTTAGACAAGAGTTTGCATCTTGTGATCTCTAATATCCACTACTTTGATGTATGATCCAACTGAAGATATTTCACCCTTGACCATTTAGACAGAAATAAAGTAGGTTACAGTGGATACCACTTGGGATGCTTGTCCAGACCATGACCTCTCTTTCTAAGGGCTGCCCTTACCCACCCATGAGGAGGGACCTAGAAGACATGTCTGTATGATGTTGACCTTGACCATTTCCCTCATATAATCAATTCAAACAGGAAAGGACACCTGGTTTAAGCTGAGTCACTCAGATTTTTCCCTGGAAATTTGGAATTGGTCCTGAGAGAGTTCCTCCGTTTCTGCAATTGCTTTAATTAAAGATATGTAAATTGAGGAATTGTGAGTGTGGCCATGCTTGGATCTGTGTATAGCAGAGTATTATAAAAAAAAACTATCTAGGAAAAAAGAGAATTAATTATGACAGGAAGGCAGAGAGAGGCAGGGATGAAAGGCCATTTAGTGAGAGGAAGAAGGAGATAATTTATTTGGATTTTAAGCTGTTTTGTGTGGGAGTTTTAGATTGTATCTCTGAACTGTATATCAGGGTAGACATTTTTACTGGTATTTCAGAGACAAGCTAAGGCAAAGGAGGGCAATTTGTCAATCACATTGTTCATGCATTAAAGGGATCTAGTTCCTGTGTTTTCTAATATCAAGACCAAGGCTTAGTTTTTGCAACTTACTCCAGGCACATCTTTAAAAAAAAACCCAGGAAAAATATTAACTAATTAATTAGCGAACAAATCATTCTTATTTTCAGTTTAAAACTTTTAGGAGAAACAATAGTGTTGAAAGCTACAGTGAGTATATTTATAACCATTAACCCCTGATTTGTGGGAAGCATTAAACTTTCAGAAAAACTTTGGGGGTAAGAATTGAATATAATTTTCGATTTTCCAATGGCCCATTAAGAGTTCATTTTTCATTTTATTGATGACCAGCTGGTCAACTAAAGAGGACAATACTTTTTAAAAACTGAGTAAAAAACTCATGCATATTTCAGGAATATCTATAAATTTTATGACTTCGTTTTGCTAGTATTCATATCATTAACAAACTTCAAAGCCAGAGAAGATTCTTTGCAAGTGGAATTTTGGGGTCAGTATGAAAGCTGGGTCTAAGATTTAGCTTTCCCATTTTATATCAAAGGTTTTATTCCAGCATTATTTATTCCTTCAACCTCAAGAAAGGAATGTAGAAGGAATTCAGTCTAATTTAAAATACTTTTTATTATATAAAAGTTCAAAATACATAAAGGAGAATGACTAGTAATGAATTCTTATATACCCATCACTTAACAGTTGTTCATATTTTGCTATATTTGATTTACTAGTCTCCTTTTCTGCTGAAATATTCTAAGTAAATTCCAAACACTATGAGTTCACCCTCAAATATTTCAGTATGCATCTCTGTACACACAGACATTTTCTTATATAATTACTATGCTTTTATGGCACTCCAACAATAATTCCTCCATATCACTGAATATCCTGCCATTTTCAACTTATCCCAATTATGCTCTCAATTATTTTTAGTTGTTTTGTTCAAATAAGGATCCCCAAAGGGTCCACATGTTGTGTGTTTGGTTTTATGTCTTTTTAACTCTTTATATCGAAAGCAATTCTCCACTGCACCTCTTATAAATCATACCATTGACTTAGACGGTTTATCCTGTAGAATGGCCCATATCTTGGATTTGTCTGATGTCTTCCTCCTTATGTCTTCGGGTTTGTTCCTTTGCTTTTTATTTCTTTTAATTATAAAAGCTTTACTATATTTGGGTAAATTATTTGGGTTTTGTTTCATATTGCATCACATCAGGAGACAAAAAATATCTGTGTGTTTCAAGTTTAGTGATGCCAAGATTGATCAATGAGTTCAGCTGGTGACAGCCAGACCTTCCTATTGAAATGCTGTGGTTTTACTCATATCTAGACGGAATCTGCTACCCCAAATTGAGTTCTTCACTCATTCTTCACTCTTAGCATCCATTGATGTTCATTGTCTGAATCCTTTATTATATGAAGGGTTACAAAATGATGATTTTATAGTTCTATTTTGCCTTTATAATGTATTAACTGGAATTCTTAAAAAAAATTTCCTTCATCAACAAGCACTAGTTAGTTACTCTGAAATATATTTCATATAAGAGAGACAAAATAAAGGTTTAAGTCTTTTCTTTAATTGTAAATTCTCAGAGTAATACTTCATTGTTTTAATCATTGGCCACTGAAATTGTTTAAACAACAGTACTTACGATATCATTAAGAGAATGGAAAAATCCTTACTCCCTGGGCCAGAATGCTATATGTCAAGAATGGTCTTCCATAATAGATAAGAGGGCTATTTTAAGATACCTATATAGAATTAACTGTTCATTCTGAAAGTTTTGAAGATCAAATTTTATTCTTTTACCTGTAGGCTCATAGGTTTCTTCCACTTCACTTTCAATCACACAACTTAAAAAATCAATTTATACTATTCATAGTGTATACAATATCTGTATAGAAAACAGAGACATAGCAGCTAGGGTGGAATAGTAGGGGTGTGGAAATGAAGGTTCTTCCACAATTTTCTGGGTTCCATATGGTTTACGGTTTAAAGGATGTTCTCTAAGCAATGGGTCATGTAGCATTTCACTAATTCAAGTATTTTACTTAGAAAGAGAGTTTAACTTAGAATATTTCTACAGTCATTAACTGTAGTGTCCATGTTAGATAACAAAATAGTTATATCTAGTTATTTACACTTCTGTTGGCATCTCTAGAGCTTTGACTTTGGCATTTCCTCTTTTTAAATTATTTATTTATATTGTTATTTAATTTATTGGGGTGACAGTTAATAAATTATATAGGTTTCAGTGTACAATTCTATAATACATCATCTGTATATTGTATTGTGTGTTCTCACCCCAAGTCAAGTCTCCTTCATCACTATTGATTCCCCATTTACCTTCTCCTACCTTTCTCCACCCCCTTTCCTTCTGGTAATCACCATTCTGTGTCTGGGTCTATGAGTATGGGTTGTTGGTTGTTTTTTTTGTTGTTTGTGTTTTGGCTTAATTCCTTTATCTTTTTCACCCAGCCATTCAAACCCCCTCCTCTCTAACAGATGTCAGTCTGTTCTCTGTATATCTAAGTCTGATTCTATTTGATTTTTTTTAGTTTACTTTGTTCATTAGATTCCACATATTAGTGAAATCATATGGTATTTGACTTTCTCTGACCAGTTTCTTTCACTTAACAAATACTCTTCAGATCCATCCATGCTATTGCAAAAGATAACATTTCCTTCTTTCTTACTATCAAGTAATATTCCATTGTGTAAGTGTATCATAGCTTTTTTTTTTTTTATCCACTCATTTACTGATGGGCACTTGGGCTGCTTCCACATCTTGGCTATTGTAAATAACGCTACAGTGAACATGGGGGTGTATATATTCTTTCGAATTAATGTTTCAGGTTTCTTCAAATATATTCCTAGAATTGGATCACTGGGTCATAAGGCAGTTCCATTTTTAATTCTTTGAGATAACTCCAAACTGTTTCCCACAGTTGCTGAACCAATCTGCATTCCCACCAACAGTTCACTAGGGTTCCATTTTTTACACTTCCTCACCAACACTTGTTCGTTGATTGATGGAAGGTGTGAGTGATATCTCATTGTGGTTTTAATGTGCATTTTTGTGATGATTAGTCATGTCGAGCATCTTTTCATATGTCTATATGAAATCTGTATGTCCTCTTTGGAGAAGTGTCTATTCAGGTCCTTTGCCCATTTTTTAATTGGATTGTTTGGGAGTTATTTGTTGTTGAGTTGCATATACTCTTCATAAATTTTGGGTATTAACCCCTTATCAGATACATCATAGGCAAATATGTTCTCCCATTTAGTAGGTTGTGTTTTCGTGTTGTTGATGGTTTCCCTTTGCTGTGCAAAAACATTTTAGTTTGATGTAATCACATTTGTTTATTTTGTATTTTGTTTTTCTTGTCTGAGAGGATATATCAGAAAAAATATTGCATAAGTATGTTCAAGATTTTACTACTTATGTTTTCTAGAATTTTTATGATTTCAAGTCTAACGTTTAAGTCTTTAATCCATTTTGAGTTTATTCATGTATAAGAAGTTTGTCTAGTTTTATTTTTTTGCTTGTATCTGTCCAATTTTTCCAACACCATTTATTGAATAGACTATCTTTACTTCATTGTATATTCTTGTCAAATATTAATTGACCATAAAGGCATGGGTTTATTTCTGGGCTCTCTATTCTGTTCCATTGATCTATATGTCTGTTTTTATGCCAGTACCATGCTGTTTTGATGCCTTTGGCCTTGTACTACTGATATAGTTTGATATTAGGTAGTGTAATTCCTCTAATTTTGTTCTTTCTTAAGTTTGTTATGGCTATTCAGGGTGTTTTGTGGTCCCATATACATTTTTGGAATATTCATTCTAGTTCTGTGAAGTACACCATTAGTGTCTTGATAGGACTTGCATTGAATCTATAGATTACTTTGTGTATTATTGGCATTTAAATGTTAATTCTTCCTATTCATGAACATGGTATATGCTTCCACTTATTCGTGGCTTTTTCAATTTCTTTCTTCAGTGTCTTATAATTTTCCAAGTCCAGTTCTTTTACATCCTTGGTTAAATTATTCCTTGGTATTTTGTTGTTGATGATGAAATTGTAAACAGGATTGTTTTCTTAGTTTCCCTTTCTGATAGCTCATTATTGGTATGTAAAACTGCAACTGGTTTCTGGATAATTGTTTTGTAACCTTCTACTTTATTAAATTCATTATTCAGTTTTAGTAGTTTTTTGGTGGAAACCTTAAGGGTTCTTTATATACAGTATCTTGTCATCTGCAAATAATGAAATTTTTACTTCTTCCTATTCGATTTGGATCTCATTTGTTTCTTCTTCTTGTCTGGTTGCTGTGGCTAGGACTTTCAGCACTATGTTGAATAAGAGTGATGAAAGTGACATCCCTGTCTTGTTTCTGATCTTAAGGGAAATGCTTTTAGTTTTTTTGCCCATTAAATAGGATGTTGGGATGTTGGTTTTGGATTTGTTGTATATGGCCTTTATTACATTTAGGTATGTTTCTTTTATTCCCACTTTGCTGAGAGTTTTTATCATAAATGGGTGCTGGATTTTATCAAATGCTTTTTCTGCATCTGTTGATATAATCATGTGATTCTCATTCTATGTTTTGTTTATGTGGTATATCACATTTATTGATTTGCAGATATTGTTCCAACCTTGCATCCCTGGAATAAATCCCACTGAATCATGGTGTATGATCTTTCTAATGTATTGTTGAATTTGGTTTGTACTGCAACCTTTTGTGGCGGGGTTTCAGAATCTGAAGAAGGGGCCGACACACAAATGAAAACACTAGACAAGAAATATGAATTTAGAAGGCATGGGGAGCCAAGTGGAGACCTCTCTCTTGGAGAGGCACACTGAAACCTGGCCTTATCCACTTTTTATTCAGTTTTAGATACACATTTTGCCCTCAGTAAAGCATGGCAAACAGGTAGTAGTCAGACAGTCTCTTAGGTCAATAAAGATCAGTAAAGATCAGTAAGGTCCAGTAACATTTACTTTGAGGCTATTATATCAGGAAATTGCTTCGAGCCACTGCTATCTCACCACGAAAAATGGTGCTTAGCATCAGCCTGCTAACGCCCAAGGTCCATCGGCCTTCCGCATTCCTTGGTGCACTCTTATGACAGTATTGGGAAAGTGGTGGCTTCCTGTAGGTTTACTAATATTTTGTTTAGTATTTTAGCATCTATGTTCTTCAAAGATATTGCCCTATAATTTTCTTTCTTTGTAGTGTCTTTATCTGGTCTTCTAAGTCACATCACTGATTTTGTTATAGAAAAGCAAGCCTTTCTCCAGGGAACTGTTATCATTGCATTGTAGTGTCAAATTACATGGGAGAAATACATTCTTCCTTCCTGGTTAAGATGCACAGAAAGTCTGCTCTCCTAATTCCTGCTATAAATAACTTGAAGTAGAGAAGAGGGAAAGGACAGAATTGGGGAGGAGAAGGAAGAAGGACATTTGTTTCTAAAGGAACCATTGTGTGTGTCTGGCTGGCATGGCTCAGTGGTTGAGCATCTACCTATGAACCAGGAGGTCAAGGGTTCAATTCCTAGTTGGGGCGTATACCTAGGTTGCAGGCTTGATACCCAGTGTGGGGAGGCAGCTGATCGGTGATTCTCTCTCATCATTGATGTTTCTATCTCCCTCTCCCTTCCTCTCTGAAATAAATAAAAATATATTTTTAAAAATAAGTAAAGGAATCATTGTTTGTAAGAAGAGGAATTCAGAAGTCTCTGAGCTATGAGTGGCAGGTACACCTTTGACCCAACAAGGGACACTTGAGAAGATACCAAACAGTGAACACATTGCCGTTTACATCTCATTTTTTCATTCACAAAATTTTAAATAATGATATCCTGGGGGTGGGGGAAAGCTGCAGCATTGAATATACAGTATGCAGTCAATGTCACTACAGGTAGCAGATTGAGTTTAACAAGCCATATGGGTTGTAATAGTCTAAGAATGATTAATTCATAATGTTGGTTCATTTTATGCATTATATTATGACTTGTTATTATTTCATTTAACTACAGTGTTAAGTCCTTTTTCTAGGCTTGATCAAGAAACCTTAAGAATTTTGATATCCTTCACATTATAACAAATAACATCCAATATTTCTGGACTTTACCTGGGACTTACTGCTATTGGTGGAAGTTCTGAGAAAGAGCAACGTGAACTTGGAGCAGATGGGTGTCCTTCCTTTGCAGAACTCCACTTGCAGCCTGAGGAAAACTTTATACTGAAGGTGGAAATAATGGCTTTCTGCTCAGTTTGTTGTAAATTCTAAATGGGTGATTGAAGGCCGTAATGATCACTGTTGTTGGATGCCTCTGGGCTGCAACATCTGGCGAATGCCTTACTAGCTGACAGCTGTTAGCCTTGGTAATGAACATGGTGTGCTGCCCAGAGCTTTTGTTTTAAGTAGGCTGGGGATTATGCTAGAAGCAAGTATCACTAGTTCATGGATCAAGACAAAAAGAATAACTTTATTTTCAGGATTAACTTCCCCATGGTACATTTAGTAAAAACAGAGCCTGCACTTATTGTTATGGAAATGCTGCAGCCTCTTATGCTCAAAACCCAAGATTTTTATTAAATTTTTAGCACAAGAAGTTGAATTAATATTCTAAACCCTGTTTAGCCTCTGTCAGAGACAAATCCAAATTGCTAAGAAGCACAAAATAAATTTAGGAAAATTGGTTTATGTCCTGAGCTCAGGTTCAAGCTGAATCAGTAAAACTATTACAACAAAAAAAAGGAAACAATTTCTGGAGGTAACAGATTGAAGGAGTAACATTGGAAAGTACAATAGTTTGCACTGGAGTAAGCAGTTTGTCTATGATTTAGAAGTATGGAATTTAAAAAATAATATAGGCAAGATGTTTGAAGTAAATATTTCTATCACTAAGATTATGCTAAGATGCTTTAAATCTAGGTTTTGGTTGACTAATACAATTTAAATAAGAATAAAAGTAACATTTGAAAAGAAAATTATCACTTGCAGGTTTTTAAATTTTGGAATAGTATTTTTTCAGTAATTTAAAGTCATTTTTAATTGCTTTACCCATATTTTTTTTCTTTCACATTTTCTTCTTTTTAAAAAAAATTTCTTTATTGATAAGGTATTACATATGTGTCCTTATTTCCCCATAGCCCCCCACCCCCACTCATGCCCTCACCTCCCTGTTGTCTGTGTCCATTGGTTAGGCTTATATGCATGCATACAAGTCCTTTGGTTGATCTCTTCCCCTTACCCCCACCCTCCCCTACCTTCCCTCTGAGGTTTGACAGTCTGATCAATGCTTCTCTGTCTCTGGATCTGTTTTTTGTTCATCAGTTTATGTTGTTCATTATATTCCATAAATGAATGAGATCATGTGATATTTATCTTTCTCTGACTGGCTTATTTCACTTAGCATAATGCTCTCCAGTTCCATCCATGCTGTTGCAAATGGTAAGAATTTCTTTTGTACCGCAGTGTAGTATTCCATTGTGTAGATGTGCCACAGTTTTTTGATCCACTCATCTGCTGATGGGCACTTAGGCTGTTTCCAAATCGTAGCTATGGTGAATTGTGCCGCTATGAACATAGGGGTGCATATATCCTTTCTGATTGGTGTTTCTAGTTTCTTGGGATATATTCCTAGAAGTGGTATTACTGGGTCAAATGGGAGTTCCATTTTTAGTTTTTTGAGGAAACTCCATACTGTTCTCCACAGTGGCTGCACCAGTCAGCATTCCCACCAGCAGTGCATGAGGGTTCCTTTTTCTCCACATCCTCACCAGCACTTGTCGTTTGTTGATTGTTGATGATAGCCATTCTGACAGGTGTGAGATGGTACCACATTGTCATTTTGCTTTGCATCTCTTGGATAATTAGTGACTTTGAGCATGTTTTCATATGTCTCTTGGCCTTCCTTCTGTCTTCTTTTGAAAAGTTTCTATTTAGGTCTGTTGCCCATTTTTTAAAAATTTAATAAATCTTTATTGTTCAGATTATTACATTTTTTCTCCTTTTCCCCCCCATAGCTCCCCTCCACCCGGTTCCCACCCCACCCTCTGCCCTTACTTCCCCCCACTGTCCTCATCCATAGTGTACGATTTTTCTCCAGTCTCTTCCCGTATCCCCCACACCCCTTTCCCCCTGAGAATTATAAATCCACTCCTATTCTATGCCCCTGATTCTATTATATTCACCAGTTTATTCTGTTCCTCAGATTTTTAATTCACTTGATTTTTAGATTCACTTGTTGATAGATATGTATTTGTTGTTCATAATTTTTATCTTTACTTTTTTTCTTCTTCTTCCTCTTCTTAAGGAATACCTTTCAGCATTTCATATAATACTGGTTTGGTGGTGATGAACTCCTTTAGCCTTTTCTTGTCTGTGAAGCTCTTTATCTGACCTTCAATTCTGAATGGTAACTTTGCTGGGTAGAGTAATCTTGGTTGTAGGTTCTTGCTATTCATCACTTTGAATATTTCTTGCCACTCCTGTCTGGCCTGCATAGTTTCTGTTGAGAAATCAGCTGACAATCGTATGGGTGCTCCCTTGTAGGTAATTAACTGCTTTTCTCTTGCTGCTTTTAATATTCTCTCTTTGTCTTTTGCCCTTGGCATTTTAATTATGATGTGTCTTGGTGTGGTCCTCTTTGGATTCCTTTTGTTTGGGGTTCTGTGTGCTTCCCGGACTTGTAAGTCTATTTCTTTCACCAGGTGGGGGAAGTTTTCTGTCATTATATCTTCAAATAGGTTTTCAGTATCTTGCTCTCTCTCTTCTTCTGGCACCCCCATAATTCTGATGTTGGTACACTTGAAGTTGTCCCAGAGGCTTCTTACACTATCTTCAAATTTTTGGATTCTTTCCCGGTTGAGTGTTTTTTGCTTCTTTGTATTTCAAATCTTTGACTTGATTCTTGCGTTCCTCTAGTCTGCTATTGGGTCTCTGTATAATATTTTTTATTTCAGTCAGTGTATGTTTAATTTCTAGTTGGTCCTTTTTCATATCCTTGAGGGTCTCGTTGAATTTATCGGCCTTTTCTAGGAAATTCTTGAAAAACCTTATAACCGTGGTTTTGAACTCTATATCCAGTCATTTGTTTTCCTCCATTTCTTTTGTTTGTGATCTGTTTCTTTGTCTCTGCATTTTCGCTGCTTCCCTGAGTTGGTAGGGAGGCTTTGTGTGCTAGGTGTCCTATATGGGCCAGTGGGTCGGCCTCCAAGTTACCTGAGGTGGACACTCTTGGTGCACCCCTTTGTGGACTGTGTGTACAGCCTTGTTGTAGTTAAGTCTTGATTGTTGTTGGTGTCACTGGGAGGAATAGACCTCCAGGCCAATTGGCTGTGAGGACCCGCTGTGTCTATAATGGAAGAACTGCTGTGCTGAAGACCCGCTTATGGGGCAGGACTTGCTTCAGTGGGGCTTTGGTGCTCACTGAGTCTGCCTCTTGAATGTGTCACTTATGGATGTGAGTAGTTGAAATCTGGTGTCGTCTCACACTGACCACTAGATACACTAGCTTCTGGATCTCCAATGGGGTGCAGGTCAGCTACTGTCTGAGGCCACCCAATAGGAGCTACAGCGAGAACTACAGTTTTCTCCTCTTTGCTTGGGGTTTGGAGGTTTGTAGCTGTCTGACCAGAACTGCAGTTTGTTTGGTTAAGCTGCGATAGGGCAGGCAATTTATATGCAAAAGCCGCTGCACGGAGCTTGGGTGGGTTTGTAGATTGTGCAGGGCGGAGTCTCAGGGAGTCACTAGGCTAGGGTGTGGCAAACAGTGATGGCTGCTAGTCAGCCGTCTCTGCATCTCCGCATTTCCAAGTCCCCGTGTCCCACGCCCCAGCGCAGTAAACAGTGGTTGCTGGGCACACCTCTGCAAGGAAGCCGCCCTCACTTTCCAACCCGATGGCAGACAGTCCAGCTTCTCCCGTAGGAGTTTGGGTCCCCAGCGTCTCCCCAGAAACTGGAGTTCAGAGTAATTGGGAGCTTGTCTCCCTTCGGGTTGAAAGAAGCAGCACACCCAGACACCTGCCACCAGCCCGATTCACGCGCCTCCATACCTCAGCTTTTCAGCACTTGTGCATGTCTCAATGCTCTTTTCTCTTTCCTTCTAGTTGTAGAACTTCCACTCAGCCAGCTTTCCTGTGGTTCTGGGTGATAGAGGTTTTGTCTTTTAGTTGTAGTTTTGAAATTGTTGTGCGAGGCAGCAGTTTAGGTGTTTACATATGCCGCCATCTTGGTTTCTCCTCTGTTGCCCATTTTTTGATTGGGTTGTTTATTTTCCTTTTGTTAAGTTGTATGAGTTCCCTGGAGATTAAACCCTTATCGGTGATAACATTGGCAAATATGTTCTCCCATGCAATAGGCTTTCTTGTTGTTTTGTTCATGGTATCTTTTGCTGTGCAAAAGCTTTTTATTTTTATGTAGTCCCATTTGTTTATTTTCTCTTTAGTTTCCATTGCCCTAGGAGTGGTATTGTTGAAGAAATGGCTTCATGATATGTCTGAGATTTTGCTGCCTGTGGATTCCTCTAGTATTTTTATGGTTTCCCGTCTTATGTTTAAGTCCTTTATCCATTTTGAGTTTATTTTTGGGTATGGTATAAGTTGGTGGTCTAGTTTCATTTTTTTTGCATGTATCTGTCCAATTTTCCCAACACCATTTATTGAAGAGACTGTCTTGACTCCATTGTATGCTCTTGCCTCCTTTGTCAAATATTAATTGAGCATAGTGTTTTGGGTCGATTTCTGGGTTCTCTATTCTATTCCATTGATCTATATGTCTGTTCTTGTGCCAGTACCAGGCTGTTTTGAGAACAGTGGCTTTGTAATACAGCTTGATATCTGGTATTGAGATCCCACCTACTTTTTTCTTCTTTCTCAGGATTGTTGCAGCTATTCAGGGTCTTTTTTCATTCCAGATGAATTTTTGGAAAGTTCATTCTAGTTCTGTGAAATAAGCCATTGGTATTTTAATGGGGAGTGCATTGAATCTATAGATTGCTTTGGGTAGTATGGACTTTTTGATGATGTTGATTCTACCAATCCATGAACACGGTATGTTCTTCCATCTGTTTATGTCTTCCTCTGTCTCTTTTTTCAGTGTCCTGTAGTTTTCCAAGTATAGGTCTTTTACCTCCTTAGTTAAATTTATTCCTAGTTATCTTAATTTTTTTGGTGCGATGGTAAATGGGATTGCTTTTTCAGTCTCTCTTTCTGTAAGTTCACTATTGGTGTATAGAAATGCCATAGATTTCTTGGCGTTAATTTTGTATCCTGCTACATTGCCGAATTCATTTATTAAGTCTAATAATTTTTTGATGGGGTCTTTAGGGTTTTCTATGTACAGAATCATGTCATCTGTGAATAAGGACAGTTTTATTTCTTCTTTTCCAATTTGGATGCCTTTTATTTCTTCTTCTTGTCTAATCGCAATGGCTAATATTTCTAGTACTATGTCAAACAGGAGTGGTGAGAGTGGGCATCCCTGTCTTTTCGTGTTCTTAGGGGAAATGGTTTTAGTTTTTGCCCATTGAGTATGATGTTGGCTGTGGGTTTGTCATACAGGGCTTTTATTATGTTGAGTTTTGATCCTTCTATTCCCACCTTGCTGAGAGTTTTTATCGAGAAAGGGTGTTGGATTTTGTCAAATGCTTTTTCTGCATGAATTGATATGACTGTGATTTTTATCTTACAATTTGTTTATGTGATGTATCACGTTTATTGATTTGCGGATATTGTACCATCATTGCATCCCCGGAATAAATCCTACTTGGTCAGTGTGTGTGATCTTTCTGATGTACTGCTGGATCTGATTTGCTAGAATTTTGTCGAGGATTTTGGCATCTATGTTCATGAGGGATATTGGCCTGTAATTCTCTTTCATTGTGTTGTCTTTATCTGGTTTTGGTATTAGGGTGATGCTGGCTTCATAGAATGAGCTTGGAAGTGTTCCTTCCTCTTGAATTTTTTGGAATAGTCAGAGGAGGATAGGTTTTAGTTCTTCCTTAAATGTTTGGTAAAACTCCCCTGTGAAGCCATCTGGCCCCAGGCTTTTGTTTGCTGGAAGCTTTTTGATGACTGCTTCAATTTCTTCCATAGTTATTGGCCTATTGAGATTTTTAGATTTTTCCTGATTGAGTTTTGGAAGGTTGTATTTTTCTAGGAATATGTCCATTTCCTCCATGTTGTCTAGTTTGTTAGAGTAGAGTTGTTCATAGTATTTTTTCAACAATCCTTTGTATTTCGGTGGGGTCTGTTGTTATTTCGCTTCTTTCATTTCTGATTTTATTTACTTGGATCCTCTCTCTTTGCTTCTTGGTGAGCCTGGCTAGAGGTTCATCAATCTTGTTTATCCTTTCAAAGAACCAGTTCTTGGTTTTATTGATTTTTTTGTATTGTTTTTTTGGTCTCTATGTAATTTATTTCTGCTGTGATCTTTATTATCTCCTTCTTTCTGCTCACTCTGGGCTTTTCTTGTTGCTCTCTTTCTAATTCTTTAAGTTGTAGAGTTAGATGATTTACTACCATTTTTTCTTGTTTTTTGAGGTAGGCCTGTAGAGCTATAAATTTCCCTCTCAGGACTGCTTTCATGGTGTCCCATAGATTTTGGATTGTTGTGTTTTCATTGTCATTAATTTCCAGGATGTTTTTAATTTAGTCTTTGATCTCTTTGGTAACCCAATCATTGTTTAATAGCATGCTATACAACTTCCAAGTGTTTGAATTTTTTGGATTGTTTTATTGTAGTTTATTTCTAATATTATGCCTTTGTGGTCTGAGAAGATGCTTGATATGATTTCAATCTTCTTGAATTTGGGGAGACTTTGCTTGTGACCCAATATGTGGTCTATTTTTGAAAATGTCCTATGTGCACTTGAGAAGAATGTATATTCCATGGCTTTGGCATGAAAATGTTCTGAATATGTCAATTATATCCATCTGCTCTAGTGAGTTATTTAGGATTGGTGTTTCTTTGCTGATTTTTTGTCTAGAGGATTTATCCAGGGATGTCAGTGATGTATTAAAGTTTTCTTTCACATTTAAAAAACATTGTTACTGTATTTAAGGACCATGGAGTTTGGAGTTTTTTGTTTCTTTTTTGTGGTAGAAGCAAAAACTATTTTGATAAGAATTATATATATAATTACACACACACACACACACACACATATTGGTGGGGGGAAGGAAGAGAGAGAGAGGTAGGCTTGGTTCTGTATGCTGTGCATCTGCTGTTTCAAGAATGAAGGTGTTGGCAGAGTTATGGTCTGAAATGATCCAGCCTATAACTGCATACTTTCCATGTGAAAATACAAGTGAGAGAGAAGTTCTGAGATAAAGGGAAAGGAGGTGGTAATGTCTCCTCTGGGAACTTTTCAGAGAAAGATCTGCTTTTTAGAGGCAGCAAGTAGAACCTCCTGGGAGAGTAGGAGTAGAGACAAAATTCTGATGCTGGAAATGCTTCCCCTTTGCTAACTCAGAAGATAAAACACACAGTCCTCTGCTCTTCAGTATCCATGCCTTGTCTGCCATCAAAACCAGTGTAGCTTTATGTCCTTTTTCTCTGTGAAAATGCCAAACCTCATCACCAATGGAGAGTTCCTCTAGGTGGTTGCTGGGCACCCTGCAGATGACGATGATGTTGAAGATGATGATGGTGGTGATACTGAGGAGGATAACTAACCTTAATTGAAATAGTATGAGAACTATTTTTAAAGATCCCAGTGTTTTAGATGTCCTTATAAATATTGATACCGATTTTAGGAACTCCACCAGCAAGACTGATATTTCAAATCAGCCACTTCCCAAAAGCAACTCTGATAGTGTCCAGAGTTAATTCCTGCATGAATGATGAATCTAGTTATATTACTGTGTTAGAAATCAGAATCAAAGAAAAAAAGATTAAACTCATTAGGTAAATAAGAGCAAACGGACATGTGCTAAGCATCTTTAATGTCTTGCCTCACTTAATCCTTATAAGAACTCAGTGAGGGAGGTGCTATTTTTATTTCTGTTTTACATATATAGAAACTGAGGTATAGAAAGATTAAGGAACCTGCCTAAGGTCACTCCACTATTAAGTGGTAGACCCAGGATTTCAACCCAATCTTCCCAACTACTAACTCATCAGCTCTTAACCAGTATCAATAGAGAAAAATGGGTTGGTTGATTTTCAGCAAAAGAAAATTACTAAGACAGGCATTGCTCTCTTGCCTCCTGGTCACTCAAGTCATCATTAGCCCCCTCCACCAACGTGTTCCCCCACCTGTCCTCTTGCCTCAGGCCATCCTTGTGTGTCCTACAGCTGGTGTGGAACATGCAAGGCTATTCTCACAGCACATTGCTTTAGCTATGAATACGACAAAATCATGATTTGGATGGTGATCTTTTAGGGAGGTAATGATAGATTTGAAATAAATCACAAGGACAGCGAATAAAGAATATGACCTGAAAGTCGGGGCAAGAACTTTGCCACTAACTGGCAGTGTGATCTCAGCAAGTCATATCACTTTCCTCAACTCATTAGAGTAATTATGTCCAAGGTTTCTTCAAGTTATAACATATGAAGAAATGGGCCTGATTACTTTCATGCTATTGTTCTTATTAGGGTAAAAACACATTTCATTTTGAGGCCTGGCCTAGCAAGTATAATTTGATATAGCTTGAAAATAGTCAGATGCAAATGGCTATGCCCATTAAGCTATCCTTTTCCAGAGAAGGTCTAGGATTTGCCATTTGGGGGAGGGCTGGAGAAGCCTGGAAGTTTGCCAGGTTCTCCTGAAAAAGGGTTGCAGTGTGGTTATGCCAAGAACTCTGCGTGTCAGTCTGGACCCAGGACTGTGTCTCTTGTTACTGTCTGCTCCCGCCAACTGCGGCGTTCTGCTCCAGCTGTTTGGAGCCCAGACCTGGCACGCTGAGTCTGCCTTGGCACGTGGTGTGTGGGTAGATTCAGTGTGACTTGATGGAAAGGAGCCAAGACAGTGTCATACATGGAACTTTATCTTCGGTCCCTACACACTGCAGAGTCAAGTTCCAATTTTACTTCTTTCCATGTGACCCACACCTGTCTGAATCCCTTCTCAGCACCTTTGGCGATATTGAGATTGCAAAGGAACCAGTGATAAAGCAGAGTGTGTAGGCTGTTCACTGGTTTAACCTAGCTGGTTGCCCAGCATACGTAATAATAATAATTTCTGTACATCCACAGAACTCTAGGCATCTCACACCTTCTGTCTCTCCCCCCCCCCCCCCCCCCGGTAGTTTGTCTTCTGGGTGAACGACAGGGATTGTTGAGATATTCATGGTTTTACCTGTGGCTCCATCTCCAGTTGGGAGGCATCTGAGTCTTTCTGTGGGAGGTGCTTCTACGCCTTTGGGCAGAGCCCAGAAACAAGGCCACCGTGGAGGGTGAGTGGGGAAGCTGCAGTCATTCCTAGGTCAGCCTGGGTCGTGCAGTTGTTGCTGCTGCAGGCTGGAGATGTTCTTTCTGGCCCATGGCTTTTCAGGTGGCAGTTAAAACAGACACAGCCTCAGGTGCTCAGGGGAGAAATATGTCCAGGCAATAGTATTACCTGTAAAATTGTGAGGTATGTGAGAACTTCTTCCTATTTCTTATCAGTTTCTGTTTGTTCCCTTTGTTTATTTTTTTAATTATAACTCTGCTTCTGGATACTATTTTACAAACTCTCAGATATTCTAGTTACTTTGATGGATGTGTGAGCAAAGTTGTAACAGCCATTCATTCTTTCAATAAGGATCCCAGCTGGTTGCTGGGGATACAGTGCTAAGGAAGACCCAACTCCTGCCATCATCGGCATACAACTTGCATTTTAATAGGAACAACACTAAATGACCACAGTGAGGTGTGTTAAGCTCTAGGACAGGGCACACCAGTAAGTAAATAAGGGTTTTACTTGGTAAGAGTAGAGGCTTTATCGGGGTGACTGCTTGTTCCACAAAGGGCTAGGTGTTGAGAAGTCTGTGGAAGATGAGGAGGTCTGGCCAAGGAGACCAGATTAACACATGAGAAACAGAACCACGGAGGGCTAAAGTGGGAGGCACCCCCTCAGTGTTGGGTTTCAGAGAGATGGTATTTGAGGTTCCAACAGTAGTCAACTCCCAATATCTAGAATTTATTATTAAATGGAACTAGTGAGGCTATATGATTAGTTAGGGCTTGCATCACTTTTTAACTTTTTATGGGCATGTAGCTTTTCTTAATTAGCTCTTAAGTTTATTGAAAGTGGAAATCATAAATGTTGCTGTTTTGTGTCCCCGGCCTATAAATATCTAGCCCATTGCTATCTATATAGTTGCTACTCTTTAAACATTTGTGAAATATGTGCAGCACATAATGATTCCTTATTGTTTTTCTATGAGTAATTGTAGAACATAAGAAAGATGAGAGGCTACAATACCCAGAGGTGAAGGTTCTAGATTCATCACTTGCTCGACTATTTTTTGTTTTTTACATGAGTGCACCATCTGTTATTCAGAGCCTTCCTTCACCCCATTTGAAATATGGAGGAGTGAGTGTAACTCCTTGTAACATTTTCAGTAGCAGGGTAATCTCTTAAGCATTTGAGGGGATGGAGAATGACAGCAGACAGATGGGCCCATTGACAAGTATGTCCCCTTGTGGTGCTCCTGTCACAACTGAATTATTCTGTCACTTGTGCTGTCACCAGATCAAGGCTGATCCAGGAAGTACAAAGAAGAGCAATTCTTGTGACTCTTAATCCCAGAGGGAAATGGCTCTGTGGCATGTGTGCTTTCTGTGAAAGGGATTGGCTTTATTAGGTTCTAGGAGTGGTGAGAGGGGGCATGGTGTAGCAGGATACCAATAAGTGACCTGCTTGTGATAGTGACAATATTTTGAATTACCTCCTGATTTGGGTTTCATTTTGTTTAACTGATATCTCTCTCCTGCATTTGCTCACCTAAACTTAAGGACCCTGCCTTTGCCCACCTATACCTAGGACCCTCACCTATCAACTCCAATCAAACCCATGAGTGGTGCAATACCCTGCTCATGCCCATGTGTGTCCACCCCACATTGTTGGGTCATTCTTTGAGGACAGTCCCCCCAGGACTCCAGGACACTCACGAGCTCAAGGAGTCTTCTGGATGGAATAGCTCCCATATTGTACTCTGGCATCAGCCTTCCTTGTGTAGGTCTCTGACACTTAACTAGAAAGTTGGCTATTGTGATTTCAATCCCAGAGAGTGTGATAGGATTAGAGAATGGGGCAACAGAATGTATTCAGGTCCTTTGAAGTCAATTCCAGGAAAAGTTATTTACTAAATATATTTAGAATCAATATATTTTTTAAAAAACAACTAGGGAACTATAGTTGTTTTTCCATTGTTTATCATACTTCGCATTTTGCTAAAGGTTTACTGAATTACCCTAATAACTCAATTTTACTCATTTTCTAATAACTCAATTTTACTCATTTTCTACACATAGACTTTCTATGATTTGTCAAGGTGACATTTCCAGTTCACAAAGGCTGTCTTGTTAATTAATTTGACAAGTATTTGGTAACTACCTACTATGTTCCAGGAGTCTGGAGATTAATAAGGCCTAGTGTTGACTTCTGGGAATTCAACTGTCATCAAAGAGGACAATAAAACAATGTCTGGCTAATAAGGAGTAATTCACTGTCCAGAGGATCTCAGCATCTGCCTAATGCTGCTGAGTAAGTGAGGGGTGAGTGAGTGTATGTGTGTGTGTGTGTGTGTGTGTGTGTGTGTGTGTGTGTCTGGGAGTATCTGAACATTCCATTTTTGGGCTCAGTTCTCCATGCTTTGAATTTGATATGTAATTATGAATAAATACTAGAGGCAGTTTCTACTATTCACGTTGCCTTTTACCAGCCTGTCCTCATTACCTGCCTGTCCCCAGCAAGTGTTAGAGTTTGCAAACTCTAAATTTTCTATTTTCTTATCTGTTTCCATAGTCAATTCTGTTACTATTTTCTCAATGTATAATTTGTGTTTGTGCCTATAAGTACGCAAGCCATATTGGGATCAATAGTCAGTTGCATAATTCAATGTTAGTTTAATTTTTATCCTTTGAGAAGTTTACGTTTTATTTTCAATCTGGGGTATGCTTACATTCCTGACTGGCTAACTGGGTTTGGACATGCTGGCTCATTTTGCATTCTCTGTACTGCTTGATGAAAATGGCTTTCAGGATTTGCCTCAAAATTAATGATAATACTTCATTAATAACATCACCTACTTTAGATTTTGTAATCATATACCTGAGTTTTAAAAGGCAAGTGAACCAAAGAGTTTATAATAATTTGAAGCAGATTCTTCAATCTAAAATGCTACTGCTGCTGCTACTACTACTATTACCAAACTCCATGACAGTAAATCCTTTATATCATCCAGAATGAAATCCTTTATAATTAGTAGACTTTCCTGGTACTTACAAAACACAGGTCTATTCTCTATTGGCAAGTTTCCTTCTTTAGAGAGAGCAGGGAAATATCCATGAAAATTACACTGGAGAAATGATGACTCAGGAATGCTGCAAGATAACTTAATTATAAGTAGAATATACATATGTATGTAAACATATAAATAACATGTATCTATTACATTTAACAAAGTTACATAACATTATATTTATAATATATAATTATAATATATACACTTACAATTTTGTATAATACTAGTGGCCCGGTGCATGAAATTCGTGCACGGGAGGGGGGTTTCCCTCAGCCCAGCCTGCACCCTCTCCAATCAGGGATCCCTTGGGGGATGTCCAACTGCCAGTTTAGGCCCAATCCCTGTGGGCCTAACCCCCATCACAATCTGGGACCACTGGCTCCTAACCGCTCATCTGTCTGCCTGCCTGATTGCCCCTAACTGCCTCTGCCTGCCTGCCTGATCACCCCTAACCTCTCTGCCTGCCTGCATGATCACCCCTAACTGCCTCTGCCTCGGCCCCCACCACCATGGCTTTGTACGGAAGGAAGTTAGACATCCGGAAGATGGCTGGTTGACCCAGTCTAATTAGCATATTACCCTTTTATTAGTATAGGTAGATTATATAAGATAGGATTGCTTAAATGGTGGGGGGCGGGGAGCCTTTTTCAGCAGGAGGAGATGCTCTTGACAGACAAAAATACATAATTCCTATATCTGGACTGATAGCCAGCCATATGCCCTATACTGCCAAACCAGTTATTAAAAAATTGAACCGCTTTCTTACACCAAACAGCTGTTGTGCTTAAAACCCCTCCTCAGCCCCCACCTTAGGTTCTGCCTTCGCAGTTCACCCAGATTAGGTTCTGATTGGTCAGTTTCTATGCCAGTCAGCGTCAGAAGCTCTGCCTCCTAGGCAGCCATTGGCTCCTCGCAGTTCACCCATATTTGGTTCTGATTGGCCGGTTTCTATGCTAGTCAGCGTCTCCAGGCCTATCTCCAGGCCTGATCAGAGAGGCGGAGCTGATCAACAGCCAACCCAGGCTGCTGGTGAGCGGGCTGAACTGCTGATCTGTCAGAGAGAGAGAGGCACGACTGCTGGTGAGGCCCAGAGAGAGAGAGAAACAGGGTCTGATCCGCAGCCTCGAGGCTTCTGATCAGACCCTGCTTCTCTCTCTCAGGGCCTCGCCAGCAGCTGCGAGAGGTCAGCAATTCAGCCTGCTCGTCAGTCCCCACCCACCGGAGCCTGCTGCACATGCAGCCTGGTGTTTGGTCAAGGTTTCGGTTGTTATGGACCCTGGGTTTTTATATATTAGGACTAGAGGCCTGGTGCATGAAATTCTTGCACTTGGTGGATGGGGAGGTTCCCTCAGCCTAGCCTGCGCCATCTCTCAGTCTGAGAGCCTTCGTGGAATGTCCGATTGCTGCAGAGGTGGGAGAGGCTCCCACCACCACTGCTGCACTAACTAGCCATGAGCCCGGCTTCTGGCTGAGTGGCACTCCTGCATTGCATGTCTGCCCCCTGGTGGTCAGTGCGCATCATAGTGGCTGGTCGTCCCGCCCTTCGGTCGATTTGCCTATTAGCCTTTTATTATATAGGATATTATACTTATAAATAGAATCATGTTTTTATAACTATTCTACTATATTGTCATATCAATAACAAAACATGGACTTGGTAAAGAATGGTCTAGTACAGTGGTCGGCAAACCGCGGCTCGCGAGCCACATGTGGCCTTTTGGCCCCTTGAGTGTGGCTCTTCCACAAAATACCACGGCCTGGGCGAGTCTATTTTGAAGAAGTGGCATTAGAAGAAGTTTAAGTTTAAAAAATTTGGCTTCAAAAGAAATTTCAAGCATTGTACTGTTGATATTTGGCTCTGTTGACTAATGAGTTTGCCGACCACTGGTCTAGTATTTTAGTGCTTTGTAAGAACTAATGCACATTTTAGAAGCTCCACAAACGTGATTAATATTTCAAGTTAGCTCCTGCCAGAAAGCAACTGTGATGTTGTCCAGAGTTGATATCTATGTGAATGATGGGTATAGTAATGTGAATGTGGTAAAAACCAGAATTGGAGAAAATTACATATTGTACTCCTTGGATAAGCAGGAGACTGGCATGTGTTAGGGTAGCACATTTAGATGGCAGGGCTGTGCCCCTTACAGAGTTACGTTATTAGCTTGATCAAGGATTCTGTTGCTTTTCTTTTTCTTTTTTTACTTAAAAGTATAGTACATAACTGCTTTCCATCCATATTTGGCCTGCTACTGTGACCTGTTGGCCTAGGCAGAATGTCATAAAGGAGAGGGCAGTAACTTGAGGCAAGAGTCTTTAGTAACGCTGATTAAGTGGAGAAATGCTGAGCTTAGAGGGAATTCTAAAGGTTTTGTGATTTTGTTTTTTCTTCCAATCTTTAACCAGGAGTAAAATTTTTTGACTTCTTGAATTTGAGATAAGGTATATAGTGAAATGGCTGTAACCAATAAGGGATATAAGAATTATCACGAAGATAGTAAGACCAACCCCCAATGGATTTATGGTTTAGAACTAGCAGAAAACAGCTCAATCCAGCGTGGTGACTAATTTCACCTTGGGTAACCCCTAACTTCATTATACGCTCATTTTAATACATTAGCATAAACGACACACTCCACGTCACCATGGTCAGAAACGGAAAGCTCATATAAGGACACAACATGGTCAGAGGGGCTCTTCTGAGAGGTCTCTGCCCTTTTCCTGGAAAAATCCTATTTCTCTCCCTTACTGAATGCCCTACCCCTCGATTTAAGGAGCCTCAATAGAAGAAGTAAATCCCACTAGGGAGGGGCTGCTCTGCCTGTCCCACCATTTCACTAATAAACTCTCTTTCACTTTAAACTCTCTGCTCGTGTTTAAATTCTTTCCAGTGTGAAGCCAAGAACCCACATGGGTCACAGACCCTCGGGTCCCTGGACTCCTGGAATGCCTGCATCAAACTCAGTGGGAATTTGTTGGATTAACCGAGAATACAAATGTGAGATGTTTGGAGCACCGTAGATCAAAGACCCAAACCAGAAGATAAAGTATTATTTTATGCAAAATCAGGGATCTAATGATATACTTTGGAGGAAGAAATGTTTAGCAGTTATGAGCTTGAACTCTCACACAGGCTGTGCACTTACTGTGTGATCTTGGGTAAGTCACTTAATCACTCTGGGTCTTAGGTCCCTCTGTAAAATGGGGGTCTGATAATAGTACTGTCTGTATGGGATTTATGGGAGGAGGAACTGAGCTCATATATGCAAAAGACTACGTGCTTGGCACAGAATCAGTGCTTAACAAATATGAATTAGACCAGCTCTTTTCTGTCTTCTACTCAGCCAATGACTATTCAGCAAAAAGTTGTGATATTTAATTTTGAAAACCACAGTTGATGTCTCAAAGAGAATTAGAGACTTGTCTTTTTTTTTTTTCTTTCATATTTGTTTTCTCCTCTCAATCCACTCCCCACTCGCATTATCAATTTACTGTGAAACTAGACAGCACCAGGGAACTAACATATTGCTGTTCAACCCCCCAGCAGCACTAGGGGCCTGCATAGGACCCACAGCAGGCCCAGTTCCTTGGGCCGCCTTAGACCACCTTAGAGGGACCCTGAGGCCCCAGGGGCTGCCTGGCCCAGGCTCTCCTAGGTGGCTCCCCTTTCCAGTCACAGTAGACTCTGCTGCCTGCCTGTATCCAAATCTGGTCTCAGGGTACTTGCCTATGCCTGTGGAAGTGAGGATGGGTGTGTTTATTTTACTCTAGATTTCTTTCTAAAGCATATGCACATTCCATTGCCCTGTACTAATGCATTTGATTATGTGTGTGAGACTAGTATTGAAGACAAGTACCTAATTATTTCTTAAACAAAAACAAAACCCCACACTGTCTGTTGCCTAATTTAACCATTAGTATACCAGAGACCTGCTTCCATTTTTATGCAAATAAAATGTAATGCCTGCCTTAGTGTTTTTAACCTAATGTGCTTGCTTGATTTCAGAGGGTCAACTGTCTTTGGTTATAACCTAGGCTGGGCTCTGCAGTGTTTTATTTCTTGTATTTTAACATGTAGTTATGGTAAAAGACTTTTACCTCAGAGTCTAAACCGCATTCAAACAAAGGGTATTTTTAATAGTCACTTATTTTAAAGACGATGCCATTGCAATACCTAAGACAGAGTCCATATACTATGTTGTGTTTGCTGACATGTGAGCTGCTAGGCTTCTGAAGACTGGTGGTGAAGTCAGGGATCCCCGCCTTAAGACGCAGATACTTGGCTGTTTCATTACTCTTGATGCATGATGCATTGGTTTATGTTCTCGTGGGAACAGCTACTCTGCACCACACAAGTGTACACTATATAACCCGTTCTTGAATCTATGTAATTACAAATACCTCTTGGATTTGAATGGAACCTTTCTCTGATTATGCTGTTCAGATGTAAGCTCATTACATTTTGGAAATATTTTGATTTTGGAAATGTTCTTGATTCAGAATTGGTCAGATTCTGGATATGGCTGGGGAAATGGTCTACCAGTTTTAAGTTAGAAAGTCTGAAGTGTTCTAAAAACCCGTACTATCACACTTACCATCAGATGTGAAAACTTGAGCTCCTTTTTTAAAATACGAAATGTTTTTTTATTCTACCGGTGTGATGTCTTACTGGGAGCATTTATTTATTTTATTTTTAAATTGTATCTTTGATTCATACTTTTACTAATGAGATAATTAGCCATCCTATTATTTTGAGTACTTTTGATTACAATCTCCAAATCCTTCTTGAAGAGCTTTGTGTATCCTTTTTCAACCTGGAAGTCTGCTTACCCTCCATCAAGTATGTTGTTTGGAAATCTGTGGTATTTGCCTCAAAGAAACAAGAGAATAAACATTTTTGGTCATTCTTTTGCTGATTTCTTATAGCTACTAGTCATGTTTTCACCATCACAACAGGAAATCAGGGCAAAAAAAGACTCAGACATTTTATTAACATTAGACAGACATTTTATTAAAACATTTAAAGATTCAGGCATTTTATTCTTTAAAAATCAATCCATAAACCACCATAACAGTGTCAATAAGAAAGAACATTAAGTGTAAATAGTGCTAATAGTAAGATTTCTTAGGCCGGAGAAGTTTGACTTTCCTTAGCAACTATATTAAGGTGGTGTTCTTATTATCTATTGCTGTGTAATAAATTACCCCAGAATTTAGCACCTTAAGGCAACCACTTTAATGTGCTCATAATTTTCTAGATTAAAAATTCCCAAGGGGCTTGTTTGGGCCGTTCCCTTTTGGTGGCTGTCATTCAGTTCGGTCAGATGTTGTCTGGAGCCTAATCACCTAAGGGCACCACTGGAAGGATGTCCAGGGAGGCCACCCTCATAGCAGCAACTCATGCTGGCTGTTGGCTGGGGCTTAGCCAGGCTGCTGACCAGAGTGTCTACATGTGGTTTCTCTGTGCCATGGACTTCTCACTGCATGGAAGCTGCTTTCCAAGAGGGACTGTCCAGAGAGAGGGTGTTCAAGAGGCCAAGGGAGAAGCTGCAATCCATCCTCACTCCAGTCTTGTAGGAGAAGTTTGCATATGTTATATAAGTCATCACATTTTAGCCACATATTATTTTAATTTGCTCTAGGTGAACTATATAAAAATACTCAATTCAATTGGTTTTGCAAATAAGAGACCCCAAGTACATTCTCCCTTCAAATACCTAACGTGATTCAACATTAAGAGTGGTTATCAAATCTAAAGTCTTGTGAATGCACACTTTTGATGAATGTTTTGCCAATTGGACCATATGTGAGTTCAGCCAATGACTATTCAGCAATATCCTGATTTTTAAAAATTGATTCTATGTCTTTGAACCTGGAAGCGAAGCTGTAGTGGTAGTTCATATGGCCTTTTGTAACACCATAAAGTAATTGTAGAAGTTGATTTCTCATAGGTAGTGAGTGACTAATAATAAAATGGTGTTGTACCATTACAAAATATAAAGTCAAGGCAGGAGAGAAGATGATAGGAACAAAAAGTCAGAATTAGGCTTGGCAAAAAGACAAAAGTAAGTAATTCATAAAAATTAAACTTGCTTAATTTATAGCTTTTCTTTGAGCCTCCCTAGATTTAGATCTGCCACTGTGTAGATGTATTGGAAATTCAACATGTCTCAATCCAAGATAATAAGTTAACCCATCTCACCATCTGTACCTCCCTCTACACTAGTGGAAGCTCAAACCATTCAATCAGTCATCCAGGCAAGAAATGTTGGTTTCTTTCCAGAGAATAAAGTACAAACATTTCAGTCTGTCATCTTTCAACTTTTGCTATTAGGTCCTTTTCCATACTCCCAGCTTCAGCTTCTGCTATTCCCCTTAGTGTACCTATATTAGTCAGGAATGCTTTGGGCTGCAAGTAACAGCAAACAAATGAAGGTTTATTTTTCTCAGGTGATAAAAAATTTGGAGTTCATTGGCTCCCAGCATAAGTTCAATGATTCAGCTATTCTATAAGTAATGCCCTATCCTGGGGTCCTCCCAAAAGCAGAGTCTGAGATGAGGGCTGGCATGCAGGTGGTTTATTTGGGAAATGATCCTAGGGAGCAAGAGTGGGGAACCAGCGGGTGTAAAACAGGGAAGGAGGGAAACCCCCAAACAAATACATTATTGAATTGGTCACCGCTATAGGTAATTATTACTTGATTTCACAAGATCTTCTGACTAGTATATAAAATCTGCTTTAGAGTTGTTTGTCCAAGGGACAAAAGAGAGAGGTGTTTATCTATTAACTCCTGTCCCAACTAGTTGAGAATTACTTAGCAGGTGTTAACTCACCTGCTGCCCCAAATTACAGTGTCTAAGTACCATGTGGGCTCCCACAGGCATTCCATGGAATAGCAAAAAATAAATGCTCAGGCAGGAAGTGGGAGACAGGTGGTACATGCTTGAAATGAGATGTCCTCATTTTGAACTGGTTTAAGGGATGCCTGCAGTCATCACACAGCTGTGGCTGGATCATCAATGAGGCTGAGGGTATATATGGCAGGTATCTGCCTTTGCCCAATCACTTAAATATAGTAATTCATTTGCTCTATCCTCTGATAAATATGAAATCATCTCAGAATTAATTCACCAATGTGATTGACAAAAATATTTCCTATTAAAGATGTATAGGTTCACAAATTACTTCAATTATTTTTTCCTACGTGGTCATAAGATCCAATTTATTTACTGTTAAAATAATTTGTTTCTCTTTGTAATGAAAAAAAAACAGATAAAATTAAGTACATTACTAGGGGAAAATAGCTTGTGCCAGAAAATACAGTAGGCAAAGTCAAAAGAAACACTGGCAGAAATTATTTTCAATAAATATCATAAAGAATGAGTTTCTCTAGTGTACAAAAATTGTTAAAATTAAAAGTAATTATTAAAATTTAGAGACCCCAATAGAAGAATGGGCAAAAGACATAACAGATCCTTCACAGAAAAAAATATATAAAATTTTCTTAAACATAAAGTTAATACAACGAAAATAACTTTCTCTGTAATTCACAGGTTTTAAGATCAAGAGAAATTTCACATGGGGATCTGTACTTGAGGAGCTTCATCTCTTTGTATGGCCATGCGTTTTCATTTCTCTTAGGTAAATATCTAGGAGTGGAATGGCTGGATCCTGTAGTAGGTGTGTTCCTTTTGAAGAAATTTAACTTCTTAAGAAATGGTTTTCCACTGGATTTGCTTCAGATGATGTAATCCTGAGCCTAGCACCATCATGGGATAAGACCTTGGGGGTTTCGGAGAGGAGTGTATTTTGTGTGTGGGAGGAATGTGAATTACTGAGCCAGAGGGTGGACTGTGGTAGATCATATTTTCCAAAAAATAGCTTCAACAATAATTCCCATCCCGCAAGCTCTTCCAGAATTTGCTGCTCCCCCTAGAGGCCATTTCCCCTTTCCTTGAACCTGGGTGCGCCTTTGTGACTGCCTCAGTTACCAGGGTGTGGTGGAAGTGATGGCTTGTGATTTCCAAAGCCACGCTGTCGAAAGTGATGCAGCTCTTGCCTAGCTCTCTTTCAGGGCACTTGCTTTTTGACCCAGTTACTAGGCAGGAAGCTCGGGTCACCTGTCACAGTGCAGGTGGAGAGGAACAGAGGTCTCCAGACTGAGCTCCCAGCGTACAGTCAGTACCAACTTGTCACCATGTGAGTGAGTGAGCCAGCTTGGAATCTAACCCTTCAGTCTTCTATTGAGTTGTCACAGCTGGTGCCACATGAAGCAGAGATGAACTTTCCCAATCAAGCCTGCCTACTGTGCAGATCAATGAGCAAATTAAATGGTTTTATTTAGCTTTATTTGTTGTAAGCCACTAAATTTTTCTGGCATTGCTTTTCTTTTTTGTTTTAAAATCAATTTTTTAAATTGATTTCAGAGAGGAAGGGAGAGGGAGAGAGAGATAGAAACATCAATGATGAGAAAGAATCATTGATTGGCTGCCTCCTGCACTCCCCCTACTGGGGATTGAGCCCGCAACTCAGGCATAGGCCCTGACAGAGAATCGAACCACTGGTTCAAAGGTTGATGCTCACTGAGCCATGCTGACCAGGCTGCTTTTCAAATTTTTACTTAAAATTTTAAGAATTGAAGCAGAATTGATATGTAATATATTAAAAGTGTCCAATTTGATGATTTTGACATATTGTGTAACTATAAAACGATCACTACAATCACAATAATGAACACATCGATTACCCCTGAAAGTTTCCTTGTACTTTTTCATAACCTTCCTTTGCCCTCCCCTCCCAACCATGCAATCACTGATGTTTCCTGTCACTGAAGACTAGTTTACATTTTCTAGAATTTTGTAAGTGGACTCTTATGGTATGTATTGTTTTTTGTTTGTTTGTTTGTTTTTTGGCTTCTTTCACTCAGCATTATTGAGATTCATTTATGTTATTGGGAGTATTCATAGTTCATTCATCTTTATTTTTATTACTTGCTCTATTGTATGACTATACCACAATTTGATTATTCATTCACCTGTGGTTGGACATTTCCATTGTTTCTAGTTTTTGCCGATTAAAAAAAAACAAAAAACCAACAACTGCTAGCCCTAACCAGTTTGGCTCAGTGGCTAGAGCGTCGGCCTGCAGACTGAAGGGTCCCAGGTTCAATTCCGGTTGAGTGCATGTACCTTGGTTGTGGGCACATCCCCAGTAGGGGTGTGCAGGAGGCAGCTGATCGATGTTTCTCTCTTATCAATGTTTCTAACTCTCTATCCCTCTCCTTTCCTCTCTGTAAAAAATCAATAAAATATATATTTTTTAAAAAGCTGCTATAAACACTCACAGTTCTTTGTATGGCTATATGCTTTCATTTCTCTTAAGTAAATATAAAGAAGCAGAAAGGCTGGATCACATGGTGGTGTCTGTTTAATATTTTAAGAAACTGCCAATTGTTTTCCACTGCTTTGCAAAGTGGTTGTACCATTTTACATTCCCACTAGCAGTGTCTGAGAGGTTCAATTGCTCCGATTCCTCACCCACACTCGGTATAATCAGTCTTTTTAATTTTAGACTTTTCAATACTTATGTAGTCTAAACCATTAAGTTTTGGAGTGATTTGTTCTATAATAATAGATAACTGGCATGGGATGAAAAATAATTTTGCCCCAAATTGAATATAAACATAAACCATTTTTTAAGTGCATTAAGAGTTGTATTTGTTGAGGCCCTTTCATAGAAACATCAGAATACATAGTACAGAAAGAAAGCTTAGTGCCCCCAAATTTAAAACTGTATAATACTATGAACCGGTGTTAATAGTTCAAACAGATAGAACTTAACCAGCAATGAAAGTTTTGAGATTTAGCAAGATGTTGGAATCATGACACCAGTGAACTCACTTAAACATCAGAGTCAACAAAAAAGTAAGCCTGTGGTACTTAAAGAATATATCATTGCTTTTGATCCCCTTCTCTCAGTTTGACCTTCAGTCTCCTGCAAATGATTTACCCACCAAGTATTTTTGAGAGTCCCCAGGGGGTGTCTTCACAAATACTCTATAGCAAGTCTGGACCGGTGATGGGTTCTCCCTCCACTGGGTGCCTCCAGGCAATGACTCTCCGTCCCAGAGTGAACACAGCTCCCCCTAGAGGACCAAAGGTGCTTGGTGTGCAGTGGCAAGGTGGGAAGGAGCCCTTTCTCTCCTTGTGTTTGCTGTCGGAGGGATCCCCAGCAGAGTTGCTTGTGCCACATGAGCTCATATACATTTTTCTGAAGAGGTTCTTTGAAGCAACTTGTAGTCCAGTGCCCTATTAGCACCCAGCCATCAGTCATTTTGGGGGCTGGAGTAGGAGAATAACTGAACCAACAGACATAAGGCTGTGTTCATTTGCATGTCCCCTCTCTCTTTGTCATGGGGTCAGGCTCAATGTGTCTGGATCCTTCTTTCCTAAGGATAAGGTGTTACCAAAAATGAAACTACTCACTTCTTAGGCAAAAAAAAAGTCAAGCTGTCCTGCCCCAACTATTTGTCAGATATGTCCAGACCTGTCTTGACTCTCAGCAGGTTTTTAACCACAAATTATGCTGAGATAACTCCACACCCAAACAGCAATAAATCAGAATTATTCTATTGCACCCTATTTCTCTGTTCAGTGGCTGTTAAATGCTCTTGTTTTATTTTTTAATTGATGTTTAATTAATTTATTTTTATTTTCTCAGAACAGACCACCCCAAGCAACCTCCCCCTTCCCAGATAATTATTTTCTCTCATGGTTTCTACTTTTCTCTCCATTTGGATGGTTTTCTTATCCATTCTTCATTTTAGCAGGAGGCCATAAATATGTGAAAATTCTAAACATTCAGAGCCCCATGTGAAAGAATAAAAATCGTGGCTTCTGCTTGTGTCTTGCAATTCGGTCTCTCATTTCCAGTGCTTAAATTGAGAATGTAAACATCTTGGTCACAGACTCTGCAGTTGGTTATCTTTAGTTCTTCACGACTAAACCTGTAAGCTCAACACTTGCTTTCTCAAGTGCCCTGGGAAAGAAAACCACTCCATTACATCCCTCTCGAGGCCCCTCCCAACCGACACATTATGCAAACAAGAGCCCCGAATGGGTAGAGTTCGCACTGACTTTCAGGAGGCTGTGATTACTTCTCTGAAATTAAAGAGGGAATCCTACATTTGACAGAAATTTCAAGAGTCTACAATTAACAAATAGATACGGCATTAGTGTTTTTCTAATCAAAATCTATTGTTCTGCCCATGCTCACTGCCATTGTGTTAACTGACAGCAGGCTGCCCTTCCAGGAAGGCTGGAGAGAGAGTGGTGCACCGGTGAGGTGAGTTGCTCTCACTCACGCCCGCCAGTGCAATTCGCAGTTCGTATCCTGCCCACTCTTCGGACAGTACCAATTTTGTCTCTCATGTTGAGCAATCACCCTAAATTCTTTAACTAACTAGCTAGCTAACTAGCTAACTAACAAGCTAACTAAAACAAAACAGAACTCCCCTCTGCTGGAGCTGGAAGCCCCTGATCGGTGGTGCTCAGAGCAGAGCTGGCACGATTTGCCCCGCCCAGTCTAATCCCCAGAAATCATGGCAGACAATAGGAATTACTGTAGAAGTCTTCTGCAACTTAGATACTTATTCTGATAATATAATTTGTTTAATGAAGTAGTGACTTTAGATGTTCTTTTATGAAAGTACTAGCATTCCTGTTGCAGGAAAAATCCTGCAATAGGGTTTCCTGCTGCACTCTACCCCACCCTGCCTGCTCTCCTCCCTTGTCCCCCGCCCCGCGATCTCCGCCAGCCCCCCTGCTTTTCTAACTTCTCCGCCAGCCCGCTCTCCTTCCTTCTCCCCTGGCCCCGCCTCCGCTCCTCCCTTCTCCCCCGGCCCCGCCCCTTCTCCCCCAGCCCCGCCTGCTCAACTTCCTTCTCCCCCGGCCCCGCCTGCTCAACTTCCTTCTCCCCCAGCCCCGCCTCCGCTCCTCCCTTCTCCTCCCCCCGGCTTGCTTGCTTCTCTGCAGCTTTGCTCCCTTCTGCAGCTCTTGGCTTCTTTCTACGCTGTCGCGATAGGCAAATTAGCCGCCATCTTTGTTTGGATAATTTGCATATTCGTCCTGATTGGTTGGTGGGCTTGGCTTGGCTGGTGGGCGTGGCTTGGGCATAGCGAAGGTGCGGTCAATTTGCATATTTGTCTATTATTAGATTAGACTAGAGGCCCAGTGCATGAAGATTCATGCACTCGGGGGCGTCCCTCAGCCCAACCACCCTCTCACAATCCAGGACCCCACAGGTAGGGTCCCTAGGCCTGGCCTGAGATCAGGGCCTATCGGGTCTTTCCTTCCCCGGTCTGCAGGAAGCTGGCCCCACCCCCGCCGCTTCCACTGCTTGCCATCTGTGCAGCACTGCCTCCCCTCCCCTGCCACCGGTGGCCTCCCTCTGCAGGTGACAGGCTGGGGTGCAGTGGATTGGCTGGCCTGGGCCTCCCTCTTTCTTTGCTGGGAGGTGGGGCCAGCCATGCAAGGGGTTGTCTGCCTACCTGATCACCCCTATCCACTCTGCCTGCCTGCCTGATTGCCCCTAACAGCTTGCTTGGGGGCGGGGCCAGCCCAGTGAGGGTCTGTCTGCCTACCTGATCTCCCCTAACCACTTGCCTGCCTACCTGATCACCCCTAACCACTGGTCTGCCTACCTGATCACCTCTAACCCCTCTGCCTGCCTGATTGCCCCTAACCCCTTTCTTGGGGGCGGGGCCAGCACTGACTTCCAGTTGGTCAGCCTCTGGTTGTCGCAGGAGCCGACCGCCAGTTGCCTGCCATCCGTCACAGGCTCCCCACTGGTGCCCAAGGCCGGAAAAGCCTCTGGCAGGATGGTTTCCTGGTGGGTGTGGCTGGTGGGCGTGGCTTGTGGGTGTAGCGAAGGTATCGTCAATTTGCATATTACTCTATTATTAGGTAGGATGGCAATGACAACCTTTATGAGCAGAGATATTTTTTCATAGCCAATAACCTTCCTAACTTTAAAAAGCATTGATTTAAATATAGTACTTGCTGCAGATGAAAAATAGCCAGAAAAGGGAAATCCTTAGATGTCATATCTAAATATATTTTTTACAAAACCAGAAATGGGTCATCCATATCACTAATTTTCATGTCCTGGGTGTTTTGCAAGCCTGTATGATGTCCCCGAGGTGTTTAGCTGACTCTGTTCAGCACTTGGTACTAAAGGACAGCTGCCAATTCCACGGACCCGCCCTGGACATGCTGTCCGGCGCTTCCTTGCCACCCTGGCTGTCACATGGTGTATGTAGGTCAGAGCTCAGCAGCCTCCCTGTCAGTGCCTGCTTAGCTCTCATAACTGGCTGCGTGCTAAGTAGGGAGCTAGAAGGTTTACATTTTTAGGCAAAGGCTGCTCCTCATTATGCTTGAAATCCACCTTTCAGATAAGTGGCAGAGAGAAGATGGCTGAGCTGAGCACACCACCTGGGGACTGACAGCACCTCACCTCTGGGCCCAGACCTGTCTAAGCCCAGCTGCATTCCAGTTCCCTAGTTTTATTGGAGGGAGAGGAGGAGAAGGAGGTCATTCACTTTTTGTATGTGTAACTCTAAATAATGTTACTTGTTATTTGCAATCAAAAGTCCCAGTGAAATCAGAATGATTAACTCTGCCTTAGAGATCAAAAGGCTTCCTTGGAGAGGTGAATATTTGCAAGAGGTTTTGAAGGCTGAATAGGAGTTCTCCTGGCAGACATAAGGAGGAAGGACATAAGAGCAGGACACAAAAGCAGGCCTGACCTTAATGTTTATTTACTGCAGGGCCTAGAACAGAAGTACAAAAAGAGGCCCAAATGCTATATAGCTAAGTATTTAAAAGTTATACGTCAAACTAATAAACTATAAAATATCTAATTCACTACCTTGATAAATTTACTTTTGCAATGACCTGGAAGACTAAATTAAACTTGAACTCTAGCACTCTCAGGAGTTCCATGCTGGAAACAATGGCATGGAGTGATCTGGTCCCTGTCCTCTGGTGCTCCTTCCTGGGAGCTTCTTTCCTTCTCCCCGCCCCGCCCCCAGCTCCATTGCTGTATCACAAGGGGCCTCCTGGATTCACTCAGCCCCTCTACAACCAGCTGTCTCAGGACTGCCCTCAGGCCTAGGAGTGATCAGGCTGGTGGTGTGGGCTGCCCTCTGGAGGATGCACATGGGAAGAGGCCCTGGAAGCAGGCTTGGGTCCTTTGGACAGGAAACTCTGGAGCCCTGGGCACTGCAAGTGTGGTCTAACGGGATGTGCAACCTCTGGGCAGGCATGCAGCCTGGGTCCCACAGACTGCCTGCCTGGTGGAGAAGGGTGGCCAGAGGAGGTTATAACAGTCCCCACCCCTCCCCAAAGCATAGGGACCTTCCCGCACAGACAAAAGATGATTTTGAAAAAAGCACAAAACAAAACAAACAACAAAAAATTTGTACAATGATTAGAAGTTGTGAAAGAACATGGTAGACATGAGAAATGTTAAGAAATTTAGTATGCTCCAGACATGGATTTTTTTTCTTTTTTAAATATATATTTTTATTGATTTCCGAGAGAAGGGAAAGGGAAAGAGTGATAGAAACATAAATGATAAGAGAGAATCATTGATCGGCTGCCTCCTGCACACCCCCCACTGGGGATTGAGCCCACAACCAGGGCATGTGACCTGTCCGGGAATTGAACCCTGACCTCCTGGTTCATAGGTTGACACTAACCGCTGAACCACGCCAGCCGGGCCCAAACATGGATTATTTATAGTAAGAACAGGAGATAAAGGTCGGGCAAGGTTGTGAAGGGCATGGTGAATAGTATGAGTTTCATTTGGTGAGAGGGGAAATTTTTAAGCATGAGAAGTTTGTTAATTATTTCTTAGGAGGAAAAGACTAAATATGAATATAATCAGGACAGTGGGAAGACCTTTGCAAATGAGAGAAGAGCTGGATGCCTGAATTGAGGGAGGGAGGGGAAAGACCAGATTCAAGAGACATTTCTGAAGTAGAATTGATTTTGTGAGATAGAGTCTAAGATAACCTTGGGATTTCCAGCTTGAAAGGCCATGGGGAGTGATAGTGCATTATCCAAGGGAAGAAATTCAGGGCAAGGTGCAGGTTGTGAAGTGTTGGGCATGTTCAGGTTGAGGTTCTGTGATTGGAACTCTAGCTATCATGTGATTGTCAATGATTATAGAAATTATAGCCATTGAGCTTTGAAATTTGCATCCTAAGTATAATTCTGGGAAAAATGGAGTGGGAGCATTTTGGAGAATTTCTTACAAAAGAAGTTTTCCTTTTTAACGCCTACATTTTGTAAGTGCTTGCTTGCTAATAGGCAGCTTTAGGTCAATCAATTTCATATTTGGAGGTCTGCTCTTCTGTTGGGAAAAATGAAGTTCATGTAGTCGATAAAAATAGCAACTATTTCTTGTGAGCAGCAAGAGAAATTTGGCGTGGCACGATTTCTTTTGCCAAGACCTTTATAGGTGAATAAGTAGCTCTTGTAATCTTCTTCATGTGTGCCCACTACTTTGATATTTCAGGAGATGTGGCAGACAGCTGATGCTTGTTGGCTCATTGGATTTCCCAAGTGTTGAGGATAATTGGAACATGGACTAATATTTTCAGAATATAAAGCTAGATGACTGAAAATTTTATTTACTGCATTTAACTGGTGAAATCAGAGCATTGAATATAACTGGATTCCCAGGAATTTAAGGGCAGGCATTTCAGAATATAACAAGCCATTATAAGTTGACCATTTAGAAGTGGCCTTACTAGATTAGATATTCTAGCTAGTACTCTGCATTGTTAATTTTTCAAAGGGCTTATTTCTTCAGATAACATTTGCTTGTTTTTCTTCTTCTTTTTACCTTTATGCTTGTGGCAATAAGATGGCATGTTGTTATTTTCCAAGTTACCGGGATTAATGCTCATTTTCTGGTTAATTAAAATCTTTTAAATAAAAACACTCCAAGTTCAGAGCATTATTGTACTCATTACCATTTCTGTAGTATCTTTGCTGCTCAGCTATTATGCATGGCTGCAGTAATTTTAACACAGCCCTTTTATTCTGTTTGTCTTTATTGAAGACTTTGTTCTCATTACTGGATTGTCTCCTGACAGCCCAGAATACTCCCCCAGACTTCCCTCCCGCACTGTGTGGGATCTATTTTGCATTTGCAAGTGTCTGGCCCTTCCAGGATCAGGTAAGCGACTGCATTCAAAGATAATTAAAAATTGGGGGGTACAGACGCTTAACATGCAGCTCTTTCCACTTGGTCTTCCAGTCTCCTACATATTTTCATTTTTTGGCATCAAAAGCCTTCTAGGGATAGAATTGGCTTAATTCCACATGGGGGTTTTAAAAAGTGTTAAAAATAATACTTACCGT
The DNA here is from genome assembly GCF_951640355.1 of Cnephaeus nilssonii. NCBI lineage: Eukaryota > Metazoa > Chordata > Mammalia > Chiroptera > Vespertilionidae > Cnephaeus > Cnephaeus nilssonii. The sequence goes on from NC_137081.1 coordinate 44,312,745, forward strand.
AACATGCATCAACAGTACTTATATATTCATCTTAAAAACAATACACGATGTGATTTTGAGATATTTGTCACTTACTTTTGAAGGTGTCCCCCTGGTCGGTGTGCCTGCTTCATTATATAGCGAGGGCAGATTCCATTTGGCAAACACTCATTGTTTGCTGGTGGGAGTTCCGATGCCTCTCATCCCTGTCCATTTCCTGCTCGTCAAAGCACCTCTCTATCATGTTTTAATAGGCGGTTGCTGTCTCTCAGGGCATATTTCTAGGCCTGTTCAGTCTGGGTGGGGGGATTCATTTTGACACGCTTGCAACCCACTCCAACGTTGGTGATTCGCAGAAGCAGCTTAAACTAGACAGAAAAACCATTTCATGCTCAAATTATTCTTAGCAAGAGGCTCCATCTACTTTTAAAGAAAGATGACTTCAGAGTATCTCTAGGGGCATGCTAGTAGCAGATTGCTCTAAACATACACAGAAAAGAAATCTGTGGCCGAGCTGGAGTGGGTCGGGGCACCTGCTCTTGAATTTGGATGACACCCGTCCAGTGGCAGAGGGGGGTTTCTGCACGGACCCTTTTTGTGCCTCAATGTACTGGAGCCTAAAGCCCCTAAACCTGCCAGCAAGCTAGTGTGCCCTGCTCAGGGCTTACCAGAGCCTGGTGGCTTTGGAGTCCCCTCCCTCTCAGGCTCTCTTTCAAACAATAGTTCTCACCTCCAGGGCGTGTGTAGATGTGTCCAGGCTTGTTGATAAGGGCGAATCCATATTTTGGCCATTTCTAAACTTCTTCCATTTCTCTCTTTTTTTTTTATACTCTTCCTCAGATGCATTGCCAGGTTGTCCCTGCTTCAGCTTCTGCTCTATCTAACCATCCAACATAGTGACTCTATGATCATATGTTAAAAAAAAAATTAATGGGCCTTTTTTTCTGTCTCCTCACCCCGAGGGTAGGATCTGTAATGTCCATTCCACAACTGTCACACTAGCTTACTAGTAGATATATTTTCCCCTGAATTCTACCGATCCAATTAATAACTCAACAAACATTTCTTAGCACCTACTGTGTGCCAGGGACTGAGTTGGGCCCTGGCCCTGAGCAATATGTAAATGGACATGGTCCCTGCCCTCCTGGAGTCTACAGAGCAGAGTTCAAGCTGCCATATGACTTTGAATCATAGGCTGGGGTAAAGAGTGCTGTGTCCCCAGGCAAACCCTGGAAAGAAAGGCCCCACTTCCCCACTGCTATCTTCATGCAATTTGTGGGTGCTGGTGGGAAAGCAAGGCCATAAGGATTCCTTAGGTGATGACTATTTCTATGGACTGGCGAACCTTTTCAGAGCCTCTGGTCATACATTGTCTGAGAACCTGCTAACCTTTGTGCCACTTATTTATTTTTATTTTACTTTATATATTTATTTTTTAATTAGGGAGGGAGAGGGAGAGAGAGATAGAAACATCAATGATGAGAGAGAATCATTGATTGGCTGCCTCCTGCACACCCGCTACTGGGGATGGAGCCTGCAACCCAGCATGTGCCCTGACTGGGAATCAAACCGTGACCTCCTGGTTCATAGGTCCATGCTCAACCCCTGAGCTACGCCGGCTGGGCTGCACCACTCGTTTAAATTCATGCTCAGCTGAGAGCTCCAATGCTTCCAGTGTCTCCTAGAGAATCGGGAGAAAGAAGTGCTCTCTGCAGGCCTAGCGACAGTCCTCATCAAAGGCCCGCTCCCTCTGTCCGAGGGGCAGTTTTATGAAAAAGAGAACAACGTGTAACTAACCACATTTTTATTCTTTGACGTTCCAATTACATTAACCAAGGCAGGCATTAAAGATCAATTGATGGGCCAGCCCAGTGATGTGAGGGCCGAGAGGGTGGGTCACTGAGGAGACGGCCCTGGGTGGCCACGGGGCAGGGGTGGGTGCCTCTGAACAAACGCTTTCTCTCTGTGAACCTTGGCCTGTTGCTTCTAAAGTGCTGGTCCTTCATTACCTTCCTGCTGTTCTTTTCTGACAGTCTGGGCCTGTCAATCTCGACCATTGCCTGGGTTGGAAAGCTGGTTAACTAGTATTCATCTCGACATTTCAAAAGGCAGTTTCTGTTTGTGGGGAAAATAAATGAGTGAGCTCCCAAGTATTGGACATTTTCATGGAAGCCCTGTGGGCCCCCAACTTGGGCTTAATCAATCTTAACCAGCCCAGGATCCAGTGGATTTTACCTTTCCGAGAGCAAACTAGCGACGCTCGCCTTTATTTTGCAGCTGATTGACTATGGCATGGAGTTTAGTAGGTTGTGGATCAAATAAATGAGAACCATAAAATTTCCTCCCTGAGGACTAGGTTTTGATTATTTCATTGACCCTAGAACAAGAAATGTGCCCTCTGGACCAAAAAAACTCCACATGGCCACCCAAGGCCAGATGCTGCTGCCCAGGACTGATTCACTTACATTTATTAAAAGTAAAAAGGTAAGGGGAGCATATTTTTGGAGAATTATCACATGCCTTGAAGGGAGAGGATACTGAGAGTAATATTCAATGCTAAAAATCTAATGATTCCTAGAAAGTGAGTGTCAATTCGGCACTCTGTCTGGAGTTCAGAAAGATTTCTAGGAATTGTGATAGGATAATTATTTAAAAATTATAGTGATGGCGAGAGTATGCTTTTATTTGGAAGGATCTAAAAGCATGGCAATTATATTACTACTGAAATTCCGTGCTTTCTAAATGGGTGGATATCATATCAGAGAATGCAGAATTCAGTAGCTTATCTATGAATGTTTTGTCATTCTTTTTCTGCTCTGGAAATTTCTGTATCCTGAGTGCCTATTATGTGCCAAGCTGTGGGAAATGGAATGTGGTAGAAGTAAAAGAATATGTTCATGGTATAGTAGATCTAGCTTAGAAGTCTACTTGCTACCTGTATAGTCAGTCATAGGCAAGTCACTTAGTCACAATAATCCTATAAAAATGCTAAAACAATAGCACTTGCTTATAATGGAGACCTTAGGGAGTGCTTGTCTTCCTGTATTCTCACTTCTCAAATACCCACCTTTCATGCTGTGCTGGTCTTCTGGACATGCAGTCTTTTCAGTCCCACTGGGCCCTGGGTTTAGAACCTTTGGACAGTTCTGCTGTCCCCTTCTCAAAATTCTTAATAATTGTTAAACAAGGAGTCCTGCGTTTTCATTTAGCACTGGGCCCCACACAGTATGTAACTGCTTCTTCTCATGCACAGGGGTACTCATAACCCAAGAGATACTCAGGCCTCTCCCTTGCAATTCCCCCTTTTTGCTCAAGGTTGTCTGAATGCTTTCTGTAACTCACAATCAAACCTCCAGGAAGCTGCCCTTGTTCATGGAATTGGAATGTCAGAGGATAAAATGTGATAGTAGAGTTATTCTCCTATCTCATGTTGGCCCGAGGTGGACATCTGGCCCAAGATGCACCGGTTAGAAAGTCTCTGGGACTGAGAAACTCTGGTCAATCGGACTGTCTGAAAGTGGAAGGTGAGGAAACTCAGGGGCTGTTTAGGGGAGCCATCCTCTCTGTGTGGGGAAAAGCAAAGAAAGCCACACGGCAGGCGGAGAAGAAGTGGGGAACAGACCCCCAGAGAAGCTGAGACGAGAGCCTGTGGCCTCACTGAGGGGCCCGTGGAGCAAATGTCACGGTTCCTGGTGACTTTGCAGTAACTTCCTGTTCCTATTGGAATGGAGCCACACTTCCCGTCCTCAAGTTGTGAGGTACCCGTGTGTCTCCCCCAATAACTGCCCCTTTTAATTTAAGGTAGTTTGGGTTTCTGTAACAACCAAACCATCTCCAACGGGCTGACGTACTCCCTCAGTAAAGAGCAAATGAGCCAGTGTGACAGGAAGCAAGCACTCTGCCAGTCTCCGTACGGCCGTGGCATCCCATTGGTTACATAGAAAACCAAGCTGGAAAATAACTGTGGACTGGTAAAGTCTTCAGGGTTTATTTTAAAATTGTACTTCTCAGGTAACCTTCTCCATCATCTGAATTTTCCGAGATGGACCATGTGTCGCAAACCAAATGTCACAAAGTCATGCGTTTGAAGTCGTTTAAATGTTCATGGGGAAGATGTCACATTAATCATATAATTTGGACTAATGTGAATATTTTTATAGGGTTATTAACATTTCAAAGGTGTTAGGGCTGTTTTGGAATTTAACGTTAGATTTGTGGCTTTGGGGGACACAAAGCATTAATCTGATTTGAAACCATGAAATTGAAACAATTAAAAGGAACAGAAAGGATTAGTGGAGAGAATAGAAAGGTAATTCTAAGGATAAGGAAAAGAAGATAAATACTAAGGAAGTTGGGAAGAACGTTTATGTAACTGGCAAGTGGAAAAGCTCAAATTGGGCAAGTACATGGAAAAGTATGAAACATGAATGGAAGCAAGAAAGCACCCAGAAACAGGTATCTAGTTGACGTAAGTAGATCCTGGTACAGTTTATTTCTTGATTTCTTTTGCTTTCTCTTACTCTTTCACCCACTTATTCATTCTACATGCCCTGTGCTCTTTGAGGTGCTGGGTCATGGTGGTGAACAAAATAAGTCTACATCTTCATGGAGTTTACTTTCTAGTGAGAATAGAGGCTGAAGAACCAGGGATTCATAATCCCAAGGGGCAGGGGGGGGGGCGGGGGCGGGGGAGAGGATGGCAGGGAATAGTCCTTTGACAGCATCATCTCATTTCCCTGAGAGGTTTCCACCGTTCCAGGAGTGCGAAGTACCATGCTGGGAGCTTCATCTTCATGATCTCATTTAATCCTGACCATACTCTCTGGGAGATAGGATTTCAAATGCCTGCGGGGGTGGGGCAGGCCACACAAAAGTGCACGGAGAGAGCAAACTGGAGAGCTCAAAGCCCTCCAAAGGGACACCCACTGCTCAGCTCCAGCTGGCTGCTGACGTGTGGGGGTGGGAGTTCACTTCCGCCAGACCTTTTGCTTTTCAAGAGAAGCCTTAAATCCATTCTCTATGTGAAATCTGTTTAAATGTTGGATCAGTTTTTTAAAAAAACAGTATGCAGCATTTGTGAAATGACAGGCGTAAGATCATTGCTGTAATAGCAAGAGACTGGAAACAATCTAAATGTCCGTTGATAGTGGACTGATTCAATAAATGATGGCCCGTCATGTATAACTGACCTGCAGCCTTAAAGAGCAGCAAGCAGGCTCCTTATGTGCTTCGCGATATCTTTGTTAAGTGAAAAGGGCTAGGTGCACTGTAGTGTGTATGATATCCTGCTATTTGTGTAAAGGAGGGGGAGACTACTTATATTCATATGTATGCATTCATTTGTATATGAAGTTGAATATTTCTGAAAGCACATATATACACACACATAAATACACATATTGGCAGGTAGATAGACAGACCAGTAGCATTGGTTTGCTCTGTGAAACAAAACTGGATGGGTGAGGGATGGGGTGGGAGGGAAACATTTTCCCTTATCCTCGTTTGAATTTTGAGCCATGGGAATACATTATAATTTTGCCAAGCAGATGCTTTGTGAAGCCTGAGAATCATCAGTTTGCCGCCTCTGCTGGGGCCTTAGCTAATTCTTCTGAATACCAGAGAGCGCCCAGTGGGGTTGTAGCGTTACTGTAAGAGACTGAAGGGAGTTCAATCGCTTTGGAGCAAGTCTAGAGTGCGCATATGACACATGATGCAGGTGTAAATCTCTGCCCCTCCACCTCTCATGTGGATTCTGATCAAGTCGAGAATGATCCCAGAAATCTTGTTCATCCTGGACCTGCCTGGATTCTGCTGGCGTAGGCTGGACCCCCAATGGAGTAGGTTGAACCCAGAATGGCTTTGCTGGCTCTCCAGGGATGTCCTGACCTCTGGTGCAGCGTAGACTGGAAAAGACACTCGTTCCCTTTATCCACAAGGTTGTTGTTAGTTTGGAAAAATGGGTATATTCAATTCCGGGAGTCCTTGATCATTTTGGCGTGGGGGTTGTTTGTTGGGTCCCATTTATCTTACTTCAGGGTGCAATGCCTGCCCCTCATAGTAGCCTGGGTCAGCAATTTGCCAAAACACAACTGGCATTTCTTGATCTGTATGTGGTCTAGGTTTCCTTGAGGATTTTTACCATTTAGGGTGTTGTATCTCTGGCTTTTACTGCAGGATTGGACTGCTGTCAGCTTTTCCCTGGAGTTTTTAATAGCTTCTCTGGGCCCTGCCTGTATCAGTCAAGGTTCCAGCAGGAAGCAGAACCCCCCTGAGATGTTCAACTGAAGAGACTTTGAGGAAGGGGCTACTGACGGGGTGTGGGTTGGAAGTGGCATCCTGAAGGATGCTGAGGCCCCTGGAGAGATGCCCAGGCCTGTGGGGCAGAGGGGGCCAAGAATGTTCATGGAGCCCCATGGGAGCTTGAGCCAAGGAAGAGAACTGCCCTCCTCCCTCCCCATCACAGGAGCTGTTGTCAGAGAGGGGCTCACCCCTGCCAAACCCTGGCATCAACGCAGGGAGAGAATGTGGAACTAATACTCCAACGAATCTCCCACCCTGCCCTTTGCTATTCTTGCTGTCTGGCTTCTGGTTGGCCAAACCCAACTAGACAACAAGGGACCTCCTGGTGCACGGGGAGGGATGGCAGGGCAGCAAATGCCTCAGAAGCCAGGATGGCAAGTGGGCCGAGCACCCCTGCTTAGGGACCGCCAGGGCCTCCCAGGAGATCTTCACTGTAGCCAGAGGTGTCCTAAGTGGGATGTTGGCACGTGGCCTCACCTGGACCTATCCCGTACACGGGGGAAATGCAACCATCGTCCTGCCTTTTAAAATACCTGGTATTGGCAGCCGCTCCCACTGAGGAACCATCCTATCATCTGTTCTTGTGAATAATCGACCTACCTTCTACTTGAACATTTTTAAATTCTTTTTTCCCCTACATTTTAAAATTTGAATTAATAATTTTTTAAAAAGCCCTCAAGGTTGACCAGGACTAGGATTGACAGTACCACAGCTTTTAGAAATCCCTGTTGTCCATTTAAATTTTAATGTTTCTATCATTTGTTCCTCAGTGTAAATTAACAGCCGTGGCAGTGTGTTGGGTTTCTTTTCTGAAGTCGGGACTTTAAATTTAATTCAATAGCCGAGATTTACGGCGCTTCTATATTTCACACGGCAGAATCAATAATGTGACTGAAGTGAAGAAGATAAAAATTTATGGTATCTTGCAATTTAATGGTTGAAAAGATGCAATTGGAGAGATCATAAATTGTGAAGGAGTTTATGCTTCATTGCTCCTGATTCAGTGCTTGCTGTTAGGACTTGATTTGTGGCTATTCACATGGTGTGATTAATGATGTGATCGATGCTTGCTTCAGTGCAGTAAAGCAGTTGTAATGCTCTTCATTAGAATAAATAAAATAAATTGACTGAAGCTTTATAAAAACTGTGTAACATTTAAAATCTAAAATGTCAATTTTTTTTTCCTGTTACAATTTAGGTTTCTTCAGGCAGTTTCCACCTACATCACATCACTCATTGTCATTCTTTTTGGATATTCTGGAAATCCATGTGGGTTTGGGTAAGCTTTATGCAAAGCTCACTGAAGAGGAAAAAAAGAGTTGAATAGGACTGGCAGAGCTAGGATATTGTGGTGGCTTGCTTTGCCATTCTCCTAATATGCATTGTCTCCTTCTTAAACACATGATGTTTAAAGAAATCAAGGCAGAAAATGACCCTTGCATTCACAGATTTGATAAAACACAATACAAGTGGGTAGTTTTCCTTTTTAAGTGGGATAGATATGCATACATCTGCATTGCAAGTTTATTAGTTGCTTAGTCTGCTTGGTCTTTAGAAAGATGTAGTCATTGCCTCACCCCATTCAGCAGCCGTTCATTGAGGGCTCGCTATATGTGCCGGGTGTTGTTCTACACACTGGCTGTGTGGAACCTATGCGCTCCCCATCCCAACGAGGACACCCTTTAGACAGCTTTGTTTCAATGTTGGGATTTTGCTTGACATGTTTCTATGATCAGTTCATGCTGTGATTCAGAAAAGTGGGCAAACATGGAAGGAAAGCGGCGGTCTCGCCGTGATTAGAAGGAATGACGTGAGTCTGGGTGATGCCTCCAGGGCGTGGGTGAGTCGCTTGGGCTGGGAAAAGTTGCCTTGGCACATAGACGTTCTTGCCGATTTGGGAACTTGTTTGTCACTGTTGTAAACCAGCGGCCTTTGCTTCAGTATCATTCCCTAATATGTATCACTGCCAATTAAGGAAAACTTTCTGCCTGTCTTGGAAAGAGGTATGTGTCTAAGAAGATCCTAGGTTGGCTCATCTCATGTGTTCATCTCCTTTTTTAAGTGCCCAAAGTCACAAGCAAGTGACATGGTTAATCTTATGGACTTAGCTGTAACTGACTTATGGGTGCTCTGATCCCAGTGCTATTTGCAATTGTAGATTTACACCGGGCCCTGGAGCAGGCCGGCCTTTATAATAGGTTTCCAAGACTCAGGTAGATCCCACTAGGATGAACCTGGGAAGGTTTGATGTGGTGGCAGTCTTTGTTTCGGATGGGCCCATGCTGGTGCCCAGCCTACAGTTGTCAATTCAACGGGCTTCCCAGATTTTCCTAATTTCCCTTCATCGACCCCTAACTCACTCTGTAGTTTTAAAATGAAGCATTTCGGTGTAGTAGAGACCTAACTTCCAAAAGCACTTTCAAATTATCTGCTTTGGCATTTCTTTGAATGAATTTCCTTTTGAGTTGGCTTCCAGATGCTATGTAGGAAAGAGTTGCACTCAGCTTTCTCAAGGTTTACAGTATCATGTGCATTTTAAAGGTACCTCCTGAGTTACGCGAGGATGTAGGAGCTGGAGGATGCAGCCAAGGAATGTACTGATTAAAGATAGCAGAATGAAGGTGAGTCTGAAGAATCAACAGAGCTTTAAATGGAATAGAATTGCTTACTTGTTTGTGGCTAAATTTTTGGGTGCTAACTCGCATTAAGGGTTTAGTAGAGACTGTGCTGTTCCTCTGAGGACTGTTCCTGAAGTTGGGAGATGCAGCCGACCTCTAGTGTGCACCCTAGGAGAGTAGGATCGTCCTCCCAGCCATGCCCATCACCACTCAGCCGGTGTCTAGAACAATGCCTGGCGCCTCTAGGGAGCCCTCAGTAAATGTTTGCTGAACGGGGTGAGGCAATGACACATCTCTCTAAAGACTGTAGGCAGACTAAGCAACTGAGAAACTGTCAGGGGCCATCCCCCAGAGCTGTACCAGTCAAAGAGTCTGTTAGGGTAGAGAAGAATCTGAGCAAAATAGGAGAAAAACCCCCAGCACACTAGTAATTAAGAAGCTACCTAGTTTCAGTGAGCCATTGTACTTGTTTGGATGTTCATGGCTTTGATCTGGCTTCCAGTCAATCTATTTTAGTAGTTTGAAGGGGAAACAATATGAGAAACCTCAACCTTTTTTGTGGAGAAGGGAACAGAGGGGGAAGGCAGGGAAATTCCAGCCCAAATATATAAACAATGTGTGAGAACTTTTTCATCAAATTTTGGAAAGTAAATAGACCTCTGTGGGCCTCTTTTCCATCTGTAGTGTGGCCGGGGAGGTGTCAGATGTTCCCTGGGGTCTCTTTCAACTCGGCATCCTTAACTCTATGCTTCCAATGTTCCCGACCCCCTTTCTGGATCCTCAGCCCCAATCTGCTGCACAAAGTCACGTGGTCATTTTCTTCTGAGGCTTTTCCCTGGACTTCCCAAGGCTCTGCTGACATGACCATTCTCTCACCTCTGTGATACCTACTCCGGGAGAAAATTGACGCGAGTTTACAGATGAGATTTACAACGAGAAAAAAACCCTGAAAATTCAATATTAGCCGGAGCTCCTTCCCAGAGGACACCAGTCACAGCCCTCCACGAGGGGGCCCCACCGCCACTCTTGCTCCTTGACATCTGTCTGTCCCTGACACCCTGGCCTGCAGTCATTGTGAGGGCCTGTCCCTGGCCCCCCTACTCTAGGGCCACATCCCTGCTTTTAGCTCAGGACCCAGCTAAGGGGAGAGCAAAAAGGCAAATCCAAACCAATCTCGTTGCAATGTAGCCCCAGCCAAACCAAACTTTCAACACAGGGTCCCAACTGTCTCCATTTCAGAATAGGATCTTGGCCTGACATTTGTCTAGTCCCGTGGTCGGCTAACTGCGGCTCGTGAGCCACATGCGGCTCCTTGGCCCCTTGAGTGTGGCTCTTCCACAAAATACCACGGCCTGGGCGAGTCTATTTTGAAGATGTGGCATTAGAAGAAGTTGAAGTTTAAAAAATTTGGCTCTCAAAAGAAATTTCAATCGTACTGTTGATATTTGGCTCTGTTGACTAATGAGTTTGCCGACCACTGGTCTAGTCCATTGCAATATTTCCTTCTGTCTGTGTTTTACTCCCTGAAAATAAGTGCACCCCAGCCCTCGGTTTAAGCCTGTCTCCACAGTAGAAAGAATCGATAAAGCTTTGTTAGTATTTAGGATATCAGTGATTACGGGATGAGTTTATTGTAAGAAGTCAGAGATTACAGCCTGGTCGGTGTGGCTCAGTAGATGAGCAATGACCTATGAACCAGGAGGTTCCCAGCTCAATTCCTGGTCAGGGCTCATGCCTGGGTTGCAGGCTCGATCCCCAGTGTGGGGCATGTAGGAGGCAGCTGATCGATGTTTCTCTCTCATCAATGTTTCTATTTTTCTACCCCTATCCCCTCCTCTCTCTCTTTAAAAAAAAAATCAATGAAAACACTTTTTAAAAGTTGGAGATTACAGAATCAGTATGTGACTCGCAGCCCTTTGACCAGCTGACCTCAAGCATGTAGCTCCAATTAGGGCAAAAGATGGGGCTTCAGAAGGCCTATCTTGCTTTTCCAGAGCAAAGTCCAAGAATCTGGCTTTTTCTGTGCTGTTTAGAAAAATCAGGACTTTTGTGGTAGGTTTTTAAGAAGTCTTGAGTTAAGTTCCTAACCTGGTTTTGGATAAAGAAAAGGAGAAATATATGTAGTTTGTGGCTAAAGTTTGGCCTTGAGTTCTATTTTATGTTGTCTCTAGTTTCGACGTGTGTGTGTGTGTGTGTGTGTGTGTGTGTGTGTTGGCTGGAGGATGGTGATTTGGGTGGAGGGAGTGATTTCTCAATGGCTGATGAAAACATCCATGAATCCAGAAGGGAAGTAGGTACATTACTGCTTTTCTGAACTTTTACCCTTTCTGCCATGTTTTGATGCTCCCGGGTCAGTAAGAAAAACATTAACCTGTCAAAGTAACTCAGGAAAAAGAACTGTTATGCTCTGTGAACATATAAAGTGCTATATAAATGCTTAAAAATGAAAACACCTTAGTCACCAGATTATCTCCATTTTCCTTCTCTCTCCCAATTGCATTTTACTTAGAGTTCTACAAAATGCCACAAAAAAATATTACCTTTGGAAACCACTTCGGAGTTTCTGGAGTACTTTCCCCTATGTGATCTCATTTGGACTTTATTCATAACAGCTGAATGAGCTACATGGGTTCATTAGATCCATTTTGCAGATGAGAAGACTGAGAGATAGTCAGTGGCTCGACCCAAGCGGAGTTCTTCAGACCATCCACTCGTGCTCACATGGCACAAACATGGTACTCTGCATTGGAGAGTACAGGGTGATTCCGCGGAATGCCTTTGTGTGGGATTTCAGAACAGAAATTCACTCTGCTACCTTTTGTAAATCAAAGTGATTCTTTTAATCATGTTTTCCCAGTAGGTTTGAGCTAGCTCTCACACAAACAACTGTTCTATCAAGTGCTTTCAGAAAGCACATGTCAGTTCCTCTGTGGCCCGAGGTGACAGTTCACTGTGATTGCTGTCCTGCCTCCTTATAAAGGGGACAGGTGGGGGAGGAAGAAAGGATCTCTATTCAAAGATTCCCAAACTATTCCTACATTGGCTGTTTGAGCTTGCCAAGTTTCTCACCCGCCACCGCCATGCCCAAGAGCCCTTTCGGTCAATCTGATAGGTCTTTGTCCGTCTTCTAAGGATGACACGCCTTCCCTTTGAACTTGTGATGACCATGGTTTTTTGAATCGATGAAATAGAAGCTTTATTCATAATTCTTGCCTCACTGTCCATTTATCTTAGACGTGAAATTGCAAATTCACTTTCTTAGCACCTTTATTACCTACATTTCAGTGGCCCCATTATATAAGGCAAACCATATGTCTCAATAACAGCTGGGTCAGGGCTGAGAACAATCGCTGAGGGTCTCTCCTGTCCTGTTTTTCTGAGTGGCCAGATGATGTTGGGCAGGCAAAGGCCCCGGGAAACCAGCACCCAGCAGCTGTAGACGGGGCACGCCTGTGGGCTGCTCTCATTAAGCCTTGCCGGCCTCTGCTGAAGGGCTGGAGACCTTCTCAGGAAGCTGCGTAGAGATTGCTGGAGGGACTCCTGCTGTTACACTTAGTCGAGTTTCTTTCCTTTTTCTCCAAGTTATCCCCTTATTAGAGAATCCTGTAAAACCAGGAGGAAGGAGAGGTGAATTTTCTGGCTAGCTTATAGTCCTTCTGTCTCTCATTAAGGCCTCTTTCTCAGCGTGTTCTGTGATCTGAACTTGTGAACTCAGTACTGCTTACTTCACCATCATTGCAAAATCAGCACTTAAAGATATCAAGGACCCAACAGCAACTCAGCTCTCAGGAGGCAGGAACAAAAGCGCAGCCCCATTGTACTCTTCGGTCTACTTGTCACTTTCTGCTGCTCACAGTTGAAGGCATTTCAAGGAATAGGAATTGGACTATGGGATGCATTCTTACCCATCCTTGAGCTCCATGTATCCTGGGTGAAGAGCACCCTTTTGGTTCTTGAAATGAATTCTGAGCACTTAGTAAAAGGGAACTGGGTTCCACAAATTGGTTTTGCTTTGAGCCAGTAGAAAAACCCTTAGGATTATAGTGTTGAACACAGTCAAATGGGGCAATGAAGAATGAAGTAAAATAGGAGGCAGGAGGAGGAAGGATTCCAGTTTAGGATCGTTCAGAGGACCTAACTATCGTGGCAGTGGAAATGGTTGGCCTTGTTCAGTGGGTGGGGATGGAGGGTGGGAGATATGTCATCCCAGACCTTTTGTTCACTCTGGCTCACATAACACATCTTGGACATGGGCACTGTGTACTGTCCCTGTCTTCCTGGTGCGGTCTGTAGGACCAACTTTGGACTACTATGATCATGAGACCTATTGCTGGATGATCCCTAAGGATAGGTTTGGGGGTGCGGGGGTGGTCATCAAGCTATGCCCCCAGGTCAAATTCAGCCTGATGCCTGTTTTCATACATTAAGTTTTACTGGAACACAGTCAGGTTCATTTTAGGTATTATCTCAGGCAGAATAAGTACAAAGCCTAAACTGGCTACTCTCTGGTTCTTTATAGAAAGAAAACCTGCTAACTGCTGGAATGGGGCCTGTAGAAGGACAATGTGTGCTTAGTGGGTTTTTTAAAAAATATATATTTTATTGATTATTTACAGAGAGACAGGGAGAAGGATAGTGAGTTAGAAACATCGATCAGCTGCCTCCTGCACACCTTGTACTGGGGATATGCCCGCAACCCAGGTACATGCCCTTGACCGGAATCAAACCCAGGACCTTTCATTCCACAGGCCAATGCTCTATCCACTGAGCCAAACCAGTTAGGGCTTAGTGGGTTTTTAATAAAGAGATGGGGTCTGATAGGTGCTATGGCTTTGGTTCAAACTACCCCAAAACTTAGTGAGTGGCATAAAATGATCTTGTCTTATGCTCATGGATTCTATAGGTCAGGACAGAGCATAGAGTCTTGTCTCTGATTTCTGATGTGCAGGTTCTCAGCTAGAACGGCTGGACCTCCTCAGGCATCTCTCTCTCCGCTCTCTCCATGTGATCTCTCCAGCACTCTTACCTGTTGTACCTGTTGGCTTAGGGCTCCCAGGACGTGTGTGTGTGTGTGTGTGTGTGTGTGTGTGTGAGAGAGAGAGAGAGAGAGAGAGAGAGAGAGAGAGAGAGAGAGGTGATGAAACCTGATTGCCTTTTATGGCCCAGCCTCAGCTGCATAAGCTACCAGTTGCAAAGTCCTATTACAAAGTCCTTCCCAGGTTCAAGGGGTGACACATAGACTCCAGTTCTCAATGCAGGAGTGTCAATGTCTCATTTTAAGAAAGTCACAAGAGAGTTACATATAGAGTTATATCTCCATTTTTGTTAAATCTGCCACATGAGGTAAGACTCTTACCAGAGAATGCCTGCTTTCAGCCTACTTGTCCTCACCACTCTTTCCTTTGTTACCCACATGTGCTTGCCCTATTTGGGCCATCCTCCCCCCGGACACTCTGCGTGAGGGCACTCGCAACTTATAACCCGCCCTACATACCAGGCCAGGTTCATCTGTCTCTGCAGGTGCCACTGAAGCCTTTGATTCTTTCCCATTCTTAGCCAGCTTCATGGTCCTCAGCCTCTCATGGCACCATGTTCCCCTCCAGGGACTGTCCTGCAGCCTTAACTGGGCTCCTCCACAGACCCCAAACACACGCTGTTCTTTTTCAATCGGGGCCTCAGTTGGGCGTGCCCCAATGACCTTTGCCCTTCTCTGAATTTATTTTTGCCCAGTCACATATTTTAAGGCCAAGCTCAAGTTTCATCTCTTCTATGAGCCCTTCCCCCACCATCCTATTGCTAATGAACTTTCCTTCCTGGTGTGTGTTGCTTGTTTGCCTGTGGCACGTAGAAAGTGGTGCCTTGTTAATATGAGGAACCCTGGCTCCATTTGCATTCCTCTCATGCTCACTCAGCACCCTGTAAACATTTGTTGATACTGATCTGCATAGTTCTTAAATCTCTTACGGATGAGGCTGCTGCCAAGTAAATATATAAACTTCAGGCTCAGTTACATTTCAGTTGGATTTATCTGATATATGAGTAAGGAATAAAGTAGAGACACATTGCTTCACTCATCTGAAAATGTTTAGATTCCAATCAGAAGTAAATGTCAGATACATTTCATAAACAAGATACCAACCTTCTAGTTTTAAACTGTATGAACAGACAGGTTGGCCAGTGCCTGTGCCGATTCTAACACTAAAAGATATATGTTTAGTAAGTAAAGGCCAAAGAAAAAACGAAAGGGGAAAAAATGAAAAATGGGAAGAGAGAGAGATAGGACAGAATTTGTCTAAAATGAGTGAGAAAATCTGACATCCTAAGTTGGCTCTACCTTACCTTGAAGAAAACAGGGAGAAAGCTCTCTCAGGACATGCCCCATGAACCTTCCTACTTAGGTGTGCTCGGTCAGCCAAAGGATGGTGCACATTTATGTTTGGCTCCTAAATAAACTAATTCCTCTGAACTAATTGCCTTGAATTCTCTTAGTTATTTTTCCAGCAAAGTTAGCAATCAGTATATCATGGAAGACGGAGAAAGATCATCTTCTCGTCCTATGTGTGTGTGCATGTGTATGCACGTGTGCTTGTGCATGCACAAATCCACACAAAGCCTGTGTTGTCTGGTTTGCCATTTCTGTGACTGGTAGGTAATAGTTCCTCTCTAGATGGCTCACAGTTCATTAAGGGGTTGCTCAGTGTATTAGGAACCAATCATGCATTTGTGCATTCTTTTATCTGAAGTGCACTTTTAAATGTTAGGCCATACACTAATCAAGTTGAACATGATAATTAGAGCACGTTCACATTGTTAAGGTAAATGACCCAATGCTCTTAGAGGGAAGACATATTTGAGCTACAGTTTGCACTTTTCATTGAAGTATTGAAGAATCCCAGGATCCTAATCTATAATAATAAAAGGGTAACATGCTAATTAGGCCAGTTGTCTTCCAGACATCATTCCGGACGTCCAGTATTGAAGAATCCCATAATGTATATTTATGCTTGAAGCACATTTTGGTGCATGGTTTAAAATTGAACAGAATTTTCTTTAATAACAATTGTAGAAAGTGCCTGGGAAGGCACATGGGCATTTCTTTAAATTGTCAGCTGAATCCAGGGCGGTCAGCAAAGCCACGCGCTGGAAACACATTCTGCCAAAAGGCAGAAGTGTTGTCAGCTTGACCTTCATTTCTGCCCAGGTGCCAGGGGGTGGGTTTTATTATGTAAATCCAGTCAAGCACCAGGAATGAATAAGACCCCTGGGTCTACCCTAGAATGCACATGGTCTCCTTTGTCTTGACTTTCAGTAAAACTTCCTGTTTTTCTCGTGGTATAAAATAAACACACTGTATCGGCTCTGGGTCACTGTCTCTCCATAAGAGGAGGGCAGTGGTCCCATGTGGCCCCCAGCTTTTTATTTCTATCTCTGTGTCTGTCTCTTTCTTTAATTTTCTCAATCCCCAGCCACCCCTACTCAGGAACTGGACCACTCTCTAGCTGCACTGGATGCGGTAAAGAGAGAAATATCCACAAACAATAATGAATGAAGCCACACTATAACGACAGCTCTTGGGAGAATCTGGAAGAGTACGTGCTTCACCATTTTTGCTGGGATAGAATCTGTTGAATCCAAGCTGAATAGGAATTTGCCACAAAAGTGTGGAGGAGTAGTTAAGGACTTGTTTTCCCTTCTTGCCTAATAAACAATTTGCTAAGCAAGTATCTATTCTATAGTAATAAAAGTGTAATATGCTAATTAGACTGGATGTCCTTCTGGATATCCTTCCGGACGACCTTCCAGACAAAACCAGGGCTGTGAGGGCCCAGGCAGCCACCGCGGCTGCAAGGGCTGAGCCCCTTGCATGAATTTTGTGCATCGTGCGTCTAGTATATATATAAAAGCCTAAGCGACCAGTCGACCGAACGACTGGTTGACCAGTCCCTATGATGCACATTGACCACCAGGGGACAGATGCTCAATGCACAGGATCGAGCTCCCTCTTATCTGGATTGGGCCTGCGGGGATCGGTCCAAAACTGGCTATCCGACATCCCCCGAGGGGTCCCGGATTGCGAGAGGGCACAGGCCAGGCCGAGGGACCCCACCGGTGCACTGGGCCTCTAGTTTTAGAATAAGAATAGACAGTCAGTAAATCTGAAATAATGT
This sequence comes from Cnephaeus nilssonii, assembly GCF_951640355.1. NCBI lineage: Eukaryota > Metazoa > Chordata > Mammalia > Chiroptera > Vespertilionidae > Cnephaeus > Cnephaeus nilssonii. Next base: position 44,329,810 of record NC_137081.1, read on the forward strand.
AATCTTACATGAACATTTATTTTAAGGCTAAATTTTATTTCTAGACATTCTGGTTTGGCTTTGCTGCATAAGTGCTTATTGATCCAGGCAAAGAAGACAAAGAGAAAGTGTGTGTGTGTGTGTGTGTGTGTGTGTGTGTGTGTGTGTGTGTATGTGTGTGTAAGAGGGAGAGAGAAGAGTGAAGGAGAGTGTGGGAGCTTCTGGAACTAGTCCCTTGCCTTGTCTGTCATATAGTAATTGCTATCACCAGGTAACACTTCTTAAGCACCCTGATGAGCTTGGCTCTGCTGACCATTTTGTACTTAACACATCCTAGTCATTGCTCTGTAAAAGCTTATGAGCTGATGAAGAACTCACAGTGAACCAGATGAACAATGTCAAGTAACTGTGGTGTGTAATGAGACACACTTTAAACAGAGAGCACTGTCAGAAAACAAAATTGTGTGACTTATATCCTTTTAAATTCATTAAGCAAAACTTATTTTGTAGCCCAGAATATTGTCTATCTTTATAAACGTTTCATATATATTTGAAAATAATGTGTATTCTGCTGCTGTTGGGTAGAATGTTTTCTAAAAGTCAATTAGGTCAAATTGGTTGACAGTGTTCAAATACCCTATTACTTATTTTCTGTCTACTTCTATCAATTGTTGAGAGAAGACAGTTGAAATCTTCTACTATAATTGCAGGTTTATCTGTTTCTTCTTGAAGATCTTTTAGTTTTTGCTTCATGTATCTTGCAGATGTGTGATTAAGGGAATAAACATTTAGAATTATTATGTCCTTTTACCAAATTCTTTATCAAAATGAAATTTCCTTCTTATCCCTGGTAACAGTCTTTGCTCTAAAATCTACATTATTTGATACCAGAGGCCTGGTGCATGAAAATTTATGCACTGGAGGAGGGTCCCTCAGCCCAGCCTGCCCCCTCTCACAGTCCAGGAGTCCTCAGGGGTGGGAGGTGACCTGGTGATTAGGGGAAGGCGATGCCCCCATCACACCTCTGCTGCTGCCACTGCTGGCAGCGCAAGCCTGGGCAGGCCCTGGTTACCTGAGCCTTGGGCGGCCCTGGGCGCTGGGGGGTTGAGGGCGGGTCCAGCCGCACCATGCGCCTGCTGCCCCCCTGGTTTGGCTGAAAGGACTGGGGGACTCTGGCGGGGCTGAGGGGACTGGGCGCCGCCATCTTGTGGCAAGGTGTGCAGCCATCTTTTTGACAGTGTGGCAGTCAATTTGCATATTCCCTCTTTATGAGATGGGGTTATATACAGCCACTTCAAGTTTTATTTGAATGGTGTTAGCATGATATATCTTTTCCACCCTTTAACTTTCAACCTATTTGCATTTTTATATTTAAAATGTATTTCCTGTAGACAGCATATAGTTGAATCTTGTTTTTATAAATATATTCTGATAAGCTCTGCCTTTTACCAGGAGTTGAGACCATTTGCATTTAATGTGATTATTGATAAGGTTAGGTTTAAATCTATCATCTTGCTATTATTCTGTTATTTGTACCATGTGTTTTTGATGCCCATCCCCTTGCTTTCTCAGCCTTCTTGTTAATTGACATTTTATATTAACATTTTATCACCTTTGTTGGTTTATTAGCTACACCTTTTTAAAATGTTAGTGTTTGCTTTAGTGTTTTATAATATACATCTTTAACTTATCATAGTCTACTTTTAAATGATATTAAATTATTTCATGTAAAATCATGTACGTCTCTTTCTCCTCTCCTGACCTTTGTGCTGTTATGGGTATACATTTTACTGTTACATGTTATTGTTTTCTTTCAATAGTCAACTATCTTTAAAATTTATTTTTAAAATATTTTAATATAAAAAATACCTTAAAATACCTTATACCTTCTAGTTACCACACCTGGTGCTCTTCATTGCTTTGTATAGATTCATATTTCTGTCTGGAGTCATTTTCCTTTTGCCTAAAGGACTTTTAAAAAACATTTCTCATACTACAGTCTGCTAATAATGAATTCTTCCAGCTTTTGAGTCTCTAAAAATGTCTTTATTTTTGAAAGATATTATCACTGCATATAGAATAGAAATGGACGGCGTTTTTTTTCCTTCTTTCAATGCTTCAAAGATCCTGCTCCACTGTCTTTTTGCATGCATTGTTCTGCAGGAAGTCGTCTGTCATCCCTATCTTTGTTCCTTGTATGTAACATGTCTTTTCTCTCTACCCCCGGCTTCCTTTAAGATTTTCTTTTTGTCCTTGATTTTGAACAATTTGATTATGATGTGCCTTGATGTAGTTTTCTTCTTGTTTCTTTGAGTGATTGGTTTTGTTGCATCCCTGTGTGTATAGCATTTATCAAAGTTTAAACTTTTTTGGCAATTATATCCTCATATATTTTTTGGTATCTATCTGTCTTTTTTCTTCTGTAGGGCTTTTACTTACATGTACTAGTATATTGGTCTGCTTGAAGTTGTTACACAGCTCACAATGCTCTTTTTATAATTTTAAAATTCACTTTCACTCTGTTTTATATTTGATAGTTTCTATTGCTATATATTAAAGTTCACCATTCTTTTCTTCTGCAATGTATAGTCTGCCATTAATTCCATCTAATAAATTTTTTAAAATCATAGACAATGTATATTTAATCCCCAAAAGCTTGGTTGGTGTCTTTTAAAATATTTTCCATGTCTCTATTTAACTTTTTGAAACACATGGCACACAATTACAGGAACTCTTTTAGTGTCCTTATCTACCAGCTCTAACATCTGTGTCTGTTTTGGGTCAGTGTTGATTGATTTTTCTCCTCATTATGAGTTTTCTTTTCCTCCTTCTTTTCATCTTTGATAATTTTGACTAGAAGAAGCCAGACATGGTAATTTTACTTGCTGTGTGCTGGATGATTTTGTATTCCCATAAATATTATTAAACTTTATGACATAGCTTACTTGGAACAGTTTGACCCTTTGGGGCCCCCCCCTTTTTTTTTTGGCAGAATTGTGCTAGTGTGCTTGCTAGAGCTAATTATTTTTCATTACTGAAGCAAAACCATTTTGTATACTTTATCTAAGGCCCGGTAAGTCAGGAGGTTTTCTGGTCTGTGCAATGGGAGCAGGCACTATTCCTGGCCCTGTTTATGAGTCAGGCTGTTCTCTGCTCCTTTTGAGTGGTTCTTCCCCTGGACCAAGTCCTTTCCTCACATGCATGCACCGATCAGGATACAGCTAAGTACTCAGGAGTACTCTGCATATTTATAGTGTGCGAAGCGCTCTCCTTTCAGGCTCTCTTTTCTACAAACTCTAGCCACCTTCATTTCCTTGTGCTCTCTGCCATCTCTGTAACTCTGGGAATCCATTAGTCCCTGCCTGTGTTTCTCCTCCTTGCACTGTGTTCTGGAAACTCTCTCAAGGCAGTAAGCTAGGATGGTAGTAGCTTACCTCATTTATTTTTCATTTCTGGGAAATCACTATCCTTGGTTGACTAATGTACAGTAACTCAAAAAACAATTTTTTGTATAGTTTGTTCCTTTTTTGGTTGTTTCTGGCAGGAGGTTAAATTTGGTTCTTGTTATTTCTTCTTGGCCAGCAACAGAATTTCCTTCATATTATATTTTAATCTGATCTTTTCACTCTAAAATATTTAAATAATTTACTTTAACATCAATAAATAACTTCCACAGACAGTATTATTTTAAATGGCTGCATAGTATTCCATCATTTGGACAGACCAGAGCTTTCTAAACTAATAGTCTATTATTGAATATTTATATTTCCCCCCTTTTTTGTCATCACAAACAATGTTAGGATAAACATTCCTGAAGCTAAATGTTTACAGACTTCCCTAATTACTTCCTTAAGAAAAATTCCTAGAAGTGGATATCCTGTATCAAAATTATATACATCTTTGGTGAATTTTGTGTATTTTGTCAAACTGCTCCCAAAAAGTTGGTGTATATTTCTTTGTTTTACTAATTTCTTTGCTCATTTGTTAATATGGCTGGTTTCCTCCCTTTTTTCTTTGGTTTATTCTTTTCCTTAATGTTTTGTTGTCCACATCATTTTCTTACAAAATCCTACAATTTATGATTTCTCAGAAAAGGAAGGGAAAGCTATATAGATTGAAAATAGATTAAACAAAGAATTTATATGCATATAATGCATAAACCATGGACACAGACAATAATGTGATGCAGGCCTGGGGGGGGGGCAGCTGTGGGGTGGAGGGGGTCACTGAGGAAAAAGGGGGGACATCTGTAATACTTTCAACAATAAAGATAAGTTTTAAAAAAGACAATGTGACTTTAATCAGACTTCTCTCGTGATCCTCAGACCTGGAGCAGCCTTGTTTCAAGATCCTGCTGTCCCCAGCTGGTGTTTGCTCACTGGTGTCTACTCTCCCACGGTTCTCCTTTCCAAGGACAAGCTTTATGGTTCAGCTAAAGAGAACTGTCACCACGATGGGAAAACAGCAGGGTGACTGATATTTCTAGAGTGAGCAAGATACTGGGCACGACAGAGACTGCTTGGTGCATCAGAACAGACTAGCTTGAAGCGATGTTGTTTTTTTTTTTTTTCCTGTGTCTCTTTCCTGTCTCCAAAATGCATTATGCCTAAACTTGATATTCCAACTCTCTGAGTGAGACAGATAAACCTACAAGAGGCGTGTGCCTCTCTCCCAGCTACGGGAAACACTGAATTCTTGGCAGCTGTTACAAAAAGAGATCACGAGTTACCAAGGCAAGAACTGTGTGGACCTCAAGTGAAAGATGGTTGATGGTGCCTCACTTGTAGGCAACTCTGATTGAAACTGACTTTGAAGTCTGCAAGCAAACAACAATGTGGCAACACAAGGCTAATTGCTGCTTTTTTTCCCTAAAAATTACAAAAATATTCTGTACTTATGGGAAATACTTTGTAAGATTTTACAACTGCTCAAGTGATTATAATTAAAAGAAGATGGGTCCTTTTTTACTTATTCCTATAACAATTGATGAAAAATAGTATCTGTATTTTTCTTATTCTTAATTGCAAGGCATGTGCACCTCTCGGGAGGAAGGGGTGGCGAGAGGCTCTGAAGCAGCCAGTACAGGACGCAGCGGGGCTGTGGCACGAAGTGGGCTGGAAATTGGGGCGGGCGGGTAAGAGCTGTCTTTGGAGTCAGGCAGCTGTGGTTCTGAACCCCAGCTCCGCCCTAAGACTGTGAAACCTGGTACACGCCTCTGAATCTGTTTAAATCTCAGTTTCCTCATCTAGACCACACAGAAAATATTCCCGTCAAACGTGGTTGTGAGGGGTGAAAGAGCTAAAGCAGGGCATCAATATAGGCCAGAAACATAGGTGATACTATCTTTGCTCATTGAAGATGCCCTTAATGACATCATTTGCCCAGGATGATGGTCACCTTATATATGCGAGCACTTATGACTGGACACAGAGCAAGCCCTCAATGAAATGTTACCTATTACGAGTCAGGGGGCAAAACAGATGCATTGGTATTACGCTTCTTTTTAGTAACAGGAATATAATTTATTTTGGTGGAAACTCTGACATAATTATTGGTAAGTCACATGTATGTTAATATAAGAAAGGAAAGTGTAATGTAAATCTCTCTGTGCTCTAGGAAGGAGAATGCTCCTTGTGGCCCTTGCTGTTGATGGAGAGGAAGGCCCTTTTGTTTTACTGAGCCTTGCGATGGGTCTAAACTTGAATTTGAAGGCAGGGCTAGAGAGAATGGAAATCCTCTGGATGGAGGAGAATGCTTGGGAGGCAGGGAGAGTGGTGAGAAGAGGTGGAAGGAGAGGGTAAGGAGGAGTCAGAACAGGTGCCTGGCTCGGCCCTTGGTGTAGTGGGCAGCCTGTGGTAAATCCAGTTAACAAGCAGCCAAAAGGTCTTTCAAGAACGGAGGTACCTGATATTCCATGTCAAGTTGTCGCATGGCTCCTCTGTCGCCCAACACCTTGCGGAAAGTTCTGTGCACACAGTGGCCCATGATACTTCCCTGTTCAAACCCTTCCATGGACCTGCATCTGAGCCCATCCCCTCCACCCCATTCCCTCCCACTCAGATCCAGCCACACTGGCCTCCTGCCTGTTCTTGGCCAGCCAGCTCTCTGATGGCAGGCCTTTCGGATGCTGTTCTACCTGCCTGGACAGCCACAGAGCTCACACTCACTTGCTTCCTGAGTTCAAAAGTCACTTTCTAAGATCACTCTTATGTAAAACAGTGATGTACACTTTTATTATTTCAGTATGTCTTTCTCTTAATGCACACAATATCATCAGTCCATATTCATGTTGGATCTACATTTATTTGTTCATTGCAATCAGAGAGTAGCTATGGATAAGAGTTAAACAAAAATCAGAGAATCGTAAGTTTTATAGAATTTACTGGAGGCCCGATGAACGAAATTTGTGCAAGAGTAGGCCTTTCTTTCCTCAGCTGCTAGCACTGGCTTCCCTCTGGCACCCGGGACCCGGGCTTCCCTCATAGCCCTGGCTTCGTCCGGAAGGACATCCGGTCTAATCAGCATATTATGCTTTTATTATTATAGATTATTATAGATAATGAAGAGCATTATATGCTTTATTATTTATAAATCATGTGATACAAATCTTTTATATGGAAAAGCATATAATAAACATAAAATGTGTGTTATAGAATCATCATATGTTATATAATACATATTTAAATAAAATGTAAAATTTATATACATAGATATGCCTACACTTTTACCCAGAGAGCCAATTATTGAGCACTTACTAGTACACCACTGCCTTATTCCCTTTATCCTTTCACTCACGCAATAAATATTTATTCAACACCACATGCCAGGCCCTAGTCTCTTGGAAATAGGTCAGTGAACCACACAACAAAGCAAACAGAATTCCCTGCCCTTATGGCACTGACATTTTCATGCAATGCGCCGCCAGTCTCTGCAGCACTAATCTCTCTCTGACAGACCATCCATTCACTTGTTTATCGTGTTACTGCACATCTCCCCTCACTAAAATGTAAGCCACTTTATAAAGGAGCTTTATAGGAGGACACGCACATTTTATAAATGAAAGGATCAATAAGTGAACACGTGCATGTGTATGTATGTCAAGGAAAGGAGCTGGGTCTCATACCTGGGAGGGACAGTATCCATGAGGTGAGAGAGCAAGTCATAAACTGAATACATTTAGTGGTAGCCTGAGTCTGAGAATTTAAAAACCTGTAGGATTTTCAGAAATTTCAAAAAGTCCTTGTACTTTCTGCATGTGGTTTACACTAAGCCTTGTATTGTAAAGGGACAGGGTGACTTCAGTTGACAATGAGATGGTGCCTGAGGTCCTCCAGGAGAGTCTATATGGGGACAGTTCACAGGTGCATCTCAGTGTAGATTGCTTACCTTAGAACTGATCCAGGAGATAGAGGCTTCCGATGAGTATCATCTTCTAGAGAGATACATGATAGAAGGGGACCACAAGCAGACCCAACACAGGCTGGAGTAGACCTTGAAAACCATCTAAAGTGAAAAGGAAGTTGAGGAAACCTCCTTGAAATCAGCTTCACTGTGATAGAGGGCAGCAGGATGTTTGAGAAGGGATATTTCAGATAGAAATCCAAAAAGAAAATAAGGCAAAAAGGTTGGTGGGCAAGCCAGCACCCACAGACAGACAAGTTTCTTAAATATTGAAGTTTTTCCCAGAAGCGCAACAGAGGAGGTTGGCAGATATGCTCAGTCTAATCCAAGATCCTCATCTCTGTTCCATCTGCCCAGATGGAAGCTCCTAAAGGCTAAGCTTATTCTGGGCACCAACAATCAGTCACTTATTGGAGTTCCTGGTGGAGGCCAAAAGCTCCCAGAACCTGGTGTTTTCTTCGGAAATGGTGGCCAGGGCCCTGGAAACATTGCAGGAGCGGCCACCCAAAGAAGGAAATGTGATGGAGCATGATAGAATTAGTGGGCCCTAGCATTAAAGTCTGTACATGGTCTCAAGCATCATGGCTCTGTGGTCAACAGCTTAGCAGAACTAAGATGGGTTCTTAGTTAACGGGCCCAACTTTCAACCATGCCTCAGGAGATGGGAGCAAATAACGTTGTTCTTGTGCTAAAATTAGAAAGATTTTTACAGAGAGACACAAAACAATTGTCATTGAATGAAGAAGGAATCTCAGTTGCAGTAAGGGGCTCCTGGGCTTAGGAGGAGAGAAATTATGCTCAAGAGACTTGGCCTGTACAGGGGAGCACTACATTCCCACTGTTGGAATGGTGGTAACTCAGGAGAGAAAGGAGAAGACAAATGAAAAGGAAGCAAATACTTATACAGAATAGCCCAGGATGGATGTGAGGAGACAGAGTGAGTGTGGGTTTGCCTTAGTGCTGGGAGTGTGGCCAAGCAGGCCATGCCTCCACCACCACCTGCCCAGGAACCTGGTCAGTGACTATGCCCACTCGTGTGCTATTGGTGAGAGATTTCCAGCCAGACAGTCCCCATCACCAAATTGTGCTTAGTGGGAAACACCGAGCTTGCTCCTGAAATGGCCAGGCATGACTGGAGCTCTAGACGGGGTCCTGCCTGGCTCTGGGATGGAATGCTCATGCAGGGTGCTCAGGGGGAACTCATGGGAATGCCTTTGACTCAACGACACAGAACCCCATCCCTTTGTACTTTGCATGTGAAAAAATATTCACTATTTTTTAAAAAATATATATTTTATTGATTTTTTACAGAGAGGAAGAGAGAGAGATAGAGAGTTAGAAACATCGATGAGAGAGAAACATCGATCAGCTGCCTCTTGCACACCCCCTACCGGGGATGTGCCCGCAACTAAGGTACATGCCCTTGACTGGAATCGAACCTGGGACCCTTGAGTCCGCAGGCCGACGCTCTATCCACTGAGCCAAACCGGTTTCGGCAAAAATATTCACTATTATTTTGCAAACTGTACCCTTACTGTGAATCTAATACAGCTCATGAATAAATAAAGATGTCCCTGGCAGGATGAAGAAATGAGAACAGTGTCAGAGGGGAACCATGCTGACTCCCTGGCAAAACAGGCCCCACTAAAACCCTTTCTCTCTCTCTGCTGTAAGCAGAGTCCTGTGAGGGAAAGATGTCACAGGGCATGTCAGCTCATTTTCTTCCTCACTACACCCAGCCATGGTGGAGTCGGGGGTGAAGGATAGGCTGGAATTGGGGAACAGAGAGGCATGGGATTCTTATAAACAGAGAGATTCCTTGTCTGGGCTTTGCCATGGCCACACAGTCCCAAGGTAACCTGGATGGTTTAGTAAGCACAATCTTGGGTGGCTTTTTATGAACATTCTTAGTAACTTTATTAAACCAAGGAGAGAAGCTGAGGCAAGCCTGAGCCTTCTCCATTCCACCTTCCCAACTCACAGCTCCTCACTGGGTCCATCAGGCCCAGCCTCAACATCTCTGGTGTTTGGGCTCTCATTCTGACTTAGTTTCGACCTCTCCTCTGAAATTCCAGTTCTCCTTCCTTCCAGGAAAAGATAGACTTGCATGGTTTGGGAGAGTGTGATTCCATCTAAATAAAAGCCAGAGCTTTGATTCATCTAAATCAGTGGTGTTTTGGAAATTAATGGAGACAAATGAATTGTCAAAATGATGGAGGTGATGAGGGAGGCACTACTGATGTTTAGTGAGAGTGGGGGTGGGGCCCAGGATGGTTAGTCCTGTGCAGTGAAAATTCACCATATCTCCTGCTCAACTTTCACACAGTCACTCAGGCAAAAAATGTATTGATGATCACCCAAGACTAGAAGATATACTCTTTAAAAAAATACCTGCCCCCTTTTATGTATAAACATAAAGTATTTTGCAGTTTTAATAATGCTCTATTTTTCTGAACTCTTGTGTAAATCAAGGAAAGGCTATAGTTTGTTTCGTTTGAAACTTAACCAAAAGTTGCTCCCAATTTTGGAAAAGTGCTCCACCAATTGCAACACCGCTCATGGTACCGAATGTGCCAGTATAACAACCACCACGCTAGGTCTGTGCTTGCAGCTCTCACATTCCCGGTGATTCTCCGTATAGATGGTAGCAGTATTCAGACCTCAGCATCTATATTTTCAAATACAACTTACTACCTTATACATTACTTGCCTTTTATTTTGCCTTTATATTGTCCTTAGGCCATTTTATGGGCTTAAAAAATTCTGTGTCCAGGTAGGTTGAATTTCATTTCAAGATAGTAAAGGGGCATCACAAGAGATTCATCGTAAGAAGGGGCATTGGCATTTGTTTGATAGATTTGAGATTGATTAGTTTAGAAATTCTAGAAGGATCACCAGGGTTCTTTATGGCTATAAATGATTTGCTTCATCAGCGAGGACAAGAGAGCTACAGAATTGCTTTACCCCCTTTCTTGTGTGTGTGTGTGTTTTTCCCCCCTCTGTCTCTCTTCTTCCCCTTCTCGCCATCCTGAATTTCCATCTCCGCCCACTGTTGCAAACTGGGACAAAAGCTTTGGAGACTCTGTCAATGGTCTCCTTGGAATCAATGGAGTCCTGCTAGTTTCCTGTTTCGGTCCCTTCACAACAAGAAGCAATTTTCAAGCTTTCCTCGTCTACATTTCACCTGCTTGTGCTGGGCACCCGTGTGAGGTCAGACAGCTGGAATGCAGCTGAGGGGACAGAGTTTACTCATTTTGAAAAATGTAGAAAATCTACATACTTGACATGTTAGCTATCAGTGCCTCCTGATTTCCTGTGGGCTGTTATGGATAATGGTACATTAAAGGACCCCTATATTTTTGCCTCTTACTTGGAGCCTTTCAAACAAAACCATGGCTTCATGTTCATTTTAACCACCTCACCAGATTTAAATTTTATCTCCAATTTATGCTAACATCCTACCTCATTTCTGCTAGTGATCTGACTATTTCATGCAGTGCAAAAGAAGTGCCTGGTGAGATAAGTAGGAATGTATATCTACGCTTTCAGTTTCAAAGAAATTGATGCTTTTCTCAGGTTAAGACTATTGCCATAGTATTTACGCAGTTTTTCAATTATAATTCTGATCTCTGTGGTAGAATGTTAAATCTTGTAGCTGGAAAGGCAGTTCAATATCATTTCTCTTCATTTATGTCCATGTTGTATTATTTCAACATAATCACACCATAGTTGGATGATTTATGTTTATAGTATGCCATTTATATTTGAAAACGTGCATATAGATATTGCAATAATTCTAATAACTGCATTTCACTGTATTTTCAGTGGCAGGAAAATGCAATATTCCACCACATTGAGTTACAAAAGCTACATAATGTAATCTTACTGGAACATTTATTCAGTGCCTAATCTCTGCAGTGTCAAAAATTTTTCATTGTTATTGGAAAATTAAGGCTCTAACAAGCTTCACATTGGTATATATGTAACAGTTTTACATTTCTAGTAGTTAAAGCTAACATAATAAATAATTAATTTTTTTGTCTTAGAGGAAGGATTGAAAACAAATATAGTACATTAGTATTTGAATTCTAATAATTGCATAGACATGTATCATTTAGTAGAGGTTTAAGATGTGTTTTATATCTATTTTCAGAGGCAAAGTGCCATAGTATAGGCAGCTCAAACTATCTACAGTATATGAGATATTCTAATCTTTGGAGCAGATGAAGTCAAGTATACTTAAAGAGGGTCCATTCTGGAGTTGGCAAAATAGATCTGGGGTCTGACAAATTTTCTAGGCTATCAGATCTAGTAATAGCTAAGAACCCCTTTCAATGATTACATAACTATTCTGGTTATTATTACTGAGCAACAAATTACTGCAGGGTTTCTGAGCATCAGGAATTCAGGAAGGGCTTGATCAGGCAGTTTTCTCCTGTAGTCACAGTCAGACAGTGGCTGAAGTCACCTGCTTCCAGGGCAGTCTGGAGCAACCAGGGGCTGGCCAGGCATTTCTCTTTATATTCTTGTGGTCTTAGGCTTTTTCATGTGCTATCTGCCTGTGGATGGACTAGTTGAGCTTCCTCACAGTATGACGGCCTTGGGGCAATTAGACTGCTTCCATGGCAGCTCAGGGCACCAGTGTCAGTGCTTCAGGAATGAAGCCGAAGCTGCCTGCCTTTTGCAACCTAGCCTCAGAAATCATGCAGAGTTACATTCGCTTCATTCTCTTGGTTACAACCAAACCAAAAGACTGCCCAAGTTCAAGGAGAGGGATATAAATCATATTTCTCCTGGGAGGAGTGTCAATGACACACTGTTAGGGAAGACGTGGGATGTGTGCTTTGGTGCCATGACAATTCTGCTTAACCTGTGAAGCCCTCGCCAGGGTCCAATCTAAGTTTTAAATGCGTCCCTAAATGAAGGCAAACTTCTGAAAAAGAGGCCCTGGGCAGTTTACTGTTGTTGGCAAAAGACTAGAACACTGTGCTAATGTAAGTAATCACCAATTACATGATGCCCTGCCATCTTTTACTGGAGGTGAAATATATTTTCAGTTATTTTCCAGGGCTGTGAAATAAAGAGAAGTTGTGTTTTTGCTACCGACCTTTCACATACACTTCATTCTCTCCTTCCATACTTCCTTTTACTGTTGGAATTTTTTTTTTCTTCCATGAATGTTGGTACCAATTCCTAGCAGTGGGTAAATGTAATTTTATGGTAGAGGGTTAGGTAGAAATTTACTTGTAAAAATATGTATTTAAAAAAAATAAAACATGCTATATTTGAAAACAATTCATATCAGTACTTTGATACCTTCCCACTGCCCTGCATCATTCATTCATTCATTCATTCATTCATTCATTTGTTTATCAAAACTATGAGTGTTTCTGCATGCTAGCCACTATGCCCGATACACATAGTTACCCAGCACTAAAATGTTGGAATTGTCTATTCCCGACTTTCTCCATTCTCCACAAATCCTGTGGAGACTGAAAAATAATGTCGGTATTAATTTGGACTTTTTCAACTTCAAGGACCAAAATGTATTGACTTACATAACTTGTAAAGTTGGAGTGGCACACTGGATCTAGGTTGTCATTCCCCCACCCCCACCCCCTAATTACCTTCACTTGATTCTCCCCCTGCTGTGGGTTGGCCTCTTTCCCACCTGCCACAGATAGTTTCCCGGCACTGAAGATGGCAGCCAATATATTCTAGCTCCATGGCCTCTGTTCCTCCCACTCCAAAGGCTACTTGTGTGCTGTGCCCAAGACCCTGGAGTCAATCCCTGTGCTTTTGAATGGAGCTAGAACAATCTGTCACGTGAGGAAGTGTGGGAGCTGCACAGAGAGCCGTGGCCTGCCCACCATGGGGATGCACAGGGCACCTATTCCTTCTGTTCCATCTGCTTTGGCCTTGATACCTGGCTCGTCTTCCTGTCTCTGGTATCTCCTAACTCTAGTATGCGCTCCACCAGCAGCTGATTCATCTCCCCAGACTTTCCTTATCATGCCACTCCTCAGAACCTTCCAGGAACCCTTCCTTTCCAGGACACAATCCCATCCACCTAGTGTGACATCCTAGGATCTCCACCCGCTGCCCAAATCTGCCCACCTGCCCTGCCTGCCCTCCCACTTCTTCCTTCACAAACTCTCTATCCAGTATCATGGCTTGACTCTCTCCCCACAAAACTATAACATCCCAACCCCCTGTGCACTTGCTCCCACAGTTTCCCTTACTGAGAAGGCCAGTCGGCCTCCGTTTCTGATTCTACCCATCATTCAAAGACCTTCCCCCAAGCCCTGCCTCTCCAGGAAGCCTCTCTGACCACCTCATGCCAGAGGAAAGGGGGATTCTTAGAATAGCATAGCCGTTCTGATTTTTACACTTTCTCCAGGGTAAGTCCTATAATTCCATATTTTCTCATAGGACTCATTTCTGTCTCTCTTCATCTTGTTTGCTCTTTTCTTATTCATATCATTTTATTACTTTTTCTGTGTTAAAAGTCTAGCAAAGGGTCCATGAACCTGGCAGGAAAGGTGCACCGTATCAAGCTCACAGCAGAGTCCATCAGGATTCAGTGAGAGTGTGAACGAATTCAGGGAAGGAGGAGGCTTAAATTTGCCTGCTGCCCTGGAAGCGCTCTGATGGCTGCTGTGCAAAGAGGACCTGGGTTGCATAGACAGCTCTAGCCCAGGGCAAGCCAAAGATACAGAACAAAGTAGACTTTGGGTCCAGAGGACTGTAGCTCAGACAATATATATATATATATTTATATATGTACTAGAGGCCCGGTGCACGAAATTCGTGCACGGAGGGGGGGTGTGCCTCAGCCCAGCCTGTACCCTCTCCAATCTGGGACCCCTTGAGGGATGTCCGACTGCTCATTTAGGCCCGATCCCAGTGGGATCGGGCCTAAATGGGCAGTTGGTTATTCCTCTTACAATCCAGGACTGCTGGCTCCCAACTGCTTGCCTGCCTGCCTTCCTGATTACCCCTAACCCCTTCTGCCTGCCAGCCTGATCACCCCCTAACCACTCCGCTGCCAGCCTGATTGATGCCTAATTGCTCCCCTGCCAGCCTGTTTGCCCCCAACTTCCCTCCTCTGCCGGCCCGGTCACCCCTAACTGCCCTCCCCTGCAGGGTTGATCGCCTCCAACTTCCCTCCCTTGCAGGCCAGGTGCCTCCCAACTGCCCTCCCCTGCTGGCCATCTTGTGGTGGCCATCTTGTGTCCACATGGGGGCAGGATCTTTGACCACATGGGGGCAGACATATTGTGTGTTGGAGTGGTGGTCAATCTGCATATTACTCTTTTATTAGATAGGATAGAAGCCTGGTACAGGAGTGGGGGCCAGCTGGTTTGCCCTGAAGGGTGTCCCAGATAAGGGTGAGGGTTCCCTTGGGGCATGGGGCAGCCTGAGCAAGGGGCCTGTGGTGGTTTGCAGGCCAGCCACGCCCCCTGGCAACCCAAGTGGAGGCACTGGTATCTGGAATTTATTTACTTTCTACAATTGAAACTTTGTAGCCTGGAGCAGAACCAAGCCTCCTGCATGCTCCACCGGCAGCCATTTCTGTTTGAGTTAATTCACCTTCTATAATTGAAACTTTGTAGCCTTAAGCAGAGGCCTGAGCCCGGCCAGGGTGTGCGGAAAGCTTTGCTTTCTCCGTTACCGCGGGCAACCCTGGCCTGGTCTCTCCAGCTCCGTGGCTGCCGCCATTCTGTTTGAATTTGTTTACCTTCTATAATTGAAACTTTGTAGCTTGAGTGGAGGCTTAGGCCTGTCAAGGGCAGGCGGAAAGCTTGTTTCCCTCTGTTGCCTGGGAAACCTTGCTCTCGGTGGATGTAGCCATCTTGGTTCGGTTTATTTGCATAGTCGCCCTGATTGGCTGGTGGGCATGGCTTGGGGGTAGCGGAGGTATGGTCAATTTGCATATTTGTCTATTATTAGGTAGGATATATATATATATATATATATATATATATATATATATATATATATATATACATATATATATAGTGATATAATTTTTTATATATATAAAAGCCTAAGCGACTGAACAACCAAACAACTGAACAACTGCTTGGCTGGTCACTATGATGCACACTGACCACCAGGGGACAGACGCTCAATGCAGGAGTTGCCCCCTGGTGATCAGTGCGCTCCCATAGCGGGAGCGCCACTCAGCTGGCCGACAGGCAGCAGATGCTGGGCTCACGGCTATAAAGTGTAGCTGTGGCAGCACTAGCCTCTCCTGCCTCCACGGCAGTGCTACTGAGTGTCAGCAGGCACATCAGGGCCAGAATGAGCGGGAGTGGGCGATGCCTGGCCCAGGCTCAGGCTTCTCTCTGGCCGCCTGCTGCTTCGTGCACTACTACATCCCTCAGGAGATGTCGGACTGCTGGTTTAAACCCTACAATCCCTGGGGATCAGGCCAAAACTGGCAGTTGAACATCCCCCTGAGGGTTCCTGGATTGTGAGAGGGTGCAGTCCAGGGTGAGGTACCCTACCGGTGCATGAATTCATGCACTAGGCCTCTAGTTTTACCATAATTTCCTTTGAAAATGTGAAACAAGAGAAAGTCAGGAAGACTATTTGACAAATGAACAAGAATACATTGCTAACAATTCTTCATTTTAGTTAGAAAACTTGGATAAGGAATGCTTGGATGGATTTAAGTATTTATTTGAAACATTTTCTTCTGCTATAATAATCCATTCCACTGTGTTTATAAAGTGATTATAATCACCACTCAGTGTCCCAAGTCAGAGGAGGAGAAAAGAAGTATCAAGAGTGAGAAGTATCGGGAACATCTTACATGCTGGTTTTCTGCTTTTTAAGAACTGGAAAGCCACGTCTCTTTGTACTGTGATCACTGGGGCAAGTGCTTACATCACTTGTGATATAATTTTACTAGAATGGTGTACCTTAAAGAAATGACACAAGACTGAATAGCAAAGGGCTCAGTGACAGACTCATTTGGAGAAGGAGAGTGTCTCTCTGGTTGAGAAAAAAATTAGCCATGTAGTAGAACAGAGAAACATTTGGTCCCCATTGAAAGTTTGGGTCCTCCTTTCTTGGGCAACACTGGGAAGGTGGCCCTTCTTTCTTGGGCAGTACTGGGAAGGTGGTCTGGGACGGTCACTCATACTATGTTCCTACCTTTGGGGGAGAGTGTGTGAAACAACAAAAGCTATGGCCACACTAGTGACTGTCACAGGCATAGCAGGATAACAGACCATGGCTTGACATAACCAAGAATGAATTATTGACTGATTCCACACTCTGGTGTATGAATGAAGGTCCAGAAAATGCTGGGGAAGAAACACAGGAGCAATTCACTCCAAGGTTCCACATCCATTTAGGAAATGAGGAAAAGCACCTATGATTGAGGGAGAAATGAGTGCACTTTGCAGGCTGAAATTGCCCAGAACTGTATTATAGTTCTCACCTGGAGTGTTCAATGTAGGCATTTTCTCTTGTATAAATTTTCAGTAAGTGTATTTGTCCCATGTTATGGTATTTAATAAAACTAATCATTAAGATAATTCATGAGATGGTATGGAAAATGGGACATAGAAGTAATCCATTCTAAAACAGAAATGATATCCTTAGGATCTAGCCTGGGCAGATCTGGAAAGCTCAAGTAAATTATATGGATAGGGCTCTAGACTCCCCATATCACATACATTGCTGTACTCTCAACTCATACCCATGTGCTCTTGGTAACTCACTTTGCCAAATGGAGGAAGAGAAAAGAACTTAGGCCAGGCTCACTGACGAGTGGGCTGTGCTGGCTGAGGTGGACTGTTGCATAGCAGCCTCACTCATTGATGGTTCTCAAGGACAGAGAGGAAGGGATATTCTCCTAGCTCCAAGCACACATACTTCTTACACAGGAAGGTTAGAAAGGGACTCCTGGTCAGTTGCAAATGGCTGGGCTGGGTGGCCAGGAGCCTGCCATGAATAAGACTGCAATATCAGAGACAGGGAGTACTTGGGGAGGGGTCCGTGGATGTAACTATGGTATCTTTGTGTTGACCAAAAAGCACCCCTCACAGGGGAAGCTCTCATTAATCAGGCAAACAGTATGACTCTTCTCATGAACATCAGCCCGTCTGTCCTCAGCCCTCGGGTGCCAGGGAGTAGGGTTCCAGGGATGTGGGAGGTTATGGCTACCACTGGGTTACTTTGGGCTCCTTGGGCCAAAAAAAGCAGTAGGCAAAGAAAGGGGGTGTTTTGAAAGGGGTGTTTCATCCTGACCAACCAATCATCGTCTCCTTTGTCCCTGCCCGCCGTTCAGCCATGGGCCAGGCCTGAGCTGAGAGAGGAAGAAGGCTTAAATCAGATTTGATTGAAGTATACAAGTAGGTATAGACTGACTTACCCCTGAAAATTATTACATTTAAGTTATAATTAAAACCTAGGGGATATGCCTGAGATGGCATTATGTTTGGGAAAGATCAAAGGCAGTGGTTGAAGAAAAATAAAAATATTTTCTGTTTGCACATCATCTAGTTGAGCCTCTTCAATATACCAGGTATAAATATATTATTCAGAAACGTGGAGGAAAATCTCAGAAGAAATAGCTAAAACATAAAGAGTTTGATTTGGGAGCATGATTTGGAGTTGGAGGATAATTGTTTTTCCCATAAGGAGTTTTGCTCACAAAATTTTAAAAACTGTATACATCAGAGACTTTGACAAAAATAAAATTTTATTAAAATAAAGCAAATGTTCTGGTGTGAAAGGGGCAGACGGGGAAAAGATTGGCATGGAGAGCTTAGAAACCCAGAATGGCCCTGTACCTAAAATTATAGGACATACTAGAGGCCTGATGCATGAAATTCATGCAAGGAGCTCGGCCCTCACAGACGCGTCTTCATCTGGAAGGTCGTCTGGAAGGACGTCTTGTCTAATTAGCACATTACACTTTTATTATTATAGATGTGTTGAACTAGATAGCCCTTGGAACCTTCTAGTCCAGGCTTCTGAATCTGCAAGGCACAGATAAAGAAACCATGGGTGAGGTTCAAGGGGCTCCGTGACTATCCTTGCAGATTTCCTATTCACAGTGTTGTGAATGTGTATATCTTCCGGAGGGAAGGAGATAGTTAACTTTCACTGTATTGTTAAGCTTCCCAAAAAGTGAATTAAGAAGTACTAATCTGATATCATTTATGTAAAATAACAACAAAAGAATCTATACATTTGTAAAAAAAAAAGGGGGGGGGGCCTGTTTGGTAGAAATGAGTGGATTGTCTACAGTCGTAACCACGCCAGGGATCCATGGGGTTGGGTGGAAGCCAACAAAGCCTTTCACTTTATCCATATTGTTTGGATCTTCTCAATAATGGGACTGTATTGGGCCTTATTTATTACTAGAGGCCTGGTGCACAAAATTCATGCACTGGTGAGGGGTGTCCCTCAGCCCAGCCTGCATCCTCTCCAATCTGGGACCCCTTGGGGGATGTCCGACTGCCTGGCTCCAACCGCTCGCCTGCCTACCTGCCTGATTGTCCCTAACTGCTCCTGCCTGCCAGCCTGGTCATCCCTTAACCAGTCCCCTGCCAGTCTGATCGATGCCTAACTGTTCCCCTGCCTACCCAGTCGCCCCCAACTGCCCTCCCCTGCTGGCCTGGTTGCCCCTAACTGCCTCCACTGCTGGCCTGGTCGCCCCCAACTGCCCTCCCCTGTAGTATTGGTCCCCCCAACTGCCCTCCCCTGCAGGTCATCTTGTGACCACCTGGGGGTGGCCATCTTGTGTGAGGGCATGATGGTCAATTTGCATATTACCTCTTTATTATATAGGATGTTTAAAAATTTAAAGTGCTCATTTAATTGAGTCTTCTCATTTCTCAGTTGAGAACATGGGTTCAGAGATATGGCATAACTGTCTATGTCACGCACATCTGCAGAAGTGAGACGGGAAGCAAGTCTCCGGCGTTTCCCTCTCACGCTCACTCCAGGGCCTGCGTGGCCACTCCTGCTACCCTTAGGGAGGATCCCTGATTTTAAACCAAGTTGCACATGCCGGCATAGTTATAGAAGCCATACATGTTTACAAATATCATAACAATATTATTGCCACTTCTTACACATGGTTATAAGAAGACAGTAAAAGAAATTGACTTACACAGGATTTCATGTCAAAGAAATTTCAGAGCCCTTGGTTTTTAACTCTTCTTGTTCTACTAGATCACGGTGCCTGATCAGTATGTGTATTCATTCTAAAATGTGCCTGGTGAGGATCAGAAACAACTAGTGGGCACACGCCCTGAATCATGAGGAAGAGGGACTCTGGAGTCAGACAACCATGTTTGAATTCTTGTTTCATTTATCTGCTGTGTGATTCGCAGCACCTTGCACAACCCCCCTGAGTTTCCATTTACTCGCCTGTAAAATGGGAACAATAGCAGTACCACCTCTTAGGATAATTGTAATATATGTAAAAGCACTTACCACTGTGTCTGGCATAATTCAATATTAGCTGTTGTTCATTGTCGATGATTCTCGGAAGGGAGTCTCCTTTGCAGGTTCAGAACTTGGACACACGCAGGAAGTCTACATGTGGAAATGGAGTGTCAGGGAACACCTGCTCAGGTGAGGATTCAAGCTGTGTGTTTCCAATGAAAGGCAAGCTGTCAAAGAGGGACATTGCAGAGAGAAGTCCCTCCCTGCTCTCCTTTATCCATTGCAGCCAGTTCCCCTTGAGGACACATACCTTGTCACCCACTCACTTTATGATTTTGTGGGGTGGGAGAAGGAGAGAAGGGTGGTAAAACAGATGCTGAGCCCCCAAAGAGTAGCTGCAGGGAAGAGGAAAATTTCAGCAACTCTTTGATTCACCAACACTTCTAAATGTAGTGGAGGAAACATGACCAAAAAGAAGTTCTTCCAACTCTGTAGCCTCTACATGGTGGCCCCGTGGCATGCCTGCTTAGCCCCGGGGTTCTTCTCTTCAGGGTGCAGGAGAATGAGCAGATGTGTCTGTAAAAATAAAGGTTCCTGGGCCATGTCCCTTGAAATTTGATCTAGTAACCCAGCACGGTCTTTGCTAGCTGAGTTTCCCAGTGTGCCTTCTGACCACCTGCTTTGAAATCACCTGCAGATTTGTTTAAAAGTGTAGCTTCCCGTTTGATCCTGATAAACATTAAAGTGTGAGAACCACCAGAAAAGACCTTTACATACTCAGCCTCTTCCGGGGCAGATCAAACAACAATGAGGTTACAAGGGAGTCCTTGTGCTGTAACAACCTAGGTGCAGAGGGAGCCTGATTATAGCCCTTCGTCCATGCCTTTGACGAGTGGGGATCAATTCTCAGAAGGCTAACATGCCTACTTATTCACTGTTGGAGTCAAACTTGATAACTCAGAGTTGAAATCCCCCTTCTCTCCTTGAACAATCAGGCCACTGAGCCAAGAGTTTCTTTATGGCATTGATTTATCAAATAAGTCACTTCAGTCTAAGATTAGCCCAGTCAAGAATCGTGTATTATTTATTGATAACTTGGGTTAAGAAGAGATCATAAAAATTTCACCACTTGCCTAACGCAAGCAGAGGGTAACATTTTATGATGCAATAAACTCTCATTCTCCAGCACGACAGATCAGGTTGCATGAGGGCTAACGGATTTGCAGTGGTCAATTTGTACTGTTCAACATTTCAGATAAAATTACCATAGTGAACACCTTTTTGCGCAAGCTAATGAGACCTTAAGTGATTATCAACCAGGAGGCAGATCCAATCACTCACATAATGGCTCTCTGGTTTCAAAACCCCCTCAATGAGAAAAAGACCAACAACCCAATAGGAAACTGGTATAGCACTTGCAAAAGTGCTCAGCTTCTCTCATAATGGAAGAAACACAAACTGTAAGAGAGTATTTTTTTCCCACCTCTTAGACTGGTAAAGATCAAAAAGTGTGATAGGCAATATAGTGCTTCTGAGAATATAAGTTAAAAGAAAGTTTTTGGAGGGAAGTTTGGCAATGTTTATCAAAAATTTAAATGTGATAAAATAGACTCGGCAATTTTAATTTTAAGAATTCTTGCTACTTTTATGATGTATGTACAATGATAATCATTGCAACAGCTTACTAGCAAATGACTGGAAACAATCTAAATGTGCATCAGCAGGCTACTGGTTAAGTACATTTTTTGTGTTACCACACAGGAGAACACTGTCAGCCACTAGAAACAAAAAGCCACATCTAAACAAATTAATATAAAGAAGTTCCAAGATCCGTAGTTAAGTGGTAGAGAAAGAAGCTACCATTTCTGTCGCAGATACTGTTCTAAGTCCTCCATGTCTATTAAATAATTTAACCATTAAGTTATTAAGTCATAGGAAGTAATTACCATTAGTACCCCAATTTCAGCGATGAAGAAACTAAGGCCCAGAGAGGTAAAGTAACTTGCCCAAGGTCATACAGCAATCATATAATAGAGCCAGGACCCAAACCCAAACCCCACAGTCCAGAGTTTGTGTTCTTAACCATTACGTTCGGTGTGTATAGTAGGCTGGCATGAGCGTAAGAAGATTTATTTAAACGCACGCGCGCACACACACACACACACACACACACACCACACACCACACACCACACCCCACACACCACACACCACACACTTACATATGCAGGGACTCTTCCTGAAGGACAAATGTGAAATGGTAGCTGCAGTTGCCTTTTCAGCTGTGACCTAGTACCTGAAGATCATCAGTAGGAGGGAGACACTTGAATTGAGGAATACCAGTTCTCTTTGGTTCACTCTTCAGATCTTTTTGTCGGGCATACGTGATCTTCCTCTACCCACCAGCACCCCACAAGAAACAGCCGAGTGACCAGATAGCAACAGTGACAACAGACCACAGCTGCACTGTGCAGGTCAGAGAGAGCAGGGTGTCTGGGGCAGGCTGGGAGGGAGCAGGGGACTCTCAGGGACCCAAGGATTGGCTAGCAACACATTCAAAGTCCTGCTTTAAAAAAAATAAGAAATTTCATAGAGAGAATTAAAATTGTGTTTGTCACAGACGGTGGACAGTTTGAGGACCCTGATTTTTTCCCCCCAGGGAAGGATTAAATCTCCCTAAATATCCAGGCAGAGAGCATTGTCCTGGTGTCTTCCTCAGGCACAGCCAGGTTCAGTGTGAAAATCCCAGAGGGAGAGCTGCTGCAGGCCCAGGACAGTTAAGGGGAGTATTAGAGGCCAGTGTGGGGTGGTTCTGAAAGCTCTGATTCTGTCCAATGTCTGTTTCATTCATTTTAAGCTTTGGTACTTGTATAAACAGAAATGTTGGGTGGCCAAGATGTAAGATGAAATAAGCTATTTACCTCAGCAAGTGCAAGCCAATATGGAGTTTCCACAGTTATTCAAAGGCAATTGTAGGATAAACTAGGTGATTCAGTATTCACTGGGAAGGAAGAGCTGCTTATTTCAAGCCTGTTGAGTAGTGAGGAATACCAGCTTCCTGTGGCCTCAGACAGCAATGCTGCAGCTGTCAGCTTCCTCGGGGGTGTGGGTGTAGCTCTGCAGGGTGTTTTCACTGTAGACAGTCCAGGAGGAAGCATCGCCTCAGGCGTTCTCCCGGAGGTGGGAGGCCATCAGCAGCCCTGGCCTCTGCCCTGTCCTGAAACTCAAGGCTCTGTCTGGAACCTCTAGTTCCCTAAGGAGAAGAAAATCCAGGAAACCCACAAGAGGCCTGCGCTGGTTCTGAGCTTGTCCAATTTCAACAAAGAAAGAGTGAAGCACTCTGGGAACTTCACTTCTCTATAAGATACTCTATGAGACCTTTTCACGGCAAACTCTCAAACATAAGTAGAAACTCATGGTGGCTCTGGAACTCTTCAATCCCTCTGGAGTGCCCTAAAGATGGGTCCACTGGATTTGCCCTGATGGAACCCACTCTGGAGTAATTTGGAGGACATGACCCTAAATACCCACGAGACTGGTCTTGCTCATTGGAAACTATTCACCACCTGCCCACCTGTAAGTGAGTCTGTGGATATTTGTGTGGAATCTACCAGGCATTGCTCAAGCATCTTCCATTAGCCAAGTACTCACCTAACCTTATTCCAATGTCTACTTCTTATTTCTGGCCTGGGTTCAATGTGTCTGGGCCTTCCTTATGCATAGTTACTAACTTTATTTGCAACTGACCATATCTGAGAATGCCAGGTAGCATCTTGTGGTGATGAAATGATTATAGATTCAGATGCCTGGGTTTAAATCTCGAGTCTACCACACATCAACTGGGTGACATAGGGCCAGTTTCTTCACCTCTCTCTGCCTGAGCTTCTTTCTCTATAAAATGGGATGTAATAGTACCTATATCCTAGGGTTGATTTAAGAATGTAAATGAGATAATCTATGTCACTGACAGCACTTTTTCATTTGGAGTATACACGAAGAGGAAGTAAAGCATAACTAAAATGTTTAAAACAAGAGGAAGATATTCTTGGTAGTAAGAATTAGCACTGGCTTGGATTACTAAAAGGAGGCATGGAATCAACTTAGAATAGAATTCTTCTCTTGAGATGATTTAGGTGTTCTCACTTGGTGATAGTCAATGGAGTAAATGACTCTCACCACCCCTTCTAGATTCTCATTCAACTGCAGACTCAGAGGCTGGATTGGGGGCGGCGGGGGGGGGGGCGGTTTAAAGACTCCCCCAAGCCCTACTAACTTGGCAATGGGAAGCCAGAAATTCTAAGAGTTAATTTCCCAAATGTGCTGCTCAACTGTTGGCTAAAGGGTAGGTACAAGAAGACAGCTTGAGAGCCGCACTCCTCTTCTGCTCCATCCTTATGTTTCTGTTGCACAAATGCAGCAAAATGAGTGGCAATATTTTCATTGAAAATATGCCTCATGCAAATCAGTTTGGTAAATATGGAATTTAGCCTTTATAAAAGAGCACCTGTTCCCCTCCCTCCCATTCCTCCATTTAATTTTTGCATTCAGATGTGCTCTGCTTTTGCGTAAGTCTCATCCCATACACTTACAAGAACAGACTTGCTGGTTTTGAATCCAGCCAAACACATACCCCTATTTTCCAAGGGGAAAAAAATCTGCTCTAAAAATGAGAGGCACCTGCATGTTGCTTTTCGAGTGGGCCTGAAGAATGCTTCCACGGGAGTGAAATACGTTGACATTTTTAAAACATGAGAGCTATTCAGAGTTGATTGGACTCTCTCTGGGTGAAGAGAGGCCACAGGGCAGATCTGAGTGTTGGTCCCGGTCTGCCCACGGCCTCAGAGTGGACAGCGTCTCCAGTCCCTCCCAGGCGTGGCGGCGCCTGGGTTAACCGCTCTTCTCCACCGAGGGGCTGGGGCTTAGCTCAGCCCTGGTTTGGTCTGGGTGGTTTCCTTTTTCCCTCACCATCAGAGGGATGTTTTAAAACCACAAACAGAACCTGGGGAGAGGAGGCCCAATTTGACACCTTTGAACCTTGATGGTCACGTTACAGATTGAGATTTAGAGGGATTGTTGGGTGGGGATGTGCCACCCAGGAGAGCCTTTCAGAGCCTTTCAGAGCAGGACACAGAATCGCTGTTTCCTGAAATGGTGTTTTTTTGTGTGTGAGACCTGTCAATAGAAATATCAAACTGTGAATATACAATTGAACTTTATTATCTCTTTTGATTTTGTAACTACATAGGTATGACAGACAGAAGCCAGTTTGAAAGGACCCTCACAATCGCCAGCGTGTCCCTTGTATGAATCCCACGGCTGGACGTTTTTCTGTCAATTGGCATCTTCAGGTAGGGGCTGCGCAGGTGCCTCCCACTGACTCTTGAGATGTGTTTTAATTAAGGAACATGAAATCGCTCGCTTTCCGTCCCAGAGTGGAGGTGCCCTGGGTTCTGAAATGCCGCTCTGGAGATGGCATTGTGGGGCTCCATATTTACTCTGCACAACTCTCATTTCAAAGATTCTTACTTTGTGAGCCAAAAGGCCCTTTCTTTTCTTTCGTTCTTTTATTTTTCTTTCTGCTTATCCCTGAAATGAACTAACCCTGAAATTCCAGAGTCAAGCTGTGCTCTTTCTGCCTCTGATGCTATTAGAAAGCTGGAAGGTGGGAGCTGGTCTTCAAACGTTTGGCCTCAAAATGAACATCTTGCCTGAAGGAGGGATTCAGAGAGTTGGGGCTAAGGCCTCCTCTCAGCCGCAGTATCAGGAGTCAAACCAAAGGGCCATATTCTGCCTGGTGTTTTTGTTGCTTAAAGTACCAGGAAGTTTGGCTTAACATTAGCTGTCTAATTCTTTCCTCCCAAAGCCTACATCTTCCTGAAAGGGAATCTCACAGACTCTTTGTGAATCAAGTTGCTACTAAGGATGCTTTCAATTTAAACCATTTAAGTGGAAGTTGCTAGAAGTAACACAGATTGATAAAGTGTTATTTAGACATTCATATAAATACTTTATAGAGTAGCATGGATTGGTAAAGTACACTAACTAAGGGTAACAAAAAACCAAGGCCAAGGTAATTCATGTGATCTGAAACCAGGCATTTGATCTATTCTGCATCTATAACATAAGAGGCCGTACAAGATCATCTACACAGTATTCTTTTGGTTCGAAGATTCTACGACTACAGCAACTGCAGTGAGGTATTGAGGAATTAATGGAGATACAGAGAAGGTATGAAAGATAGCCACTGACAGGGATGCCCTCAAAACAATGACAGGATGTACTGTGGAAAGGAGAGGAGAGGAGTAGGATTGGGACAGACAATGGGGATTTGAGCTGTAATTCTTTCTTTTTTTTAATTTAGAAGGAGACTGAACTATTATATTTATTGTGCAGCTAAAAATTTATTTTAAATCCAGAAAACCCAAAAGTAAATTAAGTTAGTATGGGCCAAAATGCTGTTCCCTTCCCCCACCCAGCAAATTGCAAAGCAATGCGCACAGCATGGTATTATTTATATAAAATGTGCTGATACAGCTACTATATATATATATATATATATATATATATATATATATATATATATATTATACAGCCATACATATGAATGTAAGTGTACAGAAAAAGGTTTGGAAGTACATACACCACGCTGATAGCAGTGGTTACTTCAGGGAATGGGAGGTGTGTGTTGGATAATGATGATTGATGATCATTTCAGACTTGTCTGCAATGCTTTGAGGTTTTATAGGGTGAATATATTCATATATTTATTATAAAATGTAATCAAACAACTTATGCATATGAGATTTTAGGTCAAAGTGTGTGTGTATGTCTGCGTGCATGCCCTCGCACCCACACATAGACACACACACACACACACACACACACACACACACACACACAAAACGTTTGCCCAAAATAAGAATTTGTAATATAACTGGAGAAGTTTCAAAGTGTGTGAACTTTCAACAACTGGAGAATAATCCTTAGGCAAGGTGTCAGCAAACTCAGCTCACCTCCTTTGAGAAGCCTTCCCGAACTATTGCCCTCACATTGACCTTGCTCTTCTTGAATGCCCACCTCAGCGTCACCTCTCTCCTCACCACACCTCTTTTCCCTCCCAGTGTACCATTGAGTCCCGCCTAATAGATCCCTGAAATAGACACCATTGCAACTTTCATTCCAAGTTTTTACCTCAGAGACACAGGCCTGAGTGCCTTACCCTATTTACCATTTCTCTCTCCCACTCTCCTCACCCCAACTCTCAAGGAGCACCCCTCCCACATCTCTACTTTAAGCATGCCCTAGGGAGCCCACTCACATGCCTCCCCTGAGTCCCCTGGAGACTGGCCCACAGCCACTGCCTCAGAATCTCTAGGCAAGGCCACCAGACATCCATACTGGGGACCAGCACTCTAGGGTGCTTGTGCCAAGTAGTATCAGCAAACACTGCTCAGAAAACACATTTCTCTCTCCTGTGGGATGAACTAAAAATGGCTTAGACTTTCCTACTCTTATAGACCCAGAAAGGAAAGCAATTTGATATTATGCATCAAAAACCTTTAAAAAGCTCAGAGCCTTTTATCCAGTAACGCCCCTTCCAGGCGTCCTCATGAAAAGATTCAGAAATGAAGGTAAAAAGTTTATGTATAGATGTTCATCATGCAGTTATTTATGATTGAGTATGAAAATGGTTAAATGGAGTGTGATTCTTGCCTAGATAGTGGTACTGTATCGCCATCCAAAAAAGGAAGGGGAATTTTTAAGGGCATGGTTATGCTTATGGCTACATATTAAGGAAATAATCAGGAATCAAAACTGTGTCATTAACATAATCTTTTTTACAACCAACGAAAGGCAGAGGAAAAGAGGCTGAAAGAATATAGGGGAAGGAAAAGATGAGCAAAAAGAAAGTTCCTGAAAAGATAGCAACCTGAGAAACACAGAGTTCGTTGACATACATCAGCCCGCCGCCCTTGGCATTCTCTCTTATCAGTACCAGTAATAATAATTTAAAAAAAACTGAGCAATTTGGTTGACGATGTGGGAGGCAGAATATCACACAGCTGCTTTACCCACAGCTGTATGCCTTTGCAGTGTTGACAGTTTGAGAGAGAGAGAGAGAGAGAGAGAGAGAGAGAGAGAGAGAGAGAGAGAGAGAGAGAGAAATACAAAATAAAACCTTGTCTTGGGCTGGAAGGAGGCAGATGGGATGTGACCCACACAAGGAGCCTTGGTTTGATTAGTAGAAGTTACTGATCTGACTTGTATTTCAGACCTATAATTTCTATCGTTTAATGAAGTTTCCATTATTTGGAGTTTTTCTTCTCCCCAGGGCTTCTAAGTTTTTAAACCAATATTTATTTCTATATGTTTTGTTTTATGCTTTGAAAAATCTCCATAAACAAAATCACTATAATATACATTTCCCTTTGAAGATTCCAAGGCCCCCACCCACCCTCTCTCACCACCCCCAAATGTCAAGTACTCTTTGTATTAATAAAAATCTAAACTGGTATACATAGGAAAAGTGAAGGGATGGATTAAGTCATTATTTAGTGAGCTTCAGCTGGGTAGACAATCTGCCTAACTGATACCATGTTGGGCGTTTTTCTCAATAGCTGTCCTCTTTTTCTTTTTTTTTTATGGCCAAAAATATATGAATGACGGCCCCTCTCTCCCTTTCCCTTTGGCCAAAATCATCTTGTTGCCGCCACTTAGGTCAGATGTCAAGTAATTAAGAGAATGATATTAACACATCAATTCTGAGAACTTTCTGTTTCATGAAAGCATCTATTTTGGAACTCTTGCAGGTGGCTGGCTGCAGCCCACAAAGCCTGTCAGATGTACTGGATGCTAAAAGGTTCAAGGGCTGCTTGTGTTTTTCAAACGTTATCTAAGGAATCTTTTCACAAATCCCTACTATTGTTCAGCATAATTTTTGTGGCTCTTAGGGACTGAAATGCAACTGAACGGTTTTAAAGAAACCAAAATATGACAAAGGAAATAATAGCCCTTTATCATAAAGCATTCTCTTCTTTTTTCTTGCCCTTGCTCCTCCACCTTTCAGCCACTGCCCTAGGCTGGCTGATGCAACTTGTGTCTGAGAATGCTGGAAGTTCTAGGGTTGGACAGCACTGGTCTTATAGACTGTCTGAACCACGGCGCACATATTCGATGACCATAAACCAGGGGGCTTTTATTTGATTTTTTTCTTTTTAGAACATGAGGGCATTGGAAAGCAATGTAGGGCTACTGGGTCAGGCTCATTTGATTGGTTTAATACCAACTTGCTAGTAATTATAATCTCCATAGAGCGAGATGCTCAGTGACTATGATAGCGCTCTCTGCTTTGGCCAAGAAGGAAAACTACCTTAAATAATTTCAATCTTTGAAATAATTTTTGAATTTCCAAAAGCAAATAGAAATACATCTATTTCTTCCATTTTACTTTGTAGTTTTCCTCTTCTTAATCTTCAAAACCCTTCTCATTACCTTAAAAAATATTTATCAGAGTTTCTATTCCATTTTCTTGTTCACTCTGTATGCAATTACAATGATGGTAATAGTGGATATTTATTAAGTAATTATGATATCCAGGGCATGGAACTAAGCATTTTATACATATTAATTCATTTAAAACTCACAACAGCCCTATGAGGTCAGCACTGCTATTATTTCCACTTTCCAGATGAGGACATTTGCCCAGTGATCATGGCTAATAAGTGGCAAAACCAGGTTCAGGACCCAAGGTTTCAACTCCTGACACCATGCTCTTTACTATAATGAATCATAAATATATTTGCCACCCTGGGAGATACTGATCTATTTCCATCCCTGCACAAAAAGCAAGTCATCTGCATAAAAAATAAAGGGGAATTTCCTGCCAATCCTACATAATAAAATGGTAATATGTAAATTACCATCACTCCGCTACGCCCACGATTGGGCCAGCAGGAGGCGCAGGGGGCGGGACTCAGGGTGGCCGGGGTAGCTGATTGGGCCAGAAGGACGCTGAGCTCGCGGCGCCTCTGGCGCCGCGAGCTCAGCGTCTGTACCATGGCTGCCGGAGGCTTTCGGAAGGCCTGGGGCGCCTGCGGACAGCCAGCCGGACAGGTCCCCCGCGATCAAAGGCCAAAGCGGGGGACCTGGCCGCCTGTCTGCTCCGGCGCAAGGCCTTTCGAAAGCCTCCGCAGCGCCGGAGGCTTTCGGAAGGCCTGGGGCGCCTGCGGACAGCCAGCCGGACAGGTCCCCCGCGATCAAAGGCCAAAGCGGGGGACCTGGCCGCCTGTCTGCTCCGGCGCAAGGCCTTTCGAAAGCCTCCGCAGCGCCGGAGGCTTTCGGAAGGCCTGGGGCACCGGCGGACAGCCCGCTGGTGCACCAGGTGCATGATTAAATCATGCACTGGGCCTCTAGTATTGATTTATAAGATTTGACACAACAAACACACAAAACCATTTATATATTTAATTTTACAGTAGCCATAATAGCATAACATTTCTGTGCTTGGTGTGAAGTGTTTTTTCATTGCTTTATTTATTTAGTTCTTTAGAATTCCTTGACTTGACTTGCCTCTAAACCTTCACTTATTTCACAGTAAAAAGAGACAAGGAGCACTCATTAGTAAATACAACATAAAAATAGCAGGTTTTTAAGACCTTCGTGCTAAAAAAGGCAATTCTACCAGCAACTGAAGCTCATCTAAGAAGTTTGTTCTAGGGAGAATGAGTCCAGGAAACCAAAACACAGTGTTTTTCTTCCAATATTCCCTACTACCACTACCACCACCAGTCATGATTTGAGAAGCAAAGGTTATCAGTAGAGAGAAAAAATGGGGACTCTCTCCAGTCTTAGCAACTGGAATATCACAGGACAGGCAGGAAGTGAGTAAAATCCAAACTAGTAACAGGCCAGCCTTGGAGGCTGGTGGAGATGTGGGTTTGATACTAAAACTTGGTTTAAAAACTAAAAAATGGAGTTAGGACCAGTCAGGTAAGCTAGGTAGCAGGACAAGAAGTCAATACAAAACAGGGGTTAATGTCAGAAAGAAGAGTTTGTGAACAAGTCCAAGGATAAAGGCTGCAAGGGGTGGACAGTGATCACTGGTCAGCAAATGAATCTGAGGGAGCTGTGACTCTCCATCAGCCCATGCAGACCTCAGTGCCTGCAGCGGGGCCTTTTCTGGAGGCGCCATGGTGGTTCTCTTCCTGGTGTCCCCTTCTAACCATGAAGCTCAATATGCTAATCCTGCTGGATGCTCCAGTTCCTATTTATTTAAAAAGAAAGAAAGACATGTTTGGGAATATAAAAAACATAAATAGAACAAATCGAACTTCTGCCGATCTATTTTTTCAATGAGAAGAACTAGAAAAGGATAATCAAAGTGGAGAGCTTCATATTTATGAATGTCTGTGTCTAGGGTTTGCAAAGACTTGAAAGGTGGAGGTCATTCTGTCAGCTCTGAGTAACCAGATCAGCCAGGATGGAAACCACAGCAGGGTGAAGACAAGGTTATGGATATGCAAGAAAGAGGCAGAGGTGGCTTTCAAATAAATTAGGGAGCATTCCCATTCAGGAAGTTATGACCCCAGGGTAAAGCCAGATCTAAGAACTAAAACAACCAAGGGCTCAGGGGTGAGATTGGAGGCAGCACATGTTGCCTGAAGCTTTCTTTATAGTCCTGGAACAACAATGAGTGCCTTCGAGGGTCCAATTCAACCTCTGACAGAGCTCCTGTGTACACTATTTCCTTCTTTTTTGGACCCTATAAGTGATCATTATTATTTGGCCAATTACACAAATTATCCTTCTACTCCAGACCTGTTTTTCCATAGCACATCAGAAGAATGGTCTCTAAAGTTCATTATTTTGTTTCCCATAGAGACCAACAGAATCCCTAGTGCTGCTGATATTTGACCAAAATCACTACAATCACCTCACTTCCTGTGGAAATTAGAGTTAATGGTCTCTATTCTCCCCAGAGGTAAAAAAAAGCATCATTATAAGTATAAATACCATTGCATAAGATGTTGCTTTGTGTTTAAATTTACAGGCCAAGTTCACGATTTTGCATTATTTGGTCCTAGAGAACTACACAAATTACAGACAAAATGTCACCAACTGAACTTGGGTTATGACTGGATAGAGCACAAAATTTTAGAACTTTCAGTGCACAATCCTACCAATTATGTCTTTTATCTTAACGAAGTCATTATTAAAGCAGCAGCATAGATGTTTCTGTCTCATTTCAATGGCATAATATGCTACACAAACATTTATATTCATTGTGACACATTTCAATATTAGGCTTTCAGAAATGGACCAGTCTCCTTAGAGGACTTGTAATTTAACCCCTGCCATTAAGTGAAGGAAACAGAAGCTTGGAAAGGGTAGGTGGCTTACCCAAGGTTTAGAAAGAAAGCTAGGACTAGGTAGAGATCAGGTTTCCTCTCACATTAAACTCAAAGTCTTGGTTTCCCCAGGTCTAATATAAAAAAAGCTGGGCTAGGTAATCCTGGAGTGATCCCTCCGAGCTCTGAACTATGCTGATTTTCCTAGGCCTGAGCAAGCCTTCATGCCAGCATCAGGTGCTGCCCCTGCTTCCATTCAGCTCTGACTTAGGGAGACATAGCAGCCATTAGAGCTTTAACCTTGCAGCCTAGGCAGGTCATCCACAAATCTTCAAATCCCTCTCCCTTGTCATTTGGGGCATTGGGTAAAGATCTTTGAACCTCTACCCCATTCATTCTATCAAGTTCCCTTCTGTTCAAATATTCTTTTCTCTTGGTCAGAGGGTCTTGCCCTTTTGACCGGGGACTGTGTTTACTTCCTTCTGAACCCAGCTCAGAGTGCCCTGGCATGCCACCCTGTCCCCGAAATACCAGTGCTCATGTGCCTTCCAACCTAATTGAGCCTTTGAGGGATGCTGGGGTCAGAGATGCCGCATAATTTGCAGGTCCCAGTGCAAAATGATAATGCAGGGCTTCCTGTTCATAATTTGTGGGACCTAGTTCAAAATGAAAGTGTGGTTCAAGACATTAAATTAAAATTGTGGTGTGTTCTTTTTTACTGTGCATTTTTATATCGTGCAATTCTACTTTTAAATGCAAATATAATTTGGCTGTGGAATCACTGAAATGATACAATTTGTATTTCCTAGCTTGTACATGCATATGTATTTTGTTCTTACCAGAATAGTGAAAATGCTGCACAAAACTACTTCAGGTCTTTTTACTGTGCTTCCTGCTTGATACACGCATGTTCTACCAACACTTTCTATCTTCAGCTTACTGCCGAGTAAGGAAGGACTTCAAGAAGAAGGAATTGTGGGTTGCCCAGTTTTCCTCTTTCCTTCAATGTCATTATTTCAGCATAAGTGATTGGCTAACACAGGGAAGTAACATGGATAAGAAAGAATATGATAGTGTTCTTAGAACACCATTTCCTTCTTTCCCTGTAGGAAGCAAGCTCTGGTTCAAATAGAAAGTGTGGCCTCTTGTGGATGTCAGCACCCCCATTAACTCAGTCATAGATGTAACACTCTTCTTACCTTGTATTCTCCTTAGATTCTCACAGAACTCCTAAGCACCGTGGGTTCATGGAAATTCTGGACTAATGGAACTTTGTGAATGCCATCAAGGAACAATGGATGTGCATATTGTGACTCACACACATGACCCATTATCCCATGGACTTCATGTTCCAAACACAAGTTCAGAGATAAAACTTAAGAACTTCAAGGTGATGACAGCAGAGCATTAAACTAAGCATGGGGCCTTTCTGAGTGGGGATCCTATCCAACCGCACAGGTGACACATTCGTGAGGCTGGCCCTGCCTGGGTGCATGCTGTTGTGCAACTAGAAAATTAATCATTGTATACTGAAATGTAGAGATCTATGCTACAGTGACTAGAAGGGGAATAGACAAAGACCCTACAGTATAAGAATAGCAAGAATCCTACTCATCCAGAGGGACAGGATTCCTGGGCACTGCTCCTGAGCTTCAGGGCTGAGGTGGGTCTGACCAGTGCTCCAGGACACTTGCTTGGTGCCCTCCCAGAAGTCCTTGCCTGGTCCATGAGCACCAGCACATCCTAGACCATGTAACCAGCCTAGAAAGGATTCCACTATGACTTAGACAGCCAGCGGATCCAGAACCCCCCTCTGTTACTTTACTCCTCTCTCCCACCTTCTTATTTTCTGAAGTAAATCCATGTTCTGCTATTCCTTTCTACATTAATAGAATAGAGATCATTGGCTTACAGGAAAGGCTTTGACATTAGAAAGTCCTATTTACCTTTTTATAGTTGGGGAAGGAGAGGGGCAGGCAGTGGGAAATACTTTCATTCCTCCTCATGAGTTTATACTCCAAAGGCTGAGCAGGAGGTACCTTCTAGTGTCTTCTGGCAAAAATGGCAAAAAATAAATCACAAATTACCCCATCGAGAAGTGTTTGCTGATCACCCAGCTTCATGTTAGATCAGAGGTAAGACGGAGCATCTCATCAGAGGGAAAAGGGACACCAAAATCAAGAGAGGACATGAGACAGAGCTGAAGAGGAGAGAGCCTATAGCTTTGTGTGACTTCTTCAGTCACCTTGTGTATAGGGAGGTATTCTTATCCTTCTCTAGCAGATAGCAGAGGAATTATGACTTACCAAAGCTAAAATTACACTGATTCCCTGGAACAAATTTTATGATTATATACCCATTTTTATATCACTCAAACCCACTATTCTCATTGCTAAGTTCCAGAATCCTATCTAATAAAAGAGTAATATGCAAATTGACCATACCTCTGCTACACCCACAAGCCACACCCACGAGCCAATCAGGAGTGAGTATGCAAATTAACCCAACCAAGATGGCAGTGGCCACGGAATGAGCAGGAGGCTTGGGTTTCCCTGGCAATGGAGGAAGCTAAGCTTTCCCACACCCTGGCCGGCCCTGGACTCCACTCAAGGCTACAAAGTTTTAATTATAGAAGATAAATAAATCCCAACAAAAATGGCGGCAGCCACGGAGCTAGAGAGAGCAGGAGGCTTGGGTTGCCCCTGGCAATGGAGGAAGCCAAGCTTCCTGGCCTGCCTTGGCCTCCGCTCAAGGCTACAAAGTTTCAATTATAGAAGATAAATAAATCCCAGATACCAGGGCCTCTGCTTGGGTCGCTGGGATGTGTGGCTGGCCTGCAAACCACCACAGGCCCCTCGCCCAAGCCACCCCACGCCCCAAGGGAACCCCCACCCTGATCCAGGACACCCTTCAGGGCAAACCAGCTGGCCCCCATCCATGCACCAGGCCTCTATCCTATCTAATAAAAGAGTAATATGCAAATTGACTATCACTCCAACACACAAGATGGCTGCCCCTATGTGGACACAATATGGCTGCCAAAAGACAGCTATCAGGGAAGGGCAGTTGGGAGGGATCAGGCCTGCAAGGGAGGGCAGTTGGGGGTGATCAAGCCTGCAGGGGAGGGCAGTAGGGGTGACCAGGCCTGCAGGGGAGGGCAGTTAGGGGTGACCAGGCCTTCAGGGGAGCAGTTAGGCATCAATCAGGCTGGCAGGGGAGTGGTTAGGAGGTGATCAGGCTGGCAGGCAGAAGCAGTTAGGGGCAATCAGGAATGCAGGCAGGCGAGCAGTTGGGAGCCAGCAGTCCTGGATTGTGAGAGGGATGTCCGACTGCCCGTTCAGGCCCAATCCTACCGAGCATCTAGTTTATATATAAAAGTTGTTCATTGTACCTATCTACATATAGATAGATAGTATTGTCTATATGAGAAAAGGCCTTATGGATATTATTTACCTATATATCTGTATGTGTAGATGATCTCTCTATATACATTTATCTATATATATCTCTGAGAGAAAATGGTCTTATAGTCTTATGAATAATTTTGGCAGTTCAAAGAGCTTCTTTGGATGAGAAATCTCATGTAACCTGATTTAAGTTGCTGATTTCAATCAGAGTTTCCCTCTGTGAGACAGGCAGTCATGTAAACTGAGCTAGTGTGGCTGACAGCTAACAGTTCCAGAAATCCAACACAGAGAGTGTTTTTTAATAAAAATGTATACAGGATTGGAATGTTGATAAGACATTTGCAAATGTATATAGAAATATGATAATTTATACTATTTTGTGATAAGTTTTCTGGTTGGCATTAGTGATGTGTCATATGATTGCATTAATTGCAAAGAAGAAACTCAAAATGGCATAATTGTGTCTGATATTCAAGTAATAGAAATGGAATTTAAAGTGTTGTTAGAAAATGGAAAATGTTACTGAGATGAAAAGGCTTTAAAAACATGAATGTAAAACCAAATCATCAGTACATGTAACCCTTTCAAGGTAATCTGAAATATATAGCAGAGCTCCCATGAACATCCATGGACCCAGACAAGGATAAAAGGCAAGTGGTAGGTGAGAGTAAGCCTGCAGTGGGTTATATCTGAAGGCACCAAAAAGAATGATCACATGTAATAATCTCATGTCTTTAGGTCATAAGTAAATATGCTGGCATATTTGGTCTGCGGCAGCCTTGCACAGAGGGAATTGGCTGTCTTAGTATGATTGCAGCATCATATCATTATATAGTGGTCTGGAGTATAGATTCTGCACACCAAACTGCCTGAGTTCAAGTCTTGGCTCAGCTGTCAACTAGCTCTGTGTCCTTGGGCAAATCACTGCACCTCTCTGTGCCTCTAGTAAAATTTGTAAAATGCCAGTGTCATTCATTGTACCTTTCTTCAGTCAGTGATAAGATTGAATGAGTTAATATTTGAAAAACTCTTGAGACAGTATCTGGTAAATAATTAAATGACACATAAATAGTTTTTACTTATTTCTGCTTTTTAAAATATTTTTAAAATTGATTTCAGAGAGAAAAGGAGAGGGATAGAGAGATAGAAACATCAATGATGAGAGAGATTCATTGATTGGCTGCCTCCTGCATGCTCCCCACTAGGGATTGAGCCTGCAGCCCAAGCATGTGCCCTGACCAGGAATTGAACCCTGACCTCCTGGTTCATAGGTCAACGCTCAACCACTGAGACACAACAGCCAGGCCATAAGTGTTTTTTACGTTAAAAAATTTTGGTTGATTATAAAATATCTACATGATGTTTTTTTCTAGTCGATATGAGCCCTGAAGACTCATCTTCTGAGATGTCTCCTTGGCTATAGAGCAAAGAATGAATCTCATTCAATCACAGTGATCTCAGTGGAGATGAGAATTCTATGCTGGCAAACCACACCCTTGGCACAGGCAATTTTCTCTCACTTACAACCTAGAAGGTGGGCCCAAGTGGCCATATTTACATCTCTGACCACAGCTGGTTGGGCCAGAAAATAATGGGTTAGCCAAGCTAACTGAGGCAGCAGGGATAAAATCCTGACTAAATCTGAACAAAAAGAGTCTTTCTCTAAAAAAGTTGAAATGAGAGAACCGAAACATTGACTGTGCTAACTTTCTGGAGCTGAAGGGCAAGGTCATGTAGAATCTGAGCAAGAGTAAGCATCATCACAAGACAGTCACATACCAGCACTGGTTATGGGAGAACCCGTCTGCAAGATTCCCCTGTGTCCTTATGACAAATACCCTTTCCTCTCAAACAAGCTGGGCTGGGTTATTGCACCTGGCAACCCTGAGACAGTGCTAGAACTCATGCTGGAAAATAACCATCAAACACCTTCTGTGGTGCCCACCATTGGGCCAGATGCTGGCTGTGAGCACTAGAAAGAGCGTCCACTTATTGAGGTGCTCATGGTGGCAGGCAGTGCTAGGCACTTGGATGTCATCTCACATAACTGTCCCAGTAATCTTATTACGGAAATCTTATTATCCTAAGTTCATGGGTAAAGACACTGAGGTTCAAAGAAATTAACTGTTTTTCCCAGGGAATGGCAGAGTTAGAATTTTCTTTCAAATCTGCCCAATTCTAAGTCTCAATCTCCTTCCAAAAACTTTTTAAGTGTGTTAAAGTATGCACATGAAAATGAAATATGCACCCTATGGCTCTAGTTCTTTACTAGTATATTATCCAAAATGCATTCAGTGGATGCAGTGAGCAGCAGCATAACAGCAGAGCCAAAGAGAGCCAGCCTCTCCCCTCTTCCATTCAAACTAGCCAACTAAGGCCAATAAATGTAAGGTCTTAGTCTTTATGCAGGAAGTGTATTTTAGGGGTAGGGAAAAGAGTAAGTTCAGAACTGGGTTGAACTTGAGGGAGGAAGCTGAGGAATTTCCCTTCTACAACGATCAAAGGAAGAGGAAGCTGTCAGTTCATCTGGGCGCAATCTGGCAACTTCCCTATTGTCAGACAAGGAGAGCCCAGGGGAATCCCCATGTGGAAGTCATCTCTCCCTCCTCTCCATTTCCATGGCACTTGGTCAGTAACATGTTTGTGCATCTAATAGCAGATATCTGTTAAATACATTCTGGAAACCCTTTTGCAAAATTGTGCAAGCCAGAGCAGCATTCTGAAATATCATTTTCAACAGATGTCTGTGTAAACAGTTTATTGAGAAATCTCAACTCTTTGGCATATAAACATTAAAGAATTTTATTTTATGAGAATTGACACCAACTATACTATGTTCACCATCTATCCCCTTTTACTGTTGGCTAGTGGTGTCCTTAATGACTACTTGGCTGGATTGCATACATTTCTAGCCATTTTGGGTTATTAATAACAAAACAATGTTCTTCCAGTCCTGTTCTTATAAAACTTCTACCCCAAATTTGGTTTAAAATCATCTCCTTTCCTTTCCTAAACCATGACAGAATTGTATGGGGTGCAAGGAATGCCAGACTCTCAGCACCCCCCTTTCCACTTCTTTTAGATGCTAGTTTCTGAATTGTGCTTGTGGGGGAGGGGAAAGAAGAGTGAAAGAGAGCGATGTCACCCTGGCCAGTGTGGCTCAGTTGGTTAGAGCATTGATCTGTACACCAAAAGGTTATGGGTTTGATTTCCTGTCAGAGCACATACCCAGGTTGCAGGTTCAATCCCCAGTCAAGACACATATGTGCGGCAACCATTCGATGTTTCTCTCTCACATTGATGTTTCTCTCACTCGCTCTTTCTCTCTCTAAAATCAATAAAAACATATCCTTGGCTGAGGATTAAAAAAAAAAAAAGCTCAGCCAGTATTTTTCAGTGGTTGAGCATTGACCCATGAACCAAGAGGTCGCTGGTTTGATTCCCGGTTAGGGCACACGCCCAGGTTGTGGGCTTGATCCCCAGTGTGGGGAAGGAGATACAGGAGACAGCTGATTGATCGTGTTTCTATCTCTTAATCTTTCTTCCTTCCTCTCTCTCTAAAAATCAATAAAAACATATTTAAAAATAAAGAAAGAAAGGGAGCAATGTCTCCTTCTTTATCGGACTAGCCTCTAGACTTCTATTTCTGTTCCCGCCCATTGTCTTGAGTTTAGGATGGATAGATGGGTAGCTTCCTCATGGCCTGCCAGCAAGGTGATCATTCTTATGCAGCTAACTAGTCTGACCAGCCCCTTGCCATATTTAGCTGCATCTACCAGCTGACTCTGAGCTGGGGGTTTCAACCTGCATTTCTCTGATGTGTACACCTCCTTTCCATCCATGATGCAGTGGTGCTGACAAAACCATGGCTCTCAGGATCATCTACAATGTGTGGCAAACTCTCAGGTCCCCGGCAAGTAAGAGACCCATATTCTACCCTCATCCAGGGATCTGGCCAACGTTCACCCATGCTCTTTTCCTCTGAGCTGCTAGTATAGGGGCAGATCAGCAAATCTGCTAGCTAAGCAGTCAGTCAACCAAAGAATGAAATGCCAGTCTCTCTTCTTATAGATACCCCCAGTCGTTACTAGATTCTACTGGGGCCCTTTTTCTTTTGACTTTGGACAAGGAAGTAGCTCTTCTTCTCCTATTGCTATACAAAGACTGAAACCTCAAACATCTCTCTTTTCAGATGGTGTGACTCCTTCTCTGTAATACCTGCTGGGAGGTGGCAAGTACCACACAGGAGCAGTCCTCTGCCCTTAGAATGAACAAAAGGAATGTCCCTCTGGACATCCCTTGAAATGAATCAGTCACCAACATACTTGATATACACTCATGTTTATATCCAATAAAATACGTTTATTTGTACAATTTTAACCTCTCTATAAAATATTTGTAAAATCCTATTTTTAAGGGATAATATTTTTGCCTGGGGCAATTATCTATGATTTCGTAAGGCTGGCCTACTGGGGATATTACTGGAAAGGGAAAGGAGTGGGGGGGGAAGCAGTAAATTAAGTATCTATTATTTGATGATGATAAATAGGTAAATGATCATTCTGCCATGTTATCCCTTGACTAACAGTAGTGTGTGCGCGCGCGCGCGCGCACACACACACACACACACACACACACACGCATACGCATATACACACCCCTACCTCCTAACTCAGGAAAGGGGGAAGCTGTTTCTCCTGCAACACTTCTTGTCAATTTATTTCCTACAAAAACACATGAGACATGAGTCCTCACACCAATAATCAAGGGAGAACCAGGGAAACAAATCTGAAAGAGAAATAAGATGTGGAACTTGTTACAGGCAATACTTTTCTGTTTCTTTTTATGAGAAAAATACAGGTTACTTAAAAATGTTATATACATTATTTGTTTTAATTCTAAATTTTAAAATTTTATATAATACTATTACAAACAATAGAATTCATTGGTATTTTTTTAAAATTTTAAACATTAGATCTCCAAACAGTTAAATCTAATGATTGGCTTTATTGATAAAGAGGAATTGGTGGAGTATGGAATAAATTTTGGACAATTTATCATTTTTCTTTTAAGACTATTATCTTAGTCTGTTCAGATGCTATAATAAAAATACCATGGTCTGGGTGGCTTATAAACAAGAAACATTTATTTATTACCATTCTGGAGGCAGAAAGTTCAGGATCCTGGTGCTGGCAAGTTCGGTGTCTAGTGAAGGCTCACTTCCTGGTTCGTAGACACAATCTTCTCACCGTCCTCACACGGTGGAAGAAGGAAGAGGCCCAGGTTCTCTTTCATAAGAGCCCTAATTCCATTCATGAGGGCTCCACCTTCATGACCTACTCACCTCCCAAAGGCCCCGCCTCTTAATACCACGTTGGGCATTAGGATTTCAACATATGAATCTTGTGTGGGCACAAGTATTCAGACAATCACAACTCTGGTTTCTCTTCCTCTTCCCTTCCTTTTTTCTTTTCTTTATAAAAAATCTTCATTTGTTTTCTTCCTTTAACGTGGGGTGACAGGACCAGTTGGGCTGGAACCAAAGAAGCAGTCAGGGGTTGGTGGGGGTTTTGGGATCTGTAGGGCCAGAACTGAGGGGATGAGTTCAGGAGATTGCTATCATACAAGGAAAATGAGCAGACAGATATATGCACAGAAAATAGGAACAGGCTTTTTCTGAAGAAAGGGGTTAGAAATATGGAAAGAGTAAAGACTAAAATGAACCCTGTAGTGGTTGATTGGAATAAAAATTAGTTATCTGAACTCATGGCTTTTAACATTACATAGATATAGAAATAGATGCAGATATGTGTATGTACACATGCATAAGCATACATACATTTCTTAGCTCTGTCCACTGGGAGGGCTAGGTGCAATGAACATGCCTAATGCCGGGTCTTGGTTTCTAAATCCCATTCTCCTCACATAGGAATCAGAGCTCTTTGGAGAAATGCCTGAGGCAGGCAAAGTACAAGATAAGACTGGAGCGTTGTTTTGTTCCTGAAAGTAACAAAGTCTCAAAAAGTTAAGGGACCTACCAAAAATCACACAGGAACCAGCTTGAAGGTGCTCCCACTAGCCAAACACAAGCCAGTTTGAACATCAAAATAAATATCAGTGTAATGGATTATGACCCACTGAGTGAAATGGAAATCCATGGATCTTGCTAATAGGAATCCTATCTAATAAAAGAGAAACATGCAAATTGACTGTACCTCCACTATACCCACAAGCCACGCCCACCAATCAGGAGTGAGTACGCAAATTAACCCAACCAAGATGGTGGCGGCCACAGAGCTGGAGCCAGCCGGAGGCTTTGGTTGCCCCTGGCGATGGAGGAAGCCAAGCTTCCCTCCGCTCTGGCCTGCCTTGGCCTCCACTCAAGGCTACAAAGTTTCAATTATAGAAGATAAATAAATCCTAGATACTTCCAGCCGGCCCTGGCCTCCGCTTGGTGCTGGGGGGCATGGCCAGCCTTCAAACCACCACAGGCCCCTCACTCGTGCCGCCCCATGCCCCAAGGGAATCCCCAACCTGATCCGGGACACCCTTCAGGGCAAACTAGCCAACCCCCACCCATGCACCAGGCCTCTAACCTATCTAATAAAAGAGTAATAAGCAGATTGACTGTCACTCCAACACACAAGATGGCTGCCCCCGTGTGGTCAAAGATGGCTGCCCCCATGTGGACACAAGATGGCTTCCACAAGATGGCCAGCAGGGGAGGACAGTTGGGAGGAACCAGGCCTGCAAGGGAGAGCAATTGTGGGTGATCAGGCCTGCAGGGAAGGGCAGTTGGTGGGGAACCAGGCCTGCAGGGGAGGGCAGTTTGGGGGGACCCAGGCCTGCAGGGGAGGGCAGTTTGGGGGGACCCAGGTCTGCAGGGGAGGGCATGGGGGGGACTGGGCCTGCAGGGGAGGGCAGTTAGGGGCAATGAGGCTGGCAGGGGAGGGCAGTTAGGGGTGACCAGGCTGGCAGGGGAGCAGTTAGGCATCAATCAGGCTGGCAGGGGAGTGGTTAGAGGGTGATCAGGCTGGCAGGCAGAAGCGGTTAGGGGCAATCAGGAAGGCAGGCAGGCGAGCAGTTGGGAGCCAGCAGTCCTGGATTGTGAGAGGGATCCCAGATTGGAGAGGGTGCATGCTGGGCTGAGGGACACACCCCCCCCGTGCACGAATTTCATGCACCGGGCCTCTAGTCCTATATAATAAAAGGCTAATATGCAAATAGACCAAACAGTGGAACAACCAAACAACTGGTTGCTATGACATGTGCTAACCACCAGGGGGTGTGCAATGCGACTTGGCAGGCGTTGGCAGCAGGTGGTAGAGCATGGAACATGGTGGGTGTCGGGCATGGTGGGATGGTAGAGCAGGTGAGCAGGGGTGCCAGACCAAGGCGGGGCGCTGGTCGCTGTCATCGGGGCGAGCCTCTGGTGGTTACTGAAAATTCTTTGCACCCACGCGCCATGGTCCTGCCTGGGTGCACACCTGCTGCCAGTGCCGGCCCCATTCGCACTCGCTGCCGGCACCCTGCACCGGCCCCAATCACTCAGTGCTGTTAGCAGATGCAAGTGGTGGCTGCCAGCCCAGATCACCCCTCAGGGCTTCTCTACCTCCCCCTGCTCCTGAGGGGCAATCAAGGCCACCTGCTGCCAGTGACCGCCCCACTTGCACCCACTGCCGGCACCCAGCGCTGGTCCCAATTGCTCAGCGCCATCAGCGGGTGTGAGCGGCTGCCATCTCTGGTTGCCCCTGAGGGCTTCTCCACCTCCTCCTGCTCCTGAGGGGTGATCGGGGCAGCAGCTGCTGCTCCCACCTGCTGACGATGCTGGCCCTACTTGTACCTGCTGCTGGCACCGGTCCAAATCACTCTGTGCTGCCAGTGGGGCTGCCGGCAGACAGGGGACTGGGGGCCGGGGCAGGAGGGGCTGGGCAGGGGCATGGAGGGTGGGTTGAGACCTGCCCCTGTGCCCACCTCAGCCTCGAGGCCCACAGTTCCTTTCAAGGTGCACGAATTCGTGCACTGGAATCCTAGTAAATAAATAAGAGAAAAGGGAAAGCAATTCCTCTCAGTAGAAAGCCAACTAATAAATGTAGAAGCCACAGTGAAATTAGAAAAATAAAAATTTGGCAGCTATTATAGCAATGTTTTATTCAGACAAGAATCATCCAAGGATGATAAGCTGAGAGTTGTTGAGGAATAAGATATTAACATGAGCTCGGCCACCGTGGCTCATTGGTTGAGCATCGACCTATGAACTGGGAGGTCGTGGTTCGATTCCCAGTCAGGGCATATGCCTGTATTCCATGGGCTTGATCCTCAGTGTGCGGCATGCAGGAGGCAGCCAATCAATGATTCTCTCTCATCATTGATGTTTCTATCTCTTCCACATCCTTCCTCTCTGAAATAAATAAAAAGATTTTTTTTAAAAAGATATTAACATGATTTCAAGGTAGCACCCCAAAAGATACTTATTAATCACAAAGGAAAATAACTGTACAGTGGAGAAACCCAGTAAGCACCACATTAATCAAATGATCAGAATTAGCATGACCAGTGATAGGACATACTGATATCATGTCCTTCTTACTGAGGGACTTGCAATGTCACTTATACTGAGAAGAATGCAATGTCACCTTGGTGATATTTCTGCCAAAAATGCATAACATGAATCTCATCATGAAGACGCATCAGACAAACTCAGATTAAGGGACATTGTACAAAATAACCATACAGTACACGTCAGAAATGTCAAGGTCATAAAAGACAAGAAAAAACTGAGAAAATGTTCCAGAATTATAAGACTAAAGATGTATATATAAAGGTGTGACAACTAATTGCAAACTGCTATCCTGGATTGGACTAATGGCAAAGGAATTTTTTTTTTCTGCTATAAAGAGCATTATTGGGACATATTGGTGAAACTTAAATGAGGTTCTAGAATAAGCTAGTAATATTCTATCAATATAAATTTCCTGATTTGATGGTTGGTATGTGACTAGGTAAGAGAGTGTTTTTGTCTTTTAGGAATAACAAAAATTGGGAAATTTAGGAAATATTTAGGAGTTTTAAATTCACTCTCAATTGATTCACTGGGAAAGAGGAAGAAGGGAGAGGAGTTTTAAGTTATTTAATATTAAAAGGTTTAAAATAACAAAAGAAACCATGGCATCTTATGTTTTACTTTCATTCTTCGAGGCCAGAGACTTGATGCACCTGCTTTCGCTAGTCGGACCCGTTTCCGGGCACATAAGAGAAAACCAATGAATATTTGTTTGAATAATTAGCGATTTAACTTGTCTTATCTTCTTACTAAATTGTAAGCTAC
This sequence comes from Cnephaeus nilssonii, assembly GCF_951640355.1. Classification (NCBI taxonomy): domain Eukaryota; kingdom Metazoa; phylum Chordata; class Mammalia; order Chiroptera; family Vespertilionidae; genus Cnephaeus; species Cnephaeus nilssonii. Next base: position 44,374,688 of record NC_137081.1, read on the forward strand.
TAGAGGGCTTGGACCATGCCTTGTGTCTCTGAATTTCCTCAAGACCCAGCTCCGTGTCTTGTGCATAACTGACACCATTGGTTATCTGTAGAACTGAATGGAATTATGTGGCCACTCACATGTTACAATAATGATTAGGTTCTGACAAAGATCCTCTTTATGGGCCTGTGAAAACAACCACAGTACTTGAAACTAAAATCCCCCCCGGGGCCTCTGAAAGCCGGGGTCCAGGTTAAGCAGCCCTCTGCGAAGCTGCATTCTCTTGGAACAGCGTCTCCTCTCCACTGAGTCACCTTTGGCAGGCAGCCTTCCTCTGGGTCTGCAGTCATTACCCTAATGAAGTGCAGCTGGGGTTTCGAACAATGAACTTGCACTCAAGTGGCAGCCGCCCTTGAAAGAACCATACCCCCTCGCACTGGAACAGCCCTCCCAGGCCAGAAATTGGCCCCGTGGTTTTACTGGATGGGATGTGGACCCACAGGGAGCCAGAAAATGGCAGCTGCAAAGCGTGCTATTGATTGAGAAAATTTCAGTTTCAAGTTAAGTGGAAACCCAGCCCAGCGTGAGAGGCAAGACTTGCCACGTATTTCAAAAATGACTGCTGTATTTTTTTTTTTTTTTACAAAAACAACAACAACAACTATATTTGCAAAGGAATCTGACACAGATGTCACCTCTGGACAGCTGTCCTGTTCACTCAGCCCTGATTAGATGCAGAGGGAGCTGGAAGGCAGGCCGCAGGGCTGGGAACACAGAGCGGCTCCCAGCATGCAGCAGGATGGCCACAAGGAAGCCTCCACGCGATGAGCATTTTCCAAGTCTTTTTCCCTGATGAAAAAATTATTTTTTTCCTGTGTAAGCCTGTATAGGTCACGCGTCTGATACAGAACTCGTCTGATACATTTCCTCAGAAGACAGAAAATCATAGCTGGTCGTACCACACCTCACTCAGTGCTCACTCCCTGACAAACACTCGTCTCAGCTTCACTGACCGTCTCAGGCATTCCTCCCAGCGGCCCTGTGGGTAGGTGTCATCTCCCCAGCTAACACAGGGCACCTGAGACGCGGACCAAGGCCACAGAGCCAGCACGTGGTGGGGCCACACTTCAAACCCAGACACGCTGGCCACAGAGTCAGCTACTTAAATCAGATCTTTCCAAGCGGGGTATGTTTCCAGTGGGGAGTTAGCCCTTAAACACAGAGATGACACTATGTGCCTTGAGACTTGTTTTGATCACACTCGGTGTGCGTGGATGATCATACACAGTAGGAGAATAATGCAGGAACATCAGAAACACTTATTCTGGCTGTGAGGGGCCCTGGCAGGGATCTGAAACTAGGGTGAAAGGTGTGTCGAATGTGCCGGCGTTGAAGTCATGCTGGCTGGGGGGCTTAGCAAGTGTCCTAGGAAGCTCAGCTGGGGACACGTCCTCTGTCTCACATGCTGCTCACGGGCCAGGAGCGGGAGAGCCAGTGCCCCCCCCCCCCCCCCCCGGCTGTGGGGGGACTGCGGAGAGGCCAGCCTCACAGTAGGAAGCGTCCTGGAAGGGCCTCGCCGCCCTGGGAAAGGCAGGCTGAACACGGGCCAATGCGGCTCGTGGAGGACGGTGCGTGGGCCCATGAGCAGGCACAGTGAGGACGGCAGGGTGACTGGGGTCCAGCTGAAGAGAAGAGGGGAGCCGATCAGGTAAGAAACAGGAAATGACATTTCCAACCATCGAAAGAGTTACACACGAGTCAGGGCGGAGAGCGGTCAGTGTTTCCGAGGCCCGGCCTCGTTACATAGTTGCCTGCTCTGTCGGTCATTAAATATACAAGTGAAGAAGGCAAATCACGCACATTTTTATGAATCGAGCAATCATTAGCTTTTATGAGGAATCTTTCCATGGCCAGACAGTGTGAGAAAACATAAATGAAGAATGAAAATGGGGTCGTGGAGAACGCAGGCAGCAGAGTGCTGGCGCACTCTGCCCGACGGCACCCTCCTAACTCCGCTTACCCATTGCTCCACCAACCAGCCTACAGCTATTAGGCAATCTCACAGAAAAGAGCAAAGCGATCACTTTAGTGTAGCATTTATTGATTCTTCACAAAAACATTTTGTGGAATCACTTTTCTCTCATTAAAGAATAGCAGTAAAGCCTGGCCGGTGAGGCTCAGTGGTTGAGCATTGACCTCTGAACCAGGAGGTCACGGTTTGATTCCTGGTCAGAGAACATGCCCGGGTTGCAGGCTTGATCCCCAGTGTGGGGCGTGCAAGAGGCAGCCGATGGATGTTTCTCTCTCATCATTGATGTTCCTCCCTCTCTGTCCCTCTCCCTTCTTCTCTGAAATCAATGATATATATATTTTAAAAAGGAATAGCAATGAAAAACATTGTAAGATGGTCAGAGGCAGCACACATACAACAGCCTGGACCATTGCTTGTTCAGGTCAGACTTGATCCTGGGCTCTTTAACCTGGAGGTGGGATGTGGAAACTAGGGAGAGAGTTCCAATAAAACAGGTAGAGATGGTTTGTTTTTTTTAAAGAATAGAACCCTAAATAAGATTATAGGATATGAACTATATTTCTAGGCAAGCCTGCGGAAACCTAATTATATCTTAGAATATATAAATACTGTATTAACTGGAGGTGAAAACTATACATATGAAAAGGAGAGAACTTGCAATATGGGAATTCAGAACCAATTTCCAGACAATAAGAATACTTTAACTTGGAATCGGTTACCTAGGTGTTCTTGTGACACTTCTAAGGGGAAGAAATAAGGGTAATGATAGGAATCAGTCTATCCTCTTGGAATAGTTTAAATCATTATTGACCAAACTGAAGTCTATAGGGTCTAGAAATTTTAGAAGAAATTTAAAACTTTGTTTTCATTTTGATGATCATCTAAAAATCATTTTGGTCCAGTCTGACCATGATTCAAGTTCAGGAAACAGTGGTTGGGGTTCCTAAAATCTCCCTTCCCCTCCCTGCTTCTATTTTATATTGTTCTAGTATAAACTTTTCTTAGAATAACCAATCACCACATAATAGTAAAATAGATCATATACTCAGAGCTACCTTTTGCTAAAGATGTAGTCAAATGTAAACCTTGCAGGAAAAGGAACATATTTACTTCCTATGAATTGGCCACATGATACTGTAGCATTGTCATTGAAAATGTTGGAAGGCAGGCTCCATTAAAGAAAAAAACGACTTTTCAGAGGGAATATTTAGCCCCTTAGATACTTTGTTTAAAAAAATAAGAGGAAATTTTATATATTTATTTATTTTAAGTTTTTTAAAATATATTTATTCTCCATAGATAAGAGGAAAAATTGTTTCAAAAGGAAAGATTAAATATACATGCAAAATCTTAAGTAGTTAAAGGGTTAAAGTGTTTGATTTACTGTTTGTTTACCCCATATATTACTACCTTTGGGTAATGATGAGCATGCATTTATCTATAAACCACTAATTTGCTACCACTTTGCCCATGATGCCTCATTACTTTTCTGTATCTGATTGGGGGAGGCTGACCAGAATTTTTAAGAGATGCATTGGAGCAGAGAAGTGGGCTTGATGCTGTGGGGATCTTATTCTAAGGAAGCTATGCACATGTAAGTGTCCTGTACAGCAAGTGTGTTGTGGACCCCAACACAAATAAGTATTCAAGTGCAAATTCATTAAAAAGCAAGTAACAGAAATGAGCTTTTAAAAATCCTCACCACTTTAGAAATATAAGTGCCAAGGATACACATTTCAACTTAAATCACAAATAAACATATTTTTCTTTTGTTTGGGGGCTATCTTAAACAACATATTTGGTTCCTACATCCCCCCCCAAATATAATGACACAATTTATTAATTTAGAGGGATGTCACATAATATTGCCTATGAAAAGCATTTCAAAATAATACTTATCTTAAAACAAAATGAAATTCATTCATTGTGAGCATCAGGAATTGTGGGTTTAAAAAAAACAAACCTAGAGATATGAAAACTTTTCCATTTGATTTTCCTTAAAAATGAGAGGGAAAAGATGCAAAATGCGCTTCTGAAGTCTAGAATTGTTGTAATGTTGGAGGCATTGCCTAAGCCCCAAAAGGCAAGTTCTGATAGCAGGACAGGGAACTTGGAGGGGAAGGTCCACATACAGATGCATTGTCTCTTTTGTACAAAGATTCTGGAGAAATGGCCAGGTTTAGATGAAGATTTGAGATCCACATTCTCCAGTATCACATAAAGACTTCCCAGTATAAATCTCTGAAGTTGTATCCATTTGATTAGGGAGGGAGGGAGGGAGGTAGATAGGTAAGTAGGTAGGTAAGTAGGTAGGTAGATAAATGATAGATAATCATTGTTTTGTTCAAAATTATAAGTTAAATACTTGGTGATTTTAGAAGTAAGAAAGCCAGGTTTTCATCATTAAGATGAGTAATTTGGCACTGTCTATAGGTTTATGGCTTCCAACTTGTTTAAGACCATTCCCAGAGTGAGGGCTGATTTGCCACGGTTATGAAGCTTTCAGGATATAAACTATAAGAATGATAAACTACAGCAGTTGAAAATGTGCCTTCAGATACTCACTTGCAACTCCCATTTATGTCTCTAAGAATAGAGGAATGAGGATCTAGGGACTGAATCTGGCCCAGTCAGTAACAGTGTAGGTAACACATAAATATTAATGTTCATTGCCGTAAGGGTGGTAATTGTTAATTGCCAATACAATTCATTCAAGTTACTGGGGAATAAGTGAAAACCACTTTACTATGATTTTATAATGATTCTATCATAATAATTATAAAATATTCATTCCATTTCTTAGATTGTTAAAACCGTGTTTTCTGAAAATGAATCACTTATACTTCACCTTTATTGCCATTTGCTTTCTATGTAGATTTGTCTATGTATCTGTTATTCAGTTTAGTCAGTGAAATAGTATCTGGTTGTGTCCGTTCACTGGTGCCTCTGCACTTAGCATTCTTTATACCAAATAGAATGTTCAAATAATTAAAGGCATTCATTACAGATTTCATGGTATTTTAGGAGTGGTCATGGTATTGGGGGCGGGGGAAGGCAGTCCCTACTTTCCCTTGTCAAGCCACCTGTTGAATCCTTTCTCTTTTGATTTCTTTTCCTCTGTGGTTATTCATATTCCTTCTCAAGTCACTTCTGTTCCAGTGTAACAACGAATATCTACCAAGTACTGCATGTCAGACATCACTTTAAATTTATTACATGTTTTAATCATAAAAACAACCCAATGAAATACTGTTATTTTCCTGTAGTAAATCTCTGGGTTTTTTTTTTTTCTTCTTCTTCTTTTTTTTTTTTTCAAAACAGACCTGCAGGGTTTTTTTGTTTTTTAATTTTTTATTATTGAAAGTTTTACATACGTCTCTTTTTCCCCCATTGACATCTCCCTGGCCGCTCCCACCCCCTGTTGTCTTTGTCCATTGGTCATGCTCATATGCATGGATACAAGTCCTTTGGTTGATCTCTTACCCCTCCTAACCTTCCCTGCCTTCCCTCTGAGGTATGACGGTCTGTTCCATGCTTCTATGTCTCTGGTTCTATTTTTGTTAATTAGTTTATGTTGTTCATTATATTCCACAAATGAGTGAGATCATGTGATATTTATCTTTCTCTGACTGGCTTATTTCGCTTAGCATAATGCTCTCCAGGTCCATCCATGCTATTGCAAATGGTAAGAGTTCCTTCTTTTTTACAGCTCAATAGTATTCCATTGTGTAGATGTACCACAGTTTTCTAATCCATTCATCTGCTGATGGTCACTTAGGCTGTTTCCAAGTCTTAGCAATTGTGAATTGTGCTGCTATGAACAGGGGAGTGCATATATTCTTTCTGATTGGTGTTTCTGATTTCTTGGGATATATTCCTAGAAGTGGAATTACTGGGTCAAATGAGAGTTCCATTTTTAATTTTTTGAGGAAACTGCATATTGTTTTCCACAGTAGCTGCACCAGTCTGCAATCCCACTAACAGTGTAGGAGGGTTAGCAATATTTTTACTGATACATCTCCCAGGACCATGGAAACTAAGGAGAAAATAAACAAATGGGACTACATTAAAAAAAAAAAAAAAGCTTCTTCACAGCAAAAGAAACCATCAACAAAACAACAAGAAAGCCCACTGCATGGGAGAACTAAAGGGTTTTTTTTATTGTTGTCGTTGTTTTTAATCATTACCCTTCCCCATTCCATATGGTTCTGATGATACTGTCAATCAGGATTCCTACCCCTCCTCCCTGTTCAGGTGTGGCCACATGATTAGGCCAATCAAACTTGTCCTGAGTGACACTGGGATGGAAAACACTTAAGGTGGTGTCATTTTGATGTCACAGTACTAACAACTTCTGCCATTAAGATCTGTGAAGTTGCCAGGTTTCTATTCTTTGCAAGGTCTGATCAATCTTCCCTTTGATTCTGGGAAAGAACTAAGATCATTTCAATAAATTACCATTGTTGGCATAAGTGAGTTCATTTCTATTGCTTGCAATCAAAGAATCCAAGCTGATGTGTTCCCATTTTGCAGATAAAGAAAAGGAAACTAAAGCTTTAGAGGCTAAGTAACTTGCTCCAAGTCAATGGTAGAACCTCAACACACAGCTACGCCATCCAGATTTCAAGATACAATATCTAACCATATGATCTGCTGACCAATACAGCAAGGTGAGCCAGAGAAGAAGTTCCTGGAGCAGGGGAGGGAGCATACACTCACAGCGCTCTCTTCCAGTTTCTGAAACCCTGTGTTCTCTTGGATCAGGTGTTACACACTCCAGGGTTTCTTATCCCAAGTAATTAGTCAAAACTGAGTTATAGGAGATAGAAATTATTTATTGACTCAAACAATTAATTTTAAGAATGTAACTTCATTATCGGCAACTAAGCACATTGCATGACCCATTCGGTCAATGTTATTATACTGCTACATGATCCTTTTAGATTTTTAGGACCCAGAACTCTGCCTTGCAGTGAATGGGTTTGCCAGTTAATTTATAGGCAAGGCAGTGGGTGTGATGGCAAGCAAATAGCACTTAGAGCAGGAAGACGAGCTCCTGGTTTCGGCTCTGCCTCTTCCTAGGTATGTGACATTGGCCTCTGTGGGCTTCAGTTCCATGACCTGTAGAATGGGAATAGTGATGATTCTTCATTTATAGTCTCATTGTAAAGATTTATTAAGGTCATAGGTCTTTTGAATGAATTTACTAGTGAACTATAAAACTCTACAAACATTGGTATTTTCCATGTTCAGGATCTAAAGAGCTACAGCATTCACAGATAAGTTCAAGCCTGGCTGGCGTGACTCAACGTTGAGCATCAACCTATGAACCAGGAGGTTGTGGTTCGATTCTTGGTAAGGGCACATGCCCAGGTTGTGGGCTTGATCCCCAGCATGGGGCATGCAGAAGGCACCTGACCAATGATTCTCATCATTGATGCTTCTATCTCTCTCTCCCTCTCCCTTCCTCTCTGAAATCAATAAAAATATTAAAAACACACACACACAAAGATAATTTCAAGAGCATATTCTTTGTTGTACAATGTCTTTCATGATGCTCAAGCCATGGTCTTCTTTCTCTTTCTTTGTTTTTTATAAGATGAATGGCAGAGTCTTTATAATGAAATACATGTTTCATGTTTCCTATCTGTAGGTATAAGGGTTTTTGTGAGTCTGTCCTGAATTTGTACTCCTTGTGACAACTCTGATTTTACTAAGGAAATATGGAATGGAACAGAGAGGACAAATCCTATGGGTCACAGAAGTAGTTCTAGTTCTCAATGATAATGGCCATAAGTTGTGACCATTCTACTGGAGGCCAGCAGCCTCTCTGGAAAGAATCAGTGCTTCACACTCATTTCCCAAGGACCAGGCACAGCACAAAGTTTGTATAGACTCTGGCCCCAGCTTCTACTTGCTCATTAGGGTCAGAATGAGCTCTAGAGGATCCTCTGTATCCCATATTGATCTCTACTGGTAGTGACTGAAACATATTAATACCTGACCAGTGGAAACCTGGTGCTTCTATTCCTTCTACTATGCTTTTTCTGGGGTTATATAGCAGATACCAGCTTTCATTCCTTTACTCATTCATTCAACACTGACAGTTTACTCCATGCAAAGTACTGAGTTTAAATTCTAATAAAAATTTTTAAAATATGAATCAGAAATAAACACTGCCATGAGAGAGTATATAACCCAGTAGGGGCTGTAAGATATAATCATAAATAACTTTAGTCAATGTAACTGGGAGAAACAATATTTTAAAAGTTGGCAAATATATTTTAAAGAGGAAAATATATTTTAAAAAGAAAGCATGATAAACTATTCCAGAGTGAAGGTGAAGCCCTACAGCTGAAGTTTTGAAGGAGTCAATGAATGGGCTAAAGGAATTTGGGGTTGAGAAAAAGAGAATAAAGAGGAAAGAGGGGAAAAGAAAACAGAAGAATGGGTAGGCCAAATGGCAGAGGCTTTGTCTATGGAGCAAGTTAGCCCATGAGATATTCTTATAGCAGGGTGACCCCGGAACTTTTAAGAATACGGCTATATGAGGTTAAATATTATGACATATATGTTGCAGAAATATGAACCTCCCTCCATTGCCTCAACTCCCTAGTAAACTTGACACACAAATGCCTCCTCCTCTGAGTGGTTTGTGTAGTGGAAATTATAAAAAACGATGGTGGAATGAGTCCCACATCTGCTGAGAGAAGAAAGGATCACAGAAGATAAAGCACAGAGAGTTTAAAATTTCACAGAAAGTAAAAGCTTGGAGCCAGAAGTGCTCATGAGTTTGTAATGTCCCTGGAATTTGTAGGTGGAGGGAAGACTACTTCCCACAGCATTGGCTTGAGTCAATTTTATTACCATCTCAAGGCCAGATTACTTCTGCTATAATCTGGGCACCAAAGTAGCAGCGGAGGTTACCATAAGGAGAGACTCTATGAAGGAGTTAGTGTGAGTGACTGACCTTGGGAAGGGTTTCATGGGACTAGGGAAGGAGAGAGGACAACCCAGACAGAGGCAAAGGCTGAGCATGGCTGTGGGCGCGTGCAGAATGTGTGCTGGCTGCAGCTGATGTTCAGTGGATTGTCTGTGGAGAGAGTATTGGGAGAGTAAGCTAGAAGGCAGTTGGGATCACTGGGGCATAGGAAACCTTGAAAGACAGGCTGCGAACTTTATAGGTTGTTTCACTACTTGGTAGGCATCTGAGAGCCTACCTTTTTCAAAGTATTTTGGTTTTTATGATTTCTTTTAGTTTTTATAATGGACTTATTTATAAGAGGAGTGAAACATGTTATTATTCCCATTTCACAGGTAAGGAAACTAAGAAATAGTTGATTAAAGTTGTTCACAGTTGGCATAGTAACCGAAAAAAAACACCCACTCCACACTTCCTAAATTCTAATACAACTACCTTCCTGTGCTCTCAAGGCCCATAAATATGCTCTTTGAATAAACATGTCTGGGAGCACCATGAAATTCCCTAGGGAGTGGGGGCAGGGAGGGAGATTTACAGGGCATGCTCTGACTGATTTTCTTGGGAGCAATTCTGGAGGAGAATTTCTGATGAATAAAATTCTCCACCTCATTACACAAGCAACTAATCTAATCAACCAGTCCAGCAAGTGGGCTAATTTCTGGTGTGTGAGCTTCTGCCTCAGCCCACCCACTCTCCCCGATGCCCTTTCGTTCTTTCCAAGTATCAAATGATTGTTAGCAGTTCATTCATTCAACTGACACTCCAGCCAGGTGCTCTGGAAGGTGCTGGAAAATAGCCTTTTGGGAACAGTGGTCCATCTTGTCTGAAACCAAAACCTTAATATTTCCCACAAACAAGAATGAGTCTATCCAAATACCATATGATTTCACTTACATGTGGAATCTAATGAACAAAATAAACTGATGAACAAAATATAAACAAAGGCATGGAACAGGTCGACAGCCATCAGAGGAGAGGGGGAGCTTGTGAGCTGGATGAAAGAAAGTGAAGGGATTAAGCAAATATATATATATATATATATATACTAGAGGCCCATTGCACGAAGATTCATGCAATAGGCCTTCCTTCCCCTGGCTGCCGGCACCCATTTTCCTCCGGCATTTGGGACCCAGGCCTTCACTGCAGCCAGAGCCTTTAGTCTTCGCTCCAGCCGGAGCACTGCTCCTGTAGCTCCCGCTGCCCCCACCCCTCCCCCCTCATAGCAGGTGTCATGCCCTGCCCAGCCACTCCACGCCTGCATGCATGCTGCCCAGAGGCCCAGAGTGGCTGGGGGGGGGATGGGGGATGGGGCCGCCACCATCTTTGTCAGGTTAATTTGCATACTCACTCCTGATAGGGTGGTGGGCATCATGAAGTGATGGTCAATTTGCATATTTCTTTTTTTATTAGTGTAGATAATATGTATATATTACATAGACACAGACAACAAAATGTGGTGATAGCCAGAGCAAAATGGGGGTGGGGGACAGGTGAAGATGGGCAAAGAGGGGAAAATGGGGGCCAAAAGAGACTTTACTGGGACAATGGGTGTACAATGCAGTGTGCAGATGATGTTTCATTAATTGTACACTTAAAACCTGTATGGTTTTATAACCAATGTCACCCCAATAAATTGAATTAAAAAAATAAAGAATGAGTCATTCTACTAGTCAGACTGCCTGGAACCTTAGAATACCTTGGAAGGTAAATACCCAATAAATTATTAAAATTTATTTTTCAACTGTCCACCACATCCACGCATTTTCCAAATTCTATGTATTCTGACTCCCAGTCACAAAGAGCGCCATCTCTTCAGAGTTTCCTGACTTTTATTTCTGATTCTCCCTGCACATGGCTGTTGCATTCCTTTTCAAGTTCAGTCCTGGTGGGGACACAATCTTACTCTAAAAGATCAGTAGGTCCCTGAGCAACAATCCCACTTTTTTGGTACTTACCCTCCTCCAACCCCCACCCCCAAATGAAAGCATATATCCCTAAAAGAAGGAGTTTATAGCTGCTTTGTTCACAATTGTTAAAAAAACAGAAACAACTTAAATGCCTATCGACAGATGCATGAATAAACAAAAGGTGGTACCAAAAAAAAAAAAAAAATAGAAGGGGTCAATGGGGGAAAAAGGGGGACATATGTAATACTTTCAACAATAAAGATTTTAAGAAAGAAATGAATCTCAAAATATTATTTTGAGCAAAAGTAGCCAGATACAAAGGAGTACATACTGTGTACTTTCATTTACATTAAATTTAAGAAAAAACAAAACTGATTTACGGTGATAGAAATCTGTACAATGGTTGCTTGTGGGACAGGGGTTGGCTAGAAGGGGCCACAAAAGAACTTTCTAGGATGATGACAATGTTCTATATTTGGGGGAATTAGTAAGGTAAGTGTATGCATTTGTCAAAACTCTTGAATTGTACATCTAAGATCTTTGCATTTCACTAGATGCAAAATTTACCTCAATTAAAATAATGAGTAGTTCCCTACTTAATTATGTGCAAATTCATCTGCCCAATCCACACAGACAGAAAGTAGATTAGTAGTTGTCAGTGGGTGGTGGAGGAGAGAATGGGGAGTGGCTGCTAATAGGTATGGGGTTTCTTGTTGGGCTGCTGAAAAATGTCCTGAAATTAGATAATGTTGATGCTTGCACACTCCTTGAATAGACTAAAAAACGTTGAATTGCATGCATTAAAAGGATAGATTTTATAACATGAGAATTACATCTCAATTTTTTAAAAATTCAACTACCCAACATAATAGTCATAACCCAGCTTTCTAGCTCAAATTCACTAATTTGTAGTCCCCAAACATCCTGCCTCCACACCTATAATCATATCATTCTTTCTACCCAGAATCTCAACACACCCCATATCTTCACACATGAAATTCTACACATCCCTCAAGACCCATCTCAAAAACTATGGCTTTCCTGGTCTCTCCTCTGAACATAGACAGAAAGGATAATTCTACCAGAACCACTGAAGTACCCATCTCAAAATAAAGATGGGCCTTTCCCCAAGCTAACATTATCCAAAGGTCCAACAAATATTGTGGTTCACTTGGATTTAAACCTAACAACCAAAAGGTCTCCTCTTACAGCAGTCATATCTGTGGGAGGAGATAAAATGTGATTCAGCAGGGAACCAACCCCTTGACCCAGACGGGAGGCCTAGCACACCTCCTGCCAGAGTAGAGAGCTCTGAAAGACGGCAGAGACAGTCGATCTGAAGGACAAAGAGCTGAAAGAGCAGAAAACCATGTGCTGTCCTGCGTGCATTTTCTTTTCATTGTGTCCCTCGCTTGATCCACATGCTAAGAATGTCCATTAGCGCCCACGAGCTGAGCAAATGGATGATGTTCCAGTGATGAATCATCTTGTTCCTGAGCGAACCTCTGGTTTTCCTTGGATCCTCCTAGTTGTAGGTCTTAGATCCTCCTATCCCTTTTCACCATTAATTCTAGGCAGAGATTTGCATGGAAAGAAAGCCCTGGCAAAAGAGCACTTTGAATTGAGTGCTTGATGAGGAGTGACCAGGTTCAGGGGCTGGCACCATTTGCTTCTGTTCGGAAATCAATTAGAGTTGTATTTCCCCCACCAGTGTCACTGAAACAGTAACACTGAGAGTGTGGGAGCAGACTTCACCTAATGGAGGTCTTCCCACCTCTCATTACCAGAATATAGATTGCATTGGAATGTGCCTAAGGAGTGTGCGCTTACTGGCTGTTCACTGATGCATGGGCCGAGTTTATTTGACCTGCAATCTCTAATGGCATCTGTCCTAGCCATTCAGAGCACACCAATCTCCCCAAGAGGTCTAGGGTGGTGGACACCAGGTTCCTCAGACATGTTGGATTAGAGTTAAGGGTGAAGAGAGAGGTCAACAGAGAAGAAGGGAAAGGCGATTAAGGAGCAATTCCTCACCGAGCCTGGCTGTTTCTCCCTTCACCCCTCTCACACTCATACCCCTAATCAACCCTAGATTTATAGTAAAGAGAATGGGGTGGCAGTGCTGTGTCTCATGGGCATTGCTGCAGTGAACATGGGAGAGCAGTTGCAGTCATTGAGTTTCTGAGACATCGTGTGGTCTGGAGAGTCCTGAGAGCAGGACAAAGTTACCTCTAGGCTCAGAGAGTTTTGGCCTTCTTTTCGGTGACCTTGGGAATACCAAGTGTCTAGACCTGTTGATCTAGCACAGTTGCTGTTCTGGAAGAGACCTAACTAAACCCAGCCCATAGGCAGAATAGCTTCATTGTCTGATTCCCACCTCTCCCCTGTGATTTTCATCCTTTGGCAGCCTCAGCTTTAGCCAGAGGCCACAGGTCTGCAGATATGCTGAGAACCGTCTCTCCAATCACATCCTATCTGTGGGGTCTTGGGCAGTTAACTTTCCTGAGCTCCAGTTTCTTCATCTGTGACATGGAAAAAATACGATATCCCTGATGAAATAATGCATGTCAAAGGCTTGGTACTGGGCCTAGTTCAGAGTAAACACTCCATTAGTGGTTACTACGAGTGGTTACAATTGTTAGTATTCATATTACACAATATTAATGTTGTTAAACAGTCTGACAGTGATTTTAGACCCATCCCCACTTGTCCCCGTGCTGCTTCGCACTGATGCCAGGGGTGGATGGAGAAGCCGTGGCAACGGAGCCTGAAACTTAAGAACTGGTGGCCCCTCTAGTGGCGTGACATCAGAATCTTTGGCCATGGAAGAAAAGGTTTTCTTTCCAGGCCAAACTGGAACGGGAGAGAAGGAAGAGGTGAAGAATAGGTTTGTTTGCTTTTTCTTGACTGTAGAGGAAATGCGGGTTTTGCACCAGGACACGGTTGTTTCATAGCCCTGGTGGGTTTTCCAAGAATGGAGGATTAGGAATGAAGTGATAATGCCTGTTGCTTTTCTTCTTCCCACATGCAGCCCTAGAATCTATAAAGACAAGCTTTCCTGAGCTCCCATAGACCAGCACCCAGGGACGCAGGTGTCCCTGGGCATGGTGCCACCAGCTTTGCTATGCCCCTGCCGGCAGGCCGAGGAAGCATTCGTAGGGCTCAGTTCCAAGAAATCAGGCAATAACTCAAACCAGCCTCTGACTCAGATTTGGCAATTCCAGGTTAAAATCTTTAAACATTTGTAAAGATTGTAAAGAGGAAAAAGAGCTAGCAACTTTGTTCCATATTGAAATATTGGAATGAAAATGCCAGGAATGTGTAAACAAAGAAAAGGTGTTTGTAGACCTCCCCTTAGGAACACAGTAGTTATAAAACCAAGAGATGATGAGCCTGTGATGCAAACCCTCAACGACAGAGATACATCTAAGATAGAGTTCAAGCTCCTTACCCCAATGCACAGAGTTCTCTGTCCAGAGCCACCTCCCTCCTCTCTAGCCTTAGAGAGAGATTGGATAGTGACTAAGAATGTCAGTGATGGGACACCTGGCAGTATTCATCAGACTCAAGTCTTCAAGCAAAACTCAGGTGTGGAGAAACTTTAGCCCAAGGGAAGGGATGGGTACTGTGGAGATTGAAGCATGATCTTGTGGCTCAGCTTGTAGGCACTGCAGGCTGATCCCCATGAGGCCTGTGGAAGAGCTGGAACCTTAGGACCTGGGAATTATTAATTGAAAGTTTAAATTTTATTGAGAAAGAGCCAGATCCTGAGTTTCCTTTTAAATTTTACCATTTATTATCAGTGTGAACTTGGGTGAGCTCTGTATAATGCCCAAACCCTATATTCTTCATCTATAATAATAACTACCTTATATACGTCATGTGTGTGTGAGTGTGTTGTTTTTTTTTTGTGAGATTAAATGCATTCTGTAAGTGTAAAGCATTGTGCAAATGCAACTTATTATTATCCTCATAATTCTGGGTCCTTGGAAGAAAGGATGACAAGGTGATTATTTTCAAGGTTCTTAGAAAAAAGGAGGAAATACCAAAAAGAGCTTTAAAAAATGAGTAAACTTGATAATATTTTTTTTATTTTTTGCTTTTATTTTTTAAAATTTTTATTGAATTGGTTGGGGTGACATTAGTTAATAAAATCATATGGGTTTCACGTGTAAAATTCCAAAATATATCATCTGTATATTGTATTGTGTGTTTACCGCATCAAGTCAAGTCTTCTTCTGTCACTATTTATCCCCCTTTTTACTCTCTTCTCCCCCCCTTCTAGTAATCACCATTCTGTTGTCTGTATCTATAAGTTTTGTTTGTTGTTTTTGCTTAA
Source organism: Cnephaeus nilssonii (assembly GCF_951640355.1). NCBI lineage: Eukaryota > Metazoa > Chordata > Mammalia > Chiroptera > Vespertilionidae > Cnephaeus > Cnephaeus nilssonii. The sequence goes on from NC_137081.1 coordinate 44,389,927, forward strand.
TTCCTTCACCTTTTTTTTTACACAGCCCCCAATTCCCCTCCCCTCAAACAGCTGCCAGTCTATTTTCTGCATTTATGAGTCTGTTTCTATTTTGTTTGTTTATTTTGTTCATGGGATTCCACATATAAGTGAAATCATGTGGTATTTGTCTTTCTCTGACTGGCTTATTCACTCAGCATAATACTGTCCAGTTCCATCCATGCTGTCACAAAGGGTAAGATTTCCTTCTTTTTTACAGCTGAGTAGTATTCCATTGTGTAAATGTACCACGGCTTTTTTATCCACTCATCTACTGATGGGCACTTGGGCTGCATCCAAATCTTGGCTATTGTAAATAATGCTGCAATGAACGTAAGGGTGCATACATTCTTTCAAATCAATGTTTTGGGTTTCTTTGGCTAAATATTCCCAGAAGTGGAATCACTGGGTCATAGGCAGTTCCATTTTTAATTGTTTGAGGAAAGTCCATACTGGTTTCCACAGTGGCTGCACCATTATGCATTCCCACCAGCAGTGTACAAGCATTCCCTTTTCTCTGCATCCTCACCAACACTTGTTTGTCATCCTCCAGCCGGAGCCCCTCGGGGGTTGGGTCTGCATGACCTTCACTCTCGGTGGGGAAAATTGGCTGTGAGCAGTGTTCTTTCTACCCACGAAGATACAAACAATTGAGTTTTATCCAATGCTAATTTCTTGAGTGTTTACTATGCCCTGCCCTGCCAGGGGGTGATTTAAAGACTAGAAGAATGTATAGGACATGGTTTCTATCCAGCTAGATCACTAAATGAAGGAGAACAATGAACATACCAATAAAAGAAAAAGTTGATTATAGTTAAAACAGAAAGGAAAATTTAGGTGTAAGCAATGATTCTTAATCATCAGGATGATGACATTGGAATTTCCCCTGGAGGGAGAACTAAAGTCCTACTTAGATAGAAGATGAGACTAAACAGCCAGCCGCCTTAGTGGTTAGTCATTCCCCTGCCCCAGAACAGAACCTGGCGCAGGAAATATGGTGAGGTCCCTTCCCCTGTATAATTCTAAGACACCCTCATTTCAAAGTTGCTAAAAATAGAAGCATGGTGTCTGGTATGTAACAATATACAATATTGCAGCTGTGTCTTTATGATGAATAATAATACTTTGGAGTTATATGATGAGGCAATCACTTTGCAAGTGCAATCTCATTAACCCTCACAATATTCTGATTAGGTAGGCAGGTGGCAAGTGATCTGAACTCAATTTGCAGTTGAAGGAACCCAGACACAGCGAAGCTCAGAAACTTCCCAGGTAGCACGTGGCTTCCCTGTCAGAGCTGGGAACGTAGCCCAGGTCTCCTCTCCCAAATCCAGGCTCTGAGCAGTGGTGCGTCCACACTGCTGCTAAGTTCCAGCCCCGGAACAAACACAAAATTGGAGCTGGCTTGGGTGTATCTTCTTGGAAAACACTGCTGACTCCTCTTGACTGAATGCCAGTACCACCCCAAGATCAAAACTTCCATGTTTCTTTGTCTATACTCCGCTCTGGCAAGTAACCTCTTTCTCCCTCCAAATTCCAACTTGTCTTGAAACGAACCAAAGAAATGTTAGAACCATGCCAAAACCTCTTTATGACTCCCCTCCCCGCCCACCCCCCCACCTCCCCACTCCCCCCCCCAACCCCCCAGTGCTGTTAAGCTTTTGTTTTCATTTACGGGTCCAGGTTAGTACAAGGTCGGCTGTTTTAAAGTCTTTAAACACTCAGTCAGGCACTAAGTCTAAACGGCTTTCTTCTCCCAGTCCTGGTTTTATTCGTTTCTTTGTTAATAGGGGGGGAAAAAAAAGAGAGAGATTCGTTCACTTTTCTAAACATGCTGAGTGCTTTCCATCAGAGGAACAGGTTTGGTGGTGCTGATAGGAAATCGCGGGGAAATGACACCATTAGCCAGGAACCATTTGCCAGCCAAGAGTAAGGGCGCTTTCCCAGCCTCCGGGGAGACACTGACATTCCTGTCTATGGGAATCTTGAGATTAATACGGGAACTCGGATTTTATGTTTTTGGGCTAGGCTTCCCCGGCTCCCTCTGAGACAATGACACGCTGCCACATCTTCAAATTGTTAATTATGTACTGCCCCCTAGGGATTTGTGTTTTGCTGGTGGCAACCTGCTTCAAATCCTATAGGAAATATTTATCAGCCAGTTTCAGCCAGTATTTGTCTCATAGAAAAAAGCACCTTTTGGTGACCAGCTTGTACTGAGTCCCTCCGTCCCTCCACCAAATCACATTCATACACTTGAAGCTTGGATTGTTGAATTTCTCCCTCCCCATTTTTGTCTTTATTTCCCTAGGATGGTTATATTTGCATAATCTGGGGTAGGCTGATGCCTCTGCTTTTTCAAAGCTTTGCTCCCCGCCTCCCCCCCCTCAACCCCCCCTCCCTTTTTCTCCTAGCGGTTTTGTAAACATCTCTGCATTTGGGGAAAAGAGGAAGAGCAAACTAAATTAGAGTCACTTACACGCGCACACACACACACACACACACATCTGTACTTGCCTGTGGAGGAGGAGTTCATCACACTCTGAAATGTTCTCTATAAAATCCTATTTAAATCAAAAACTTTTATCAGAAAAAAAAATGAAATTGCTTTATGATTGAATAGCACTTTGCTTCTAAGTACCAGCCATTGAGGCTGATACAATGACCACGATGACAAGTATTCCCCAGAAAGACATACTTGCCTTTTGAAGTTGGAGTAAAAAAAAATGTCACCATATTCCTCTGCGTAAGTTCTCGCGTACCGGGGACCGGTCTTCAGCGATAATCGATGACATTTTGGCATCTGATAAGAATGTTGTAGATACGCATGTGTAAAACGTGTTCGTGTCGTTTTGTTTTGTTTCCTTTTTAATAATGCTGAAGACAGCCCTGGCAGGAATTTTTCTTCGTGCGTTATATATTTTTTTAAAGCGCACACACACACACACACACACACACACACACACACACACACACACATACACACACACACACACAGATCCTGTACACAACTTTAGCAAATACATGCATGATCAAAACAGTTCAGAAATATAAGATCTGGAAATGAGAAAGAGCAGCAGGGTTTTGAATAGGCTTCATCAGCGAGGGGAGAGGTCAGCCGCAGAGATTAGTTATAGGAGCTATTAAGTCTCCTCTGACACCCCCAGTACAAGCTGCTTAACATAATCAGCTGCAATCAGCAAAACTGCTGTTTATTACAAAACGTTTTTCCCTTTTAATATTTCATATTGTTATGTAAAATGGCGCGGTGTAGGGACACACACATTTCACCAGGAACAAATTGTACAAATTGTCAGCAATAATAATTTGTGGCTCTTCTCGTGACATCTTTTGAAGTTAAAAACCGTTGAGCGATACCTCTCCAGGGCTATTTTCTCTAATGTGGTTAATGGTTTGCACTGAAGTTGACCAGCCACTCTCTGTTCGGTGTTGTCACCGTTTACCGGGGCGTGAGAAAATGTTTGTGTGACCGTACATCATTCAGACAAGTCTGCAATTCGGAGCCCGAAGCTCTGTTCTGCTCCCGCGTCCCCCCTCGATCGGAGCCCTCTCATACATATTTCCTAGTCCATCTTAATCACCAAAGTAATTCTTTTTTCACAACATTTTCATTTAAATAGAACTGATTATGAGGTGCACAATAGGAGTCCATGTAAAATTCCCTTAAATTTCACACACTGGGTACTGGGATAAGAGAAATGTCCTGATCCTATAGGACAGGTTGCAGTGCCTAGATTAGAGGACACTTGGAAATTATCCCCCTATTTCTCTAAGAAGAATGAGAGGTACAGAGACAAAGCCATTCCTGGTTCCCCGCCCCGCCCACTAAGGATCTCATACAGATGCCCCCAGTCCCTGGAAGCTCTAGTCCTAAGGCTGGTCCTGCCTAGCTGTTCATGGGAATGCTGGCCTGAAGAAGCATTGGAACAGGACACAGGTATAGGATTTTACTTTTACAAACATGCTAATACATAAGACATAAAATAGACATTGGACCCTTCAGAGTGGTCACTTCAGCAGGTCACATAGCTGCTGCTATGTCTCACTTTTTTGGTCCATCTTGTTTGTAAGCCACACACAGTAATGCCTCATTACTTTACACTCTTGTTTTCTCTTAAACCCCAGCTTAATCATTTATTGAATGCATCAGGTGTGGCTCCAAACGGATGGACATTTCTCACAATTTGTACATCCTTCTATTAAAATAATTTATTAATGTGTAAAAAACTCCTTGAGTTCAGAAAATGTTCATTTTCATGACTTCATACATCACCATCTAGCTGCATCAGGCACATAGTAAGTGCTCAACGGACATTTGCAGAATAAATTAGTGAATGGTTTCTAGACATTAAATTCATTCTTGGATGACAAAGATGTGGGCTCTGGAGATGAGGGCCCTGGACTCTGAAGCCTATTCATTTCCTTGAACATTTCTTGAATGATGGAAACTTCTCAGGAGTTAGTGTTCATGGAGATAGTATGTCATTAAAATGTAAAAACTCTATTATGTTTCTTAAAACCCCAGAGTTTCTAGACCAGTGCTGTCCAATAGGAATATAGTACCAGCCACTAAAAGGTTCTAGTAGCCACATTAAAAAAAGATGATGAAACAGGTGAAATTAGTTTTGACTGGGTGTTAATAATGTTTTATTTGATCCAATATGGCTAAAATTTTATTCAGAATATAATCAAGTTAGAAATTATTAATGGAATATTTCACTTCCTTTTTTGTTATACTAAGTCTTTAAAATTTGGTGTTTGTTTTACACTTACAGCACATCGCCACTGGCACTAGCCACATCGCACGGGCTCAACAGCCACAAGTGGTAGTAGCTACCACATTAGACCACACAGTGTTAGACCTGCCCCATAGTCCTTTTGATCTGTGCCTTCTGGGGACTGATACCTTTTCAGGTGGACTGCAGGGGGCAGCAACAGGCAATGACTGGAGGTGCCAGGAGTGGTCACTTCAACATTTACGTGCCCTTTCTCTACAGCGGGAGCAAAGGCTACCAATGGGATTTTGTTCAAATTAGAACTTCAAAGGCTCCTAAAACATACCAGTTTCCATGTTATCCGTATTAACCACATTCTTATTCCTTAGGCCAGTTGTTCCCTTGGTGCTTTTCCTTATTTTCAGCCCAGTCCAGCTCATGAGGACAAATGTGGTTTCGGTTAGACTAGTAGGAGGCGAGTTGATGGGACTTAATGACATGGGATATGAGGGGTAAAGGGGGAGTCAAGGATGTTTTATGGGTGATTTCCTTGCTCAACCACTTTAGATAGTGCAATGGGAGAGAATGTGGATAGAGAACCAGGTATTGCTAATTTCAGAGCCTGGGGGCATTCTAACACTACAGGCTGGGAAGAGTAGAGGTAACCAACAAGGAAGGCAGAAAGAAGGAGCCACTTGAGTGCCACAGACCAACCATGGGAGTGGGACCCCAGAAGCCTCAGAAGAAACTGTCTACAAAAGGCAGAAGTGGCCAGCTCCTAGAGATCAAGAAAGCCTTGTGGATTAAAAAAATAAAATAAAAGTAAAACACAAAGTAGAATGAGAAGACAACCTTGGGCAGGGAGCAGAACAGAATCGGGTTAGTCTGAGGACAGGGAAGCAGGTCACATTGACCCAGCAGGCCTGGACAAGTGCAATGGCTGGGTCAGAGGAGATCTGCCATTAAAACCTAATTAGGCAAGCACTGGAACACAGATAAAGCAAGCCTGCGTGTCAGCCTGGAGTGTGTCTATGTCCCTAGTAAGCCCAGGAAAACTACCGCTCCATCCTGTTTCCTTTCTGCACAGAGATGGGACACCCCGCCCCCAAGGGTCCTGTAGAGTTCAAATATGTGGTGGTTTTAGCCTATTGAAGTTTAGCAAAACCTTGATTTCTGAGGCCTTGATTTCTTAGCATTAGTTTTGCTTTAGAAATGTAATTACAGAAATGCTTGCTAATATAATTGAACTGAATGTTCTTCAATAGAGAATTGGTCAAACATTCAAATAATGCAATAGAAAATACCCATTAAAAAAGAATGAGTGAGAGCTGTACATACTGACATATGAACATATGCAAGATCCATTTTTAAGTAGATAAAGCAAAATTCTTAACAGTGTATAAAGTATGCTACTTGTGGGGGGGAATTAGAGGGTAATATACATATTTTGCACCTACATAAATACACTTTGTATATGCACGGGAATTTTCTGGAAGGATAAAAAAGAAGCTGTTAACAGTAATTCCCTATGGAGGAGGAACTAGAAAGGAATTTAGGATGAGAGGGACATTTGACTTTTGTATATAATCTATAGTGTTGCTGAATTTCTTTTGGCCAGGTACAGAATTTTTTTAAATTAAAATAACATTTTGAAGTGTTTAAAGAAATATTTTACTCAGACTGTTCATATTAAACACTATCTCTTAGAGAAAGGATTTGTGACCAGTGCACTGCATTCATTCAATCCCTCTTCCTAATTTCAAATTTATGACATTGCAAGACTCCATTGATTAGAGGTCCATTTTCCTCAATATTAAATCTTTTCCCTTTAGTAATTCTACTCAGTGTCCAAAAATCAAGTTCATAGTCTAGCCGACAGTGAGGCATTGCTGTGACCTTGAACTTCAGGGCATCTAAAAGTCCAAAGAACAGGACAAGTGTGAAAGGTAAGGTGTGGGCCATCTCTAGCGTTTCTAGTGCTTTATCAGCATCACCTGCATACCATACTTACCACCAGGTGACACACAGGATTAGCCCCAGGGAGATGCCAGGAAGCTGTCTATCAGGAAGGGGGCAATGCTTATTGCTCTGTAACTCCTAAACAGATGTGAAGAGGCACTGCATGAGGCAGGATGGAGGATAATAGGATTACAATCTTCTTTGGAGAGGTAAGAGAGAAATGGCTGCAGGCAAGATTTTTTTAGGCCCTGTATGAGGGCTACATACTACCAAGTTTAGAGGTGGTAAAAATCACTGATTTGCTAATCTGTGTGATTAGCAAAGATGGAATTTAAACTGGATCTTAATGCATATGAAGTAAATATTATTTTAGAGCGTTACCCCAGGTAATGTTTATTCCCCTAAATTCTTGCTGTCTTACAATTCTCCATCCATTGGAGCTGAAGTAAGCTTCCTTTAAGAGGGATGCAGAATCCAGCCTTGAAGGAGGGAAGACAATATTTCTTTCTTCCCAAAGTTGTGAAAGCCTAGGCTTTCATTTGTGAGAGCCAACCTTTGTTAAAGGAAGTAAGGATTGGTGGAGAGGAGCGAGATGTTTGGAGGAGACAGGTCTAGGATTAAAACACTAATTACACCCATGAGAAAGGACCTCATGTCTCCAAGTTTTTGCCCTGGGCTTGAGAAAGTGAAAAATGATAGAAACCCAAGATACACTAATGGGGGTATGGGTCTTGTTCTCTGTTGAAATTTAGGGAAGAAACCATTTCATGGGTCCCTAAACCAATAAGCAGAGCTGCAGGAGAATATGGTGCTACAATGTGGTTAGCCAGGGAGGGTCTGAGATGAAGTCCCCCAGATTCCCACAGGCTGTGTGTGGAGATCCAGAAGCCCCCTCATGATCCCATGGGGGGCATGGAGGCCTGAGAAACTGGATGGACCACAGAAGTCCTGGAGTTAGAATGAAAAGCTGGAAGACCTTGTGAACAGAGGTGACCTTAAATATCAACTGTGGACACCACTGAATGTTTCTGAGCAGGGAGTAACAGGGTGAATGTGGTACTTTAGGGATATTTGTCTTGTTGTTGGGTTGGCTCATTGTACACACTTATGAGATAGAGATTCAAAAACTTTAGCCCTTACACAAAATGACAGCAGTGACAGCCAGGAGGTAGCCTGTAACAGAATTACAAGATGGGGATACTCCAAGGGAAATTGTAAATCGTCTTGTAGGGTACTTTAAGTGTTGCTGTTGTTTTAAATCTAGAATTGAGGAAAGAGAACAGAGCTTGCTTTCTACCTCCAGCAGCTCTGTTCTGTGGCCACTGCAGGTCTTGGTCCTTCCTACCTGGGGAGTTTCACCTCTGGTGATGCTTCTCTGGTTCCATAGAGTTGATCAGAACCTACAGCCACTCGTTACTAATGAGCATGCACAGAGTCATCTTCACTTGTCTGTAACATTTCTCATCTTAAAATGCATGCTTTTATCATTCAATGCTGTCTAATGGCCAGAAGGCACGACAGAAAATCAGAAACACAGTTAAAAAGCTTGAGCTGGAAAATGCAGTGCGAACTCAGTTCTTCAAGTAAACAATAAATCCAGTTTGCTACTGAGGAGGGACAAATTCTTTCAAGTAGACTCTGCTGTTGAACTTCTCTCAACTCATCCTGAGTATCCTTTTCCTTGGGCTACATTTCTTTACTGTAGCTAAACATTCTTCTTAGCAGAGAGTCTAATGTACTCATCTCTACCGTTTCTCATGAGATGACTATGTTTATATGGCGGCTTTGACTAACTCAGCGGAGAAAACAGAACTGAGTGTTTCATCCCTGCTCCCTCCAACATTATGCTAGTATAATTCTCTAGCTAAAAATATCATCCAACCACAAAGATACAGATGAAAAACAGAGTGGATGCCTATTCAGATGCTTTTTCAACTCTGTGTTAAGTGTTCCATCAATACATGTGCATCCCATGCCTCTTTTAAATTTTATTTAGAGAGAAGAAACATTTACTCCATTATACATTATGCATGGTATCTCTGATGGACATTAAAGAAGATTGCAATGGATTTACAGCCCTGAATGTATTGTGTTTTTCTCCCCCACTGGCTAGGAGCTAAGATAGCCAAATAGGGCCAGCAAAGAGCCAGACACATCAGCTCATATGGTTTTAAAAGCATATTTGGCTGAATAGTACGTCAAAATCCCCTCCTAATGAATTTCCATCCTGAAAATTATTTTCCATGTCAGAAAAGAGTCCACTAGGAACAAGCATCTTCTTTCGCTGATTTGCATTGCGGAAAGAAAAGGAAAATAGCACAGATGCATTCGGTATTGTACAAAGAGCATATATGGGCATTTCAATCCCTAATATCACAGTAGTTTCTGATGCTAATGTAAAATATGTTCTTTTTGCATTTATAATCATGACGAGCAGATGGCGAAGACGGTTTAAAGTATTACTGTATGTCTATTAAAATAATATATGCTGTTAGTGAGCCTTCCCTAAAACTGGAGTTTAATTGCTTATAAACACATACATTAGAAAGAATCCTGATTCTAAGAGCCATTTGCTTTGCCAGGACAATTGTTAGACAGAGTTCCCCACAACAGGCTTTGGCCGCAAGACTTCTCCTGGCAGCAGATGCTTCACTGTGCTCTCTCTTCTCGCTCTTAAAGAGGCTTAATGACAAAAATGTTGGGAGGGGCAGAAAGAGCCCTGGTTTCTTAAAACAAAAGAGTCCTTCTTAAAATTAAACTAAAGTGGGGAATTTTTTTTAAGTGGTAAGGGAAGAATTAAATATGTAAGTGCTCCATTCCCTCCCCCCCCACACACTTTTCTATTTTACTATGTTCAATGGCATCTTATCATTCAGTGATTAATACTGATTGTACAGCCACTGTGCTTTCTAAAAGTAAGACCTGCCGGAGAGGAGGTCTCCTCTGCTCAGTTCCAAGGGGAGAGGGAGATGAAGCATCTGTACCACCCACAGGCCTTATTGGAAAGGGAGTGCTCCGAAGGAAGAATGTGTGATCATCAAAGCAGACGACCAAGCTGGGAGGATCAGAACCCACCCCGAACACCAGGGAAAGGAAATGGATACTGTTTGCAAACAGGAGGAGGAGAAAGGGAGGAGGCGGCAGTAGAGAAAGGCAGGCTGAGAGCCAAGGGCCCTAAAAAGGCAGCAAGTTTCAGAAAACACTCATTTGACTAATTTGCTTAATATAATAAAGAAAGGATGGTTTTATTTTCAAATGCAGAAGTGGTGATTGATTAGGTGGGCATTCTATTTGCAGCATGTGGAATGAATAATGGTTGTGAATGGATATGGAAAATGTCTCACCAAGAAGGAAAAAAAAAAAATCTATAAGCCATACAAGGCAGAGCACAAAATAAGCAACATACCAACATTCAGAGAGAGTTTAAATAATAACAGACTGAATCTTGGAAGCGCTCCAAAGAAACAGGGAACAGAAAGAGAGCTACACGCAGCATAATGGTTTCTAGACAATAGGCAATGAGAGAGGGTCTGCACATGCTAGTGAATGTGGTATTAGCTCTTTAATTATTATAATTACCTAAGTTTAAGGTCAAGTCACCTGTGTATTGCTGATAAAATGAATGATTCCTTTTAAAATAGTAGAAGTAGTGCTTAAATTACCAAGGATGTTAAAGGAAGAGATAATTCACCTGGGTGAGATATTATAAAATCATCCCCTATCTTGTAGAGCAACATCCCTGATAAAAAATGGCATGGAATCCCACCACATTTGCATTATTCTAACATAGAATCCTAGGAATATACTTCCCTGCCTGAGTTCCCCTGAGTAAAGGTGGCCCCTCTGCTTACTAAGACATGCACTCTTCTGGCAGTTTAAAGAAGGGATTAGCTAAAGCACATACATGCATAGCCCATGGACACAGACAATAGTGAGAGGAGGGGTAAGAGACAGGAGGGTGGGGGCTGGGTGGAGGTGGGCAAAAGAGGGGGCATATGGGGACATCTGCAATAGTGTCAACAATTAAATTTAAATAAAAATAAAAAGAAGTTGCCTTGTAATAAGGTTCACTCCAAGGCCCTCCGAGACTGTTCCTGAGTCCCTCAAACCTTTGCCAGCACAACAAAGCTGTAGGCTTAAGCGGCAAAACCAAAGTGGTAGGGAGGGGATAACAGGACTAGCTGGGTGATGCCCCAAAAGAGGACAAAGGAAATACCAAATGGACACACAAGTTTTTTTTTAAAAAAAAGCTAATTTGAGCCCTAGCCAGTTTGGCTCAGTGGATAGAGCGTCAGCCTGTGGCCTGAAGGGTCCCGGGTTCAATTCCAGTCAGATGTGCATGCCCAGGTTGTGGGCCTAATCCCCAGTAAAGTGCATGCAGGAGGCAGCTGATCAATTATTTTCTCTCATCTTTGATGTTTCTATCTTTATCTCCCTCTCCCTTCCTCTCTGAAATCAATAAAAATATATTCTTTTTAAAAAGCTAATTTGGTAAAAAGTTGTGAAAGCACTTAAAAAGGTAGAGGCTAACATTTTGAATAAGTGAAACCTCCATTAAATAAGTGTTTAGCATCCTAAAGGGATTATTTTCAAGGACAACTTTCATTAGAAGTAAAATAAGATTTGTTTAAAATTTTATATCCACACTTTTTATTCGATCTTTAAATAAAGCTGATGAAAAGGAGGGGCGGGAATCAGTGCTCAATGGGTGGTTGCAATCTTTAATCTGAAGAAAAGGTATAGAACTTGTGGCTTTTTACTCTATGGGTTTAGGATCAAACTCAGCATTATGAGTTTTTATATCCCCTCCCAACTATAAGATTCTACAGTTCTGTATGTGACCACTATTCAAGCCATTTTGCCTTTGTAAAAATGAGGGTAGTAGATCAAAGGGTAAAATATCCAGTGCCCAGTAGGAGTGGGTCATATAAAGTGAAGTCTGTCTCACATTGCCTGAGAGGGCAGCACTCAAGGGAGAAGACGTGTTTTGAAGAATTAGTGTGCTCAACAACCTGATCACCCAAAGGCTTGGAGTGTGGAGGTAGCTATAGAATAAAATCATTTAGAGCTGGAGGAGGCCTCAGAGGACCCTGGTTTAGAGAGGCAAATCTTTAGAGAGGTGAATAGACTTGCTCATGGAATTACTTTACTATGAGCCATGACCAGCATTTGAACCCAAGATCAGCATTCTTGTCCAGTGCTCTACCTAACTCACTTTAGCTGCCTTTCTGTTGTTATTTTAAGCCACAGAGCTTTGAGATGATTTTTTACTTAGATAAGTAGAACACATTCATTGAGGACAATTCTTTTTTAAAAAAATAAGAAAATAAGTGAGAGAGAGAGAGAGAAGGGAGAGAGGGAGGGAAGGAAGGAAAGAAGGAAGGAAGGAAGGAAGGAAGGAAGGAAGGAAGGAAGGAAGGAAGGAAGGAAGGAAGGAAGGAAGGAAGGAGAGAGGGAGGGAGGGAGGAGGAGGGAAGGAAAGGGGAGGGGAGGGGAGGGAAGGGAAGGGAAGGGAAGGGAAGGGAAGGGAAGGGAAGGGAAGGGAGGGGAGGGGAGGAAGGTCGTGAAAAATGATTCTATATAATAAACTAGTAGCCCGTTTGCACGAAGATTCGTGCAATAGACCTTCATTCACCTGGCTGCCTGCACCAGTTTTCTGCCGGCACCAGGGACCCAGGCCTTGGCTGTGGCCACCGCCTTCTGCCTTTTTCAGGGTCGGGGCTTGGCCCCGGGCGGTGGCCTTGGGCTCAGCGGCACCCAACATCCTTGCTAAGGATCGCAGGAGCCGACCCCCAGTGGTTTCCTGCGATCCGTGCAGGCTCCCCGCTGGTGCCCAAGGCCAGGAAAGCCTCCGCCCCAGGCTTTCCTGGCCTTGGGCTCGCCGCACCCAGCGTCCCTGCTACCGATCACAGGAGCCGACCCACAGTGGTTTCCTGCGATCGGTGCAGGCTCCCCGCTGGTGCCCAAGGCCCGGAAAGCCTCAGCCCCTGGGACTCCCGGGAGCGGCAGGAGGGTCCGGGCCACGCCCCCCCAGGTGGCCGATCGCCTCCGGGACCCCCGGGGAGGGGCGGGAGGGGCCCGGCCACGCCCCCCGGGGTGCTGATGGCCCCAGGCACCCCCGGGAGTGGTGGCATGGTTCCGGCCACGCCCCCCCGGGTGCCCATGGGCCCGGCCACGCCCCCCGGGGTGCTGATCGCTCCAGGCACCCCCGGGAGCGGCGGCATGGGCCCGGCCACTGGGCACCGCCATCTTGATCTTCTCAAGGGCGGATATGCCACCCGGAGTCCCGCCCCCAGCCTCCGCTGGCCCAATCGTGGGCATAGCGGAGGTGCGGTCAATTTGCATGTTTCTCTATTATAAGGTAAGAAGGCTAATATCCAAATCGACTGGATGGAGGAACGACCAGTCACTATGACATGCACTGACCACCAGGGGGAAGACGCTCAGCCAGAAGCCAGGCTCACTGCTCCTTAGTGCTACCTCGGAGGTGGGAGAGGCTCCCACCACTGACATTGCACTTGCCAGCAGTGAGCCTCTCCCACCTCCATGGCAGCACTAAGGACCCCTCAGGGGATGTCCACCTGCCAGCTTAGGTGGACATACCCTGAAGGGTCCCAGACTGCAAGAGGGCACAGGCCAGGCTGAGGTACCCACCCCCCTCCCCAGTGCATGAATGTCATGCACCGGGCCTCTAGTAGTATGATAAACACCTACATCTATTTTATAGAAAGGGCCCCTAAGGTCCCCCTATCTCCCACCAAATCCCTTTAAAGAAAAGTAAGAATATCTTTCTAAAGAAGCCCTTCCATATTAGTTGCCCTGAAGGAGCTCTTCTTTCATCTTTTGCTTTGCTACCAGAAAAATAAGCAGGAATTATGAAGGTAGTATTTAGTAGGGTGTTCTATGTTCTGTGATGTGATCAGGTGATTGGGTACCTTGTAATCTTGTTAATTGAGCCACTGAATGTACTTTAGAAACTTTCCCAGGTCTAGACATATCATTCATAGTTCATAAATACTGGTGTTTGAAGTCATTTCTGGAAAGCCCGAACATAGGATCTTTGAATGGATGTGTTACACCCCTATTTATAAGTCAAGTCAGAAATGACTCACATTGTTTCAACTATTTCTAGGAACAGGAATGCAAGGACTCCCAATCATAAAATATTCCTAATTCTGAGACTTTACAGAACCAGCAGTAACCCTTTTAGGGTTGCTCTGGGAACTTGTTGTACCTCAATAATTTTTTTTTAACAAACCCCAATTGGCATTGCTTTCTAGACATAGAGAAGTATCAATTAATTGAGGGTTTGGGGACAGGTGTTAGAATGGAGAATAAATGGGTTTTACTGTTGTCTTTAAAGCTCTTGATAATGATATTTTTTTCTCATACCAACCATTGATAAAAATATCATTAAACCACTTGGTTTGTAGAATTTCCTCATTCTCTAATTTATTCTTCTTTTTCAGGGTAGGGTATCTCTGGATTAAACAGATGAAATTGTGAGGCCCCTGATAATTAGGTATTGCCCATTTTAAAAAAATCAATAGGTGGAGTTTTTCCTCCTTTCTAATGAAAATAATTGACCAAACACACTGTTATTCTGAGGATTCATTCCTGGAGGATTTATTTGTTGATTTGAGGGGGAGAAATGCTTTCCTCCTTCATGTCCTTTTCCTCAATTTGGCTCTTAGCAAATGTTGTCAGTAGGAACCTATCAGCAGTTCTTTCTGGACTTGACTTGCCCAAGTCTCTGTTAGACAGTATTAGCTTGTCCACTTCGTCATCACTAAAAAGACCTAGTATTTCTCCTCAAGATCAGAATGTTTCCTTATGAGTGTTACGGTGGACTTTCTCCCGCCCCCCACCCCTATATTTTAAAACTACTGCTTTTTAAAAATATCCACTCTATTTCCTTAAAGTACTGAATTCTATCTGCCGTTTTCTATAAACATTTGTGAATTGTAAGGTACTATTTTCTTTCCTTATTATCTTTTACATTATTATAATTACATTATATTCTTTTCTAAAAATTAAGAGCATCATTTCTTCATCCTGTGTATGAAGCTCTTTGCTCTTTTCTTTGAATAAAACTTCCAGGCAGTGCAGTTCTGCTCGCTTCTCCTCCCCTCTCAGGGTTTGTTAACTGCTCTCGAGGCACTGAAAGCTTTTTCCTTCCTATTTTACTTCCCTGGTACTCAGATACCAGGTAGGAGCTCTTTTACCTTCTTCTTGCCACTTCAATCAGAACGAAGGCCGCACTTGCTCTGAGTTGCTTGGCTCCTTTGCCGTGGGTGATGGCTAATTTCTTGCTTTTATCCAGAACTGCATCATAGGAACCTCGCGCTTTTTATAGCAATCCCAGCTCTCTTACCACTTTCCCAGGTCCCCAGATGAGCCACTCACTTCACATGCCAACAAAAATGCTGCTCAACTCCATCACTAGATGGAAAGCACACCAACTGTATCAAGCAGAGGAAATGTGTATGATTAGGATCCATCACGTGGATCAAAATGACTTCACTTCTCTCAGATAAACTCCCAGTAGCCAAAGTGATCATAGGAATTTGCCATGTCGGATCTGAAAAGCTCATCTTTGAAAAATTGAAAGTAATATTAAAAGTGAATTTGTTTCTTAGAATCTATTCCTTGTTGACACTTTGCATACAAATACATTGTGATAACAGTGTCTAATTAATTAATAGAACATCTTTTATAATGACATAATTGGAGGATTGGAGGGGAAAATCATACATTTCTTTTGTTGTTTGTTTTTGGTAATGGTGATTCATATGCATTAGAAGTTATCTCATTCTGATAATAATTATTATATAGGTTATAATCTTTTTATGTATAGAGATTACAAATCTTAAAACAGAATAAAAAGGAGAGGTTTCAAATTAAATATGGCAGAATTATAATATGCACTTGTCTTCTTTCCCAAACTTCCCTAAAATGGCAATAAAGGAATAATAATTTTTAAAAAGTATTAATTAACATATGAGGACAGAAGAGGAGACAAAACAGAAGAGATTTCAACAAGTTTTTTTGAAGGTGAGAACTGAGTTGAAGAGTCACTGGTAATCCATTTAGCAGAGCTGGGGAAGTAACAGGTAGGATGCTGCAGTGAGGTATCTAGAAGCAGTGGACACACCCTTCTCCCAGCCCCACCAACCCTATGGAAGAGTCTAGGTTCATCTCGGAGAAAATGAATGAAAGAGGCTTTGACTCGGATCCCTGGGATCAGTGGCAAACAGGAGGTTTGAGCTCAAACAGAGGAATAAAGTAAAAATCTGTGTGAGTCACAGCCTCCCTCAGTCTACTCCCTGAATGCCAGCAGCCAAGTTTCCCAAACAAGACAGTGGGGGGCTCTTCTTCTTTAAGAAAATCTGAACATCCTCAGAGAAAAGACTTCAGAATCTCACATTTAGGAATCTCCCAATAAAAAAGGCTGGCTTAAAGCCCAACAGCCCTGCGGTGATGCCCAGCCTCAGCTAGTTCACCCCTCCATCCCCCGCACTCAGATTTTCCAAACAATTGTTCATGTTTCAGTCTCTAGATGAGCAGACACTTGAGGAAAATCTCCAGCATGCAGAATAGAGACCAAAATAAACAAGTAGTGGGGCTGGTGAAAACTCTAAAATTTAGCAAGTAAGAAGTAGAAACATCTACATAGGAGATACAGACCCAAACAGGTGTGGGGAGCAGGAGGAGAAAGTATTGGCCTGGAGAACAAGGACCTGCACCTTGTAAGGAGGCCTGCAACCTGGTTGTGCCAAAGTCATCAATGTGCTTTCACTTTCACGGCCTTGGAGAGTAATTCTCTTCTCGGGCTCACCCTGGTTAAAGACCAATCTTGTCTTCAGTGCCTGGAAATCCAAGCCTACTGGTTTCCTGATTTGGGCAACATTGAGGCATCCACAGAGTCATATTTGACTTGTCTCATAAACACCTCTTCTACCTGATCCACGATGGTTGCTGTTGCCCGTGTGTCTGCCACTTCATCATAGTCTCACCTCTTTCATATTCCTGAGCACCCGTGATGCTGTGACCTCACCTCCTCCCTTCAACCTGTCTTCAGGATTAGGATCAATACCTGCAGCTGGGCTTTTATTCATGTGATGGATAGCTTTGGGAACTCTTATCTTGGCTGCCTTGCTGTCTGCATCTGATACTCCAAACTGGCCTTCAGCCTAAGAATCTTAAAAAAACGTCCATATTTTAAGAAAAGATGGATGATCCTCTCTGTTTCAAATAAGAAGGAAAATCTTTTTATCAGAATGGGAGCAAAGAGGGAGTTTGGTTCTGTTTCATTTCAAGGAGTCCTTGAAGAGCTATTAATAGATTATCTTTCTTTCCCTTAATCATGTTTATGCCCCAAACTCAGGATCTGGCTGGGGGCGAGGGGATGAATAATAGTATCCTAGGTCATGAAATAGGGCTATAAACAGAATCCAAATGTCCTTTTGAAAATTTTGTCACCAGATTTTCTGTCTTTTCTTCTAGGCTCTAGAAACACTGAGTTATCAAGAAATAGCTAAAATTTCACCCAGACACTCAAATTAGACCCCCAGCTGTGATTCTGAAAGTTTTCCTCATGATTGCTCATTTTTATAGATCCTCAAGAGCTTTGTTCTTGGGCTTTCAGCTTCAAGGGGGAGAAGAGATGCCATAGATTCTACCCCAAATGGTCTTTTTCACCCCATCTTCTGCAGATAGCTTTGGGGTTGTGTCTAGCGTAAGTTGCTCCCTCATTTCATATTAAGGTTCATTCTCAAGCCTGTCTTTCAAAATCTGCCCATTTAATTTAAATTTTAAAATGCTTATCAAAGACCTAAGACATGTAAAGTATAGAGCTAGCTATCAGAAGCTAGTAGCTAGCCCTCCCCGCCCCCCAAATGTGGTGGTGGTGATGAACTTTTGGCCTCAAGGAGCTTGCCAAGTATAAGATAGAAGATAAATATGAAAATAATTATAATGTGATAGTGTCATCAGAGAGAAAAAATGAATACCTGTGTAAATTTTGAAGTAGACAAAAGAGAATATTCAACTATTGGGCATTTAGAAAAGAGTCCATGATACTGTGGGGCTTTATTTGAGCGAAGTCTGGAAGAAGGAGTAAGATTTCAAGCATTGGTAGAGTTTGACAGGACAGTTTTTTGGTTTAAAAAATAAAGAATTGCAGTCTAACTCGAAAGAACTAGGCATTAGTATCAGTTTTAAACTGATTTATGTTGTTTTCCTTTAGTACTGCTATAACGGAATAGATATGTCGCTGAGAAATCTAACTGTAAAGCAAATTTCTGCATAGTACATAAGGGATCCAGCCAGGTCAAAATGTTGTTTCCCCCCTAGTGGCTAACTATTTAAACCTGAAATGCATTTTGGAGGTGGAGAGGATCGAGGAGGTAGAAGAGTGAAAACTGATAGTTTAATTAGAACTTTTAAAGATTTAAAAAATTCAATAAAAATAATTTGAAGAGCTGTGAGAGATTACAAAGTAAGGCAAACATATCTGTTTTGAGATGAATGCAAACTATATGGGAGGCCACAGATAACCATATCACAAGGCTCCGGCCCTGGGGATGGTACCCTGAGAGCCTGGAGTGGCAAAGCAAAGCTTATGACTGACTCAGAGCAGGAACAGTTAGGGACATGAGAGGAGCTAAGAGCACCACAGCAGAGAAGGAAGATCAGCTTTTTGAATAGAGGTGGGGCAACCATGCGACATTCTATGAAGAGGTCAAGGGAGGATAAGCTCTGAAGCAAAGACCTATTGGCTTTTAGACTTAGGACACCTCTGTGACCTTCCAGCATGCAAGAGACATGATGTGGGTCAAAAGGATGTCAGAAAAGAGAAAACTGAGATAGCTGATGCTGGCTGCCCTGCCAAGAAGTTTGTCTGTGAAGAAAGTGGGAGCAGAGATAGCTGACAGACAGCAGTGCCAAGAGCCGGGACTGGCCTGAATGGGAAGAGGAATGAAAGACAGAAATGGAGTGAAAAGGAGTTAAGGATCTAGATGTCAGGCTGGACAGGAAGAGCCAAGAGAGGCGAGGCTGGAGAGGTGGTGATGACACCAAGGTGTTTATGGTACCTGACAAGCCACCCTTGCAAGAAAAGATATAATCTCTATTTCACCCCATATGCCTCTGGTTTTAGTTGAAAATTTAGTAGGGAAGTTAACTCCTAAAATAAAGTTCCTTTAAAGAAACAAAAACAATAATGAAATAGCATCTAAATTCTGCTTTAGTCGGGTTGATCGGAGAAGTGGAACCATTATGAGTGGTATAAGGAATTCCTCTAGGGATTAGACCTGGCTGGCTCCCTGGAGCATGTTGCGCAGTTACATAAGCCTGCTGTTCCTGTGTCTGAGGGTGGACCTGAGGTTAGCAGGGTCAGCAATCAGAACGGGACAGTGGACGTGAAGTGGGAGAGAGGCGAGGATAGATGGGAATTAGGGAGGAGGAGCTGGAACACGCATCTGTTTCTCACTGGAACCACTTCAGTCTCTCGGCACCTGCAAGCCTCCAACTCCAACAATGGGCTGTCCGCAGAGAACTGATGCGAGTCACCAGGAGCCACCACACACCTGCCCAAGAGTCCCTTGGACACTGAAGAAGTTTTAGAGATTGTGGTCCTTTGTTCCCAGGTTTGAGAAGCACAACTCCAAAGCAATAGTTCCCGAAGCAGTGGTCAGTAAGACAGCCTCATCTGAATTACCTGGTAAAATTTTTTCAATGCACCTGATTCAGTAGATCTGAATGGGTCTGAAAATCTGTCACAGATCAATAGATACTATTTACAATGGTCCACACCCTTCTCTTCCCCCTTATAGTGGGTTGAATGGTGGCTCCCAAAAGACACGACCACATGTTAACCCCCAGAACCTTATTTGGGAAAGGGGTCTTTGCAGGTATAATTAAATTAGGTGTTTTGAAATGATGTCATCTTGGATTCTCCAGGGGGTGCCTAAATACAATGACAAGTGTTAGACACAGAGGAGAAGGCCATGTAAAGACAATGCAGAGACTGGGGTTATGCAGCCACAAGCCAAGGAATGTCTGGAGCCACCAAAAGGTGAAAGGGGCAAGGAAGGATCCTCCTCTAGAGCCGTCAGAAGCTGTGAGGCCTTTGCAGACACCTTGGTTTCAGACTTCTGGCCTCCAGAACTGTGAAACAGTACATTTCTGTTGTTTTAAGCCATCGGATTTGTGCAATTTGTTGTGGCAGCCATGGGACACTAATATACACCTTCATGTCTCCTCATGATCCTGCAAATAAAAGTTAATGCCTGGTACAGTAGGGGTTTCCAGGACGGCGTTCCAACATCACAGACAGGCAGCAGCTCTGATGGGCTGGTAGATATGCCTTACCACTTGTTGAATAATTTGCAGAACAGCATGAATAAAAGTATAAGCATGTTATTGAACATTGTGGAGGAAAACACCAGAAGAGCAATATAAAACAAAAATGGTTTCAAAAATGGTTAGGAGATTAGGCCAGACAAGGAAAGGAAATCTATCTTTTCATTTTGTTCTCTTCTGTACTGTTTGAAATTTTATTTTCCATGTGCATATTATTTTAAAATCACTAGAAATAAGAAAACACCAGGTAATTCTGATACTCAGGCCTATTTGAGAAGGCCTGCCCTTAGAGAACAGATAAAAGATTTACAAGAGAGTCAACCCAAGGCAAATGAGGAAGCAGATAAGGTCGTTCTGCAAGTTTTCAATCTAGATGATTCTGAGGGTCAAGGAAGAAAGGCCAGGTATCTGAATAACCAGAGGTTACCTGTTTCTAAGCTTCAATGCATTCAGAGCCTTTGTCACTACTGAGATGGCCATATTTCAGCCAGGTCTGAGGTCTGTGTTGGGAGGGCCATTCACCCATGTGTATAGATGCTGCTTTGTACATCATATGTACAGCACATTTTCCTAACTCCTGGGATATGATGAGGAGTGATTATCACATATCTAAAATCACACTAATATTTATATGAAAAGAAAGTCACACCACAAAGTCTCGAGAAAAGTTCATGGTGCTTTGTTGTCAGCCCCCACAACCACCAGTAAGGTTTGCCAAAAGTTCTGGTTGCAAAACATTGATTTTATAAAAGCAATAAAGTTTATAGATGGCAAAAATATGAGCTTGTTTACTCCTGGGAGATTTTATTACTCATGCAAACTATTAGTCAAAGACAGAGGCTGTGATGTAAGTTACAAAACCTTTTATGAACCAGAAAGATCCCCCAAGAAGAGAGATTCAAGAGAAATTATTTTGCAAAATCTTGGGATTTCTTAATCCTTCAATTAAAAAGCCAGACTCCATACCTGGAGCAAAGGTAATAGTCAGTCAGGATCTTTGTAACAAGACCAAAATGGAGGGAGACAGGGTTTATTTTAGGGGCTCTCTTACAGTTGGCTGTTTGAATCAACAGAAACTTTGTGGGATACCTGCAGCTTAATCCCAAGTCTAACAAGCTGTCCTGAACCTACTGAGTCATACACTGCTGGAGGGTCCTTGAGTTTTGTTGCCTGAACAGAAGCTGTTCAGCGGGTTCTTCCAGGAAGCATGCTCATTGCTGTTTTTCAGGGTCATTATGCATCTCTTTCATTGGCTTGCACTCAATACAAGGGCGACAGGGGTCCTCCATTTCTTAGCCTGGTTCCTACCTGGTTACTAGTCTCTCTAGTCTAACTGTGGCTGTTCATGAGAAGCTGAATGTACTTAGTATGAGTGAGATGAATCTGTTTTCCTTTCCTCTTAATATATCTGCTTTGATCTTCCATAAAATGCATTGTCCACATTCTAACTACAGGTTTTCTTCCCATATAATGTCATGCTGGAAATTCAAAAATAGCAATGATACACTTAATTCTCCCCATAGGAGCCATTGCCCCTTTCTTTAGGCAGGACTAGAGGGTCGTCATAAACAAACAAGTATAGATCCATAAACAAACTGAAGCATGACCCTAAGACTCTAGTGATGGTAGTGAGATTTTTTGTTTTCTATCACCACTACCCCTCCCACTCTCCAAGCATTCATTTCTGCCTTTCTTCCCTTCCTCATACTAGGCCTCCCAGATTTTTAGCTATGTAATTTGGGTGTTCCTGACCTTTCCCTAGCTGGGACTGATTGGCCTTAATCACCTCTCTCCTCTGATTGGTCCAGAGGGGAGCACATGACACAAGTTGGTCTAAGCCGAAGGAAGTTCTGATAGAGGAAAGCAAACAGACATTTTCTCCTATAGCAGCCTGGCTCAGTGGTTGAGCATCGACCTATGAACCAGGAGGTCATGGTTTGATTCCCGGTCAGGGCACATGCTCGGGTTGCAGGCTAAATCCCTTTGTGGGGCGTGCAGGAGGCAGCTGGTCAATGAGTCTCTCTCATCATTGATGCTTCTATCTCTCTCTCTCCCTCTCTCTTCTTCTCTGAAACCAAAAAATATATATTTTAAAAGAAAAAGAATTAAGACCTATCTAACTCCAGTAGTTGCTGCCAACCATTCTGCAACAATAGGAGAAACTGACACAGTGCAAGGCAGAGCCGAGAGAAGAAAAGCTGGATGACACTGGTGACATGGTTGAGCTTTTGGACTAATTCTTGCATAGAGCTTTCCATACCTCTGGATTCTCTGCCAGTAAGTTCCTTTTGATTATTTAAACCAATTTGAGTTAAGTTTCTCTTATATACAACTAAAAGCTAACTAATACAATGACCAACACAAAAGTGTCATCCCATTCCATGCAAATCCCTGGATTTCATCTCCAAGAGGAAGACTGAAATGTTGGGGCCACTCCTAAATGACCCTCATTACTAGGTACCTTAAAAACACTTCTAGGCTCTCCCTTGCCTCTGCCTACAGAGGTGGCAGCCATCTCCTACTTAGCACCATGGCTGCCCTCAGACCTCTCATGAAACTCAACATTATCAAAAAGAGGAGCAGGAAGTTCATCCAGCACCAGTCAGACCCATATGTCAAAATTAAGCGGAACTGGCAGAAACTCTAAGGCACTGGCAACAAGGTATGCAGAAGATTCCAGGGCCAGATCTTGATGCCCAACGTGGGATATGGGAGCAACAAGAAAACAAAGCACATGCTGCTAGTAGCTTTTGAAAGTTCCTGGTCTGTAGTGTCAAGGAGCTTGAAGTGCTGCTGATGTGCAACAGATCTCACTGTGCTGAGGTTGCTCACAACGTCTCCTCGAAGAACCGCAAAGCCATTGTGCAAAGAGCAGCCCAGCTGGCCATCGGAGTCACCAATCCCCATGCCAGGCTGCGCAGTGAAGAAAATGAATAGACAGATTGTGTGCACATTGTATCTATATTAATAAAACCATTAAATTCTGCCATCTGGCATTTCAAACAAAAACACAAAACAAAACAAGAAAAACAAAACACTTCCAGAAATCTAAGCACAGGATTTTAGGTTGGGATTTGAGTTTTAGATGAATCTGCCATCTCCAAGATTCCTTGGTATTTACTGAGCAATGCCCCAACCATCTGCAGGGGAGACAGCCCAGGAACACCTCGCTTCTCTAGGATCACTGGGCGTCAGGATGAACTCTGGTCACTGCCCAAGGAAAGTCGTGGTCACTCCAGGGTTTGGCCAGAATTAGGGCAACTTCCTATACAACCACTAGTCTCCTTGCATTTGCTCTTCTGCTTCCCAGAGGCATTGAGTGAGTATTTACAAGGGATAAGACAATTCATTATACAGAGTTCCTTAGCTTTACCACTAAGAGTTCTGTGAGAAGGAGAACCATAGAGGGATCCAAGAAAACATTCCTACAGGGTCAGTCTGTGAACACAAGGTACTTTAAAATCTTTTCAACGGGTTTTGGGTATATGGTTCAATAATACATTTACCTATTTATACCTTACCTCCAAAAATTACTTGAGGTGGCTTTAAAAATACATAGGATAGTTAGGATTAAGCAAATAGATGGAGTCAAATAACATAGAAGTAAAGATAGGAAAATAAAATAAACAAGGTGTATAAAACTATTTTGTGCTATCTATGCAGTTGCTATTGATGGACAACATATTTGTCTCTGACCTCTCAAATTTGCCAAAGCAAAGAAGGAAACGTACCTCTAAAGATTCACAAAGTCCAACAGATTTTTTTAAGAAAGAAAAGAAAGGAAACAAGCAAAAGTAGTTGCACAGGAAAGAACAGTTTTCATGGGAAAATTCTCTCTTACACGAATTTATGGAAGGGACACTGTGCTACAGAAAACCTCCAGGAACAAATTTTGGAAAACATGTCAACATAGCTGATAGTATAACCTCACAGCACTATTTAGCAAACTCGGTTCTAAGGAACAAATCAGATGCTCTCTGGTCAGGGTACATAGCTCTTTAATTATCTGCCTTGGTCCAATCAGACCGTTCAGAGTGGTTCCTTAAATGTTGGGACCTCAAGCTCCCCATGGGCATCTTGTATCCATGTTGAGGAGCCACCTGCGAGGAGAGCAAACCTGAGAGATGGAGAGAAGCACAGATGGATTTGATCGTCTGACACCTGGACTATTCAGTGCTAGCAGCTCATAAATCCCCTTTTTGCTTGAGCAGTTGGAGTTGGGCTCTCTCCACTCTATTGTATTTCCATACTGCAGCGACATGATGCACATATTCATAAAAAACAATGGCTAATCTAAGCAGAAAGAGTTAAAGGGCAGCACACACTTTTCCTAGAGGTATGAGAGGACAGGGGCGTGCTGATTCTAATACCTTCCACTCCCTCCACACACTATGACCAAGTAGTAAAAAGGGCAACAAGATGTACATTTGCACATCCCTTCACATCTCTGGTTGTTGTATGAAACGAATTGCTTCTGTTTCTGTATCTAATGTTACTTAAATTGTGAGTCAGTGAAATGATCCTCTATGAGTGGACCCTATATATGAACTGAATAAACATCATTTGAGTAACCAAGTGTTGGAAAGCAGGTAGTGTGTCGGAGTACGAGATAGTTTCCCCATCTAAAAACTCATTCTTTGCGACTGCTTTGCCCCCTGCAGCAGGACTGGCTTGATCCAGGTAATCTATATTTATTGATAGAGGACTAACATTGTAAAAATAAGGCAATTACACTCTGGCAACAGCTAAATATTATGTCACTATATGAAGCAAATGGCATTGTTAGTCATTTCTTCAGATATGATTTGCTTTATAAAAGCTGCATTTCAAGGCATTGGAACTCAGCAGGAATTCTTTGTCAACAATCTGCCATTTCTAGCTAAATTAAGTAATCATCTGGCTACTATATTTAGAAAGCATGCGCAGGCTACAAACGCATAGAGAGTTCTAAATGATGCGTTTATCTTCAGGGGACACCATTACATAGGAGTAGAGGAACAACTGCTTTTAAGAGAAAATGGGCTTTCTATTAGAACCACTGAACAAAAAGAAAACTATAAAGAAGTTTCGTATGCCACCCAGAAGATTTCAGGTGTGATTAGCTTGCCTATGAAAACAATGAAGAAGGTCTTACAGTTTTTCTTAAAGAGGGCTCTGTAATTAAATATTTTTTTTCCTCCCCACCTCTGCCCTACACAAAAGTTTTTAATGAGCCCTTCACAGATCCCTTCAGAACCCCTCCTTCTATAGAAGGTAATCTGTGCTCACAGA
The DNA here is from genome assembly GCF_951640355.1 of Cnephaeus nilssonii. NCBI lineage: Eukaryota > Metazoa > Chordata > Mammalia > Chiroptera > Vespertilionidae > Cnephaeus > Cnephaeus nilssonii. The sequence goes on from NC_137081.1 coordinate 44,415,276, forward strand.
TCAGGGATTCATTATTTTAAACCATTTCTGTGACTTTGGAAACAATGGTGGCAGCCCCTGTTTATTGGGCACTTACTATGTCCTAGACCTTGTTCATATATATCTTTTCACTAAGTAAATAAGATCAAATTACATAGGCAAATGTGTGTATGTGTGAGCAGTGCCCATTGTGTGTAGGATATGTGTACAAGATATATATTTTACCCCTGGTTTATAAATAAGAAAATCAATGCTCAGAGATATGAAAACTGCCAAATTATCTCACAGAAGGTAAGAGACATAGCTGGTCTGGCTACTTCTGAAGCCACTCTGACCATGGAAAAGACCACAAGACCAGGATGGTTATAAGCAGCCCTTGCAGGAAGGAGTGAGTAAGGTGTCAGGCAGGCGGGGTGCACCTGAACACATAGTTCACCAGGTTTATCCATCACACTTCCAGGCTTTCTTTTCTACCTGAGAAAAATGAATATACAAAGTGTGTGTGGGGGGGTTCCTCCTGTCTGAAATTCATTGAGCTCCTTTCACCTAAGAGTTCATAATTTTAATCAAATTTGGATCTTAAGCTATTATTTATTCAAATAAATTATTGTTCCTTTTTTTCTCTCCTTTTCTTTCCATAAGTCATTGCTGCTCTGTGTGTGCTTTTTAGTGGTTTTTCTCTATATATTCATTTTGTATAGAATCTATTTCCGTGTCTTCATGTTCACTGATCTCTTCTCCTTCAATGCCTAATCTGTTAATTCCACTAAATATTTCCTTTCAGATATTGTATTTTTAATTTCTAGAAGCTTCATTTGGTTCTTTTTACCTTTCATTTTTCTCCTCGTGCTTTTCTTAACTGCTGTAAGTTATGTACTAGTAGAATAGCTGTTAACATCCTTTTCTTCTAATTCTATCTATAGAACTAGCCTGTTATCTGTTGACAGATTTTCTCCTGATTATGGCATACATTTCCTGCTTTGTGGCATGTCTGAGAACTTTTAAAATTGGATTATGGACATTATGCATATTATGTGGTTGAATGTCTGGATTTCTGTTTGTTTTCTTTTAAAGAGCACCAGGCTTTGTTTGGGCAAGTAATTACTTGCTTTTTAGCTTGATCCCTTTCTGGGCCTGTTTTCTTAGCTTTTCTGTAGTTTTATTCCAGAGGATGTTCAGCCTTACTATTAGGGCATGACCCCCTATGATCTCTGCTGAACATCCTGGGTAACCAGTGAGGACTCTCCACTCAGGCTGCTTGGAGTTTAAACATCTCCCTGCCCTTGTGAATCTACATGGTCCTAATTGTGTTTTTCCCTCTTTGTGCTTCAAAATAGAAATAGTTTAGACAGGGAAACTATCTCATACTCTGACACACTACCTGTTTTGCCTCGTGGGGTTTTACCTCTTGCATGCATAACCTAATAATCAGCAAAGATTCAAGGGGTCCTCCATGGAGATTTATGTAGCTCTGTTTCTACATAGTGCCCTTTTCTTCAGAATGATGACCTGTGACTTCTAAGCTCCTCGGCATCCCTGATCTGCTTTTCCTCAGTTCGACAAGCCTATGTGCCCTGCACAGGGCTCCCTGTCCTACACTATGGTCTGGAAATCGCCTCCAAGTATAAACCAGAGTGATAGTGGGGTTCATCTTGTTTGATTCTCATCTTTCAGGAATGAGCTGCTCCTGTCCAATGTCTAAAAATAGTTGTTTCATAGAATTTGTCCAGTTTTCTACTTGTTTGTGGTGGAAAAGTAAACCTGGTCCTGGTACCTCTATCCTGGAAAAAAACAGGAGGTCAAGGAATTTTTTTTTTTTAATTTGAAAGTTTCACAACATTTCCCAAATTTATTTGACCTTGCAACTTTTCTTGCAGAGCACCTATTAATATCTTTAGAACTTCCTTGGAATACATTTTGGAAAACTTTGCCTTAAGGAACATGATCCTTAGAGTAGGTAAATGTTTATGTAGAGGGTGAGAGAGGATGACTCTATGGGCTTAGCACATTCTTCATATAGTTCCTTTTCTCCCAAGGGCTCATCTTTCAGTAAGCTTGATTTGGTCTAATCTTTAGATTGATGAGTATTTAATTTTCTGAATTAAGCTTTGTTACTACTCATTGCTATGTATCCCATATTTATTAAATAATTTAATTGTCAGGGGAAATAGCACTGCTATTTCCAATATATGAGCCCAACATTAATATAACGAATCTATTCCTCTTTCATGCTCTCAACCTCCAGTTGCTTGACTAGCAAAAAGTTTGTAATTTTTAGGGTTTCTTCTCCACAGAATTGTTAAAGAGTACATAGGATGCTTGTGTAGGTGACCCACATGTCCCCAGACTCACCAGTCGATAGGTCACACTATTTCCCCTGGGGGTGGAATGTGGAAGATTGTGTCATATGTGATCAGAGTTACTACCGTCAGCTCCAGAGACCTGAAGTCTCCATGACATCCAGGGTTCCTTACGGGGCTGCAGGATACTTTCAAACCTCAGATCATGTCCCACTGCCTTCCTTTGCTCACTATTTTAACACTGCATTAACAACAAATTTTAAGCAAGAAAATGCAATTCAGAAACAATGAAAGAGTTCTTTGAGGTTCAGGCAGAATCTCCAGATATAGACAAGGAGAGAGCTGTAACATGATGTGGTTCAATTTAATAAATATTTATTAAGCATGCAGCATGTACAAGATAAAATACCTTTAAGAAGTCTTCTCTGCCGCTGGTTTCGTTCAGTTCCATGAGAACCAAGAAGATGCAATTGGGACAGCGTCTCATGGAATATTTCTGCCATCCCTAGCCAGAAGCTCTATTTTTTTTTAGGAAAGTTTTTATTTCTGGGACTTATTAAAAGATACTATGCCTTGTAGAAAGTTTGAAGGTAGGATCTGTTCAAAATACCAAATATTAACACATGAATGAACTTGTAAAGAGCAAAACAATTTAGTAAGTTAACAAGTTCAGGTCAACTAAATGACTGAAAAACGCTGTGACTTAGGAGGAATGTAAGACAATGACATGAAACTCAAGGTTCACTTAAACATATGTGTGTGTGCATGCACGTGTGCCTGTGAAAATACAAAGCTGAAGTCATCTGAGTATTTCCATGAGAAAAATAAAAGCAGATAAAATAAAAAACACTTCTTCATTTCACTGATAGCCTTATGTTTCACAATTTTTTTTTTAGGAAAAAAATATTATCTGTGGTTTTAGCTAGAATGAACCACTTTCACAAGTAAGTAGTTCAGAAAATACCTATAAACTCTTCATGAATCCATAATCTCTCATATATATTTCTATAAGCCTAGTTTTATCAAATATAAATACCTAGAACCTAATAAGTACTTCATAAATACCTGTTGAATGTATGAATATATATTCCTGACAACAATAATATACTGTACTGTGTAGCTAAAAACCAAATCCATTTATAATCTCTTTCTCAGTTACATAGATATCATATGTTTGAGACTTAGAATGCTTATACTATGCAATAGTACCACTTTCTAAAGAAAATCTGGAAGAATCAATTGCTTATGCTTTGAAATAGAAGTATAATAGTCCTGGCCTGATTTGCTCAGTGGTTAGATGTTGGCCCACAGGCCAAAGGGTCTCAGGTTTGATTCCTGGACAGGGGCACATACCTCGTCTGCAGGCTTTCAATCCCTGGCCCCCATGTCGGGCATGTGTGGGAGCCAGCCAATCGCTGTGTCTCTCTCACATCGATGTTTTTCTCTCTTCCCCTCCTCCATCCCCTCTACTCTCTCTAAAAATCAATGGGAAAAATATCCTTGGGTGAGGATTAACAACAGCAACAAAAAGGTACCATAGAATTTACAGGGGGTTAAGGAGTGTGCATAATATATTGTTTCTTATATTTAACCCTGACTCTGCTGAAAACACTGTTTTCTGCTCACACAGGTACATGTGATTTGAGACCAAATGTCTGACATGTGGGACTCATGTGACAACCATCCTTTGATTTGGAACTGTAGCTGCTTGGAACAGGACTTGTTATTTGTGGTTTTGCCTCACTACATCAGGGACTATATCGTGCCTTTGTTCAGTGTTTGTCACCTCATCTCTAGTTAGCACTCGTTATACTGCCTTCTTTTACTTTTTCTTTTACCACTTCCAAAATTCGATATTTAATAGCTAAACTACCTGGCTCAAATAGGAATGCCTCAGTAGGAATGTGCTCAGCAAGCCTGCCCACCCAATACACACTGCCCTGTCGAATAGTGAGGTGATGGTGTGTGCCTCTACTTTCACACCTTCTTCAGGTGTGTCTCAAGTGAAGGTGTGACCTCGTCCCCCACCACACACATTTACTTCTATCACTCACAGACCTAGCTGCTCTCCTGCCTTACCTGCCAACAGCAATGAGGTACATTGTATGCCTGGTGATGAAACTGCCATGGAAGCCAATTCCAGAAGCCAACACTAATCCTGGAGGGGAGTGTTCTATCTGTATTGGATGAGATGACTCAGTATTTCTGATAAAATATTACTTGTAAGGTTGTCTCAGGGTAACTGATGCCAATGATCCTCACGCTGCTTAAGAATCACCTGGGTGCTTGTTAGGAAGGCCAATTCTGGGATCCCATTCTCAGAGATACTAACTCACAGGCCTTGGAGGTGTCCCAGGAACTTGCATTTTAACTAACACTTCCAGGATGCGGGTGGTGCCTGGATTGCACTTTGGGACACGCTGATCTCTACAACCTCAGATGTTAACACGGAAGTGCACCACTGGGCTACATCTGTAGGTTTTATTTTTCAGAAGTGCAGTCTGTATTTTACAAAGAGGTAAACGAGGTATTGCACTCTGGCTTTCATCAACAGATATCACTGATTGCGATAAGCATCACTTCCATTTCACTAGCTGACAAAGTTGAATCTAGCTCAACTTTGAAACACTGTGTCCTAAAGTGGGTCACCAGCACTTTTACGCGATGGTTTGACCTTGATAAAGTATTGCGCAGCACAGGCAGCGTGACCTAAAATAAGAGGACCTGTTCCAGCTAAGTCCGGAGACACCTGAGCAGAGAAAGAAATGGATTTGTTTTTCGATCTAAACCAAATCTGAACATTTGTCTAATTTTATTTATAACTAACACATAACCATCAAAGCTTCATCAAATTTGTCAAATATTAGCCAAAGATACACTTGACCTGGAGTGAAGTATCAGGAATTTTTAAACATTTAACTCCTACCGTGTATTAGTATGAAACCAAGTTGAGCAGAACCCATTAATGTCACAGTGATCGGTTACCAATGGAAATAAATAATTCATGATGAAGGGAATTAGTCTAATTAGCAGGCAGTTTGAGTCCTTTGATAAAACCCAGCTCTAATTCCGTGAAGGGCAGGAAGTGCTGTAATCAGTCAGCCCTGAAAAGATTAGCATCTATTATGAATGAGGTTCAACACCCTAGCGAAGTCATGTGTGTCCTGGAGACAAACTTAATATGTTCCAGAATGGGACACAGTTTGTCTCACCAACACATCACGATTCCTACCAGGCTATTGTATGTAATAACAAGCAAAGATCAGCGCTCCATCCTGTCACTCGCTCCACTGTCCGTCATTCTGACAACTGTGCAAATACATTCTCCATGCAAAGTAGGGAGTATGCCCTGAATACTTGTAAAATTGCACAAGATGTCAAAGAAAATATGTGTTACTTTCTCACTCACCAAAACAAACACACGGAACCAAATGTCAGCCCTGAAACTGACAGTTTCAAAGATGGTGGGCAATACAGGGAGTCAGGCTTGGTGTAGACACGTTTCATTTTGAAAACTGTTGTCAGCTCTCCCGGGAAATTTGCTTCCCTACTTATCTCTCTGTAGCTATTGAAGTTACAAGATCAATCATAGGCTTCCAGCTTCTGCAACTGCAGATAAATGGAGAGAAAGGTCCTAAGCAAAGTAGCTGCTGGGATTCCAAACTAATACGTGAAGAAAAGTAAGCGGGGGAAATTGTCGTTTCGTTTTGTGTTGTTTTATTACAGTACACAAATGACTTGGGTCATTGGCATGGCTCAGTTCTAGGAAGATTTATAGTTTCTGAATCGTGTGTGGCCTGATGTATCTAAAAGATGTTGACTGTTCCACTGTGCAAGCCCCACATTATTTTGCAGCCCACAAGCTGACGCGGCATCAGCTGTGTTTCCATTTTTACTTATGAGCCTTTTGAAATTACATGTTTCCATTTTGCAATTTGATGTAATAATGAAGAAACTCCAAATTTGTAAGTTATTGTATTGCTTGTTTTTATTGTGTAAAATTAATTGCCTCATTTATTTATGTCATTAGGAAGGGGGGGTACCATTTTGCACATTCTATCACTTGCTGTAATAATTGCCATGCCAGTAACACCACAGACGTCTTGGAAACGGGACAGATCAAGCCCGAAAGTCTGAATCGCATAGAACACGGCAGCCCTCGTTGTCAGGGGGCTGCTTCCCAAAACTGTGGTGAGGAATTTAATATCATGTGAGTATTCATAATCCTGACGAGCATATAGTAACTGCATTTAGTCAATATAAGAAGTGCTTTTTATAGAAGCAAAACAGTATAGTTCTCAAAAATTGTCATCGAGCTGTCCAAACACCAATGAAATCAGCATTGATGCTGCAGATTGATGTGGGCTACACAAACTTGGTGTTGCCAACTTACTTAGATTTGAAAATATATCCTGGTAAATATTTGTCATAGGTTCTTTAAACCTGTTACTGATGGGGGTTAAATATTGACTATATCTTTTTTCTAACATATGTATAAACTATCTAAAACCTGAAATATATCTAAAAGATGAATCAAAATCTCACAGCTTTGTGTTTCATGTAGTCAGCATCAGAGCAGTTTTGCAGGGGAGTAGAGAAAAACCCTTGTATTCCCAATTACTGTGCCTGGGTGTGAACGTTGGACAGTGAAGTAGGCTGATAGAAAAAATATATGTCATTTAAAATATGGTGTTGAAGGAGAGCCCTCCGGATACCCAGGAGTGCCAGAAAGATGAACAAGTGGGTCCTATAGCAAATTAAGCCTGAAACATCACTGAAGGCAAAAAGGACAAAACTGGAGCTGTCTACTTCGGGCACATCATGAGAAGGAGGGGTTCTTTGGAAAAGACAATAATGCTGGGAACGGTAGAAGGCAGCAGGAAAAGAGGAAGGCTGAAGATGAGATGGATTGAAGCCATGGGCGTGAATCTATAGGAGCTGAACAGGGCTGTTGGGGACAGGACATTACTCATTCATTGGGTCGCCAGGAGTTGGAGCAGAGTCAATGACACTGAACACACAAACACACTTTACAGAATGCAAAATCTTTAGCATTTGGTGTATGCCTTCTATTATGACCACTCTTTTGCCCTTTGCCTACGTAAAGGTGGTGTAGGACCCATCTGACTGCCATGGGGACAACAGCCACACACTAAAGATGGCTGAGTGGAAAAATAGATGGGGAGTGAGGCAATCACAACACCAGATTTATCTCTAGATTTTATGTTACATGAGAAGAATAAAACTCCTCTTTTGTTTAAGCTGCTGTTAGGTAGGGTTTTCCTTTATGTGCTGCTGAATTTACATCCTAACCAATATACATCCACGCCACCACTCCGGACGAAGCTGGGTTCCATTGACTTCCAGAGCAGTGCTTCTCAACTTCAATGTGCATGTAAGTCAGCTGGGAATGTTGTGAAACTCCAGATTCTGATTCAGAGACTTGGGATGGGGCCCAAGAGCCCGCCTGTCTACACTCCCAGGTGAGGCTGATTCTGTCGGTCTCTGCATCATCCTTTGAGTCCTAAGGTTCTAGAAGATATATAAAGTGAATGCAAATTTCATCCATGTGTTATTTTTTCCCCCTGGAAAGAGAGCCTGTTGTTTGCACTAGATTCTCAAAGGGGCTGTCAAACAAAAAGATTTAAAACAGATATTAGCCCTAGCTGGTTTTGCTCAGTGGGTAGAGCGTCAGCCTGCGGACTGAAGGGTCCCAGGTTCGATTCCGGCCAAGGGCATATGCCTGGGTTGTGGGCTCGATCCCCAGTAGGGGGCATGCAAGAGGCAGCCAATCAGTGATTCTCTCACATCATTGATGTTTCTATCTCTCTCTCCCTCTCCCTTCCTCTCTGAAATCAATAAAATATATATTTTAAAAAATTAAAAAGTAAAACAGATATTGTATGGGATTAATTGACAATAAAAGAAAAGGGCCAAGATGACCATCAGAGTTAATTCCCCATCCCTGAGGGCCCTGGGGGAAAAGAGCAGAGTATTCTCTTTACCTTCAGTTCTTACCCAGCTCCATTCCCCATCCTTCCTCGCGCTTCTCTGCTCTCTGAGAGGAGGACCCTTTGAACGCCGTCACCTGGACTTGCTGATTAGCTGGCCCTGGTTGTGTTTGGCCATTGGAGGCACCAGGAGGGATCAAAGTTCTGGAGAAAAGAGAGGTGAGGCTTTCCTCCCCCTGTCATCCTGTCATCCTGGGAGTCATAACTCTATGTCATGTCCCTCCACAAGGACAGCTTCTGCCCTCACTGGGCTCGGGCAGTGGCATTCTTCTCTAACGTCTTCAGCCCAAGGAGCAGCTCCCACTGTGGCTGGTCTCTGAGTGCCTCAGTATCCCTCGGAGGCAGCCCCTTCATATGTCTCCTCACCTAAACCTTCTGCAGTAGATTCGGTTCCTGCTGGACCCTGAATGATGTACACGGCAACTACCAGTGCCCACTTTGGACTTCTCTCTCTAGAACCCAAAACTGTTTGCCACCATCACACCTCTATGACCTAACGGCACCTTCTACAGATCCTCAGTGACATGAGGTAGGAAGTGAGGAGCAGCCCCCTCCTGCCACTGCTCAGGGTCTCTGTGAGCCCTACCCTCACCCTTCACCACAATCCTATCACTTGTAAGATTCAACCAACAAAAACAAAAAACCAGACTCTTTAGCAGAGAGTCAAGGTCCCTTTCCAGTCTCATGTGCAGCCTCGCTTCCATTGACTCTCTGCCTGGATTTACACTGACCCATCTGATGCTGCCTAAATGTATCTTGCTATTTCAAGCCTTGAAACCTTTTCAACTGCTATTTCTTCTTCCCAGAAGGGTCCTCTCACTCCTTAGTTACCCAGAAAATTCCTACTTGCACTTTAAAATTCTGTCAACTGTCTCTCCCAGGGACAGTTAGTGCAGCCATTCTGTCCATCCTCTGTGCTGTCAGAACCTTCTGTGCAGGCGTCCTTCTGCCATTGCTCAGGTGATTGCAATTTGTTTGTTTATAGGTCTGTCTTCTCCATTCGACTGAGCATGCTGAGGACATGAATGACAGCTTCTTCAGCTCCAGCTTCCGAGTGTCTGACACATGTCAGTGCCCTTTAAGTATGGGGGGAGGGAGAGGGGTAAAGAGAGATGGAGTATCCTTGGGAATGTTTACATCTATTTTATCAGCCTATCTTCTCCTGTGGAAACAAGAGTAGCAGCACCCACTTTCATTTTCAAAGAGCCTTTATGTTTATTTTAAATTTTGTGTGTGCCTTCGACGATAGGAAGGGCTAAGACCAATCCCAAAATAGTCATCTGAGCAGGACTGACTCTTAGGGCAACATGTTGCTTAGTGATGAAAGATACAACTTGAGGTATGATTAAATGCTCATAAGCAACCCATTTACATCATTCCCCTGGAAATTCATCAGATGACCTATGGTTTTTTGGTTGTTTCTGCAATAATTGTTTTTCTACCTCAGTGTAATATTTGTTCTTCTTGAGTCTCCTGACTTATGAAATATAAGCTGATGAAAAGAGGGGAAAATATGAGTGTCTTATGGAAACTCATTTAGTATTCACAATGGTGCCCTAAAAGATAGCCAGAGAGGATGAAATAGCTTCAATAATTGCCATCTTCTCTGTTTCCCTGCCAATAACCCAGCATCTTTATCCTCACTTTGCATACTTCCATATGTGCTGTGTCTTAATAAGTGAAATATAAAAACCCTAATATTCATCTGCCTCCTTCTGGATCCCTTTTGTTCCCCCCGCCCACCCCTGCTTCATCTCCCCTGCAAAATCCCCAACAACAATAAAGCAAAGTGTTGCTGCCGCTAAGGACACACCGAGTAACATTCACAGCTAAATCTGCATTACTTACAGGGAAAGCTTTTGTTCGTCTTTAGGAAGTGTGGTGAAGGGCCCCTACTGACTCAGACCCCACTGGCTTTTAATCATGTTGTCTTGTATCATTCTTCCTGTTGTGCACAGCAATGTAAGTGACATCTGTCTCAGAGCTAACTGTCAATATCTTCTTTAGAACCTTTATGTTAATCCTGCCGCCTTCACTGCTAGCTCATGGGCAAGTGTCGGATTCTGAGAACTGGCACTCCCTGGAACAGCCACTCTTACCAGGACTGTCAGCCTTTGTATGGACTTCAAACTGAACTCCAACTTTAGAGTCGTGACACTCAAGAGTGGTGTCTGTGGGTCTTGCAACACGCTTATGGCTTACTGTGATCTTGCAGGGACACTCATTTCCATTTTTCTCCTCCTGAGAGCAATTAAAAGAGGAAGGGGTGGCAGTTGCTTTCCCATTCTCAACCAGCCTCATCGAAGACCAATTCATTTCTAAGAGCATCTTGTCCGTCCCCAGGGAATTTTTCACTCTCAGCATTTAGAAATCATCTTACTTTGATGTTAACATTGCGTTAGAAGAGCAGGGTTTGCCTATCATGCTAAATACAGAAAGGAATGAATTCTGCCAAGGAATTTATTTGGACTCAAAATGAAAGAGAGGCCTGCCACCCAGATCTGGTGACAACAGCTCCTAGTTAGGAGCTATTGAAAGAGAGGAATGTGGGAGAGGATGGGCTTTTCTTCTCCCTGTGGTTGTTTCTCATATGGTCTCGTTATTTTGCAGTGTACTGGGTGTGGCCGCAGCTGCTCTCCCCCCGCCCCACCCCCACCCCCAGGGTCACTCCTCCCTTTCTCCCTCAACATAAGAGAGGTTCTAATTTGTGATGGGCTCCTGGTCACCCACGAAAAGAAGATGACATTTCTTATCCTCTCTTGTAGGTAAAGATGGACCTGTGAGTTAGTTCTGGCCAATGAGGTAGGAGTGCAATTGATGAAGGCAGTTTATAGACTACGCCCTTAAAAAGAAGGAGCATGCCCTTCCCTCTCTCTTCCCATTGGCTAGATGTGAGAGTAGGCCATCTCGGAAATGCTGGTGAAGGTAATATACTGTGAACGGTGGGAGGAGCCTGGGCCCCTGATTTATCTCTAATATTCTTCAGATGCCACAATCCTTGGGGTCCCTCTGTTAGAGGTCAAAGTGACTATTTCCCCAGCTTACCAGCAATGACCCTCTTTCTTTGCCGCCTCTCCTGCTAGTTTTTTTACTACTGATGAAAAAAATAAGACCTTATATCATAATTTTTCAATCCTTCCTTATATTTTACCTCTTGAGAACCTTACATTAGACTGAAATTCATTATCCCCTTCTTACAAATGAGGAAATTAAGACAAAGTGACTTACTCTCAGCATTGCTGTTACCATTCATTGGAGGGTACAGAAAAGATCCAAGAATCAAGATTCAATGATCCAAAAAAATGAGGGGGCCCCGGAAATGCAGTGGCTCCTCACGGTGGCATATGTCCTACGGGGCCTGCGGTTTGCAGGACATTTCTGGTATCTGTGACTGGCCACTTTCTCACTGACCACTGCTGAGGTTCCTCGAAATGGTCCCTGGAGCCCGCCAACACTTGAATCTGGCAAGTCTTCAAGGCTGTTGCCTTGGCATTGGCCTCCCTGCATTGGCACTCTTCTGCATCCTCGCTGTGGGCAGGGACAGGGCTCCATTCCAGGGGCCAGCATGGTCACCCTGATAAGCAGCTGGCAGCACCAGGCCTGCTCTGCTTCTGTGTGGAATGTCTACTCTGCTATGCAGAGCTTAACTGTAGTCACTCTCCCTGTTTCCCATGCCAGATCCCCTTGGATACCTTCCCTGAAATAAGGTGTCACTGAATCCTTAGCCCAAGAACTGGTTCCTTCAAAATGTCTTGATGGTTTGCCCTAGCCAGTGGTTAGAACATCAGCCTGTGGATTGAAAGGGCGCGGGTTCGATTCCCAGTCAAGAGCATGTACCTCGGTTACAGGCTCAATCCCCTGCCCAGGTTAGGGCATGTGTTATAGGCAACCAATCAATGGCTCTCCCTCCCTCTCTCTCCCCCTCTCTCCCTCTCTCTCCCTTCCTCTCTCTCACTCTCTCCCTCTCCCTCGCTCTCTCCCTCTTTTTCTCTCTTTCTCCCTCCCTCTCTCTCTCTCCCTCTCTCCCTCTCCCTTTCTCTCTCTCTTTCCCTCCCTCTTTTTCTCTCTCTCTCCTCCCTCCCTCCCTCCCATTCTCTCTAAAAATCAATGGGAAAACATCTTTGGGTGAGGATTTTTTAAAAAATGTCTTGATGGTCAAACAAGCAGAAGCCTGAACACCCTCGTAGGCCAAGAGGTGCTTGTGGTTAGGAGTTCACACCTGCAGATTTAACCAGTGATAAGCATCAAATGCTTTTCTGGCACTGAGGGACCTCCCATGTCACCTTTCTGCAATCTGGCCTCTTGTCCAGCCCTTTCTTCTCCATCAGGTGGTCAAATGGCTTTTGATGTTCCTGATGTGAAGAAAAAGTCTGGCAAAACATAGGGCTTTTTACGAACTTGTTGCAGGAGAAACATGTTACTTGTAATAGCACAAACTAATTCCATTTAAAGTGTTAGTAAATGCATATGTTAGTCCCTGAAAGCATTTGTAATATTTTTAAAATATCCAAACCCAAGAGTAATAACCACAATAACAAAAATTCGGGGCATGTGGTAACTCAGTGGGGGAAGTATGCTGGCTTAGCTGCAGGAGGGAAGATAGGAAAGGGGTGTGTGTGACTCACCCATTCAAAGCAGATTCGGATTCAGTGGGTCCTGGGTGTGGCCTGCAGTCTGTCTGGTTTCTGGAAAACTCCCTGGTGACGCCGGTGCTGTGTGTCCAGGGACCCTGGTTTGAGCAGCAAGCACAGCACTTTTATTACTTTCATGACATCACACTACTGGCAATAACCTATTTGTTGATTCACTTCTGCTCATAACAACAGCAGAAACACAGCTATAATTCTGACCCATGGCTAAGCTCAAATGACTTGTCACATTTTATACCTCCTCAGGAAGCTAAAGTAAGTAAAAAAATTGCTATTATTGGGGATTTCGGGAGAATCTTCTTAGTCGATTAGAATCTTCAGTGGTCCACAACTCCGATAGCTATTTGAGATGCTCCAGATTACTGAGTGTAATTATAGCCACCTCTCTAGGTAGTACCACATTTTAGAGTCTGAAGGGATGTGAAGGTCAGCAGTCTGCGTTGCCATCTTCCCATAAAGCAGACTGAGATGGAGATCAGTAAGCAGGATGTCCTTGGGATCCACACCTTTGATGGGGGGAAGCAGGACTGCGCAGCAGACACTGAGCTGTGTGAGGTGCTGACATGAGGAAGTCCTTAGTCACCAGGAGCCCTGAAGCAGGGATGGCACTTCAGAGTTGTCCCCGGTTGAACCAAGGAGCCAGGTCTGACAACCCTTGTGTTGATTGGTCACTGGATGCAGGATGACCCTGGAAAGAACATGACCTTGAGGAAGGCCGAGTTTTCTTCTGCAGAGAGGTGACAGTTGGGGCTGTCCAAAAGCTGTTGGGAAAAGAGTTTTATTCCTGAAGAGGGAATCTGAGTGGCCCATCACTCTGTCCACCAAAGGCTGCCCTCTGGAGGCTCCCACGGATCTCAAGGAAGGCTTCACCTGGTCTTCAGAGCGAGAAGTCTGTAGCTGATACCATAAATTGCCTTTTGAACAGCAAATGCCCACCCCTTTTCTTCCTTGTTTCCAAAACCTTGATTTTACTTACCATCAGGAGGGACAGGCTCTGGCCTGCCTTTCATGGTGGTCTCATTCTCCTTACCTGTGATGGGTGGACCTGGTAAAGGACACAATTCTGGCCAGTGAGACTTGAGGGGAAGTCTGATGTGGACTTCAGAAAAATCTTTCCTCTTAAGAATATGAGAGAATGTCCCTTCTGTCTCTGCCTCAGATCAATGTTGTTATGTCTACATATGATGGCTGGGGCTGCAGCATCCATCTTGCAACCAAGAAGGTAATGGTCTAAAGACAAAATACAGGGGGCAGACTATAAAGACAGAAAGAACCTGGATCTTTGATGGTGTCACTGAGCCACTGCATTATTCCACCCTGGAAACTGTCTCTTCTGGAGGTCTCATGGGAGCTAATAAATGTCCTTACCTTTTAACCACTGGAGTTTTGTTTTGTTTTTTAATTATATGCAATCGACACATCTTAAGTTCAATGCAAAATCAGTACTTATTAAATGAATAATTGAATGAATGAATGTCAACAGGCTCAACCACCTCATGTGAGGCAGAGTGTCACGGACTTTATCATTTTACAGTTTCATTTTGTTCTGTGTGATTTTGGAGCAAAGTGGTGCAAGGAAAGAGAGAGATGGAAAGAGTACTTGGGCTTAGGACAGAGGGAGGCTGGTTGTTTAGAGTAGGACCGGATTTTGAAAGTCTCTACAAAGGCACATGGAACAAATTTGTCCCAACTGCAGTCCAGCTGCTCTGGTGGGGGGCGGCGTGCTGATGGAGGATGTGCATCACACCCCGAGAAAGCAGAGCAGCGATCAAACCTCATCTGGTAATGCTGCTCACTTAATGTGAATTATATCTTAGAAAGAGCCCTACATTTGACAGTCGCTAAGCCACATGCCAGCTACTTTGTCTTTTATTCTATAATTAAACAGGATTCCTTTTCTTGGGTTTGGAGCTTGCAGGAACTCTGTCTTTTGACTAATTCGCCTTCATATCAATGGTGTGTCTTGATGTATTACAGCGATAGACTGCACCATGCGTGTAATCCATCATCGCAGTCAGCTGTTGCTGGGTTCCCAGCATAGAGAAACGGAGCCAGCTGTTGTTCTGACACATCGGAGCAATGCATCACACAAGCCCAGGATACCAGTGATCTATTCCTCCAAAATGGCACAGTCCCGGATAGAGATAGTCCTGGAGCACGTGGAGCATCGTGCTGGCTTGACAGAGACCTACGCGGGGCTGGGGAAGACTTTCTAACACTGAGTGGTTTGGAATAGATTGGTTTCCCAGACCCAGTCCAGCAGTTTTTATTAAGAGGGTGCAGAAGCCTTCCCATGTATTGCTGCTATTGATCCAGCTTGGGACATCAATTTCTTCGTGAGGTATTTCTGAAAAATCAAAGCCATCCTGACAGCATTTTACATATCTTAACCTATATTGTTGATTATCTAAATTGCCTTCACATAAATCTTTCACGTTGGCCAATGATCTAGGCCACTGGTCCAACATCAGGGCCTCCAGTTGGGTAGGTGTGAAGAATTGTTTAAATACCGACTGTTGAGAATTTGCTGAAATTGTCTGCTTCCAGTTTGCCTTATGTTCATCAAGTGAACACTTGCATTGGTTTTTGCGCCGCCCTGGTGCACAAGAGCACAAACAGTTACCTGAACCACTGCGGTGAACCACTTAGGAAAGCATAGTGACCCCTCATCCCCACTCTCCCATTGATCCAGCCTTCCCAGTACTGAGGTGTCAAAGCGGGGATTGACCCAGATGGAAAGATTTGAAAATGAGTTATAAAAACTCTAAACTCTCCGTTTTCTACTGCATTTACAGAGGCCAAGTGTTTATAAGCAGTTCCTCCGGCATCTGTAAGAAGTCTAGTGAAACTGTTTTCCTGGCTGTGACTGCAGTGGCACAAAATGGACCCTCCAGTACCTACACCACCCCATCTGCAATGTGAGACCCTGTAGTGAACTGAAAGAAGAGACTGCCCCGGAGGAGAGGAGGCAGCACAGGCAAGGAGTCTTTTCAGTAACATAACAATCTCATCTATTTTTTCCCTTTTTTTATTGTGGCAAAATACACATAAAATTTACCAACTTGACCATTTTTAAGTGTACAGTTCAGTGGTATTAAATACATTTGTAATGTTGTGCGACCATCACCACCATCCATCTCCATAACTCTTTTCATCTTGTAACAGTGAAATTCTACACCCATGAAACAATAACTTCCCATTTCCCCTTCCCTAGCCCTTGGAAATCATGATTCTACTCTCAATATCTATGATCCTGACTATTCCAAGTACGCCATATAAGTGGAATTACACCGTATTTGTCTTTTTTGTGGCTGACTTATCTCACTTAGCATAATGTCCTCAAGGTCCGTCCATGCATAGCATATGGCAGAATGTCCTTCCTATTTAAAGCTGAATAATATCCCATTGCTTATTTATATACCACATTTTGCTTATCCATTTTTCTGCCAATGGACATTTGGGTAGCTTCCCACGTCTTAGCTAATGTAAATAATGCTGCTGTGAATATGGGTGTGCAAAGATCTCTTTGAGAACCTGCCTTTAGTTCTTTTCAGTATATGCTCAGAGGTGGAATTGCTGGATCATATGGTAATTCTATTTTTAATTCTTTGAGGAACTGCCTTTCTGTTTCCTATAGTGGCTGTACCACTTTACATTCCCACCAACAGTACACAAGGGTTTCCATTTCTCCACATCCTCACCAAAACTTGTTATTTTGTTGTTGTTGTTTATAATAGCCATCCTAATGGGTGTGAGGTGGTATCTCATTGTAATTTTGATTTGCGTTTCCCTAATGAATACAATCTTATCCATTTAACAGCAAAATGTTAATTTTACATAAAGAGAAAAGCTAGCCAAATAGTACAGAAGAGTTCAATTTGGAAATCCTTCATTCTTGGCTATTCTCTGTATGACCAAAAAATAATGATGATAATGATTTCCATAAATAGAACATCCCCAGATAAAATTTCACACACCTTAATGGAATTAAAATGTGCACTCAGCAATTTTGTTTGAGGTCCATTCTCCCTCTCCCTGCCAGTGAGTAAGGTCTCCTTTGTTTATGCATGCACAATAATCACTTTTTACCTCCCCAACAACAAGAGAAGCATGGAGTTCAGGGGTACTTATCTTTAGAAAAGGGATGAAGGCTATGTCTTTGCTCTGGATATACAAGTTGGGTGACCACTTTATCCCAGTTTGCTTGGAACTTTCTCAGTTTTTGCACTGCAGTCTCTTGTCCTGGAAAACCCCTCAGTGCTGGGCACACTGGGGTGGTAGGTCACCCTAGCAGTAGGTCCTCAGGAATTCACACCTGGGGGCAGTATAATTAAGCCCAAACAGGCTATTCTGTCTAACCTTAGAGTTCTATTTTCTCCTGGGAAAATAAGATATAAAATGTTGTGTGGTGTAAAACACAATTGGAACTAGGTTAAGAAATGGGTTTGCAATAGACACAGCTCTTCACAAAGAACCTTTACATGGATTCTAGGAGAGGAGAGAAAGGGATGCAACATTTATTAAGTAGCTATTTTAGGCACTTCACCTAGCTCATTCATATAATTCTCATTACCCTGCAATAAATGTTATTAATACTATTTTTTTACAGAGCACATTGCTGAGAATCAGAGAGATAGTATAACTCTCCTAAGGTCATATAGATAATGAGTAAGTGGCAAATATGAGCTTTGCGCAAAGGCCTTCCTACTGCCTTGCACAACCTTAGAAGTAGATGGATGAGTGGAATTAGAGGAGGAACACTCACCCAAAATAGCAATGTAGTCTACTGCTTGTAAGTCTCTCATTATAAAATATATTTTCCTGCATCCAGAAAATGTTAACAGCCTCCAATTAAAAGGCAAATGCTCCTGGAAGGGGGCAAGGCAGAAAGTATTATAAGTTACCATTTTTCTTACTGGCGATAGCCAACATCTATGTCTGTCCCAAAATCTAGGTTAATGGGTTCTAGTAAACACTCAAAGCCTAGTGCCCATGGAGTATCACCATGTTTATCCTGGTCCCTGTCTATATTTTCTTCTTCAAATAATTTTTTAAACTTGTTTGATAAAATTTTACCCAGAGTCACCTTGTTCCCTGTATAAACCATGGCCCAATGTCCATGATAGGGGAACCTGTTCCTCCCCTTTACCCATTGCTCAAACACAGCTCTCTCCAAGCATGTCCATTCTAGAGGATACTGAAGACATTGAGCCCTGGACCACTGATAATCATTCCCACAAAGAATCCTTCAGAAGAGCCACAGCAGTTGCCAGGGTTCTTGTCCCAGCTTTATAAAGGTTTCTGCTATCTGGAGAAAGGAGCTGATGCGTAGATGATTAAGAAGGAGTCCAAGGACGAAAGATAATTTTGAAAGGCATTGGGGGTCAGAGGTGCTTCAGCTAAAGGAGCTGAAAGACTACCCATTGTCTAAGGACCCCATGCTATTTATTAACACAATTTGTCCTAAGGCAAGGTGGAGACATACACTTCAAAGGGTAAGGTTCCAAAGGGTAGGGTACAGAAGCATTTTCAGTTTGGGGAGTAGCCTACAGCTGTTCAGGTGTTTGACCAACAGGAGGCAATAATATGCAGATTTAAGATGCTCTGAGCTGTCTGGCAGCAAGCAATAATCCTATTCAGGTTTGGGGGAGATGCCCTCAGCCATCCCAGATGATTCAGCCCTGCTGGCATGCTGAAATTGGCTTCCGGCAAGCAGTCAGCACTGCTCCCACATGCTATGCAGTCTGCCTCTCAACCCAGACCTAACCCAGACCTAAGCGGTCTTGTTTTCAAAATAGGTCACATCCCACCCACATTTCTCAGACCCTTCTGACCTTTCCTAGCTCCAATCAATTCCTGTTCATAGTCTGAGCCCAATGTAAGAGAACGGTAGCATCTTACTCCTACATTAAAATACTGAAGATTTGATCCCAAGTAAAGGTTGCCTTAATTTAAAACTAACCATTCACTTAGGTGAGGTACCTAGAGTAGTCAAATTCACGGAGACAAAATATAGAATGATGGCTGCCAGGAGCTGGAGGAGGGGGGGAATGGGGAGTTATTTAATGGGTATGGAGTTTTAGTATGGGAAGATGAAAAAGTTCTAGAGATGGTTGGTGGTGATGGTTGCACAACAATGTGAATGTACTAAATGACACAAGCACACTTAAATGTGATCAAAATGGTAAATTATGTATATATTACCACAATTTTGAAAAAAAAAATCACTGATCTATCATAGAAGAAAGACCTTGGATGTTTCCTCAGACTTTCCATAGACTAAATGTTTGTGTCCTCCCAAAAGTCACGATGCTATTAGGAGGTGAGACCTCTGAGAGGTAATCAGGTCGTGAGGGTGGAGCTTTCATGAACAGAGGTAGTGCCCTTATAACAGAGGCCCCAGAGGGCTCCCTCGCCCCTTCCATCTTGTGAGGGCACAGTGAGAGCATGGCCATCTCTGAACCAGGAAGAGAGCTCTCACCAGACACGGAATCTGCCGGCATCTGATCCTGGACTTCCCAGCTCCAGTTTAAGCCACCCAGTCAACGATATATTTATTCTAGCAGCCCAAGCGGACTAAGACAGACTCTCTCCCTGCTTTATTTTAATGAGTACTCACTCTAACTGTGAATCCAAAGTGCTGGGTCGCAGGGGGTAGGGGGGAGCAGAGAAGGAAACCATGAACACAGCTCCTGCTCTGGAGGCTTAACCCTGGTGCCGAGAGGACTGTCTTGGAAAACAGAAAAGAAAATGCAGGCAGGGAAAGTGAGCATGCACCGAGCTGTGGTGTTTCCAATGCTGCACGTGTGTGTGTTTCACTGGAAAATGGTTTCTCCATGAGAATATGAACAGGCCCTTAGTGTTTCCTTATACTTCTGTCCAGAAGACAATACAGTGTAGTAGTTAAAGTCCTCACATCAAACCCCCTAGGTTCAATGCCAGCTGTGTGTCCTTAAGCCTTTAACTTAATCTCTCTGTGATACAGTTTCTCCACCTTTGAAATGGGGAAATGAAATGAAAATTTCCTCATAGGATCCTTGCATGTAGCATGTGAAGTGACTCCATCTCACTTGGCAAATAATAAGTATTCAATAAATGTTATTGAGTATTATTCCTGGCTATGCCTCTCTACGCCTTTCCAAGTGATGGTCAAATTAAGCTTGAGGTTTAGTGTTATATGTCTGCTTTCTTAAGTTGTTCCTTTCTGTTCTTGGACTATCAAACTTTCTCCCTGAGCAGTGGTTTAGCCCGATTTACAGATCAAAAGACTTTATACTCTTCGTGGTTACTTTGAAAATTTCCTAGAAAATCTTTTTGTTTTCCAGCCAAAGAAATTTTGACATACAAAGAGTAACATTAATATGCAAATCAGCATACTGTAAAATTCATTTTGGTGCCTCAGAGGCAGTATTTTTATAAATACAGAAACATAATTATGCATCCTCTAGAGGGCTAAAAATAATTATACAAATTTACAACAAAGCCCAAGGCTGTGTTTCCTTTTAACTGACTGTTTTTAATATCATTTAAATCTTGTTAGAACTTAATTACCAAATCTCTCTTGTAATAATTCAGGTGGAAGATTTAAAGTCTAAACTTGCCATTCAGAAAACAGAACCTCATCAGGGAAACAAAGACATTGAGGCACTGATTGCCCGAAGAGGACAATAGAAGAAACTATCAGGATGGAGCCACGGGCCCTGAGACAAGGGGGCCCACTAAGAGAAAACGTTACTATTAATATATGAGCCAGGTTAATTGTTTTAACCTACAATTTCTTGGAAAGACAAGATTAGATATTATGATCATTATGGATTATAAACGCAATTAACCATTTCTTCCTCATCTTTGTTTTTCCTCTATACTTTCCTTGTCCTTCCCAAATTAAGGTAAATATAATTTGGGGGCAGCATTTTTTAATGATGACTTAATTATCTTTTACGAAGCCTATCCAGAGTGTGTGTGTGTGTGTGTGTGTGTGTGTGTGTGATATCTAAACACTTGCTTCTGTGACTGCAGAAAAGAACAACAAGCCAACTCATGAGGAAGCATCCAATTTAGTCTCTGTCTGTCTTACAGGCATTTATTTATTAGCCCGCAGAGAAAATGAGCCCCTTGTTATGAAATAAAAGGCATAAGAAGCTCAAACAGTTGAAATTCAAACATATTTTTATTTACCACTAGTTAATAATAGTTGCTAGGATTTAGAGTCTCCTGGACAATTAATTAGTCAGCTTATGCTATAAAGGATAATACTTTTTTTTTTTAATGTGAGCTATCTCTGGCATAGGTTGTTACCCATTTGGCAGAAGCTGACCAATTAATTTTCCCAGGAACTATAGCAATTCCATATATGAGATGTCTATACCATGTTGCAATTCATTCTAGTCACTAAAAAATATCAATCCATTCAGTGATAAAAAAAATTAATCAAAATGGTTATTTGACAGCATGTAGACAAATCAGTTAGTTGGTTGAATTTCTCATTTTTCAACCATTTATTTTGGTTTGTGTAGGTATATAAATGTGCATGTATGTGCTTATGGTATATGGACTTTTTCTATGTCAATAGCTTCAATCCTATAGAAAGGTCTATAACATGAGAACTTGTTGTATGTAACATACCTGATGGGGTGGGGTAGGGTGGGGTGGGGTAAAAGGCTTTGTTCTTGCTTCCTGGTTTCACAGGCCCTTTCCCACCCCTTTCCGGTGGATCCAGAGGAAGCAGCACATTGACAGGGGGAGTTGGAATGAATGGTCCAGCTGAGTGGGCAGGTTTTTCCATTCTAATCCCTCTTCTTTCACTGACATGTGATCTTTTGAACAGTTACCCCCATTGTTCCATTTCTTTTTCTTACCATGAAATGATGTCATTATCTGAATTCAAGCCATATTTAAGGCAATTGATTATTTTTCAAAATTCCAGTCTTGAAGTGTTTAAATTTCCTATCCATGACCTTGGCTGTCATTGTGACTGCTCCCAGTGGGACCTAAAATAGACCTGTGCCGATTGCACATCTGAAAGAGGCCTGTCCAGCAAGGGAAGCCAAAAGATCGATAGGTTCGACAGCATCTCTGAAAAACCTGCATAACACTGTTCAGCTAGGGATAATAATTAAAGAAATCCAAGAACATAGGTTTCCCCTAATCTCTTTTTATTAGTGATGGAAGACTATTATTCAAAATCTTGCAAGTGGATATATTGGTTTGGCTGCCGAAAATGGAAAAACCTAAATCTCTTTCTGGAGAGATTATACCCAGGCCTCAGAGCCTGTGCCCATCTTTCCGTTGGGCCAATAAGGGAAACCACCCATGATAGCCGCCCATTGTCCACAGCTGTTGCATTTGCCAGCTAATGTTTAGTAACAAGAGCTGTTTGTTCTTCTTGATAATTTGAACTTCTCCATTTGTGTTTACCTTCACATCCACACTGGAACGACTCTGTTCAGAGTTCATTCCTGAATTTCATTATGGCCATGTAGGGGAAGGGGAAGAGAATCTGCATCCAAAACACCAGACAGAAAACAATGGGAAGAGGCAGCCATCCAAGAGCGTTGGCACAATCTGCAGGAGGAAGCCAGCACTGATTAATGCTATCAAAATGCTTGTCTTTCTTTTGATTGATATTCCAGGCCCTTGTTACAATTACTGATGCTGTTGACAACTATCATCAGACTCTTTACAGTTTGCTGCTGGGGAGGGAGGTGGCAGGGACTTCACCAGAACATTTGCACACCTGCCTCAATTTAACCTAAAACCCATTATTTTGTAAACAAAATTTATAAGCCCACCATAGCAATCATTGTTTCCTATATTCATTTATCAAAAACTCTCCAGCTCACGGTGGGAGGTAAGCCTGCTTCTGGCCCGTTACAAAGACAGTATATGAATGGCAGTGTATAGGGTAGGATGCACTTTTTAAAATATATATTTTTATTGATTTCAGAGAGGAAGGGAGAGGGAGAAGCATCAATAATGAGAATAATTGATCGGCTGCATCCTGCATGCCCCGCACTGGGGATCGAGCCTGCAACGAGGGCAGGTGCCCTTGATCAGAATCAAACATGGGATCCTTTAGTCCACAGGCCGACACTCTATCCACTGAGCCAAATCAGCTAGGGCTAGGATGCACTTTTAGAAGATTCTTTGGGATATGAAATCTGGCAAATTAAAGATGTCATTTGGAAGGGCATTGTTGTCCTTTGATGGTGGGTGACATTACAGCAGGCTAAAAACAGGCAGGGGTAAAGCTTTCTGGGTGTCTGCTCTTCAGGAGAAAATGATCAAACAGCCACAGGTACCTGAAGAGGACGTAACCCTGAAGAGCCTGCCCTGATGCCAGAAATGTGGCTGTAAACACTCAGCACAGAGCACATGGGTTTTTTCTAAAATTGCTAGGCAGTGTGAATCGGTTGTTACTTACTCTCAGGTTATCTCATTATTCTGGTTAAAATAGTTGAAAAGACTAACCTCTGTGCACCTTCTCATTTAAACTAGACTGAATTAGAGACTTCTCCTCTTTTCCTGCCTCTGATACCTATGTGCCTGGCATGTTTGGTCTTTCTGTCTCCATGGGACACAATTCTAAATTATAAAAGCCAGAAAAACATAAGAAGAGAAAGAGAAATAAAGTATGTTTTACAAATGCTCTTCCAGAGAAACTCAAGTCAACTTTCTTGGAATATATAGATTTAGTAAGGAGATTTAAAGAGACTGTGTGGGGTGTTGTTGTTTTTTTAAAGGCAGACATTGTTAAAAATAAATTTATATATTCCAAACAATTTGTTTTCTCTAAAAGGTATTTTTGTTAAATAGTAGTTAACATATGTGCAGAGGAGAAAATAACCATATTTTTCCCACCTGCTATATAGCCAGGAACTAGAATTGTGCCCCACATGTAGTAGGCACTCAACAAGTACTTGTTGAATGGATGAATGGATGAATGAATGAATGAATGAATGGAACCACCAGGGATGAATAGAAATAAGACTTTGTAGGGTGATGTTCTCTAAGGGTTGTTGTCGATTTAACTTAATCACTATGGGCAGCCAGATCTTGATGAAAATTGGCAAATGAGGTATACTTAGTCCAGATATCTGCTTGTACTGATATCAAGTGCAGTTTTCCCCAACTTTTTAGTAAGAAATCTTTAAACGTACAAAAAAAATGTAAGAAGAAATTTATAGTTCAAAAAATGGTGATCATGTTTGCTTTCTCTGTGTATGTGTATGACTTGAAAGTGATCCACAAACATCCTGACATTTCATCTCTGAGTATTTCAGCATCCATCTCCTAAGCATAAGGGCATTCTTGTACAGGATGTGATAAAGTTCTTTAACTGAAACTTTTAAGGAAAAAAAAAGAATAGGATTTTTCTGACATGATATTTAAAGTAAAATGGATAAATAAATAACTCTTGAGCTCAAGTGTACACAGCAAGTTTCAATGGTGGGATTCTCACCATCCTTCCCAGTTCCTTGTCACCTGGGACGAATAGAAATTCTTAGCATCTATGCATAAGATGCTAAGAGAATCAGGCTCCCTTGAAGTGCTCTATACACCCCTGCCTCAATTTAACCTAAAACCCATTATTTTGTAAACAAAATTTATAAGCCCACCATAGCAATCATTGTTTCCTATATTCATTTATCAAAAACTCTCCAGCTCACGGTGGGAGGTAAGCCTGCTTCTGGCCCGTTACAAAAACAGTATATGAATGGCAGTATATAGGGTAGGATGCACTTTTTAAAATATATATTTTTATTGATTTCAGAGAGGAAGGGAGAGGGAGAAGCATCAATAATGAGAATAATTGATCGGCTGCATCCTGCATGCCCCGCACTGGGGATCGAGCCTGCAACGAGGGCAGGTGCCCTTGATCAGAATCAAACACGGGACCTCCCAGCCATGAGGTTTCCTACATCATGGCCCTTATTAAGATCTGAAGGGAACTCTCTGGCTCTGACTTCAACAGCTTCAAGTCCAGGTAAAGGACAGTCTATTTATCAACTGCACTTAAAGCATAAGGTGTGCTCTAATGCTCTGTCTTAGTCCATTTGGGTGCTCTAACAGAAGGCTACAGAGCGGGTGGCTTATGAACAACAGGCATTTATTTCTCACAGTTTAGACTCAGGTTGAGAACCGCTATCAGGGTCGCCTAAGACCGTCGGAAAACACAGATATTTACATTACGATTCATTAACAGTAGCAACATTACAGTTCTGAAGTAGCAACAAAAATAATTGTATGGTTGGGGGTCACCACAACATGAGGAACTGTGTTAAAGGGTCTCGGCATTAGAAAGGTTGAGAACCACTGGTTTAGAGGCTGGGAAGTCCAGGATCAAGGCACCAGCAGACTTGATGCATGTTGAGAGTTCACTTCCTAGTTCACAGATGGCTGTCTTTTCACTATGTCCTCATGTAGAAGGAGGGGTGAGGGAGCTCTCTGGGGGCCTTTTAAAAAATATTTATATATATATTTTTTATTTCAAAGAGGAAGGGAGAGGGAGAGAGAGAGAAACATCAAGGATTAGAAAGAATCACACCCATCGGCTGCGTCCTGCATGCTCCCCACTGGGGATTAAGCCCATAACCTGGGCGTATGCCCTGACTGGGAATGGAACCACAACCTCCTGGTTCATAGTCCGATGCTCAACCAACTGAGCCATACCAGCCAGGCTGGGCCTTTTTTATAGCAGCAATCAATTCATGAGAGCTCCACTCTCATAACCTAACCACCTTCCAAAAGCCCCCTCTCCAAATACAAGTGCTTCAGGGATTAGGTTTCAACATATACATTGAGGGGAGATACGAACATTCAGCCATGGCCTCTGCCAGGCATTGCTGTCAGTCACTGCTCTAGGAGCGACTTCTTTCCCCATTGCTGTGGGCTTAGAGCTTTCCTCTCTCTCTAAGCATTCTCTCTGAATGTGTGTGTTCTACATTTTGTCTGGAAGAATTTCCAGAGGGAGATCTGAGTTGAAATGGATGCCCTGTGATGCTGAATAGAAATATTATTACCTTTCATGTAATAAGCACCTCCCACTCAAATTCCCCATTCCACATCCTATTAGGACAACCAAGAGCCTAACCATTTAACCTATGCTCTTTCTATATTATATGAGTCATATCATATATATTTATGTTCTTAACAATGCAGATGCCAGCACAATGAAATACTTTTAATTCAGGTTACTGTGTAGACTGGAGCTGTGGCTTGCATTTTGGCTCAAATGTTAGATAATTAAATGCTAATCCACTGAAGATGTGTCCAAGATTATTTCCTTTTAGGAATGAAATTGGTGTATGTTTCATTTGCCATAGGATTCCTCCCTAACTTATTTGGGAGCTTATCTGGAAAGTGAACATGGGAAACAGTTGTAGTTTTGCTTAGGGAGAGACTCATTTCATTCCAAGAAACATTCACTGTCTGCCAAGCACTAGCCCAGCACTGAAGATACAAAGATGATACTTGTCCCCAAGAAATTCATAGTGGGAGAGAAACTCACTTCTTACACTTACAGTACTCATTCCAGGACATTAAGTCATTTCTTCTATTTGAAGATATAAGAGGGTAACATGGAAAATGTCATTATAATCTTAGTAGCGGCCCTTGAGATAATACATTATGTCATTCTATTCTCAAAACAACTTATTTATGTTGTTACTAATACCAGGTTAGATATACTAGTTACAAAGATTAGATAATTGGCCCAAGATCACCCTATGAGCATTCAAATCCATACAGAGACCTCAGAACCTAGAATCATAACCCCTACACTTTCTATTGTCTTTCATGATATAAAGGAGTTCTGTATGAAATAAACTCCATGAATTTGAGGTCATAAAGGCCGTATTTATACCAATTGACTCTCTCTGGGTCCTCTCTGTAAGGCAGTAAAATCTTGGGATTTCTCTTTTCACACCTTTCAAGTGAGTGTTGTGTACTTGGTCACTTGGCCAGATTATAGTGTGGGTTTGCATGTAGATAGCT
Organism: Cnephaeus nilssonii; assembly: GCF_951640355.1. NCBI lineage: Eukaryota > Metazoa > Chordata > Mammalia > Chiroptera > Vespertilionidae > Cnephaeus > Cnephaeus nilssonii. The sequence goes on from NC_137081.1 coordinate 44,442,210, forward strand.
GTGTGTCCATGTTTCTGTATGAATCACAGTGATTTTAATTCTCTTAAAAATTGATCATAAATAAATGACACAAGGAAAATCATTCCCAACCTTTAGATCAACACACTCCATAACAGGGTGAATTTGGGGTGGACAAGACTTTCCCAATTTGGGTTTATGGTAATGATTCCCTGTGTCTTGGCTTTTTTACTCCACACTCCTCCAGCTTCCACCTTCCCCAATAAAAGAATGATTTGGCCATTTTCTGAAGTTCATAGAAGACTCACCCCTCCCCTTTCTAGATTTCTCCAATATATCTTCTTTTTATCAGCAAAAGTTTGGTGTTTGTTTGTCAACACTTATTAGAATAGACAGTGGGTTGGGATGAAAAGTAATTCATCACTATTTCACCTAGCTGCAGGTAAACTTCCCTCAGCCCTTGGCCTAGTTGCTAATAAATTTGTCTCAACAGTGATGACGATAGCATTATGATAATTAGCTATCATAGAGATGGACTCTCCACCACCCTACCCATCCAGTGGTGACCAGCCTCAGGCTGGCGTTCAATCATCTTGTCTTTCTGGCTGCCATAACATCTTCAGCCTCAGGCTGGAGATCTCGCCCTGTGCTGCTCTGCACCAATCCCAAGTGCCTCACATCCACCTCTCCCACCCTCTCCCCCACAACATGCACCTTAACCTTGTTCACCAGCAGATCATCCCTCACCATACAGGTATTACTTAATCTAACCCCAAACCTCAACCTTCCTCTCCTCCCAGACCCTTCCATTGTGCCCTTAGGAACTCACTGTCATCAGCAAACTTGTCTACTTCTAAATCTATCTTCCTGCTCAGGTCAGCCAGGCTGTCCCCTGGGACACTACTTCCAGCATCCCTCCCAACTGAAAACTGTCTACACTACTCCCCGAGTACCACAAAGCTAGCGGAGATATAAATGTTCACTTGTCCCTCCTTCTCATCTTCTCAGATGTCTGTCCTTCCTCACTCAAACATCCCAGCTTTTTGAAGCAAATCATCAACCTTTACCACCTCTTGAACTTCTCTTTAAGTAATCTCCTGGCCTCCTGGTCAGTGGAGTCACAGGTAATGTCAACATATGGGTCACTGCCTCTGTCTCCACCATAATTCCTGTCATCATCCTTTGAGTCATCCAGCATCCTGATTCTCAGCTCCCCACTCTTCTTAACTCCATTTTTTTCCACCTCACCTCAGACATCTACTCACATCACCATAATCTAGGCCTTGTCATTGCCCTTGGCTCCCAGATACCACACTCCCTTTATTTTCCTCCTATATTGCCAGACGCTTCTCAATAACCACGTGGTCCCTGTCCTCCACTTCCTCAAGTCCTCACTGCTCCCAGTACTCTTCCTGGGCTCCATGATCCATCTCATTTTAACTACCCTAAACTAACTACGTGCCATTAACTGAAACATTCTTAACCTCCTTGCCTCATCTCCCTCCATTGTACTCTCCTGGTGAAACCCTAAGTCTTCTTACACTCAGCGGCTTACAATATCCCTGTACCCAAGCAGGGGAAACTTGCTTGAGAAAATCACACAACCATTATGTCAGAATCCATTTCAAATTTATGACCAAAAATCTTCAGTGAATACTCAACACTATCTGACAACTAAACTTCCCTGGTAAATTCATTAGCCTACTCCCAAGATGACTATCATGCACTTTCTTCTCAATCCTCAAATCTCCAACATCGCCTCCCACCCAACTCACAGCTGAAAACTTTGTCATATATATCATAGAGAAATATAGATGCAATCAGACCAAAATCATTTCAACGTCCCACCTTTCATTCCATAAGCTTACCTATGTCTGCAGTCACATGTCCTGGTAAACTTGTGCCCTGGATCCTATCTTGTTCTCCTTCTCTTGGACTTGGCTCCTAAAATAATTTCCTCTCTTCTGCTTCATCTATTCCTAAATAGATTTCTAAACCAAATCTCTGGCCATTGATTGCAATGTGCAGAATTATTTCTCTCTTAGTTATTTCAAAAAGTCCCATGCCTTCAAATATCATCCATATGTTGATAATGCCCAAATATATTTTTCCAGTCCAGACCTCTTCCTTGAGGTTTAGACTTGTGTATATATAACTACATCTCTGTTTGAATGTTTAATGTGCCTTTTAAACTAATAGAGATAAAAGTGAACTATTGATTTCCCCTATCAAAAAAAAGTCATTCCTAATAAATGTTTGTATCCCACAAAATAGCACCACCATCCACTCAGTTGCTCAGGTCAAAACCCAAGGCATCATATTGGATTTCTCTCAATTTCACATTCATCCCACAGCATGGCTTCCAAAATGTATCTTGAATCCAGTCACTTTGCACCATCTCCACTGCTCCCATCCTGGTCTAAGCCATCATCTTCTCTCCCGTGGACATTGTAGAGCAACAAACAAAGAAAATAAGTTAAATAATAGCATGCTTCATAAGAGATAAGAAGAAAAAATAAATCAAGAATATGGGCTATTAAGTGTTGAATTGAGGAGATTGCAATTCTAGGTGGTGTAGACATGGAAGGTCTCTGGCTTTGAAATGGGAGAGTGCCTGGAATGTTTAAGAAACAACAAAGAAACAAGTGTGTCCAGAACAGAGTTAAAGGGCGAAAGAGCGAGGAGACAAGGTCAGAGAGGTCACAGGAGTGGTGCAAGGGGGCTCAGTGGCCAGATCATACAAGTTCTTTTGTGTCTGTGTACCTTCTCGGAGAACCTGATTGAATCTTTGTAACTTCTTGGACAAAAGAGTCTGTGAAACAGATGCTCTGTGACTTCTGAAGCTGGGTTATTAAAATGCTGAGCACTACTGCCCTGTTATCTTTGGAGATTTCCTCTGGGATACTAGCTACCATGTTGTGAGGAAACCCTAACTAGCTCACATGGAGAGACCAGGTGGAAAGACCATGGGTAGGTATCCTGGCTGACAGTCCAACTGAGGCTCTGACGAATAGCCAGTACCAGTCAACAAACTTGTGAGTGGACACCTACTAGTGATTCTAGCAACTGGTCAATATGCAGATGTTCTGGCTGAGACAGCTAAAGCCCCATTAATCATCCATCAGTACCCACCAGCCATGTGTGTGAAGACACCTTCAAATAACTGCAACCCCTAGCTAATGGGTCACCCCCAGCTTTCTCAGATATCATAGAGACCCCAGATATTATAGGATAGAAACAAGCCATTTTGTGTCATATTTTTGATCCACAGAATCTATGATCTATGAGAATAATAAAATGACTTTTATATCACTAAGGTTGGGAGGGGTTTTCAATGCTATAATAGTAACTGCAACCAGTAGGCACTTTCCCACTATGAGCATGGTACCAGGTTCAGTGGGGTGGAGAGTAGAAAGATGATTAAGACTTCAAGGGACTTACCATTTTAACTCTATTCTTTCACCTATATAACTTCTGTTCATTTTTCTTATGTCAACTTAAGTATTCCCTCCTCCATTAAGTCCCCCCCACCCCACCCCCTGGCCCCAGCCATCTACTTTCAGGCTTTGTTAAGTAGCCCTAATAGCACCTGGGCTTGCCCCAACATGGCCTTTGCAAGTCTTTCCTTCGGCTGACTCTGCTTGCTGGCTCTCCTCGAATCCACAGGCAGACGGCATGCTCCTGCAGGGCACACACCTTACTGACTGTTAGATTTCCTGACAGTTACCTCACATCTGAGCCATTTGTTGAAAGTGTTCCATCGTTGAGAAAATGAAGGCCCTATGCAATGACCAAGTGAATTAATCTGCTTTGTTTCTCCTCATATGGAGAATAATTCTTTTCTCTCTAAAAAAATATGTATGTTTTAATAGATATCTCAGCTTTGCAGCCAGTCTTGTCTCACACTTCCACCCTCATGCAGCCTATCAAACTCTGTCCTCTAAATAACCCATGCCTTGCCCTTGTGCCTTCTCTTCCATTGCTAGGAATTTTTCTTTTCTTCTCCTCTATCTGAAAAAATTTATTTTTTTTCCAAGAGGCAACTCACATTCCCTCCTTTGTGGAAATGTCTATAAATGTTAAATACGGGTTATTTTGTTGTTGTTCTCTTTTCTCTCTCCATAGCATTTTGTATGTTCCTCTTGTTATTGCAATATGTTCCTTGTAATTAGTTGTGTAAATTCGATTGTCATATCCAATTTTCCACTTTGTCCATTCCAAAATCCACCTGTAATCTCTGGTGGATGAAGCTCTGTTTCACGGGCTACACTGTTGTGCTCGTATGCGTCAAGATATTTTAGAGAACTGTAGTACTTTTAATATTAGTCTTTTTTCAGCCTCTGGGAGTTAGCAAAAAGATAAACTTAATAACAGACTCTATCTCCCTTTTCTTCCACAATGTATTTTTTTAAACTGGCATATAATTGACAAACAATATCCTATTTGTCTCAGGTATGCATCGTAGTGATTCAATATTTATATACATTATACAATGATCCCTATGATGTCTAGTTACCATCTGTCACCATACAGTTATTACACTATTATTGACTATATTCTTTATGCTATACATTATATCCCTATGACTTATTTATTTTAATATATGTGCTGCCAAAGCAAGCACATGACTTGTTTATTTTATAACTGGAAGTTTTTTCCAGGAGGTTCTTCTAGGCCCTCATTAGTGATTATTCTACCCCACAAGTAATTCCCACCCACCAGACCCCTCGTGGTACCTCAATGCTAGGATCCACACAGCGTATGTCAGTAGCTCAGTCTTCAGCATGCCGGCTGGTACTTCTGTCTCCCCACAACTAGTCCCTGAGGGCCAGAACCTTGTCTTTGGTATCCACAGATCTGTCTGAACATTGCCATGGCACCTGGCACCTGTTAGGAGCTCGGTGACTGAATAAATAATTGATGATTTACAATGTCTTTCATAAGTATTCTAGCTATTATTATTATCCAATCGACATGTTTTAACTCCCAACTTTTCAGTAAGCTTAAGGACTAGAGTGGTTTGTACATGATCTTGGGATTACTAGGAAATATTGCGCAGGATATATAATTTCTCTAACAGGAATGGATTTAGATTATAAACATATGCTTGTTATCCCCAGTGTTGTGATATATGCATAATTGCTCTCCTCCAAGAATACTTAATCACAATGGGTGAGGCTTTAAATAATATTACTTAATATATTAGGAATCCAACATCCATCAAAATAATGTGACACTGCCTTATTTATGAGGTCCTATTCTACTGTTATAAAAATGATATCAGGTATCAACAAAAAGGGTATATTTGAGTTTTTGTAGAAGTCTCCCCAAAACAGAAGCCTGACCTTACCACAGTGGATCTTGGTATTAAATTGATAACATTTCATCAGCAGCACATGAACTAGGAATCAAATTTTAAAAATTAGACACAACACTATAGCTTGAGAAATACATACAGTGTTTGAATATCTTTTATCTCATCGGAGTTAGCATGAAGAATCTTTTTCTTCACCTTCTTTTAAGTTCACTGGAATGTAATAAGTCAACTATTTTTTCTAGAACATTATACAATATGGACATTATCCTAAATATAGGATTTAAAATAAGAGTCTAATATTTTCTGTACTTACTTGGATGTGATGTAGGCTATATAGAAAAATTTGCTCTTGGGTGTGGTATAGTTTATATGATTAAATGCTTTATTCATACTCATATGTCAATCTATTAGTGTGCTGTTAATTCAAATGTTACTATGATGTATTTTATCCCCATTAGCACATTCATCACAGGTGGATGTGAAACTTAGACAAAGGTGTATGTTCTCATTAATGATGAGCGGCCTATTCATCTTACTAGAATGTAATTAATGTTAGTTACAATCCTTAATTTTTCACTGTTTGTCATGATGCATATTTAGCATTTCTCTTGTCCTTTGTCAACTGGTTCCCTCTTATCACACAGCCAATTCAAAAAGAGATATTTAAGCAAATCTGGTGCTTGATTTTTCAAGTATTTTATACATGTATGTTTCTTGATGTTTGTGGGAGTTCCCATACTGTGAGATTGCATATTGGCTGTAGCAAGTGCAAAAGCAATATTAAAGTGATTATTTGGTACATCTAATTTTGTAATATATACTAGTAATATTGATGTACTTCACTTGCTAAGTTAAATTTTAAAACTTAAAAGGACATATTATTATATTCTGCACCTCAGCATCTACTGAATAGAGTTGTTTGTTAGATTTCGGGGGGCGGGGGGGAAGAGCTTTTAAAAATACATGCATTGTTATGTATCACACAAATGCATAAATACAGACTTATGCCTAGTATTCTCTCTATTAGATCCTACTAAATATGTGTGTATATGATAACTCATTTAATCCTCATAGCAATCCCCATTGACATGTTATTGAGATAGATACTATTTTTATTCCTACGTTATAGCTGAGGACATGGAAAGACAGAGAGGTGAAGTAACTTGCTCAAAACCACACAGCGAGTGAGCGATGGCACAGGACCCGCGCCCAGACTGCCCGGCTCCAGAGCTCGTGCCCTTGACCTGACTATGATGCCTCGCATCGTCATGATTTCTAATGAGCTTCACCAGTTAATGATATACATTCAGTAAGTACAAAGTCTAAACTGAGGTTCTGGATTTCATTATACTTAACAATCATTTTTCATCATTTTGCTTTAATAGGACCCTAATTACATAAATGTCCCGAGTAAAATCTCTATATGCTATTTGCAAAACAATGAACTTTAAGCTCTTTGCAGTCAGGAAGGACTTTTTAAATGAGTTTATCCTCCCCATAGCTAGACAAATGCCTGTACTCAATAAGTGTCCAATAAGTATTCTAACAAATAAATGAGTCTTTTACATTTAGGATTCAAAGAACAATGAAAGACAAATTTAAGCCTTATACAAATTACAGTTTTAAGGCTAACTAATCATGTATTGCAAAGGTTTTCAGATGAGATTCAAGCACTTAGCTGTGTCTCCTCCATTTCAAATATCAAAGTTTAAAATTGATTCAACCATCCTAGCGGGGTAGCTCAGTTGGTTGGAGCGTCCTCTTGTACACCAAGAGGTTGTGGGTTCGATACCGGGTCTGACACACACGAGACAACCAATCAACGTTTCTCTCTCACATCAATGTTTCTCTCCTCTCTTCCTTCCTCTCTCTCTAAAATCAATACAAACATGTCCTAGGGTGAAGATTAAAAAAAATACAGTTGATCCTTTGTATTTCTCAGAATATAGTTATTTGGTATTGAAATAGGTATGCTCTTAATCCTCAACTCAGTTTTCAAAAACTGTAATTCTCTTTACTTTTCTAATATGGAACTAGTTTCTATCTCAGTAGAAACTTAAGCCTTCATTCTGCCTTCCAATGGAAAACATTTTCCAATTCATAGTGAAATGAGGGTTTGCCCAATTGATTCAGGGTAAATTTGGTCAATTTAGGGTCTCCTTTTCCCAGGAGAGGAATGTCATCTACGTTCCCAGGAGTATGTGGCATCGTGGCATCTAGGGGTGGCTTCTGGTCCTCAGCCTTCATCTGTCTACCTGGGCATTTTCAGAAATATGTATCCTGCCTAGTTTTCAGTTGTCTTCATCCCTTATGCTGGCATTTACCAGGGCGGCAATATTCCCACCTGGCTTCCAGCTATCCAGCCCGTTCCTTATCTGCGGCTGCCTCCCCTCCCACCAGCCACAGGGCATCCCCAGGTCAGCCAGCTCGTGTCATCATGCCCATGCTGTGGTGGGCCCTGCAGGAAAGCATTTCACTGCCCCTGTGTCCTATCAGAGCCCAAAAATGCTCTGGGAATCTAGCTTAGGCCAGGCTGCCCACATGTTCCACGTGAGTGGAAGTATAACCACAGTCCACTGCAGTTAAACTGTTAGCTCTGTGCTGCCCCGTGGGGGGCCAGAGAGCAGGAAGCTGCAGATCCCTAACTCATCTCAGGGTCTGTCACATACACCACACACACACACACACACACACACACACACACACACACACACTTGGCAGAAGGCACAATAGAGAAACTCCTTTGTGGGGAACAGTCACTAACTTTTGACTATTTTGATCTTCTCTTAAACTTTTTTTTTTCTCTCATCACAAATCAGGAAGTTCTTCTGGGGACATGGAGGCCGTGATAAGAACTGCTTCCCCTAAGCCATGTAGTCTTCCAAATAGTTCCTGTTTCATACCCAGACCATGGCATAGGTCTTCATAGCTAAGATGTTGATCCACCCCACCCATCACCTTGGGTGTGAGGAGACACGAGAAGGGAAAAAATGCTATCCCATTTCCTGTCACAGTATTATATGGAAAAAAAAAAACAAACATATATCTGCATCATTAATTGTCATCCATCTCTTTTAAACACCTATCTAACAGACAGCCCTAAAGTTGATCCTTGGCCCTTTCTGGTGTTTATTAGCTACTGTATTGGTATTCTTCCATTTCTTTAAGACAGTGCTGTCTCTACCTTTTCTTCTTTTCTCTATTTATTTTCCAGACAGTTTTCCAATGCTGGTTTATGTTAACATATAGAGATCGTACGTTCCCTGGTCAGGCACACACTGGATTCAAACTGGTTCTTCCTCACACTGAGGCATGCCTGGCCAAATTGGCTGAAAAGCCTTTTAAAAAACACCAACGGAAGCTTAAGCAACCTTCTGTATTTTTCCTGTTTTAACGCAGATTTGGGTGTAGCCATTGTCACATTGTTAACATTTTAAATGAAGGGAGATACTTAGTAAATATGTTTATGATATAAAATATTTCATATCAAACTGGCATTGAGCTGGTTCTCTATGTCTCCACATGGCTGGTACCTCTGAGTACAGCAAACTGGAGAGCACTAAGAGTACTCTCACACCGGGGTGAAGACGCGTGACCCCCACATGTAAATATCCTTGCAGGTCACCATGCGCTCAGGGGGTCCATCAGAGGCCACCAGAGAAAGTGGCAAGCTGTCAGTTCACAGTGTGGCTTTGTTTCCTGTAGACTTTCCTTTTCCTTCTCCAATTACCTTTGAAGGAAACTCCTTGCTCACCAGAAAACCATTCACAGCAAACCAACAAAGGCAGTGAAAGTCTTGGTGTTTTTATTTTGGAGATATCCTCCTGTTTACACCCTGAGACACTGGAAAATAGAAAATATCTTCAGCCCTGACCGGTTTGGCTCAGTGGCTGGACCGCCGGCCTGTGTACTGAAGGGTCCCGGGTTCGATTCCGGTCAAGGGCATGTACCTTGGTTGCGGGACATCCGCAGTGGGAGGTGTGCAGGGGGCAGCTGATCGATGTTTCTCATCGATGTTTCTCTGTCATCGATGTTTCTAACTCTCTATCCCTCTCCCTTCCTCTCTGTAAGAAATCAATAAAATATTTTTTAAAAAAGAAAAAGAAAATATCTTCATCTCTGTTTTAAGTAAGGGAGGCACCTATTCGTTGAATCACCTTTCCAACCTCAGGACAGGAGACTGTCCAGTTGAAAAATGGACATCTCTCTACTACCAGAGGCTGCCTTTGAACTTGTCCCCCTCGGACACACAGTGCAGAGTGGCCAGCCAGCCCATCTCTGCCAACCTTGAACCAGCCCTCAGGCGCGATGCCACCTATTCTTGTTTCGTCCACCCCTGCCTGGACGTTAACCAGACGGACGGCAGCCGCATGAGACCTTGCGTGCAGCCCACCACAACCTCTGGACAGTGGCTCCCCGAGAGGAAGCGGTGGTCCTTGCTCTGGGTCCCCGCCGTCCCTGGTGTGAGGCCTCCGCAGTGGAGGTGGTCTGCCCAGGCAGAGGCAGGGAATCAGTCTCTCTGCATGCAGCTTCCAACCGGTGTGTGTCTGCTGCACACCAAACCCCTTCTTTCCCTGCCCAAGAAGAGGCTTCCCTGTCGGAACGAGGCTCTGAGCTTTGTACAATCAAAAGCCTTTGATTAAATCGGACCCGGTCCTTCTACTTGCCATGGTATTGTGCGACCCGGAAAAGCAGCGGGGCTACAAAACAGCCCAATTTGTCGCTAGGTGGGCTGACAAAGCAGGGCTAAACACACGGTTGATTTCAAGCTACGTTACATCTCCAAGTTGCAAAGCTAGCGATAAAGCAAGCCAGAAAAGCATCCCCGTGGGTGAACATTTCTCACAGACAGAGGCCACTCTGCCTCGGAGAGGGCTGTTGTCCTTCCCACTGGGAGTTTTTAAGCCACTTAGGGACAGCGACCATTTGAACAGAAAATTGTTCCGGTTTCTAAATGATTTTTTTTTTTTTTTAAGAAAAGAAAAGGGTCCCGGGAAAGATGCTGCTTTTCTGACATCTAACCCATCAAACACACACCTGGTCACACAAAAAGAGACCCGTTTACAAGAATTGACTCCAATAGGTGTTTGCTTACTCTGCTCTCCCCCTGCTGATTGCGCTGTCCTCACTCTTTGTTTTTCTCTGACATTGCTGTGCATTCTCTTCCCAGCCTCGCAGCCCTCCGATAGAACTCAGGAGACCCCAGCTCACAGCTGCCTTTACTAGAAGCCCTCCCAACAGCCTCCTCAGGACCAGAATGAGACCTGAGGGTGCCCTGGGTATCATTTGGGACACTTTAACTCAATGTCCTTTAAAGAATCTTCAGCATTTAGTGACAAAAAGGTGAGCACTGAATAGGTGAAGAACACAAGAGCACAGTGCCCCCTGAATAAAACTGAAGCGTGAATTTAGCGGATCGTCCCCTCCTCAGGTGGCATTTTGCCTTCCACCTATTGCTACTCAAGCATGCTCCTTGCACAGGGATGTCTCTGACCTAAGGGATATAGCAACAGATTGCTCCCAACTCCATATGTGCTTGATGCTCCTGAAATGTATGGTGCAGTCACTTCCATTATAAGCTGATGCCTCCAGCACCCCCTGCCTGGCTCAAACCTGACTCCAGCTCTACTGCTCTATCCGGCCTTAGCCCTGAGTAGACCTGAGCTGTGACCCAAAGGCTAGATTGGATGGTGAAGAGACCTGAGCAGCAGCTACTGAGGACCAGGTGAGGACAATGAAGTAGGATCCAAAGCAAGGGAATTTACCAGAGTGAGAAGTCACCATCTGCGTGCCCCGCTGAGGGCTGGGATCAGCCTTGTGATCACTAGAAGGTCCTAAGGTGACCTTGCACTCCGAGGGTCCGTGAGCGACCTCCGCCACACAGAGGGCGCCACTCCACACCCTCAAGATCTGGGCCCATCCACCCACATCACAATACAAGCCCGGGCTTTGCAACAAATGAAAAGACCTATATTCACATATTCAAGTTTCATCATTTCTTTAACCCATTGGCATTAGAGTTCCTTTTTTTTTTAAGATGACATTGAAGATTGGTATGTATTATTGAGAGCTGTAAAATCAAGGATAATGGGGCCACGTTATTGACATAGGGTGTTTCTGAGGCACATTCACAGTGAAAATGAGTTTTTAACACATTCCCACGTAGGCGGTTGCTCAGCATCACCCACCAATGGTTAATTCATTAATATTATTCAGTGAAAAGCACTTCTTCCATTTCATTTGTTAATAAATCTATTTTCATTCTCATGGAAATCAGTTCCTTTCAAGTTCGTTTAGGAGGAATATTTCATATCTTTCTAGTATGGTAAGTATTTTTATTTAAATACTTACAACAACTAAATTGAGGACTTATACCTTTCATCTTTAAAGGTATCTTCCTTGTGGTTCTTCAATGCTTTGGGGTTATAAGAGATTGAAAAACTAGGAAAGACACGGAATTAAATAAAATGGAAATTGATTGCAATAACATTGGCTCCATTGGTACTATTTCTTCTAAATCAATGAAATAGTAGGAATTTATATTTAAGTTTAAAATTTTATAAGGTTATCATCTGCCTTATAAGGAGAGAAATACATGTAGTATATGTAATAACATCAGCAGGGGAAAGTTTGTTGCTAAATTTTTAATCCTTGGCAACTATTGTTGAGTTTTTTCTTAGTAAAAATAAATAAACAGAGGCCCAAAAAATAGATTCTCTTGTGTGAAATGCATCCAAGAGAACTATTAAGTGGAGTGTTTTTGTGGCATCCTACTGCTTCTATAATGCGGTATCTGGGAACCGCCAGCACTATGGAATTGTGTCATTTGTATTTTGCATTTATGTAAAAACCCAACAGCAGAGGCAACATTTGTGCATGCCTTAGACCTGAGGTGGTTAGATCTTTGTTTTAGCTTTTAGTATTTCTCCCTTCCCTCAAGCTATTTCCAATGTACCGCTGTTGTATAGTAGTAAATAATTTCATTATTACATTTGCCCTCATTTTGTATCTACTCAAAATGGATCAGCTTGTTTGGCTCAGTGGATAGAGCGTCAGTTCGAAGACTGAAGGGTCCCGGGTTCAATTCCAGTCAAGGGCAAATGACCTGGTTGCGGGCTCGATCCCCAGTGGGGGCGTGCAGGAGGCAGCCAATCAGTGATTCTCTGTCATCATTGATGTTTCTATCTCTCCCTTCCTCTCTGAAATCAATAAAAATATATTTAAAAAGAAAAAGAGAAAGGGAAAAGAAACAGTACCTTGCGATCAGCAGGAGGCAGTCTGCAGTGGTTGAGGTGAGGGGACCAGGAAGCTGGACCCAGGTTAGAACCCAGCCTTGCTGGGGCCTGAACAGAGAAGCCTTGCAGCACGCCCTAGCATTCGTCAACCTGGCTGTTAGAAACTCTTGAACATCAGGAGAAAATTTTAATAATGATTATTTTCAGTAGCATAGTACAGCCAAGCCCTCAAAAAGAGGAAGTTTTCATTGGGAAGGCATTGCATTTAAACAGTGAAATCTGGTGTAATGTGAAGTATGAAATAAGTTTTGAAAGGAAGCTGATGATTAAGAAGAAATGCAGTGGGCATTTAATAAGTGGAGGAACCGCAAGATAATTAACTGGCATGCATAAAGATTCATGCTTTATACCAAAATTTTAATTTTGCACATAAATGTGCCTGATGTAGGCAGCATTTAATCACCTAGCTGACAGGAGTAACTACTTTCATTTAACCTTGACTGAAGATCATGAATTCTAACAGGTTTAATTGGATACATCATTTAACAGGATGAACAGAGCAAATTTTTCTCAATTCATAGGTTCTGATTGACATGCACCAGCAATAAGGCGTTGCACAATTACAGCTGCTCTGCATTCCTGCCCTGGGCAGCAATTGCCATAGCGACGTGACACCACTAGATCACTGGGGCACGGGAACTAGGCTGAATCTCCCCTTGTTTTGAAAAGGGCAATGTTTTATTTAAAAAAAAAAAAAAAAGGAAGAAGGAACAAATGAACGAAAAAAAAAAAAAAGAGAGAGGGAAGCTGGAAAAGAAATTTTTCCCCCCATATTGATCGCATTGATATGCACCTGCTGCAAGAGAAGGGTATGTCATGTTATCAGCCACGTGGACAAATGGGGGATAATGACATTATCTTTTATCTGGTTAGTCCTTCTTTGAAGAGTGTTAGAAAAGATAATAGTAAAAAAAAACACACAGAGAGGAGGACCGGAAAGAAAGCCATGCTTGAAGCCTCTAAACCTGAAGTGCAGTGTGACCTGAGCCCTCGGTGCTACAGACACAGGAGATGGGCACCCCACTCCCCGTCCCCAGAGTCCAATATGCACTGGAGGATCCAGACCCTGGATTTGCCTGAAAATAGCAAAGGTAGGGTTTGAAATGGTTCTCTTTCTCTCTTCTTTGCTTCACTAACAAAAACCTAAGTGAATCCAGGAAAATAAAAGGCAAGTCCCAAAATAAAATTGTCTACCTTTTTCTCCTCATAAAATGAACATCAAACTTCAGGGAACTGCTCAGGTGGCTGACTCCTATAGTCCTTGGCCAATCTGAAAGACCTCAATGAACTTTGTAAATATTCTAGAGAGATCTACAAGATCTATACCTCATGAAATACTCTTCAAGTCCTGCTAGTTTCAGATATGGAAATAAACATAAAAAGCACTAAATTTTAAAGACTTTCCTCTACAAATCAAACATCAATAGTTTCTCTACTATTGTTTCTTTGCTTTCATTCTTGTTCAGCAAATCTATTCAGTTGTCAAAATACCTCCTCCACCCCTGCAGGCTGGGTGAGTTGCGCCCTCTGCTCCTCCCCACTCCCCCCATGTTACTATGTGATTTGTTCATTGTTACATTGATTTGTTCCTCGGTTGTCCTTTCACCTGTCACCTTCTCCTTATACACCCCCATTCCCCCCCCACACACACACACCACCTAAACTGGGAGCCTCTTGAGAACAGACACTATACCCTCCTTTCCTTAGCCCCAGGTCCTGGAAGAGTGCCCAGTGGCTAACCCTGTAAGTGGGTGCTGGGGGTGTCTTTGAGTGGTGCGTTTGCTTTTCTCCTCCTGTCTTTGTCTTTTCCTTCCCCTCACCCAGTCCTTCTGCCTTTCTTTCTCTCTCCTAAGCTTTGCAAATAAGTGTTAATTCAGCAGAGGTTTGCTGTGTATCCCCTACATGCCAGGCCAGGTGCTGGGTGCTGGGGCCTCCTAGATGACTAAGGAACTTATCTCCTGCGGTAGCTCGTGGCCTCCTGGGGAAAAGAGGGATACGGATGGGAAATTACAACATAAAGTTATTTGCATTGAACTATGGTGGGCAACAAGGCTGTGCGAACGAAGTGGGGGTGGGAGGATGGAGGTGTGACTCTGTTTGTCTGGGGTTCAGAGAAAGCTTCTGCGAAGGCGGTGACATGTTCCAATGAGGAGCAGGTTTGAAAGCCTGGACCTCTCAGCGGAGAGGACCACTTTACAAGGTTCTAGGGCATGAGACAGCCTGACTTACTGTAGGAATGGAAGGTGGTTCTGTGAGCAGGGGGAGGTGAGGGCAGGGCAGGGACTGAGCGAAGTTTGAGAGGGAGGCAGGAGCCAGCCCCAGAGGTTCCTATGTGGTGTGCCAAGGCGTTGGGCTTCACCCTAAGAAGCGGGGAAGCGGTAAGGAGGTTTTGTTAGGGGAGGACCACTCTGTGTTTTAGAAATGTAGCCCTGACACAGAGGTGAGGGATGGATTCGCGTATGAAAAGAATAGAAAAGCCCCGTTTCCCTGGCTCCCTTAAAAGACCTTCTTCCTCCGTCCCCTCTTTTCCTTGGGGCGTCCAGAATTCCTGGCTTCTTTCTTTCCATCTTTCCACTCTTCCCCCCCCCCCCGCCCTATTTTTTTTTTCTTTCCCACCAAAATGAGCTCAAATAATCTTCCAAAGAATTTTTGAACCATAAATGTTTGACAATTGATAACAGTCCATAAAGGGTACAAGTGCCACAGGGCCCATAGGATTTTCACTGCGCTTCTCCATTCTGGGGAGGCAGCAGGGAAGGGCCTCCAGCAGGAAAAATTAGGTTAGAGAATTCTAAGACGTTTGAAGAGACATCTGAGCCGGGAGCTATGGAGACTGCTGAGGGGACACCCACGCAACACTGGGTCCCCATGGGGTCCTAAGGCACCTTGGGCTGAAGAGAGAACCCCATCCCTGTAGGTGCCTGCCCTCAGGATTCTCCCTCCTGACCCCAAACATCAAGTGCTCTGCCCTCTGACCCACCTCAGTCACAAACCAGAGGATACCCCACCACCTGACAGTGCGGCTGTGAGCATCCTGTCCCTCCCAGAGCCACCCTCTGGCAGGGCCCCCAGGGCCATAACTTCCAGGAGAATGGGGACTGCACCCCCCCAGGACCATTAATAAAGGGAGAATTTAAGTAAAAGCCTGGCCACTGCACTCCTCCCGCCTCTCCCCAGAAACAAGGGACTTCTCAATCCTTTAGGATCAGTATTGTCACAATTGGCTATAAATTCCTTTATTTGCCCTCATTTGCATATCAACCCTCCTGTCTTACTAAACTGTGAGTATGTGAGGCCAGAGCCCATACCTTATTCATCTTTGTACCATCCTCCCCTTCAAGTTCATAGCACAGTATCTGGCACCTGGTAGCTGTATGGTTACATTGTGTGCCCCCAAAATTCATATGTTGCAGTACTAATCCCTCATATCTCAGAATGCTACTGATTTTAGAGACAGGGTCTTTACAGAGTTAATCGAGTTAAAATGAGGTCATTGGAGTGGGCCCTACCTCAAATATGACTTGGTATCCTTATAAATGCGGGAAATGTGAAGACATTGACATGGGAAGAATGTCATGTGAGGATGAAGGCAGAGATCGGGGTGATGCATCTTTTAGCCAAGGAACACCACAAAGACTGATGGCAAACCACCAGATGCCAGAAGAGAGGCGTGGACCAAATTCCCTTCACAGCCCTCACTTAGAAGGAACTGATCCTGCCAGCATCTAGATCTTGGAACTACAGGGAGACAATAAATACCTGTTGCTTAAGCCAACCAGGTTGTGGACCTTTGTTACAACAGCCTAGCAAACTTATACAGTAGCCATCCTATCTAATAAAAGAGTAATATGCAAATTGACCATCATTCCAATGCATAAGATGGCCGCCCCATGTGGTCAAAGATGGCTGCCCCCATGTGGACACAAGATGGCCACCACAAGATGGCCAGCAGGGGAGGGCAGTTTTGGGTGATCAGGCCAGCAGGAGAGGGCAGTTGGGAGGGGCCAGGCCTGCAGGGGAGGACAGTTGGGGGGGACCCAGGCCTGCAAGGGAGGGCAGATAGGAATTACCAGGCCAGCAGGGGAGGGCAGTTGGAGGCAACCAGACCTGCATGGAAGGGAAGCTAGGGGTGACCAGGCTGGCAGGGGAGGGCAGTTAGGGGTGACCAGGCCAGCAGGGGAGGGTAGTTAGGGGCAATTGGGCCAGCAGGGGGGTCAGTTAGGCGATGATCAGGCTGGCAGGTAGAAGCAGTTAGGGACAATCAGGCAGGCAGGCAGGCAAGCAGTTGGGAGCCAGCAGTCCTGGATTGTAAGAGGGATGTCCCACTCCCTGTTTAGGCCCAATCCCATCGGGCCTAAACGGACAGTAAGACATCCCTCAAAAGGTCCCAGATTGGAGAGGGAGAGGGTGCAGGCTGAGCTGAGAGACACATACCCCTCCTCCCCCATGCATGAATTTCATGCACTGGGCCTCTAGTTTGTCTAATAAAGTATTAACCTGAGGGTTATAGAAGAAGGGATAATGTTTTTTCTTGAGGAAAGATCACCCACTTCACCATCTGTGTTGTCATCAGTGCAGTATTGCAGTATCTGGTCTTTCCTCCTAATTTAAAGTCAACCTTGGTTTTGCCAGAGTACAACCATGAGCTAGATTTTGGAAAAGAACAGAAGGACATGGAAAACTCGGAAGGTTGGAGGTGGGTTGCTTAACTGGCTTGAGGAATTTTAAGTGGTGAACAGATCAGGGCTAGTCTAAGAAATCATTTGACAGACCCAAGAAAAACTGACCGAGGCTCTTTTCTGAGGCTCTATAAACAATCTTTTCTATTTTCTATCAGGTTCTTAGCTTCAGTTTCCCTACGTTTTAAACAGACTGATAACTCAGCAGTCCCTGGGTAGCAGATAGTCATACCAAAGGAGCTCTGAGATTCTCAACTAAGTCACATGGCTGCGGAGAGTTTTTCTGGTTCTTACAAATTAGTTCCAGTGTTAATGTTTTTTCATAAAAACGTCATGAGCAAAATTCTACACTATGCCACATTTACAAATGCCTTCCCACTACACTGGGAGAGCATGGACGGTTTCCCTGCCTCCCTGGAAGTTCTTTATAAACATTAAATGAGCAGATGATTTATTGAGAGAAAAGAGCAGGTCAGAAATGCACACCCACAAATAGTTCTTTGCTACTTAAACAATGATTCTTGAGTGTTGCCTTTTCTTGTCCAAATCTTCCTCTTCTCACCTTTCCCTCCCCCCCCCCCCGCCCCCCGCAACAAATAGCCAAGTCTCTTAAACACACGTACACGCACAACCTTCATTTTCCTACCCATTCTTTCCACTTATTCTGGGTGAGCTCCACGGCCCGCTCAGTGGGACCCCCCCATCTCCTTGGCTCCCTTTCTCCATTACAGCCCCAGCTGGAAGGTCTGCTCTCGCTGGCTCCTCCCAGCTCCCAGGACCCCTGCTCCCTCCCTCTGAGCTGTAGATTCATCATCTCTCTTCAAATCTCACCTTAGAAGTGTGTCCCCCTGGGCTTTCTCTTGAGGTCAGCTCTCCATGCAAAATGTTTTGGGAGACTTTGTATTCAGGGTGTTATTGGCACTGATGGTACACACAAATCAATTGTATTAAATCTTCATGACTTCAGGTAATTTGTCTGGGGGAAATGACATCCTCCATCTCCCCCTGGGATTTTGAATTTGTGTGCATGTGCGCCTTTTTCCTTGGTGCTGTTTTGAACAAACAACAAAAATTACATAAACGGCTGAATATCCTTTGCTTCCATTTTCCCCAGTGCACCTTCTCATTGTGCGAATTGGCACCGTCTCCCGAGCGAGCGCAGTTGTGTTTACCTCTGGGGCACACTGTATAATTTCACTCGCGGCAATACGAAATAAGTCAGCGGCGATATTTTTACTTGTTCTGACAATGTCCAAAGTTGTCTCTCGCTGTTTTTATTTAAAGGAACTAGACACAAACCTGGCTGCCTTCACCGTGGCCTCTGCGAGGGCTACAGCTGAGAAAATCCGCGGTCGGGGAGAAGTGAATAGAACTAACAAGACTATTGAGCTGGCCAACAGATTAGCGAAAGGTCTGGAGGTGAGGTCCTACAGGGCAGACTAATGAAGCAGGCCGCAGAAAGCACTTCTTTGTTATACACTACTGATCTGGCAATAACAGCAGCACTTAGCAAAGAGCCTGATGAGCTGAAAAAATTATGTCATTATCATTCATTTTTTCCATAATAGAAACATGTTTTTGACCTTTACATTTTCTTACATTTTACCATGCTGCGGCCCGTATTAACTGTAAGATTACCTAGTGACTCGCACATTCACGAAGCCCGACAGGAAAGGGAATAGTCGGTTCTTTCCTGAGTATTGACAAATAAAGTTGATGCCATAAAAGAGGCAAAGACTTTATTTGGAACAATTAGACAATGCAAATGATAGCGCCCTAGGTTGGTTTACCCCGACGCGCGATGCAATTTGTCCGACTTAGTTAAGGAGTATGATAATGCCCTAATTATCTGTGTAAGATGTGCCCTGGCTATTACAGAGGAGACAAAGAATAAAGAGCGGCAAACCATGAATTATCCGAAATAATCCATATTGTTAAAGGTTGGCTCCTGAGAAAGTCTGGTCACTGGCAGCTTTCTCACTTGCCATTCATCTGTTGTTAATTTAATCTTTTGTATATATTTAAATTTTTTTTTCCCTGGGTTAACATTTGTTGGGAGAATGTCTCTTCTTGTTCCCGGCCATTGTAGGAGGCATGTTTTTCCACCCAGCGGCTCTCCCTGCCTTTCTTTTATTCTGGGAACTGGACTTGCAGTGGGCCAAGAAAGCATCAACCCATACTAATTAGACAGATTTACCCAACTGGATATTGTTAGGAGAATTTAAAACATAAATTGATGAGTGCTTGTTTAGCGCCATTTGAAGTTAGAACTGAAAGGATTTATCGGCTGAGAAGGAAAGGCCCCAGTGTCTTAGAGGAAAGCTGGAAAATCTAGTGAGTCTGAAATGTATCCCACCAGGGTAGCCATATTTCTTCTCACTGTGAGACACTGATGCCTCCCAAATTAATGGAAGTAAATGACTGCTTTAATCTGACAAATTTATCACTGTTTCATCAAATCAATTTGCCCGGTCGGTCCCGAGTAGATCAGGGGAAATAGTAGAGGAGTAGCAGTGGATTTCATTTTTCCCAGAGCCATGTGCACCCGGTCCTCTAAAAGGACGTCCAGGCCTGAGCCTGACTGGCTTCGTTTCACTCCGTTTGATGGAGCTCTTTGTGCAAAAGATACCTGTCAGGCACGCTCAAGGCAGTAACCCCGCTCGAAGCTCAGAGAGTGTTGGATCTCCTCCAACGTTGTCCGTGTCTTCTGCGCTATCCTTTCTGACCCAGTGAATCTGGCCTCCAGAGAACATGCGACCAGGGCTGTGAATGAAGGGCACCTGCGGGGAGACCTGCCTCCCTCACCTGCTTGGACTTTGCATGGTGGCTCCTTTGCAAGCCAGACTCGCATTTGGCCTGTTGAGAAACTGAGTCACCATAACTAACCCGTCAGCAAGTAAATTCTCCCACCCCCTCGGGGACATGCTCATGTGTCTGCTCCACCTCTTCTTTGTGGGAATGCTTGTGCCACTTATTTTGAGGCATTTTGTAGCAAATGAAAGCACTGGAGACTGTGTTGCCGCGCAGAATGGCATGCCCTTCTGTTCTTACTTCCATATGACAGAGCCCAACCACATCTGTGTCACCAAACGCTGCCATCTCTGCTCCTCTGGCAAATTGGGTGATTAAGGCTTCTTTCCTGCCAGCCTCTGTCGTAAGCTGTGCAGTCCTAGGACTTAAACCTGTCTTGATATTTAGCCCATTAAATATTACCATCCCAGAAATAGAGTTTGCTTAAAAACCTTTCTCTTCTCTTTTTGCCTATGTTCTACTTTTGTATCCTTTGATAATTTTTTTTCCTTTTAGTTTTTCTTTTCTTCATTACTATCTCCTTCTATGTCTTTATTTTTATTTCAGCTTTATTGAGGTGTAATTGACAAATAAAATTGTAACGTATTTAAGTGTACAACGTGGTGATTTGATATACATTGTGAAAGATTCCCCCACTGAGTTAAGTAACACGTCCATCACCTCACATTTTTTATCCTTATTTTTCTTGGTGAGAACATGTAAGTTCTACTCTCTCAGCAAGTTTTAATTATACAATACAGTGTTATCAACTATACTCACCATGTTATACGTTATATCCTCAGACCTGACTCATCTTACAGTTGGCTTGTTTACCAATCTCTCTCTCGTCCCCAACCGTGAGTTCCTAGAAACACTTTTCTAGTCTGTTTCTATCGTTGAGGGTTTTGTTTGGTTTTTGCTTTTTTTGGATTTTTTAAATGTTAGATTTTACATATAAGTGATACCATGAAGTACTTACCTTTCTCTATCTTGCTTATTTCACTTAGCATAATGCCTCAAGTCTTGTTCATGTTGTCAAAATAGCAGGATTTATTTTTTTCTCATATCTGAATAATTTTCCATTATATATAATCTCACATATTCTTTATCCATTCATCTGCTGATGAATATTTAGGTTGTTTCTATGTCTTGACTATTGTGACTAATGCTACAATGAACATGGGAGTGCAGATATTTCTTTGATATTCTGTTTTCAATTCCTTTGGATATATACCCAGAAGTAGGATTGCTGCATCATATGGTAGTTCTCTTGATAAGGTATAGGTCATCCATAACATGAAATATCATATACCCACTAATAATTGTTGCAGAAAAATATTT
Organism: Cnephaeus nilssonii; assembly: GCF_951640355.1. Classification (NCBI taxonomy): domain Eukaryota; kingdom Metazoa; phylum Chordata; class Mammalia; order Chiroptera; family Vespertilionidae; genus Cnephaeus; species Cnephaeus nilssonii. Next base: position 44,463,590 of record NC_137081.1, read on the forward strand.
TTATCAAATGGAAAAATGCTCTTAGTATCTTTTAGAGTAAACAATGCAAGTTACAAAACAAAATAGATGTTGTGATCTCAGCCTGGCGTTATATTACCTCTCAGCTCCAAATCTTTACCTCTTCATACTGTTTTCCATATGCTACATCTTTCTCCCTCTCTCTCTCTCCCTCTCTCTTCCCCTCTCTCTGTCTTTATAAATCTTCCTGACTTCTTGGTTTTTCTTTTCTTTTCTTTTTCTTCGCTCTCTCTCCCATTCTTCCTTTTCTCCTTTGTTCCTTCTTCATTTCATGTATGTCTTTTCTTTCAGGGAATATTTCTCTCTGTATTTTTCTGGGTGAAGAGTAGAAATCTAATTATCAATGATATTTTTAAAGGCAGCACTTTTGGAGCAAACTATTGACTTTTTGTCTCTTCCTTTGTAAAATACAAAGATGATGTATTACAATAAGTGTGTTTATAGTTTGAAATTTATATTTAGAGTAATCAGGATCTTCATTTATAAGTTCTGAGCATTTCTCTCTCTTTGGTGCTTTACTAATAGCCACTTCATTAGCATTTAAAATAATTCTTTGGTATTACTCATTAAATGTTGTTATGAGAATTGTTTCTTCCAAGACTATTTCATTACCATTATAAAATTTATTTAATTAGCATATTTTAAAACGTAGAACACATTAAAAATGAAATGCAGAAAATTATTAATACTTGTTGCTTTTAAAAATACTGCTATATTTCTGGAAGGAAATTTTAGAGCATGCATCAAAAATATTGAGTGTATATACTTTAACTCATAAATCCCATTGCTAGGACTTTATCCTAAGGAAATAAGAATATGACAAGAATTCACTACTAGGATATTTTTTTGAAGCGCTGTTTATAATAGCTACAGGTTAGAAATCACCTCAATGTCCCCAAATTGGGTATTGACTCAATAAGTTATAGGTCATCCATAATATGGAATATCATATACCCACTAACAATTGTTGCAGAACAATATTTTTATCAAATGGAAAAATGCTCTTAGTATCTTTTGGAGTAAACAATGCAAGTTACAAAACAAAATAAATGTTGTGATCTCAGTCTGGCATTATATTACCTCTCGGCTCCAAATCTTGACCTCTTCTGCCTTAATGGGCTGGGCCCTTTACCCCTTTTTCCTTTGCAGGGAGCACAATGTTAGGTTTGTCAGTAGAGGGCGCAAGCGAGAGAGAATGCAGGAGGAAAAAAGCTCCCCCTCCTGGCCCCAAGGCTTACCTTTTGGTTTTCTTCTTGCTCCTACACCACTGCGAGAGGCCGCTGCCCCAGCCAACACCCAGAAGATGCAGTCCCTCAGCAAGCACTCAGCCCCAGCCCAGCCCGTGGCCACCTGGCAGCAGCCCTCCCAACAAGGCCACCATCCCCCAGGCCTCTGCCTGTCCTGCTAGCGGCTGGTTCTTGGTGCTCTGACTGCCGCTGAGCACCTGCATTGCAGAAGCATGGTCCCTGCTTGCCCAGCATCTATGGACCCGTTCTGGGTCAGGCAACCCAGAGAAGGGCACGTCCAGTGGGGCTGCAGACACATCCTAACCTTCAGGGGCTGCATCCGTCTTGGGGAAGGGGCTCCCCTTTGAAGTTGCTCCTTTCTTGGATGCTCTTTCTTTCTCAGCCGTCAGGTGTTCTTTAGTTTTCTTTTCACCTTCCTCATGAGGCCTGCAGTATAGTTAATAGTTCTTTAGAATACATGTTCCCTCTTCAAATTACTGTGTGGTTTCTGTCTCCTGATTGGGCCCTGATGAACACATATGTTTATGTATAGGAAGAGAGAAATAAAGACTGAGACAAAAAGCCAACAGCGTCACAGTGGTTGGTTGACTCCGGGTGGTGTGATTATAGGTCTTTTTTATTTTGGTCTTGGTGATTCACAGTATTTTCCAAAATATTTTGTCAGGAGCTTTTATGCATTTATTTCCAATGCTAAGATTCATTATTATGCTAGCAAAAGTGAAACCTCCACACAAGTTTATGTTCTTGATACAAAATTCAGATCCAAAACCAAAATGATCATATCTGGTGCCTGTTCCATCAGCAGATTGGATGGAGCTGGCCTGCTAGTGGACCACACAAAGTTCCACAATTGCTTCTGCGAATTGGCTTCCTAAGAGTGACCACCATCAGCCCACCCCCCCCCCACCCTCCCCCACCCCCCGCAGCCCTGGAGAGTCACTGCGACTCCAGTTTTAAAGTTGCCGTGTTGATGCAAAGGTGTTAAGAGCTATTTTTGTGAATAGTAAAATGATTTTTTAAAAATACTGTCGCAATCTAACAATGTGTCATGCAATTTTATTGCAGCCTTCTGCTACTTAGAGAAATGTGTGGGTACCCATAGCAAAGTGGCTTGTTACTGGTCAGCAGAAGTACCAGTAATGCAAGGATGTGGGCTAATTCTAAGATGCCCTAAGATGTGCCACTCCTTCTCTGATTATTCCGTCAAGCTCTGCAGTGAGAAGATTTTACAGATGCAGTGAAGGTCCCAAACCAGTTAGTTGATCTTATGATGGGAGATAATGCCCATGGGCCTGCCCTAATTATAGGAGTGCTTTTAAAAGTGGTAGATTCTCTCTGGCTGATGGCAGAAAAGGAGGAGGTCAGAGATTGGAAGCTCAGGGAGCTTCAACGTGGAAGTGCTCCGTTGCTGACTTTGCAGGTGAGGGGGGCCAAGTGGAAGGAATACGGGCAGTCTCCAGGGCTGAGAGCAGCTCCAGGCTGACAGCCAGAAAGGAAACGTGAACCCTGTTCGACAGCCACAGGAACTGAATTCTGCCAACAACTGAAGAAGGCTGGAAGCGTGTTCTTCCCCAGAGTCTCCAAATGAGAGGAGAGAAAGCAGGTGGGCTGGATCTCACTGGTCACCCCTCTTCTGAAGGAATAAAGACACAGATTTACAAGCTCTTGGAGGGACAACAGATCCCTTGGAATTCTGAGCCGTCACCTGGCGCATCGTGCAGCCTTGTGGTTGTCGCTGTGGAGCGGCTCCTGCACCGCCAACGTGACCAGGGAGCCTGGACGGTGGACTCACCTTCCAGATTGGTCTACGCATTTGCTTTTGAAGGGACTGGGACTGCCCTTCTTTCTTTCTATTCCTTGAGGATTTGATTACATGAGGATTTGACCTCATGTGAGTAAAGCCTTGGGAAACGACTACTACTTTTTATGTTTTGGTTATGTAACCGCATAGAAGTGTCATTTCTTTAATATAGCCTTTTCTCCTTCCTTCCCGTTAGACTCAGACTGGCCTCATTCAGCACTCACCTGCCTCCTTCTGCCTGCCAGGACCATTCCCTTAATTATTACGCTCTCAGGACAATGGGGTTCTGATCAGCATCGAATAATCTTAGGAAACAAAGCCTCGGGTCTATTGAGCAGGGAGACAGAGGATCAGTCAAACTAAAGATAGCATCGGGGCCTCAGTTGTTGATCAGCTCCAGGTCCAGTGGCTGAAAGCAGATGTCACGGCTGACATCAGGACCCGATGCACTGATCAACTAGCCCCTACCCTAGTGCCAACCAATCACTAGAGGCCACAGCCCTGACCGAGAACCTACCTCTCTTAGTCACCATGATTAATAATTTTCCCCTATGTAACCCATCCCCAAGGAGCCATCCGGGAGCCAGGTTTTTGAGCATTAGCTCACCTGTGACTATGGACATGGGCCACTTTCTGAACTAATGAATCCTCACTTTCTTTGCTGCAAACTCCTGTTTGTGTCTTACTGGGCTTTCATTCATGCAGGCAAATGAACCCCTTTAGTCCACTACAGTTTCAGTTTTGAAATGGACTAACCCCTTGTTCAGTAACAGGCTTCTGTTTCCCAACACTTAACTCCTACTGTTAACACCCCTACTTCTACTCAGTTTTTTGTTTTGTGTTTGTTTTTTGTTTTTTGCCCTAATTTTTCTAATATGATCTCTCTAATTTGATTACTTTTTGCTTTATTTTTGGTTTTCTGCATATCCATTTTTTTTTCACTTTCTTTTTTAGTTTTGGTCAGTTTCACAGGGGTAGAAAATAAAATATAAATTTTACCTGAAACTTTAAGTGATTTTTGCCTATCAGCTTTCAAATCCTCAATGAAAATTTGAAGTCTGGTTCCAGATTTAAGTCATCTTTAAGTGATTTCTGCCAGTTACCAGGAAAAGAAAAGCTAAGCTTTCAGTAGAGGAGAATGAATTTTGAAAGTCCTGAAGAGAAGGGGTTGGTCTGAACTTTGAACTTAGATGATGTCACCAGAGTGAAGAAATTGCCACCCTTGGATAGAAGCTACCACGGGACCGTCCACCACCCACGACCTTTCTCTGCCCTCTGAATGTGTTGCATTTATCCCAGTTTCCTGATAGGTATTCATCCTTGTTCACTCATTCTGAATACTCCCTCTGCGAATGGTTATTTTTCTAGTCTCCTAGTCATGTCAACAAGAAGGCAAAATAACATTTTATTTCCATCGTCAACTGGGAATACAGAAGCCACGAAATCACAGTGAAAGCCATGACATGATCAATTTGGAAGGGCAGTAAGGCGTGTTCCTCCGTTGACAGCACTGACATTATAGGTGTGAATAGTCTTTAATGCTGTCTCCGTCTGCACTCACCAAGAGGGAAAATTATTTCAAACTCAGTTGAAATTCAGCCAGCCCATGAGTTTCTCACCTGCCTTCCCTCTGTGCAGTGTGATTTCCTTGGGGACACTTTCCCATTGGAGACGACCCCGCCCAGCAGCAAGGGAAAGAATGGAGGTTAAACACACAGGAAATCTACTTGATGAGTATTGTGTTGAACTATGTTGAACTGTGTTCCCCTGAAATCCACCTGCTAAAGTCCTAAACCCAGCACCTCAGAATGTGGCCTTACTTGGAAACAGGGTCATTGCAGATGTAATTAGATAAATTAAGATGAGCTCAAACTTGAACAGGGTGGGCCCCTAATCCAATAAGACCAGTGTCCCTATAGAAAGGGAAATGTAGGACACAGGGACCCACACTTAAAAAGAAGGCCATGTGAAGATTGAAGGTTATAGCTTCACAACTAAGGAGCTACCAGAAGCCAGGAAAGAGGCCTGGACCAGACCTTCCTTAAGCACCTTCAGAGGGAGCATGGCCCCCCTGACACCTTGATTTGTGACTTCTGGTCTCCAAAACTGTGACACAATAAAGTTTTGTCCTTGTAAGCCACCCAATTTGTGGCACTTTATTACAATAATCCTAGGAAATTAATACAATGAAGACAGTGATTCTTACTTCCTTGCTTTTAATTGAATGCCCTTGGGTGGGGGGGAAGGTCATCATCATTGTCTCATTGCCCTTAAACCCACTATATTATCAAAATTACTGGAGGTTTGAAGTGGAAAGAATGGGCAGGGCTGCATGAGGCCTTTGGCCTAGGAGCAAACCAGGGATCTGTGGGAGCTGCTGCTCAAACTGACCTCTGCAAAGCCCAGAAATGAGTCCTTGAGATGTTCTTTGCCACCAGCATTTCACTGTGGTGACCGAGCCCAACAGCTGCCCCATGCTCAGGATCTGACATCCTCTTCTGCTGAAAGTGGATGGGAATAGTATGTGCCTGGAGCAGATAAAGTAATCCATGCAAGTTTGTGTGTGTGTGTGTGTGCTAGCGTGCCCTTTTTTTAAATGGTGAAACTGCTCACTGGAAAGTGAGAATTTCAAATTTTTTTCTGCATAAAAATTTTTTCAGTATCCTAATATATAAAAACCCAGGGTCCATAACTTCCAAAATGACCAAAGGCTCGACCTACTGAAAGTCAGTCCTGCAGTCAGTGCTGGGTTGCCGTGGTGACCCAGGAATAACTGCTGCCAGTGCAGGCATGGTGACCCCGCACTGACGGCGAGGGGGCTGCAGATCAGGCCCAGAGAGAGGTCTGAAGAGAGAGGCAGGTCTGATCTGCAGCCTCCGTGGCAGCTGTTGATCAGCCATTGCCTCGCTCTTTCTCTCTGGGCTTCGCCAGCAGCCACGCCTCTGTTTCTCTCCAGGCCTCTACGGGGGCTGCTAATCAGCCCCGCCTCTCTGATCAGGCCTGGAAATAGGCCCAGAGATGCTGACTGGCATAGAAACCGACCAATCAGAATCAAATCTGGGTGAACTGTGAGGAGCCAATGGCTGCCTAGGAGGCGGAGCATTTGATGCTAACTGGCATAGAAACCAACCAATCAGAACCAAATTGGCTGGCAGGGGAGGGCAGTTGGGGGCAAATCAGGCCAATAGGGAAGGGCAGTTGGGGGCAACATCAGGTCAGCAGGGGAGGGCAGTTAGGGGCAATCAGGCAGGCAGGCAGAGGCAGTTAGGGGGGATCAGGCAGGCAGGCAGCTGAGTGGTTAGAAGCCAGCGGTCCAGGATTGTGAGAGGGATGTCTGACTGCTGTTTTAGGCCTGATTCCCAGTATCAGGCCTAAACCGGCAGTCGGACATCGCCCAAGGGTTCCTGATTGGAGAGGATGCAGGCTGGGCTGAGGGGACCCTCCCACCATGCACAAATTTTGTGCACCGGGCCTCTAGTAAAGTATAAAAAAGCAAATACCCTAACTCTACTTTTCAACTATATGGTGATCACAGTTACCTAATTATAGCTTTTGAACACTTTTCTTACTCATTTTGGGAATATCTGTATTATTTTTAGCAACTCACCAGCTTGAATTACTATTATAAAATTAGCCAGATTTGTTTTTCTTTCTGTGTGAAGGTCTTTTGTGATTATATGATCAAATTAACTTATTTAAAAGTGTGCTGTGTGTTTTATAATTTTTTCCAATATTGAAGTTTGCCTGTATTGTAGTTGCCTGCAATATTAATGTTTAATTTTATTCTATAAACATGGATTTAAACCTGCTTAAATCTTCATACACAGCCTAAGCAAATATATCCAAGTGTATGCAAGTTCTACACCATTTTAACCATAGGGAGCCCACACATATTTTAAATATAGCTTCTGTATTTCAGAAGGAAGAACATTCTTTAGAAGGTACAGGCAGCGGTGTAACTTTTCCTTCATCATTAACATCAGATTTATGGGTAGTTTTCACACCAGATTCAAAGATGGGCACAAATTAACCTGCAATCTTGTTCTGCTTGTAGGTTTGCACCTAACATTCTCCCAAGTGCAAACCTGCAGGGGAGAGCGAGGGGCTCAGAGACGGAAAGCATGTGGTGCTCATGTTGGCATCTCAGGTTTCGCCAGTTCCTGACTCAACTCATGACCCCTCCCTCCCCACTTCCCAGTGTAAAGGAGTAACAAATGTATGAAGTAAAATGGGGGGTGCCTTTAGCAAAATGCAGAGGGGACTCTTCATAGTGACAAAACAGAAAACTCCTAATTTAATCAAGGCAGGGGGTAGGTTTAACATGTACCATAATTTTCAATACTGGATGAGGAAAGACGTTGAAGATTTTAAGTGTGATTTGGCAGTTTCTTACTAACCACAGTTTCTTCTGAATTTTTCTTTCTTGAGCATTCTGTCATTTCTCAAAAGCCACCCAAGTCTCCACCCCAGAAACCTTTCTAAGAAGTCACAGTGTCATTTTGTGTCCCCCAGTTTCACTAGGATCCCCTGAGGATCAAGGACAATAGAAAGAAAATGTGTGGACATATCACACCCACCCCACACCCACCCCCTTACCCCTCCACCCCCCTGAGAGAGGATCACCAGCATCATTTTTTTAGATGACAGACAACACATTATGTTTTCCAAACCATCTCTGGCTAGAATACCTAAGTTTGTCCATAAACATTTTTTGATCTGTTAAAAATTGGAGTGATCTTGCAAAATATGAGGGATGAGGCATCCAAGTTGGAATGCAAGATTCTCCTCTGGCCTCAAACCGTACCTGGAAATACTTGATTGGGAAGGAATTGTGTTTCCAGCTGGATGGGGTTGATTGAGGAATTGTCTGGAACCGATGGGCGACTCTCACCTATGTGTGAGTTTACCTTGTCATTTGAGAATTTCTGAATATATAAAGGCCCCTAGAGACTCAAGCAGTGGGTACTAATGTGTATGAAAAAATCCAGAAAAATACAGTGCTGTTTATTTCCTTGCCTTATGATTCATCAGGGCAGACTGAGATAGTTAATGCCCCCTTTAAAAAGAGCAATTTACTCTGCTCTCTCAAGTAAGATCAGGGCCAATAAACTGTAACAAAGTATAATATTTAGGACCCACATATAACTCCACTCAAGGATAATGTTCTACACATAATTCATAGAGTTAGTTCCAATCAATCCTCCTCCTGTGAACACATAGCGCTAATAGGTCTACTGTGGCCTTTAAATTTCCACCCACATTTTGATGTAGACGTTCACTAGAAAGCACCAATTATTAATCAGGGCAGTCTCTTTCATGCTTCTGTTATTGGTATCCAGAGCCACCTGAAATACAAAACAAGAGGAGTACATTCAAAGGTCAAATCATACCCAGTTTGCCATATGAAATTAAGAGTTAAGATGGAAAGTTTTAAAAAGAGGAAACATAAAACTTTTTCCCTATCTGCTTCTAGGACTCCATTCTGTTTTCAGGTTTATGGCTGCCTGTTGCTAGCATATCATGTGAAATTAGCTATTGGGCCTTCGAAGGTGAAGAGCTGATTTCATCACTCATTTAAGTTCTAAGGGATGCATTGCACTTAATTAAGGTAGCTCTTTACATAGGGTTTTAAAATATTTACAATGCTCCTTAGACTGTCAACAGGTGATGTTAACCAAACAACTGGAAAAGAACATTTGCCTCCAGATAATAATGGACCAGCCAAAAACTTACTCACATACTGTTTTCACACACACAGACACACAGACACACACACACACACACACACACAGACACACACACACACATTCTTCTGCTTAAAAAAAGTGATGGGGTGAAAAAAACTGCATAAGGAAGGATAATATTTTTTAAATACAGTAAGTGTTCAATTAAAGCTGATTTAAAATGCACCATCAAATGGATTTAATCATAGAAAATAAATTACCAACTATGTGTGGAGGCTGTGCACTCTGGGAGGCAGGATGTGGGAGTGCAGATCAGAAGGCTTTTTGACCTACCTGGACACCTCTCTATTGCTGGGTGACCTTCTGTGTCCATGCTTTGGGCCCTACTTCACCCTTAGTGGGAAAGCACCCATCTGGTAATCTAGAACAACATTTCCCTCATGCCTTTTAGCTTTCACATTGAAGAATTTTGAGACTATACCGCAAGTGAAAACATGAGTAAGGGAGTTGGCTCTGACTCTCTCTACAATATAAGAAAAGAAAGCAAGTAACTGTGGTTTGGGAAGGTGAAAGAACTGTTACTTAATGGTAAGGAGATAATAATGATAACTTGGCAGAGAGATTCACAATCTCTTATCTGAACCCCTTTGCATCACATGTGTTTCAGAATTCAGAAATGTCAGGAATTTAGAATTGCAATTGAGTATACATGTCAAGATGTATAATACTAGAGGTCCAGTGCACAAAATTTGTGCCCATGGGGGGGGGGGGGGTCCCTCAGCCCAGCCTGTACCCTCTCCAATCCAGGACCCCTCAGGGGATGTCTGACTGCTGGTTTAGGCCCAATCCTGGGGACCGGCCTAAACCAGCAGTTGTACATCCCTCTCACAATCCAGGACCACTGGCTCCTAACTGCTCACCTGCCTGCCTGCCTGATTGCCCCTAACTGCCCCCCCCTGCTGGCCTGGTCTCCCCCAACTGCCCCCCCTGCCGGTCTGGTTGCCTCCAACTGCCCCCCCCCCCACTGGCCTAGTCACCCCTCACTCTCTCCCTCTGCCAGCCTGGTCACCCCTAACTGCCCCCCCTGCTGGCCTGGTCACCCCCAACTCCCTCCCCTGCCAGCCTGGTTGCCTCTCACTGCCCCCCTCTGCTGGCCTGGTTGCCCCTCACTGCACCCCTCTGCTGGCCTGGTTTCCCATCACTGCCCCTGCTACTGGTCTGGTCGCCCCACGCAGCCTGCTGTTCGGTCGTTACTGTGAGGGCATCCTGTCCAATTTGCATATTACCCTTTTATTAGTATAGATTGCTACTGGAGGCTAGGCACTACTCCATAATTAAACAAATTCACATTTCCGCAGCTAAATGTATAATGTTTATACTTAGTGGGATAAATAAAAACGATCAAGAGCCTCATATTAGGTCATGGCATGTTTTCCTGCCAAGAGTTATGAAATAACTTCCAGTTTTTAGAAAATTTTTTTAAATTTCAGAATTGGGCCAGCATCACACACAAACATCTGTCAAAGATACACCAAGTTGGTAAAACAGGTAACAGCATCCCAGTATGACAATGTGTAACCAAGGGTGTAAAAGGTGAAATGATTTGACCCAAGTCTTACAGCTGGATCTTGGAAAATTGAGAACCAAGCATTGGTTTATTATTAATTAGAGATAGTCAAATAATCAGAAAGGACAATAAATAATAACCCCAGTACTGTATCAAGGCCCCACTGTTAGAAAAGGTGGGAACCTCATCACCTAGTCCATTGCAGACATGATGACTAAATGGAATGTGTTATCCTGGATGTGATCCTGGAGGAGAAAAAGGACATTAAGTAAAAACTAAGGAACTCTGAATAGAATATGGACTTTAGTTAATAATAACATCTCTAACCCTAGCCAGTTTGGCTCAGTGGATAGAGCATCGGCCCTTGGACTGAAGGGTCCCAGGTTTGATTCTGGTCCAGGGCATATGCCTCAGTTGCAGGCTTGAAACCCTGGTTGGGGCTCGTGTAAGATGCAACTAATTGATGGGTCTCTCTCACATCAATGTTTCTTTCTCTGTCTCTCCCACTCACTTCCACTCCCCCTAGAAATCAATGAAAAAATATCCTTGGGTGAGGATTAACAAAATAATAAATAATAATAATAACATCTATATTGGTTCATTAGTTATGATAAATGTACCATACTAATGTAATATGTTAAAATGGGAAATTGTTTATAAATGTAACTCACGTGATAACTCACTTGTACAGAGAGGATAGTTTTACCCTTTTGTTTCTTGCTGATGTTCGTTTGACCTCTCACTTTCTGGTTGGTCAGGGAAATAACATCTTGTTTTATGCCATTCAAAACTTAGTCTTATCCTACCATTTTAAAATATTTTAAATATTGTTCACTCTCTTGAGGAAGAAATATTTTCAGACTCTCAGTTTACTCAATCTTCTTCCTGCCTCCTTACCAGCTGAATTTCTCAGTGCCTGGGTGCACCGGGGTGTATCACGGCCTTGTGCAGACACGTAGTGGAAGGAAGAGTTGGAGCTGTAGATTCTCTAGTCTCCAAGGAAATCCCCTGCCCACCAGATTGCCAGGCATCTATAACCTCTGATGCTGAGGACCATTACTGGTGAACTTGGCATTCCTTCTTTTAAGCCGAGATAAAGCACATGGGGAGTTAGAGCTTTGGCATCATCTTACCAGGTTACAGCATTCAATATTTACTTCAACTCAAGACACTCCTCCAAAAACCACATTTAATCTACTTTTTAAAGCATTACAAATAGTTTTAAGCTACAATATCTTTAGGTCAAAACAAAACTCTCAGAGTTAATCTCTTCCTATGTCCTCAGATATACTAAAACTAAAGATCTTCTTCTCCCTCTCTAGGGGATTTTCATTAGTCAAACCCAAAATAGAGTCATGTACAGTTGGATTATGTCACTTGGTTTCTCTAAGGTCAGATGTCATACTCCCTGCTTTCTCAAGGGCTTGCTCTGTAGTTGCTTATCAACTAATTCAAAAAAAAAAAAAAAAAAAAGGCTGGTACAACCCAGTGCTTCTGAAGCAATGTGTACTCAGACCCCTAACCATTATTGACAGGAGGATTAGGCTTATAAAGAAGACTAACTAGGTCTTTTGTGGATAAGCAGTTGGGGGAATTTGGGAGACTTCCTTGTCTGGCACTGTTTGGACTTCCCTAAAATGCAAACAGACGCTGGGCCCCTTCCTACTCTGCAGCCCCCTTGTGAACAGAGTGGAGAGCACTGGAGCTTGCAACTGGAAAGCTCTTTGTGTGAACAGACTGAGTTTCTTCTGTGCCTTGTCATGCCAATGAAGTGAAGGCGACAGGTTAGAAGTGTATCAAGAACAATGCAGGGAATGGTGCCCGCCCCCCCCCCCCCCAACCACAACCCCTCCCCCCCCGCCCCGCCTTCTGATTCTTTCGAAGGTTTGATTTTTCTGTTCCAAATGGAGAACTTTAACTATCCTGTCTCTTTGTTTGGCAGGACAAGGGAAAAGTTAAAGAGATTACAACTTCAACAGAAGAATCTTTTCTTGAAAGAGGAGACTCCAAAGTAGAATCAGCCCTCCCCTTTACCCACTACTATTTGCATCACACTCCTTGAATCAATGGTATGAGTAGTCAACATACAGACCTGGGCACAAGACTGAATTCCATGGGGAAATAAGGACCTGAGCACTCCATGATCACGGTAACTTACTCAGAGCTCACCACCACCCTTCCACCTTCCAGCCTTCTATGCTCTGTGGAATCCCATTTATCCCCAAAGGCCTGCCGTAATATCCCCTCTTCTAGGAAGTCTTCATTTATTTCAGTCTACCCCTATGGGGTGGCAATGCTCATATCAGACAAAATAGACTTCAAAACAAAGGCTATAACAAGAGACAAAGAAGGCCATTTCCTATAACTTTTCTCTCTCTTTCTTCCCTACCACAGCTCTTCTTCTTTAATCCCACTACCAAACAAGATGTAGATGGGACTCTTCAACGTTGTCACAGAGAAGATCAATAACCTGATTGATGAATGATCCACTGAATTTCATCTTTGTGTATTGTGGTCTACTGAGACAAATATATTTTACTCAGTAGGTGTCTTGTTTTCCCACAGCTTTAATTAAAATACTTGTGATGAATGTGAGTGCATATTTGGACCATATTTATTAGAGTACACTGGGAAGCTACATCCCAACTTTTTTATTAGCATAGATAGGTTCTCTCACATTATTCCTTCATTCATATTTCTTGAGAATAGGTAATTCAACAGGTCTACACAAGGTTAAAGTAAAGCATCTGTGATTAGAAATAGCACTTTGAGTACTATGTCTTCTTGACCTATATGATAAAATGTTTACCTTTCAACCAGAAAGAGTTTATGGTCACTACAGAAGATTCATCTTCTAAACATGAAAGATGGCTAAGGAAATCCTGAAACAGCTTTTATATATTAACATTTAAAGTATGACAATGCTTACATTTTAATATTTTGCATGAATAAATCATAGACTACCAATAAATTACTGTGTGTGATTGTTACCAGGAAGCAGACATTCTATAATCTGTGTCTCACCAAAAAAATTCAAATCTTCTCAAGTCTGAAATACACTTTTTAAAAATGCAGTGAGCCATCAAAAGGGTTCTGAAGTGATAGGTAAGAGGGGGAAATTTTTTCTAGTGTATGTGCCTAAACTTTTCAGGATGAGAAATGAAAGGAAGCAAGGTAGGAAACCAGAGATCCTGGATGCTTGGGTCTGCTATGCTATATGGACTCACTGGACAAAAGCCATCTGGAGTGGAACAGATTGTTTCAGGCTGTTAACGCTGCCACAGGATTCCTGGGATTTCTCTCTATTCCCTGTGGCAGGCTGGAAACTTAATTCTAAGCATATCCTAATAATGGGATGTAAACTGTGTGTCCTTAAATGAGGAAGGCAAAGGGTCTTACACTTGTCCACCCAATCTTGACTAGAACTCTAAAAAAGTAACTATGGGTAGGGGGAAGAAGAAAGGAAGTAATGGTCAAAAAGTTTGAGAAACACATTATACCATCCCTGGGAGATGCATAAGGGACAGAACAAATTAAAAGTCTTAAGACATACCTGATTTGAAATCACTTATTTGATTCACAGGACCTTTTCTGTTTGCATTTGGGGAAACATTGCTATAGAGTGATGGGCAATAAGTTCTCTTTCCTACTACTGCCTCCACATGCTTCCAGACCATCACTCAGAGATGTGCCCATCTAAGGCAAGTACTCTTGCTATTCTTGGGAAATGATTCTGATTGAGAAGCTCTGTCTTTTTCAATAATGTCCATGGCTTTTAATGGGACTTATGCTTCTACAGATTAGGTTCCCTTTTGGAAAAATGTATCCTTACTAAATATGGATTTAGGCAACAGAGACTTGTGTAGGCTCTAGGAAATGCCCTCAAGACTGCAATCACCGGAGCTCAATCTTGACCCCTCTGTAAAGCCCCTAATCTGAGCCACTAACCCAAACTTTGGGGAATATGTGGAATCAGACCATTGAATTCTCAAGTCCTTTATATGTTGAAGGGCAAGGTCACAGAAATGGGGCCACCCCCAAGAGAAATAAATGTACTCAAGTAACCATAACCTTGGGAAGAGAACAATTCTTATGTAAAGAAAGAGAAGGTAAATCTAGTTAAAGGAAGAATCTTTCCCTTGATCTGTAAAAGATTGGGTCTGGACTCCAATGAATGAAGCATAAACATGCTATATTAAGAAAGATAGTAGGTCCTGCAACATGGTTGCTGACAGAGTGTAGAAAGAAAGGTGCCCAGGTGGGTATCCCCATGGGTGGGGTGATGGATGTTGATAGCAATTCTGTCTGCATCCTGGCCTCTTAGATTTAACTGACTTCCCATACTCCCAAACCCTCCAAAGTTACCATCTGGTCTCAACTTCCTCTGGGGAATTACAGGAAGGATCTATGTCCATATTCAGGCTGAAACAGGACAGAAAAACGCAGCAGAGCAGAAAAGTGGCATAAAATGGGGGAAGAGCAGAGCAGTGGCCCAGCGCTGGACAACTGGATTAGGCAGCAAATGGCCAGAGAGATGCGTGGAAGATGGTTTGAAAAGGGGGCCCTAGATGATTATGATAGGAACACCAGTGTGAGGATGAATATGGGAGGGTGGGATATATGTTCAATACATGACATTGTTCATACATTTTTTTTTTACAAATAAGGAATTAGCCATGGTTCTAATGCAGATGCCATCTTGATAGAACTGTCCATGATTGTTCCTCATGACCAAGGATGATAATATATATAGGAGTGGGGAAATCTATATATATAAAAAGCCAGTGTCCCTAACGACCAGGATGACCAAATGACCAGTCGCCATGAAGTGGCATTGACCCCTCCCCCCAGCCCGCGCGAGGGGGCAGGGCAGGACTGGGGACTGGCGAGCAGGCTGAAATGCTGGGCTTTTGGTCCCTCCCCCAGGCCCGCAGGCTCCGATGGGTCATCGATGGTGAACGGGGACATCAGGGTGGGTGGCAGGAGGACCGGGCTGGCTGTCAGGCCATTGGGGTCACCAGGTCATCCCCGGCTGCTGGGAGCTCAGGACTGTGGGAAAGCGGGCGCCAGCAACTTCACCTCCATGCGTGTGCGCTGAGCTGGCCACTGATCGAATGCGCTGCCCGCTCAGGGCCGCTCGTGCCAGGGTGGGTAGGTCGCGGGCATGCCCCGCAGCCTCTGTCAGTGCCTCAAGCCCCAGCAGCAGGGGCAGTGGCAGCTGTGGCAGCGGCGCCCACGTGAGCAACCCCAAGCGGGCAGCATGTTCCATCGGCAGACGGCCCAGCACACGCACATGGAGGTGAAGCCTCCAGTGCCCGCTTTCCCGCAGGCCTGAGCCCCGGAGTAGCTGGAGATGAGCTGGTGATCCCAACGCCCTGATGCCCGGCGGCAGAGGCGGCGTTTGGCCTGGGAACTGGCAAAAGGGGAGAAGATGGCCCTGATCGCAGGAGGTTAGGCCTAGGGACCCTATCCACACAATTTAATTGTGTGCTGGGCCTCTAGTGATAATATAAAAAGTGAGTGTGCTGGGAGAATTCCAAAGGAGGAATTAATGACGAGGAAAAATATTAAAGTGTAAAGGACAGTCTTTTAACCCTACATATACTTGGAGATAACTGCCTTTATTATTTCAATGTTGATGCCATGGCCTTACTTTTCAGAATCACTTTAAAGTCAATAGTGTGCTGCTCACTTTGTGATCAATCCTGGCAACTTCGATGGGCAGTCCTCTATGCCTTTTCATTGATAGGGCATTATATAAGCAAGCTTAAACATGAAAATGAAGGGCATTCTCCAATAGTTCCAAAGATGGATTTGCTCTTTTGTTACTAAAGAAGACCTTCTAGAACATAAGGCCCAGAAGATCCTCACTTCTGGTAGAAAGTCATTCTCTTATCCAAACACAAACTTACTATGGATTCTTTGATTTTTAAAATTAACATTACAATGTAACTGTCCTATGTAAAGAATAGTAGTGAAATAGCTGACCAAGCTGAGCTGGATAGTCTGACTCATTAAAGAAAAAGAAAAAAAAAAAAAAGCAAGTAACTCTGTAAATACAATTTAAAATGAGCCGATGCCAAAGCAAAACCAAACTGCTTTCACGGTGCTGTTAACATTCAGGACACTGTGAACACTAACTCAGAATTTGCTACTCACTATGGGGTTCTGTGGACCAATTTGCTTAAAGTTGGAGGCTAAAACACCTTTTTTTAATGTCAAACTTGTAGGATGTCAAAGAGAAGAACAAAGTAAATGCAAGTAGCAAAGAATAGAAAATTAGGGAAAGTGAAATTGTGGGCATTTGTATTTTAACCTCACGTAGAGATAAGTAGGGCTGTGAGTCAACGAGGCATCAGAACTTTGAGTCCAAGGCTTGCCTGTGCTCTGGGAGCTCCCAGGGGAGGCACAGGTGCGATCGGCTTCTGACTACATTGGCTGCCTCAGGCTTACCAGCAAGGGACCTACACGAACAGCAATGGTGTCTCCTATTTCAAAAAACTTACCATACACAGGGCATTATGTTTGAAGCCCACTCCCCATAACAGTTTTTAATCTAGAATGGGTTACTTATCTCCTTAAGTAGTAATAAGTAGCATTTCAAAATAGCACGTAAAGAGATCATGATCAACTACATTGATTCCATGGTGTGCCTATGAGACTTTCTGTGAGTTTTTCTACTTTCCCTGACTTTTTTTCCCCCAATCCTCATCCAAGGATATGCTTATTGATTTTAGAGAGAGGGGAAAGGAGAGAGAAAAACATCAATGTGAAAGAGGCCATTGATTGGTTGCACTCTGCATGTGCCCCCAACCAGGGATCTAACCCACAACCCTTAAAATCTCCTTAGGCTAGCACACTAGAAAAGAATGTGTTGAAAACACCATTTAGGCCTCGGCTGGGTAGTTCAGTTGGTTAGAACATCGTCCTCATACACCAAGGGTTAGGGATGGATCCTCCGTCAGGGCACATCCAGGAAGCAACCAATGAATGCATAAATAAGTGTAGCAACAAATCAGTGTTTTTCTCTCCCCCTTCCTCTCTCTCTCTCTCTCTCTCTCTCTCTCTCTCTCTCTCTCTCTCTCATCAGTAAAGTTTAAAAACACATCATTTAAGGGTACTTTAAAATCTAGTATAAATGAAGTGCATGAACACTGAGAGGCTTTAGCAATAGGGCTTGTCAAAGTCAGTGGTGCCCATCAAGGCCGGCCGGAGCCGGGGCCTGGTCGGGACCCGCACAAAGCTTGCTTCTGTCAAGTTTTAAGGAGCACGAGCCAAGTACAGCCGCTGATCCAGTCGGTGACATATTTGCTCACTTCATAAGCTGTTTCTTACATAAGCTGTTACTGAATGGAAAACAAATGCAAACGCGCCAAGTCTGTGAACAGATGGTGCTTCTGTGTGAGGAAGAAAGGGAAAAAAAACGAGGGTGAGAGGGACAGCAAGATCGCCCTCTCCCCTCCCCCACATTGTCTGCCTGCTCCCCTCCCCACCTCCCCGGGCTAGCCCCGTCTTTCTCTTCAGCTCCTCCCACCTTTGTTAGCACGAGAGGTGTTACAGGTTGGAGAGAGAGAAGATGAGGCTTAATCCTAAATCCCCTTTGTGCGTCTGAGTCAAGCTCTTGTCTCCCAAAGTCAAATAAAGAGGCGCAGGCAGCTATAGACCAGCAGCAAGGTCGCGCACAAAGAGCACGGGGCATATGGTGACCTTCCTTTCCCCCAGACCTGCCGAGCCTCCGTTGGGGGTGCAGTGGGGGTGGGGTCTTAAATAGCATTTGGACCCTATTGTTTGTCTGAAGCCCAGAAAAATGTGACTGTCTCGCCGAGCTGGAAGGGAGAAGAATCTAAAGAGGGGCTGATGGAAATGCCTAGAAATCTTGCCAAAATGTCAGTGTACTAATTGTCTGCGGAGTTACATCTGAGGCAGCTCCATCCCTGTGTAAGGGTTTGAAGTGCATGTGTACTTCCCCATTGTCCTCTGGCTCTTTCGCCTTGTCTTGGATGGGGGTTCTGTAGTATCCCAATAGGAGTGGTGTGGCATGTGTTACGTCGAGAGCTATGCTGTAGTGACAATGACCACACAAATCAGATTTGTCAGGGTAGCTCCTATTTCAAACATTCTGTTTCTGTATGTCTATTCAGTACTCTCCTACTTGTCAGACCATATGTTGCCCAGGTTTTTCATTCCGAAAATAAAACTCTATTGGTCCCTTGTTTATTATGAAACAAGTACATAGTAGGCACGAATAAATATCGTAAAAAGGAAGGAGGAAAAAGGAAGGAAGGAAGGAAGGAAGGAAGGAAGGAAGGAAGGAAGGAAGGGAGGGAGGGAGGGAGGGAGGGAGGGAGGGAGGGAGGGAGGGAGGGAGGGAGGGAGGGAGGCCCTAGCCGTTTTGGCTCAGTGGATAGAGCACCAGCCTGCGGACTGAAGGGTCCTGGGTTTGACTCCAGTCTAGGGCATATGCTCAGGTTGCGGTTTGATCCCCAGTAAGGGGTGTGCAGGAGGCAGCCGATCAATGATTCCCTCTCATCATTGATGTTTCTATCTCTCTCTCCCTCTCTCTTCCTCTCTGAAATCAATAAAAATATTAAAAAAAAAAAAAAGAAGCCGAAACCGGTTTGGCTCAGTGGATAGAGCGTCGGCCTTCGGACTCGAGGGTCCCGGGTTCGATTCAGGTCAAGGGCATGTGCCTTGGTTGCGGGCACATCCCCAGTAGGGGGTGTGCAGGAGGCAGCTGATCGATGTTTCTCTCTCATCGATGTTTCTAACTCTCTATCCCTCTCTCTTCCTCTCTGTAAAAAATCAATAAAATATATTAAAAAAAAAAAAGAAGAAAGGAAGAAAAAAAAAGTGCTACATGAAAAGGTATCAGGAGGCTTAGACTTAGGTCTAACTTTGCCACTAACTGATCCTATGGCTCTTGACCAAGAAAAGTAACCCTCTGGGTCTTTGGTTTCTTCATCTAGAAAATGTCTAGACAAACCTAATTTATTTCTGAGATACATCCAGACCCACAAAATGTGTATTCTAATAAAAGAAGACTTCATCCAACATTTTTAAGCTCTTTTTCTTGGTTCCTGGTATGATGACTTAATTGTGACTTATCAAACGTGGGCAATGACATGTAAGTTTCTCTATCCTGTGGTGGGTGGCAAGCCCAGGACTGGAAGTCATTAAAAAACAATCCATTATGGGGGAATATAAGCAGAAGCAGAATCATTTAGGCCTACTGCATTTCTTTAAGAAGAAAATGAGTATTAGTTTTAGGACAGAGGAGGTACCAAGGTATAGAGGCAAAATTGAAGGAAACTTAGTTGAGAATTTGAATAAATGATTTAAGAATAATATACTAAGTGAATCAAAAGACATAAAAGTGAAATATGAGCAATTTGGGCTTGCATGGGGCTATTCTATAATGAAGACAAGACATCTGAACTTGCAGCCAACAAAGGAATGCCTTGTAGTTAACTGCACGCACTGGAAATGTGGTCCAAGTTAGAAGAGAAGACATGAGAAGTATTTTTTAAAATAATTTTTATTCTACTATTTCATTTTGCTAGAAAGAGTGTTGTCATCTAATGCAGTAGTTAAGAAAAAGCTGATAGAGATGTAAGAAATGCATTCCTTCAAAGGCTAGGTCCTCTGAGGAGATCTCTGAGCTGGGGGTAGGGAGGTGGGGGTGGGGGGGAGAATCCTAGAAGAAAGAGCCAGCAGCAATCTCTCTCTCTCTCTCTCTCTCTCTCTCTCTCTCTCTCTCTCTCTCTCTCTCTCACACACACACACACACACACACACACACACACACTACAGTTTGCTGAAGGATTGCTCCCTGAGGACTAGGAGGAGGAGAAGGAAACTGGGGAAATAAACTTCGTGCATGTTTTGGGCGGTATGTCTTACAGGGAGGCCCACAATAGCAATGAGTATCGGGTAGCAGAACACCAATTCTGAGCAAGTAGTATGTGCTGTTTGCTATAATAGCAACATAACTTTCTAGTAACTTGTTCTCTTCTCTTCTTATGCAATGCTTTTCACTGATCAGTTGGCAAACAGGTAAGTTTATATAAAGGGATTTCTTTTTTAGAATTGATAATTTTTTAAAAGGAAGAGAATGAGAAAAAAGAAAGGAAAAGGGGAGGATGGAAAATAAAAGTGGGAATGTAGAGAAGGAGGAGGGGAGGGAGGGGGAGAGAGGGAGGGAAGATAATGTACTGCAACCCATCTGCTCCCTGATGTAAAAACTTTTGTTATTTTCTAAGTCCAGCCTCAGATATGGTTTCTCGCGAAGATCCTAGGTTATGGTCCTGGCCAGGAGAGTGAACTGGTCACCAGGACATAATTCTGAAAGTGTCTTCAATCTGTGTTGACGTTCCCAGAGCAGCATCCAGCACTGAAGCAAGGAAAGGAAATAGCCCCTCTCTGCTCCCCACTCCCTCTCCCTACAGCCCTTCTTGCTTAGAAAAACTCCATAAAAAGAGAGGAAATATATTTCAAAACATAGGCTATCCACTTAGACTTCGCACAATTTTACAATTTGCCATTGATCAAAGTATCTCTTCCATCAATAACAACAACAGCAATAATAACAGCAGCTATGACACATTGAGCTTTCAAAATGTGGTCCATGTGCCAGGTGGTGTCCCAAGCACTTTACACATATTAACTTTTTTAACCTTCACAGAACTGTATCAGGAAGTTAACAAATATTAGTTCCATTTTGCAGATGAAGAAATTGAGGTGAAGTGACTAGTCAGGTCACATGACCAGGATCAGCCTCACGCATTCTGGCCACAGGGTCTGGAATCCTGACACTGAGTGATATTGAAAGCTTTTTCCTGGAATTAAACCACCTTCTTTTCACTTATCTTCTTCCTTTTTAAACCACACATAATACTTCAGCTTGGATTTCTTCAGTGAAATCTAGAATCAGAATCAAGTAAAAAAAAAAAAAATACACACACACACACACACACACACACACACACACATACAGAGTAGTTCAAAGAAATTCAAGTTGGAGAAAGTTCTGGAAGCATATTTGTTCATTTTTAAAGATTCTTACCAAAAATGCTAGTGTTTTTAATCTCTACCCCCATATGTTTAAAATATAAGGCTTTTATTAGATCAAGTCATTGAACTAAGATGCAAATGTTAAAAAGCTAAAAAGAAAGAGACTCCTGAAAATGACCCAGAGCCATTGTCTTAGAAAATAAATAGGACCACAGATATAAACAGTTTTTAAAAAACTTAAAAAGAGTTTTTGGGTTCAGTTTGGATATTTTTACGTGTACCTCTAATCACCAAGGATTGCCATTGTTAGCATTTTGAAGTATTTCCTCCAAAAAGTATCAATAGTTCTAACCACAACCATATTGCTTATGTCATTTAGCTCTTAAGGTTACAAGTGGGTTGTTGTTGTTTTGGGGGGAGTTGAAGATTTTTCTGCCTTATAAATAGCCCCCAGCCCTAGCTGGTTTGGCTTAATGGATAGAGTGTCAGCCTGCAGACTGAAGGGTCCCAGGTTCGATTCCAATCAATGGCACATGCTCGGGTTGTGGGCTTGATCCCCAGTAAGGGGTGTGCAGGAGGCAGCCGGTCAATGATTCTCTCTCATCATTGATGTTTCTCTCTCTCTCTCCCTCTCCCTTCCTCTCTGAAGTCATTTTAAAAATATACTTAAAAAATAATAATCTATACTAATAATAGAGGAATATGCAAATTGTCCAGGACACCGTCACAGTAACAGTAACGACCAAACAGCAGGCTGCGTGGGGTGACCAGGCCAGCAGGAGGTTTAGTGAGGGACAACCAAACAACTGAACAGCAGGCTGTGTGGGGTGACCAGGTCGGCGGGGGGGAGGGGGGCAGGTGGGGGTGACCAGGCCAGTGGGGGAGGCAATTGAGGGCGACCAGGCTGGCAGGGGGAGCAGTTAGGGGTGACCAGGCTGGTGGGGGGTAGTTGGGGGCAACCAGGCCAGCAGGGGGGCAGTAAGGGGCAACCAGGCCAGAGGGGGCAGTTGGGGATGACCACGCCGGCAGGCAGGTGAGCACTTAGGAGCCAGAGGTCCCAGATTGTGAGAGGAATGGCTGACTGACAGTTTATGCCCGATCCTAAACGAGCCGTCGGTCATCCCCCGAGGGGTCCCAGATTGGAGAGGGTGCAGGCTGGGCTGAGGGGACCCCCCTCCCATGCACAAATTTCATGCCCTGGGACTCTAGTAAATAAATAAATAGCCCCCATAGGTTGCGGGAAGGTAATGGTATTAATGTGTCAAAAGAAAGTGCCCACAGCACCCAAAAAAAAAACCAAAAGGTTTCACGAAGAAGTTAGTTCTGATTTAGGTGTAACTCCATATTTAGTATCATCTAGGTTTTACATTTCTCATCTACAGACTAGACCTCTGCAACACCAGAACAACTTGCCAGGCAATAGCTAGATTGTAGTTTTTGAAAAAACAAAAATCCAGTCAAATAAGATTTTGAGATCATGAAAAGGAACAAAAGGAATGAACCATTGGAAACATCTAAGTTTTAAACTTTAACCCAATTTTTGACATCGTGGTCAAAGATATTTCTTCATTTGATCATTTCCTTTCTTGAGTTCCTTGAATGGGTTCAACCGTTACCAGAATATAGCTCAGTAAACTTATTGAAAACATCTTTAGATGCTTGTTGAATTGAAATAAAAAATAAAATATAATTTTTTTAAAAGCCAGTACCGTTTGAAATCTCCCTGTGGAATGCCTTATTCATGAGAAGTTCACAAAAAGGGTTGATAATTAATGGGTCAGCTACTTTTTCTAGTATGTTCCTCATTATAGATGTCATGATATTTGTTCCTTGTGACCTATGTGGTTCAAGTAAATATGTATGTGGAATTGTTATTCTGTGGGTGTAACCTGATGGTTCTTTACCCTAGCTGCTTAGTAGAATCACTAGGTGGGTTTCTTTAAAATGATGATGCCCTGGCCTCAGCCCAGACCAAATTCTTCAAATTCTCTGGGTATGAAACTACTAAGGAAGTGGTGTGTTTTTAACTCCCAGGGCATATTACTGGTTTGGGGCACACTGGTACAGAGAAACTGCACAGGCTTGGGAGTCAGCTGATGCTGGGTTCAGAGACTAGCCCTGCCCCTGATTAATTGTGTAAATTTAAATCTTGTTTCCCCAAAGAGGACATACAGATGGCCAACAGATATATGAAAAGATGCTCAACATCACTAATCATCAGGGAAATGCAAATCAAAACCACAATGAGATATCACCTCACACCTGTCAGAATGGCTATTATCAAAAAGACAACAAATAACAAGTGTTAGCAACGATGTGGAGAAAGAGTGTACTGTTGGAGGTATTGTACATTGATGCAGCCATTAGCCATAATGGTAAATGATATGAAGGCTCCTCAAAAAATTAAAAATAGAGCTACCATATGACCCAGCAAATTCACTTCTGGGTATTTATTCATAGAAAACAAAAACACAAATTCAAAAAGATAGATGCACTCCAAGTTCATGGCAGCATTGTTTACAATAGCCAAGGAATAGAAGCAACCCAAGTGCCCATGGATAGACAAATGGATAAAGAAAATGGATACATATGCATAATGAAATATTACTCAGCCATAAAAAAAGAATGAACTCTTGCCATTTGTAAAATGGGTGGACCTAGAGAGTATTACACTAAGTGAAATTAGTCAGGAAAAGACGGAACAAAAACAGACTCATAGACGTAGAGAACAAACTGATGGTTGCCAGGGGGGGATGCGGTGGGTGGATGGTGAAAAAGGTGAAGGGGATTAAGAGGTACAAATAGACATTATTATCATAATAACTTTGTATGGTAACAGATGGTTACTAGACTTATTGTGGTGATCACAACCTAAAGAATATAAACATCAGCCCTAACTGGTTTGGCTCAGTGGATAGAGCGTCGGCCTGTGGACTGAAGGGTCCCAGGTTCGATTCTGGTCAAGGGCATGTACCTTGGTTGCAGGCACATACCCAATAGGGGGTGTGTAGGAGGCAGCTGATTGGTGTTTCTCTCTCATCAATGTTTCTAACTCTCTATCCCTCTCCCTTGCTCTCTAAAAAGTCAATTAAAATATATTTTTTTAAAAAGAATATAAACATCAAATCATTATGTTGTAGACCTGAAACTAATATAATATTGCATGTTAACTATCTGTATATATAAAAGCTTAAGCGACCATCGCAACCGAAAGGATGACCAAACAGGCTGCGTGGGGTAACCAGGCCCGCAGAGGGGCAGTTAGTGACGACCAGGTTGGCAGGGGGAGAGCAGTGAGGGGTGGCCAGGTTGGCGGGGGGGGGGGGGCAGCTGGGGGTGACCAGGCCAGCATGTGGGGCAGTAAGGGGTGACCAAGCCAGTGGGGGGGGGGGAGTTAGGGGTGACCAGACTGGCGGGGCGGGGGAGAGGCAGTTGGGGGCAATTAGGCCAGCAGGGGGGGCAGTTGGGGTGGCCAGGCCAGCAGGGGGGTGGGGAGTTAGGGGCGATCAGGCAGGCAGGAAGGTGAGCAGTTAGGAGCCAGTGGTCCCGGATTGTGAGAGGGTGCAGGCTGGGCTGAGGGACACCCCCTCCCCCATGTACGAATTTCGTACACCAGGCCTCTAGTACTTCAATAAAATAAATAAATAATAAAATATAAACAAATCCATTTTCCTTGTCTGAAAAAGGAAATAATACCTACTTTGTAAAGCCATTGTAACTATTAGATAAAAATATATATATATGCAGAAAATGCTTGTTAAATAGTAGATACTCATTAATGCAAGGTTCCTTCCCTGTATGCCTTCAAATTTTTTAATACTCTGAAACAAATCTAATTTTGCTAACATGTGTTGTGCAATGGGAATCTGACCCAAGAAGTTTTCTTTAAAATAAGGTATATAATGTGGTCTTAAAACCACAAAAGATCTCACCTTAATGACCTTGAGAAATTCTTGAGCTTTGTGAGGAAGTGAAGGGCTGCAAGTGGGCGTGGCTGGAGAAGTCAGAGGTTGTCCTCTTATGTTGTGGGCCTTCCAACAAAGGCCCTTTCCTGGCAGCCTGACGCAGGGGCGCGTGGGGAGGGCTGAAGTGACCATCCCTTCTCCTTAGCAGTGCTCTTTTCCCATCTCCTAGTCAAGTCTTAAACAGTCGGATTTCCTGGATTCTGGAAAGGTTCAAAAATTTTGTGGACTTCTGTGCTCACTTCAGAAAGAGAGAATTCTTTACATGTTCATCATCATAGTTCCATGGCTTAAGTTAAATACCATCCTGTCTTCCTTAATATTCATTATTTTGCCATGACATGATCTATACACTTTGGAGTTCACGTTTGGATTTTCACCAGTTAGAAAAAGGCTCATACTGTATCCTTGGGTCAAAAGACAGGAAACTTTAGCACAAACAGCCATGGCAACTGCATCAAAAGAAGGCCACTGGGTTCTATTTCAAATAAGTGCGCCCTTCTCGTTACATCTGTGGTGCATTGCAGGACTGCAATCTGTAGCTTTTCAACATAATATATGTCTAGATCAAACAGTATTAAATAATCATTAAAGTCTGCTTTGTCCTTCTTGAAGAGCTGCTCGTAGCCTCGTGCTATGGTATTAACGGAACATTGGGTATTCTATAAAACGCGAATTGCAACTGTCTTGTGCGGTAGACGGTTTACCAAAGTATTATCCAGAACACATGCTATCTGATTTACTAACTTATTATCCATTTAAAAAAAAAATCCCTGGGTAAATAAATGTGTAACTAAAAGAATTGTTACTCTGTATAATCAGATGAATAGATACAAACAGGGAAGATTGCTTTCATTATGTTGTATATTGTGCTAAGCAGATGTGCATGATTTTTGTCAAATAGTGTGCTGTATCAAACTGCTTCCTTCTGCCTCGGCTTTGCTTTTATCAATAAGATGTTTTATATTTCAAACCAATCGCTGTTCTCGAAGAAGGCCATTCCTCTCCCCTTCCTCTCCTTCTCCACCCTCCTGCCTCCCCACCCTGCCCCAAACCCTTCAGCCAAGGGGCGTTGCACGACGGGGAAGTGACTGGAAACATCACTGTGTTGCTAAGCACGGGGTCTGCTCTTACCCTCAGAAGCACATCGCGTCACAGGGCACATCAGACGCTCACCTCTAATCACAGTAACCAGAAACAGTCCCGGGAAGGCTGCCCCAATATCTGCTACGACAGTCAAAGGCTCACGTGTACCAACAGGGCTTGTGTTGGGGATTCTTCAGCGGATAAAAACAGAGCTGTACTGATCCAACCATCCCTCGTTTGTTCTCTCCATTGGCCCACATATTTCAGGTCATCGGTAGGATTTTTAAGAGCAGGCAGTAGCCATGCAGTAGCTACGGGGAGAGACAATCACTGGTCTTTTCCTTCCATCCATCCTCTCCTTCCATCCCTTCCCTGCAAGAAACCTTCTGAGGTGCCTACAGCGTCAGGCAGCACGGCCGGGATGGAGGAGAAAGGCCCCCCGAGACTTGCTAGCAGGGCACCAATGACAACATGGAATAATAAACGTGCCTGGCTCCTGTCAGAGATGCTTTTGGAGCCCAGAGGAGGGGTGCCTGGCTCACACTGCGGCTCCACTACTGCGCTAACCGTTGGAGTCAGGGAAGGAGGTAACCACCGAAGTGAAAGAGGCGGGATGTCAGGGTGAATTCCAGAGTTTGGGTTATGGTGTCTGCATGTCTTCAGCCCTCCTGTAGCCGCTCAGTAGCAAGAATAAAGTAGGGCACACCCCGGAGGGTCGCTGAGGGAGGTTAGCAATGGCAACCGGCTAAAAGCACACTAGCACCTGCTGTTAACGGCCCAAGAGCTGCTCTGGGGTCCACTCCTCCTGAGCGCCATGGTTTCCCTTCTCCTGAGGCCTGGCTTTGGTGTTGGTGTGTGTGTGTTTCCAGCTTTAACAAGTTCGATCACGTATGTATCCTTACAATAATACCATCATTACTGAAAATGGTTCAAATGAGCTTAAAACGACAAGCAGCTCAGAAGGATGAGGGGATCATGCACTCGGCACAGGATGTGCTGCCTACGAGGAGCGATCGGGCTCCACACTGAGCTGGTGTTGGGAGTATCCATGGGCCAGCGGAAGGGAGTCAGCGCTGTGGACGGGATTTGTGAGTGTTCCGGGTAGACAGAAGCCTGGGACACAGGGACATGAAGGTGGAAGAGACCGAGGAGCCTGCACAGGAGAAGGAGCAGGGCAGCCAGAGAAGAGAGGCGGGCGGAGAGCCAGGAGACAGCGGCCGTGGACCCAGGGCGCACTCTGGTCTCATCGTGCTCCAGCCTAGAGGCCAGCAGCCTTTGCAATACGGCTGCCTGGGCTTCCTTTATTCCCTCCTCCACCTGCTTAGGAAAGCAAACTGATTTCACCACTCTCCGCTTCGATTTTCATTTAACTCAGTGAACAATTATTGAAGACCGACTTATGCTATTGGTAATAACCCGGCGGCGGGGGGGGGGGGGGGGGGGGGGGCAGGGGGGTCATCATTAGGTCCCTGGACTCAGGGAAGGGAGAGAAAGACCTGGTGTTTATTGTGAGCTTACCATGGGCCGCCTGGCACCCAAAAAGATATTGCTTTACGTTTTCTTATTTAAACCTCTCAACAACCCCGGCAGAAACTGCGAACGATCGTGGGCTAGAAACAGACAGAACATGGCTTCCGCCCCAAGCAGGTGAGTGATTGTGAAACCTTTCTCTAAGCTCCATTGCAAAGTGGGATCATAACAGATGCCTCTGGAGTTGTTGTGAGTATTAAATTATTGCTATAACCTGGATGAGTTTGTCCCACAACGTTCACAGGTTGAAACTTAATCCCCAAATTGATGGTCTTTGGAGGTGGGACCTTTGGGGGTGATTAGGTCATGAGGGTGGGGCCCTCGTGAATGGGATTAGCGCCCTTACAGAAAAGACCCAGAGAGGTCCCTTGCCCTTTATGCCTCCTGAGGACACAGCTGAGAAGGTAGCTATCTGTCGATGAATCAGGAAGCAGGCTGTCACCAGGCAAGGAATCTGTCAGTGCCTTGATCTGGGACTTCCCAGCCTCCAGAACTGTGAGAGGTGAATTTCTGTTGTTTATAAGCCCCCCAGGCTGTGGTAGTTTGTTATTGGAGCCTGAGTGGACTAAGACACTGAGATAATACGTCTACAATTCCTCATACATAGCAAGTACTGAATACATGGGCGCTATTGCCATCATTATCACCACTGCTTGTAAGGGGCAGACCTAGTTTCAGTCCCAGGTGTACAGACTGAACACTTGCCCACTACACCGTATTACAGGCTATGAGATGAGGGACACAGGGCAGGGGGGTCAGAAGAACCACCACTTCTGCACACGCTGTTTGTGCCAGTCATCTGCCCCCTACCTCCCCACCACTCCCCAACTTCACCTGGTTGTATTCTGGCTCAGGTAACACTGTGCATGACAGCATTGCTTATACTGGCGCTGTCAAACTGCAGTGCAAAGGTTTGAGAGAACTGGAAGGGCCAGCCAAGTTAGGCTTTGTGAAGGACTTCTGGATATTCGAGATCCGTTTTTCATGCAAGTACACCCTTGGGAGGGGTCCCACTGCAGCCCTTATCAGCCCCCACCTTACTCAGGCAATAACCTCGTAGGAGGGAACACCTAAGGACTCCAGGATAGCTGGAGCGAGAGGCCCCAGAGGAGGGTGAGGATGCCAGGAGAGGTGTGAGGGGGCAGAGACACACGTCCACGACCACAGCATTCATTTCCCTGCGGATCTCTCTGGAGGAGCCCAGGCCACCTGGGGTGTTGGTGCCATCTGTGGCTACATGGAGCTGACTGAAACCCTCATAATTAGCCACAAGCCAGTAATAGAGAAAGCCAGGAAAAAGACCACATCAGTGGAAGTTGCCTTTGGAAATGAATTCAGGCCACCCAGAAAGGCACTTAATTCTGCGGAGTTCAACAAATCTTAGTGCACAGCATTATCAATAACAAATAGTGTGAAGTAAACCCCAAAATCAGACTCTAATTCTGAATCTAACAGAAACCCACTGAGACAGAGCAGACATGACAGAGAGTTGTGAGCACACAGCACACAGCATACACCGCTGGCTCGAAAACACATCCTGCAACTCAGAGGTCAGAGACCTGCTATCTGAAGATTCCCCTATTCTGCTGTGATTTACTGAGATTTGGTGAATTATGTTTATAGAGGCACCGCATGCAAGGAAAAGAGTGTCAAGATGTAACCCCTGCTTTTGTGAAGAGTGCATCCTGGTTGGGGACTCATAGGAACCCCAGCAGGATAGAATGAGTGCTACATTGTGTGACCCCCAACTCTAAGAGCTTAGCATCCAGCAGATTTCAGTGAAGCCTGGAAATATGAGGGAGGGCTCCAGAGAGGAGTCAGAACTGGAGCCAGAGTTTGGAAGACAAGACTTCCCAGTTGAAGAGAACAAGTGCCTGGCATATATATAGTAGGTGCTCAGCTACTTTTTGCGGTACCTTTTTGATATTTTTGAACAAGGGCATGCAGATGGCCATGAGTAAGATGGATGCCCAGTGATGTCATTCTGCAAAACCCACTCCCCCACTTCCTTATCTTCCTTCTGGTACACCCAGTCAACATCCCCAAGCGAAGGCAGTCCAGGCAATACCATTCCCATTCGCAACTGAAGCAGAGGCAGGACTTGGGGAAGAAGCAGAAAGGCCCTGCTAGCACGAAAGACCTGATCAGTCCAACCACTGTGCCTTGGAGCTCCTTAGAAATAAACCTTCAGGTGTGCGCTTTCAACCTGCACCCGTTCATTAACGTTGTCCCTCACGACCACCAGCAGGCGCTCTGGTTCACGCTGTTTTTCAGAGGAGCCTGTCAGTCCTTACACGCTGTGGAACCCCTGTTAGTGTTTTGGGTGAGTGTCCTCAGCAATTCAAGTTCATGTATGTCATGACTTAGAACGAAACCCTTGGAGTCTTGCACATGAATGGCAAAGAGAAGCACGCATGCAACTATCCCATAGATTAAGCAAAGGGGACAGAGGAAGACAGAGAAGTCACCACAGGACCGCAGTGGTTTATACACCAAAGGCAAGAAGAGAGGAACATTGCCTCCTCTTATCGTATGATTTTTGTCCATTTTGTCTGTTCGTAGACAGACGACTACAACTCACTTTCCACATAAATGTGCGACCCATTTCCATCTTCAGAAGCACAGGTTTTAGGAACTCAGTGTATCCGAACGTCTGACGTTCCAGCCAGGGGCCACGGGGATATGTGTAGAACTGGAGGAATCTTCACTGTACAGAAGAGGAAACTGAGGCCCAGCGAGACTGAGTGACTCATCAAAAATCATAGCAGCCGTTAGATGCAAAGCCAATCTGCAAAAAAGCGCAAGTTTTCCCACCCCCAGGACTTGGCTCTTTTATTTGCGCTCAGCGTTTCTCAAAGTGTGCTCCAAAGAACACAAGTGCCTGCGTGTAGGTGCCCTCTGGAGAAGGAAAAATACACAATGGTCAGATAAATCATGGAAATGCGGGTTAAGGAAAACTAAGTGGGTGCTTTTGTTTTTGTTTTTCATTTGTTCATTTGAACTGCAGAACTCCTGAGACTTGTAACAAGCTTTCTTGCAAAAAAAAAAAAAAAGGTGCGGGAGGAGGAATGCACGGCTAATATGTACACTCTCCCAAACTATGTGACCACGGGACTTCTTGCCCCTGAGAGACCTGGGAGTTCCCCCCGAGGACAGCAACGCTGCATGGGACACAGCCTGGAGCGTGCTGCTCCGAGCCGCGCTGCTTCCCAGGTATCTCGGGGGCTGGATGGTTATTCTGGGACCTGTCTGCGTTTTGTGGGGCCTCCCTCCTCTCTTCTGCACCAAGCACAGCAGACATGGGAAGTGGAGTGATGCAGCTGCTGCTTAAGGATTTTCTGTTTCTGCTTCCTGGGAATCCAAAGTGGGAGCAGCAGGGACATCAGGAAATCTGGTTCCTCCCAACCATAGGCCTCCTGTACAGCCCGGGCTGGCTCCCCTGCCCACTGTGTCTTCGCCGTGTCCTATCCCATGGCAGCCCCTGATGGGCAAAAAGAGCTGGGCCTCGGGGCGGAGGAAGAGAAAGGAGGAGGAAGACTGGCTGTTTTGTTTTTCCTGTGTTTGGAAGACTGGCCACACTCACTCCTAAAATGCCTCTTTTATATACAGCCAGGGGCCTGTGTTTCTAAAAGGTGTTACTGCTCTCCTGGTCCAGGGACCGGGCGAGGGCAGACCTCTGTGTCTGGCTCAGCCACATCACCTGCGCGCGTCGGTACCGACCACTGCGACCGCGTTGGAAAGGTCTAGACCGGGTAACCAGCTTTCGGTGACCACTGACGGGTTTCCAGAGTTAGAGCTCCCCCTGCTGGCGACCAGAGCACTTCGTAACCCTGCCGGGGATGATTTCCTCCCGGCAAGAGCGCGCGAAGCCCTGAGTGACTGAGCTTTTTTTTTTTTTTTCAGTCAACCACTTTATTCTCCTGCACTGGCTTTTTCCAAGCACTTGAGCTGACATAAGTGTTCAGCCATTTGCTATTATTACAATCCCTGGGCTATTTCCCCTTTACCGAAAGATACTCCCGTGTTCCCAGCCCCGATGGGATTGGACTCCTCCTGGCTGGGAATTTAGGTTTGGGCAATTTCCCAAATTAAAACATGGAAGTCCTTGTAGAACAAGTTCCTCAGTAATAAAATTACATTTCTCAAACATCAGAGCCTTTGAATTGCCTTTCTAGAGGGAAGAAGGAAGGAAGGAAGGAAGGAAGGAAGGAAGGAAGGAAGGAAGGAAGGAAGGAAGGAAGGAAGGAAGGAAGGAAGGAAAGAAGGGAGGGAGGGAAGGAGGGAGGAAGGAAGTCCTGTTTTTCTATCATGGGAAAAAGACTGTCAAAAAAAAAAAAATGTTTCTCTTAATTGGGACCCAGGGGATGGAGGGTGGAAAAATACCTCCAGAAAGTTTCCCTTTGGCGTGACGTCTACAGCACAAACGCTGGGAGTCTGATTTCACTGGGCCCTGATTGCTAAGCCTTTCCTTGCTATAGGATCCTGTGGTTTCTGCCCAGCAATAAACAGTAAACCTTCCCTCGTTTCCAACTTCATCTTCAGAGACCAGACCCTCCAGGCTCCCTGGTGGCTGAGTAATTTTGTGTTTCTCGATTCGGGGAATTCCTGCTAGATAGAGCTTTAATAGACACCATCCTTTTTAACACTTTGTGCTGCTTTTTATTTTCCAAAAGGGGAAAAGGAAGGGAAAAGAGGATGGGGAAGTCTGAGATGCCTATCTGGCTTCGTGGTGCGGGATAGGAGCATGGTTTTCTGCTGTGTTTTGGGGGGAGGGGTGTGTGTGTGTGTGTGTGTGTGTGTGTGTGTGTGTGTGTGTATGTTGTTTTTTTATCAGACGATGACTCATTGTTGGCACCGCATTTGGAGGCATGACAGCCCTAGAATCAGAGAGCATGTCCGCTGTGGTTCCTTCCTCTAAAGGTGGAATGTGTGCCCGTTGTGGGGGCTCATTGAAAATAAGAAATGGAAAGACACCAAATGCAAACGCCTAAATAAAGCATACCTCCTTCAACTCAATGAATAATTATTCAGATTTACAGAAATGAATAATAAGGGAGCAAATCTTCATTTTACAGAAGGCTGCACCATGGGATTCCTTTACATTTCCAAGTTCCCCTGATGCATAAAACATATGATTAGATTTACAAAAACTTGATTTACATGGTTTTTTAGGAAAACATCTTTGCAGAAAGATTAGGTGTGATTAGATGCAAGAGCTCTTCTCTCGGGAGGGAAAACAAATGAGCTTAGCTAACAGGAGATGGTTAGGGAAACTCTTCATGCCATTTGGGAGCGTTGATTTCAATTTTGTGGAGTTCTCAGAGATTTCTTAGGCAACTGTAATGACTGCTTCCAGGGACAGGAATAGAACTCCTCCAGCAGCCGGCCCGAGCACTGGGCGGTGCTCAGCCTTTTCTGAACTCCGGAGTTCTAGGTGGAGCCTGGCCCCTGGGAGGCACGGGGCTCTGCACACTGGCCTGGAACACAGTCCCCCCTCCCTGTGGCCCGCGGTCCCCCCACCGGTGTGAGACAAAACCCTGTCAAAGAGAGAGAGAGAGTTGTGTGGCATTGGGGTCATTTGGCTGAGGCTAAAAGAAGAAATCTGTTATTCTAAATTAATCAATTTGTTCCAGGGTGGTCTAAGAAGTCTCTCGGAGCCTGCAGAATAGAGCTGGTTTTCCTGGTTGCCATTTCCATTATTTCCACAGACCTGACAGGGCAAACAGCACGGCCAAGGGCGTGATATGCAGGGTGATCTCTCATCTAGCTCCCTGAATGGTCAGAATCCACTTCATTTTTAAATTAGCCATTCTAACCTTAAAGGAAAAAAAAGATATTCAGTTCACATGCTGTCTTTTCTAATAAAGAAATACTACCCTGGAATTCCTGGCACATGGTGGTCTCATCCCTGATCTGCTTTTAGACTCTGGTCTGAGAAGAACCCAGGAGAATCCATATCCAGGTTGCTTTCTCCCCTTCAGGATTGCTAGGAAAGGGTTGTCCTCTCTTCCCCCCGCCCCCCCCTCTCTCTCTCTCTCATAGACTCAAGGCCACAATAAGGGTGAAACCATGCAGACCTCCCCGTCGCTCGCTGCCAGCCCTGTCCACGCCGCAGTGTTTGTGATGCTGCGGGTTCTGGTGATGCAGCACATTTGCAGCTCATGAATATTTGCTGCTGAATTAAACCATTTGTCGCTCTACTACATAAAGAACACAATTTAGTTCAGAGCAAACCACTGAAAGAGAACTCATTATTATTATGATACCACAATTTTATTTTATTTTATTGGAGTGTTTTGATTGTTAAATAGACAAAACATGTCTTTCTCTCTCTCTTTTAATGTTAATGTTTGTTTTTTGTCTAAAAGATGAAAACCTGCCTTTTATTTTGCAAACTACATTACTTGCTATCATTTAAATCAGGGAAAGTATTTTTCTAAAATATTAAATTGTCTGATTTGAGACAAATGGAAAAAATAATGTTTTGCCAGGAGACAGTGCTTCAAAAATTAGAAAGGGAACATATGCCCCCTTTTTTAAAAGGCCGTGTATTTAATAACCATTCCGCTAGGAGACGGTTCGGACAACCAGCAGCAGCCCCAGTTAGAATGTTTGTTGATGAAGAATCCGTAATTGAGTTCTGCGCGTGTTGTTTTAATGCTATGGACTCGTTTAGCCGTGCACGGATGCTTTATAAATGCCGGGTCATTATCAACGTGATTGCTGCAACAGAATCACTGGCTTGTGCATCTGATCAAGGCACCTACTGCGAGCAATGATGAAACTAACTGG
Organism: Cnephaeus nilssonii; assembly: GCF_951640355.1. Lineage (NCBI taxonomy): Eukaryota > Metazoa > Chordata > Mammalia > Chiroptera > Vespertilionidae > Cnephaeus > Cnephaeus nilssonii. The sequence continues at coordinate 44,498,287 of NC_137081.1, forward strand.
GGTTTTGCTAAGCGAGCTGGACAGGCAATGGGTTCTTGCCCTGCCCACCCTGTTTTGTGTTGGGATTTCCATAACTGACCTAGTTGCACGGATGAAAGACGACCTCAGAGGACCTTGCCCTGCATGCCCCGTACCCTCAGGTAGAGATTGACTTCCTGACAGTGGCATTGGGTAGCCTGTCCTACAGCCTGGCCTGGGCGCCCATCGTCGGTGAGAGGACATCTTAGGCAGTTAGTAAACACACGGAGATGCTCAGCGAGAAAGGTGTACAAACATGCAGAGGTGGAAAATTGTCCACAAAAGTGGCAAAGCTTGTGTGTTCATTGATGATGGTCATTGATTTCACTTAACATAGCTATTTTCTTATTTGATTTTTTTCCCCTTTAATGTGACCAAAGCAAAGGAGGAAATAGTTTCATAATTTAAAAAAAAATAACCAATAATACAAATCAAACTATATAAACCACTTCTTGAAGTCGTAGAGATTTTTACTTTTATTTTCAATAATTTTAAGACTTAGCCATGTAACAAATTTTGTTCAAGAACCAGATTTTAATATGCCATATCAGTTATAAATATACTCAAATACTTTCACTTCTCTATTTTCCTCCTTGTAAAAATATTTTGTTTCTTTTCAACGATCAATTGGTTTATAAAGGTCCAGGGTAACATTCCGTATGCCCAATATTGGCTGATTCACATTATAACACTGAACATAGCTTTTTTTTAAAAAAAAATCCAAATGCTTTATCTGGTGTATAATTTAGATGAAGCCATATTCAGACTTAAAGGCCAAATAGACCTGTGCTTTCTTACTATGTAAAACACCACAAATATTCAGAATTCCTCTGTTTTCTCTTGCATTCGATGGTTCTACTGCATAGTATTCCTTTAAAAACTGCCCAAAGCACGTGGTCTATCACTGCTATCACTCCTAGCATAGCAGATGGCTCTCTGTAACGTTCCAGGCTATACTAGTAAAACAATACCAGTCAAATTTCTCTTTAATGATCTGTTCTAAGTCAGAAGGTACTGTTTAGGTGTTTGTGATGACATTTCCTCATGATTGACATTACATGGTAATCTCCTGCGTGCAACTGAATTGATCAGATATAATGCCCAAACCACCATAATTTGTGTTTTTATATGAATTGCCCATTGTTGACCAAAGAGTAGATTTTATTTAATTGTTTTAAAGATTAATAACAACAAAAGCTGAACCCATAGAGTTGGTTAAAATGATGTGCTGTGTCTGCACTTTTGCTTATGTTTTGTTTTTTGTTTGTTGTTTTTTGTTTTTGTTTTTGGTTGTTGTTTGGTTTTGAAATTTTGAGGACTCAGAGTCCTCAGGTATAAAATGAGGAAGTTGGATGATCTGATCCCTAGGTTTCTTATAATTCTGTCTCAATTTAAGGGCTGGTTTGTGAAGCAAAGCTCTTTAGGATAAAATAAATAACTTAAGCTAACTTCTCTGTGTGGTCTCAGCAGCCCCTGCTATCACTGTCAGCACCGGTGGTCTCAGCAGCCCCTGCTATCACTGTCAGCACCGGCAGTGCTGCGGACCGGACAAAATTTGATGTTTTTGGTTTTGGTTGTTGCCATTTTTTTTTATTTTTTTTTTTGCTTTTCCACTCCTAATTTTATTCTCTCTCTCTCTCTTCCTCTCTCTCTCTCTCTCTCTCTCTCTCTCTCACTCTCTCCCCCCCCACCCCCACTTCTCTCTCTGTAATACACAAGCAGTTTCTCTTTTCCTATATTGCTTTCTTGCCTCCCTTTTCTCCCCTTCCTTGTAAGAGATTTCTTCTCAGACTTCCTGTTCACTCACCATTTTCCTCAACTACCTACATCTAAATCACGTTAGACGTAGGCCCTCCTGAAAATTTGCTGGTTTGCCTTCCTACTCCCAGGGCTAGAGGGTCTCATATTCTGTAATGGCATCAGGATGCTGCCTGCAGTAGAAAAGGCAGAGTTGGGTTTTATTTGAAGAGTGTGGCTGTCCATGGTCTTGAAGAGGAAGAAGATCAAGAGAAGACAAGAAGATACTCTTGTGATGTGGGTTCTCTAGGGGCTCAGACATGGCCAGGAAGCTTAAAGGTTGGCCCCCGGGAGAGGGAGTCAGTTTTTATCCCAGAAGCCACCTAAATGTGGCGAGACCCAGACCTTATCTGCCCTCCTCTGTGGGCCGGCGAAGGCTTCCCAAGGCACCAGATTAGTGACTACATAACCCATCGTGTCACTCCCACTGACCAGCAAACACACACTAATGGAGTTTGTCTTATTGTTCATGGTGGCCCTACCCACCGCGGAGAGTGAAAGGGTCATTGCGGCCTCCCATCAGTCATCCTTAACATTCCAGCTTTACAGGAAACGGAAACCACACCGGGATGAAAGGTTAATCACACCAAGTCCACGGCTTTAAGTCTCGGGAGAAAGTATGGCATTTTAAAAACATAGTGAAGTAGGTCATCAAATCGGATGCAGTAATAGAGGCCAGCACCCACAGAGCAGGAAGAAACACTTTTGAAGAAACCAGAGAGCCCTTCTCCCCCATCGTTCTCACTTGTTATTTTATACGGACTGTGTTTTCTACCAACAGAATGGTATTTCCCACCTACTCGGTGCTTGCGTGGCTGCCAGTGCACAAAGCTCAGACGACCTTCTTCTCCACTCCAGCCAGAACGTGGCCTCTTAGCTGCACATGGAAGAACCTGGTTGATTTACTAGGTAGCTTCCGAAAGCCAAGGGATAGCTTGTGTGAGTGGGAAGCAGTGGCAGAGATCCTGGGCTGGACTGGGCACAGAGAGCGGAGACCCAGGCCCGGTAAGAATCCTATGCTTGAGATGCACACTGAACAAACTCTCCAGGCCCTCAGCGCCTCTGGCTCACCCAAGTCCAGCAAGGGTCTGTTGAGGACCCACTACAGGCCCTGACCTGAGGACAGCCAGAGGAGACAGCCTGACCCTGGCTCAGTCACTGCAGCAGGCCCGGGGAGTCCAGAACCGCCTCTGCCCAGGCCAGAGGAGCCTTCCCCCCTGCTAGGCGTTGTCCAGTTTGCCATGGGCAGGGGACCCTCCAGGGGTACTCTGAGGGGCTGGGAACGCTGTGACGATGCAGGGTCAGCAAGGAGAAAAACAGGGGCTCCCTGCAGGTGCCGTGTGGATGTTGGCTGTCTGCCAAAGCATTTTCATCTCCAAATGCAACCTGTTCACCGCTCGACTCCCACATATTAGTGCTGTAGGCAGTTAGAAAGACAGGAGCAGCGCAAAGATGATGGGCAGGTACAGAGAAGGTCACCAGGATGGAAAGCCCCAGGTGCCTAGCAAAGGACAATCAGTTTAGGGTGGGACCTCGCCCTCAGGGTGACCTTTCCTCCTCTAGCATAGCACTGGTCCTGGGGTTTGGACTCCCTGCCCTTTCCGTTCCTAGAGATAACATCTAGGCCTCGGTTGTATTTTAGCTCCAGGCCCAGATAAGTAACAAAATCAGCCACAGGCTGACTGGCTGACATCAGGACCAGCTGCATTGGATAATGATCCCCACCCCCCTGCCCCGGTGCTGGCCAATCAATCAGTGGAGACCACAGCCCTGAATGGACACACCTGGAAAACTGCTGAATAGTCTATTGAGACCTTCCCCTGGGACCTCCCTTAAAATCTCCGCCCTTAAAACCCTTAGGGTGGAAGACCCAGTGTGCTCTCCCTCCAGGGAGCACGCCCATGCTTTCCCCTTCCTTCCCTTCCCTCCCCTCCCCTTCCCTTCCCTCCCCTCCCCTTCCCTTCCCTTCCCTTCCCTCCCCTCCCCTTCCCTTCCCTTCCCTTCCCTTCCTCCCCTCCCTTCCCATCCCTTCCCTTCCCTCCCCTCCCCTTCCCTTCCCTTCCCTTCCCTTCCCTTCCATTCCTCCCTTCCCTTCCATTTCCTCCCTTCCCTTCCCTTCCCTTCCCTTTCCTCCCTTCCTTCCTTCCCTTCCCTTCCCACCCTTCCCTCCCTTCCTTCCCTTCCCTTCCCTTCCCTTCACTTCCCTTTCCTCCCTTCCCTCCCTTCCTTCCCTTCCCTTCCTTCCCTCACTTCCCTTTCCTCCCTCCCTTCCCTTCCCTTCCCTCCCCTCCCCTCCCCTTCCCTTCCCTTCCCTTCCCTTCCCTTCCCTCCCCTTCCCTTCCCTCCCCTCCCCTTCCCTTCCCTTCCCTTCCCTTCCCTTCCCTTCCCTCCCTTCCCTTTCCTCCCCTCCCTTCCCTTCCCTTCCCTTCTCTTCCTTCCCTTCCCTTCTCTTTCCTTCCCTTCCCTTCCCTTCCCTTCCCTTCCCTTCCCTTCCCTTTCCTCCCCTCCCTTCCCTTCCCTTCCCTTCTCTTCCCTTCCCTTCCCTTCTCTTTCCTTCCCTTCCCTTCCTTCCCTACCCTTCCCTTCCCTTCCCTCCCCTCCCCTTCCCTTTCCTCCCCTCCCTTCCCTTCCCTTCCCTTCCCTCCCTTCCCTTCCCTTTCCTCCCTCCCTTCCCTTCCCTTCCCATCCCTTCTCTTCCCTTCCCTTCCTTCCTTCCTTCCCTTCCCTTCCCTTCCCATCCCTTCCCTCCCCTCCCCTTCCCTTCCCTTCCTTCCCTTCCCTTCCCTTCCCTTCCATTTCCTCCCTTCCCTTCCATTTCCTCCCTTCCCTTCCCTTCCCTTCCTTTCCTCCCTTCCCTTCCCTCCCTTCCCTTCCTTCCCTCCCCTCCCCTTCCCTTCCCTTCCCTTCCCTTCCCTTCCCTTCCCTTCCTTCCTCCCTCCTTCCTTCCCTTCCCTTCCCTCCTTCCCTTCCCTTCCCTTCCCTTCCCTCCCTTCCCTTCCCTTCCCTTCCCTTCCCTTCACTTCCCTTTCCTCCCTTCCCTTCCCTTCCCTTCCCTTCACTTCCCTTTCCTCCCTTCCCTTCCTTCCCTTCCCTCCCTCCCCTCCCCTTCCCTTCCCTTCCCTTCCCTTCCCTTCCCTCCCCTTCCCTTCCCTTCCCTTCCCTTCCCTTCCCTTCCCTCCCTTCCCTTCCTTCCCTTCCCTTCCCTTCCCTTTCCTCCTTCCCTTCCCTTCCCTTCCCTTCCCTCCCTTCCCTTCCCTTCCTTCCCTTCCCTCCTTCCCTTCCCTTCCTTCCCTTCCCTTCACTTCCCTTTCCTCCCTTCCCTCCCTTCCCTCCCCTCCCCTCCCCTTCCCTTCCCTTCCCTTCCCTTCCCTTCCCTTCCCTTCCCTTTCCTTCCTTCCCTTCCCTTCCTTCCCTTCCCTCCCTTCCCTTCCCTTCCTTCCCTTCCCTTCCCTCCCTTCCCTTCCCTTTCCTCCCTTCCCTTCCCTTCCCTTCCCTTCCCTTCCCTCCCTTCCCTTCCCTTCCTTCCCTTCCTTCCCTTCCCTTCCCTTCCCTTCCCTTCCCTTTCCTCCCTCCCTTCCCTTCCCTTCCCTTCCCTTCTCTTCCCTTCCCTTCCCTTCCCTTCCCTTCCCTTCCCTTCCCTTCCCTTCCCTTCCCTTCTCTTCCCTTCCCTTCCCTTCTCTTTCCTTCCCTTCCCTTCCCTTCCCTTCCCTTCCCTTCCCTTCCCTTCCCTTCCCTTCCTCCCCTCCCCTTCCCTTCCCTCCCCTCCCCTTCCCTTCCCTTCCCTTCCCTTCCCTTCCTTTCCTCCCCTCCCTTCCCTTCCCTTCCCTTCTCTTCCCTTCCCTTCTCTTCCCTTCTCTTCCCTTCCCTTCTCTTTCCTTCCCTTCCCTTCCCTTCCCTTCCCTTCCCTTCCCTTCCCTTCCCTTCCCTTCCCTTCCCTTCCCTCTCCATTTCCCATTCCCTTCTCTCTCCATTTCCCTTTCTCTTCCCTCTCCCCTTCCCCAGTCACGTTACCATTAGTTTCCTCACTCCCCAGCTCCAAGGGCCCCTTCTTTACCTCTAGAACTGGTTTCCTAAGCCCATTTCTTCTAGAAGTTACTTTTTCTACCTCTGTAATTTAGCCAATAAATGTTTCTTACAGCTTGGATCTGGACGTTGGATTCTTTCCTAGCCAGAACCCAAGCACCAAGATTGCTGAACCCAGGTTTGGTCTGGCCCCACCGGTCAGACACCTGGTGCTGTTCCCGACGCCCACAACATTAGCTCTGGAAGAAAGCCTGCAATGATGACCTGAAATGAAATTGGTGCCATCCCCACAATTAATGAGGGGTTAACAGTAGCTGCAGTTGTGGGTAAAGCCTCTCTGGGGGACAATTTCCTATTTGGATACACTCAAGTTCATCCGGTTTGTTCCAGAATCATAATAAACGCCCGCTGTGAGTCCAACGTACAAAGCCGTTCCTGGGGCTCAGCCAGGCCCAGGCCCCGCTCTGGATCTCATGGGGGGAGCAGATTTTTCCTAATTCCTTTTTGCTCCATTGTACACTGTGTCTTCTTGGGCAAGTTATCGGTGGTCACAGTAAAGCAATGAGGGAAAAGGAACCAAAGGGTAGGGAGGCATGGAATCTTTCAGATTTTTCTTGAAGCTGTTCACATGGGTTAGGGAACTGAAGCTGTCATCTGAGATGTCTGCAGGCACTTCGGTGGCTCCAAGCAGCTTGCCTTCTTAAAATAAACCATTTGTGCCAGCTGAGGTTTTCTTTGCACTTGGCCATTTAGCCACCTTGTGTGTTTTATGGCAACCTCCCACCCCCGCCCCACCATTTATCACGTCATCTTATCACAGTCTCTTCGGAGAGACGCAAATAGCACACTAATGTTTCCTTTTGTTAGGGTGAGTTGTCAATCTCTTCAGAAAGGGAACAACTACAGACAGCTCTTCCTTTTGATAATCTTCCTGACACTTGCCTGATCCATCAGAGAGCCTGGCTCAGCGGAGAGGCGCATGGACAGTCAATCAGTATGGATGTCACCTGGTGTCCATCAAGAACATATGTAATGTGAGCTATCATGTATTTTGCTCTAGTAAATAGCCTTCCTTTTTTCCTGAATCTTGTCTGTTTTTATGGGCTGACAGTACAAACACAACACACGGAGCTCTGCCCTTTGACATACAAGCCTGGAAGCTGTGCCTTTGTGCAGTTTTCAGCTTATTGATATACTCTGTTATTTTTTATGACAATGGAAGGGGGCACACATGTGAAGAATCAAGATGCCATGCTTTTGACTCAAGAACACCTTGTTAGGATTAGGAATTCTGGGTTTGGTGTGAAATTGCTACGAAGTTGCATCACTAACCCTAACCTCCCAGCTACGGGAAGTCCTCTTGATAGGGGCAGAAATAAAATCTTGGGGACCAGCTATAATTGCAAGAAATATTAATCATGCTCTGTTAATAGTGATTGTTTTGTCCTGATGAAAGCAGGCACATTCTAACCTTGCTGGCAGTTATACGCGGGACCTGGGAGCTCACCTGGAAATGTAGCCCATCCTCCCCTTCAGGGAGCTGCCTATTACCATGGAAAGATTAACAACCTTGTTGCAGAAACCAGAATCGCCAGCCCTTTGAAGATCCCCAGCCGTTGCATACCCACAGGCCTTTGCGTATCTCCAGACCAGTCAACTGGCCATGTGGCATACCTTTTGCCTACTTCCCATGTAATCTTTGTCCTTCTACCAAATATAAGCAGCTGGCTTATTGTGGGGGGGCAGAGCAGGTTTTTGTGGATGACTTGCTGCTCTCCCATACTGCCAGCAATATGGGAATAAATGCTCATATATGATTCAACCCTGTCTTTGCTTAATTGGCTCAAGTAGTGACAGGCTGCACAGACCCATTGATTGTCCAGTTATATTCTCATAGACAACACCAACTATTAACAATGATTAACCCTGAGGTAATGAGACCAGGAGAGGCAAAATTTCAGTTTTTACTTTTCAGATGCTTGTTTGAATTTTTTAAAAACCAGAATTTATTTGCTTGCCTATTTTCTATGCCAATAGGAAATATTTTTTTTCTTCACTCACACAATTTCCTGGCCAGGAGGGTTTTAGGAAAGAAACTTCATGTGCCTCCATTGTTTTGGAGAAAGTGTTGTGTGTGTTTTTCTGAACACACATCAAAAAAATAGGATAATAAAAAAAAAATCTATGTTTAAAAAACTCCCATGCAGACTTTGCTCTCCTTGGCTGAGAAAATTAAGATTTGGGTGTGCTCTGCCAAAGCAAGTGAATTGAGTCGAATTTGTTTAAATGGAAGAGGAATGGGTTCTCCTGGGCCTCCCACAAAGATCTAGGGATTCCATGACAAAGAAATAATAAACCTGTGGTTTCCAGACTAAAAAGGATTCTGTAGACTTGTAAACAAATATCCCAATAAAAACCCCTTTTACTTTAAATACATATCTCTAAGGATTATTTTTACATGTCTTTTCTACTGAAAATAAGATACCTTTTAAAAAGAAATTAAATAACTGACCTGGAAAATGAACCCCTGATTTGAAAATTCAGCAGACGTGCCAACCCACAGCATTGGAGTTTCCGACAAGAGCATCTCACCCCTAATGAAAACCATGGCGCCTCGCACAGAAAGCCTGGGGTTTGGGGCTGCGCAGCAAGGGCAGTGATATTCACGGATTAGAGCGGACAGAAATGCACTGCGCACATTCCTGGAGGCTTTCCAGTCAAGTGGAAGGGGTGACATCACAACAGCGTGCCTGTATCCCTGTATCCAAGCATTGGACTCAGATGCAGGGTGTTTTGTTTGTTTGTTTGTTTGTTTGTTTGTTTGTTTTGCCCCGTGAATTGAAAGAATAGAATGATCTGTGAAGAAATGAAATGAAATCTGATGAACATTTCTGAATGACTTTTAAAGCCACATGACAGGGTGTGTGAACCCAAACATATTTTCTGTCTCCTACTCCAAGACTGGACTGGATTGGGACTACTAGAATAACAATAACATAGAATATACACACACACACATACACACACACGCACGCTCACGCACGCCATGCACACTGTCCTACAGCGTGTGCTGAAAGATGGGTACCTGCTAGAGAAGGAACAAATGTAGAGAAGAAAAGAGATGGAAAATATAAAAATGTAGAAGCATTTGAGAATACTCATACTTAATAACAGTTAAATTATGATTACAAAAGGAATAAATTTGATCAGAGATGTTACCCTAATGGCAATTCTTAAATATGATCATAAGGGGATGATGCTAAATATCCATCATAGGAAAGTAGTTTACAAATTATGCTACACATAATAACAGAATGCAGCCATTACAAATGTTGGTATAGTTTTATATTTATTGACATAGTAAGATACTATATAAAGTGATCTACACTAATAAAAGAGAAACATGCAAATTGACCGCCCACCAGCCAATCAGAGCAAGTATGCAAATTAACCCAACAAATATGGCAGTTAATTTGCATACGCAGGCATGGAGCAAAGACTGAAGACAGCGCAGAAGGAAGCCAAGCGCTGCAGAAGGGAGCAAAGCTGAGGAGAAGCAAGTGGGGTGGTGGAGACGGGATGGAAGCCCACCTTGGCAGGCTTTGCTCCCTTCTCTGCTCCGCTCCGGTCGCAGGAAGCCCTATTCTTGCAGGAATCTTCCTGCAACGGGCCTCTAATAACTATATAATTACATATTTGTTTATAATATAAATGTGATATTTTGTTGATGTTATATCAAGTAATATTATATAAATATTTGTCATATAAAAATTAAATAATAAAATTTTCATTTTATTTTATTATACTAGAGGCCCAATGCACAAAATTCGTGCAAGAGTAGGCCTTCCTTCCTCTGGCTGCTGGCATCAGCTTCCCTGCAGCACCCGGGACCCGGGCTGCCCTCACAGCCCTGGATTCGTCCAGAAGGTTGTCCAGAATGACGTCCAGTCTAATTAGCATATTATGCTTTTATTATTATAGATAAGGTGAGATTAGATGCAATATTCTATAAAGAGTTCAATCCATTTTTGTAAAAATGTCTGATATACATAAAACAATGTGTAAAAGGTGTAATATACAGAGAACAAAGTATAAAACTGTGCTATTTGTATTATATATGCTGGGAGAGAGACCTCTGGGAGGGTATTGACTAGGAGGGGGCACAACAGTTATTGTGGTACAGAAATGTTTTGATCAGGGTGGGGGGGGACATGGATGTACACTATTTTTAAAAATTTTTAATGTTTAGATGTGCACTTATGATCTCTGCATTTTTCTATATGTATTTTATACTTCAACGAAAAATAAAAAGACAAGCATAGAACCAAGATATTAATGATGCTATCTTTGGAAAATATGGTTGATTCGTATTTTGCTTCGTCTATCTTTATTAAACTTTAGATAGCAGTCACATATGTATTTTGCAATCTGAAAACAACACACCATAAAGCAGTTCTTCAGAAAACAAATAAAGCCATAAAGACCAGGACTGTAGTGATTTTTCAGAATCAAGACAGCGTGTCCCTATGCCAGACACATTTCTTGATTTGCGGTGGACATACATTACCCAAATCACGTTTTCCATACATTGTACAAATTGTCCTCAATCCCAACTAAATCAAGTTTTCACTTCCTGGTTAAAAGGTGTAAGTAACATGGAGACCTAATCCTCCTGCCTCATTAGGAAAATATCCAACCAAAAGAGGTCAGCCACCAGAGCCGTGGCCAGCCCGGGAGGGAAGTGAATGAGAGAGGAGATGAAGGAAGCGCGTCTCAGCTTCCCACAGCTCGGGCCCACAAGTTGAAGGGCTCTGTTGAGGTATGTTGCTGTGTACGTGCCAGGTTATGTTTATTTCATGTTCTGAATGATTCCTTTTTAACCTACCAAGTATTTATAGCCCATAGAAACTCGGAGATGAAAGTTCTTCCAACCTGCAAAAGCCACAAATGACAAAATCTTGTTAGAGTGGCCGAAGCCAGGAGGGCTCTCAAGCTTGCGTGTGTGTCTGTCCGTCTGAAGCCCCGTTCATTACGACTGAGCTTTTCTGGGCTGGTCCTTAGTGGAGAATGGGTGACCCTAGGAAACCATTGCGACCACTGTGTTGTGAGCTGAAGGAGAGCCATTGAACACAACAAAAAGAATGCTTCAAGGACACATTGCCACACAATCAGAACCATGCCACAGGCTCTGATGGCTAGGAGGTGACAGCAGGAGTGACACAATTAGGGACAGGAGTGGTTCAATTTAGGGGGAAAAAACCAATAGAAGTGTGCTGTTTGTGGGACAAAGAGGCTGAGTTCTAACGTACCCCCAATAAGCAGCTTCCACAAAGAGCTGACCATGTGCACGCAGCAGCTCTGCGGATGGCTCTTTCAGCCGCACTCAGGCCTGGCACTCTCAAAAGGTTCAGGGCAGCAGGCTTGCAGGCAAGGGAGAGCGGAGCTGCGTGAGGATGTGCGTGTGCCCTCGGGTACCACGGACAGGCCAGGCCAAACAAAGCCATGCCTGGCAGGACTGGAGAGTCTCCAGCCTGCTTCTGCTCTCCTCCTGCTTCTTCCCCATCCTCCCCGCCCTTATGCATTTTGAAGCGATAAACCAGTTTAGAATTCCCACATCTCATTTGTTCAGCCATTTGGGTTACAAAGCTCAGTCAACCCATCAGTGAGTGCTTTTCCTCCAGACACACATTCTCAGAAAATAAGAGCTTTATAGCCTTCTGGAAGGAAAGGTTGGAAAAAGCTGCCTCTTACCAAGCAGGAATAGTAATGATGTACACGATGCTCTCAGTGACAGTGACTAAATATCAAGAATAACTAGGGGGCCTGGCCGGCGTGGCTCAGTGGTTGAGCATCGACCTATGAACCAGGAGGTCACGGTTCGATTCCCGGTCAAGGCACATGCCCAGGTTGTGGGCTCGATCACTTGTGTGGGGCCTGCAGGAAGCAGCCAATCTGTGATTCTTAATCATGATGTTTCTATCCCTCTCTCCCTCTCCTTTCCTCTCTGAAACCAACAAGAAAATATATATATTTTTAAAAGACTAACTAGGGGAAGATATTGATGAAAAAGACAAATGGAATAAAATATGTGTTTAACCAAATCATTTTCCTGGAATACCAGGCCCAGGTTAATCTTTTATCAATGTGTTCACAACCCACCCACATGAATGAACCCCAACCAGCCTTTCGCGTGCTGCTGGGGCAGGAGGCTGAGGAAGCTCTTTACCGTGTCGCACTACAAGCTGCTCCTGAGTTTTGGGTGGAGAATAGCCAGCTCCACACACTCTAAATATCGATGTCTTTGACTTTGGGGAGGGCTCTGGGTACAAATTTTTTAAACTTCTCTTGGCAGTTCATGTGAGGAAATGTCCTTCCTCAAATATGCGTGGAGTTTGCAATGCCATTAGTGAGGGAAATGCACCTGCATCTTTTAGAAAACGTAAGCCCTATAAATCCTATCAGTTTTAGGAAGCAGACTCTCTGTCCTAGTAGACACAGGGGTAGTCTCCCTTGGAGAAAGTACAGACTTGACATTTACCACTTTGTCGGCATTCAAAGACTGGTGCGTGGGACTCAAGGCTTCTGAGTATGGTTGTGCAGTTTGTGTACTGAACAAATAAACTGTAAAGTGCAAGCTAATCTACCGTACGTGGAGGTGTTGCTTGATGCGAACAAAGATGAATGTTTGCTCTGGGACCGTGGTCGGCAAACTGCAGCTCGCGAGCCACATGCGGCTCTTTGGCCCCTTGAGTGTGGCTCTTCCACAAAATACCATGGCCTGGGCGAGTCTATTTTGAAGAAGTGGCATTAGAAGAAGTTTAAGTTTTAAAAATTTGGCTCTCAAAAGAAATTTCAATCGTTGTACTGTTGATATTTGGCTCTGTTGACTAATGAGTTTGCCGACCGCTGCTCTGGGATATTGTTATTTTGAATCAATGCAAGTACTTGCTCTTCTGGTCACTGCTGCATGCAAACCCAGGTATGAGGGCAGTGCCTGCCTTCACATTCCTCTACCTATGTCTATCCTATGCCCCCAAAGTCCATCTATCGGGACAAGCACTGGGCATGTTCACCCTGCCAACAGCTCACCAGCTGCCCCTCGGTAATGGCAATGATAGTTGCATGCACTGAATTTTCTACCATGTGCATGACATGCCAGGGCCTGTGCTGTACAGATGATATGCCTTAGTCCCTTACAACTTACAGAGATGGGCTGGCCCAAGTTCAAGCTCAGGTCTGTCTGACCCCAGAGGCCACATTCTTTTATACAGTGATTGTGGGGGCCACTGCTTCCCTCCAGTCCCTGTGACCTTCCTGGTTGCACTCTCCCACCCAGGAATGCAGCTTTCTGTGCCTCAAATGCTCCCCCAATACTCCTCCACCTCCTCTCCTGCCTGATCTTTTCCATCCTAACCCTTCCTTATCCTTTGGGTTTTCAGCTCCATTTCACTTCCTCAAAATAAGTTAGGGCTCTCCCTCCCCAGCACTCTCCCACACAGACACTGGGTGTTCCTTTGCAGCTGTACTTATTCAAAGTCTGCCTCACATTGGGGCCTGGGGCCTGGCACGTGCCCAGGATGCAGTAGGGCATCTATCTATATAATGAGGGAATATACAAAATGACTGTCACACCGTCACAAAGCTACAGGGCCCACAGCAGAGGCAGGGTTTCCGTAACACAAGATGGCTGCAACCACAGCGAAGGCCAAGTTCCAGTAACAAGCCTTAAGGAGCAATCAGCAGGGACCTGAGGCTGTGTGACGCTGAGCTGGGGCAGGGGATGTGAGCCTGTGCCCCCCACCCGGCGGGGCTTGACGGGGGACCTCAGGCCACACCCCCAGCCCAGCCGGGCTTGATGGGGGACCTCAAGGTGTGACCCCCGCCCCGGTGCTGGGCCAGGAGACCTCATGCCACACCCACCACCCTGGTGCCTGGCCAGGGGTCCTGAGGATGAGTCCCCTGCACAGTTGGGCTTGACAGGGGACCTCAAAGTGTGTCCCCAGCCCCAGTGCTGGGCCAGGGGACCTCAGGCCGTATCCCCCAACCCAGCACCAGGGGACCTAAGGCTGCACCCTCCACCCAGCAGGGCTTGATTGTGGACCTGAGGCTGCGCCCCCCAACAGGTGGGGCTTGATGGGGGACCTCAGGCCATGCCCCCCACCTGGCAGGGCTTGACAGGGGATCTCAGGCCATGCCCCCCACCCAGTGGGGCTTGACAGGGGACCTCAAGGTGCGCCCCCAGCCCTGGTGCTGGGACAGGGGACCTCAGGCTGCTCCCCCTGCCCTGGGCCAGGGGACCTTAGGCCACGCCCCCCCCAGCTCTGGGGGACCTGAGGCTGTGCCCCCCACCAGGCAGGGCTTGACGGGGGCCCTGAGGCTGTGTCCCCCCACCCGGCGGGGCTTGACGGGGGACCTGAGGCTGTGCCCCCCCTCCTGGCAGGGCTTGACAGGGGACCTCAGGCCACACCCCTGGCCCAGCAGGGCTTGACGAGGTTCCTCAAGGCATGCCTCCCACCCAGGTGCCAGGCCAGGGGACCTCAGGCCACTTCCCCCGCCCCGGCACCAGGCCAGGGTACCTGAGGGTGCGCTGGGGGACCTGAGGCTGCGCCCCCTGCCCAGCGTGCACCAGGGGAGCTGAAGCTGCACTCCCTGTCCGACGCCGGGCCAGGTGAACTGAGAGTGCACTGGGGGACCTGAGGCTGTGCCCCCACCCTACGGGGCTTGACGGGGGGAACTGAGGCTGTGCCCCCTCCCCTCTCAGCACCAGGCTGTGCCCCCCCACCTGGTGGGGTTTGACAAGGATGGGGCCAGCCAGGTCTGGATCTCACCCAATGAGGGTGGGGCCAGTTGGGTCTGGGTCTGGGTCTCACGCAATTTTGAGGCGCCACGGGTGGGCGGGGACTTGACTCTGGGTCCCGTGGCATGCCCCAGACTCTGACAGGAGGAAGATTTTCGTATGCATTTTACTAATTTTCTTTCATCTCTGACACTTCTATTATAGAGAAAGGGCAAATAGCAATATTAAAATATTTCCTCTAATTAATCCCCTTTTAATGTGCACGAATTTTGTGCACCGGGCCACTGGGTGAATGAACATATGATGAATGAACGAAGGAATGAAGGAATGAGTGACTGGCCAAGGAAGGCTTAAGCAGGACAGATTTACTGAAAATAACACCGAGCTTCATTGTATCCTCTTCAAAGTGCTTCTAGTTTAGCCACATGTGATTTTCAGTGTGGAAAAAAAAAAAAAAATCTCAATTATCATTTGCTCCTTCCTTCAAAAACCATTTTTCTGAGCAGGTATCAGTGCTTCAATCAGCCTCCCTGAGCCCTGCCTCCCTTCTGCTCTGGGCTCCCCAGCACGGCCCTCGCTGGCCACCGCAACACCTGCTCTCCCAAGAGGCCTCGGGCCTTCCCCGGATGATGAAAGTCCTGCCCCCCTCCTGCAGGGCAGCCACCTTTCCTAGGTTCTCCTCTGAAAGGCAAGGCTGCTCACCATTTATAACGCTCGTGTGCCTCAGTCCCACCACAAAGTGCAATATTACTCATTAGTTTCGTGTACAATGATCAGATTATAGTGATATCCTACACTGTGACAATCGTGATACTTTAGCCTGACAAGCCAACAAACCTGACAATCTCACTTTAAGGCATCTCCAATTTAAAGGGGGGAAATGTGTACTGTAATGTCACCGGGCCCTCCCCACGAGAGGAGGGGTCGAACCCACTTGGAATACGACATCCTGAGATGCTGTCAGAATTCTTAAAGTGAAACAAAAAAATCCTCTTGGTGTTACCAGTGAGAAGACAATAGCAGCCACTACCTGAATTGATAGCTGTCACTCCAGACGACAGCCCGCCTGCTACTCAGACGGGCGCTGTCGCTTTGGGGTGGGGGGACGCGATGCTGGGGCTTTGGCCGCGTTCCTGCTGGCGACCAGCTCCCAGTGCTGGTGGGTGGGAGGCCCTCACCGGGCCTGGCTGGTCCCTCATGGGCAGGCCCTGGTTCCATCTGGGGAACAAAGGCTGCCTTGGGAACTGCCATGTAGCCCTGTTACGGGGTGAGGCTCAGATCCACCGTCAATAACATGAATCCAGAAACCTGCAGCCTAAAGCCGTGTCCAGTCACAGCTCGTCAAGGTGTAATGTTCCCATTGCACTCTATGGGTGTGTTTTTTTAAAAACTCTGCCTGCCCTCAGGTCAGTATATTTTCTGACTTTTTTACACATAGGTTCTCAATCAAAATTAATTACCTGCATCCTTTAAAAAAAATAACTTAGCTCCATGCTATAAATAGAAAAGCAAAAATTCTAGCGGGTTCTGAGCCTCCGGCGGAGGGAGAAGCCCCCGGGCGCTTGGGAAAACAGCTCCGTGTGCTGGCATTAGAGCAGGCACTGAGCTCCGCGGCGGGTTTTCAAAGCGCCAGCCCAGCCTGCACCTCCGCGGTCAGAGGCGAGCCCTCAGACTTGCAGGGCGGCGCGTGTCTGGAATCCTTTCCCAGCCTTAACAAGAAGCTCCGTCCTTCCCAGGCATCGGATTAGCGCTCCCCCGTGACCCCCGCACGCGCCGGAAACTCCGGGGCGCTAAGATGATGCTCACCTTTGGGGGAAAAGAGCGCTTTAATCTTGATCCTGCTCCGATGGCTGCCAGAATCCCCCCCTGGCTGCCTGTCCTTGGTCTTTGCTCTTGTTTGATCTGTGGTCTGGGTGCTCTGATCCCTTCCTGCCTGGGTGAGAGCTGGCGGGCCTGTGGGGCTCCCTCCCTCCATCCTCATCTGGGGAGCAGGCTTTTCCAACCCCCAGTCCTTCACAGGTAGGAAGCACATCACAACTCATTAGTAATTTACTGCTACAGTAATTTTTATAATTACTGCCAGGAGGCCTCATTAAATTTGATCTAATGAATAAATATTGTATTTTTCAACGTGATTACCAGAACAGCTTAAGCTGAGTGCCATAAACAATTATTTTCCTCACTACTCATGATGTTGGTGACTATCGATTTCTATTTCATAAGGAATTTACTGTAGTAATACCCATCTGACTGGCTTCAGGAATAGACAATATCCCCCGTGGCAATTCGCAAGCAGCATACAGCCCCAGAGACCGCCAAAGGGGATGGGAAGGCTGGGAGTCAGAAGGAAAGGAAAAACCTGTCCAGAATAAAGGTCTGCTGAGTGTTTGTGACCGAGGGAGGCAAGGCAGGGACCGGTTGGTGCTGCTCAGACTCCCCATGGTGAGTGTAGGTGGGACCTGCACCTCCAGGCCTGTGGGTGGTGACTCCCAGGCAGAACAACGATGTCGGCAGCGGATTTTGTTTGCATTTTGCAAAAGGGAGTCGCTAACTTCGGCTCAGTTACCAATTCCCGAAGTAAAAGATGAAAATTAGACTATAACTCCCAAACCCGAGTTATTCACGTGTGTTTCTTCCCTTCCACTCAATGTTTTGTGCTTTCCTGCTTTTCCTCTGTTTGGGGATTTCTATCGTCGAGTCATGGACTTTCACCCCTTCACTAGTAGGATGGCTATTTCCCTACATCTTCTGTTTTTTTATTCCACGTACTCCATCCTCCTCATACCTAAGCTCCTGTGAAACGTGAAGGGATGCTCTGTGATATTTCTTTTCCTTCCTCTAATTTGCTGCCCAGGTGACCCTCACTTCTCCTGGCTCAGCTCTCCTCAGACCTCTCTTCCGCCCCAGGGCAGTCATCCTCAGCCCTGGCTGCATATCAGCACCACCCAGGAACGTGTAAAGCATGCTTGCTGATGCCTTGGCCCCACCCCACAGATTCTGATGAAGTTGACCTGGGGTACGGCTCAGCTATCACTATTCTTTTTTGAACTCACCAGATGATTCTAATGTGCAGCCAAGGTTTAAACCCATGGCCCTGGAGGTAAGTGAATGAAGGTGGGAGAGAGGTAAGTGAAATAGGAGCCAGAGCTCCAGGCCCAAGACCACCAGAATGCCCTACGGATAGTTGTTGTGGGCTGAATTGTCCTCTGAAAATTCATGTTTAAGTCCTAACCCCAGTACCTCAGAATATGACTGTTTTTGGAAATAGGTCCTTTCAAGAAATAATTAAGGTAAATGAGGTCATATGACTAGGCTCTAATCCTTATTAGAAGAGATTAAGGCCCTGGCCAGTGTGGGTCAGTGGTAGAGCATCAACCGAATTCCCGGTAAGGGCATCTACCTGGGTTTCAGGTTCGCTCCCCACACCTGGTTAGGGAGTGTTCGGGAGGCAACCAGTGGATGTGTCTCTCTCATCTCTCCTCCTCCTCCTCCCCCTCCTCCTCCTCCTCCTCCTCCTCCTCCTCTCTCCCTCCCTCCCTCCCTCCTTTCTTTCCACTCTCCCTGAAAAGCAATGGAGAAAATATCCTCAGGATTAACACAAAAGACAGAGAGAGAGAGATGCCCAAAGGGAAGACCGTGTGAAGACACGGTGAGAAGACAGCCATCTACAAGCCAAGGTCAGAGGCCTCAGAAGAAATCAGCCCTGCCAACTCTTTGATGTCAGACTTCTCGTTTCCAGAATTGTGAGAAAATACATTTCTGTTGTCTAAACCACCCAATCTGTAGTACTTTGTTATGGCAGTCCTAGCAAACTAATACAGTAGTCTTCACAGACTGGAACCTAGTGGCTAAAAGCAGAGATTCTGGAGGTAGGCAGAGCTAAGTTCAAACCCAAGTCTGTCACCCACCAGATGCACAGGGGTAGGCAAGAGTAGGCTTACTGTTGTGAGTATGCAAAACACAGAGTTAATAAAGCTATTGTAATAATCATAACCTGCATTTTTTTTCCTTTTATTCTTCACCCAAGGATACTTTTGAATTAATTTTTAGAGAGAGTGGAAGGAAGGGAGAGAGAAAGAGAAACATCCATGTGAAAGAGACACATTGATTGGTTACCTCCCACACACGCAACCCAACAGGGAGCCAGGGATCAAGCCTGCCACTGAGGGGTGCATGCTCTTGACTGGAATTGAATCCGGAACCCATCAGTCCCTGGGCCAATGCTCTATCCACTGAGATAAATGAAACTGTAAACCTACATTTGCCCACCCCTGTATATGCCTTGATGTTCTGGTGATCTACCACTGTGTATCAAATTACCTTAAAATTTAGGGGCATAAAACAACTCTATTACATTCATGGATTCTGTGGGTCAGGAACTTGGACAAGGCATAATGGAGGCAATTTGTCTCTGTTCTAAATTGTCTGGGGCCTCATCTGGGAGACTGGAAGAATGACTGACTCTACAGCTGGAATCTAGAATCACCTGACGGCTTGTTTTCACATGTCTAGTGACTGATACCAGAGATTGTCTGGGACCGAAGTTGGCACTATTAGCCAGAAAATTTACATGTGGCCTCTTCATGGAGACTGGGCTTCCTCACAACATGGGGTTGGATTCTGAGGGTGAGAAGCCACAGTAAGAAGCTGTTCCAGAGGAAGAACCAAGATGGCGGCATAGGTAAATACCTATACTTGCTGCCTCTCACAACCACATCAAAACCACAACTAAAAGACAAAAGAAATATCATCCAGAACCACGGGAAAGCTGGCTGAGTGGAAGTTCTACAACTAGAAGGAAAGAAAAAAGCGCATTGAGACTGGTAGGAGGTGCAGAGGTGCTGAGGCGCGGGTGAAATGGGCTGGCAACTGGGTGCACTGTTGTTTTTTTCAATCGGAGGGAGATACAAGCTCCTGATTGCTCTGAACTCTAGTTCTGGGCTAGACTCTGGGGACCCAGACTCATACAGGGAGAAACTGGACTGTCTGACATTGGGCCAGAACCCAAGGGCAGCTTTCTCTCAGAGGTGTTCACAGCGATCATTGTTCCTGCACGGGGGCATGGGATGCGGAGACGCGGAGATGTGGAGACGCGGAGAAGTGGAGACGTAGAGACACGGATACCTCCCCAGGGCAGGGATGACTGACAGCCATTGCTGTTTGCTCTATCCTGGTGATTTCCTGAGACACTGCCCCACCCAATTTACAACCCCACCCAAGCTGTGCGCAGCGGTTTTGCATATGTATGGCCTGTCCTTTCGCAGCCTAACCTAACAAATTGCAACTGGGTCAGAGAGCTCCAAAGCTTCCAAAAGAAGACCCAAGGCCGGCAGCAGCAGCCTGACTTGTTTCACAGCTGGGCCTCATCTGGGCACTTCCAAACCCGATACAAAGAGGAGGAATCTGCAGATCTCACTGTAGCTCCTGCTGGGTGGCCTCAGGCAGTGGCTGACTTTGCACCTCCCTGAAGACCCAAGAACCAGTGTACCCAGTGGTCAGTGTGAGACCATACCAGATTACAACCCTTCACATCCATAAGAGACACACTCAAGGGGCAGACTTAATGAGCACCAAAGCCCCACTGAAGCAAGTCCTGCCCCATAAGGGTGTCGACTGCACAACAGATCTTCCAGTGTAGACACAGCTGGTCCTCATAGCCAATTGGCCTGGAGATCAATTCCTCCCAGTGATACCAATAGCAATCAAGGCTTAACTACAACAAGACTGTGCACCCAGCCCACAAAGGGGTGCATCAAGAGTGTCCATCTCAGGTGATTGGGGAGGGTGAGCCACTGGTCCCTCTAGGATACCTAGCACACAAGGCCACTCTATCAACACAGGGAAGCAGCCAAAATGTGGAGACAAAGAAACATGTCACAAATGAAAGAAATGGAGGAAAGCAAACTACTGGATATAGAGTTCAAAACCACAGTTATAAGGTTACTCAATAATCTTCTAGAAACCTCCGAGGAACTTAGTGAGACCTTCAAGGATCTTAGTGAGAATGCCAAAAAAATGGAAAAGGACCAGTCAGAAATTAACCATACACTGACTGAAATAAAGAATACCATACAGAGATCCAACAGCAAACTAGAGGATCTCAAGAATCAAGTCAAAGATTTGAAATATAAGGAAGCAAAAAATACCCAACCAGAAGAGCAAAAAGAAAAAAGAATCCAAAAATATGAAGGTAGTGTAAGGAGCCTCTGGGACAACTTCAAATGTACCAACATTCGAATTATGGGGGTGCCAGAAGAAGAGAGAGAGCAAGATATTGAAAACCTATTTGAAGAAATAATGACAGAAAATTTCCCCTACCTAGTGAAAGAAATAGACTTACAAGTCCAGGTAGTGCAGAGAACCCCAAACAAGAAAAATCCAAAGAGGACCACACCAAGACACATCATAATTAAAATGCCAAGGGCAAAAGACAAAGAGAGAATATTAAAAGTAGCAAGAGAAAAACAGTTACCTACAAGGGAGTACCCATACGACTGTCAGCTGATTTCTCAACAGAAACTATGCAGGCCAGAAGAGAGTTGCAAGAAATATTCGAAGTGATGAATAGCAAGAACCTACAACCAAGATTACTCTCTACCCAGCAAAGCTATCATTTAGAATTGAAGGTCAGATAAAGAGCTTCACAGACAAGAAAAAGCTAAAGGAGTTCATCACCACCAAACCAGGATTACATGAAATGCTGAAGGGTATTCTTTAAGAAGAGGAAGAAGAAGAAAAAGGTAAAGATAAAAATTATGAACAACAAAATGGCAACAAATACCTATCTATCAACAAGTGAATCTAAAAATCAAGTGAATAAAAAATCTGAAGAACAGAATAAACTGGTGAATATAGTAGAATCATGGGCATAGAAAGGGAGCGGACTGACAATTCTTGGGGGGAAGAGGGTGTGGGGGGGGTGCGGGAAGAGATTGGACAAAAATCTTACACCTATGGATGAGGGGTAAGAGCATGGGGTAGGGTGGGAACTGGGTGGAGGGGAGCTATGTGGGGGGGGAAAAGAACATCTGTAATAATCTGAACAATAAAGATTTATTTAAAAAAAAGAAGAAGAAGCTGTTCCACCTTTGAAAACCCAGCCTTGTGAGTGATGCAGTGACAATATTTCCACAGCATTCTATTCGCCGAGGCAGGCACAAAGGCTTCTCTGGTCCCAGGGGAAAGGAACTAAACTCCAAGCCTAGGGGGAATGGCAGTGTTCTGGAAGAGTGAGTGGGACCAGAAATCATGTTGTGGCAAAAGGAAAATGCTTGACTTGGACAAGTTTCTTAACCTCTTTGAACCTCTGTTTCCTCATTCGTAAATCAGAATAATGTAAACTGACTCATTTGGTTGTTACAAGGATTAAATGGCAACTTTAGAGCAGAGTGCCTGGCACACAGTAAGTGCTTAGGAAATTCTAGTTGCTCTTAATACCTGAGGCCAATGTGCTTCTTCTGGTCAGGCCTTAAGGGATGATGAGGAAGAGGGGGAAAGAGGTCAAGAGGTCA
Source organism: Cnephaeus nilssonii (assembly GCF_951640355.1). NCBI lineage: Eukaryota > Metazoa > Chordata > Mammalia > Chiroptera > Vespertilionidae > Cnephaeus > Cnephaeus nilssonii. The sequence goes on from NC_137081.1 coordinate 44,520,433, forward strand.
AAGGATAGTGTTAATAAATCAAGTTAATAAATCAAGAAATGTCAGGAAAGAAATTATTTGAGATATAGAGATTATCCCTCAAAAGTTATAAAAACTTGAGTTAAAAGGATTGCCCCCTGGAGAAGTGGGGAAAGGCATTGTTGCTTTGATTACGAATCCTTCAGAACTATTTGATTGTTTTAACCAAATGCACATGTTACTTTAATTTTTAAAAAGAAAAAGAAGGACCCATAAAAAAGACATGCCAGCCATGGTCAATGTGGCTCAGTTGGTTGAGCATCATCATCCCATGCACCGAAAGGTCACCACCCAAGTTCCAGGTTCAATCCTGGGTCGGGATATGTGCAGGATGGAGGCTGCTGATTGATGTTTCTCTCTCACATTGATGTTTCTCTTTCTCTCTCCTTTTTTCTTCCTCTCTCTTTAAAAATCAATAAAAACATTAAAAAAAAAAAAAAGACATGCCAAAGGTGGCTGTCCCAAATAAATGTAAATAATTACTATTATTTCTTATTTTTGTAGTATATTTAAATTGATGTTTTCTAACAATTAATCATTATAATTTAGATATTAAAAAAAGGAAAGATTAAAGTTATATGGAAAGTATGGTCTTAGCAATATTAACAATACTCATATTTAGCACTAATGAGTAACCCAGTCCTTAACTGTGGTTACCTAAGAGTGGAAGAATTATGAATGATTTTAATTATGAAATTGCCCTTTATCTAATAAGAAATCAAAAGATATTTTATAACCATCAAAATATATCAAACAAAAAAATAAATAAAATACATAAGAATACATTTTAAAATAATGAATATAAGCTTATTTCCCATCTCTCTTCAGTCTCCTCTCCAACATTTCAGTCAGCATTTTCTTTTTTTTATTTCTTTTTTAAATTAAATTCAGTCAGCATTTTCAGATGGATTATTATCTATGTTTAATTTAAGAGTAGGAACTTCTTAATAAGGAAGTGTTGAAATGCTTAGGGTGAGATGCTGGAGGGTGGTAATATCCGTTAGCATTTGGAAAGACTGGGGATCAGAAAGTTACTGTTAACCCCAAAGAATTAGAAATAGTTCTTAAGGATTCACTGATAGGAAAACAGTTTCCTTAAAAATAATGGTAACTTTAATATACAAAAATGAGTTGTATTTCCATACATAAGCAACAAACAATCTGAAAATAAATTAAGAAAATCATTTTAGTTACAAGATTATAAAAAATAATTTGGGTGGGCGGGGAGAGCCCAGCCAGTATTGCTCAGTGGTTGAGCATCGACCTATGAACTAGGAGGTCATGGTTCAATTCCCAGTCAGGGCATATGCCCAGGTTGTGGGCTTGATCCCTAGTAGGGGGCATGCAGGAGGCAGCTGATCAATAATTCTCTCTCATCATTGATGTTTCTATCTTTCTCTCCCTCTTCCTTCCTCTCTCTCCCTCTCCCTCTCCCTTCCTCTTTTTTATTGTTAAAAAAATAATTTGGGAGGGATAAATATAACCAGGGAGATGTAAGACTTGTACACTAGAAACTGTAATACATTGTTAAAAGAGATTAAAAACGTAAGTAAATGGAAAGACATCCCGTATTCATGGATTAAAAGACAATATTGTTAATATGTCAATACTTCCCAAATTGAAGTACATATTCATTGCAATTCTTATCAAAATTCCAACTTCCATTTTTGCAGAAATGGATAGCTGATCCTAAAATTCATATGGAATTTCAAAGGGTGCTGAATGGTCAAAATAATCTTGAAAAAGAAGAAAGTTGGAGGGATCACACTTCCCAATTTCACAATTTATTATAAAACAGTGTAGTAATCAAAACAGTGAAGTATTGTCATAAGGATAGACATAAAGATCAATGGAACAGAATTGAGAGTCTACAAATACACCCATACGTTATGGTTAACTGATTTTCAATAAGGTTGCCAAGATCATTCGATGGGAAAAAAGAGTCTTTTCAACAAATGCTGCTGAGACAATTGGATATTCATATACACATGAATGAGGCTGAATCCTTACCCTTACACCATATACAAGAAATAACTAAAAATGGACCACTGACCTAACTATAATAGTTAAAACTATAATAATCTTAGAAGAAAAACATAGGCATAAATCTTCATGGATTCTTGGATATAACACCAAAAGCAACAACAAGATAGATAAATTAGTCTCTATTAAAATAAACTTTTGTGTATCAAAGAAGACGATCAAGCAAGTGAAAAGACAGTCTGGCAGCTACCCAAACAATGCAAAAGTTACTACATGACCCAGCAATTCCACTCCTAGGTATAACATAACAGAATTAAAACCAGGTATTCAAACCAATACTTGTAAACAAATGTTCATAGCGGCATTATTCATAATAGCCAAGGTGAAAACAACCAAAATATCCATCAACTGATGATAGGTAAATGGTGGTATATCCATAAACGAATATTATCTGGCCATAAAAAGAAATGCAGTACTGATACCTACTACAAGGATGAACCTTGAAAACATTATGCTAAGTGAAAGAAACCAGACACAAAAAGCCACATATTGTCTGTTCCCAAATGTCCAGAATAGGCAAATCCATAGAAACAGAAAGCAGATGAGTTTCCTAGGGCTGAGGAGGAGAAAGAGTGGAGTACCCAGTTTCTTTTGGGGGTGCTGAAAATGTTCTGGAGCCACACCGTGGCAGTGGTTACACAACTTTGTGAGTGTATTGGAAACCACCGAATTGTACATACGGTAAATTTTATGTTATATGAATTTTACTTCAATTTTTTTAGGTTAAACAAAGTAACAAAAAGCTAAACAGTAGGCAAAGACCCAGGAAGCTTGACATGGGCCTATTTTCAAAACCCAGTTCTTTGGTAAAGCAAACTAGATTGCCAGGAGCAGCTCTCTCGTTCTCAAGTCCCACAACTTGCCTCACTGACATCAATTAATAGAGTTCTTGGTGTCGGCCCTAATCATCATGCAGACAGATAAACTTTAGTTAATGTCCTTTACTCCCTCCCCAATGCTGAAAAATAAGATAAACAGAATCTAGCTCCATAATTTTCCTTAGTCATTTGTTTCAGTAGCATCTGTTTATGATGATTTACAAGAATTTGGCTGGCAACAAGAGTTGCAGGAAGCATGTGCATAAAGGAATTTTATTTACATATTTTTCCTCCTTCAGCTCTATAGATACTGAAAATGGTCATGTCTTAGAAATGCAGGCTAGCTCCAGTGGTAATGATTGCTTTTTAAAAAGCCATACTGGATGGTCTCCAAGAAGTGAGAAACATTTACAGCTATTTAATTTAGAAGACAAACTTGAGGATCAGCCTATAAAAGAACGTGTAATCAAATAAAAATAAGAGAAAACTGAAATACTGGTTCCCGCTGATATGAGATTTCGACTTCCTTAGCACAAGCTCACAGAATAGTCTGTCCTTGGGTATTTGAGTAGGAGAGAAAACCACTCTCCACAATATCTTTTCCTCTGAAATGTTACAGCTTAGTTCCATGTTCATATATGTGAGTATATTTCAACATTCTTGGTATGATCATTCAACTATGTTTATCGCTCCCATATACTGTATATAGTTAAGTTGGGGGAAAAAAGGCATAATAGAGAGAAGTATGCAATATGTAGCGATGCTGCCATTTATTTGAGAAGGCAAGAGGAGGGTACAAATAAATACTCATATTTGCTTATAGTTTTGAAAATCAGAACATCCTATATATAAAAGGGTAATATGCAAATCAACTGAACAGCGGAACGACTGGTTGCTATGATGCGCACTGATCACCAGGGGCAGACACTTAACGCAGGAGCTGCCCCCTGGTGGTCAGTGCACTCCCACAGGGGGAGCGCTGCTCAACCACAAGCCAGGCTGATGGCTGGTGAGCGCAGCAGCCCGCCTCCGCAGCGGCAGCACTAAGGATGTCTGACTGCGGCCTAAACTGTCAGTTGGACATCCCCCAAGGGCTCCAGGACTGGAAAGGGCACAGGCCGGGCTGAGAAAACACCCTCCCTTCCCCTGCCCCCCCCCCCCCCCCCCCCCGTGCATGAATGTCATGCACCTGGCCTCTAGTAAGTCATTAAACCTTTTAAATGTTTACCTATAGAGGGGGAGAAGGATCAGGGTGGAAGGACAGAGATATCATCTAGACTTCTCTAAAAGCATCTTATTTGTAAGCTTGACTTTGAAAATATGTAACTGTTTTACATCAATATAAAACAAAATTAAATTCTAATTTTTTAAAAAAGAAGCCTTTAAAATCAAATGCAAAATAAAACAAATGAAACTAACAATGTATCAAAGAAAGGTTACAGCTCAGGAATTAATGCTTCCAATGTTGGGATTCCATCATAATGTTAGTTCTATCAAAATCTCGGGAATTTTCCTACCCAGGATACTCAACTTATCTTTTGATAAATATTTAATAAATATTTGTTGAGTGTCTACTACATGATAAGGGTATTTGGATCAAAGATGGTCTACTGAGGGAAATAAATTAAATGAACTATGGGTGGGGTATTATGTGTCATGATCTAGGTATGTAGCCAGATCTATCAGAAATCCTCAGAAGAGTGTTTGGTTCTAATATCTCTCTTCTTGGGCTAGGAGAGCATGCATGGGCTCTTGAGTCTTCAGAAATAACTTAACCTTGTTGAGTCACCTCATCTCTAAAGGACCTTCTATGAAGAACTAACATACTGGTGCCTAGGAGGTGCCCAGCTGACTCTTATTTCCCTCCTTTGGCAAATATTCATAATGCTGGATTGAGCATGGCTGCAATCATGCATTATCAGCAGGTACTTTCATCTGACAATGAACACTTCCAACAAATTCAAGTCAGGGGATTACATAAAAAATGTTTATTTGTGCAGCTATGCATATTTACAATCTTACAGGTTGAGCCCACCTGCAGAGAGCCATGCCTCCATTTTGGTTTCTAGATAAGCAGCTCACCTCCTCTCCCTCCATCCTTGGACTGCACTCAAGTTCACCTGAGCAGCTTAGGTCTATAGACCAGCCCCGCACTCTGCAAAATCCCAATCTCCTACCTTCCTTCATCCCAGTAACTGAGTTATTGCACTTTCTAGAAATCTATTTTAACCCAAGATTCAGGCACAACAATATTAATTACAGCATTACGCATAATAGCAAGTATTGTTAATAATCCAGATATCCCAAGGTTGGAAATTAAGTAAACTATGGATCATATATATAAACAAATATTGTATAGTCATTTGAAGTGTTTTGACATTCTTCATGCTAAAGAAGTTGTATATAAAACATACAAAACTCAAATGTTAGTAACTTTTAACCTTAAATGTTTCCTTTGTTTCTTGCTCTTTCCTTCAAACAAGTCTTGCATCATCTGGATATTATCTTGGAAAAGGTCCTCTACCTGGAACATGTCAATTTTTCTGCGACCAATCCATTCCTTACACATTCCCAAGCAAAGATCCCCAGCTGCCCACTGCCTAAGTTTTAGTCCATCCTCCACTGGCTCACAGCAACACCACTTTTGCGGTTCTTGCTCTCCTCTTAGCATTCTTCTTCCCCAATCTTGTAGTTAATCTAAGGAGTCTTCTACCTACAGGACTTTAATGCCCCCCAGTTAAAAGGCTGAAGGATTTCAAATATCTAGGCTGAATGATCCAATACCCTGGTTCCCTACTACCCCACTCCCAGCCCCTCCTGACCACACAGCCCTGGGACCCCACCCAGCCTTGCCTGTCTCCCTGCTGACAGGGTTTCTGCAGAAGCCATTCAGCTAGGCTTCCACACCCAAGACACCTTTATTCTCACTGCCAGAACCTGATTAACCCCCTCCTCTGCTTTTCTGAGTCCTAAGGCAGGCAAGCTCAGGTTAGTTTTAAAAAACAAACATAACAAAACCGTAACACACCAGGTCTATCTCTGCCACTATGTGACATCGGACAGTTTTGTCACCTCCTCTGGATTTACTTCCTCATCTTTGAGGTATTGCCCCATAAATGTGTGGTAAACACTAACATGCAATAACATTTGCTCACCTGTCATTTCCCTCAGGATTTGCTGTGACTCTCCTCTCAAAGTGGAATCCCCTCCAGCCTGGCTCCAAAGCACTGAACTCTTAACCGCATTCCTCTGGTTTGCAAATAACCCAATATTCTACCTGACCTTGAGCCATCAGTTCCCTCACTCCTTAGTTCTAAAAATAGAACACAAATAAAGCACTCCTACAGCCCCTTCTACTGCCTTTGTCCTCTTTGTTATGAAGTTACTTTAGTCCATTCTAGTTTACATTTCATTCTCAACCCTAGTAATGGCGATAAAGGTAGATATGTCAACCTTGGATCATCAGGTTGGGAAGACAAATATACAGGCAATTCTTGCTCATTTGATCATGGACTGTCATAACGCTACTTCTCTACATCCAATTGTCAAAAAACTGAGTTCTCTCATCTCAGGATGGAGTGTGGAAGCATGGGGCTCTCACAACCAAGGCTGGGACTGAGCACTGACCTAAGGTTTCCTTATCAGATGGGAGTCATTACAGAAGGCATGAGCCTCACAGAGGTATGAAATGCTTGGTTATGAGAAAATGCCCATTTTCCTCTCTTCATTCCTAATCAGGTTATAGGTTTGTGTCTTAATTTCCCCACTACATTGTAAATCCTTTAAGAGTTAAGGCCTTGGGAGTCAACTGTTACTAGAAAACCACTGTCAGTTCATAGTAGTAAAAACATGGTACCACAATGTTCCAAACCACCACCAATTCGAATAACTCTAAAAAAAAATTTAAGCTTCCTAATCATATATCTAAAAATTTTAGATTATAATTTGGGTTCTTAAGATTCCAGTTTATGAAGATACCCATTTCCTTTGGATCTACATGTTATAAAACTTCAACCCAAATAGGCCATATTGCGTCATTTTCCACAACCCTCCAAAAACGTAAAAAAAAACATAGAAACTTAGTTTCTGTGCCATATGAACATAAGGCTGCAGCAGGATATGGCTCATGGGCTGCAGTGTGCCAACCCTGGTCTAAAGAATTGGGTTATTAAGAGCTTTCAGACCGTGCCTTTTTTGTCTGGATTCTCAGTCCTGGAACAAGTTTCAAAGCACAGTGTGCCTTTAAATAAATATTTGAATGGTTGATGAAAGCAAGCTAAGTATTGTGAAATCGCTGTTTGTACTTGCATTGGCAAATGGTAAAGGAAACACTGCAAAACTTCATGGGCACATATTATTTTCTATCTGGCCATCGAGCTGTCTGTCCTGGTAGCTTTTCTGATCCCAGCTATCAGTCCTATCACCAAGTTAGGAGCTGCTCAGAGGAGCTGGCCTTTGACATTCAGAAACTCAATGCAAAAGGGAGATTGGAAAAGGAAGAAATAGCCTGATGTTTAAATACGAGGGAAAAAATTAAAATTCAGTGCAGTAAGATTGAGCATTGTAGACTTTAAAAAGCAGACAAGCTAGAACAAAATGTTTTATTATCAAAATAAAAACTTTATATAAAAGCATTACAGATCAAAAGCTCTATTTACATTTATTGATTCAAGGTCCACGTATGCATCACTGAAAGGACACAGCAACAGGCCGCACATGCAAAGGGAAAAGGACAACACTCAGACCCCACCTCTACCAAGTGATTAATGCAAAAAAATGGGGGAGGGTAGGGGGAGGGGACACATGAAATCTGCCCAGAATCTAAACTGGCAGAGATGTCAAGTCAACAAACTGGAAAGTCACCCATCTCCAAAAAGGCACTTCTCATTGCTCTAAAAGTGCTTGAAACCTCAACACGAACCTCGTGCCTAGCTTTCCTTGGTAAAAGCCTCTACCTTATGTCTGAAAACAAAAAATTTCTTCAAGAAAACAAAAACTGCAAATTGTATGCTAATATTAGTATCAATTTTCCATGCAAAATGATCAAGAATTTGAAATGCCTTACATTTATGAAATGAAAAAAACTTGGCAAGCTACCATTATACTGAAGGTTATATCATGAATTCAAACCACACTATTTCATACTAATTCCCTAGGATGTCTTTTCTATAATGACTGCGAATATAGCGCTGCCCACAATTCTTTGGATTGTGCCAGTTTGAGCCCGATGTACCACCCAACCTCATGGTGGAAAAAATCAGCAACTAAGTCCCAGCGGTGACTACTTGTATAATAAGCACCATAATGGAATATTCTCATTAGAGGTGTCCAAAGTAACATACCCACCCCACTTTCCAACAATTACCTCATCCCTCCCTATGGTTTTAAGACTTTTGGGCCTTGATTTTGTAAGAAATGTCAACTAGTGTGACAATTATGCCCATTGTTTTTGTGTAAACAAGTTAGAGGGCTGGTCTCAATAGATGTAATTAGTTAACACCACTACTGCGTTTCTAAGTGCTTGGTTTCATAGGTGGATTCCAGGGCTATTTCAACACCGATTAAATCAAACATGCTTTCATAAAACTGTCATTTTAAAAGAATTCAGAAACTAGAGGGTGAGAGAGACCCACTGTAAATGGAGGGGGGTGGTGAGGGGGAAGGGGCAGGAGAAAGCAAAGAAATGGCAAGAGGGCGGAGCACAGCTGGAAACATGCCTCCGTGATGCTGGGAAACACGTCCCATGTGATTAACTTGATTTGAGTTTCCTACAAAACAAACTGATCAACAGAATTCTTAACTCAGGTTTCAACCGCGTGACAACATTGAAAACTTTAACAAGGAAGACGGGCGCGGTGGAAGGCAGGTAGTGGATCTTCCAAATACTATGCTTGCATCTCAAACTCCTGCTTCAGACTGAAAAAAGAAAAGGAAACATGTCAGGGCATTGTTTTCAAACTAAGAATTCTCTCTTGAAAGCCTAATTCACTCTTTTAGAAATGTTTTTATTGAGTTATAACATACATGCTTTAACATAATGTTGTGTACATCTTAAATTTACACACACACACACACACACACACACACACTCACACACACACCCGCACACAGAGTTCCACTGCCCAGGTGACATAAAATGTTTTAAACATTTCAAAAGACTCTCAATGTGCCCCTTTCCGGTCAATACCTGGATCCCCCCACCCCCCACCCCGTGAGGTAACCACTACTCTGACTTCCACCATCCTTTTATTAAGACACATAAGTGAATATAAGGTTTGGGTGTGGAAGAGAAAAAAAAAATCATTACCTTTTCAAGTAAGCGTGCACATTCCCAAAGCCATGGTATTTGGCTAGGTACACAAGGACCCCAGTTGCACACCGCCCATCTCGCTGACGACAGAAACTGCAATTGCAGATTCTTCGACAAGGCGGGCAATGCCAGTTCTGCAGAATTGTGAAAAGGCACAATTAAATCAAACCTACTCCCCCTATTTAAATCTCTAAGGTGGGCATCATCAATTGCTTTTAAATCTTTTATTTTTTTATTAAAAGAAAAAAAAATCTTAACATGGTTAATATCCACTAGTCATGCCTAATGTTCCCTTAGGAATTCCAGCACAGAAAGTCACACGGCAATTACCAGGGGTGAACAGGAACGGAGAATCAGATTCCCCTGAACAGGCAGGTCCTGAGCTCTGGGGAAGGGGCTCACACCCACCCAGCACCAACACTATGAATTCACCTGCCTTCCCCGAAATGACAGCCCCACAACCGGAGGCTCAACCCTTTCACCGATGCCATCTTTCTGGCCCAATCAGCTAGAGCCTGACCTTCAAAGCCCACAGGACCACCCTTCCAGGCACCTACTGGATCCAGCAGGGCGTCCTTGACCTCTTCGCCGTAGCGGTTTCGAAGGCAGGGACCGCAGAACTGGCCCCGAACGCCCCAGCACTCTGGGTTTCTGCAGTTGGTTTTGGTATCAATGGTTTTCTGGCGGCACTGATGGCAAGTAGACCCCTACAAATAAAAAGCAAATTACAACAACAACACTGCTTTCTGTAGAGAAAACCGGCTTAAAGAATGTCCTCCCCTTATAGGTAGTCTGACATTTTGAATCTTATTTCCTATCTTATATACACATGTATATGCTAGGACCGTGGTCGGCAAACTCATTAGTCAACAGAGCCAATATCAACAGTACAACAATTGAAATTTCTTTTCAGAGCCAAATTTTTTAAACTTAAACTTCTTCTAACGCCACTTCTTCAAAATAGACTCGCCCAGGCCGTGGTATTTTGTGGAAGAGCCACAGTCAAGGGGCCAAAGAGCCACATGTGGCTCGGGAGCCACAGTTTGCTGACCACTGTGCTAGGACATGGAAAGTATCTCAAGCATGGTGATTTCATGCAGCTGGCAGATTCAATATTATCTGCACTTCTTTCCTTCAAGTAAAGGTCTTAACATGCAAAAAAGCTTGCCCAGAATCTTTTTATCTTTAGCACACCACCACATCCCCAGCACCCATCTATGTAGACACATATAATAGATACACAGGAAATATATGCTGGATGAACCAATTTCTAAATTAACACAAAAGATTTAATGCTACTGAAGACTTAAGAGGGCCAGATCCCAAGGATGCTACAAAACTCTTTCCTCATATGAAAGACAGACTCAGGCACACATCCCATATGCTAGGACATTTAGAACATCAGCAAAACTCTAAGGATAGAGGCTATCCTTCCTCTCACAGACGTTGACATTTTCATTCATAAAGTGGGGGCTTTTACCAATGAACGGCTATATATCTTCTCTCGAGAATTGTTGCAGATGTTCTCCAGCTCGTCCTCTGTAATTTCCTCCACCGGGCGAATGACATGCGGAAGGGTCATGGATCCGGGACGACGACCTCTGGGCACGTCATCATCCTGCATAACAGCAAGCATGGGAACAGTGTTCTGACCGGCTCTCCCAGTCCTGAGTCTCAGATACCTGATTTATCATTTCTTCACAGAGAATTCAACTTGGGAAATCTTTCTTAAGGCTTAAGGAGAGGAGACAAGTCCTAAATTTACAGGACACTATCATGGAAATGATTCCTAAAACTAAGAAAAGCTGATGAAGAAGAAAACTTTGACTCCTTCATCTGCTAACAAACATCATCAAATATTCCAGATATTCACAACTCGGAGTCTTAAGAGTATCCATATATAGGAGAGAAAACTTAAAAAATGTAGTCAGTGTGGTAAAACGTTTAGACAAAGTTCAAATCTTCCTCAACATAAGAAAATCCACACTAGAGAGAAACCTTACAAAGGTAGTATTATGTGTCAAAGCTTTTACCCCATTTGCAAGCCTTCCTGAGCATCAGAAAATACTAAACAGAAACATTACAAACCTAATTTATGTAGCAATGCTTTTATTCCAAGCTCAGCTTTGGGGATCATCAAAGAATTCAGGTAGGAAGAAACATATGACTGAGATAAAACTTACGTTAAGTGTTCAAGCCTTACTTAACGACAGAGACTCCATTGTGGAGAGAAATCATATAAAAACTCATGAATGTGGAAAAACCTGTAACCAGGACTCACACCTCACTTGATACCAGAATATACAAGTGTGGTCGGGAGTACAGGAAACACAGAATTTATTTTTGTATGATATATGTTTCCATACAAACAACTGTAAACCTACTTTTGCCAACTGCTGTAACTTTTTGAGAGAAACCAAACAAATGTATGGCAAGGCTTATCCAAAGTTTAACCCTTTGCACTTGCTTGCTTTTTTCATCAAGCTGCTACCGATGCTAACCGTGTCGAGTCACACTCGACATCCGAGTGCAAAAGGTTAAGACTCATGGAACATAACAGAATTCTTTACTAGGGAGAAACCAGCTTTATGAAAAATGCACAACTTTGTGGTCATGACAGAATTCATAGAAGATGGAAACGATACAAATGTCTCAAGACCTTTAGCAATGGCCTGGATACACCACAGAATTCCTACAGGACAAAGACATTACAAATGTAGTGAAGATGTAAGTTTAATCAATTCTTTCAATGAACACAAAAAAATCCATACTAGGGGGGCACCAAGTCTATTACTTTTGAAGGTTAACCAATGTCAGATGTTAAATTCCAAGAGAACGAAAAGTTAAAATTGCCCTGGCCGGTGTGGGTCAATGGCTAGAGCATTAGCCTGCACACCCAAGGGTCTCAGATTCAATTACTGGTCAAGGGCATGTACCTGCATTGCAGGTTCGCTCCCTGGGCACGTGTGGGAGGCAACCAATCAATGTGTCTCTCTCACATCAATGTTTCTCTCTCTCCCCCTCCCTCCCTTCCATCCTCTGAAAAGCAATGGAAAAAATATCCTCAGGTGAGGATTAACAACAACAAAAATATTAAAATTACTTAAAACTCACGAGAATGCTGTATGTCAATGGAGCAAGAAAATCTGTGGAAAGGTCTAATTATCTTCAGTTTATAAAATGTTATTTGAAGTTTCTTGAAAAGGCTACACTGTTATTGATGACTTAAAAAACATCACCAAATAACTTGGTATGACATTAACAATTCTGAGTGGTTTGAGAAGAACGTTTAATGTGAATCATTTGGTGTTGGGCCTACAGAAGAGGAAAAACAGAAGAGCAAGCACAAATGTGGAGAACTCACGTTCATGTAGCCATCCATGGTCTTCCTCTTTCTCACCAGCATGTACTTGTCCTCCTCCTCTTCCTCCTCCTCCTGCTCCGCGGGTAGAGCGCCACGGGACCCAAGGATCCGGGACCTGGACCTGGTAAGAGGCCGTGCTCTCCGATCGGGGTTTCTCCTGGAAGTAACACCTGGGAATGTGCGCCTTCGGGGTGTCTTTGATTGCTAAACAAAACACATGGCAGAACCCATTTGTTCCAGAATGAAGAGAAGTGGCACCTTCTCCTACGTACGTGTTTACGTAAAGGGAAAGCGCCATTTTCTGATTTTCTGTCCTTTCCATAATGCATGGAAAATGAGCCCAAAAAACAAAACAGCCTTTATAATTTTGCTTTTGTAACAAGTCCAGTTTCTCTACAACTGAGAAATAATTTACTTATTCATCTACTTAATAACGTTGTAAGAATAAATCTCGTTTTCCAAAACAACCTTTTCTACATCTCTTTTTTAAAAATATATATATTTTTATTGATTTTAGAGAGGAAAGAAGAGGGAGAGATGGAAACATCAATGAGGAGAGAGAAAGAATCATTGATTGGCTGTCTCCTGCACACCCAACGCAGGGGATGGAGCCCACAACCCGGGCATGCGCCCTGACTAGGAATCGAACTGTGACCTCCTGGTTCATAGGTTGACACTCAGCCACTGAGCCACACTGGCCGGGCTCTACGACATCTCTTGAGCCCCGACACACTCACTGTTTCTACAGCGAGTATGTACGTGTGGTTTTCCTTCTTCCATTCCTTGCTAGCTTCTTCCTTTTCTCTTCAAGGAGGGGTAGGGAAGGAAAGTCTTTTCTTTTGTACCACAGCAGACAACACCAAATTCCCCGAGTTACACTAGCTTAGTTCTCAGAATATACTCACATATATTAGGCCATGACTTGGTTAAGAAATCATTTTTTTCCTTCCCAAATTTTAAAAACATCAGTTACCACGCATCTACCATGAAAGAGAAATGTGCAAATGCTGGGAATAGAGAAAAAAATATTTTCCTATCTTTAGTCCGTGCCCTTGAGGGGTTTAGTCTAGTTAGAAAGAAGAGAAATAACCAATTAAAAGGGGTTTGAGCCCTGCACAAGCTTGGCATAGGGAGGCCACACCTTCCCCAGGATATAAGGAAGAGTCCCAGAGATGTATTAGAAGGTTCCCTCTATTCCCTTTGGCTATAAAATCCCTCTCACACACAGATCTATGAGAAGGTTTCCTCTTTGTCTATAAGATCACACAAAATAAGGAGACTGGGTTTTCAAACATCCTAACAAATCTACCTCAGACCTGCCCAAGATACTACTGAACAAACAAGGAGTTGCACTTACTGATCTGGGGCCTGGGAGGGAATGCCGGCCAGGGAACGAGCCAGGGAAACTTTCTAATTCCGCCATTAGCTTTGCAAGCTAAAAAGGAAGGAAACGAAGCAGAAATTATTGGTTTAGCATAACTGCTGAAAATGAGCAACTTATGGAAATTACTGTCGTATATCTCAGCGTTTCTGATTTCTCCTACACATTTACCAAGACTAATAGATTTTTAAGAAAGAAAAGTGAGCTCAGAGAAAGAAACACATTTTAAAGCACACATTGTAAAAATAACGACTTCATAGCTGCACTGAAAACAATTCTTGACACAGATAAGCAACAAGTGGCTTAGAGGAAAGCTGGAAGAGTTCATGCTAACACATTCCAAGTGAGATACCTACCATTGCTTTGTTTTGCTTTATATTTAAAGCCCTTTTCTCCAAAAAATTCATGCCATTTTCATCTTCTGAATCAGAGTTGGAATCCGTCACAGATTTCTCTGGGGGTGCAGGAGCTGCTGCTCTTTTGCTGGCTGCGCCCCTGGTATTTCGAGCTGGAAACTTCATGGCCACCCGGAGAGGCCCGGACCGTCTGCTCTGACTGCGGGTCCGGCAGCCGGCATGGTCTGACTGTAATCGCTGGTTAATCAGAACAATTGAGTTATCAGTGATTTGTCTGCTGAACCGGTTGCACCAGCATGGCTACATCGCCTCTTAACAAAAGATGCTTGCATCAAATACATTTTAACCGGCCACTTTAATTGTCAATTTTAATTGGCAGCTCTGGGTAACAAAGCCAGGAATTATAAATACATACAACAAGCTGAGTGTAGTGTTAACTCCGGTAGCCTATCTGGGTCACATTGTTATTTGCCGTTTAGTGGTTCTGGGCCATTTTTTTTTTTTATGTGAAAATCCCAACTCTCTTTTTAATTTAAAAATAGATCTTTATGTATTTCAAAAGAATTCCTACAGGAACAAATATGTATTCTCCCATAAACATGATTTCAATGCTAATGGCAGTATTAAACTATACTGAAGATGGCTCAAGGCTTTAATCTACTTTTAAAAAATTGTGGTAAAATATACTTAACATAAAATTTACAATTTTAACCACTTCTAAGTGTACAGTTCACTGTTATCAAATGCATTCAGATTGGTGTGCAACCATCACCACCATCATCTCCAGAACCTTTTCATCATCTTCGACTGGAACTCTGTGCCCTTTAAACAACTCCCATCCCCTCCACATAGCCCCTGGCCACCACCTGTCTCTATGAATTGACTACTCTAGATACCTCTCTAATCCACTAATCATAAGGCTAAAATAAGAAAATTCTTATTTTAAAGTAATCTAGGTTCCCATCATTAAATATGTGTTAAGATTAGCCATTGGGGAAATGCAAATCAGAATCACAAAATACCACCTTCATACCCACATACATTGCCAGTTGGAATGTAAAATGGTGCAGCCACTTTGGAGAACAGTCTGTCAGATCCTCAAAAGGTTAAACAGACTTACTCTATAACCCAGCAATTACACTCCTAGGTAGATACTCAAAAGTGTATGTCCACACAAAAGCTTGTACCTCAATGTTCACAGCAGTATTATCCATAATAGCCAAAAGGTACAAACAGCCCAAACATCTATCAACTGATGAATGGATAAATAAAATGTGGTATGTTCACACAATGGAATGTGATGCAGCGATAAAAAGGTACTAAGTACTGGCTTATGTCACAACCTGGAAGAACCTAAGTGAAACAAGCCAGCCCCGAAGGACCACATATTATATGGTGCTTTTTCTATGAAAAGTCCAGAATAGGCAAACCCATAATGATAGAAAACAGACTGGTGGTTGCCAGGAAAAGGATGCAAAGTGACCGTTGATGGGTACCGGGTTTCTTCTGGAGCAATAAAAATATCCTAAAATAGATGGTTGTGATGGTTGAGAAAAAAAAGAAAAGAAAAAATATCCCCCATAAAGTCCCAGAACTTGAAAACCCACTTTTATAATTCAAAAATTTCTAAAAATCCCCACAGCTTTTACTACTCTTCATGTACTTTTAGTGTGCACAAATTGAAACTATAAGATGACAAAAAAACTTCCATGAGTTCTGAAGACTTTTAATTGATTGGCATTTTATTGGTTACAACACTCAGCACCTACAAAGAATTGAAACAATTACCCAGAAGTGATTTGGGCTGTAGACTATGTGTGGGTCACATCAGATTTTCAGAGCTGCCCTGGCGCTAACTCCAACATGCACTGACTGAGACCAGTATTACTTATTACAGGAAATACTGCACTAGCACGAAGTGATGAGAGCCATGAAAACATTCCCTGGTCAGGCACTCTCACTTATGTCAGCGTCACTCGAGTGTGGTTCCAGGCAGTCAGGCCACACTGAGCTGCAGAGCATGCACCTGACTGCAAATCAACACACGGCTTCCTTCGTCAAGAAAGTCTTGCTACCAAGAAGCCATCTGCAGAACTGAACAGTATGCTCAGGGAGAGCGAGACCCAGGTGCAGCAGCAGCAGCAGCAGCGGAGGAGGCGGCAGCTGGAGCAGGAGGAGAGGTTAAAAAGGTAAGGCAGTGTGTGCAGGAAAAGCAGGTCCAAGGAGCAAAAGTGGAAGCAGAAAGGGCCCTAATTGTCATTATCTGCACTCAGGCCCCAGCACATGCATTAGCACTGGCTTTCCAAATGCATGGATCTACGATGGGAACATTTACCAAAGGCCTGGTCTATGCCAGGCACTGGACTGGGCAACTGAACCTAAATGTGAATGTAACTAATCTTGAGGACACACGTGTGCTTCCTCTGATTAGGCTGGATTTCTGTGGCAATGGAAATCTGGAGGTTGGCCAAGTTTATCTTAGCAGTTTCCAAGATTTTCAGAGCCTACAAAACGTTCAGGCTTTACACATAGGACTACTTTATAAACTGCTTTAAGGCCTAAATACTCTCAAATTTTAAAACGGTCAACAGAATCTCTGGCATGATTCAAATGAAAATTAAAAGGAAAAAAAAAAAAAGCTCTTTAAAAGCAAGTACATCACGCCTCAAAATGTACCTTACTTCTTGATATTGGTGAAATTCTCAAACTCACCATTCCATCTTGTATCTCACTCTCTGAGAAACCGCAAAAGGATTCATCGTCAGAGTCGGCGTGAAAAATACTGGCCAGTTTGTTAGTGACATCTGGCCTTGGTTTCTGTAAAAATCCACAATGGTCTAACACATCTTGCACCTCACTTTCTGAGAAGCCGCAGAAAGATTCATTATCAGAGTCCTCATAAAAAACATTTGCCAGTTCTTCACTGATATCTGACCTGAATTTAGGTTTCTGTAAAATAAATAAATAAATGTGGTTGTGCATCTTTCCCCCTCTTTCAAGAACCAATTTCCCATAAACCGTGCAGAGAGCAAATCACATTCACAAGTGCACTACAAGAGAATAGCTTTTGTTACAAAGAAAAACGGTTCAGAGGTTTACAAATGATTTCTGAGTTGTTATGGCAAATCATCAAGCATGTTAGGTTAGGCGACATTTCAAAAGGATAGAATAAGTAGCTAATCTACCTCCAACAATTACTACCTAGAACCACAGCAAAAAGTGAAATGAAATTACAGTGCACACTGTATTTTCATAACCGCTGTATAGAAATGTAGGCAAAAAGCAAGCCGTTTTAATCACGCACAAAGCATTTGGGGCATTTTGAGCTCTGCAGACTCAATTCTGTTTATTCTCAGGCAGCACTTACTGTGTTTGCAAAATTATCAGAAGCAAAGCTGTCACAACTGTCATCAGAGGATGACGAGGTTTCCATGGAAATCAACTTCACATAGCTGAATTTCTTGAAGTTCGTCTTTACTCTGTGATCCTTTTGCTGCAAATGGAAATGGCAGTACCATTAAGTGGGATGCTCACTACAGTAGCTAACTAAAACATCATTTTTTAGTTTAGTAGCTTCCAACAGCACAGATATATCCATTTTTTAAACGCTGTATAGGAAAAGGGGAAGTTGCAATTGCTACAAAAAAAATTTTCAAAACTAACTAAAATCCTAAAAAGGGATCCCCTCTGAAGGAAAACTGTAATGATATTTATCAACTTAAATAAATATCTGTAGAGCTACCTCTCTACCCACCTGAAGAGCCCCCAAGCTCTTAGCATTATACTGAGCTCCCAATGAGTTTAATGCCAAACTCCCAAAATCCACCCTTAAAAAAAAAAGTAAACTGTACTTCAAAAGTGCAAAATGGTGGACTGATTTCTCTCCCTCAGCTAAAATCAAGCTAATCAGGTCATCTGCTGCAAGCCTTGGGCTATATACACTATGACACGAAGTCCCCAAACTACAAAACTGGACAGCACTTCTACTTCAAGATGGCAGGCTTTCAAATAGGCCTTGTTCCGATCAGGGAGGGTACTGTGATTTCAGCACAAGTCCTTACAAATAGAATATATCAACACAGTGAACAAATGTCCAAGGAGCCAAGTTAAAGGTCAAACAGAACTCCAAACCCAGGGAGTATGCCGATTCCACCCCAGCACTCTACTAGCCTGGCCTGACTTTCAAGCTCTTAACACAGTCCCCTTGCTATACGAGTTTTAAGAAGTCTTTTCATAAGGCACAAATTACTTGTAGATATAAAAATGCTTGTTTCATTCATACTAGGTGTACCGGTTAATAATGCGGATTTTTTTTAATAGATGGAGTTACACATATGTTGATATTTATGCGATTTGATATGTATGCTATTTTGTTGTATTGACAACAAGCTTCAAAACTTCATATGTCAAATTTTCTGAAGGTGTTAACATCATAGATATTTTTATGCTTAAAATTGTCGAATTTCGTGCCCAAAAAAGAGCATTTGCAGGAAGTTTTAATTCATTACTTTATTTTGAAGAAAAAAGTTATCATATACTTCGGGAAGCTTATGGTGAACAAGCTCCATCCCAAGATACTTGTGAACACTGGTTTAAACGCTTTAAAAGTGATGGTTTCGATGTGAAAGACAAAGAATGTCCAGGTCAACCAAAAAAGTTTGAAGACCAACAATTACAAGCATTATTAGATGAAGATGCGTGTCAAACTCAAAGACAACTTGCAGAAAGGTTAAACGTTGCTCAGCAAACAATTTCCCATCGTTTACAAGCAATGGGAAAGATGTTAAAGGAAGGAAAATGGGTGCCACTTCAACTGAACGAAAGACAAATGGAAAACCGAAAAGTCATCAGTAAAACATTGCTTCAACAGCATGAAAAGAAAGTCTTTTTTGCATCAAATTGTGACTGGCGATGAAAAGTGGATTTATATTGAGAATCCCAAATGCACAAAATCATGGGTTGATCCAGGTCAACCATCACTTCGGAAAGAAGACAATGCTTTGTTTGGTGGGACAATGCTTTGTTTGGTGTGGAGTATTATGAGCTTCTAAAACCAGGTGAAACCATTAATAGTGATCGCTACCAACAACAAATAATCAATTTGAACCACGCTTTGATCGTGAAACGACCAGAATGTGCCAGAAGACACGGCAAAGTAATTTTGCTTCATGATGACGCACCATTACACACTTCAAAACCAGTTAAGGACCCGTTAAAAGATCTTGCCTGGGAAGTATTAACCCACCCACCATATTCACCAGGCCTTGCTCCTTCAGATTACCACTTGTTCCGATCCATGGCACACGCACTTTCTGAGCAGTACTTCAAAACGTATGAATAAGTGGAAAATTGGGTCTCTGAATTGGTTTGCCTCAAAACAAGAAAAGTTCTATTGGGACGGATCCATAAATTACCTGAAAGGTGGGGGAAGTAGCTAGAGATGGACATTACTTTGAATAAAGCACTTTTGATGTTTCTCTTGGAATTACTGTATTTTCTTTGGATTACAAAACCCACATTATTAACCGGTTGACAGTTAATCTGCATTATTAACCGGTCAATAATTCATTGATTTTGTAATCAAAGAAAACACGATAATTTCAAGAGAAGTAGTCTCTTGCAAATAAAATTATTTTCATGATGATGGTACCCAACCATCCTATGCTCCTAAGTAGACTCCATTCAATCATCTTAGGAAGTTTTTGTCCTTTTAGAAAGGCAAGAAAATATGATAAAAGGTCGAGCTACTACATATTAAAAGGATCTCAGAATCCCATTTTTCAGACGAGGACATTCAAGGCTCCGGGGAGATGACATTTATTGTCCAAGATCATAGGGCTAGAAGGAGAACTCAGCCTACAATCTCCTAAAACAGCGGTATTCTTGCATTACTGCAGGAATTATCATCATTTACTCATCAATCTATCTGCAAGCAAAGGCTCAAGACAGAGTCAAGGAAGGCATTCCATTGGAAGCAGTCAGGGAAATAGATGCTGGGCTTTTAACAAGTCAGCACATGCCAAAATTGTTACTAGGCAAATGTTTGCAGGAAACGACTAGAAGAAACACCCAAAGAGTTATGATTGAGAGAAACTTTTTTGGCAGACAGGTAATAAACTAAGAGCACTTAGTAGGTGTTTTCGGTGCCAGGCACTAAGGATGCTTTCACATTGTAATTCATTCTTTGCAACAAAGGTGTATCACTATTCCCACTTAACAAACGGGGAAACTGAGCTTCAGAGAGGTGAAATGGATTATTCAAGTCGGGCGATTGCCTAAATTTGAACAGAGGCATGTCAGATTCCAAGCTCAGCTACTTAGGGCTTTCTTCACCCTGAACACCAAAGCCTAGTTCCAACGATGTCTCTGAATCCACGTGCCCAACCCGCTCTCCCCACCCCCCAAGCCTCCCCACTTGTGGACCTAACTCTGATATTTATTTTAAGCATGTCACATTCTCCCTTTTCACCCTACCCCCACCCTCTACCCTCCCCTGGGGCAGACCCCACGTTCCGGTTTCCGTTAAGAGCAAAGAGTAACGTTCCACTGGGCCAACATCCTGCGGCTTGAGAGGAAGGCTGGGGGCTGGGGAAAGGAATGGGGAAAGAGCGAATGGCTGCAAAAGTTTGGACCTCCAAGTCTTTGAGTTGTACTTAAATCACCGCATGGGACCAGAAACACGTCCGCCCGTGTGCGCCGCCAAAGTGTTTGCAAGACCTTTAAACTTCAAACCCACCGACCCTGAGCGGTTATTAGTGGCACAAGCGGGCGGGGAGCTGGAGAGGGCCGGGGGCGCTGCAGGGTAGGCAGGGTCAAGTCACAAGGAGCGCATCCCACCGGCCAGGATCGGGCCCGCGGACACCGTGGGGAGACTGGCCAACCCCGGGGCGCTGTCCCGCACGTGCACCTCGACCCCACGTGGCCTTGGATTCCCCACCGCTGCCAACCATCCTGCAAATCGCTCACATCTCTGAACCGCCGCGCACCACTTGCGCACGCCGGGCGGGGACTGTCCCGGACCCGAATCTACACCCAACTACACAAAACGGGGGGCTTTCCGAAAGGGGCGCCGCCCAGGACGGCCACCCGTGGACGAGTAGCACTCAATCCTTGGAGGTGGAGGGCGTCGGCCCGCACCCACCGTGCCCGCCCTGCGGGTGTGCCCACCAAGCCCTCACCAGCACGCGGCGAGCATCCATGGTGGCAGCCGGGGCCCAGGCCCGCGTTTGGAGAAGAGAGAGCCGAGGAGCCGTGCGCGCCGCGGTCCCAGCGAGCAGCCGCCGCAGGCGGGCGGGCGGGCGGGCGCACAGACCCGGGCCCCGAAGGGCGGGGCTCGGGCCGGCTTTCCCGCGGCGGAGCGCAGGTCCTGCAAGCTGAGGTATCTGCCCGCCCGAGCGCCCGACCCACTCAGCCCAGAAATAAAAGAGGCTCACCAAGTATTATGAACTCCAGTGAATTCCTTGGAGTCCCCTAAAATCCGCCTTGAAAAAGTGGTGTTTTTAGGGCTCCAGGACTTCTCTCTTTATGTTGCTGCACGGTCCTGAGCGAACGGCGCGAAAGTGGTTTGTATTGCTGGAGGGGGGGGGGGGGGGGGTGAGGGTGGGGGTGGGGGGTAGCAAGATGATGAGCATGAATTTCGGGCTGGGAGAAGAAATGAATTGGAGGGCTATGGGGAACCCGCCAGGGTCCTGTGGGTCTCTGCCCTGAGCCCTGAGCACTTCCGTAGCGGCCTGCAGTTTGCATTATTAAGAACAAAAATCTAAGAATCAAGCACGAACACCACTCCCTGTTTGCACTTCTTATCTGGTAGCCACGCCATTATCTATTCTAAAGCAACAAAATGTGTTAAATCCTGTTCTTTCTTACAAGCAGAGGGAACCAAGTTGTCTCACCTAAGAGTTGAGGTTTTTAAATTAGAAAAAGGGCGATGCTAAGACTTATCTATTAGAGTGAATATAGAAGCTAAGCACGGTACTAACATGGTTAGGAGATTTTTTTTTTTTTTCACTCGTCACCTAATTGGAATCACCTAAATCCGAATTGCTCTTTTACTCAAATCTGACACTACGACGAAATTTTTGTAAAGAGCGGGGGGGAATTGCTTTTAGAAGAAAAAGCAAAATAATCTGGGTTGCTTTAAAAGACCCTAATTATAATCTTACATTTAAAACAAGTGCTTGAAATAAACACTCCATTTTCCCCCTTCAAAACTTTTTCTCTCTGGAATAATTCCTTTGTAGTAAGAGAGCATGCGTGAACACATTGCGTTCCTCTTCCGATGCAATTAATACAAAAATCTGTGAGCGAGTAAAAAACGCACGAGAACAATGGGTTGGAAGAATTGGAAGGAACTTGGTCGCCAGGTCTTCCAACCTTTCTAAAAACGCCTACCCAGGGCCGCAGTGCCACAGTGCCACAGTGCAAGGGACAAAGAACTCACTGTCACAAGGTAGGCGCCTGGAGAGGCTGCTGGTCTGCCTGGTGAAATTCCTGCGGTAGCAGGGGGCCCTCAGTAAATATTGGTTGAGCAAATAAACAACTATATGAATGGTGAATGAACTAAAATTGTTAGCGCTGTGTCCTTGGCCATGCAACCGTGTGCCACTAAAATTAAATACATGAGGATTTGAAATTGTGAAATGCATAAGGTAGAAGATTAAGCCACTTTGCCTACGAAAGGTTCTGAAAGGAAAATTCTTAGCCCTCCGGAGGTACTAGAAAATAATTTGGTTTACATACATTTTAAAGGATCAGATCTCTGACAGTCATTTTTAGTAATCAGGCAAATGCAAATTAAAACAAGGAGATACAGTTTCACTCAGACTGGAAAAAATTTAAAAGCCTGATAAGACCAGGTGTTGGCTAAGGATATGAGGAAATTCCTGCAATGATGTTAGTAGAGAGCAATTCAAGAGTGATTAGTAAAACCCAACAAAACCACTTGCAGATATATGCCCTAAAACAAAGTTTTTCACACTGCAGGTTCAACTTAGTTGTTGCACCTAACATATTTTCTTCTATCTTTGCTTTTGAAATAAAATTAAAAATAAGCCCTGGTCAGTTTGCTAAGTGGTTAGAACGTTGGCCTGCAGACTGAAGGATCTCGGGTTTGATTCCAGCAATGGCCAGAAACCCAGTATGCTGGGCCATTGAGAGCAAGGGAAAGAGAGGGAGAGGGGCCAGATGACATGGGGTCTTCCTGGCCATGGGAAGAGTTTTAGATTTTATCCCAGGTGGGATGGGAAGGATTTTGTTGAAGGAAAGATCCAATCAGACTCCATGAGCTCTGTGAACTATGTATAAACTGAAGGGGAGCTAAAGTGGAAGCCAGAGAGACTTAGGAGTCCCTGGAGGAGAAAGTGATGGCTTGGACTGGGGTACTTGTGGAATAAGTTAAAGTGGTCAGTTGAAGATATATTATTTTGAAGGTAGAGATAATCAGACCGAGGGATGGATGGTTCATTCATAGTAGCATTGTATATCAGTAAAATATTGCAAACAATCTAAATGCCCCTCAGAAGGGCAATGATACTTGAACAGTGCTCTATATTCATGCAATGGGACTTGAACACTAATTCAAATGGATGGCATAGCTTACTTGTATCAGTGTAGATAAATCTCTTTTTTTCAAGTTCTTAGTCTATTAATCCTCATGAAAAAGCCTCACAATCACCACAGGTAAAGTCACTGAAGAACTTTTACTTCTCTTTGCCAGCCCAACGTTGGCCTGTGCAGTCCCCTGACCTCCTTCATTCTGTTCTCGTGTTCCTTTCACTGTTTTCTTGAGGTCGTCTTCTCATACAGGCCATGTCGTGCAAATTTGCTGGGGTTTATTTTTGTTTGTGTAATCCAAGGAATCCTAAATCATGCCAAAGCCAATCATCTTGCTACCACCACAATGGGTTCTGAATCCAAATACAAAGATGACATCTTGTACATTTTGACTTGTTTTTCCCAAATTTCTGTCTTCGGTACTGTTGCCTTCCCAGGGTGAGGGACGTCAATGACCACCTATTTCTGCTAAAGTCCTGTGTTGGTCATGAACTTCCTGGTCTGGATAGTTACTGTGTCGTCATGATGGTAGCCGATCTTGAAGCTGCCAGGGAGGAAGAGTGTGTAGCTAAATCTTAACAAGGTTGAATGAAAGAGCAAATTGAAAACATTTCTGTAAGGTATTTCCCTTATGCAAATTTTAAAAACACTAAACATACATAAGTTGTGAAATTATAAAAATATGGTCAAGCACAGTGGAGTAGAGGTAAGCTCCGAGGAAGGAAAGATGGAGGAAAGAGGGGAGGGTAAGGTTTTAAACTCTATTAGTAATGCTTTTTTAAACAAATAAATGGTATGAAGCAATATGGCAAAGTGTTCAATGTGAGTGGTGGGGTACATGAGTATTTTTTATATTTTTACTCTCCATGTTTTGTTTTTTATATCTGTAGCATAGTAAAACATAACTGTTATATTAAAACCTTTTTAAATTTTGTTCTGTCATTCAAGATATATACAGGGTGTCCTAAAAAAATGTATACACAGTTTAACAGCTGATTCTATTACATTTTGAAGATGAAATATATTTTAATAAACATTGCCTTTATAATTATTCAAAGTGTATATACATTTTTGGGACATCCTGTATATTTGTAGTGTTTAAATATACATATAATCTCTTCATAGGGTTCTGTAAATGGGAATACAAGTTGCCTTGCCATTTTAGGTACCGCATAAAGGTTTTATGTCACTGTGTTAATCATAGGCTGGTAAATATGTTCATTTTTAAGGAAAAACGCAAAATGAATGGAAATACAATGTGCACAGAGAGATGGGGGCCCAGGACACAGCAACAGCTCATAAGGAATGACACTTCATAAGCACATACCTGACCTATACAGGCAGTATTTGATATGAGGGCTGTAAATACAACAGTACTCGGTAAATACTTACCAATTAGAATGATTGAGATGGAATTTTAAATCTGTAAAACATTTTAAAATACTAGTCTCCTGTTCAAGAGCTTTGAATTCCTTGGACAGTTATGAATGTTAAGGATTATTGTGTATTGTCCTGTAGCTTTTATTCACCTTGCACACAAAAATTCCATTCCCTCTTATTAAGTTTGAAGCTTGACCCTGAGGTTCTGAGCACTTGGCACTTGTATAAAGAGGGGAGCTGAAGTCAAACTTGAACTAAAGATGATTGCTTTTAGCATAAAGAATGAAACAACTAATAAGGTGTATCGTTTTTAGATGCTATTTCAATACCCAGTAGATTAAGTCCCACACACCCTTCCTTCTCTCAGACAATGTAACATGAGCCCAAGCAGCTCTGGAACCTTCAATAGACCATGCACACCTCAGACAAAGGGCTGGAAAGAGTTTTCACTATTTATGGATACAGACAGGTTGCAGTCTGTCAGGTCACAAATCTCTGTTTTAAATAACCCCTAATTATAGATTTACCTCCCCAGTGCTGGCTTTCAGGATGCACAAAGGCAAGAAACCTAAAAGGCCTAGAGTTACCCAGCCGCTCTGCGGGAGGGCCCAGCCCCTACCACCCTGGTTCCATCTAGGGCAAGTGCAGAAACCAGCCTCTCCAAACTGCATTGGCATGTTTGCTTCTGACCGTATGTCAACACTCTTTCAAGTAGATCAGTCGGCTGACATCTGATACTTGGTTAGAGAAAGAAGTAGGGAACATGAATGCAAATGTGGCCATTTTGAACAAGAAGAAATAGTTGTTTTTTTTCCTGGGTCAGCAATGTTCATCCTCTATAATAAAGAGCTAATATGCTAATTAGACCGAACGGCAGAACGACCGTCCGGACGACTGTCTGGATGACCTTCCTGATGAAGCCAGGGCTGCAAGGGCTGGCTGAGGCTGCGAGGGGCTGCGAGGGCCAGCCGGGACTGTGAGAGCCGAGCCCCTTGCACGAATTTCAGGCATCGGGCCTCTAGTTGTGAAATAAATATTTAACTGTTAGTACTAAAGCATTATGAACACTGGATGAGATAAAGTCGAGTTTTGATTATTGAATCAGTCAGTTCCAACATTATGGAAGCTAAATGATAATTATAACCTAACTCTACCTACATTTTACCATACAAAATTCCCCTCTAACTTCTTTTCCTTCCATACTATTTTTGTTTTAATTTACACCTGACAAGATTTTTTTATTGGGGTGCAAATATCTCTTCGAGATAGTCATTTCATTTCATTTGCATAAATACCCAGAAGTGGGATTGCTGGATCATATCGTAGTTCTATTTTTAATTTTTTAGAAACTTTCATATGTTTTTATAGTGGCTGCACCAATTTATATTCCCACCAGCAGTGTACAAGCGTTCCTTTTTTTCCACACTCTCACCAACATTTGTTATCTCCTGCCTTTTTGATGATGGCTATGTAGCGATAACTTTTTAAAAGTGTTCTTCAATGGTTAGAGTGTTGGCCCGCACACTGAAGAGTCTAGGTTCGACTCCCTTGCAAGGGCATGTATCTGGGTTGTGGGTTGCTCCCCACCCCACCCCATCCCCATTAGGGCACCTGTGGGAGGCAACCAGTCGATGTGTCTCTCTCACATTGATGTTTCTCTCTTTGTCCCCCTCCCTCTCTTCCTTCCACTCTTCAATCTCTCTGAAAAGCAATGGGAAAAATATCCTCAGGATATATATGACACAAGGAGGAAAAAAAGACCAGAAAGATAAAGATACATGGCAAAATATTAGCAGAGGTTTCTTCTATGATGGGGGGAGCTGTAGGTGATTTTTTGTTTGTTTGTTTTCCCTTTCTGTTCTTTCCAATTTCTCTAGAATGAGCACAAATGATTTTGTGGGTTTTTTTTGTTTTTTTTAATTTCTTTATTGATGAAGGTATCACATATTTGTCCTCGTCCCCCCATTCCCATCCCACACCCCTCCCCACACATGCCCCCACCCCCCTGTTGTCCTTAACCACTGGTTAGGCTCATATGCCTGCACGCAAGTCCTTTGGTTGGTCTCCCCCTTGAGCACAAATGATTTTGAAACTCAGGAAGAAAGTACAAAAGAGTGTCTCCCTGCCCTTAAAAATACAAAAACAAACAATGCAAAGGGAGAGACACAGAAGCAAGTTAGGGTGATTTGCAGAGGATGAAGGATTAGGGGGAGCAGATGGATGAGGGAGCCAGAGGGGAAGTGAGGGCCTGTTGGGAGGGGGAGGGGGGCGCGGGCACAACCAGCTGTGAAGTGCTTCTCAGTTATACAGGCGGTTCTACCAGTCATTCTGAAATTCCATGAATCCCAACCCACAGAATTCATGAAAGAAAAGAAACACTGACAAAACGGAAAAGCTTATTACTCTACTCCACCTTTCCTTAGGCTTTCAGAAAAACAGATGGTACCACACCCATAGTGGGTTGAATGGTGGCCCCTCCCCCAAATATATGTCCTTGTTCTAATTCCTAAACTCTATAAATGCTGCTATTGTCACAATTAGCTAGTTTATTAACATTAATCATAGGAAGCCCTGCCAGAGTGGCTCAGTGGTTGAGCATCCACCTATAAACCAGGAGATCGAAGTTTGATTCCTGGTCAGAGCACATGACGGGGTTGTGGGATCGATCCCCAGTGTGGGGCGTGCAGGAGGCAACCAATCAAGGATTCTCTCTCATCATTGATGTTTCTACCTCTCTCCTTCTCCCTTCCTGTCTGAAATCAATAAAACTATATTTTAAAAACTATTAATCTTAGGACGAGAGCAAAGGTGAGGCCAGACATTGTGAGGCATGGTCACCTGAACCTAAAGCTACAGCTTCATGCTCCCCAGGGAACCACCAGTCCATTGCCTGCAGATCACTGGGGGAAGGGATCTAACAAAGGGAGAGACGGGTGCATTCGCAGTGAAGTCAGGGTGACATAGGGGAGATACTTGCCTGTCGCTCTAACCTGGGAAAAAGATAATTGGCTAAGGGGGTGAAGCCACTGCAAGTGTGTGAAATCTTGAAAGGTTAATTGGTTAAGCTCCTGGTCATAATCCCCAGACAAAGAGTTCTGTCGCTCTTGTTTGCTGTAGCAGTCTCTTGTTCTGTGACCCGTGCTTGCCATGTGCTGGTCTGCTATGTGTCCTTAACAGCCGCATAGCCCATGGCCATGTGGACCACACGTGCAATCGACTGCAGCTGAGAACACAAGCTAAGCTAGCTAGCCAGATGCTGGACTGAACTTTTATTATTATTATTATTATTATTATTATTATTATTAATTTCAGAGAGGAAGGGAGAGGGAGAGAGAGAAACATCAATGATGAGAGACAATCATTGGTTGGCTGCCCCCTGCACGCCCCCCACTGGGGATGGAGCCCACAACCCAGGCATGTGCCCCCGACTGGAATCCAACCCAGGACCCTTCAGTCCGCAGGCTGACACTCTATCCACCAAGCCAAACCAGCCAGGGCCTGAACTGAACTTTAATATGGAACAGAAACTCTGGGCAGTGGCCTTAATTCTTGCCCTACGGAAGACAAGATTGGACTTTTTCCATGGCAGGGCAGGGCGGAGGGAAATGGGACCCTGGAAACTCAGGGGTTTAATTCATCCTCCTGTGTGAGTTTCTGGAAATTCCTTGCCTTGCAATATCATAAGAACTCCACTTCCACCACCGGTAACAGACAGGGACACAGAGGGTACCCCACCTATAACGCTACCTCATTTGGAAAAAAGGTCATTGCCGATATAATTAAGGGCTTTGAGATGAGACCATTATGCATTACTCAAGGAGACCTAATCCAGTGACAAGTGTTCTTATAAGAGACACAGAGAAGTGCATGTGAAGACGAAGGCAGAGATTGGAGTGAGCAGCCACAAGCCGAGGAATGAAGACAGCCACCAGAAGCTGGAAGAGGCCAGCAAGAAAGTCTGACCTTGAGCTTCTGCAGGGAGCACAGTCCTGCCAATAACTTGATTTCAGACATATGCTCACGAGAACTGTGAGAGAATAAGTTTCTATTCTTTTAAGCCACCAAGTGTGTGGTAATTTTTTACGGCAGCCACAGCACACTAATACGCCATAGGCTCCCAGTCTCCAGTATGAAAAAGAGGAGTCCAGACAGAACCAGCTCAACCAGGCTCTTACCTAGTGATGGGGTTGCCATTACAGCTCTAGTGACAAACTACGTCTTTCAGACCTTTACTCTGAAAGAAAATAACTTGAATAACTAGGCTTTACCAGTTTCCAACTAGTATTCATGACTTACGGAGCCAGTGCAATGGACTGAAGGTTTGTGTGCCCCCCAAATTCATATGTCAATGCCTAAACCCCAATGAGATGATATTGGGAAGTGGAGCCTTGGGAGGTGATTAGGTCACGAAAGTGAGAGCCCTCATGAATGGGATTAGTGCCCTTATCATAAGAGACGTGAGAGAGCTTGCTTCCTCTCGCTCTGCTCCCCACATGTGCGGGTACAAGGAAAGGACAGCCCTCTGCAAACCAGGAAGCAGGCTCTCACCAGACACCAGATCTACTGGCACCTTGATTGTGCACTTCCCAGCCTCCAGAACTGGGTGAATGTTAGTTGTTGAAGCCACCCCGTCTATGGTATATTTCTTATAGTAGCCTGAGCAGCTGCTGTGACTGTAAAAACTGAACAGCCAGTCTGGACAGTTTCTAATTTTTCCAACTTTTGGATAATTCTCCTTAACTGTTCAAAGCACCCCAGCTTTCTTACTAGTCATTTGGTCTCTTCTCTTGATGTGTCATGGATTCAGAGCATCCTTTCACTTTCAATCTTACCATGGACCAGCATTATCTCTTGGTGTTAAGTAGGCTAAACCAAGAGAAAGACAATGATTGGCCTAAGTTCATCTTGGGTATGCGTATATGGGGTCCCTAAGGTATTGTGGATCGGCAGACCCTATGTCAGGTGGCCAATCTGTGGTGGTTGGGAGCAGGGGAACATTATCACATGGTATCAAAGGTGGCGCTTAAACAGCTGGGCCTGGGTATGATGGTAGAGAGTTTCGGTTCTACCCAAGTTCTAATAGTATCTCGGCCACCCACCACGTGTTTTATGACATCAGGCATATTAATTTCTCTCTACCTCAGTTTTATTTTCTTATCTCTATAATGGAGATAATAATCCAAGTCTGGGATGGTGTGAGGATTAAATGAGTACGTCTGGCATTGAGTAAGTGCTCAATACATCTGAGCTACTATTAGGGCTTTAATCTACCATTTATGCCATTTAATTTTGTTGTTTTTCCCTCTTAGTTTTTTGTTTGTTTTATTTTTTGCCTTCCTGTGGGTTACTTAAACATTTTTAAATTCAATTTTGAGTTACTTATAATATTTTTAGTGTATCTCTTTGTATATTTTCATTAGTGTTTGCTCTAGGCATTACATCATCATACTTAACCTATCAAAATCAACTGATGTTTTTCACAAGTTTAAGCTGTTATTGAGCCTGATAAGCACATAACGTTTCCCATTCTGCTGTTCCAAAAATGCCCTAGACTAACATGATTCAAATATCACCTTTCTAACCATAAGCTCACATTCCTATTCCCAATTATACATTTTTTAAAATCTCCTAAAATTATATCCAGCTACTGTATATAGAGATGATATCATGGGTCAATATTCAAGGTGCTTCTCAGTCTTAGAGTTCACAACCTCCTATCCATCCCATCTCTAGTTCAGCTACAACTTTTTTTGCCATTCTATAACCTATAGAATAAGTGGTACCTTTAACCTCCATCAACATTGCTGATATAGTACTTTTTTAAATATTTATTACTACACATATTAAAATACATGAAAGTATTAAAATGTTTATGTATATTAAGTATATGTGTCTATTAAATGAGACAATTTAAAAGTAAATTTCTGAGGATCAAATTAATTGTAGGATGAGCTCAGCCTACTATGAGCCTTGCTCCAAGAAAACCAGATCCCCCTTTTCCTGCCTTCGGTTCATATATGTTGGTATAGCACTGGGCACGTAGTGAATATCTACAGACAGGGCAAGTACATTAATGTGAGGTCTTTGTTATACATTGTTATCACCCTAATAATAATATAATTTCAACTGGAGACCAATGCTGTACTTTTACTTCCAGCTTCTTTTGATTATTGGGGTTATGGTTTTTAGTTGGACATGTGATAGAATTAATAGCTCATGAAGTCATCATAATTCATAGCTTCTTTTTTGCTATAACAGTGTTTAATAATTACAACTTAATAAACCAAAATAACAGTACTTTTCACTATCATGGCACACACATCTAGTATATATCCCAACTTTTACAGCATTATGAATGGAGCTCTTTGGCTTGTTTTTGAGGAAACCAATGAGATTCTCTTCCTTGTAATGACTGCACTCTAAGTCTCTTTTTCAATCCTATCATTTTAAACTCCTCTCCCACTGGTTTTGTGCTTGCTCTCTCGGACTTCCTAAATATCTCTTCCCTGAATGACATTAATTTAGACCCTCATCATTTCTCAACTGGAATAGCTTCCAAACTCTTTTCCCAGATTCAGCTTTCTTGCTCCCTTCCTGCACAATCTCCGCTGCTGCCAGAATAATGTTTCTAAAATGCAAATTTTATAATGTTCCTTTGCTCAAAACCCTATCACCATTAGGATACAACTCAAACTCCTTAGGCCTTTCAAATTCTAGCCGAAGAAGCTCATGTGCTCTCCTTTGTTCCCATCACATCATTCCTGTTGCACGTGCCGGTGCCTCTTTTCTGCTCCCCTACTCTGTGGTCCTAGTCAGCGAAGCATCTTGCCATTTCTGCTCACAACACCTCATCATCTCCTCAGTCACTAATGCAGATGTTTGGTGACACTTGTAGCTGCAGATGCTGGTCTTGCTGAGGCAGGAAAAGCCTCTCCCCACCCCCATCTTTACAATTGTGTCATTAGATCACAAAGGGAGCAGCCCATGCTGAGTTACAACTCAGGAGAGACAAGTTTCACCAGGCCCATTGGAGACCATTTGAGTGGACTCATTGTGCTCCACTCCAAAGCATCCCTTTGGGCCCAAACTCCACAAGTGCTCTAGGAGATACCTATCCCAGCCTGAGCATCCTTCAGAGTCATTTGCTTTCACACTGGGTGACACTTACCAAGGGACAGCGATGCCAGATCTTCCAAGGATGGATCTGTGTCCCCTTGGGCCAGATGGCAATTCTGGGTTTCTTTTTATTAGTTTCTGATGGCCCATGAAGTGGGTACATGTTTGTGGCTGTAGAGATTATGTGCCACTCGAGGCCCGGTGCACAAAATTTGTGCACTGGGGGGAGAGGGATGTCCCTCAGCCCGGCCTGCACCCTCTTGCAGTCTGGGACCCCTCAGGGGATGTCTGCCTGCCAGCTTAGGCCCGATCCCCCAGTGCTGAGTGAAAAAAGCCAATCCCAAAAGGTTACATGCTGTGTAAGCCCATTTATTTTTGAAATGACAAAACTATACAAATGGAGAACAGAATAGTGGTGGCCATGGGTTAAAGAGGAGATGAGGGCAGAAGGGAAGTAGATGTGGCTATAAGGAATCATTATGGTGATGGAAATATTCTGTATCTTTTTGTGTGTATTTTTAAAATTATTTTTTATTGAGTTTTTTTAGAGAGAAAAGGAGAGTGAGGAAAAGAGAAAGATTGCTGTGAGAAACACTGATCAATTGTCTCCTGCATACACCTTGACCAGGGATTGAACCCACAACCTGAGTAGGTGTCCTGACTGAGAATCGAACCCAGCATCTTTCAGTGCGCAGGACGACACTCAACCATCTGAGCCACACTGGTCGGGAGGAAATGTTCTGTATCTTCACTGTATCAATGTCAGTATCTGGTTGAGATATTGTACTATAGTTTTCTAAGAAGTTACTTTTGGGAGAAACTTGTTAAAGGGTACATGGGGTCTCTATTATTTTTTTATAACTGCATGTGAATCTAATTTGTCTCAAAAATAAAAAATTTAATTAAAAAATAAAGCTGCTACAGGACAGATCCAAGAAGTTCTTCCATGGCTACAAGAACTAAGCAGAGATTTCAGCTGCTGCCAACAGCAGGGGAGTCTGAATTTAAAGTTTGAAGCATGCCTAGTTAACTTTCTGCTAAAATAAACAATCAAGGCTCTTTGGAAGAATAGAATAGAATCCAGAATCTCTACAATGATTATTTATACTGTCTTGAATAAAATCCAAAATCACTAGACATCGGGGAACAAAAGAAAACATGGCTCATGGGCAATCAATGCAGACTGACCTCAAGATCCCCCAAATGTTGAAGTTAGCAAACAAAGATTGCAAAACAGCTATTATAACTATGCTCACAGACATCAAGGATTAATATCTTATAATTAACAAACAAATAAGAGATCGTAGAGACATCAAAAGTATATAAAAAACAAAAATAAATGGAAATTCTAGAGCTGAAAAATAAAGTAACCTAAATATAATATCTAATTGATGGGCTGAGCAGCAGGCTACAGATGACATAAGAATACTGAACATAAAGATAGATTATTAGAATTTATCCCTTCTGAAGAATAGAGAGGAAAAAGATTGGGAAGAAGAAAGGAAAAGATTAGAACAGGGGTTTACTGACCTATGGGGCAATATAAAAAATTCCAACCTTTGGGTAATTGGAGTTCTAGAGGGAAGTAGGGAGAAAATTTCCCAAATTAATGGATTCAAGAAACTCAGCAAACCCCACACAGGATAAATGTGAAAAAAAACTACATCTGTGATATCCTTGGTAAATTTTCTGAAGACCAAAGATGAACAGAAAAAATTTTAAAACATACATTACACAGAAGAATACAATACAAGTGGCCATTGACTTCTCTTCAAAAGAAGTTTTAGTGTAATTCAATGTTAGCATACCACCAGCCAAAAAAGATAGTAAGGACACATGTTCATAAAACCAGGCTTTTAACAGAATTATCAGGAATTTTTCCTTCAGTCCCATCCTTCAAAATAGATCAAATAACCAGTTACACCACCGTGGACTGACTGAAACCAAGTTACTTAAGAAAATAAAATTTTGCCTTCATTATATAAATAAGTATTTGCGCCACATTGTCATACCAACCCTTGAAAAGCCAGGGAAGAAAGGACTGGTAGCAGAGTTTAGAAAAAGGATAGGTGATTAATTGGATTATCATCCTGACAGCCCCTTCTTCTAATCTCTAGTCAAGGCTGTCTCCCGAGGGGTTTATTTTCTTTATATTCTTTGGATAACAAAAGTGTTACTGTTCAGGTCATATTGACCTGATCCAGGACCAGAGTCAGATGACTTAAAAGAAAAATTTATAACTCTCCTCAGGATCAAGATCAATGCAGAAAAAAAGAAAGGTATTCTTTTATATAGATATTTCTGAAATTGAAGTTTCATCAGAGACATTCAAACAAATGAATTTATAGAGGTGTTTTAAAAGCTACCTTCACAATGGTTGGAAATAGAAAGCAAAAATCAAATAAAAAACATACATCAGAAGTGGAATTGAACATGTTATATTGACTTTTACAAAATTTGACAATCTATAAGGATAAAAACATCTCAGGGAACCAAAGATAGAACCTCTTAGAATTCTCAAAAGTTGTATTCTCAACAACTTTTACATTCAAGTTATAAAACGTGATTCTAACAATGGCAGTGGACTGAAGGTCTTAAGCCTTTGAATTTTCTTTCTTTTTTTAGAGAGAGTGGAAGGGAGGAAGAGAGACAGATAGAGAGAAACATTGATGTGAGAGAGACAGAAAAAAAATGGAGAAAAAGCAACTTGGTGAAAACAGATTCTACAGGGGCAAAAATAAACATGAAAAGAAATGGCATTAATATCTTCAGAGAGATGAGAAGATATTATTCATGCCTTCTTCATAGCTCTCTGTTCTTGTTTAATGTGTCATGCACATCCAAGATGACTGAACTTGACTGGAGGCAAAGCCAAGTAGTTATGACTGTAGTTTCTTGGAAACCCCCAAACCAAGTTTCTCCACGAGAGAGATTCACGTTCTGCCACTCAACTTCCAGTAACATCCGTCACACAGAAAGTACTTGAGACTGTCTATGTCTGCTGCGTTTTCTTCACTATGACAATTGTATGCACATTAATGCTTTTCTGACAATGGTTATCTTTTGAAACACAATCATGCATGTAGGCAGTTTGCCATTCTGATGGACGGATGGAGCTGCAAAATGTTCGTGAAGTCTATTTCACATATAATAACAGCTACTTACTATATGCCAGGCTCTCACCATTCTAAGCACTTTACCTATTAGATATGATAGATGCTATGCTGTTGAGGAAACGGAAACACAGTGGGGTTAAGTAACTTGTCACACAGTTTGAAACAGTACGCTGGATTTGAGCTGAGGCAGTCTGATTTGAGAGGCCTTGGCTGAAGCCTAAGCGTTTCAGAGATAAAGACTTAGAAGATCATTGTTTAAAAAAAAAAAAAAAAAGATTCAGAGGTCTTGAGAAATCTGAAATGAACACTGCTAAAGAAGTATTTTATCAACTTGATTATTTAGAGAGGGAGAAGCTCTTTAAGAATACAGGAGGTTGATAAGTTGGATGGGTAAGCAGGACAAACACTAAATTATTCAGGGATTAGCAATAAATAACATTTCTGATTTGGTAGTCCTTTTATCAGCTGCTAAACCACTCTAAGCGGCTGAACGAAATACAGACTTTAGATGGCTATATATCTACCTGTCTGTAAAAATATAAAATAGTATTATCTGAAGAGGTAATGCACCTTCATCATTGCAACACCGAAGAAGTGCACCTGGTTCCTGGTCACTGGCAAGGCTGTGTGAGGAGGCCCTACCTTTCAAAGGTGTCCACACTTACGAGGTGTGGAAGGGGCTCTTTGACCTACAGAGAGGAATATCAAGAATGGCTTCCATTCGTTGAATGCTGGCTCTGGGAGTGTCACACTCATCCCTCATACTCACAACTCTCCTGTGAAGTCGGGATCCTTGTACCCATGTTGTAGGTGGGGATGTGTGTCTAACGATACCCCCAGTGAGGGACTGACATTTACTAGTAGGGCTGTCTCATCCCAAAGATGAAACTGTCGGTTCACATCTGATAAGGGCACAGAGAGCCTTGTCAGTGGCAGTGGTATCTCTCTGTGCTGAGGTCTGTTGGTTACCCCTTGAAAATGCCTGGCTGGAATTAGGGGTGCAGGCAGCAAACGGGGCACATCACGAATAACTGGGGTGACCCTTCAGGCCCTAGTGAGATACCAAATGAAATTCACTGGGCTGAAGAGATAGAAAGCTCTCTCTAGTGGGTTTATCTGAAGATTTTAGATTATAATATTTATATAAGTACATTTTAAGCTAACTGAAAAAAGATACAAATAACCTACCTTTGTTTTTGAAGTATAAAAACAAGAAAAGCAGAACCAGGAGAAAATACAAAGCACCTGCTATCCTACCACCCAGAGATAAACAAAGATAATATTTTACTGCATATCTTTCCAGACTTTATTTTCAACACACACACACACACACACACACACACACACACAGACACACACACACACACACACACACACACACACACACACAGAGGTTTCTTTAAATTTGACTTTTTCATGTAATAATATCAGAATATTAGATTGGAATCTTGGGGATCCATTAAAAATGTCCAGAATTTTATTCAATTTACCAAGCCACTATTGAAACAGGAATTTTTTGGGGTGAAAAGACAGGTTCTAGGAAATTTTGGAAATTAAGGGGACCATGGAGGAAGCACAGGGCTGCAGAGCAGCAGAAGGTGTATTTCCAAAATCTGCAACAGGTACATTTCCACAGAATGAGGGAGCTGGGAACAGCAAAAGGTCTACATTTACAAAATGAAGAGAAGGAAGCCCTTCATCCAGAAGGAGAAGAAGAAAACCCAAAGGGAATAGGAAAACAATAAGGGGGTGAGGGGTAGCGGGGAGAGGGAGAACCTCACATGTCAGCCTTTGAGCCTAGGAGTTTCTTTAGTAACGAGTCTCGGGGAATATTGACCAATCAGAGGGGATATCGAGGCACCAGGATCTGCAGGCTTTATAAACCGTAGGGAAAAAAGAACTCAGTGGGACCCTTTCCCCTTCCCTACTTGGGAGTCCATTCTGTGGGACTCTTTCCCTCTCCCCACGTGGGAGTCTGTACTTGTTCTTCAATAAATCTCCACCTTTGCTCTACCACTTTCTGTCCGTGGATTCATTCTTCGATTCCGGCGGACAAAGAATCTGGGTTCCAGTCCAAAAATTCCGTTTCACTATGGTATTTAGTGTTTAGGAAAATACAAACTTATACAACCAAGTCCCTAACAATAAGGTATATTTTTTTTTTGGGGGGGGGGGGGGAGGGGGAAGCTGACTAGATGATGAAATTTTAAGGAATTTAAAAATCGATCCACTACTAACACCGTATCCTTAAAGCAATATAAAAACAAAACTAAACAACAAAGGATTGAGGAGAATGATTTAAATAAAAGGGATGAATAGAATGACCGAAACTGGTGTGTACTAGTAAGTGCTTACCTGGTCCAAAGCAGAGGAGAGCTTTACCATCTGTCTCAGGCCTGGCCATGTGAGTTTGATCTAATAAAATACTAACAGCAACAATGAGAAAAGTTATAATTTATTGATCCCATGGCAGGAGCCAGGTCTAAACTGAGTAGTTTACATACGTCTCACTTTTATTTTTCGGAGTAATCACAGATGAACAGGAGAAAAATAAAACAATTTTAATTACATCGTACCCCACAAAAAAAATGAGACCCAAAAGGTGGCCAGAGGATGGAGATTTATATACCATTCTGAGCTAAGGACCAGGATAGGAGCTGGGACTTCACAGCGGGAAGCAATTCAGAGGCAGGTGCGAAGAGGAATGCTTAGTCAACAAAGGTTGCAGGTAAGCCCCTCAGGTGAAACAATTACCTGGGAACTGCTCGCTTCCTGGTTTAGGCCCTCTTTCTAATGTAAATTTCTTTTCTAAATGTAGATTTCCCTTACAAAAGAGTGATTTTTATTCTGTTTCCAGAGCTTCTGCTTCTACAGTTTCTTAAAAATAATTAGCTCAAAATAATCCTTGTACCATAGAGGCATATTTTTTTGGGGGGGGGCACATTCAGCTACCCTTCAGTTAGGAGACGGAAAATTATCTCCAATGACCTTTAAAAAATTAAACATCTTTATTTTGTTTGGTTTTAGTTCTCAGTTCTGTTTACTTTGGTAAACGAGCCAGAACTTTCAGCGGCTGTGCTAAGGGGGGCGTTCCGTACCCTCACCCAGCTCGCCTTTGGCAAATTTACAGATTGAACCCTGGAGGGTTGCAGTGATGGCATTTCTTTGCCTTGCCTTGCCTGTTAGTAGTAATGTTTTAATGTTTGGTTTTCAAATGCTGGAATCAGCAGACTCAGGAATGAGGATTTGAACAGGACAGTGTGTTAATGACCATTGCTTTATATTTATGTTTTTGTGTTCTTAATTATTTGTTTTAAACTAGAATTAATGTTGTTACTTTTTCCAATTTTTTAAAAAATATATTTTTATTGATTTCAGAGAGGAAGGGAGAGGGAGAGAGAGAGATAGAAACATCAATGAGAGAGAATCATTGCTTGGTTGCCTCCTGCACGCCCCCTACTGGGGATTGAGCCTGAAACCCCGGCATGTGCCCTTGACAGGAATCAACCAGGGACCTTTCAGTCCGCAGGCCAACACTCTATGCACTGAGCCAAACCAGCTAGGGCTCTTTTTTCAGTCTTGATATAACATCTGTGCTAGGGAGCTGCAGAATAAATATATCTTTTAGATATGCCTAGACATTTCTTTAGTAAAATAACAAAATTTGAGATACCTATCCCATTTAATAGAAGTGATTGGCAATAGCAATTTCTTCTGAGAAATTCTTTTTTAAGATATGCATAAAATTAAAGAGGGACGTTTTTCCATTATTACACATGTATGCTTTTCTCCTATTGATCTGTCTTTGTCAGTTTAATTTTCAGACCCACCCAGGGAAACTAAGAGGGTCAAGGAAAACTTTTCCACCCACTACAATGGTGTTGTTTTTCTCTGCTGCTATGATTGGAATCAGTCTTGCAATGACAGTATTGTGCATGGGGCCACAATGATCTGATTTAAGGGCTAAATTTAAGTTCTTCCGCATTCCAACTTGGACAGCACTCTACTGTTTCTAATACCACCAGGGACATCTTTTCACCTCTGCAAAATAGAGATAAGGACTTTCTCGCAGTGACAAGGGGTTTATGGGCCTGGGTATGGGCCGGGGCATTTGTGGCTTGGTTGTTAAGCACTGTATAAAGGAAGAGCATTGTTACCTTTGACACTTTTCCTGTCTGTGTTTGAGAAACTGGTCTACATAAAAATGATCCATTGAGAGAAGAGGAAGGGTGTTTTCTTTCAAGGAACTTGGCTAAGGAAAGTAGCTCACAGCAGAGCACTCAAAAACACAAAGGTTTCCACTAGCATGTAAACGGTCTTTTATTGAGAACCAAACCACAGTCCATGAACTGTCTCTCTTTAAGGACAACAAAAAGCTCTCAAGATAATGACTGGACAAGTATCATTAATTCCTCATCCCAGCAAATAGATGTGATAGCCTGGTTCAGGTTGAAACTGACACCCTTCAGGACCACTCAGGAGCCATTCATCTTGAAAAGCTGCCTCGCTAAAGAAACTTCTTCAACAAGACAAAGACATGGGAAACAATACACTGGACAACTCAAGATTTGAGGAATTGAATTCAACATTAAATAAGATATTGTCGATAAAGCACTGGTCACATAGTAAGCTGTAGTTAAATTGTTGTTACATTTATTTCTGCTACTAAGACTAGGAGAGAGATGCTGGCCAGTGTTTATCAGTGGTTAGAGCATTGGCCCCAGCACCCAAGGGTCTCATGTTCGATTTCTGGTCAAATACCTGGGTTTTGGGTTGGCTCCCCGCCCTCAGTTGGGGCACGGGTGGGAGGCAACCAGTTGATGTCACATCAATGTTTCTCTCTCTCTCTCTCTCTCTCTCTCTCTCTCTCTCTCTCTCCCTCTCTCCTTCTTCCCTCCCTCCCTTCCTCTCTCTGTGAAAATTAATGAGAAAAATATCCTCAGGTGAGGATTTAACAACAAACAACAACAAAAGACTAGGCAGGGAAAAGTTGGAAAACCATGGGTTTTCATTATCCCAACCTTTAAAAAGAAATGATAATTATGTGACTTGATAAAGGCACTAATTATCATTACAATGGCAATTATAATATACAAATGAATCAAACCAACATGTTGGACATCTGAAATTTACAATGTTATATGTCAACTATACTTCAACTAAAAAAAAAAAAAAAAGGAAAGGAATCAGCAATTCAGATAGGCAAGGACTGACAAGCCTCCCAGTGTGGGGTTTAGGAAAGAAGGCAGGTATAAAAAGCTAGTCTTGGCTCTGTTACCATCTTGCTGTGGTCCTGGGCCCTTGAGTTCAACAACAGTGAACTGAGGATCTAGATTCCGGGAACTGGGAATGAATAAGTCATAGTTCTTCTAAGTAGCTCAGAGGTTGCTTTATATTTCAGGGTCTCTTGTCTACCATCTGAAAATGACCTAAATCAGCATTCCTCAAACTTGAGTGATGTCTGGCATCCTTTTAAAGGAAAAGAATTGTTAAGTTCTGCCAGCATTATTAACTTATTTTGTTTATAATGTTACTTTAAAATAAGTACCACCACCTAAAAAAAGCATAAACCCCTTACCTTATAGTTGTCATTCAATGATATAACTGAAGCAAATTTATAAATTAAATATTTAAAAAATCAAATGAAAACATTAATTAGATACAAAGAATGATGTTTTTTGAAGTAAAATTTCTGTTTCCATCATGAATATAGTGCCTCCCCTTACTCAATTCTGTCATCATTTTTCTCTGTTCAAACTACTGGGAAACCAAACCACTGCATCCAGTGAGTCTTGGCATAAATGCAGTTTATGTTGTTGGGGAGGAAAAAAAAATTTCCTCTCTCCTTTTAAGTTCTTCCAGCTGGTCTAAGAATTAAATTGATTTAAGACACATTAACGGGAGAAAAGAAAATTTTACTAAGCCCAAGGAAATAGTTCCATAACTATTTTCTCCTGTTAATCTGAATTTAGAAAGAGAGAAAAAGGATTCACCAGTTTTGTTTCCACCAGGCCTGCAGACAGAGATCCAGGATGCTGACGTGGTCAGAGGTCCCAGGATCTCAGCTACAGCCGCCTTGTGGAGAAGTGGGGGTCTGGTCATTAAAGTTGATTCTGCTAAGGACACCTACTGTTGAGGAGGAAAAATGTCTCCTCTACCCTTCAAGGTTCTTCTAGCTGGTCTAAGAAATAAACTGATCTGAGACAGATTAACAGCAGAAAAAAGATAAATTTAATTTCAGACATACAGTGGCTCCATAAGAATATGGGGGCCCACAAGCAGTCAGACAATTTGGATTTATATGCTATTCTGAACTAAGGAGAAGGGGCTTGAGTGTGGGACTTCAAAGGGGAGGAAGACAATTCACACGAAGGTGGAAAAACATGTGTTTGGTAAACAAATGTTTTCTGGGCCATGCAGAGACAATGGGACACTGAGAAGACTTGGGCCTGCAAGCCCTGCTGAGCTCCCCCATCACAACTAGCCCATATGTTTGTAGTCACCTCTGGTGATAGTTTGTCTTCCTAGGACAGGCCCTCTATCTATCTATAATCTTTTAGGCCAGTGGTCAGCAAACTCATTAGTCAACAGAGCCAAATATCAACAGTACAACGATTGAAATTTCTCTTGAGAGCCAAATTTTTTAAACTTAAACTTCTTCTAATGCCACTTCTTCAAAATAGACTCGCCCAGGCCGTGGTATTTTGTGGAAGAGCCACACTCCAGGGGCCAAGGAGCCGCATGTGGCTCGTGAGCCGCAGTTTGCTGACCACCGTTTTAGGCAGTTAAGGGGGGGGCGGGCAGCAAACATCAGACATTGGCGACATGGGAAGCAGCCGCCATGTGGGCACAGCTGAGTTACATTAATGGTAGAGCTTGGGGGCAAGTACCTAGCAACCGTCCCCAGGCCTTTAGACCCTCCTTGAGTTCTGAGCAGCCCTCCAGCAGCAGTCTTTGTGAGGTTCTATCCTGTGACAGTGACACTCCTTGAATCACCTTGGGCAAATAGCCATCCTCTCTATGCCTCAGTTTCCTTAACTGGAAAATGGAGGTAATAACAGAATCTACCTATGGGGTTGATTGTGGAGAATAAGTGAGGGAAGGGCTTAGAACTGGGCTTGGCATATAGTGATCACTGAATTAATGTTAACTCTAACCATAATTATTTCTTCCATGATATATTTTGTGTTACAATTGTGGATGAAAGGGGCCACATGCTAACCTGACAAGCTCAGGGGAGGCCTGCATGGTAGTCTTGCAAACTCTGAGACCTAAAATAACCACAAAGGATGAGCTGAAAATTAAATATTTAACTACAAGCAGGTTACAGTGGATAGTCATGTCCTAGGCCAGTATTTTCCCTGACAAACATCAACTTAGATCTTTACTGAGCCCATTTGTCTTTTTGCCTCTAAGATAATGTATCTGCGAAATGTTCGGGTAACTT
This sequence comes from Cnephaeus nilssonii, assembly GCF_951640355.1. NCBI lineage: Eukaryota > Metazoa > Chordata > Mammalia > Chiroptera > Vespertilionidae > Cnephaeus > Cnephaeus nilssonii. The sequence continues at coordinate 44,563,334 of NC_137081.1, forward strand.
GTAACTTCCCTTTTTTCCAGACTCCTCGGGGCACAACAAATGGCACCAGGACATTGCCTCGTTGTTATTGTTATCAACTGTTAATCCTCTATCCATCTCTGTAAAAGGAGCATATGTCCATCATTTCACTTTTTATCCTACCCCAGAGGTTTCCCCTCTTTGCTTTATCCTACCTCCTTAATTTATCACTAATGGATTTCTGGAACCCACCTATGTCCCTTTCCTTTGATTGCAATGTATAAATACAGATGTAACCCGCCATTCTCCGGAGCATTATCTCAATTCATTGAGGTTCTGCTTCCCGGAATATGTCGACAGTTTGGCTCAAATAAACTCACAAAAATTCTTTACAGGTTTCAATGGGGTTTTTTTTTTACGTGCACACAATCAATTTAACTGTGTTTGAACTAGCTACAATGGGACTCTGCTTCTTATAGTGAAACTTCCGTAAAACAAGTAGGTGTTGTAATTTTCCTTTTGCATCTTCTTGGCACTTCATCTGTGCTGGTAAGAAGTATGGGCTTTTGGAGAAGTGGTCATATAGAATTGGATCTCTCATTTTTAGTGAATTCATTTTGACCTCTGATAAATTAAGACAATGATTTGCTATAATGGTTCAAATTTAAGGAAAGATCATTATTGGGTGTGTTATATTAAATACAGGGACTAATGAGATTTTGTCATTTTTTTAGACAAAGAGAAAGAATAATTGGGTAAGCTAAAGTTCTGAAATTCTGAGAAATTCAGAGCCACAGGTCCCCCAGGCAAGAATGTAATGTATACAGTTAAAGGAAAGGAATGGAGTGGGATGGTATGCAGAAGGAGCCAAAGAACTGGCTAAAGCAGGCGTCCTCAAACTACGGCCCACGGGCCACATGTGGGTGGTTTTGCTGTTTTGTTTTTTTACTTCAAAATAAGATATGTGCAGTGTGCATAGGAATTTGTTCATAGTTTTTTTTTAAACTATAGTCCGGCCCTCCAACGGTCTGAGGGACAGTGAACTGGCCCCCTGTTTAAAAAGTTTGAGGACCCCTGGGCTAAAGAGTAGGGAATAAATTATTTCTGTCCCACAAAACAAATGATTTTTCTTTTTCTACCTCTTCCTTTCCAAGTTTCTAATTTAGTCTATAGGAAAATAATTCCTCCTACCTCTGAGACTTGTTTCTGAATTAACAATGGAAATCAGAGGGAATGCAGGGCCAGTGCCTAACACACGGAAGGAGCTCAGCAATTGCTTGCCTGAATTGAACAATAAAATGTACTTTTCAGACAACTTTGTTAGAAATACTTATTCCATAAAACAAATGATCTCTTGAAAGCACCACAGAATCCAGAGGAAACCAACGTAGGCCTGGTGAAAGAAAGAGGACATGTAATTGCCTTAATGTTTTGTTTTTAGAAGCATTTAGTCACACCTACCAATCCACCACGACTTTCCCAATCTCCATGGAGACTCAAGAAGGCTCAACTATACCAACATAAAATAAGTGTTAACTTAGAGCTGCCAGACCTCATGAACACCAGTTTCTCACGTGACTACACATTTCACAAAGCATTGGGCTTCCTGGGGAACAGTGGAGGAGGAGCTGGCTGGCCTTGAGCTCTGCCTTTGCCCGTAACCCACTGGGTGACCAGATAGGTCTTCACCCCTACAGATTTTGTTTGTTTTGTTTTTCAGCTGTAAAATGAAGACATTAATCTTCTGGAGATGGTCTTTAAGATACCTTCTTGCCCGAACACTAAATTAAAGTATGCTCAGGTTCAACATTTAGATTGTGGAAAATGTAAAACAAGCAGAAAATGCAAAGTTCAGGAAAGAAGACGGCAAATTACAATGGGAGGAAGGGGGTAACAGGGATTTTTAACAGTGTCTGCGGTAGATGACCCTCCAGTGATTCTTGCCTCCTGGTATTCAGACCTTTGTGTGGTCCCCTCCCATATTGAATAGGGCTGACCTGCGTAGACAGTGGGATTTACAGAAGTGACTGAGTGTGACTTCTGAGGCTAGGTCATACAAGACATGGTGGCTTTCACCTTATCCTCTTAGATCCATCTGGGGGCATCTGGCCACTATGTCCTGGGGACACTTGAGCATGCAGTAAGGTCCACATGAGATGGGATTAAAGGCTCCTGCCAACAACCAGGGAGAGAACTGTCTTGGAAGCAGACCCTCTGGCGCCAGTTAAGCCTTGAGATGAATGCAGCTCCAGTGAGCACCTGGACTGACTTCATCAGAAACCCAAGCCAGGATCGGTCACCTAACCAACCCCGAATTCCTGAGCCACAGACACTGTGCGAGATAACAAATGTTTATGCTTATTTTCAGCCACCGAGTTTTCTTACATAGAGTGTCTATTAAAAAAAAATAAACGTTTTTACAACATGCACTGGTTGTTTCATCTTCACTCCTTAATTTATTCACTCATCAGAAAATTTATTGAAAACTTATTCGTGCCAGACACTGTGCCAGGTGGTAGAAATTCAGGGGAAAAAATAAGTTTCCTATCTTCAGGAAGCTCAAAATCTGGGAAGCTGGGGGTGGGGAGAGTGGTGCCAAACCATAAATGCTTGTAACAGATGCCACTTTAAAATCCCTGCTTTCATATCGCATCTTCTCTTCCTGCTGGTGTTTTGAGTATATAAACTTTGGCTGTGGCTTCAGTGGTTGAAGAGAATGCCACATGATTGTTTTTGGTTTTAATAAGAGTGATCAATACCATCAGCTCCCCTTTAAATGCTAATGAATGCTTTAACACAGCAGATGCAAACATACAGTACACTGCAGATTAAAATTAGGCACAAAATTAAATTGCTTACACATAGCAAAGGAGGCAGTTTGGACATCTTGATAATCAGTCACAGCCAGCTGACAAATCTTGAATTGTCCCTGAACCAACACTAAGTCTCCCGCAGTCTCAGCCAGAACAGGCATCATCTGGTATCAGGAGTGTGTGTGCCTGGTGTTCTGGGTACAAAGAGGGGCAACAGCCAGGTCCGGCTTCCAGTGAAGCTGTAGAAGCAGCCCCAGCAGGACTGTAGAACCCACTAGGATTAGGAAAAATTGATATCAGAAGGGCACCGGAATTTGTTGCCCTAAAATATGCCTCTTTGTCATAAGGATTATCTTAGGCTGATTATTTTTAAGAAACTGAAGACACAGAAGCTCTGAAAGCAATAAAGTTACCTGTTTGTAAAAGATATAAGGGAAACCTTCATTTGTAAGGAAAGAGAAGGATGACCAAATCTCTAGAAACTTGCATCAATGGGCAAGGCAATGACTTAAACCTGCATAGCAACCTTACTGTTTACTGTGCTTTTCCTGGTCACCCCCATACCTGGCTCCCTACCCCTACTCACCAACATCTGCTTTTGTCTTTAGATTGAGATGGTATTAAGGTGATGGCTTGGGCCATTTTGGGGAGTTACTCCTTTTTCCTGGGTATCTCTCCCCTGTATACAGGAGTTAGACATGTTATTACATTTCTGTTTGTTTTTCTCCTTTTAATCTATCTTTTATTATGGGGGTGGAGAGGGTTTCAGCCAAGATCCTACAAGTATAGAGGGAAAACTATTTTTCCTCCCCCACATATTAATTAAAACAACAACAACAACAAAAACAGAACGTTGGGCCCTTGAAGTGAAAAGTGATATAATGGAATTCTATAAATATCTAAAAAGACAGTGTCTGTGTGTGAATTTCTTGAGCATACATAGTGTTTCTATTGTCTTTTATTCCTGCGACAAGTGTTTATTGAAAGCCTGCTTTGATAGTACTACACTAGGTAGAGTTCAAAATGGAAATGAGTTCGCTATGATGTCAGCGGCTGCTTCTTGGGAAAAACAGACAGACCTTCCTGTTGGGGGCCTTTGGTATACCCAGAATCTGCTCTCAGCAATAAGTCCAAAAACATAATCTCTGTTTCAGGCTGTGCTCAATGGCCAGCTCCCATTGGCAAAACTCACAAAAGACCGATGCATAAAAGTGGCAATTATTTGAACACTAGAAATACAACTCTAAAGTTGATCAGAGATGGTTGTTAAGGTCACTTAATGAGCATGAGATTAAAACAAGAATTTAGATGATTTGATGGTTTGTTAGCCTGGTTAATGAGCTAATCAATTAATGCATTCATTCAACAAATAGATTGAGTACCAAATATGTGTTTGAGATACACTGGTGATCAAGATAGGCATAGTGCCTGCCTTCATAGAGCTGACAGTCAAGTGAGGAATACAGACAAGCAAATTTTGTGACAATGATAACAAAGGGGGAGACATATGATTGAAACAGAAGGTTCTATTTGAACACATCAGGAAGGGCCTGCCCCAGAGCTGGGTGGGGAACAGGGAAGGTTTCCTGGAGGTCGTGATATCTTAGCAGAGAGCTGAAGGATGACTTAGCCAGACAATGTGGGGGAAGCTTGATGGAGGGAGTAAAAGTTTTGGAGACAAGAGAAGGCAAGGTAGCGAATTTAGTGGGGCTGTAGTGTGGTGTTTGATTGCTATGAGGAGAGGCAAATGGAGATGCAGAAAAGGTAACAGGAGCTGGAAGACATGACCATCTCCACAACAGGTTTATCTCTCTGTGACTGGGTAGATTCTCAAGTCAGTTTGGGAGGAGCTCTACTGGACAAGATTGTCCTGTGCATGGGCCTCCATGACTATGCCCTCCATGAAGACCCGGTGTGGATAGTGCAGCTAACCTTTTCCTTTGTGGATAACCTTATCTGGGCTTCCAAGGCTGACACTCCTGGCTGTCCCCAAACCCACCTGCGACCCTGCCACTGCCTCTATAAGACGCAGGCTCTCTTTGGATTGCTTCATAGCTCCCATCTGACTTACAAATATGTTTTTCAGGCCTGAGAGGTATTGCAGTGTTGTGGCCATTCCATCAGTTAATTCTTGGGACTTAGTCTTCTTTTCCTATTGTCAATTTTGTGGCATCACTGCACTGTTCTCACAACTTGCAGAGGAGGGGGATGGCAAGGGTTAAGTAATGGTGCAAGGAAGTGTGTGGCAAAAGGTTCCCAAGAGGAGGACAGAATGCAGAAAGTGGCTGGAACTATGTGGGGAGGCCTTGGGGGAAGCAAATGTCAGCTGCACCCTGAGAACGGGGTGAGATTCATCTAGGATATAGGGAAGGACAATCTTTGGGACAGCTGAATAAATGGAACATCGGTTCTGAAAAATACATCCTGATTTTAGTTTTGAATGAACTATGAGGTCATAGTTGCGTTCATTTTTTAACCCTCTTACTTTGGCCATGTAGTATTTGGCCAGCTGATTACTCAAAGGGAAAGGGCAATGAGTAAGAAGTCACTGGTACCTGCAATACTAATGCCTTGACAATTTTGACCATGAACTTGGCACTTATTCTACCTCTGCAATCTCATAAACCAATTCCAGTAATACAAGATAGAACTGGGTCCAGGTCTTATGCTCTGACTTCCTCAAGGCATCTTGCCTTAATTGTAGCTTCTCAAATCCAAGGATGGCAAGAGATTTTTTATAAGCCTCCTGAATACAGTGTCTACAATTCAAAATTTCAATGAACAAGTTGGCACAACCTAAATCATGGCATCTTATAACTGAGTAGTTCTGAGAGCCAGTGTCTCAGATGCATGCCATAGCTGTACCAACTTGTTGAGGTGAAATGGCAAGTTACAAAGAAGGCACTTAGAAGACATACAATATTTGGTATTTCTGAACAGAAACAGTTGCAGTTAAGTCAGAATGCCCTGAGCTGTGGCCAAAATGTTCTGACCCTGTCATTATTTTAAACTACTGGATGTTCTGATCTTGCTGTTTTGACCTATATCCATGGGGAAAATTTTGACTCTATATCTATGGGAAAATTTTTTTTAAAGCAGAACTATATAACTATTTTTGTCAAGAAAGAATTTCATGGAGTGAATGCCATTATGTCAATTTAATTTCCTGATTCTCTACCCAACATAATAGTTTCTCATTTTCATATTAAATTTTTTATTGTACTAATTTTCTTCCCGTGAGGTCAGTTCTTTTCAATTTAAATTTTACAATGAAGATTTTTATATATCAAATTTTCTTTTGTTCATACCAATTATCACTGGTGCCACTAAGAGGTTTTGTGTGTACCCATTGTTTTTAATCTGATTATTCCCAGGTCAGATTTTCCTGTTCTAAATTTTACTATGCATAGTTTTAAACATTGCAGCTTACTTTTATTACTTTATGAACTAAATTCATGAATTGGTTGAAAGCAATTTTCAGTTTATATTATATCTTAAGTAATCCTTGATAAATAACCCTTGATAAAATGTTTTCCTTTACATATTTAGGATTATGTAATTATTCGGGTTAGTTCTTGTTTATTTATTGAGTTTTAGAGATCGAGAGAGAGAGAGAGAGAGAGAGAGAGAGATGGAGAAAGAGAGAGAAACATCCATGTGAGAGACACATCAACTGGAGCTGGGGTTGAACCTGCAACCCAGGTATGTGCTCTTGACTGGGCCAACACCCTAACCATTGAGCAACATGGGCCAGGGCAGAACATCCAAATCTTATTATTTTTACAACCAATAAGCAGACTCCAGATGTTCTTATTTTGGTTTTGACCGAGAGCATTGATGCTGACAAGTATTTTCCCACGAGATATTACAAAGTGGCCAGTTGTGTGGACTGTTGGAATAACCTCTTTGTGACTAGCTGCTACACTAAATAGGGCCGAGGTCACTAAGTTATTTTACTACCAGCTTAGACTCTCTAACCCATGGCCCAAGAAAGGCAAGAAGGGAAAACCAGCAATCATTTACAGTGCCTTTTAAACTAGTTTTAAATAATTCCCCAGAATTCACATTTTGTTTAGTAGATAAAACCATATTTTGTGTTCCTTTCAGAGTGACTCAGTTAAGACCCTGTGCTCAGCTACTTACCAAAAATTCTAGTCAAAGAAAATATTTGAATTGCATTTGAATGTAGCATACCATTAAGATAGCATACTTTGTATTAGTCCACTTTTAAGTTTAAACACAAACAAGGGGAAACATAACTAAAAACTGTGGTTGATATAAGCTTAGTGAGAAAGGATCCAAAGGGAGCTTAAAACCTTAGAGAAGATATCCAAGATGGAAAAGAGTGCCTCGCTATTGGATTTCACCATTTCCCATTGCTTTGCTTGTAAATGCAGATGGCAAACAATATGATTTATAAAATCAAGTTGTTGAAGCAAGGTTTAGATCACAGCTTCCCTCGTAAATAAAGGTCATTTCCTACAACCTTGACTTTAATGCTACCCAAACACAGTTTTCCCCACCGGGCCCAAGCACTGAATTAGAGCAGGGCAGCCACTCTGGGAATAATGTACACATGTACTTGATGACTGATTTCTATGAAAAGAGGATTGAACCCCACGAAATTACCAGGGTGTCATCAGGATTTCTACAGGGCATGGCGAATCCTGTGCATGGCAAGGGACACTTGATATTTAGGGTGAGTGAATGTTGAACAGAATATCAGAATATACTGAGTGACATTAATTTATTTGACACATAGTAAGTTTGTTGCGCACCCCAACCCCCTCCCCCCGCCCCTCCCTCCCCCCCCCCCCCCCCCCCCCAGCCCCAGCCCCAGCCATTTTGGTTTGTAAAATTTCACAAGTTGGATCCACAATTCCCATCCTAAATGGCTGGCAGTTTTCTCACACCTGCACCCTTTACCTCTTTGCCCCCAGCTGCTTAGCACTTTCTTGCTGCAAAGATAGTATTTACTGTGTTGCTGGAACAAGGATGTTGGTAATTTAAAGTTTCTCTGGCTCTTAGCTTGTGACATTATTATCCTGCTCTGTGGTGTCCTTACAGATTTTAGATTTCTGACATGCCAAGTTTCCCTCTTTGCTCCTCCTTTGATAAAATGTTGAAAAAAATATTCAAAAGCCTCCAGTTGCTTAGGAAAATAACCACAAATCTCCTAGTTCTTTGGTTTCTGATGAGTCTTAATGAATGAGATATGCATTGTAATCAACATTAAGTTCAATAACATTCTTTTATTGCCTAAAAATGACAACCTAAATCAGTTCAGCTCTGAGCATAACAAAACCCCAAATATCTCACTAAAATAAATACTAACCAATAGTGTTGAGACTAGGATGAGGCAAGTGAGGCACTTGCCTTGGGCACAAAATTTAAGGGGCCATTAAACAACAATAAAAACCCCTCAAAACCGAACAGCTCAATAATCAAGATAAATTATATTTAAAAAAAAAAGAAAATTAATGCCAAAAAATCATGTTGAACAAAATATCAAAATTTTAAATAAAGACAAGATCAGTAACAGCACCTTGTCAAGCCATATTGGAGCCTTAGACAAAAAAGAAAAATCATTAATATTGATTCTGTCTTTATCTAGGATTTTGCTTATTTTTATCGCATATTTTTGCATTAATTTTCACTTATTTAAGTATTGCATTAACATCTTATTTCTCTTGATTGTTGAGCTTTGGGGTGCTCTCTTAAATTTTGCACCCAAGACGAGTGCCCCACTTAACCTCATGCCAGTCCAGGTCCTTGCTAACCAGACCAGCAAAGGTTAGGTAATACGATGGCAGTATTATCCCCTCCTCAAAGGTTAGGGTAATACGATGGCAGTAATATCCCCTCCTCTGAAAATGTTAATTTTTTGGGGAAAAAATAAGTACATTGTGATTAGGTCTAGTTACTATCATTGGTCTACCAACATCCATTGTTTAGGGTCTGGTTTGGCAGTAGTTTCAATTAGAACGTTTCTCCCAAATCCAGAAAATGGCAAAGTTGTCTTCTTGTCAGTTCTATCTGAAGGCATCATATTATGAAAACCCATTAAATTATTTTTTTATTTTTTTTTAAAGCTTGCTTCGGAAAGAAAACTCATCTAGTTCCACTCATCAGAAGGTTCTCCTCCCGCGGTAGCCTCCTCGGGCTCTCTCTCTGCTAGTCTTGGCCGGAGACGGCCTGTGGGGCTTCTTCCGATATTCCACCTTCGTCCAGCCCCCTTCGCTGACTCTGCTCTCCTCCTCGCCGGCTCCCGAGTCCGTCTCGGGGTTCAAAGGCATCCCTGGGATGGTCCGGCGTTGGTGGCGGTCGTTTGGGCTTCGCTTGAAGTCAGGCGACTGATGCGCGCCGAGTGCCGACGGATGGACGCGGTAGAACTTCCCCGAGTATCTCTCCCGTGAAGGAGGGGAGTGCGAGCTCTTCCCGCCGAACCTGCCCCGGGGAGAGGAGCTGAGCGACCCGCTCCCGCGCTCGTACTTGTTCCGACTCCGGCTGGAGGACTGGGCCCTCTCCGAAGAGCTGTCGGTCGTGAGACTGGCAAAGCCGCTGTCCCTGGAGTTGAGGTGCAGAGAGGAGAAGTTCCTGGGGAGCCCGTACTGGGTGGGGGAGGAGCTCCTGGACTGGTTGATGGGTGTAATCTGTTGATACTTCATGGGCACCTGGGTCCGCCTCACAGCAGCAGCGTAGGAATCCTGGTCGTTGAAGTAGGGGAAGAAGGGTGACCCCAGGATAGGGTTGCTCTGGGAGCGTTGTAAACCAGTGTTGGAGGCAAGCTGCCGCATGCGCAGGGTGTCTAACCACTGGCAATCGGCATCTGCAGAAGAAATGGAAGTGAGCATCTCTTAAGTCAACAGCAAAGCTGCACGGCCTAATTCATCAGCCTGTCTCTGGATAACACAAGCCTGGGATGCTCTAAGCTTTACCATTCATGGAAATTCTAGGCTGGGTATAAGGACATTTCCCTTATTATTATAAACTAGAGGCCTGGTGCACAAATTCGGCCTAGTCTGCAGGATTGGGCCAAAACCGGCTCTCCGACATCCCCCCAAGGGGTCCCAGATTGTGAGAGGGTGCAGGCCAGGCCGGGGGACCCCACCGGTGCACAATCGGAGCTGGGGAGGGACGCAAGAGGTTGGCCAGCTGGGGAGGGACCATGGGAGGACTCTGGGGCATGTCCAGCCCTTCTGGCTCAGTCCCGATCCACCGGACCTCAGCAGCAAGCTAACCTACCAGTTGGAGCATCTGCCCCCTGGTGGCCAGTGCAGTCATAGGGAGCATTGAGCGGCCTTAGCACATCATTAGCATATTACGCTTTGATTGGTTGAACAGCTGACTGGCTGACTGGTCACTTAGCATATTAGGCTTTTATTATATAGGACACATTTTTAAAAAAATCAAAGGCCTTTACACTATATATTTACACTTATATGCTATATGCTTGTCATTGTTCCATATGCTTTATTTATATTATTTCATTTAATCATCTCGCTATTCTTTTTAGGTAAATAAATACTAATAATCTTATTCCATAAAGGAGGAGCAAGTTTGGGAAATAAGTAACTGGCCCAAGGCCACTCAGCTACTAATTCTGGGCCCTTCTGCATCTAAATCCCATCTTCTTCCCACTTAGCCATGTTCTCACTTCTGAAAACACTGTGTGAGTGTGTTTGGATGGCAGGGGCACATTTAGAAAACAAAAAGCTTTTTCTCAGCGAGCACTTTTAAGTCCTCAAGAACTCTGCAGGTAAAATAAATTGGATTCCAACAGGAGACAGCTAGAGATTGTTTGGAAGAAAGACAGTTCGTATCTCCAGAGGAGAGATTCCTGAGGTTCAGGAATAAGAAAATTTTTTTTTGGCATGGAAATGAAGCAAACAGGAAAAGGTTAAGGTAAAAGAAAATGGTCAGTTAACAGGAACCATTTTGTAGGCTATATTTTAGTAAATAAGCAAGTTTCTCACACCTGGGATCTCTCCTGTCTTCTCCAGGGCCCCGCACTACGTTGCCCACATTCTTGAGTTCCCTGGTGGTCCTCCCTGAGCTCCTGATGGAGCTTCTGACAAGAACAGAGGATGCTCACTTCTCTCTGCCAGCAAGTAGCCTCCCTTTTAAGGGTCCCAGGTTCGATTCCGGCCAAGGGCACATGCCCAGGCTGTGGGCACGATCCCCAGTAGGGGGCGTGCAGGAGGCAGCCAATCAATGATTCTCTCTCATCATTAATATTTCTATCTCTCTATCCCTCTTCCTTCCTCTCTGAAATCAATAAAGATATATTTTTTTAAAAAAAAGAAAAGAGAAAACTACAGCAGACATGGAGAGAGAAGACCCCTACAGATTTCAAGGGTGGGGTGTTGTATGGATCAAAGGTGTTGCATGCATCTAGTGGGATCATGACTCTGACAGTCCTACAGAAATAAAATGTGTCTTAAAATATTGTTTGGGAGGGGAAACTTGTTATAGTAAGAAGTCCTTAAAGGCTTGATAGTATTTGCATGCAACACAAGATTGTTGAATTAGCAAATGAAAGAACTTAGAGTTCCTTCTGTAGAGAAGCTAGTGAGGATCAACACCTACAATATGGGGTTAGTCATGTTGTAGAGACAGCATGCCCTAAGAGATGTTTGAAGATGCATTTCTGGCTGAGAAGGCTGGTAAAAACTCAAGCCCAGTCACGACGGTCAGAATATCTTCTTGTGATCAATTGTGAAAGAAAATAACCCAATCAAGTGTGTTGACAGAGGAAGGCAGGTCCAGCATGCTATCAAAGTATTTGTTGGAGAGTTTGGCTTACTGTCCAGGATTCTGGGCCTTCTGGCTGGTGCATATGTAAAAATATCTGGGCTGGTTGACAAGCCAGTCCTTATAGTAGAAGACATGTAGCCAGGCCTTCATAACTCTGTGACACTAGCCATCAGGGTCCTTTGTCTCCATGCCAACAAAAAACCTTCTGATATGGCTTTTCAGGTAGATTTTCTTACTAGGGAAAAATGCACTGATCAGAAAACATGTATTTCTGGTTTGTTTGCAGGTATATTTCTCACGATAAAAACTGAATTGCATGGGGTTTATGCATCCATCCCCCATGTGTTTTTTAGCTTGTCACAGTTCTACAGAACATAACTCTGGGTTGTATTTGAGTTTCTCGAACCACAAAGTTGACGGTCAGATCCTCTTCCCTGAATCTACCAAATGATGACTAATTTATCATCAAGTCAGCTGGCCTTCCTCCATGTTATTTCTAAATTGTTTCTTTATATCATCTATAATTACCATCACCACTATCCATTATATGCATATCATGTTTTCTCTTTCTCTATCCTCTCCTACCTTTATTTTCCCGCTCCCTCCTTTCCTTCCTCCCTTTCTCCCTTTAGCTCTCCCTCCCTCCTTCCTCATGTCATTCCTATGCTTTGATGTATATATGCTATTCAGGACTCAGGAAGTTGCCCCAGTGATAGCAGTAGCTTCATAAGAATGTTTGTTGGACATAGAAGACTCATATCTTTATCTACAATTTTGAAAACAAAATACATGTGTGTAGAAATAGATATACTTATTTTATTTAGCAATATAACATAGTCATTAATTTTCATGTTTTATCATAGTTATCCAAATATTGAAATTTATTATAATATGCTCATATCTGTAAGTCCATAAATACTATTCAAAACAAATATTCAAAAAATAGAAGAAGGGCCCTCGCTGGTTTGGCTCGTGGATAGAGTGTCGGCCTGCGGACTGAACGGTCCCAGGTTCGATTCCAATCAAGGGCACATGCCCGAGTTGTGGGCTCGGTCCCCAGTGGAGGTTGTGTAGGAGGCAGCCAATCAATGATTCTCTCTCATCATTGATGTTTCTATCTTTCTCTCTCTCTCTCCCTTCCTCTCTGAAATTAATAAAAATACATTTTAAAAAATAGAAGAAGGAAATATTATATTAGAAAGCTATATCTATTCACAGAGTGGCACTTGTCCCTGGCATGAGAATTTGGTGCCGAAGGGTTTGGAGTCTAGTCTAGTGCACGCCTAACTTACTTGAGTTAGACCTGCTTCCAGGGTTGCCCTCTGAGTTGGGGAATAGTGTCTGAATGGCAAGCTGGATGGCTTTCACTTCATCCTGAGGTTTCGTTCTATTCCACTGAATCGAATGAACATGTTTAGTGCTTTTGGGAGTTCTAACATCACTCTGTAAAAAAAATAAAAAATAAAAAAATAGTGAAACCCACAACCAAATATACACATGTTAATAAAATAGGAAGAAAAGAAAATCAGGTTATCATATCACTTCAATTTAACTTCTTAGAACACTATAATAAATGCATTAGGTGAAATATTTATGGTTTGCCTAAATATGGTAATTTGATTAAAAGACACATTTTAACCACTTTATTCCAGATGATAGCACTTTACTCCTTAGTGGAGTATAGTCATTAAAAATGTGGCTGTCTTCTCTCAGAATTTATTATGTTTGGCCAATCTCAACTTACTTCTTTTTTAAATAAGAAATGAAAAAACAATTTCTTCTGTTTATAGTACTTGATAGCTGACATTTTGCTGAATAAATACAATCTGACCACCATTTTGCCTGACTGCCTCTGATCAGCAGGGTAACTGGGTGAGTGTGGGTAGTTTGGTGGGACTAATTACCCCACGGAAGGTGCAGGGCAACAGATACAAAAGGGAGAGAGGATAGAGTCAATACCAAGAATTTGGAAAAGAAGAGGACACCAGATCAGGACACAGCACTTTCTTGTTCCAAAACTTCCCTACTCACCAGGTGTCACGAAGCAGGATTCAAGAGCCTCTCAGGATTCAGTAAGGTTACAAAAGCATGTGTAAAGAGCCCTGGAGTGACAGTTACAGATGCCAGTGGCTTACCAGCATGGAGTCTGAGGAGGAGGAGGAGGAGGAAGAGGAAGAGGAGACAGAAGGAGAAGAGAAGAATTTGGTGCAGTGTGTCTCCTTACTGACTAAGGAAGGCAGAGAGGAAGTCTAGCTAGTATCACTGTCTAGTTAGTAAAAAGAGGGTTTTCCTCAGTGGTGGAGTGGGGACTGGTCAACAGGCTCCAGAATAGTCTAGATTCCAAGTTCCTCAAGACCAACCAACTTCTGTTTTTAGGTTTTGAGTCCTGCAAGCAACCTTTGACAATTAATGCTATTTCTCAGGTGCCTCATCCCTGGGACCCTGTGCACCCTGGCTGGCGAGGATACATAGCTGCTGTAAGACTATTGGCTCCAGCACTGGGCCACCCTGGGGCAGGGAACTGGCTAGGGTTTGGATCCTAATGTTGAAAAGCCAGACCCAGAGGGCTCAGAAGACCATCATAATGTGCTAGTGTGTGGAGTCCACTGGGAGGCTAACTTCCTACATCTTACTGCTGGGAAGGGAACAGAAGGGACAGCTGAGGAAGAGTGGAAACTGTGTTTACAGTCAGAGGACCTGGTGGGACTCCACCCACAATGACACGGACAACTCAAACCGGGGGCTACCTTTCATCTCTCCGAGCCTATTTCCCCTAGCTGCCAAGTGAAGACAATGCTACCTGTCTTTTGGTATTTGCACAAGATTGATGAGCTAAAATGTGTCAACTCCTCTTACAGTGCGTAGGTCATAGTAAATCCTTACTGAATGTTCCTTGAATGAATACTTGAGTGAATGAATGAAATGCACATCATAGTGATGGTAGATGCATACCAATATCTCCACGTGTGCCAAGACTCGGGGCTATAACTGGCCCCCTCGGCCCCAGTCCCCAGGGTTTCTCTACTTTGTACGTCCCATCAGCCATGAAGTCTTGCTAATTTTCAAAACATAATTAGATTATTTTAAGCACTTGGCTTCCCCACCGTGCTGAGAGTAAATCCAAACTCCTCCCTTTGGCCATAACACTGCATGCTCCAGCCCCACCCACCTCTCTAGCTTTGTCATTGCCCTCTGTGCCTCAGGAACTTGCGCTTGCCTTTCCTCTGCTGTTTCTTGCTTCTTCCTGCTCCTCAGAGGAGCGGCCTTCCCTGGTCACGCAAACTCATGCCTGAGTCTCACCATTTTCTGGTTAGCACTTATCACTCCCTGACATCACTTATTTATTTGTTACCTATTTATTCTCTATCTCCGCCCTCCCTCACTGGACTATAAGACTCAACAGACTACAGATTTAGTCTATTCTAATCACAGAACAATACTTGTCAGTAGGCATTTGCTAAGTATATGAATTTTAACTTTAATAGTATATTTTTTAGTGTTAAGTTTTTGTAATTTTCTGTATATAAAATCTATGGAATATGCTTTTGATAATAGACCCCCCTCACCTCTGGAAGGTAGTTGAAGTTGAGTCTATCCTTGTGAAGAATCACTGATCTACTCTTACCCCTAAACTCTAAGCACTCTGTTTTATTCACTGGCATCCCCAATACATAACACATTATGTGGCATGTAGGAGGTGCTCAGACATTAACTGATGAATGAATGAAGGACTACCTCAGTCTCTATCTAGGTAAGTGTATCCTATTCTCTTTCCTTCCCAACACTTTGTTAGAGTAATTATATTGATCTTCCCATATTCACGTTAGTTGAATAGTTTCTCGTCTAATAAATTTTAAGCACTCTGAGTGAGCAAATAAATTCCTATTGAGAAAGCCACCAGCCCCTCCACCCCTCCACCCCTCCACCCCCACCCCGCCTCTCCCCCCACCCCTCCCCTCCCAAGCTTACCTCATATGTGACAGTACATTCTACAGTCTGATTTTCTGTTATTCCTACAATCCACTTCTCCATTACAAATGGGGGCTGAAAAACAAAAGTTAGGCCAGTGTAGGGCAACGGTACAGCCTGTTCTGCTACAGCATGTTCCTTTGAGGCCAGCTGCAGCAGACACAATTGGCAAATGGGGGCATAATGTCAGGTTAGCATGGAAGTCGCACTGGTTCACATGTGATTACTCATAGCATGCTAGTGTATGGGGTTTTGGTTTTCATAAGACATCTTTTCATATATTTACAAACATCCAGTTCTGGTCTCCCACAATCTTCTCTTTTCTGATATATCACTCAATCCTATCATTAGGTCATTCATTCATGCTAATATTTTGAAGCATCAGCAGAAAACTTTCTCACAATGAAGAGAAATCCTTAATAATATAAGACAGAAGTACCTTCCTCCAGCAGTGGCTGGTTCAGTGGCTTCAACAACCAACCACTCTGTTCTCCCCTATATCAGGCTATTGGCAAAGCTGTGCATGCAAAGGAAACTGTGGAGACATTTCTCACTATATTAAAACAAAGGATCAATGAAGAAGTGTACGCCTTGGATCCTATTTTAATTTTGATGAAAATGGTCATTATTAGAAATGAATCTCTCTCTTCTCCTCTCCTCAACCCCCCTTCATCCCAGGTGTCTGTGAACTGGGTACAAAGCAAATGCGGCTGAGATTTAACTGGGCTAGTGGGTTTTTTGTTTGTTCTTCTTCTTGTTATTTTGATTAGAGTTGTTATTGCTTCTGATGGTGTTAAAAAATTCTACATGTTTTGAGTGGTCTTCCCCAATTCTATTTTTCCTAAAAGCCCTATTAATGTTGGCGTGTGATTTTTGCCAATGATGTGGTTCGTCAGGAATGCATACATGGCATTATAGCAGAAACACTTGTATTTGATTTAACACTTCCACCCTGGTCTTTCTGCCCTGAACACTTTGCTTCCCTTAGCAGGCAATGGCTTGGATCCTAAGTGAGACTGAAGCAATGAACAACTGCTGCAACCAGAGCCAGCACAGGTAGGGAGGAAAGAAGTACCTGTCCAGTCTTCAAGATGTCACAGCAATATGTCCCAACAAAATAAAGGAAAGTTGCAACCAGATCATAACCTTTACAGGTAAGTAACACCATTGAAACAACTCCATTACTCAGGGAAATCCAACAATGAATATCAAATCAATCTACTGGATGAACTTGGGAGTTTAGCAATTTTAAATTAAAAGGATTTGGGAGTTTAGCAATGTGATGCCTGGGAAGGGAACACATTTGCAAGTCTAATGATGTGGCTTTGAAGACTTTTCACTTCCCACGTGGGTGAACCCTGGTTCTTCTTTGCTACCAACCCCATTTCCTCCACTAACACCAAATACACACTTACTGGCAAGAGTGTACAAGAATTAATGGCACAAGTGAAGTTCAGGTTGACAGTCCTATTGATACCATGGCTGTCGTTGACCTTCTACAATTTAAGCCTCATATATATATTTTCAGTGTGATTGGGAGAGTTGAACATTTTTCCCCAACTTCTTTATTTATTGAGTCTTTTTAAAAACCTTTATTGTTGAAAGTATTACAGTTGTCCCTTTTTTCCCCCATTGACCCCTTCTAGCATGGCCTCCCCTCCCCCCGCCCCCGTCCCATCTCCAGGCCTTCACCACCCTATTGTCTGTGTCCATGGGTTATGCATATATGCACACAAGTTCTTTGGTTAATCTCTTCCCACCCACCCACACTTGCCTTCCCTCTGAGATTCAACAGTCTTTATTTTTTTTTAGAAGAAGCTAAGCATTTCTTTAAGTCTTTCTTCAGTGTTTCAATGGGCAGGCTTCTACCACTGACCCTAAAGCAGGAACATGCTCTCTGGCCTCTCCAGGGATTCATAGGTGTGAACTTCAAGAAGCTGTGAAGACTTCAACACGTGCCTCATGACTAACCTCGTCACTGCCCTTCAAGAAACTGAGCACAACCAAGAACACCTTCCTCCTTACAAGTTTTCCAAAGTTTAAAATGAGCCAAAATTTGAGGTAAATATTTTCATCTTTAGCATTTTCTTTCCTTTAGTAAATGACAGAAAGAGCATAAAGAAATGTAGAAAAAAAATTAAATGACACCTTCTGTAATACTTTTTAGCTCACACAGCATAAGTGGAATTTTAACAAAAAACTATTATGATCTCAATCTGCTAAATAAAATGTGCCTTTCAACAGCCAGCTTGAGGCTCAGCTGATGTGAGCATCAACAGCACAAAAGCACACTGCTGGGGTATTTTAATGTCTTTGTTTGATATCTGTACATTCATAAAAGCTTTTAAGCTGCAAATAGAACCCTACCTTTGTCATCTTTAAAATCTCTGCATCAGGTAGGTTGGTGTTGAATGTCACATCTTTGATGTAGGTTATTGCAATTTCATCCCCATCTATCTCCATATACATTTTCCACTTACAGTCCTGGAATTAAAGGCAAAATTACAGAATTTGAGAAAGTGAAAAAAAATTTTTTAGTCTCAATGTTTTATAACACATGAATTATCCTATATAATAAAACCCTAATATGTAAATCGACTGAATGGTGGAACAACCAGTTGCTATGACGTGCACTGACCACCAGGGGGCAGACGCTCAACGCAGGAGCTGCCCCCTGGTGGTCAGTGTGTTCCCACAGGGGAAGAACCGCTCAGCCAGAAGCCAGGCTCATGGCTGGCAAGTGCAGTGACAGTGGGGTCCCATGAGGGGTCCCGGACTGGGAGAGGGCGCATGCCGGGCTGAGGGACCCTCCCTCCCCCAGTGCATGAATGTCATGCACCGAGCCTCTAGTTTTAAATAAAGTATTATTGGAGTGTTTCTTTTTTCCCCCTCATTTCAATAAAAGGACATGAAATTAGATCTCTCTACATAGTTAAATAACCCCCAGTGAGGGCAATCTTGAGACATAATTTATCCATGTAAGTGTTCTATTATAGGGACTGCAAACTCCAAATCCTAAAGAGGCCAAGCAGATAATAAAAATGAGTAAAGCCAGGCAGTTTCATTATGGAGCCTTAACTTGTAATCTTTCAAAATCGACCCATTTAATTTACATATTAAACATTGTAGAAACATTTTTTTCATTGACACAGAGATGTAGTCTTTCCACTTTTTTTTTTAAATATAAGGCCCTCTTAATCTACCTTTCACTTTTCCAGTATTGATAATGACAGGGTTCAAGGAAGAACTCACTTTCCTTTTAACAGGAAGGAAGACAATACCACAAATGTGATGATGTATGACAATTGGCCTAACTAAGTATTGGGGAGTTATGAGAAGGGCAAGGGACTCTGGGGAACAAAAGGGCAACTGTCCTAAAGGAACAACAGCCACCACTCAGCTTCTGTTGATTGTCCCCATGTGGGAATACAAGCCCAGTGTTGCTAAGTCCTTTAATGTTTCATGAAAAACTGGGTATCTGGATTCTTATGTGAAAAATCTTGGTTTTTTAAGTGATGGCATGTTAAATTTTCAGGAAAAGAACCATGTAATGATACAGTGCTTTACTAGTCACCAGGGGACGTTAAATTAAAACCACAATTCGATACCACTATACACCTACCAGATGGCTAAGACTGATAACACCTAACGGTGGCCAGGATTTGGAGCTACTGGATTACCAGTGGGATTGTAAATGGTATAATTATTTTGGAAACAAGTTTTGGCAATTTATTTATTTATTTTTATTTTTATTTATTTATTTATTTATTTTTACATTTTAAATGTTTTTTTATTTTATTTATTTATTTTTTTAATTTCTTTATTGATTAAGGTGTCACATATTTGTCCTCATCCCCCCATTCCCATCCCACACCCCTCCCCATGGATGCCCCAACCCCCTGTTGAACTTAACCATTGGTTAGGCTCTTATGCATGCACACAAGACCTTTGGTTGATCTCTCCCTTCTCCCCCCACCCTCCCCTATCCTCCCTCTGAGGCCCGATAGACCGATCGATGCCTCCTTGTTTCTGGTTCTGTTCTTGTTCATCAGTCCATGTTGTTCATCATTTCCCCTAGATGAGCGAAATCATGTGTCACTAGAGATAAACTTATAAGAATTGAATGTGCGACGAGCAATAATAGTTATGCTGACAGGCAAATGAATCAGTCTGTAGTGAGTTTCTTTCTGGACCAACAGTTCTTTTGAGACCCAATATCAATGTCCACCAGTTCCTTATGAGTACATGTCGGCACTGACCCCTCAGCTCTGGATGGTGGACAAATGGTGGTAATGCAGGTCCGACTCCCTCTGGTTTGGTCTCGGCCGGACCCAGGGGCAGGGCTTCACCCGGATCCAGGGGCCCGCGGCCTCACCCGGACCCGGGGCCCAGGCTCGCCCGGATCCAGGGGCCCGCGGCCTCACCCGGACCCGGGGCCCAGGCTCGCCCGGATCCAGGGGCCCGCGGCCTCACCCGGACCCGGGGCCCAGGCTCGCCCGGATCCAGGGGCCCGCGGCCTCACCCGGACCCGGGGCCCAGGCTCGCCCGGATCCAGGGGCCTGCGGCCTCACCCGGACCCGGGGCCCAGGCTCGCCCTGACCCAGTTCTCAGCCTCACCCGGACCCAGGGGCGCGCAGCTTCACCCGGATCCGGGACCCAGCGGGGTTTCGTCTTCTTGATCCCATTTCCTGTTGGTCAATTCCTAATTCCTTCGGCCATTTTCTCAGAGCTCCAGGGCAGCCGCCGCAGAACTCGTTGGGCGGCGGGCTCGGCGAAGCTCCGGTGTGCCCGGTGCGCGGCAGCGGGCTGGTCCGGGGTGGCTGCGTCAGCCCTTGGGTCTGCAGCGGTGGCCAGTCACCGAGCGTCCGCACCTGGCCGCTTCCGGGGCGTTGAGATTCTTGAAGGACTCGGAGGTCAGCAAGCGCGGAGTCTCCCGCCCCATGTCTCCCAGGGGCTCGTCTGTCCGTGCTCGGCAGCGAGTGGGGCCTTCCCCTCAGCCGGAGACCGCTGGGGGAACTGCGCCGAGCACGTTCCAGGCCGCCACTGTGTCGTCTGAGCCGTAGTTCTTAAAGTGTGATCTTTGGGTCACCGGCATCAGCATCATCCCGAGTACCCCTCTCTTTTATTCTAGTTGTAGAGCCTCTGCTCAGTCAGCCCTCCGGTGGTTCTGGATGGTGTCTGCTCTGCTCTCCCGTCGTAGACTCAAAATTGTTGTGGTAGGCAACAATCAGGCTTCCGCCCTATGCCTCCATCTTGGTCTTCCTTTGTATAGTTAAGTCTTGATTGTTGTTGGTGTCGCTGGGAGGAATTGTCCTCCAGGCCAATTGGCCGTGCGGATCCTCTGTGTCTATAAAGGAAGAGTTGCTGTGTAGGAGACAGATTTATGGGCCGGGTCTTGGTGCAGCAAGGCTTTGGCGCTCATTGAGTCTGCCTCTGGAATGTGTCCTTTATGCGAGTGGTTGAAATCTGGTGTCATCTCACACCGACCACTAGATGCCCTCGTTTCTGGGTCTCCAATGGTGTGTAGTTCAGCTACTACCTGAGACCACTCAGCAGGACTTACGGCAAAAACTGTAGTTTCCTCCTCCTGTCTGAGCGTCCCTAGAGCAGTCCGACTAGAACCGCAGTTTATCTGGTCAAGCTGCCATAGGGCAGGCCACCCACATGCAAAAGCCGTTGCTTGGAGCCCAGGCGTGCCTGCAAGACGTGCGGGGCGGACCTGCAAAACGAGCGGGGCGGGTCCCAGGGCGGGGCGAGTCTCAGGGCGGGGCGGGGCCTCAGGGCGCCACCAGGCCATGGCGTGGTGAACCGAACTGGCTGCAAGTCTGCTTTTTTTCTGCTTTTCACGTTTCTAAGCCCCCTCGTTCCGCACTCCAATGCAGCAAACACTGATTGCTGGGCGCACCTCCACAAGGAAGTCACTCCCACTCTCCGATCCAAAGGCCGAGAGTCCATCCTCTCCCCGCAGGCGTCTGGGGAGCTAATCTCCCCTAGGGTTGGAACAAAAGCCACAAGTCCCTTACCCCGACCCACGCGCCTCCGCACCTCAGCTCCTCCAGAGTTCGCTCTTTCCTCTTCTCTCTTAGCTGTAAATCCACCATTCAGCCAGCTCTCCTGTGGTTCTGGGTGGCAGACGCTCTGTGCGCGGCGAAGTTCCTTTGTTTAACTTTGAAATTGCTGTGCGCGAAGTTCCTTTGTTTGACTTTGCTGCCTTCTTGGTCCTCCTCTCTCAAAATGGCTAGAGGACTTGAGTGTAAGACAGGAAGTCCTAAGAATCCTCTAAGTCGGTGTTGGCGGTCTCCGGGGCCCCGAGGATCTCAGTGGGAAGCTGGGCCAGGTCGGTGACGCGGGTGGGCCCGTCTCGCAGAAAGATGGTCTCTTCCTTCACCGAGAGTCGCTGCGCCGAGTCCGCGGCCGCCGCCACAGCAGCTGCCGCGGCGCCCACGAGCTCATGGCCCCGGCTGCGGTGCTGGCTGAGAGGAGCAGCCGCCTGGCCTGGGGAGACGCGAGCAGGAGTCGCCGCGCTCACCAGTCCATCTTTTAGTTGTTTTTCCGAAACTGCCATGCGAGGCAACAGATCAGCCGTTCACCTCCGCCGCCATCTTGGCTCGTCCCCCTTGTTTTTCTTGGCAATTTATTATAAAACTAAACATACACCTATTCTATGACTCACAAAGTCTTTTCCTAGGTATTTACCCCAGAGAAATGAGAAAAGACTTGCACAGCATTGTTCTGATTAGCTTTCTCATGAGAGCCAAAGAGCTGGAAGCAGGCCAAGTGTTCATCAAGAGAAGGATAAACTGCTGTATATTCATAGAATGGAATATTACTCAGCAATACAAAGGAACCATTACGGATGCATGCAATGACATGGATCTATCACACAAACATTACAGTGAGTGAAAGTCTTATGCAAAAAGAACATACTAAGAATTCCATTTATATGACTTTCTGGAATAGACAAAACCAATCTTGTGGAAAAAATTCACAAGAGTGGTTGCTTCTGCAGAAGGGATTGAATGGGAAGGGGCGTGAGGAACTTTCTGGGAGTGGGAATGCTCTACTGATGGGGGTTTGGGTTATAGAGGTATATGCATTAAGTAAGCAAATGCATATCGGAGACGTGTACATTTCTCATTGAACTCTAGCATAATGAAATATTTAGGAGAAAGTGTACTGATGTCTGTAAATTACTTTGAAATGCATAAAAATAAGGACTGGCCCTGACTGGTTTGGCTCAGTGGATAGAGCGTTGGCCTGTGGACTGAAGGGTCCCAGGTTCGATTCCGGTCGAGGGCATATACTTGGTTGCAGGCACATCCCCAGTGGGGGGTGTGCAGGAGGCAGCTGATCGATGTTTCTTTCTCACCAATGTTTCTAATTCTCTATCCCTCTCCCTTCCTCTCTGTGAAAAATCAATAAAATATATTTTTTTAAAAAAAAAGGACTGATAGGTGGACAGACATGTGATAAAGCAAGTAGAGTAAAATGTTAATGGTTGAAGTGTGGAGGTGGGTATATGAGGGTTCACTATAAAATTTTTTCAACTTTGCTGTATGAATAATATAATATGTTGTGGGATGAATACTGTATGTACAATTAAAAGGAAAAATAAACTCATGTCTTTGCATCAGATTTGACCCCTGGACTATAAATTCACCTTCTTTCTTATATTCTTTGAAAGATTCTGAGAGATTAAGAATAATGTACTGAGCACCTTACGTGCCGAAACTAGAAAACGCTCTCATAGCACTGGCCCTGGAATGCGTCCTCAGCAAGCCCAGACAAGGTGATTATGAAAGCGCACTAACAGAAAGGCTGTTGAGAACCTGTTGGCTTCACAAGGAAGCTGGGGGAGCCTCATGTCTTAGGAAAACTTGCAGAAGAATTGCAGAACCAAGGGGAGCCCAGGCCTGAGGGAAGTCGCCCTCTTTCCCCAGCCACAGGCACAAGAAGGAGAGACACTTAGTGACGGAAAAGGTCTATTAAAAAATGTAAAAACCTAGCTCTTGGCTAACATAAGTCCAATTAGTCACTCAGAATTGACAAATCTCTCAGTATTTCTTTGTTTTGGAGGCACTGCTACCGCGGCAACATGGGCCCAGAGATAACTGGGCAGGATAATGTCTCTTTGGCGTCTGGATTGATCTTCTCTGAAACAGACTCAAGGCAGTGGCTGGGATAAAAAGCCTTCAACAAGCTGAGTTTATTTAGTTCTGTTTCTTTTACCTGTCAGGTTTTGGAATTAAGTTAGTCTAAGCACAGTCAAAAGATCTGGAACTGTGCGCAAATGTTCTATTCCCTCTGCTTGGCTCTCCCATCTCACAACCCAAGTACTCCTCTATGACCTCATTCCCCAAAGTGCACATGCGCAGAGAAACTCTATGGTGAGAAGGGGCTGACAGGAAGGGACTCACAACTGTGGAATGCTTACTATGCTCTAGGCATGTTGCTGGGTACTTATGCAGTTGATGTCAACTTACTTAGTTGATATCCTTACTAATAGGTAAGAGAGGAAAATGGGCCTCAGACAGATTAAGGACTTTTCCAAGAGTTTCCGAGCCAATGAGTGGTGGAGGAGGGATGATAACAGCACAAGGCAGCCTGGCTCCCAAGTTGGAGGAGAGGCCAATGGGGAAGGACAGTCGGGAAGGGTGGCAGGATGGACTCACTGGGTGGTTTGGGGAGCTGCACAATGCGACCAGCTATTGACAACAGGCAGGAGGGAGAAGGACCAGAGAATATTCTGCTAATACAACCAAAAAGTCAAGTGGCCATCAGTCCTGCCCTGGGGCAACTGCTTCTTTGTTTCTCAAAGTCTAAGTTGGAGAAACAAAGATCTACATAATAGCGTTGCAGACCTTCTACTTTCTAAATTCCTTTTTCTCTTATCTGAAAGAAAGCCTTTCACCTGAACCATAAAGGAAAATAGCCGCAGAAGCAATAAAAGTATAATCAAGGCAGTTATAAGACAAGAGTGGCATTCTCCATTCATTAAAAAGCAGGTACTTCTTGTTACAAAGCTGGGTGAGAAGGAAAGAGAATATGCATTGTTTACTTGAATTATTAACTCAATCTATCAATGCCCTGCTATTACTCTTAGGTATTTTCAGGGCCTCTATGATTCAATTGTTGTCTACTTAAGAAAAGTAACCCACAAAGTAATGAAATTCTTTAACTTTTGCTCAATTTCAAATTACCCTAAGGCATTCCTGGTATATTTGTTACCCAGTGAGTCATACAGTGTCAACGAGCATTCTCCACAACTCCTAGGATTTAAAAAATTATTGAATTCCACAGGACCCAACTCCAGATGGAATGTTATGGAACGAATTCTTACCCAATTGATCATTGAAAAGGTTTTCATACAAATAAGATGAATTGAATGGTCAGTAATATCACTAAAAGTAACAATTCCACATATTTACAAGCCCAATATAGATTTTTACATGCACAATCGCTACCTTTTCAGTTCCTTGGTAGTGATAGGGACCAGGTCATGGGAATGAGGGCTCAGTTTTAAAAACCATTCAGTTTAACCAGGGTGAACTATTGATTTTGCCTTGATGTGAGTGACAGAAAGGTGGGTATTGATTTTTGAATCGGAAACATCCTAGAGTCACTTTGGACGTGTGAGAATGACTCAATTCTGACAAGCAGAAATCAAAAGCAGGTAACTCTGTATTTTGAGAGAGCCTGTGGAGCCTCAAAGAACTCCCTTTCCAAAACCATTTCACCCATGGTGGTCTGAAATAGCCCTGTTATTCACTCATTTGGTTGAAGATTTTGAGGATTTCTATTAAAACGGAAACAATACAGGAAAGAATGTTACATTAAGCCATTTACTAGAGGAGCAGCAGGAGGGGGAGATAAAAGACCACAAGTCTAAAGTCCAACTACATGAGTTTGAATCCCCCCAACTTTTTTCTCTCCCAACCTTAGCTAAGTTATATATCCTGTCGGAGCCTTAGTGTTCTTTATTTACAAATGGCTGGTTGTGCTGTCTGAGGTTTAAATGAAGTAACGTAAATTAAGTTCTCAGCAAAGTGCCAGAGCCAAAAAAGGAGCTCCAAGAGGAGCAATTATCATTGTTACCAATATTGGTTACCAACAGAGCTCCAGTTTGTTATTGGACTGGCTGGCCCGTTATCTAGCAGCAATTTAAGGGAATGGGCCAGAAGGTAATGAGTGTTCACTGGAAGGAAGGTATGAGGAGTGCCTAGACTTGGGATTTGGCCAGAGCAGGCAGGCTGGGTCAGAGCATCTTACTTGGGCATGAATTTGGGGATCCAGAAGACACTAAATAACTCTAATGCCAGGGAATGACCAAGGTTGGAAAAAAAGAAGAAGGTGCAGCCAAGTGGCAATATAACAATGACTGATTTTATGAAAGAAATCAAAGAAGGAGGAAACTTGTATCTTCTTACATAGATGGATGAAATAACAACACCAGTTCTTCCCTTTCCTGCATCAATAAATCCTGATGAGGCCCTACCAATAGGAACATCATCTGGAGGTATACTGGCTATGAAAAGTGACTGACAGCCAGAGAGCCTTACCTCAGATGAGGAAACTAAAACATGGAGAGATGAGGTATTTAACCAAGACAGCAAGTTGTAGAGTTCAGAATTGAACCAAGGTGGTCTACTATATGAGAGCAGGTGTCCTCTCAGTCTTTTCTGAATCCTGAACAATCCGTGTTATGAGTTAACAAAAGTAAGAATTACAGTACAGAGGACTTTTATCTTCCAAAGTCAATAAATAGTCTAAATTATCTTAATGAATTCCTTTATAAGGCTCCATGGCAGAGATTGAAATACTGAGTCTCTAACAAGTCCAACATGGCCAATTTCCCCCTCCATTGTTGAAAAAGATCATTGTTAAAAGTGCCTATGGTGCCATCCCACTGTCTGTATGCTCCTCCTTGACTGATCTGGCCAAAGTCTGGAATCACAAACACTTCCTTCCAGCCCTGGCGTAAAGGGCTTTGTGGCTAAGTATGACTTCCACTTCCCAAACCAGCAACAACCCAATCCTGTGTAGTTACACAAACAGATCATGGGACAGGTCCTGGCTACCATGGATTTTAATCTCATAACTAGATTCCTACCTGAGAGGACATGCCCACTGCTCAGATCTGCACCCTGATGCACATTTCTAGGGGATGCTGATGACTGTTCAATAGGGAAAAGACACTGATGACCGGAGCAGAGCTGGGCACTGGGAAGCTCTTTGTTAGGGTGTTGAATAGCAAAAAAACAGTTACCCACACCTTTCTACCAGCGAGATAATCTGCCTCCCAGTGCAAATCTACAAGAAACATGGAATTTTGTTGAGGAGAGGGGAATTTCTGCATTTGAAACTGATGAGAAGGTGACAATTCTGTTGGGTGCCCAGAATATGTACCTTTTATCTGGGCAGCTGCTGAAATACCTGGATAATTTTAAGAGCAAGTGCCTGGTTGATGGAGGACAAGCAAGCATTCATTCCCTTTGAATTGCTTCCGCATTGCCAACTTTATGAAAGTTTTTTCTGATTTAAGATTACTGGCCAAGTAAAACAGAAACTATTAACCCTGTAAAGACAAAATTCTAAACAACACTCAGTTAATGCTAAAGTATGTCTTACTGAGAAATCATTATTATGTTCTTTGCAAGCTGTTTAAAATTCTTTGGAGTATAAGCAATGCAAAACATAGATATCCCTGCTCCCGCTTCCCCCGCCCCCCGCCCCCCCCTGCCCCCCGCCACACACACACACACACACACACACACACACACACACAATCAAGATAGCAATAAATTTTCCAAATGGGAAAAGGAATTGAAGGAAGTACAAAAGAGAAACTTGAAATATTAAATTCTGGGCAACTCAGGGAATAAAATCTCTCTCTCTAATTTTTTCCTACCAACACTTAATTGCAAATATGAACACTACAGATTAATCTTTAAACATCTAAGGCCAAGACTTTTCAGGACATTTCAGAAGGAAACAGGCCCCAAATCAGGCTTCCAGGCTCCTACAGATCACCTTTACCTGAAGGTTGCAGACAACATTTTTTTAATGTATTTTTTTATTGAGGTATGATTTGCATACAATAAAGTGCAATATCTTAGTGCACTGTTTAATAAATGTTGACTGACGTATACACCAATGTAACCACACAAACAAGCAAGTCATTTTCACTTCCCTAGAAAGTGCCCTCATGCCCTTTCCCAGCCGATCCTTCCCGCGCAACCGGAGGCACCGCCACTGTTCCAACTTCCATCACCATCGATTAACTCTGCCTGCTCTGGAACTTCACAGAGCTGGAATGTACAGAACGCACTGTATCTATCCAGCTGTTTCCACATGGGTTTTTGAAGTTAAGCCATGCTACTTAATCGTCACCGATTTACCCTCTCATAGATACCATTTTATAGATGAGCAGACTGAGGCTCAGGAAATGTAGATTTGCAGAAACTTCACTTAGCTGCGCTAGAATTGGAGTTTAAGTGCTGGGCATGCCCCGTCTAATGGTAGACACACTGCTGTTTAAAGTCCCCATCAGTCCCCCATCTGTCCCCCACGAACAGAGGAAAAGTAAAATCATCAGAGAACGCTCAGAATTCTAGCAAAGATGCCCCTCCACCTCACAAAGGCCTGGACCGAGGAAACATTTTAAAATATATAGAACACAGAGGTCGAAATAAACTTCTTAAGATTCAAGAGGGGGGAAGAAAGGGAAACAATCTCATAGCAGGCGACTGACTGTTGTGAAATGTAAGAAGAAACGCAAGATGAAATAAAAATACCATAGCGATGTTGGTCATGCTGGTATTAAAAGTAGTAAGATGTTGATGACTTAGGTCTCTGAAGGCGTCTTTACATGCACTGCTATTATCTAGCTCAGCTGCTGGGACCTGCTGTTTTAAAGGCAGGAGAGGGGAGCATCCCGGGCTAGCACCTGGGTTATTTATCATTATGTATCACCCCGCTACACTCGATTTTATGATGCTGCCTTTAAAAGGAAGATAATGCAAGTACGGTTAATTTGCTCCTCTTCTTTATCTGTCCAGTGTCGTGACCCATCACGGCTTTGTCCCACGAGATTTGTTTTTCCACCAAAAAGAAATGCGCAAGAAACTCTCCCTAAAAATTCCATTAATAACCTCTTTCAGCGCATATAGGTTGCAGGGTCTGGAACTGAGAATGTTTTAATCTCTTCAGCAAAACAATGTCTCATAATGATGTACAGGACTATTGCTGTACTGATGAAGAATCATACATAATTCAGCACCTTTCACTTGGCACCACTGTGATGTCCTCATTAGCTGTGGCTCACAGTGTCTGTCAGATGGTGTCCATGCGAACGCAGGCATTATATTGTCTTTGAGATGTGCAGCTGCTTCCATGACACTGCCAGTATATAAAAACATGACGCCAGTTTGTTTTATTTAGTGCTAAACCTTCCAGTTTGTAAAAACAAGGCTGACACGGAGCCTGACATGAGGCAGTGAAAATAATTAGCTCTCATTTTCTCAGCCTCCTATTTCCTTCTCCCTGCTGTGTTCTCTTTCCACTAAACCACCACATGTCAGTCGAAATGGGAGGCAATTAGTGGGCTCATTTCAGTCCCCACAACTGTGCTGAAAAGAAAGTATTTATGATGGCACAATGCACAGCTGAAAGATTAAATAACATTTGCCTTTTGAAAAGAAAATGACTTCTAGCTAAATGGGCAATTTTTGATTATTCTCAAACAAGCTTAGAGTAGTTGGTTTTTAAAATACAAGAAAGGAAAATGAGTCATTTTTAGGTGAAAGAATCAAATAAAACTTGACACAGTAATGCAAATAACTGATGTTTTATTGCAAAATATGTAAATGCGTTACACCCTTAACAATGGCTTGTGTCTAAGGTCAGGGCAGATTGGTGCCAACGAGACACTGGTGGAGATAAGGTTGTTATATTGCATTTTGGGGGGTTGTTATTTGAGTTATGTGTGAAAAAGGGGCTTTGGGGATGATGGTAAAATAAAGTGACATCAAGTGAGACATACTTTCATATGATGTATTAGACACTTGACTACCTGAAATGGTGTGGATGTTAGTTGACATGTTTGAAAAGGGCTTTTTTTATTTTTTAAAAACTGTATTTGAAATTGAAAGGTACTAGGTATTCATCTTAGAGAAAAGGAATAGCAAATCTTGTTATTGATTTTTGAATAATTAAGACTCTATTCTATCTCAGACTGAATTTCTTAATGAATATACTAATAGAAGGTGGTCGGGCTTACCTAATTACTGCTTAATTTTTTTTTTTTTTAATACTGAGAAATCGGTTGCAAAAGAACTTTTACCCAGGACCCTCAAAATATAAAAACAGCTCTTTTACATATTAAATTCTCCTATCACCTTCTATGAGTACAAGAAATATGATTTTTTCCCTAATATATTTTTATTGATTTCAGAGAGGAAGGGAGAGGGAGAGAGAGATAAAAACATCAATGATGAGGAGAGAATCACTGACCGGCTGCCTCCTGCACACCTCCTACCAGGGATTGAGCCCGCAACCCAGGCATGTGCCCTTGACCAGAATAGAACCCAGGATCCTTCAGTCTGCAGGCCACTGAGCCAAACTGGCTAGGGCAAGAAATGTAATTTTAAAGAACCACTAGCCTAAAACCATTAATAGGCATTGTTTACCAGTTGAGCTATTCTCAGTCCAAATCCTAATGTTCACGGTTGACACAGTCATCATACATCTTTGCTTCTACAATATGCTGCTTTTAATTTCATTTCAAATGATCTCTCCCTCTTATAGCTGATTATTTTCAAGACCTAATTGTTGGTTCAGAAAACACAGGTCACTGTGAGTTACTGAAGTCTTCTCTCTGCCGAACTTTCAATGAGCCCCAGAAGCTTTGGGAAATCTACGTGTAAAAGCAGACATCTCCTCTACTATTATCAACATCCTGGAGTCAACAACTACAACTGTTCCAACATCTTAAAAAACAATCAAAAATTAAAATTTTGTTTATCTATTTCCATAAGTATTTCCATGAGTACAAACTCAAATCCTAATCTTTGATTCATACAATATGATTAGTGCATCTGTATGAGCCAGAGCGACTCAAGGTGACCTAAGCCAACAATGGAATGGAGTCTTTGGGAGGCTCGAGCTCCCTTTGAACTAACTCTGCATATAATTACAGCTGGAAACCAGCAACGATGTATTTGTAATTTGTTCAGACCAAAGTCTTTTCACGAGATCCTTGCTATTAGCTATTTTAAAAGGAATTCAGAATCTTGACTAAGAAGACCAAGAGTGATCCAATGGTGTGCTGGAGCCAGCTCTCATGGTATGAGGGCTCACATCTCTCCCTGACTCCAAGTTCAGTGATGTCAGATTGGTAACTTGAACTTAGCCGTGGCGGGAGTATTTATTTAAACCATGGACATATGCAAACACTACAAGTGAGGGCTGCTTTTTCCAGTTGTTAGACATTTTCTGGCATGCCATTTCCACACATCACTGGCAAGTACGTACTGAGCACCTCTCCCAGGTCCGCTTAGCTGTACAGGCCACTGCCCAACCCACTTGAAGTCTATCTCCACGCTCTAATTAGAAATCAGCAGCATGTCGTGTAGTCAAATTCTGAACTGAATTTGTTCCTTCGCTGTCAATTAAAATTTGGTTTCCTATAGAACCTTACCACTGCAAGCTTATGTACTTAGTCACACAAACACATGTGTGTACATATATTTCCCCCTCAAAATAGCTGAACCTGGGAAATAAATTTCCCTACACTGAATTTTTAATAAATGCAAGATCTATAAGAGTAAAGAAAGTGCTGGTTTTAGCTGTTCTGAAATTTACAAAAGGTGTTGGCTTTTTACTTCCTTACAAAATCCTTTTCTTTGTGCCCTGTTATTTTATTCATGTTTATCCATTTATAAAAATTACACAATAGGGGAAAAAAGCTCTATTTGACCGTTTTTGATATTCATAGTGCTGTGAGAAAGGGCCTGGAGATTCAATTAAGTTTATTAAATGCAACATTTTATAAAGCAATCTAATAAAGACCTAAAAGCACAATAGTGAGTGGGAAGTATTTGTAAAAAGCAGCTTTTTAACCTATAGATGAAAGAACCGGAGAGTGGGAGTGGGAGAAGGGGACAATGACTGTGTGGAAAGAGGACGTGGGAGAGGACAGGAAAAACCTTCGCTTTGATGGGCAGTTAGTGCTGCTTCCCTCTCTTCTAAACAGGCCCCTTCAAAATTGGCTCAAAAGAAACCAGAAGAGCCCTAACCGGTTTGGCTCAGTGGATAGAGTGTCGGCCTGCGGACTGAAAGGTCCCAGGTTCGATTCCGGTCAGGGTCATGTACCTTGGTTGCAGGCACATCCCCAGTAGGAGGTATGCAGGAGGCAGCTGATCGATATTTCCCTCTCATCGATGTTTCTAACTCTCTATCCCTCTCCCTTCCTCTCTGTAAAAAATATATATTAAAAAAAAAAAAAAAGAGAAAGAAACCAAAAGAGATGGTCATCTGGTGGGACTGATTGGCTTGGGGAAGCCTATCTCTGTGTAAGGGCCTCTGAAGCTGGGTGTTGGGGGAGACGTTGCTGTTTCTGAAGCTTTTCCAGCCTCAGTCTCTTCTCTAATGGCAGGCAGTCAACGTGGACCCACAGGAGCCCAGCCGCAGTCAGGGTTCCTCACCTCACTGGGAAAAGGAGGACATCAGGATGGAAGGGACAAAGTGTGTGACTGCCAGCAAGGAATGAATGACCTCCCAGATAGTTCCTTCGTAAATCTGCTTTTGAATTTTTATGGCACGGAGTCTCAGAAGATCTTAGTGAGAAAACTGTTGGGTGATTTGATAGTTTATTCCTTGGCAATTTGAGAATCAATATTCTTGACTGGTGAGTTTCTTACAGATATAATAATAAACTCTATGCAGCAGAATATTTCAATGAAAAAGGGTGGTTGCCACCCTGAGGAGTGCATGAAGCTGCCTGGGATTCTGGGAGCCCCTTTCCTTTGTGCCAAGTCAAAGGCCTTATATTATAACCAAGACGGTGTGGCCCAGTGGTTGAGCATCCACTCATGAACCAGGAGGTCACGGTTCGATTCCCGGTCTGAGCACATGCTGGGGCTGCGGGCTTGATCCCCAGTAGGGGTGTGCAGGATGCAGCCAATCAATGATTCTCCCTCAACACTGATATTTCTATACCTCTCTCCCTCTCTCTGAAATCAATAAAAACACATATTTTTTAAAAAGGCCTTAGATTACAAAACACAAGGCACTTTCTACACAAAACTAAGTGGCAATTTAGTATTAACTGACCAACAATTTTTGCTTTTTTATTACAAATATACTTGGGGGATGATGATACTTCCAAAAAGAGACAGTATGACAATATGGTTCTGCCCCTTACCAGGTGGAGACTCTGGATGAAAAACTTGACCTCTTCCTTCCTCAATTCCCCCCAAGGGATGATACAGGGATAATGCTCCCTGTGACGGTGGGTTGTAAAAATTACATGAGAAAAATGTTTGCAAAGTAGTTGCCACAGTGTCTGCCAGAGGTATAAAATAATAATAATTATCATAGGCATCTCAAGCCCCTAGCACAGGAAACTTGAGCTGAGAAAGACCCAATTTCTGCTAATTCCATGGTCATAACTTCAAGCTGCCTCAACATACAATGCTACTTCAATTAGTAATTAATTGTAATCTTTAGAAATAGGTCAGGTAAATAGGTAAAATGCATCCTCACTAATTATTAATTTAATTTAAAATTTCAGTGAGTAAAGTTTGGTCCAATCATTTTCTCTGCCAGGTTGTCTCAAAAAAGGAAAGGAAAGGAAAGGAAATGGCTATTTCATTTGTGGAAGAATCTTGAAGTGTAGATGGTGCTAGGGTCTGGTGAGAGCCTGGTTCTCCAGAGGGGTATGTCAGCAAGGACTAAGATCCAGGCAAGCACAGTGGCTCTTGACCACAGTAGCAGGCACAAGCTCTCACATGTGATTGGCTTTGCTCAGTTGGACAAACAAACCTCACTTTGGTGTTATAATTCATCTGGCTGTAAATAAGGCTTAAAAAATGTTAGTATGGAAGACATAAACAAATGGAAGAACATACCATGTTCATGGATTGGTAGAATCAACATCATTAAAATGTCCATATTACCCAAAGCAATCTACAGATTCAATGCAATTCTCATTAAAATACCAATGGCATACTTCAAAGATCTAGAACAAACTCTCCAAAAATTCATCTGGAATAAAAAAAGACCCCGAATAGACACAGCAATCCTGAGAAAGAAGAACAATGTTGGAGGGATCACAATACCAGGTATCAGGCTATATTACCAAGCCATGGTTCTCAAAATTGCCTGGTACTGGTACAAGAACAGACATATGGACCAATGGAACCGAACAGAGAACCCAGAAATCAACCCAAGCCATTATGCTCAATTAATATTTGACAAAGGAGGCAAGAGTATACAATGGAGTCAAGACAGTCTCTTCAATAAATGGTGCTGGGAAATTTGGTCAGATACATGCAAAAAAATGAAATTAGATCACCAACTTACACCATAAACAAAAACAAATGCAAAATGGCCAAAGGACTTAAATGTAAGATGGGAAACCATAAAAATCCTATAAGACCCCATAGGCAGCAAAAGAGCAGACATACGTCGTAGCAATGTCTTTACCAACATGGCTCCTAGGGCAATGGAGACTAAGGAGAAAATAAACAAATGGGACTACATTAAAAAAAAAAAAAAAAAAAAAGCTTCTGCACAGCAAAAGAAACCATCAACAAAACAATTAGAAAGCCCACTGCATGGGAGAACATATTTGCCAATGATATTTCAGATAAGGGTTTAATCTCCAAAATTTACAGAGAACTCATACAACTTAACAAAAGGAAGATAAATGATCCAATCAAAAAATGAGCAACGGACCTAAATAGACACTTTTCGAAAGAGGACATATAGAAGGCGGAGAGACATATGAAAGCATACTCAAAGTCACTAATCATCTGAGAGATGCAAATCAAAACAACAATGAGGTACCATCTCACACCTGTCAGAATGGCTATCATCAACAAATCAACAAACGAGGATGTGGAGAAAAAGGAACCCTCCTGCACTGCTGGTGGGAATGAAGACTGGTGCAGCCACTGTAGAAGACAGTATGGAGTTTCCTCAAAACGTTAAAAATCCCACTTATAGGAATATATCCCAAGAAACCAGAAACACCAATCAGAAAGGATATATGCACCCCTATGTTCATAGCAGCACGATTTGCAATAGCTAAGATTTGGAAACAACCTAAGTGCCCATCAGCCGATGAGTGGATTAAAAAACTGTGGTACATCTACACAATGGAATACTACACCACTATAAAAAAGAAGGAACTTGACCATTTGCAACAGCATGGATGGAACTGGAGAGCATTATGCTAAGCGAAATAAGCCAGTCGGAGAAAGATAAATATCACATGCTCTCACTCATATGTGGGATATAATGATCAATATAATTTAATGAATAAGAATAAATCCAGAGACGAATGGAAGGGAGGGGTGGTTAGAGAGCAACCAAAGGACTTGTATGCATGCATATTAGCATAACCAATGGACACAGACACTGGGGCAGTGGGGGCTTTCCAGGGGTGGGACTGGCTTGGGGGGGGGGGGTCAAGTGGGGAAAAAGGAGACATATGTAAAACTTTAGACCAGCGGTTCTAAACCTGTGGGTCGCGACCCCTTTGGGGGTCGAACGACCCTTTCACAGGGGTTGCCTAAGACCATCGGAAAACACAGATATTTACATTACGATTCATAACAGTAGCAAAATTACAGTTATGAAGTAGCAACAAAAATAATTTTATGGTTGGGGGTCACCGCAACATGAGGAACTGTATTAAAGGGTCGCGGCATTGGAAAGGTTGAGAACCACTGCTTTAGACAATAAATAAATAAATAAATAAATAAATAAATAAATAAATAAATAAATAAAATGAATTCTTAGACCAAAAGGTTGACAGATCTTTAGAACTGGAGAGTAATTTATTATAGTATTAGTTTATGAACGTTTACAAATGGCTCAAAAACTTTGGGTCAGGTATGAGAGAGAGCACTTGTTTAGTACAGAGGCGATAATAAAGATGTAATTTCTGGACTCAGCTCTGTCCTCACCTCAGCTTACACTTGCTTTCTATCAGTTTTCTAACCAGTGATGACAATACTGTGCCTTATGCATCTCACAGAAACGCCAGGGGGATAAATGAGATGACATTTATGAAATAACCTTCGCTCTTTAGAAAGAAGTACTCTCTAAGCAAAAGCTTTAAACACTATATTCAGGAAATTACTTGCAAACAACCCCTTCAGGCCTGTTTCAAAATTCATCCCTTCCACAAAAGCTTTTCCTGGTTAAACTCACCCATTTCAGTTGCTTCTTTATACTATTAGCACCTTGGCATTCCATCCACATTGACTTTCACCTTTTGACCTATTATACTATAGCATCACCTGTCCTGCTGCCACACTAGAATCTTTGGTACCATCCTGGCTCCTCCCTTCCACGCACCCATCTCCAGCTAGTGACAAAGTCTGTTCAAGCCCGCCTCAGAGTGTCCTTGAACGCATGGCCCTGCACTGCGACAGCTTGATAAGCTATTGGCTCCTTGCAAGCCGTCACTGTACTTTTTGACTTTGTATTATGGAGTATTTAGCCTACAGCCAGGCACACTGTAAGTCCTCAGTAAATGTGTGCTGAATGAATGGGGAAATTCCTCCGCGCGCGTGACCAAGGATCAGCAGAATATCAAAGGTTGTGGTGATTTTAGGCTTTGTGAATAACCAATGACTCAATAAGTCTATCTACACAATTATGGTCAAAAACAGACAGCTGTATTTGGTATCAAATGTCATTTATAGCTTCTAATATTTACTAAGCAATTATTTTCTAATTTTCCACATTAACAAATCATTTCTTTGTTAGTTGAAAATTATTTTCTTGGTTGAGACTACACTTGACTAAGTCTGTTTCAAGAATGTTCTTTCCTCTTTTATCACCTACAAGCCATAAAAACATTTAAACACAGAGTACCCATCAATCAAGTGCCATGAGGCCGAGGATACAAAACAAAGCAAATGAAAATGTGCAACTTGTTTAACATGAGATGGCTCAAAGGTGCTCACCGCTACAGAATCTCAGGGTTAGAAGGTCCTGTGCTTGCTGTTGGAGAGAGAGGAACTTGCTGTCCGTCCCCCTTTCTGTGGCTGTTTCTAACAACAGGCATAAGTAGACAATGGCCCATTTGCAGAGGGAAAAGAAAAATGTTAATAGACAGGACACCTGGAGAGAGAGCAGCTCTCACTCCACCAAGTTATGTGGCTCTAACAAGGGAAGTAAATATTTCCCTTCAGCAAAAGCATCAATACAGCTGCAGCAGAGCAGGAAAGACACTCTGTCAGGTGTCTAGAAAGAACATCTTTGGAAGCCCCTGGTGAAATTTCAACCCTTTGCAACAATTTCAATTCATTCCCAAGCACTGGTTCCAGGGATGGCCTGGGCCAGCCTCCTTTAATTAGAGAAGAGCCAGTGGGCTGACACCAGCCCTACCACAGCAACTGGCTAACAAACATGTCAAACTCGCGGCTGGGCCGCATGCATCCCTTGTGGCCCGCCAGCCATGAGTTTGATATGCTTAGAGGAGCTGCATTTATGTGCAAGGTCTCTGGCTGCCTCCAAGGAAAGGTACAAATCGTGCAGTAGTTAAAAGCTTGGTTCTGGGGTCTGAGAGGCCTGCATTCAAATCCTTATTCTGCTACTTGCTAGCCATGTAACCCTTGGACAAGTTATTTTATCTTCCAGAGCCTCAGTTTCCCCATTTGTAAGTGGGTGAAAACAACATCAACACCTCAGTACTGCATACCAGGAACGTCATATGTGCTCAATTAGAAGGTATCATTATTACTAGTTATCTGTGGAAATCCAAAGTAACACAATCCTGTTATGATTCCAATTCATATGCTGCCTGGGCCAGAGAAGTTTTCCAGACTTTAAATATAACACAGAGTGAAAGCCTGCCTGAAGGAATCTTGGTCAAATGTCCTGCTGCCCTATTTAGAGCTAATAATTTGAGTTTCCATGTTGCCTACTG
Source organism: Cnephaeus nilssonii (assembly GCF_951640355.1). Classification (NCBI taxonomy): domain Eukaryota; kingdom Metazoa; phylum Chordata; class Mammalia; order Chiroptera; family Vespertilionidae; genus Cnephaeus; species Cnephaeus nilssonii. The sequence goes on from NC_137081.1 coordinate 44,600,996, forward strand.
TTCCATTCTCAGCGTTGTTTTACTCTTGATATTAAAAATTGCTTCCCCTTAGGAAACAGGAAACAAGCAGCTGTGATGCAAAGCAGCATAAACACTTAGTCCGTATTCACCCCTCCCTGTCCACGCTTTACGGTTTCCTTGAGGGTTTGGGTGGCGAGAGAGTCAGATTCCTAGATAGGATAACAGAGGCAGCTGGCAGAGTTTCAACTAAAGTCTATTTTATAAAGTCTATAAATTTACTCAGAGTCAAGTCACCAGCTGGGAGGGGTGGGGGGCGGTATATAAAACCACAGAATACCAGGAGAGAAAAAGAATACATGAGGTTGAAATTTATCCAAACAACTTAAAATGCAATTTACCTGTGGGCCTGTTTCTGGCTTCAAGTGAAAACCAAAGACAAGTTCAAGGTTCACTATTTTTTCCTCATTTTCTTCAGGTTCACCTACTGAGTCCTACAACAGAAAATCAAACACCATTTATTCTAGATAGAATGTTCACTTTTACTTCTCATGTAAAAGAGATGATTTCTCAGCACCAGTTGTTTCATTCTAATATATTTTTAAACTTTTGGTTATTTTTTGGAATAAGCTTCAAATTACAATTACTTAAAGCAATGGAATGACATCTTAAGCTTTTGAGAACTTTCCCGAGTGATTTATCTGACACGCTCCAGGTTGAATGTCACCGGCTTACATTTTTCACAGCGCTTCTTGCATTGTGTAATTTTACCCCAGAAATGCACGGAGCACCTGGAGATGCACTGAGAGGCTTTACCTTGAGCGTTTCACGGCACTCAAAATATTTACAAACTCTTTCCAAAGAGGAATTAGCAGTTCCGAGAGCGTAAGCGGATGGAGGGCCAAGCAGAGGAACAAATGAGCCTTCTCGGGCTTAGAGATGGAAACCATACTTGTCAATGAAGGAGAAGAGTTCTGTGTATTAAGAGCAAGTGTCTGGAGATTAAGATATGGGATGTGAGCTTAAGGTTTAAGACTGGTGAATGGCTTCTAAGTAGTATGATATTTGCTATCATACAAATATTCCCAAGTGAATTTTCTTAAGTGATACATAGACAATTCAGGAACAAGTCACTAATGTTTTTTCTTGAAGGGAGTAAGTGTTCTAATTCTTATTAATATGCATTTACTTATTTCATAGGTATTGGAGAACTTTGTCTTTCAGTCATTTTAAATGATGTCAAAAACGGGTTCAGTGAGAATATAAGCCATAAAAACAACTGGTAATGTGAAAATTAAGCACAGTTAAATAATGTGAAAGGTTTGGCAGTCAGTAAGCTTATTTAGGTTTTCAAAGATCTATTATATCGACCACAGTAGAAGTAAAATGATCCCCAGCTCTGTATTTTCTTAAAATAAAAAATTTAAAAATCTAAAAAAAAGAGCAAGTATCTACTTATTTAATAACAAAGTATACCGTATACCTTTAGACTATATTCAAAAGAATATGTCACATATACTAATATGTTGTTCAAACAATAAGACTCCCACCCCAAAAGGCAAGTGACCATCCTGAGCTCAGGTATGTGAATTCCTTCAGTGACTTATGGGTCAGGCAAAGGTCTCCAGAGCCAGGTGGGAGGCCAGAGGTTGGTAGCCACTAAGGTGACGTGTGCGGTTCTTATCATGAATGTATTGTTAATGTTTCAACTTTCAGGGAATAAGGGTGTTCAATTTAAACACATCCTGAGCTTCACTCAAAGGGCCTTTTGTTGGACAGATATGATTCAATTTCACTTCAAAGAACAGTTCCCGACATTGGCAAATTTAGGTGTGGAGGTGGCAGGTGCATATGTCGATAAAAGCATATTCTCAGTAAGAAAAAAACCTTACTTACCTTAATTAGTGGTGGGAAGTGAAACAAGTTTAGATAATCATGGGTTAATTTCTCAATGGCTGACTGTAAAAAAAAAATCACATGGCTTTATTAATGGTCCGATAATGCCGAGAGGATTAAAATTATTGTGCACATATAAAGGCATTCTTTATGTAGTTCATAAAATATCTTGGGGAGGTTAATATCCAATATCTATGGAGAATAAACCTGACTGTTCACAGTATTATATACAGTTTGTAATTATTTAATGGAACAGGGAGATATTTAAGAATTTAAATCTCAGACTAAACAATAAATAAAACCATTCTTCAATCACAGGTATAACAGTGACAAGTTGATGTTCCGGTGTATAGAATGCAGTTGTCACCCTGAGTAACTGGGAAAAACAACAAAGAACATGAATATGTCACCAGAGACCTTCATTAAGGCTGAAATCTCACCGAAGGGTTTGCTGCTTTGTAAGGGCTTTTCTATGGGTATGTATCCAACACTCCATTCCCCAATGAAGCACAAAGAACTCTTAAAGGACAGGAGGGCAATTTAAATTATGATTCTTTTTTATACTCATCAGGTGTAATCCGGCTTTTCTGTGAACTGAACATATCACGTAGAGAGTAAAAAGTGCCAATGTGAGAAAAATTAGATGCATTTTATAAAGTGAAATGAAAGCTGTTGACACTTGACAATGTAGTGAACACTTATTGGATGTTCAGCCCTATCCCTTGTACGCGGCCCCTCCACATGAGGGAGCCAAGACAGGCTCAAAGGGACCACTGAGCAGCAGAAGGGTCGATCACTCCAATGACCTCCTGTTTAAGGGCTTAGACTCTTAGAGAAGGTAAACAACAATGCCTGTGCCTGCATTAGTGAAAGAGCAGAGAATGAAGGGACCATTCTCCCCATCAGTGTGTGTGTGTGTAGAATGAAGGGACCATTCTCCCCATCAGTGTGTGTGTGTGTGTGTGTGTGTGTGTGTGTGTGTGTGTGTGTGTAACAGTTCTGACAAGTACTACGAGGACTCCTCTAGTCTGGAGGTACTCATCCAGTACCCCATCCCAAAAGGCCCAGCTTGAAGCATTGTGTATCCTCCGTACCCCAAGTACTAGTATATGCTGTTCCCTCCTGGAGCAAGTTTCCATGACTCTTTTTCCTTAATTTTCCCCTCTCATATATAAGCTTATTTGTCAGAATTACCCGCCATGTAGCTGAGTTTAACAGAGTGTCGCCTGTTGGCTGAGCCCCACTACATGTCCCTCTGAGACAGGCTGGCTCTGGCAGTCAGGCGGAGGGTCCACCACTCTGAGAACCACATGCAGACTCACCTGGGAGCTTGAGGGGAGTCTTGAGGGTGGCCACACCCGCTTTTGGAGCAAAGGACACTGCACTGCCCCACCCCACCTGGCAGCTTCCCACAGTGGCGTTTTCTCTATGTGTGTGTTTCTGGGCTTCTCCCCAGCATGGACCATTTCTATAAAGCTTTTCAACCGCTGGCTTTTGTGACACTGTTCTCTGCTCCCTGTGCTACTTCCTACAGCTCTCTTACCTGGGCTGGCCTTCCTTCTCTCCACTCACATGTTCCTACCCTGGCGAGGCCTTATTTTTCTCTATACCACAGCCTCTGAACTGGTCTTTCAAAATCCAGCCTTTCCTTTCTAACCCACTTGATAACTTCCAGAAGCAAAGTTTTAAACATGTCAATTCTCAGAATTTCCAATAGTCCCCACAGACCCCAGGTCCCAGGTCCCATCCCAGCTCCCAGGCCTGAAGTCATACGCTGTCCACGTCCCTCCTGCTTTGTGCATGCTGAGTTCCCTGCACCTGGGCTTCCTTCGGACAGAGACACACACTGTTCCTTTGGACTCTCTTCTGCTGCTCTTCTTCTCTCTTAACTCCTTCTTCTCTCTGTCTCGACCAATGTTCTTTCCTTTCCCAGTCCCATCTACATTCCAAATTTTGTCTTTCCTTCAAGATCCAGCTCAAGGGCACCCCCCTACCCCCCTGCCACTGCCCCTCCCAAGCGGAGGTAATGTAGTAGTAACTTTCCTCCAAATTGCCAAGACCCTGTATTATGGGAAGTTGTATGTGCATGCTTTATCTCTTCTCCAGGACATACATTCCTTTGGGGAGAATTCTCCTTTGTGTTTTTTCAGGCCCAGTCTCGCAATGAGTAGGCATTCGCTGAATTTGCTGAACAATAGCCAATAGGTTTGGACACTGCTTGCCTTCATGATACCAACTTGGCATGCACAGGGCACTTTGGCTGTCCTAGGCCAAGTCTGGGAATATTTCCATCACCATGGGCTTTGGTGAGGTGTCCCAGCTTGCCTCCCCCCCCCCCTTTCTTCCTGACTGCTCCTTAAGGAACGTGGTCCCTTTTCAAAGCCAGCAGAGGGGAAGGGGAGGTGGGAGCATCTTATCGGGCAGCTGTCAAATAACATAAACGTTACCAGATTTCTCTCTTGGAACCCTGACACTTCTTTGTACTAGAAAAATAATTTTTCCTACTATAGGCCACCTACGCCAGCATAACTTTTGGGAATGGACTTGCCCACACCCAGAGGTCAAGATTAAATTAATATTTGCCAGCCTTTGAGGTGTATGCATATGCATGAGGTTTCCTGTCCATCTATTGAAAGGAAAAATACATTAAGGTTGAGGCTAAGCCATCACTTAGGGGTTGCTGAGGGCTATAAGGATGTCCCTTCCATGGATCCAGAGCCCACAGAAAATGCAAGTAGATGGTTCTCTTTGGACCACAGGGGATTTCCCTAGAAGGCTAGTGTCAGGGGCTCTAATTGAGGCAAAGGGAAAAATAGTTGGCATGTTGGCTGAGGCTTTGCGAAGATGTGGATTTGGATGGAAGCTGCTTTTCTACATTCCCTTCTTTATTCTATTTCTCTCCTTTCTAACCTGTGCCCACCCCTCTGTCCACCCACCCGGGGGCTGAGGAAGTTTGGGGAGTAAACTTGATTTTATCCCAAGATCTTGCTCAAAATTGACCTCTGATTAATAGCAATGCTGCAAAGATGCCAGAAATTCTTATTTGGTTTCAGTAATTAAAACAAACAAACACACAAACAGATCTGGTTGCTAAGTGAAATTCAAGGACTCGGTCAACCTCATCCTATATAAGAAGCTCCATGCTTTAGCTTGTCTTGGGCCACATACCTACTTCATGACCAGGCCCAGAACAGAGAAAGGAACAATAAAAATAGAGGTTTAGCTTTGAAACTGCTCAAGACTGAAGTTTTGGGGTCAATGTGAGAATTTCCTGAGAAAATGAGGGTTTAAAGTACATATGTATGGTGTGTCTATTGCAGGTCAAAATCATGAAGATTACAAATTGAACACACACACATTCCTATCATCTGAGGTTCTGCAGTGGCTCAGGCTCTTCCCAGTCCATGGACAAGTTCCGTCATCCTTAGGGATTCCTAATGGGTACCTAGCCTCTCTGGCCTTAAAGGAAGTTGCATCCTGCTATTCTGGGTGGGGCGCCAGTTCTGCAGGCACCCACTGCCTTATTTCCGGGTCCCCTGGCACACCAAGCTTCCTCCCACCCGGCCTTTCCACAGGCATACTCCCCCCTAGAACACCTCTTCCTACCCCCTTCACCTGGTGAACACCTTCTTGTTCTTCAGCTCTTACCTCCTTCACAACTTCTTCACAAGAGCCCCTCCTCACCCCAACCTCACCTCTTCTTTGTGGCATTTCTTACATCTGTCATTGTACCAATGTTGCATGATTAATACCTATCTTCTCCACGAGACTAGAGACTTCCTGAGGACCTGGGGGTGATCATCAGGAGTATCCAGGTGACCTCTGCTGTGTCAGGTAGTAACCCTTTTGTTGTTGGCTTATGAGGAGGAAGTAGGGTCCCACGGGGGCAGCAGCTAATAATCAGCTGGTGTGGACATGGTTCAGTACAACCAGCGCAGCCGTGTGTCTGTCCTCAGCCGCCCACAGACCATGAGCTCGGCTACAGAGCAGGCGCTCAGGGAGGATTTGTGGACTGCTCTCCCCCTTTCTGAGGTACCTTAAAGTGAATGATGTGCCCCTTGGAGACAATGCCCATGTCCTTCAAGTCTTCTTCCTCCAGGAGAAGCAGCCGCTTTCCCGTAATGTTGTTTTCCTTAAACAAGCTCGCGTACACGCTCATCTCTGCTGAAGAGTCACCTGAAGGGAGGGATTAGAAGGTGGAATAAAATTAGATGAAATCATGTCCACAGCAAAGTTAACTCCATAAATTAAGAAGGTAAATTATTCCACTTGCCTTTTCTGACGAGCTGCTGAACCCAAAAATACTGCGAAAGAGAGGACAGACAGAGTTTTCAAGATTCATACATGATCCACAGCCAGACTTAGCAGTAAAAATCCATAGTTCTCAAGAGGTTAAAATATCTTGAATTTTGGCTCAACCACAAAGGTAAAATAGAAATTTTTCTTTTTATGATTTTAAAAACTTCAAGCTTTCACATTGGAGCTCTTTCTCTCTCTTTGGGGGTCTTGGACACTTGGTGGATATTGGTTTTCCTCCTTATCTGGGAGGAAAAATACTTTAAAGTCCTTTCAAGAAGGTTCTCATAATGGTTTTCCATTTGTGTCCCCGGGGTTGTGGAGGGGCACTGGTTTAGCCAGCAGTTGTATGAGTAACAGGGACCACACAGCAGTGGACAGAGAAATGGGTAGAATTTGTCCTCTGTTCTGGGCCTGGTCATGAAGTAGGTATGTGGCCCAAGACAAGCTAAAGCATGGAGCTTCTTCTATAGGATGAGGTTGGACCGAATCCTTGAATTTCATTTGGCACACATTTACTGGTAGCGCCTCACATTACCCTGTTCAAGGGAGATAGAAGGGAGGCCAGATCCAGTCCCACCAAGTCTCTGGGAGGTGGGGGAAAAGGGCCCCCTTGATCCTGGAATTTTATTTAAATGGTTTGAAAACCACTGAACCCCAGGACAAAGACTAAAAATAGCCTTTAAAAAACTTCTTATCAGATTTGATGCACCAATGCTGCAACTAGGGATAAAGGGATTCTATCCATGCCCTGAACAAAGGAGATCCCATGTCCTCTTTCTCTGTTAAGCAGGAACCTAGGATCACCAGGGCTCAGTGAATGGGACGAAACAGACGCAACTGGTACCAAGTTTCCTTTCCCTGTAGAAGTCAGAGGCCAGCTGATGTTGAAAGTACGTTTACTTCACCAGGTAGGCGGGAAATGCCTTGGCCCAGAAACCAGGGTGAGTTAGGTAAACAGGCCTTCCCTAGAGTTTCTGGTGGTGAGTTTGTACCTGTGGCGCCTGGTCCATTTCCTGGGGCGGGGCCTGCTAAGGCTGGCATGACAGTGTTTTCCCTTCTGTCTCATTTAATGAGACCTTGAGCACAAGGCCCCGAGGTCTCTGATCCAGAATTCTCAGACCGTTTTTCACTAAGGAAACAGATACAGAGATACAAAGGGCTAAGTAGGACTTTCCCTCAGGGTCTCTCGCCGAGGGTGGGGCGCGGACTTCCCTTTGACTGAGTCTGCTCACTTCTCTCAAAAACCTGGGGCTCCTCTGGCTCCAGCTGCAGAGAATGTCTGAGAGCTCGTGTCCATTCCTCCTAGGGAAGGTCAGAGTAAAGATGCAAAATTGAACCTGTCACTTTTGAACTGGCCTAAGGCGGGAAGGAAACCCAGTTTAGAGGAATCATAGTCCAAGCTGCTGTTACCAGATCTTTCTCCATGTGGTTCAAGCCCATCCCTGGTAGTTTTAGAAAAATTTAAGATCTTTTTTTTTTTTAAGTGTGTTCATTTGGTATCCCAGACCAGCCCTTTCCTTTATTCAATGGGATTCACTATTTTATTCTGGGACACCTTTCAGAGCAAATAGGGAGGTGGAAGGCTCTTGTAAGATGTGAAGCCATACTTGCTCTGCTCTTGAGGCCTTATTTTAAACATTACTGCATTAAAAAACAGAAAAGCATGGAATCTGTCAACTTCTAGTTCCTGAGGCGTTTGTAACTTGTGGACACTGATTAAATACCCGCCCAGGTCATATGCGGCATTAGCAGCAGCAGCTTACCACGTCATCTTCTGTCCATGCGCCAATCTCAAAGGAAGGCAGCAGCTGCAGGGGAAACAGGAATGAAATAGAACAAGCATATTATCATTGTCCTTTTGGGTCACCCCCTTGTCTGTTTCAGCTCTCGGCTGCTGCTCTGGTTGGTTCCTCTTGCAGGTGAGGTTGAACGGGAAACAAGTCTCCTGACCTTAAGAGGAGTTTTCAGGGCTCCACGGATTTTGCCCACAGAAGCCAACCATGTGCATCCGCCTCTCAGTAACAATTCACTGCTCTCTGTGAGCTGCCGGGGCCGGACTCGGCACATCTTGAGATTTTTCTCTCTTCGTACTTGGCACACCAAGAGTCCTTTCAGATCCCACAATAGGGCTTGGCAGTCAAGGAATGCCTGACATTTGTCAGATGCCAGAGCGTTCTTCGGCATTCTCAGTCAACATGAGGATCGCTTGATTATTAATGAAAATTCCAAAGCGACCATTTGGTAACCAGACGACTCAGGCTTATTCTTACAGGAGAATGCCTGAGTGTTTAACTCAATGTCTTGCTTGCATTATATTTTTTAAAAACCCCACAAATATTAGGAGACAGGGATGAAGGACAAGCGAGACTGGAACTGCTCTAATCAGCCCAGGCTGCAGAGCGGCTCTCACTGAAACAAACAAAACTCGCTCCCTGTCCGGTGCGCAAACAGGAGAGGTCACTTTGCAAGAGGACCTCAGTTGGCACCATGTTCAGAGCCAAAAGGCTACTCACTTCAGGAAGTGCCCCGTGGCCAGAGACTAAATAAGAAATCCCTACAAAATTTGAAAAACACCTGGGTCTTCTGTGACTTGAATTAGGGCTTGTTATAGCTGCCAGCTTTTACTAACTTAACTTGTCAAAATGGTTGAACTGCTCACGAGATAACTGTAGCAAAGTGCTTTTTAATCTGTGACAAATATTTTTGTGTGTGGGTGAGTTGGAAAAAAGCTGAATTTGGTTATTTTTAATATTAGTGTCCAAGTCAGAGGGTGGGTGAGTTAATATTTTAACCTACAGGTATTTGGTACTCGCAGGTTCAGACCCTGCTCGGAAAGGCATGGCTCTGACTACAAGGAGCTTTTCATTGAAACGGGAAGTAAAATAGGTATGAATTACACATGGAGGATCAAGGACACCCTCCTCTTGGTTTACTCAGTGCCTAGCCCGGTGTCTGGCATACAATACCTGGTAAATTTTTGTTGAACAGTTTGTTGAACCAAGAACACCGAAGGATGTATTTACTAAAATGCTAAGCTCTCCGGTGGAGAGCTCAGTGCCCATGGGTATGCCAGGGAAGAGGGAGGCTTTCACAGGCTAAGATGGGGAGATGGAAGACATAGTGGCTTGAGCTGGGCACTGCAGGGCAAGAAGAGCAGGAGAGGAGAAGCAATAAGGCAGAACACCGGCGGTGGGGTGGGGTGGGGTGGGGAGAGGAAGGATGGGCAGGCACATTTGCCCAACCAGGGCACCAGAGGCAGTGAATGTCTAAGAATAAAGAGAAATAAGGCCGACTCTGGGGGCCAGGCAGCATTTAACAAGCCCCACTGGTTACAGTGACTATGGATGGGCAGAGTCTGAGTAGTATAGATCAGTTGCAAGGGCATAACTCCCTATGCTCTCGGTATACTCTGCTGCCCCCACGCACTCCTTCCCTGGGGGTTTCCCCTTCCCTCCTCTGAAATACCCGGTGTGTGTAGGAATCAGCGGTCACATGCACTCACCTGCTGTAATAATGCGGAAAGGAAAAGGACGGGAGGAATAGGACCTAAACGGAACTTCATCCAAGAAAACACATGACAAGTTTTATTTCTTCGCAGGGCAGCTGGATCCAGCTGCAGAAACATGTCATTTCCTTTCCCCATCACGGAAACAAATGTGAAGTAGGGGACTTTCCTGATTAGTTCAAGAAACAACAGACTAAGTTACAAAAATACTTCCCTGCATCAGGGCTGGCTTTCCGAGGGAGGAGAGGGATGTGCAGTGTGTTGATTTTTACACCATTCCCAAATGTTGTGCTAAACAACATGGATAAATAAGTATTTCTTGATTGGAATGAAGGCTGTAAATGAAATGACTTATCAAAACCAACACCTTGGGTTTTCATGTCGAAAGGAGAGAAGAGCGTTCTGGCGCTCGGAGGATGGCTCATGCAGATGATGCCCAGGAAAAGGCCCTGGGCTCAGTGTGGGACTCGCTCTGTCTGGCGAGGCTCCTGCAGATGCTGGCAAAGAGCAGCGAGGGGAAGACACTGCTGCAGGACGGCTTGGGCTTGGCAGGACAGGGGATGGGCGTTAATGACCTCCAGCCACACAGCGGCTTACTGTCTCCTTTATGTCTTCTGTACCTTGTTAACATGTCAGTGCATGTGCTGGAGGGAGAGTCCCAAGCCTTCCTGTCTCTCTTGGGGGATAAGAAAAAAATCCACCTGTGACTGAACCCCGTTCCTTTACAAATTCATACATTCCCCCCGATTTCAGGAGAGAAAAGCTCGCACTCATGTGCATGCGTGTGACCTCAAAGGGTGTCGGGAGTCTAATCTAAGATGTGATATACTAGTACACAGTAACACATAACAAAGGGATTTACTGTCAAAATGTTTATTGTAAAATGGAGTCTTAAAACAAAGGAAAGCAGAGTTCACATCAAAATAAAATTTATGACACCAGCTTGGATTTCTGAATACATTGTGGACTTTGTGCCGGAATATCAAATTCCAACGATGAAGTCAACCACTGAGTAGTCTTACCACACAAGAGTAAAATTTAATCTTCCATACAAACATTACACAAGATTTTGGCATATGACTTCCTCAGAATAACATTGCAGTAGAATTGAGGAAAAATTTTGTTAAAAAACAAAAACAAAACCAAAAAACAGTAAAGTGATAATGCCATCTATTCAAAGCTCACACTCAAAGAATATAAATATTTTCTATTATTTAGTACAAAATTTTAAAACAGTGTAAAAGCAATATGTGCAGTGTATTGTATCTGACATGAAAAGATATATTATTCTGCACACGATGTAAAATAATTAATGTAGGTGCTTGAAACTCTACTTTGAAGTAAATAATCACATGCCAGAAAGCTCCTCACAGGCAACAGAATGCAAATCAGTTGGAATCAGAGGAAACGTGGCTAGTCCTCCGGATTCCCCGGTAGACACTCATTTTCATCACAGAAATGCTGCATCTAGAGCTGCCAGGCTATGGCCCAGTCAAAGCACTGAACATCCCTCTCTCTGGCAATACTTAACATCTAAACAGGAAACCAGTCTTACTCAAAATCAGTAAAAGGCACCTGATTATAGAAACATGTATGCTCTGTTACATACGTGGTTTGGTGAGACTGCTAATTTCAAAAGGCGGCAACAAGTTTAGTGTATCACAACAATTGGAAGTATCAATATTTAACTCAGAATGAGTTTTAAAATGACCTTTCACGAAATTCCTACCACTCCAATGAAAACTCAGAAAATAAAGTTACAGAAGTCCTTCGGGATTGCTCCCAAACCTTCTCCCACCCGCAATTCCTAGATTTTAATGGGGTTCAAGATGGCATGCTTCAGCTGGTGCTAAAGTCTAACTAATCTGCTGCATGTTAAAAATCACCGGCCAAACCCAGCCTTCAGCAGTTCTACAGCATCAAAAACAAGAGGGCTACGTGCCTGCAACCTCTTGCCATTGGTTACTTATGTAAAGTATTACATTGGGATTGGTAGGAAAAGGGCCCTTTTAAATGAAGCTGGCCACTTTGCAGAATTGTAGCTACCTCAGTGATGTTTTCCTTTAGTTATTGTGGCGTCGGGGTAACAGGAGGGTAAACTTAAGTTTCATCAAGTTTCCACCAGCATTCTTATGTGGAAAGAAACCATTCCCACAAGTGGAGATTTAAGATAAATGCCACAAACCTACAAAATTCAGATTATGTAGCTGAGATTCTGAAAATGCATCTTTTGACTTGGGTGATTTTGTTTGGGGGAAAACAATTAGACATGGAACTCTAAAACTGCCAGGTTCAGCAAGTTTCTTCGTGGAGGAAGGGACAATGGAATTCTCTACTGGGTGCAACTGTCCCTGGCATTCGGGATGTCACCATTTTTGGCACTGGGCACTAAATACACCCCCAGTCACCATGACACCCAGCACTCCCAATCACCCTTAGGTGACAGCACTACCTCGGCTGAGAAGCACTAGTAGGTGCCATCAAATTCTACAGGATCAACTTTATGAGTAAAGGGAAAAAGATGAAAGAGTAATATGTTTTCAGTTGTATGGCTCCAACAATTATTACTACAATTCAGAGTTTCAATTCTCATTTTGAATCTTCAAATTTACGTTTCTTTCTCTTACAAATGTACATTTTTGTAAGTCAAATAATTGGAAATAAAGCAAACACCAATAATTTGCTATTTCAAAAACTGATTTGAAAAGTGTATTAATTAGAAGCTGCACAATGAACATCAGATTAGATTTTCTCCATATGGCTTAATAACTGTTTCTTTATAAAATTAATAAAACTAATAATAGAGTCTAAAGTCTTCTAATCTTCGCAGAGTGAGACTAGAAGATTAGATGATTTGGGTTTCAGGAATGTTGAAAACCCTAGGAAGATACTGCTTTGGAACAGAATGTAAAATAGCCAGTGCCATATGGTAACTACCTGCAGCCTAATTCTCGGTGGAGAACAGTTTCAAGCTTAGTCCTGAGGTTATCGACCTGCTGGATCCTGAGTCCTTGCCATTTCTTGATGGCAGAGTACTGAGCTATGACCATCTCTGGAATATTAGTGGGAAATGGCAGCAGTTGAAAGAGTAACGAATATTACCTAATTAATGGTAAATCGGGGTCTGGTACCGAGTCCTATTACCTTCTCTTTTGGCCCCACTTGGCTGTTTTTATTAATGCAGCAAAACTTTGTGTGTAATCATAATAGATTTATATGTAAAGCAAAAAAGTCAGTTTCATTAAGTTCATCTGTTCTAAATTTATTGCTGATTATTCCTAAATGAGGGGCAAGGTTTACATTCTTCCATAATGTGCACAGATCCCCAAATTAGCCCATATACATTCTCTTATCAGTGAGGCCTTTCCTGACCAGACATTAAAAAACCTCAACACTCCCCTTTCCTGTTCATTTTACAGCATGCACTTACCAAATATTTCCATTCCATATGATATATTAGTGTTGTTATTGCTGCTCTCTAGCACGTAAGCACCACACGTGCAAAGACTTTTTGTCTAGCTGCTCCCTAGAACAGCACCTGGCGCAGAGTAGGGGCTCAGTGAATATCTGTGGATGACTGACTATCTTTGCCTGATAAAATGTGCAAGAGGCTTTTAAACTACCCTCTTTGGCGCTCTCCTTTAGGCTGCTAAGCCATAGTGTCCGAGGGCATGCTGGGAAGTCAAGAGTTGAAAACCGTCCCTTCTGCTCCACTCCAAGACTTTCTGCTTGCGTGGCTTGGCGTGAGCCAGGGAGCAGACAGGATGCTTGTTTAAGTGTGTGCCTATTAGTCACCAGCACTCTGTTGTGGTGTGCGTGTATCAGATGGGGAATGTGGGAACCCAATTTCCAGGTGAAAGGCCTACCTACTCTTTCTGTATTTACCTAGTCTGTGGGTGGTAGCTTCAAAGAGCAACAGGATTAATCTATAGCTCACACTCTTTCCGGAAAGCAATCAATATTTCATACTAAAAATATATCACTTAAAGTCGATAGTTTTCCAGAAAGTTACTGAAACGATTTCTTTTTTGTTTTATTTTCACTGGAATAATTACAGCAGCTAACATTAACTGACCGTTTACCATGGGCCTGGCTACCTAAGTGCTTTACATATATTATTTAATAATAAAAATAATAATAATAATAACAACAACAACAATCCTCACAACAATTCTTTGACATAGATTCTATTATCATTCCCATGTTAGAGATGAGCAAACAGACACACAGAGGTTAAATAATTTGCCCAAGATTGTATAGCAAGTGGACGCAGGGCTTTGAATCATGTTCTGACTTCATATCCCTCTCGTTATCACTCTACTTATACAGGCTGTTCTACATCTCGCACCCAGAACATTTTGTTATTTTCTTCAAACAAAGCTGGGACAGTGTACTGATAATTTTGTGGTATTTTTCAGCTTTTAATGGGGATTAGAAGCACACCACACTTCAAATTCCAAGAGGCTTTTTATGATCAAATATACTTGGAAATAGGATTAGATAGTATCTATGATGATATCCTTTCCTAAGTCTTCCATAAAAAGAATCACCAAAGGTACTTGGATTTAATAGTCAAATGAACAGCACTGCTCTCTAGTTTAGGCTGGGGGAAAAATAGTCTTTGTTCTTTTGCCTTTAAAAATATATAACTACAAATGTTCTGTAGTTTTCTTTAAAAAAACAGTGTTTTATAGTTTAAACAAGCTTTAACAAATAGGTGGTAACATTCAGAGACGATCTCCAGTTTTTTAGAGCCGTCCCTGCATCTACTTCTCTTTAACTCCAGCATCTGAAACGATTTCTTTTTTGTTTTATTTTCACTGGAATAATTACAGCAGCTAACATTAACTGACCGTTTACCATGGGCCTGGCTACCTAAGTGCTTTACATATATTATTTAATAATAAAAATAATAATAATAATAACAACAACAATCCTCACAACAATTTAGGGTTCAAAACAGACAGCCCTGGAAGGCTCCATCTGATGTAAGAAGAACGCTTCCTCTTGCACTTTTGCCTAAGTAGCGAGGACTTACCTTTGCCAATCCTTTTATAATATTTTTTCCTTCTTTAAAAAATCTATACATATATTTAGAATCCAAGATTATCAGGCCCCTCTGGGAAACAAACACGCATACGCCCTTCCCGGAAAGCAGGGCAGACCTGTGCCAACACACTGCCTGCAAGGGTCCCTCTAAGACTCTCCCTGTCTGTACACAGGAGAAGGTGAGTCTTAGATGACAGATGTTGTCCAGAAGCTTCCAGGGCTAGCACTGGTTTGAAAGCCTGTGACATCTGCTGCTGTTTTCAGAAGAGAGTATTTCTCCTTGGAATGTACTACGGAGAACATCTCTCAGGTCTCACTTTGACTAGTTGTGCTATTAAGTATTGAAAGTTCTCGGCAGTTAGGTATTTCCAAGGAAGTGTTTGTTAAACCTCCTTTCATCTCAGTTTTTTTATTGTTGGATTTTGTAGTCACTGTCAATTATTTCTGACAGGACAGTGTATCGCCTTAAGAAAAAAAAAAAGTAGTATGTTACAAGAAAATCAAGTGTCAAAAAAGATTAGGAGTTAAGAGTGCTTGTCCAAAACATCAGTTTTCCTAGGCAACTGAATAAATGAAATAAAATAAAATAAAATAAAATAAAATAACATACAAGCTGTAAAGCATTCATTAAATTAAAAAAAGCCAGAATGTCATTAGTTAAAAATACTATATTGTATATGGAATCACAAGTTTCTATAATCAGGCACCACATTTGCTGATTCATATGCCTTTTTGGCTTGATTTCCCCCATCCCCATTTTTCTATAAGCAAAAACAAATCAAAAGTAAAATCAATAAAGAAATGACTGTTATAGAAATGCAATTGGCCTACAAATACTTGGTTTTCTACCTCCTTCCTGGCTTTTGTACAGACTGAGATAACAAGTTTATTTTCTTTTTCCAAACATTTTTCAATTTTATTACTTTGCTTTCTGCTTTCATTCACTATTATTATCCATGTCATTATCCTCATCATCACCGTCATCATCATCATCATCGTCACCTTCTGACAAGTCAAGATCACTGAACCCCAGGGCCATGTTGACCTTCTTCCCCTTTCTCTTAGATGTGGTTTTAGAAGAATTCTGCTTGGCTTGCATGTTTATCTGCATCCCAGAATGCAGCACAGCTCCTGCTTTGTTCATTGAGAAGATATCCCCAAAGCCCATCAGCATCATGGCCTGCAGGCTTTGGTTCATGCCATGGCCCTCCCCGTTACTTGTTGCTGTGATCTGACATGACATCTCTGCACTGTTTGACTCCTCTGTCTTAGATTCAAAGTAAGACTCCTCAGACATTCTTGCAGCAAGAGGCAAGAGAAGCTATCACAAGGGAAGAAAGGACAGAAGTAAAAAGAGAAATTAGGATCAATTTAAACAAAAGAAAACAGATACCACAAAATTAGCGGGCACTGCGCAAAAGGTACGTGATTAGGGAAATAAATCAATCTAGGGAATTATGTGAGAATTTATTTACTGGCACGTTTGGCTCCAGGAGATTTGTCATAATTTATAAATGACAGAATCAATCACAACCCAAAGTTTGCAAAGCACTGTCGCAAGCCAAATTTCAAACGGGGAGGAAGCTGCACATTTTAAGCCTTCATTTTGCTTAAAACAAAATAGTTTTTAGGATTTCTCTTAATTTTTCCCAATTTCACTTTCATCGGAGAAACATTAGTTAACTAGTATATTAAAAAAGAAATTAAGTGGAGATGAAATCTCAAGTAAAAAAATCAAGAAACCTTGAACCAAAGAAGAAAAGCTTAGAGGAAGCATGGAAACAGCTCAGCAGTCAATATAGTTCTAAAAAAAAAAATGTGGGTTATTAATTACCCTTTTAGCTAAATTAGGATCTGACTCTAAACCAAATATGAGGCCAGAATTCACTTGTTTCCACTTATTATTTATTACAGCCAGATAAGATATAATACTAGTTATTCCATTTATGAAACAATTTACTTGTGAACAAATTCTAGATTCTGTCTCTAATAGCTATGTTATAAACAAGTACATAAATACATGTGAAAATTGGGAGGAAAGGAAATTACTGCTAATTTAGATTGTTATTTTTTTCTTTATTCTCTACTATGTAAGTTTTCTTCTTTAGCATGATTTTATTTTTAGGAATTCTCCTTTTCATAGTGGATACAAACATTTATTTTTCTACCTTATGTAATTATGTTGAACAGCCAACCTATTTCCATAAATGTTGGTCAGATTCATTTTGGGAGTAAAACTGTTTGGCTCCAAAAAGTGTTACTGCTTCTTTTCTTGAGAAATAAGCAAATTAAGGCTTATATTTTTGGCGATGTTTAAATATGGATAAATTTATGATAATGTACAACTATATCACTGTAGGATGACCTTTACCTTCTGGTATAAGTATGCTTTTGAGGGCCAATTCCTAATTTTTAAATTAAAGTTGGAGCTGAGTTTTTAAAATATCCTACTCTATTAAGAAAAGACTTCTGAGATTGTTAGTTCAAAAAGAATTTCATCTAATTCTTCTATAGAAAACAATGGCTTTAGATCCTTTAACACTGAAAACGGGATATTATTTTCCTTGTAGTCAAATTTCCCAGCTTCGCAAATTTGTTTGCAATTGTTAGATGCTCTCGGGAAACTCTTTGTTGCTTGTTTATTTTATTATCTCATGGGTCCTTCCTCACATTATGTTAAGATCTTAATAAATCTCTCTCAAATAAGCTTTTACTCTTAAAAGAAATAAAGTTTTTTTACATCAAGCTACAATAATAATTATAAAATAAACACTGTTCATATATATGTACAGAGAATTCATCTTCCCAAATATCTTTAAGTAGTATTTTAATTTCAGGGAAGAAAATAGTGTCATTCCTCAAAATAAATCCAATAATACAATTTTAAAGGACATATGTCAATTTTAAACTTCTATAATTAAGATGAGGCTACCTACAGGAAACTTAAACCTCCAGCCAGTTCCTTTTTAAAAGCTTTATTTTTTATTCCTTCTCTCAGAAACCTCATTTACAGTCATCTAGAAACTGGTGTGAGGATTAAAGAAAATACCTACTTATAAAGTACCTGAGCACAAACTTTCTTTCCTTCAGAGACACCAGCTCTAAGCAGGAGAGACATTAAAGGCAGGTATGTAAAGAAAGAAAACTTAGCGCTCACAAGGGAGAAAAGGGGAGAAAATCTCGCTGAGACGGTGCTTCATGCTGGCCATTATTAGATGGTAGCCCTCACAGCAGCTCCTTTACAGCAAGTTTTCTGCAGTTAGAATGCAGCATACAACCGACTGAGCACTCACAGTGTTTCATTCTTTATTACACAACTATGCTACTAACAATGGCAAGAATGTGTGCAAGGCAGCCCATAATTTCTTAGCAAAACGAATGCCAACAAGTCAAAGAAAGGTTCCAAAGCATACTCTAAGAGGTGGTTTAAAGTTTGTTCTTACAACGCTACGTTTACAGTCAAGCCATGCAATGCTTTATAGCTGAAGATTTCAATGCACTGGAAAAACACAAACAACTCACGGAGATGGCCGGGTTTCTGCCCCTCATCGCTCTCAGAGAAGCAGAGCGCCTCACAGGCCCTAGGGCCATGCTCTCTGATCTGCCTGTTGGCAGCAACAAACAAGAACAGGAAACGTCCCGCGACTTACTTCTTGGGAGCCTGGTTAACTTGACTGAACTTATAAAATGTGGCACCTTTTTAATATCCACGATCGTCTGAATGTATAGCAATTCAGGTTTTACTTTGGGATTCCCTGAATTTTACTTTTCTGAAAAAGTAAAATCTGATAAGAAACATTTACCTTCACTGTATTTTCCCTTTTTTGGATATCAGGTTGCTTTTCCACGTAAATGGGAAAAGGAGGCAAACTATTTTATTCTTTAGACGCTGGAAAATACTTTGCAATTGGGCACTGACTGCTTAAGGGAGATTAAGAATTTTAAAAATAGGAAAGCTTTTTGAAGATCATAAAGTGAAGGGCATTTATGTATTTTTTTTGGTATAATTGCCATAGCAACTATCAAGAATAAATATAAAATATATAACAAACGTACTTTTAATCTTACCCTTACTTGTGATTTTAAAGTGGACAAATATGACCCATTAAAAAACCTGAAAAAAACCAATGATAAATTTATAGTTCATTTACAAAATGATAAATCATTTAAAATAGAAAAGAATGCTGAAATTTGATTAGATTTTATTTATTTATTTATTAAATATATTTTATTGATTTTTTTACAGAGACGATGGGAGAGGGATAGAGAGTTAGAAACATCGATCAGCTGCCTCCTGCACACTCCCTACTGGGGATGTGCCCGCAACCAAGGTACATGCCCTTGACTGGAATCGAACCTGGGACCCTTCAGTCCGCAGGCCAACGCTCTATCCACTGAGCCAAACCAGTTAGGGCTTATTAGACTTTAATATAACATATCACTATATAAGCTCAAGGTAAGTGTATAAATAGCAAAATCCGTAAAAAGAATTTTTATCGTCCTTGAATTATAAGGCTTGGAGTAAACCGAGATATTTCCTAGGTGTAATAAATATTGGAGGTCTTTTACTGCCCATGATCATAATGCTAAATTGAGTAAGGAACATTAATGCTTGTCATTTATAAGTCATTAAATTATCTCTCTTTTAGAAGAAAAACTTGGTGAGGTTCTGACACATCAAAGACTTTCTTAGACAACTAGCTGCCTTGGTGTTTCATTTATTAACTGATGAACTTTAAAGAGTTAAGCAGCATTAAGGCACATGTTCTGGGCAGCTAGCAGATGGTGTGAAAATACATTGGATTTTATTTTTGTAATTCTAATATATGAACACCCTGACAGAATAATAGTTTTAGGCAAAGAGCCAGAAATAGAGTAAGCTTTTCTACATTTCTGGCATTTTGTAACTGAAATGAGATATGAGCTCTACTTGAGTATAAGTGTGGGCCTTATAATATACAGGTGTTAGGCAGGAAGTGAGGAGGTGGTAGTGGGAGGGAGGGAGGGGAAGAGTTGCCATGCACCATGCTCAGCCATGTCTTCTATGTGAGGGGGGGGGGGGGACGGGGAGGGTTAGGTTAACCCTGTGGGGAACACTCACCGGAGTGTTGGACTGCTCGGTTAGTTTTTGCTCCCACATCTTCAGACGTCTTTCTCGTTCTTTGAGCTCCTGCTCTTTAAAGCTGAGGTCACGTTCTAGTTTCTTCAGCCTCTCAAGAGTTGCTTCAATTTCACACCTGCACAGGGATAACTAGTTTCAGTCTCAACTTTGCTCAAGAGTGATTAAATGGGTCCATCGGAATGCTTAATCAAGGTAAAAGCCTAAAACTCATGCTTTTAAACCAAACAGCAAACTCTCAGAGAATAACACATCTTTCATGGCCTTCAAAATCAATGGGCAGTTTCTAGTTTGGAAAAATAAGCTCAAATACTTTAACAAAGCATTAAAGAGCCGAAGCCATGGGGCTGATGTTCTAGTTTAGCCATTTAATAAATGATTACATTCCTCTAGCTCTTTACAATTTACAAAGGACAATTTATATTATCTCATCTTATTCTCACAACAGTCCCAAGAAACAGGTGCTAATCTCAGAGAGAGAGAGATGGGAAAATGATACTCAAGTTAGGTGATCAATATCACACCATTAGTAAATTCACATTAGCCTATTAATTGGCTAAGTCAAGTAATCAATTGATTAAGCTGACTCTGTTACCTGAGTTGTAAGGGGTGGTGGTTATCTTACATCAGGGATTCCTAACTTGCCTGATCCTAATAATTATCTGCACAGCAGGTTAAAATAAACAAACAAACAAACCCATACAACAAAACTCAGATTTCTAGGATCCTTCCTTAGAGCTCATGATTCAGTAGGGTTGGGTGGAACCCAGGAATTTATATCCTATCTAATAAAAGAGTAATATGCAAATTAACCATCACTCTGCTATACCCACAAACCATGCCCACCAGCCAATCAGGCGAGAGTATGCAAATTAACCCACCCAAGATGGCTGTGGCCACGGAGAGAGCAGGAGGCTAGGGTTTCCCTGGCAATGGAGGAAGCCAAGCTTTCTGCCTGCCCTGGCCTGCCTTGGCCTCCTCTTAAGGCTACAAAGTTTCAATTACCGAAGATAAATAAACCCCAACAAAAATGGCTGCAGCCACGGAGCAAGCAGGAGCCTTGGCTCTGCTGAAGGCTACAAAGTTTCAATTATAGCAGATAAGTAAATCCCAGGTACCAGGGCCTCTGCTTGGGTCGCCGGGGAGCATGGTCACCCTGCAAACCACCACAGGCCCCTCGCCAAGGCCACCCCACGCCCCAAGGGAACCCCCACCCTGATCTGGGACAGCCTTCAGGGCAAACCAGCTGGCCCCCACCTGTGTACCAGGCCTCTATCCTATCTAATCCTATCTAATAAAAGAATAATATGCAAATTGACCATCACTCCAACACACAAGATGGCTGCCCCCTTGTGGTCAAAGATGACTGCCCCCATGTGGACACAAGATGGCCACCACAAGATGGCCAGCAGGGGAGGGCAGTTGGGAGGGACCCAGGCCTGCAGGGGAGAGCAGTTGGGGGGGACCAGGCCTGCAGGGGAGGGCAGTTAGGGGTGACCAAGCCTACAGGGGAGGGCAGTTAGGGGTGACCAGGCCTGCAGGGGAGGGCAGTTAGGGGTGACCAGGCCTGTAGGGGAGGGCAGTTAGGGGTGACCAGGCCTGTAGGGGAGGGCAGTTAGGGGCCAACAGGCTGGCAAGGGAGCAGTTAGGCATCAATCAGGCTGGCAGGGGAGTGGTTAGGGGGTGATCAGGCTGGCAGGCAGAAGCAGTTAGGAGCAATTAGGAAGGCAGGCAGGCAAGCAGTTGGGAGCCAGCAGTCCTGGATTGTGAGAGGGATCCCAGTTTGGAGAGGGTGCAGGCTGGGCTAAGGGACACCCCCCCCCCCCCCCCCCCCGCCCGTGCATGAATTTCGTGCACCGGGCCTCTAGTTATTTAATAAAAGATCCAGATAGTTTTTACCATCAGGCAAGTGTAGGAAATTCTGGGCCATATGTACTCCAAGGTCCTTTTTAACTCTAATAATTTTAAAAGAAAGCCCCCCTCCTGAGTCTGTATAGGCTGACCAACCTCACCACTTCATAGAAATTGAAACTGGTAAGATGGCTCGATGCATTTTTTTCCTCTTTCAGGATTATCATGTTTAAGTCTAAACTTATCCTTTGAGAGCTGGATGTTCTTTCCCTTGAGTTTCTGAAGAGCCCATGAGGAAAGTAACAGTAATGAAAGAAAAAAAAATAGAGAAAGAAGGAGAGAGAGATGGAGAGAGGGAGGGAGAACCCTAGGGAAGAAAGGCTGGAGAAGGCGCACAGAGAAGGAAGAGGCTGGAAAGAGGTGCCGTGTAGAGCAGCTGTTGAGTGCTGCCAACAGCTGTTTCCAGGTGCCATGAAGACAAACCTGCATGGCAGACTCGGAAATTCTGGCTGAGACCTTGTCTATGGAAAGTAGAAGCCCCCAGATCTAAGTTAATGAATATATGTGACCAAAATATGCCCTTTTTTATTTCCAGGGAAAATCAGAATAAAAGGACAGCTTATTCCAATGTCCTTGTAGATGAGAACTAAACGAATGCAGACAAGACAATTAATTGGCAAATTCCAACTCAGGGAACAGCTATTGAGATGGGTCTAGATTTGGGTCTGACACTTTACTTCCTTGGTGCCATTTGAAAATTAAAAAACAATATAGTAAAGTCACATGATAGTCCCCATGTATGATATCAGACATAAATATTATCCCCATTCATAAATAAGTTTGTTTTTATTTTTCAAATAGAGGACTGAGGAGGAAAATCAATGTGGAAAACCTGAGGTTCACCTTCCATAACAAAGAAAGAGCCATCTTCAGTCAATGAGAGGGAACGAGCGTAAAACAGCCAGTGCCCCTGGCTGTCCTTGCTTTTGTTGATGTGTTGTTTTGCATCTCTTAATGCATTTATCTAACTTTCCTGTTGTAAAAAATATGGTTTAAATGTTTTAACTGATGAAAATTACAGCTTTACTCTTAAACAAAACCTAATGAAGGTTGACTGCCACTACTATGAATTTTCCATATGCTAATAACAGGCGATAAACTATACTTATCTTCTTTTATTAGACAGAAACTTCCTTTGAAATAAAAGGTCAATTAGTCAAAAACAGCTTTATTATATATATATGTATATTACATAAGCATATAATGTGTAGATTATATTTATTCTTATGTCTTAAATGAGTTGTGCTAACATCCAAATAGCAAAGATTAAATATTTTTGATCTTTGTTTTTAAGAAGCCATGCCCCAGGGAGAGCTTTTGATCACAAGTCAGACCACAACCCACAGCGCTTCGCTGAGACAGAGATCCGAGTGCTCCTTCACACACCAGCCAGCTCATGGAGCATAGGTTCCCACAGGCCGCAGACGACCCCACGGGGCAATGAAAACTGAAACAGGATGACATATTTTCTGTTCTTAATGCCCACTGCTATTACTGCTAGTAACTCAATGGAGGAGAAACAAGCTGAAGGTGTGATGAGCAAGAAACATAGACAAGATTTCTTTCCTATCATTCATTAGGTCAAAGGAAAGAACATAGTTAAGGTGGTTTTTAATAACCTAGTTTTAAAAAGAATTTCCAGAATAATCATTTAACTTTCTAAAACTGGATAGATGTTCCATCTGGTCTTTGTGTAGGGGAAGCTCAACTAGAAAACAAGCATTTGCCAGAAACACCGGAGAAGGACTGGAATCTGACTTCACTGTGACTCTAATTTTCAATACACGCTTTGGACAATAGCCACAAGGTTTCAGACACCAGACCAAGTGAGGTGGGGGGAGGGGAGAGAGAGGAGTGGTCTGATGTGTTGTCTTTTGAAATACCCAGATGATGACAAAACATTTAATTCTTTTCACCACTTGGTATACTGAGTGAAATAGTTGTTTTACCTTATTCATAACCTAAAACAATCACGCCCTGTAATATTTCTCTTCGCTAAAAAGGAGCCTGGTCAAGTGAACACTGCACGCTAATAAGTGGATGGTGTGACAATGGCCACCGTCCCGGAACAGTACTGCACGCGTGTGTGCTACTGCAGGCCTGGGGATCAGACCACCTGGGCTCCTCTACTGGCTCCATCTTATACGGCATGGTTTGGGCAGGTGACCCAACCTGTCCAGGCCTCAGTTTTTGCATCTGTGATGTCAGGGTTGCTATGTGGATTAAAAAAGATAATCTGAATAAAGTATAACTATCTAGTAAGAATGTAATGCATGACAGCTGTGCTTATTATTGTTATTCTAATTAATATATTATTCTCCATGTTTGTAACCAATGCCCAAGTTCAGATAAAACAGCTCTGCTGTATCTCAACAGTGGTTTAGTGGTTCAGGTAAAGATCTATACTCTCTCAGCTCTCAGGATTAACTCGTTCCTGAAAGACAGACAATGAGGCAGCCCTCTAGGCAGCTATTCACCTTTTACTAAAATACAATGTTTTACCAATTTTATTCCCCTTATCTTTTCATTTTGAAGCCTTTGAAACATTAAGTTTATTATTCAGCTAATCCAGGTTTATTGTAGAAAAAAATTAAAGATATACAAATAGAAAACATTCTTCCATAATCTTATTGCCCAATGATAACAATGACCTTTTGATATTTTTTTATGTACACACAAATATACACATAAACATATAGCCTCTATTTTAAAATAATTGTTATCAGATCTCTGATATCATGAATTGCTCCATACTATTTTGTGAATGGAGATATTGTAACTTAAAAACCACAAATAAACAATAAAAACAAAATGAATCACCTTTTTATTGCACTTCATGCCATTTCCAGTTTTATGATTCAAAGGATTGAGGTGTCCTACATTCTTGCATAATCTTCTCATTCATTTTTTTTTGGAATACCTTCTTCAGAAAGGTAGTATTTTTGTCACCAGCAATGCATGAGAAAATTCATAACACTGGGTATTTTCGTGATATAAATTTTTACTAATCTGAGAAATGAATTATGTTCCCTTATATTTATTTACTTGATCGCTAAATGAGGTTGAGTATATTTCATATGTTTCTTGGCCACTGGGTTTCTTCTTTTGTGATGTGCCTTTCCATGTCCTTTAGTTTGATAGTTTAATTAAAATGTTCTTTTAAACAGTAACTCTGTCTATCACAGTGGTTTTCAAAGTGCAGTCTGGGGACCCATGAAAGATTTTCAAAGAATTTGAGAGGTTCAATTGGTTTTCAGAGAAACATTAAGCAAATCGATGATTTGCTTTTGCTACTCTCCTTCTCCCACTAGTGTGTATAGACTCTTCCAAAGGCTTTGTGACATGTGATAGTGCCACAGGCTGAATACAGAAGCAGTATTTATTATTTTTAAAATGAATCAATAAATACATATTTACATTTTCCTCAGTTCTAATTTTGAATGTGATAACTATTGGCAGATGCAACATTTAAACAAAAGCTCTTTGGCATCCTCAATAACTTTTCAGAGTGTTAATGGAGTCCTGAGACCACAAACTTTTAGAACTGTTGATCTATCACACAGGACAAAATGCTGTTACAGGGTGGCCTTTGTTTTAGAATTATATTTATGAAGCATGATGTTGATTTTGGACATTTGGAGGTTTTACATTTCTATATAGAAAACTTACTAACGTTTCCCTTGTTTTCTAATTTTGTTGATATACTTTAATAGTAGGGTATTAACAGTAGGATTAAAACCTTATGAATCCTTTGGATCAGCGGTTGCCAACTGGTGGTCCACGGATCACTGGTGGTCCGTGAGGTCTGAAAGGTTGGTGACCGCTGCTTTGGATAACAGATCAAACAGCATTTCCTCAGGGAATCCTTTAATTATATTCTCAGCCTAGTTTAGGTTTCATGGTTATATGCTCTCAGATGTCCAGTACTCCACTGACATAATACTTCTCAAAATAGTAATAATTATTTGTATACTTATACTTCACTAGAGGCCTGGTGCACGAAATTTGTGCACGGGGGTGGGAGGGGTCCCTCAGCCCAGCCTGCACCCTCTTCCAATCCGGTATCCCTCTTGCAATCTGGAACTGCTGGCTCCTAACCGCTCGCCTGCCTGCCTGATGCCCCTAACTGCTCTCCCCTCCTGGACTGATCGCCCTAACTGCCTAACTGCTCCCCCCTGCTGGCCTGATCCCCCTAACTGTCCTACCCTGCTGGCCTGATTGCCCTAACTGCCTATATGCACTCCCCTCCTGGCCTGATTTCCCTAACTGCCTATCTGTGCTCCTCTCCTGGCCTGATCCCCTCCTGGCCTGCTCTCCCTTCCTCTCCACACCCTTCGGACCCCCGGCACAGTCGTGCTGAGAGCTCTCCGCCACTGTCCTGATTGGTCGTTATGTGACGGCGTCCCGACAAATTTGCATATTCCTCTATTATTAGTATAGATAGTTCAACACTGGGCATTCCATGTGCACTGGGACTGATCTGTTCATCACCAAACCCAATACCTAGAAGGGCACCTTGCCCCAGCCAAAGTTCAACAAATATTTGAATGAATGCATGTAAGAACATATTTGTCGTGGCAAACAAATTAACTTGCATATTTATATTCTCTTGTGCAATACCATACTGTGTTTTTTTATATTATTAACACCACTGCATTCTCTTCCCCAAATAGTTTGAGCAACTGCTATGATGAAGGCACCTTTTAGATGTTGTAGGTACAGTGATGAACCTGATGCATTTTAGCCAGTGACACACACATTAAATAAACTGTAACTTACTTATTAATTCCAATAGCAGTCATGGGCTACGACAGAGATGTTCTCCGAGCACATAAAGTGGAACCTCATGTTGTCTGGGGCCAGGAAATACTTCCTAAAAGTCATGTTATTTTAGCTGCTCTCTGTCATTAGAGTTGATGTTTTAAACAGGGATGAGCTTTATTTATTTTTATATTTTAAAGTTAAAATTAAAAAAAAAAATTTTTATTGATTTCAGAGAGGAAGGGAGAGAGAGAGAAACATCAATGATGAGAGAAAATCATTGACCAGCTAGATTAGGTTGCACGCCCCCCTACTGGGGATCGAGCCCACAACTCCAGGCATGTGCCCTTGTCCGGAATCAGTGACCTCCTGGTTCATGTGTCCACGCCCAACCACTGAGCCACACCAGTGAGGCTTGAAGATGCTTTTTATTTTTAACCATAAAACCCTTTGGGAGTATATCTTTGTCCACATCTCTACTTCCTTAGAATAGATTCCTACAGATGGAATTTCTCTGACAAATGATATGAAAAATTTAAAGGTTCCTGATTCTAACTGATTTCTGGGAAGGCTGTATCAGTTTACAATCCTGCCAGCAATGTGTGAGAGTGCCTGCCTCACCGTCCATGTACTTGGAGGAGTATCAGTGCTTTTTTAACCTTCACCAGTTTGATAGTTAAAATATTATCTACTTGATATACTGTGAATGTTCTAAACAGGGATGAATTTTAAACATAACAAACTATATTTTGCAAGAACTCTGAGGGAGGAAGAACTATGCACCTTCTGAGGGACTGAAAGCCAGAAATAAAGGACAGACGGATGCTCTTAAGATGAGGCTCTGGGGCCAGAGTAAAGTGAGTCTCATGAGTATTATTAAGTATTTTGGCTTCTGTCCTGGAGTACTGGGCACCCTTCATATGGATTTACTATTTTGTATATTTGTGCTGAACTCTTAGTGTAGAAAAAAATATTAATTTTATATGTTTTGTTAATTATTTCAGCCCAGAACCAAATCCTTTGTGCCTAGCCTAGAGCGGGCAGTATTACTTTTGTGTCTCTAAATAAAAATTCATTTAACTTGCTGGCCTTTGATAAAGATTTCAAAAGAATAAAAATAAAAAAAGTTATTGTAAAACACCAACCAAACAGCCCAAAAACATGTCTAAGAACAGGAGAAAACAAGTTCATCGTTTTTTCAAAGCACATGCAGTATTCATTTGGCATCAGCAGGTGGCGCAAGGCGTCTCATTACCGCCTGGGCTCTCAGGAGCAGAGATGCAGTTACTTAAGTCTCTGCTGAGTCAGGGAGGAATAATGTCAGCTCCCAAACATGCTATTTATATTCGAGCATCATGTGACCTGGCTCAAATGTCTCATCCCAGGCTTACTTCTTCCACTCACACAATACCATTTTCTCATTACTGAACTTGTTTTACACTGGACACAATTTAATAGGACTTATAACATCTAAAGTTTTCTTTCAAAAGTGTTTTTATAGTCTCCCTACCTTCTCTATCAACATACAGTGCTCTCTGCAAATTTCCAGGAAAACAGTATTTTTATTTCTCACTGGACAGAGGCCAAAGCTTCCTAACACACAGTGTACACAGAGAAATGGTAACTAACTGTCCTCTGTCTCAGAAGAATTTCAATATTCTTTCCGGATACTCATACAACACACTCAGAGGGAACTCTCATTTTTGCTTACATATGAAATAGAAGACTTATTAGACCTCCAGAGATTTTTAACACAAAAACAAAACAAGCCCGGCCGGCGTGGCTCAAGTGATTGAGAATCAACCTATGAAACAGGAGGTCACGGTTCGATTCCTGGGCAGGGCACCTGCCCAGGTTGTGGGCTTGATCCCCAGTTTGGGGGTGTGCAGCAGGCAACAGATCAATGATTCTCTCTCATCATTGATGTTTCTATCTCTCTCTCCCTCTCCCTTCCTCTCGGAAATCAATAAAAATATTAAAAACAAAGTAAAAAGCCGCAATTCCTAAGCTAGCCTTAGAAATCAGGATTATCATCTAGTTTCCTGGTTCTCTCCTTCACTTCAGTTATTCCTGGTCCCTGAAGCCAGGGGAGGTGCCTGCTGAGCAGGCCTACCTACCTCCACTCCGCCTTGTTGTGCAGGAATGAGTTACACTGGTCGGGAAGGTTAGTGTCATTTGACATGGATTCCAGAATTGAAATTATTTGCTTGAAAGACGGCCGTTTCTGAAGAAGAGAAAATAAATAACCACTTGTTAGAAATTCAGATAGATCTTCAAGAGAAAATCTATAAGCATAGTAAGAAGCTCAACTTATCATGACAAAATAAAATAGGATGTAAAGCCCCGATTTAGTTAGTTTACACCGCCAGACCACTCAGGTTTAGGGAACTATATATTCCTTATTTTCAACAAATTATTCATAAGGATAGACTCATGCCTTTTTTCTATCTGTGGCCTACATTTGGAATAATTTCAGTTTTTCTTCTGGTAAGGAAAGTACTAATTCTCTCTTTGGGGTATGATCAAGGACTCCTAAAAGGCAAAAGTTAAGTCCTTTAAAACTCTGTGATAAAGCATGCAGGTAAACGTTAATGGTAGAGTCTAGGTGATAGGTATACCAGTATTCGCTGTAAAATTCTTTCAACTTTTCCGGATGTTTGAAAATGTGTATAATAAATTTTTTGGGGGAAAATCTGCTTATAAATTTATCAGAACTAACAAAATTTCCTAAACCACTTGCTCAGAAAATTTCCCCAATTTAAAAGCCATCATAACTTCATTGTTCTCAATATTCATTCCACATTGTAACTAACTTTGGTGCTGGAAAACGCTAGGATACTGTTTAGCAGAAATTGAAAAGGAAGTGGTTATGTGTACTTCTTTAGCTTGCAGTAACTACAGTAGTCTATCTTTTTAGACTGGAGCCAATGTTGAGAGAAAAGGTTAAACCAAAAATGGAGAAAGATAATAAAAGTATGATGCATATTCTCTCTTCATCATGCCTCATAATTATAGCATTTCTGAATAAATTACAGTTGCAGCAATTAAAACATGCATTTTAATTTAGGAGCACAAAAACAAGAAGGAACAATGTTGAGGTGCTTGCTCTCAGGACTTGAGTGCTTCCTACATTAAGAAAGGCAATTTTCCCATTTCTCAGGAATATAAAATGGAGATATTTATTCTGAGGTGTTTTTTTTTTTTTCCTGAGTTCTTTTAAGAGAGAGAGAGAGTGTGTGTGTGATTAAGAGAGGGCAAAAGTAGCAAAATGTCACTAATATATATCAAGCCTTCTAATAACCAAAAAAGAAAAATGCTGTAAATAGGAAATTTGAAAAATATTGTCTTCTTTTAACTTTGTTCCCATTTTAATTTCTACCACTATGTGTAAGGCTGCAAAATTTTAATTATTTGTATAGGAACAAATTATATAATAAATATAAAATTTTCATTTTGCATTAAAGAGGCAGAAGAAATAATGAAGTTTTAAATAATATATTCCTACATAATCATTCTTACAATAAGGTGAAATTCTTTTGTAACTGGATGACAAGTACCCCTAGGAAAAAAATCTTAATTTTATCAATAGAATACGCTCTCAGAAAGAAATTATCAAAGTGAACATTTAACAAAGCAACACCAATGCAGATTTTTGTGGTAATGATAGTTTATGAATATTCTGACTGCAGAAGACAAGATTTGGGCTAAGGTCTTATGTAAGTTCCTCTGAAGGAACTTAATTTCCTTTCAGGAATTATGCAGGCGCTCCCTACTTAAAAATCACAACGAGGCCCTTTATTAAGCATCTGCACACAGCGTTTCTTTAGTTATCTTCATTTCATAGATAAGGAAAATCAGTCTCAGACAAGTATCAACTGCCCAGCATCACACAGGAAGCAGGCCACAGAGCCAGGGACCACGCACGTAACCCTTCAGAATGCTTTATCACATGAGGGTAAAATAGTACTTCCTTTCAGATTCAGGGCTTTAACTGTTATCTTTTTTCTTATTTAGAAATGTCACTTTAGAACTTGAACCAATACCTACCTTCACTTCCTTCTTTTCTTCAATGCAATATTTTGAGGCCCAGGGGTGAGCCACTGGAATGACGGGACATTAACCTAAAACCAGCTTGCTCTTGTACACATTTCCTCCTCCTCATTGCAAAAGAACACATTTTTATAGCTGAATATTTTTATCTATGTGTTAATATTCTAAAACTCAAGGACTGGAAAAAATATTTTAACCAATTGTTATATGTGCACAGGTCTGGCACCAACTTCTGGTTGAAATGCTATGTACTTCCAGCCAGAGAACTAAAACAAGCCTGGGTTGGCTACTTCAGTCAACCACAAATTGGGCATCTATTACTCAACTTATGTTAAGGTGCTATAGAGAAACACATATTAAAACTAGCTCTATTCCCTTATATATCCTGCAATCAATTTAGGAAGAAAAGATATTTTTAAAAATACAACAGTACAAGGTAAGGCACTAGCCCAGGTTGTGGGTTAGGAAAAGAAACACTAATTATAGTCCAGAGTAAACAGAGTGACCAGGGAAGCTTGACGATGAAGTGATGAGGGGAGAAAAGGAAAGAAGGGGGAGCATGTTTGGGAATGAAGGTGGGAGGCGTGTCTGGAGGAGCTCAGCAATGGAGCTGGGAAGGTGGGCTGCGGCTGGGTGTATAATCGGATCAAGAACAGGCGCCATGTATTAGTTTTATCAAAATAAAATGTCATGAATTTAGGAAATAAAAACCAATCCAACTTTCTTTTTATACTTCACATGGCTAGAACACAAGATTCCTTTGGTCCTAAGGAAGTTCAGCTTAGCACATGTTAAAGACATGCCAACTTCATGGCACCAACATGGGGCCTAATGTTCTGTGCTGATGGGTGTTTATACTACCATTTCATTAATGCGCCATAAATGTACATTCTCAGAATTTTAATTAAGGTAGTACAGAGTTTCTGATTAAGAAATTCGCAACCTGCTTTGCATACTGAAATATAATTACAATTATAGGGATCTAGTTGCTCTAATCTAATTCAATGCAAATAATTTCAGGTGAAATTTCTATTTAAATGTCAGAGAGGAAAATACTAACGGAATTACTGTATATGCCACAATGGATATATGACTGTTAGGAAGAGTGTGAAAAGGGCAGTATGATACTATTTGAACAGTACAAAATAACTGTTCTACAGCAAGCTTGCAAGTAGCCACTTACAGTTTCTACTGGATTAGTTACAAAGTGCAGGCCTTTATCTTAATGCTTAACAATCCCCATATTCTGGAAAATCTCACTCTAAAAGAAGAGGGCTGAAACAGGAATAGGGCTGACCACTCAAAACCTATGTAACTTGGTCATGGAATACTAATAAAGACAACAGCTATCCTAAACAGAAATACCAGCACAGTTTACACATTTCAAAGGACTCTACTTGTTGAAAGACAAAGGCAGTTTGATGAACAGGAGTAAAAGCAAAGGTGGAGGCTGTTGGTAATGAGAGGAAAGGCAAATGCTCAAGGGGGCGGGGGGGGGGGGCGGGGAGAACCGCAGCAAACCCTCCTAAGACAAAGCGCGCAGCCAGCAGCAGGGGCAGGCAGCTGGAAGGGGCACTGCTGCACTGCTGGCTACGAGGGCGGCCCTACCTGATGCTCAGCTGTTCTCACCGGGTGGTGCGGAACACAGTGCTGGGAAACGGTACCTGTGATTCATCGGGAATTCTGAGTTATACTCACACAGTTCCCATTCTCACCAATTATTTACGAGTTATTCCCACTAGAGAAACATGTACTATATGTTATCATTCATTCCTCTTGAGGTCCAGACTGGAACTGGGTTTAAATTAAGGAAGAAATTTCATCCTTAAGTTTTTATTTTTAGATCTCTATTTAAAAGGTCAGGTTGCAATAGATATATTTCCGTGAAAAACTGGACAAATTGAAACGATAAAATTTTAGTTCCTTTCTTGAGTATAACTCTTTTACTATAGGCAATGTTTAATCTGTGAGACTCTTTATTTTTAACTTATTATGGAAAATTCCAAACATACACAATGATAGAATAATATAATGAGCCTCCATATACCTATCACTCAGCTTCAAAAATTATAGCTAATCTTATTTCATTTATACCATCAACCATTTCCTTTCAATTTATTTTGAAGCAAATCCAGGACTAGCCTATCATTTTATCTATAAATATTTCCGTATGTATGTGAGAGTCTTTTAAAATGATCTTTGTAGGGAAAGGAAATGGGCCATTCATGCTTAAATGTGATAACCACATGAAAGCCGAAGTTTGGAATTTCTCCAACTCCATTGTGATTGTCTAAAAAACATCACTGGAACTGGACAGGAAGTAGGTATCAAGGTTCTCTCCAAGGGCCACTTCTGGTCTTTGGTTACAAGGGCAACAGAGCATGGTGGTTAAGAGCAGGACTCCTGTCAGACTGCCTGGGTTCATGTCCAGCCCCACCACGTATTAGCAGTGTGGCCTTGAGCTCATTCCTCTACCTCAGTGTGCCTTGATTCTTCATCTATAAAATGAGGATAATGAAGGTACCTATTTCATAGAGCTATTGTGAGGAATGAGTTCATACACATAAAGTATTTGGAACAGTGCCTGACATATAATAAGCACTGTGTGCTAGCCATCTTTAAAACATGAAGGTGCAATAGTTACCATTAAAGATGAAAAAGAAAGGAACAAATTTCTCTTTATTGAGTCAAGAATGTCAGAGTGCTGTAAAAAAGACCAATTTTATTGAGTTTCTAGGGGTCAAGATAAGCAGATGTGAACAAAAAGCCTTCACAGTCAATCTGGGGAACAGCAGCCCAGCTTTGCTTTGTGATAGATTTTATTACCCCCCACCCCCAAATTCAAAGCCAAACAAGTGAAATTCCAGAGTTCTGAACAGCGACAAAAAAACACATACATACCTTGGCATCAGCTTCCCAACACTGATGTAACAGTTCAGCAAAACTTCTGGGGCAACTGCTTGGAATGGTTAATCTCTACCATAGAGAGTAAAAGCAAAATAAAACGTAAGGATTTGCTCATTAAGGAAAGCAAATACTAATTGAAGGGTCATAAAAGAATTAAGAGCATGAACAAGGCACTGCATTTAAATCTTCCATTGATTAATATAGGACAGGTGAGAGTTTATGTTTAGAGTCATAATATCTAATCTCTGAAGACACTTGTACTTTTCCGCAAAAATAATCACAGTGGATGGAGAATCAGGTTCAGCACAACAAATGCTTTAAACAAAAAAATCAAGTCTAAAAGAAACTACAGAAGGAGAGGGGCAAGTCTGAACTTAAATACAAAATCTAAAACCACAAATCTATTACTGCCCTTTTATAGGCAACTGTGCAATATGCAAACAGGCCGGGCAACTCGGAAACCAGTTCGGTTTTGGCAGTAGATGGGCAACTGTGAAAACATCTTCACTACAGACAACCACAGAGACAGTTTTAATGAAGTGTACACTCTGCCATTGGTAAATAGGACGTTCTGAAGGCATGGTTCGTTATGGCTTCGTTTCAGTCAAACGCATAAACGGTAAGGACCTGGTACAACAAAGATGACAGTGTGAGGATCAGTGCTGTCCTAACCTTCCACAGCCGTGGTTCTCACAGAACATACAATGCTCCTGGAGGCTGTTTAGAAGTCCCTGAGAGCATTTCTGTTTGTTTTAAAAACTGGTGGGTTGCCCCTGAAGCAGGTCAAGAATGCAAGCCATCCTTCAATATGCAGGGAAGTCCTACTTGATTAAGAACTAGCTTATATTCCATCAAACTTCAAATGCCCCATGTGCATTCATGTCAGTAAAACAAGCAAACAATGAGGTTTACAATTATCTGAGCCTAGAATCTAACACCGACTTACAAATAAACACAACGTATTTTTTTGAATAGCTTTTAAGTGCACTGAATGTTCTAAGAACGCAATTACCAAATGAAATAAGTCAAGGGCTGAGTGACTTTTGCATTAACTGAAAGTTTTGGAAAATGTCACAGACAACAGTGTTGCTCACACATGGTACTGGAGTCATTAACCCAACTCTATCTGCGTGTGTAGCTGTTGAAGTCTATTTATCCATAGGTGCCAGCCCCTAAAACTGCTCCATGACCTCACTGTGGTCATGCCTGAACATTCACACATTGCAAGTGCAATACACATTCCATTAATTTCTTCTTTATATTCCATTAGGGCATTATATTGCCTTAAAATCTAATGTGTGTAGGTAGGTTGTATTACCTCTAAATTTCACTTAATAGAAGTAGAGGTGGGCATTAACACATGGTTATAAAAAGCACGGGGGTGCTGGAGTTGAGAACTGCTGTACTAAGAAGTACTGGGAACATTTATTCCACAGTATTTTTTGACAAAGAAGTTTTGCAAATAAGAAACTTAAAACTGAACTGAGTTGGTTGGATTGGGGGGAGCCTATGTGTAAAAGTAGAAAAATTGTTGCCTTGGCAAGAAAACAGAAAATCTATATTTGGAATTACAGATAACCTTAAAATCAAAATAAAATAAAAAAATAAAATTAAAAACTCTCTCTGAGTTGGAGGCTATGCTAAACATCTTTTAACTTCAAGCCTAGTGATTTCATAGAATAGCATACAATGTACTGGTAATAAACTGTAATGTGAACTGGGACCTTTTGATGAAGGTCAAAAGAAAAATCAGGTGTTTACTTTTCTTAAAAATAAGATGGTTGGGGTGGCAACTAATAAAACAGACAGTAATTGCAATTATGCAACTGAATATGCCTCATGTGTGATGAAAAATAATTTTTCACAAAGGATAACATTTGCAATACAATTTTACCTCAACATTTTTTTTCTAAGAGCTGAAATGTGAACAGAATGAATATAGATATTGATCATTTCTATTGTCTTTTCTTACTGACAAACTTTTTAGATACCCTATCTGGGACATTGTACAAGGAGACATAATTATTTTAAATGATCTGACAAGGTCAGTTAAATCTAGACTCAGGCTTTTAAAAAATATATGTTTTTATTTATTTCAGAGAGGAAGCGAGATAGAAACATCGATGAGAGAGAATCATTGATGGGCTGCCTCCTGCACGACCCCTACTGGGGATTGAGCCTGCAACCTGGGCATGTACCCTGACTGGGAATCGAACCATGACCTTCTGGTTCATAGGTCAACACTCAACCACCAAGCCAAGCTGGCTGGGCCATATCTGTCACATTTAAGATATTTATTATTAATGCTGTCTTAATTTCATGCCTTCTATAAGGGTTCGTTGTTTGCTTTGTAAAGTTTAACAGTGCTTTATGTATCTGGTTTTAATAGGATTTAATATTAGAAAAAACTATTGTTTAAAGATTTTATTTCATTATTTAGGGTTTAGAAGCAAAGACCTTCAGATATAATTTTTAGACAGTACTATCTTCCTATAGATGCAAAGAGCAACCTTAAATGGTGAAACTAAATAAGGTCTACAGTCTTGTTAAGAGTAATGTTTCAATGTCCACTTCCAGGTTTTGATATACTATGCCTACGTGTCACCGGTGGGGGAAGTTGGGGGGAGAGTACACAGAAATTCTTGATATTTTTCAACTTCCTGTGACTCTGTCATTTCTTTAGAATAACATGTTATTAAGAAAAGATAACTCTAATATTTGGATATAGGTACATTCTAGGGTGACTAGTTCACATTTTAAATATCTCCCTGAAAATTTAAACATACCATCCTTTGTTTAATGAGGCTTGTTTTAAAAAAACCACAGCTTTGTCTTTTCAACTCAATAACCCAAGACACCTTCAATGGCAATGGAAACTACATTTATGCTTAATTTTCATATTTGTGACAAATAAATATTGTGCACAGTAAGGACAGATAAATAAATATATTTGTAATGCCCAGTTTTCTTGAAGTTCATTAGAAAACTGAGAAAACTTATTTCACCTTATGGGTTTTTTCAACTTACTAGTATATGTGATAACTACAGTATGAGAGACTTGGGCAGTCTCCATCAGTTATTAGCTGATCATAAGATCACACCATGGATAAAACAGTAGTCTACTTTAGGGGGTCTCTGGAGATAAGGGGGAGATGGCCTCCTTGTATACATGTTGAGGAGGTTCTGAAGGTTATGGATGATTCCCAGTCAACTATCCAAAGGCACCTTCTAAATTCATTTTTCTCTCCAGCTTTAAAATTCCTTGATGGACACTCCAAAATGTTTTGAAAGTACTTTAGATTTATACCTATTCTGCCATCCTTTAGATGAAATGTTACTTAAATGATTAATTATTCTATACATATTTGGAGGGTCCAGTTAGCTTTAAAAAGAGTTTATCTTGAAACAAGGTAGAGAGGAAAAAATGATATTGAGTGCTCTGCTCCAAAGTCAACAGAAGGTCAATAACTTTCTTCACTCTCTTTTGTAAACCCAGAACCAAATATCTAATCATCTCGCTGGCAAAAGAAACAGAACAGAACAAGTGGGTTTTCATATCATGAAAATATCAGTTCTCCTGTATGCGAGGCCTGATTTCATAACACACCAGGAATTACTCCCACATTTAATTAAAACAGAGCAGTTCCAGTGAAACAATGAGTAAGACACATTCTTGAACGTAACTCCTTTCAATTTTTCTTAAATTGGCAGCGCTCTCCTATCAAGTCCAGTTATCACGAACATTTCATCCATTCCCAATGGCTCAGGAGGACAAATTAATCACTCTGGATTATGTGATCTAAAATATGGAAACCTGCTCTCTCTTAGTCAATAGCAGCTGTTTGATTAATCTAGTTTGTTCCTGCACTCACATGGGGAGTAGATCTATCTTAATTCTTTTAAAGCATTAAAAAGGGACTCTCTCTCTATAGATATTCATCTTTTGCAAATTATTTTACCCTCAGGTTACACTCGTACCCTTTGTAGGGGGCACACACCAGGTTTGGAAATGAACAAGTTCTGTGCAATGAAGTTGTTTTGCATTGCAAAGACGACCGCGTGTTTCCATGACATGATCTAAGTTCTCCTAATACCCTGATAACTGGATGCTTCATCCGTATGCTGAAAATTTCCATGGCTGTGCGTTTCAGTCACAATTTTAAACCTTTCAAAACGTAGTTGCTCTCTTTGATATGAATGTACCATGTTCTCTGATGTAGGCTCATAGGTCCAACTAACTGAAAGCCTCAATTTGTGGGAAGAAGAAAAGCGAGGCTGGGGACACAGCACAAACGGTGTTTACGCCACTGAAGTTCTTTTGAAATGGAAAGGCTCTGCATGAAGAAGCGCACAGTTATGCCACTGCCTCGGCAATTCCAGCGAGGAGCTCATCTTCAATGTAGTGCTCAACGTAGGTGGCAAAACTGTAATTTTCCCCTTTTTTGAAACTATTTTTTCTTCTTTTATTTTTGAAATTCTCATCTAAGCGACAGTTTCTTGTACTATAGTGACTCCTGCTGGGAGAGGTAAGTTGAAGTAGCTGAAGGTCTCTTACAGATATATCAACTCCCAGCCAGTAAAAAAGATGTCCTAAACGCAGGAGATGGAGTTAAACTGTTCCCCTACCTTGGACGCAATGGCTTCTTTCATCACTAAGAACAAACCCCTAGGTTTTACAATTGAGACTGAGAAACTAGTACAGTACTTGTACAATTTTTGATCTACAGCATCACGACGTGAAGCTGCAACAATTAGATGTAAAGGGTCCATTCATGAGGAATAACATCACTTTGACCCTTTGTGTTAGCTCCTACTGCTAATCTTTCCATAAGCGTGAACTTACTTTCAATTTGAAGAAGATGAAAAAGTCTTTTGCAAAACCCCAATACTGTTTTCTGATCTATGTACCTGAATGGAGAATCGTAGTCTTACCTCGTTTTTTTCCACTACAAGCCAAGCTACTTGTAATCCTTCCAAACCTTTAAAGGGGACCTCCCTTGTTAGCATCTCCCAGAGAACCTGGAACAAAAAGAAAATGGAATTTTTATTCTTGTACTTTATATTTTGGCATATTACTGAAACTTTATGTAACACTTAACTGTATCCAATTACCAGACACAACCAATCCCATCTGTAGAAACTTGGGCAAAATGTATATATTCATGCATGGGACTCCTTCCATATATTATATACATTTTTTAAATAAAAAAATTCTGATTTAGAAATTAGAACATCTAGAGCCAAACTTCAATTTTTATGAGAACAATGGACTTAAGTGATTTAACTTTATCTTGTAAGTTATTAGAATTCTCACGTATACCCATAAATTAGATTTTATATTTTGTTAGTTAAAACTCTTCCCACCTTCAATCTCTGATATGTTTCACTATAAAATAAATAATAACTAGGAATTAAAACATTTTTAAAGGTCCAATATGGTCTCATCATAAAAAATAATCAAGCCTCAAATCTAAATCACTGGCTAAACCACTTATCCCATAATAGCAGGTACTTGCAAAATTGTAACATTTAGATTTTGTGTTTTGGAGAAAATCTCAAAATGTGTTAGTCTAAGGGATTAATTTTCATCCATAATTTGTTAATACTATATTCTAAAATGTAATAAATACTTTATGTACATTATAGACTGAGAATGTGTGTGTGTGTGTGTGTGTGTGTGTGTGTGTGTGTGTGAGAGAGAGAGAGAATCGATGTGTGTGTCCATCTGCCCGCAGCCTTGAGATCAGCACGATTAATAAATTGGCACTGGCGTGCCCAAAAAAAGCAAATTGATTCTGGGAAGGCTGAGAGCAGCCAATGATTTTGGTTTCATTTTAAACATTAAGTAATGGAGATTTTTATGCCCAGTTATTTTCTCTATTTATACAATTGAGCATCAAAATTTGAGTTTACCAATACTTTGTGAAGTGCAAAAAAAAAAGTAATTATGATTTTATCAATAATAATCCTAACAACCACTATCATTTATTGACTGATCATGTTCCAGGCACTGTTAAACCCTTTAGATATGTTATCAAGATTCACATTGACCCACTGGAGAGACATTATCCTCATTTTATAGATGAGGAAACTAGGGCTTAAAGAAGGTTAAATAAACTTGCCCACAACACTCAGTTATCAAGTGGCAGAGCTCAAACAGGAACCTGCTGTCTCACCCTGAAGGTCAAACTCTCAACCCCATGTCACCCTACAGAAGGAAAAGCTGAAGCACAGGGAGAAGGTGACATGCCATATTTCAGGGGTGGGGCCATGGCAGAAACAAACTCAGCAGTTCTGATTTAAATTTATCTGGTTCTAAAAACAAACAAAATTTCTAAGTAAGAATATAGACTGAAGATATATACTGCACTCCAGCAACTCCTATAAACCTTTAGCTCTATATCCACTATTTCCTCGGTCAATGCTACGTGAGCCAGACATGTTATTTGAGCCATAACATTTTCAATGAATTCTGGCTGACATGAAGATAATTAGCAGGAAAATCAGGGAAATTGGCAGATGCTGCTCACGCAGGAGAAAAAAAATTCACTGAAGCCTCTTTGGGCTTTTAATCAAATGTGTGAGGTACTTCTTTTGAGGAGCTACTGAATAATTCTATTTGAGGAACAGAAGAGATGAGGAAAAGGTAAGGGGCATCCCAGAAGGAGATGACTCTAGGGCAGACTGTAAGTAAAGGAAGGACGAGCAGGTGTGCAATCACCCCTGACGGAGGCCGGCACAGGGCAGGGGCAGGGGCTTGGAGAGGCCGAGCAGGAAATGGAGCTCCGCACTTCGTGGTATTTACCGCTCCCCTGGTGTTGGGCTTGGGGAGGGGAAGGGATAGGAAGCGCAAGTAAATTAATGGACTTGACATTCCTAAGGAGAATGGGAATCAGGCTCAAATAAATCAAATGCACCAGATCCAAAACGTTCAGATGAGCAGCCTCATGCCCCCCTTTTGGAGTCCGGCCCGCACGCACACTATATTGTGCACGTCCAGACACGAAGACAGACCGGGTTTTGTGAGGGAAAATGCAAAACCAAGAGCTTGGGGAATAACAGCAGAAAAAGATTTATGTCATTCTTGATTCCAAAGTATGCAGTTGGAAAATGTCCAAAATCTAGTAAGATCGTAGTGAATACTTCTCTAAGAGTTCTAACTCTGGGAAAATAAAGACAGTTTCACTTTCCTCCCTCTCCGTGTCTCTAAAGAGCTACTCTAGCTGAGGGAGCCACTTGATGGAGGTAAACCTACCGGGGATGGCGTCATGAACCGCTCAGTTCTGAAGCCCAAAGGAGGTCCGTAGTCTAATTCCAGGATCAGCACATCCCCTGACTTCCTATAATTAACTCACCAGATCCAGGAATGTATCAAAGAGTAGGAGGT
Organism: Cnephaeus nilssonii; assembly: GCF_951640355.1. Taxonomy (NCBI): domain Eukaryota; kingdom Metazoa; phylum Chordata; class Mammalia; order Chiroptera; family Vespertilionidae; genus Cnephaeus; species Cnephaeus nilssonii. Next base: position 44,641,838 of record NC_137081.1, read on the forward strand.
CTGAGACAGGACAAGAGCTTTTCCTACACTAAACACAATGACATTTGGCACACAAAAAGGCAACTTTGTTGAGGAAGTCATCTGGAGGTCTAAAAATATATTCGACTCGGCCCGAAAATATCAGTTATGGGGATGCAGGCCAAACACTGTGACCTTTCACCCTGAACATATTTTCCAACTTGTTTTATATTGAGACGCCCTCCCATTTAAACTGCTCACAAGGAAATTTTCTATTTTCAGTTTACAGAAGAGAAACTTGGACCAGGCAGTGTACTTTCCCTGCCGTGGCTTTCACAAATAATGGGAAGCGGTTACCTGAGCTGCCCGCTCTGGAGCAGGGCTCCCAGGCCAGACTGGCGGTGACGCGCGCTCTCTCAGCCACTCTTATTTTCAAACCTGGTTTGGCTGAGCAGCTTCTCAAAAGGTAATGCTTTCTGCGCTGTCACCAGGGAAGCTTTGTTTTCAGAGAGTGCCTGGCCTGTGTTCTCAGAGGCTGCTTCCGCAACGATGATTGCTCTCCTTGAGTGTGTGGGTAACCTACTGAATACTCCTGGTTTGGTCCTTCAAGAGCCGTCATGAGAAGGGGGTAGAAAAATCTCTTCTAAAATAAAGAGAGAAACAACTGCCTGCCTAGCAAAGTGTACCAGCTTGGAAGGAAGGATCACAAGACCCATTCCTGGCATTCGCAGCCCATTTATTTTAGGGCTGGTTAGTCTTGCCATGTGTTCAGAAGGAACAGGATTAGCAAGCTGGGGAGGGCTAGGGACTTTGATAACATTAGGGGCTACATTCCTATAGCAAGTCTAAGAAAAAAAAGCAAAAATATATTGGGAACTTGGGGGTGGGTTTCCAAAAAGGACAACTTTTTAAAAAATATATATATTTTATTGATTTTTCACAGAGAGGAAGGGAGAGGGAGAGAGAGCCAGAAACATCGATGAGAGAGAAACATCAATCAGCTGCCTCCTGCACACTCCCTACTGGGATGTGCCCGCAACCAGGGTACATGCCCTTGACTGGAATCGAACCCGTGACCCTTCAGTCCACAGGCCGACGCTCTATCCACTGAGCCAAATCAGTCAGGGCAAAGACAACTTTTTTAAATGGTCTTATTCATCTGTCTGTGACTGTTGTGTGTGTGGGGGGCTCAAAGAACAGAACAGAGTTCTAACATATTATGGGATCATTTATGCAAAGAGATGCTTCTTCTGAGAAATGAGTCCTGGCTACTCACCTAGTTTTGAAAGGACATCAAAAATTCTAAATAACCACATTGCTTTCCTAGCTTGGTATCCTTTTCAAAATTTATACATTGCTAACTTCTGAAACCAGCCTGGCCCCTCCCGAACCACTGTCCTCTCCTGCTTTTAGGTTAACACCTACATCGAACATGGAATACCTTCTTGGTTTTCTTTTTTATTATTGATTGTTTAAACACAAAGGCTCTGGAAAGCAGGCCTGGTACTTTTTCTTTCACTAATGGTGTTTATCTAGAACAGAATGTGGGAAGGGGTCAGAATTAAATAAAAGCCCAATTTCCATTTATTATTAAATTAGGATATACGCACTTTTCTGAATGGAATTCTGCCTATATAGCTATGGGGTAAGAATAACCAGCACTCTCTTCAATACAGTAAAACAGAAGTTGTTTTAAAACGAACAGATTCACTGAAAAGCATTTCTGTTTTCACCCTAACATGAATGTAAAACTGATATTCAGAAGCAGGTGCTGAAATTAGTTAAATTACTTGACAGAACCATTTATTAAGCATTTGTTAAATCCCTCAAAACAAAACAGAGGCAGGGGCAGTAAACAAGTAGGAAACCGAATTCCCAAAGAGAAACGCCCAGGCCCGACGACTGGAAGGCACTGCACAGTCACTGGGAGGAAAGCTCTTAAACAAACCAAACCGAGCATTCGCAGCTGCGGAAAGGTGGTTCAAACTGTGTTTAGCATGAGGGGTCTATGGGTGCGAGTGAAAGAGATCTTAAATGGAATCAGAAGAAATCCTGAGCTCCGCAAACAGGAGTCACCTCTCAGCATCTTTTATGGTTTACGTGTGAAAAAGGAAAGCAGGCGGGCCCGTTTCACACTAAAGTCCCTGCCACGGTCAGCCTTTAGAAGAAGGCAATGGGTGAAGTTTGTTTTCGTAAATGAAATAATACTAAAACCAAAAGCTCACTCTATGCATAACTCATAGTCGTGTCTTCCAGGCGTAAAACTTCTGAGGTCAGGAAATTCCACGATGTGGGGAACCTTGTAAAAATGAAAGCCCTGTATGAGGACTGTGGGGTGCTAAAATGAGCCTCAAGTCTTAACTCACGTAAATGTGCAAAATCATTTAAAAACTATAATCACCCAACTATGCTGATGTATATTTATGTGCATGGGCAAGTGAAAGCAGTGAGAAGTGGGGTCTTTTCTGAGTCACTCTGAACTGTTCTTCAGCCGTGGTGCTCATCTTCCATCCTCTTGTTCCACAGAGGGGTCTGTAAAGTGTGGCCTGCTGAGGAACGCAGACTGGTGCTAACATTTTAAAGGGTTTAAAAAACAACAACACACCCAACACACACACAGAATGCAATAAAGACTATGAATGGCCCTCGAAGTCTAAAGTATTTACTATCTAGTCTTTTATAGACAATGTTTGCTGGCTCCTGCTCCACTACAATGAAGTCCTGTTCCAAATAATCCACTTTACCATTGACTTACTCTACAGGCATGTCGACCCGGGAAAGCACTCGCCACAGGGTGCCTCAGGCCCAACACCAGCTTAGGTTCCATCTAAGTTGCCTCTTAGAAGTGGCACTGGCTTCCCCTCAGCAGAGGACAAATAGCTCAGATGCATAAAAGTGATCAAAGTAAACATTCTAGTTATTACACTGTGCCAGGCATTCCACAAGAAACATCAGCCCTGACCGGTTTAGCTCAGTGGATAAAGCATCGGCCTGCGGACTCAAGGGTCCCAGGTTTGATTCCGGTCAAGGGCATGTACCTTGGTTGTGGGCACATCCCCGGTAGGGGGTGTGCAGGAGGCAGCTGATCGATGTTTCTGGCTCTCTATCCCTCTCCCTTCCTCTCTGTAAAAAATCAATAAAATATATTTTTTTAAAAAAGAGAAATATCATTGTCTTAAAACTGTGTTAAATTGTTGCATCCCACTTCTGTAGTTTGTTTGCTTTTTGTATTTCCTTTAGCAACAAGAAATGAGAAATGAACTCACCACACCATAGGAATATGTGTCACATGTTTCAGACACAGGAAGACTTTGGATAACTTCTGGAGCCATCCACGGGAAAGTCCCAACCAAGGACATGTGTGTTGTATGGTTATGGAACCGAGAGGCACCAAAATCGCAGATCTGAGAAAAAAGAAATAAGTATCAACTTTCTATTTCATGACTAATAAAAAACACAGTCATAAACACCTACCTCTGAAATTCACAATTTTTTAAAATTAAAAGAAATAGTCCTACCTTCAATACCCCATCAGCAGCTATAACAACTAAAAAAAAGAAAAAAGATAAATTATGAAAATCATCTACTTTGTTTATCTTATACTGAAATATCATAAAGTTCTATTTCTATCTTCCATATAGCATCATGATGGGTAAAATTAAAGTGGTTACTGTACTTTGAAAGATTCTGAAAGTAGGAGCTGACATGAAAACAAAATCAAAACAACAATTCCATGAGGTACTTAAAAAGGCTTCTAAGACATTTAGTTAAATCAAATGTAGTACTGTCCGGCAAAAAAATATAGATTAGTAGTAATCAGGAGAACCAAAATTTTACTTGGGTTCTGCCGCTAGGCCGCCAACAAGGTACTAAGGAAGTCAGTAGTATTATTACTTCATAGTATATATGTTTTTTTCCTCACAAGTGAAGAGTAATTTTCTTGAAGGCAAGGACAATATTCATTCATTCAGTTATTCATACATTCATTTATTTAACAAATATTTGCTGAGCAAAGCCACGTGCTCCATTCTGGAAGAAAAAGGTAAACAACTATCATTGTCTCTGCTCTTATGGAGCTTACATCCTAATGGGAGAGACGATAAAAGACACATCTATAATAAAGTGGGAGAAATTCCACGCTGAAAGGAGAGATTGCCATGTAACTAACAAGCAGGGATAGCTAACTGTAAGCAGGTCAGAGGGTGCTTTCTGGAAGAAATGATGCTTATGCTGAGACTAAAAGAACAAATTGGGATTAACCAGAGACTAGAGAACTGGGGGAGAAAAAGTAGTTTTCTAGGCAGAAGAAAGAGCCTTACAAAAAAGGTCAGCAGAGAAATAGGCATGCGATTTTGGAAGACAGGGGCCAGTTTCAGAAGAGCCTCTGAGAGAAATGGAAAGCCAGTGAATGACTTTTAGCAGAGGAATGAGTGGTCTAATGTGCAGAGGGGAGAGTATATTGGAGAAAAACAGAACTGGAGGCAAGGAGACCTGTGCGTGCCAGGTCTAGTCCAAGTGAGGGATGAGGATGCCCGTAGGCGGCTGGGGAAAAGGGAAGACGTGGACCAAAGTCCAAAAACATGTAGGAGGCAGAACCAACTGGGCCTGGACAACTGGATATGGGGGAGAAGGACTCAAGGATGCAATCAAATAAGGAGGTAATGGAGCGTAATGGTTGAACAGGAGCTCTGGAATCAACCGGTAATTCCTTTTCATCTAATTCCTGGTTTAGGCAGCTGGCATTGCCACTTCCTGAGAAAGGGAAGGCAGGAATAATTTTTTAGGGGATAGAGAGAAGATGAAAAGATCAATACTTTGGACTAAATACATTTTAGAATCACATCAAACGTGGCCACATCCAATAAGCAGATAGATATATAGTTTTGAAGTTGGGATCTGTTTGGGAATATTAATATGCATATGGGGCTTTTATAGGAGAGAGAGAATAAAAACATAAAGAGGGAGAGGAGCTCGGCTAGCGTGGCTCAGTGTTTGAGCATCAACCAGGAGGTCATGGTTCGATTCCCAGTCAGGGCACATGCCCAGGTTGTGGGCTCAGTCCCCAGTGTGGGTCATGCAGGAGGCAGCTGATCAATAATTTCTCCCATCATTGATGTTTCTATCTCTCCCTCTCCCTTCCTCTCTGAAATCAATAAAAAAATATTTTTTTAAAGAGGGAGAGGACAAGGACCCTGAAGAACGAAGTGTTTTGGCATTTTTTTTGGTAAGTCATGCAGTGTCTTGAACATGGTAGATGATTGGTTCTTATTGGCTGTTCCTAATGACCTTGGGGGGTGGGTAGGGGTAATCTTTGCATGATCTAATATATATAAATAGGCTAAGGGTAAATATAATACTATATATAAGCTATAAACTATTTCAGATAAAAATTGATAATACTATATTCAGTTATTTTAAAATCCCTCTATTACTTTTTCTGATTATAATATTGAAAGTACTTATTTTTAAATATCTAAGATTATAAAAACATATAATACAGAAAATAAAAGTCTTGTTATTCCCCCTTCCAGGAAAAAAAAAGTTAAAATAGGTCTATATTATTTCAATGTGTATGTGTTTTCCCATCAAATTACTATACAAATTGTAGTTTTAAGAAATGGGGACATTCTCCATTGTTATTTAGTTTTCATAGTGACAGCATGAAGAAAACACACCCATAATTTAATCATTCTCTTCTTATGAGATATTCATGATATAGAGACAAAGCAGATTAAAAGGAGAGAAATCAAATAACTTGCTTAGAGAGAAATTCTGAGTAGAACTAAAAATTTTAAAGTCATAAAACTCTAGTAGTTCCTACAAGATTCTAGATTATTTTTAATGACTTCCTGTTAGCCAACTATATGTCAAAAGTGTTTAGCGCCTGAACGTTAGGTCTAAGGAGAGCCAGAGGATAAGTGATAACCTAGAAGAAGGGCAGGACCATGAGCCACAGCCGACTAGCAGGGCCAACCTGGTGGTACAGCCTGATGAGTGGCAGCTGCCAACAACATCCCTTTCTCCACCCCCAGAAACCTCACAGTCCTGGGATAGGAGCAAGGGTAGCTGTTCAATTCCCTGCTCCTCTCCCTCCACTTACCATAACTACCCATTCTAAGGATGGCACTATTAGTATACACCCATTTCAAAGGCAGTGATTTAAAATTTTCATAAAAATAAATAGTTCTCTTCCTGCTTACTTAGAAGAATCACGTAGAATGCATGTAAACAATTCAATTAAAGCATGTAATTGAATTGATAGCAAGGTGCTTTTTACAAGTAGCAAACTCTGATGTCTACTTCAGCTCGTGCTGGCTCGAGATATAATCCCACTGCCTTTTTCCATTAACTTTCAAGTGACGTGATGGAAGAACCATTCTGTTCCACTCCTACTTGAAGGTAACTTACGTCTGACCTTGCAAGTCATTTTAAAATGCTCTCTCTCCATATTGCAGGATCATAAATAAACTTTAGAAAGTTCTGAAGGAGAGAAGAAAGAAAGAGTAAGGCTTTAATTTCTAAACTCCTAAATGTGCTGATCACTTTTGGGCACTACTCCAGGTAACATGACTGCCATAAAAGATTTACACCAAATAATTCAGAAGTAACAAGGACAAAACTCAAAACCACTAGTACAGAGAACCGTCTAAAAATAGGAGACGAGAAATACACGAGTTGGTGCTTTGATCCAGCAATAGCTCTTTCAGAAAACGATTCTAAAAAAATAATTAAGGATGTGTTGAAAAATTTTGCTGAAAAGTAAAAAATGTAAACAACCCACATATCTACACTGCACTATTCATACAGTGAAATACTATGTAACCTCTTTAAATAATATGGAGAAGTTTGATATTTATTAAGAGTGGAAAGATTTTCATGGTATCAGTGGTTAGTCAAAACAGCAGGTTGCAAAAGATATGAAAAGTATGATTCTTATTTCTATACACAGGTGCATGTATTTTGAAATAAAATAGGTAAAATAAAAAATTTACCATTTCTTGATTTGAGATCTCTGTGAATCACCTTGACAGGAGCTTCCATATGTAAATAGTGCATTCCTTTTTATACAGAGGGAAGAAAGGCCCATTAATACTGTTTTTCAACACTGTATCAATATTACCTTTCTATTTTAAACATCAGCAGTAACATTCACATTTTGCAAAGGATTCAATAAAATAAGGGAAGACATGTCATGTCTACATTAGGCCTGATGAAATAGAGACAAGATGTGTCTACGTAAGGAAAATCCATATGCTAAGGAAGACATATGTCTTTGATCTCTTGGAAGTTGGAATTTGATTGTGGGTAAAGCTAGCTTCTTATAATACCTAATAAGGATACCTTATTTTCTGGAGTCTGCACGAAAATAGCACAGTTACAACTGGAAGAATTGTTCCAATGACTAAGGTATTCCACTGCCTTCTAAATCGGTAAGTTCTGACCGAGGTGTTCTGTTTTCGTTTGGATGTCTCCGGTCACCCAGTTAGTTGCAGCTTGGCTTATTTTCCCAGTGCTCATTCCAGTGAGACCCTGGGGGTGGAGGTGGGGCTGTGTGTGTGTGTATGTGTGTCTGGGGAGAACTGGCTGGATTCCTCAGCTGTGGTTGCTAAAAGATTTTATGATCCTCAGATAGAAAAATAATATATAGTAGTTACAAAATATTTTATCCTTCTTACAAGAATAAATCTTCGAGATAATCTATATTTATAGGCACTCCAAATTCTTCTTCAACATGTTTAGAATATAAATCACGTTACTTCAGTAAATTGGATCCACAGAAATTAAATAGAGTTTTATTATTTTGAATAAAAAATTATACTCTGAAAGACACATATTTCACACTTACCCCTTTAGTAGTGTTTGACTGTTTTTTTTTTGTACTTATGTATTGTCTACCCCATTAGAATAAAGATAAAGAACATTTTCTATGGAAAATTTCCCCTCCTTTTATTTCTCACTTTGTCTTTTCTAAGTAATAGAAGAAATAGCCCCTCCCCTTTCCAAATCAGACAGGCTCCTTTTTGAAATAAATTATCCGTTAAACATAATAGGCTTTGGTTCTTTTTTAAATACACAGAGAAGTTCAATTTTATAAAGGTTAATTGTAAAAATAATCTATCATGTGTCTGCTAATCTGATTATTACATATTGAAGAATCATGAAAGAACAAAGAATATAAGAGAATTTAAACTCCTGCCATATAAAGATATTCCTGAAAAGAGTCAACTTAACAAAAAAGTATTACTGATTTAAATGATCCTAAACACAATGTAATTGGAATAAAGGAAATCTAATAAGAAGTTCTGCATACTACAAACTGTGAAAATTCAATAGCTACAACTTGGGTAACTTTTAATAATTTTTATGACTGAATTTCATAGTTCTCTCTCTCTTGCTTTAAGAATCAAATTCCCGAATTACTATTTTCAGGTAGAACTGGTTTAATTATTATTAGAGGTACAAGTAGACAGTTTCTTCACTTGTGACAACTAAGGATTTCAAAAACAACAACACTCAAGTATAAAAGCTTTAAATATTGGCACTTTTCTCCTCATGGCAGATATTATGAAAAGAAGTCGCATAAATTATTGTGTATAATACACAGCACACACTTACAGAATATTTAGTGTTCATAAACATGGTAGTAATCACAATCATATAAAATTCTATTTAATTTGTTTTTATAGTGCCATCTGTAATTCTGCCTTATTTTTATTGTAAACAATTAAGAAGGCTGAAAATACCTTCATCCGTTTTTAAGATTCAGGGTTTCCTAAAAAAGATATGACTGGTATCATTTGGAAGAGATTTAGAATCAATGATGACCATTTTGAGACTGGATGCAGGTTTATCTGCTTTAATTGTTCCTCTTACACAATGCTCATTGAATTGCAAAAATTTCAGATATACTTGCTGGCTTGCCCTCCTCCACTCCTCTCTCCACCCCTCTCTCCACCCCAAAAGAAGAGAACCTTTTTGGTTTTGAGAGGCATTCTCTCTGCAGTGATGGTGCAGTGCCTATGTCAAAATGCATGAACCAGCTCTTCCTAAAAATGAATTGTTCATTCTTTGATTTCTCAGCATCTTGTTACTATAGTGCCTTCAATCTTGGTCAGACTGAAAGGTACATAGCTGAATTTGCAACGGAATAAATGAAAATCAAGCCTTCCTATTTAATCTCCAACTTCTACATATAGCTTTATCGGAGAGGTTTGAAGTCATTCCAATAGCACTGACTTCTTCTTCCTTTTATAGCCCATCTTAAATAGGAAGTATGACTTGTAACTGTAAACAAACAAGTATCTTCTCTGTCTCACTCTACTGAGCGTTGGCCAAGCACATTAGAACTCGCCTTTTGGATCAATTCACCAGCCACAAAAACGTGATCTTATTACTTTGTAGTTTTGGACACTGTCCCATGATCCACTCCCGTTCTCTCCATCCCTGTTCTTTGCCTCTGGTTCCAGTTTGCTACTTAGTCCTGTTTCTTCTCCTCTTTGTCCCCCTGATATTGAGTGCCAGCGGTCTTGAGAAACCCCAGGAATGACAGATGATCTGGAGCCCAGGTACTACCCCCCAGACAGGGACTATGCAGGGGAAGGGGCCAGGAGGGACGAGGTTTACAGGCTGGGAGCCAAGCAAGCTTAAGTAGAGTGTGCACAGAAGGAACCAGAGTGACTGATGTCAGCTGGTTTATTGGCTGTTTGTCCATCCTAAGTGCCATTCCATATAATAAAAGGTCACCAACAGTAACGGCGTAACGACCAGAATGATGGATCGACCAGTTGCTATGAGGTGCATTGACCACCTCTCGGTCCCTCCCCACCAGCCCACAGGCTCTGATCGCTGGATGGCCAACAGGAACCATGGGGAACCTGGGTAGGTGGCGGTGGGGTGGGACTGGGGACTGACGAGCGGGCAGAAAGCCGACCACTTGGTCCCCCCCACTGGCCCGCAGGCTCAGATTGATCGCCTGGCCAACAGGAACCAGGGTGGGTGGAGGCGGCGGGGGAGGACTGGGGACTGGTGAGTGGGCAGAAGATGGCCCTGATTGCAGGCGAGACCTAGGGACCCTACCCATGCAGGATTTCGTGCGCTGGGCCTCTAGTTAAGTAATGATATAGGTGTTATAGGCTGAGCTTACCCCTAAATGCAAATGTCTGTAAGGTGAAGTGCTTTAGGTCAAGGACTGCTTATATATGTACTTACATTCATGTCAGTGTATTTCCACAGTGCTTCAGGCAGTTCCCAGTAATAATAACCCTGCTTACAAACAGGTGGTACCTGTGTACTACTGACATGCAGAGAAGTGACTGTGATGTTACATGAAAATGTCTTGAAGAATGTGAAATTTTAAGGCTGATCTGAGATGCCTGATGCATGAATACACAATTAAGTTAATTAACACAGCCAAAGCGTTAAGTACACATTCTTAAATGTAAAGCTTATTGTTTTTATAACATAATGAAATATCATTTAGCAGCAGCATTTAGCATGAAACTTAAAAAAAAAATTTTTTTTCACTTTCTTTATTTGAAGAATTTGGCAGGTGGTAATGAAACTTAAAACAAACAAGATAATTCCCCAAAGGAAAGACTATTATTACTTTTGGAAGTCACTGTATGACTTCCCAGCTTATAGAATCTGGAGTAGCAAAACTCAAAGGAGTTAATTGTCCCAGTAACAGGCTTTCTAGAGGTAGTTAGAATACAAATATAACTATCAGTGTTCATTATTTAGATTATGTTGTTTCCAAAGCAACTTTGACAGTTATAAATAAAACTCAGAAATGTTCAGTTGGGAAAATGGAAAAAAAAGATAAAAATAAATGGAATTTAAATTGCTTCAGAAAGCATTAGTCTATGTAAGAATTTATGAGGGAAAAAGAACTGGGCACCTTGTTTAGGGATTTTGTGCATTAAAAATATATAATTTCCAAGGGTGATTTCCAAGTTTACATTAAATATGAAATAAAATCTGAATTGCTTGTACATGGTAGCACAAATCACAATTTTTTTGCAAGTGGTTACTATTTTTAGTATATTACTCTGTATACAAAATGAATAGAACTAATCCTACAATAAATCATGTTTTCTGCATAATGAATCTAAGTAGAGACTTGCAGAACAATAACAGGATTATGATCTTTCCACTTAATTTGTCAAGCAAGCTCATCGATTACATTGGTAAAAAATGTGGTAAAAATGGCTGTTCTGGAGACACTGATTTTGTGGGGACTTGGTTTTAGGGAAAGAAATAAAGTAAAAAATGGAAAGAGAGAAAAGGAATGCATGAGTGAAAAGGCAATGACCTAAAATATTACTTATACAGTAAGTTGCAGAATTCTTGCTACTTTTGGTCTGAAAAAAGAACTTATAAAAGACACAGAATAACAAATCTTCTGACTTAAGTCACCATGTCAGGATGGGACATCCACCAATTCTACAAGAATTCACGAAGGATTAGGATTACCTTTGGCTACATCGGTGGCCCAGGTCATAATGTGTTCCATGTCCATCTCTTCACTTCTGTTACTGTTAATGTAATCATACAGTGATCCCAGGGAAGCATATTCTGTTTTTAATGGAAAGATAAGCATATAATTAAAAACAAGGGGCATCTCATAAATAAACCTTTATATTTTCATTAGGAAGATGTATTAAAGAACTTAACAAAAGACATCAAAAGTATATAAAAATATACTTTTCTAAAAGTGTTTTCTAAAAGTATAAAAATATACTTTTCTAAAAGTGGTTTCTAAAAGTTAGTCTTATCCTGGAAAGAAAACTGTCCAAGACAAGCACTAACAGAATGAATAGTTAATCTTCAGCCAAGGATAAAATCAAAAGTCACTTAAATGGAACTCAGAAACACAAAAGTGTATTGGAAGAATGTACTGGAAGCAAAGGCAGACATGTAAATAGGTATTTCTTTTAAAATGGCTATTCTTGTAAGATAGACAAGACTAAACACAAGTCAGAGTTTATATGACAATGTAAATAAATCAACCTTGCTGTGCCAGAATTTAGACCAGCCCTTAAAATTTAGCACAAATGGCCAAGAAAGTGAGACAACGCCTTTAAAAATGTCTCTGAGGTATACATTACATACCATAAAGTTCACCCACTCTAAGTGTACAATTTGATAATTTTTAGTAAATTTATATAGTTGAGCAATCACAACCACAATCCAATTTTTAGAACGGTTCCATCATCCTAAACAGTTTCCTGTGCCCATTTACAGTATTCACCACTCTCATTATCTACTTTCTCTCTCTGCTTTCTCTGTGCCTTTTCTAGATATTTCATATAATGGAGTCTACAATATAAGGGCTTTGTGTCTTTCTCTGTGTCCTTTCTCTTCACATAATGTTTACAAGGTTCATTCATACTGTAGCACGTATCAGCACTTCATTCCTTTTTATTGCTGAATAATATTCCATTGTATGGATTTACATTTGGTTTATTCATGACCACTCAATAGGTATTTGTATTGTTACTTAACAAAAGTTAAATAGCCAAATCCCCAGATTTTGGCTATTATGAATAATGCTGCTATGAAAATTTTCACAAATGTTTTTGTGTGGAAATATATTTTCATTTCTCTTGGGTAGATTCCTAGGAATGGAATTCTGGGTTATATAGTAAGTTTAACTTTTCTTGTAAGGCAGGATTGCTAGCAACAGATTCTTTCATTCTTTATCCAAGAATGTATTTATTTTGATTTCATTTTTAAAACATAATTTTTATGGATAGTTTTTTCTTTTAGCACTTAAAATGTTTACTGCCTTTTGGCCTCTATTGTTGTAGATGAGAAGTTAGTCATTAATCATATTGTCATTCCCTTGTACATGAGACATTTTTTTCTTGCTACTTTCAAGAATTTTCACTTGGATTCTATCAACAGTTTGACTATGATGTGTCTAGGTGTGTGTTCTTTTGCCTTTATCCTACTTAGAGTTCGTTCAAGTATGTAGAGGAATGCATTTTATCAAATTTGGGATTTTTTTGGCCTTTATTTCATCAAGTAGTCTTCTATTTTTTATTTTTATACCATTCTTCTCTTCTTTCTTTGCTTTATACATTAATTGGTATACCTGATGTTGTCCCATAGGTCTTTAAGGTTCTGTTAGTTTTTCTTCAAAATTTTTATTTTTCAGATTAAATAATTTCTATTGACCTAGTTTAAAGTTTGCTGATTTTTTTCTCCTATCTCAATTATGCTAAGTCAATTGTAGAGAATTTTAAATTTCAATTATTGTCTTTTTAAACTCCAAAATTTTCACTGAGTCCTTTTAAAAAAATTTTCTATATATTTGATGAGATTCCTTATTGGTTGGTTCATTGTTTTCACACTTTCCTTTAATTCTTTAAAGTCTCTTCTAGTTCTCTGAACATTGATGCTTTGATGTTTTGTATGTTGAATCCAATGTGTTAATTTAAAGAGGCAAGGTTAGTGCTATCATCCCCCAACCCATCTAGTTTCTCAAACTTAGCTCAGTTAACTACTACCCATGTACTCAGTATGGCTAGATCCTAATGCTGCAGAAGGTTGGTTGAAAAGTTCACATATTGTTTTGGTAGATACTTGTGAACAAACAATTTAAACTAGCATCTTTAGAAACAAAGACAAATCAGTACATTTTAACACATCAAAATTTGGCTAAGAAGTATCTTTAATAATCAACCTCATAGGTCAATAAAAGAGCTATAAATACACAACTTACAATTACCTCACAATTTTGAAACTTGTGTTGTTTTAAAGAAATGATTAATGTTAATATTTAATGTTACTTACTGGCCTTACAGGTAAATAAGTATAGATCTAAAAAGAACTAGTCCCTGATAACCAAAGATTTTGGGTAGGAATAGTTATGAGTAGAAAATATTAGAAGGGTTCATGAAATAAAGGACTGGCTAGTCTTTTAAAAAAAAACACACCACTAAATACAATCAAACATACTCATCCAATTACTTGGATTCTTTCTCCCTCTTTTGGATGAGAAGACAGTTTGAGCATTCTAGCTAAAAATGACTGTTCCATATCCTCCTAGGGCAGTGATGGCGAACCTATGACACGCGTGTCAGCACTGACACGCGTAGCCATTTCTGATGACACGCGACCGCTGAGGCGGCTGCATGCCGAGGATGAAACATTCGCTGCTCCTGAGGATGAAACATTTGCGAAATAATGTTTTTTCCTCAAAGTGACACACTACCCGAGTTATGCTCAGTTTTTTGGCGAAGTTTGACACACCAAGCTCAAAAGGTTGCCCATCACTGTCCTAGGGACTGAGAGTAAACTCTTGGAAAAAGGATTCACATCATGACCCAAGTCTTTTTTTTTCTACTCTTCATCCTCATCTCAAAAGAAACTAGAAAACTTCCTGAATAGTCCACCGAGTTAAAGTTAAAAATCTTATCCTCAAAAGCATTAAGCATGAAGGGCACAAGACAAAAGCAGAGTTTCTAATCTCTTTGGAGTATCATACTATCATCTTCTATATAAGAATAATTTAAGCTACATCTAAGGATCAGAAAACTGGGTTCAGATTTATAAGGTAAACACAACCTGTAAAAAGTAAATACAACAGACTAGGAAACAAAGAGCAATATGGGAACTGGGTCAGACACAGGGTTTAATTTTAAATTAGAAGTCTGATCTACAAGGTTAAGCATGGCTAAGACACTAACAATATAACCCTTTATTGGGTATTCAAGTTAATAGAAAAATATAAGCTCAAGATAAAAACTGCCACATAACTCATTTTAGGCACAGATCTAAAGATAGCTAATTGGGGATAAAATACCCACTACTTCAGGTAAAAATACCACTTAGCAGAGTAAAATCATGTTAAAATGCCTGCTATCAGAAGATGGAAATAACAGCAGCCATCCCCTTTGAGTTTAAGAACCAGTGTAACCACAGCTTGCACACAAGAAGAGGAACTTCTGTACAAGATCAAGCTGAGAAATTTCTACCACTCTGATTCTACCACTAACTTGGGAAAGTTACTAAAGTTAGAATTTTAGGCTCTTATTTGTAAAACAAAAATTATTTTACCCATCTCATAGGGTTATTGTAAGTATCAGATGAAATAATTGATAAGAACGTACCTAATCCAATCCATTTGTTTGAGTGTGTTTAGTTGTTATTTTCCACAATGACAATCCAAGTTCTTACCACTAGAGTAGAAGAAGACAGGGCTAATCTTTTAAGGCAAAGGACTGCCATGATAAACCGCCTGATCAAAGTTATTTACTGTAAAATTGAACATTATACTTATTATATACCTAAAGCTGCTGATTGGATTGTACAAGCATGAGTATAAAGTATCTAAAAAATATGTCTGTGTGTTTTTTATGGCAACATTTTCTGTGTGCTCCTTTTTGGAAAGGACATTTCCATCAGTTATAAACTGCTGTTCCAAATTATGTGATAATTTAGATCAAGGTCATTACCAACCCAGATGACCAAACCTGAAAAATATTGTTCTCATGTCAGAGACCTTGAAGAAAGAACGCTCTAATGGGATTAAAATGTCTCGCAAAGAATTATAACATGAATAGCTCAAGAAATCTTAATTTGTAAAAGGTCACAGTTACAAAAAACATCGCTCATTTCAACTAATTAAATGAAATTTTAGTTAAACGGCACCTTTAAATATTGGTATTGCAGCTGCAAGTGCATTTAAATAGCATTTACACAGATATAATTAGCACAATTAAACATGGGTAGAAGTGGAAACACCATTCTTAATTATATTGATATAATCAGTTTTATTAATGCTTTATAGCAACAAAGGTGACATCTGATAGTAGCACCCAATTCATGACTGAACCTGATATTAAACATTTTAGCATATTAAGGAATCTAAAGCTAGATAATTGGGGAAGGAAAATCAAATAATGAGTTCCTACCTGTGACGATTCCATAGTTGGGAGGTTCAAGAACTACTCCATAAAACTGGATGATGTTTCTGTGACTGAGGACACTGAGTATTTCTGCCTGTATAAAAATAAAAAATAAAATTTCACATTTACAAAAGTCTAATGAAATAGGTTCCCTATTTAATTTTCTTTTACATACATTTACAAGATATACACTCAATAAGTGTATAATGCTGATAAAACTCTTGTCGTTAGCAGCATTCTTGAAAGTTTAAGAATTTCTATTGAACCTTTCTGAAAATTTAAAGCTGAAATGGGGTTGAAGTGGCAACAAAAGAGGAGCCAACTCGCAAGCCAGCATAACTGATGGTGAAGGAGGATGACCAAAGAGGGAGGTACCATATTTATTTGAAGTGCAAGTCCTCTTTCTAATAGTCAAATATATTTCTTCTGCATAATGTCTCTTCTCAGAGGCTGCAGCAAGACTAAACTTCTACCAGTTGGATGAGCAGTAGATAAAATTAAGGTAGAGGTTTTAAACTATTAATGGAACAGATTCAAGTAATATCTATTTATATTATTTATCTAATCATTCATTAAAAATGTTATTTCTGGCCCTGGTCGGGTAGCTCAGTTGGTTAGAGAGTTGTCTTCATACGTCAAGGTTGCAGGTTTGAATCAACCAATGAATGCATAAAAATAAGTGGAACAACAAATCGATGTGTATGTGTGTCCCTTCCTTTCTCGCTAAAATCAATAAAAAGTCTTAAAAATGTTGTTTCTCTCCTACTGCATGCAAAAGGTACTATAAAGGCTAGAAAGGTAGATTATTGACTTATAGCTCTGATTGACAGGGAAGCCATACTTTACACTTTAAAATGTATTAAATACTAGAAAACTACTGTGGAGTGACGTGGTAAAAAATAAATTACATTTATTAAACTTAATTTCTGAAGTGAAAAAAATAAAAGAGATAGTACATTTATATCTGGTGTGTGTGGTATTTAAAAAATTACTCCATGGACCCTGATCTCTGATGTCCTCACTGATTCCAAGGTTCCATGATTCCATGAGAGTATGATAGCAAAAGACAGAAAAGCGGCTCATCCAATCATTCAGAGGAAGCAGCCTCCTTACTGCACTGTATTCAAGATCAAAAGCTCTCTCCAAAGACAGTGGGGTCTCTAAAATATCAATAGGATCCCATATTTTACAAAAATAAAAATTATACATATAGAAGAGAGACCAGGAAGAAATTAAACAAAATATTAATTGTGGATATCACTAGGTAGCAGGGAGATCCTAAGTGATTTTAAAGGTTTGTATGTTTCCAAATTCTTTATAATAAGCCTAAATAATTTTAAAATCAGAACAAGTAACACATGATTGTTATAGGCACCAAGTATGACTAGAACATCTATATATATAAAAGGCTAACATGCAAATTGTCCCCTTGGGAGTTCAACAGGGAGACCAGGAGTTCAATCGCTTGCTATGATGTGTGCTGACCACAAGGGGGTGGCACGGAACGAAGTAAGGCCCTGGCTGGCAACCGGAAGGAAGGCTCCTATCGGCCCTGATCACCGGCCAGGCCTATGGACCCTACCCGTGCACCAATTTCATGCACCATGCCTCTAGTATAAATATAAAAATATTTATTTGCATGGAAATTCTGATTTTCCTAGGAGAGAATGAGGAAGAATTGAAACTCTTGCCTTACATTTGCAGGACTCTACTAGGCATATAAAAACTAGTTTAGTGAATCTCTGAGCTGTGAGTTTCTCCTGACATGGCTCTGAAACAAACTAGTCTTTGCCTGGGTTATTCTTGGGAAGTTTCTCAGGGGCCCTGAGACCAAAGATGCAGGCGCTAGAAACTGAGTGTACTCTGATTGAGCTCAGCCTGCTCAGTGTCTGGATCAGTGTTTTAGTAAATGACGTTCCTCTTCCTCCTTACATTTGCTCCTATGCCTGCTGCCCTTTATGGAAGCTTTTCGCACTTTCCTCATCTTGCAGAATGTCTAGTGTAATATCACAAGAGAGAGAAAGGTCAGGTGCTTTCTACACCAAAACCACACAATACTATTTAAGGATGAATGAACAAATCGTATTTGATGATAATAATATTTAGTGTGTTTAAATAATTGCTATAAAGCATCCATGTGAGCAAATGTTTACTCTGAACAGTACAGTGAGAAGAATGAAATGCTGGTGGGCATAGATCTGTGCCAGCATTTATTCTGTTCTTTTACATGCATAAGTGTTACTAAGGCAATGATCTCATAAGAATGACAGTCGATCAATTATATAACCACAGTAGAAGCTACATTTGAAATTTGTATTTACCAGCTCACTGCTGATTTAAACTTTCAGAATGAAGACTTTGCCTGTTGCAGGGTCTGCAGTCCATGGCAATTAAATGAGCAGTTTCTTGACAGCCTTTTCCTGTTTTGGTTCTTCTCCAAGCATGCCCTTGCCTTGACATTGTACTTTTTCAGATTCAGAATGCAGAGGATTGCTTAGGCTTAACCCTTCCATTTCCAGTTTTCTTCCCAATACATTTGTTCATTTATTTCCAAAACCACCTCTACAGGTAAACCCGCCTTTTGTCAAGTACACTGTTCCCCTACCCACAGTGGCAGGTGCTCCTCTACCACGCACTGAGAAGGGAGCCCTAATTCTCAGGAGTGGGGCTACATTTCAAGCAGGCTCCCTGCTACAGACTGAATGTGTTCCTCTAAAATTGGTATGTTGAAACCTAACCCCCAATGTGATCAGGTCTTTGGGAGGTGAGCGTCATGAGGGTGGAGCCCCTATGAATGGGATTAGTGCCCTTATAAAAAAGACCTAGGATTGTTCTCTCACCCCTTCCACGACACGAGGAAACAGCAAGAAGACAGCCATCTGTGAACCAGGAAGCAGGTTCTAATCAGAAACCAAATCTGCTAATGCCTTGATCTCAGACTTCCCAGCCTCCAGAGCTGTGAGGAATAATGTTTGTTGTCTATATGCCTCCCTGTCTTCAGTCTTCTGTTAGAGCAGCCCAAATGGACTAAGACAGTCCTCTTCATAGGACTAGGCTGGCATAAAAGTTCACAGCTACTGAACTAGGCCTCTCATGATCAGAACGGGTTCAAAAAGACAATGCCACTGAGTTTCTCAGGACAGCATATCTCTTATCTTCGTCACCACAGAGCCCAGAGCTATTGCACTTAGCAGCGGGATATCAGGGACAAGGGAACTTCTTGCTTGAAGGACTCCTAAAACAGTGTTTCAAGTCTGTAAGACAAAAACA
Source organism: Cnephaeus nilssonii (assembly GCF_951640355.1). Taxonomy (NCBI): domain Eukaryota; kingdom Metazoa; phylum Chordata; class Mammalia; order Chiroptera; family Vespertilionidae; genus Cnephaeus; species Cnephaeus nilssonii. Next base: position 44,660,980 of record NC_137081.1, read on the forward strand.
CCTAGCTCTTACAGGCAGGACGTGGGTAGGACTTCCCCTCCTTTCTGTTTCAGGCTCTGATTATAAAGATAACTAAGGCCGAATGCTCAATATGAGAAATTAAAAGATTTATATGCACCAGGTCACAAAAACCAGGATAAAAAACAACACAATGCTGTTTAATTAATTGCATTTTCACCCCAAGCGTATCATGGTAGGGGCATTTTCCTAAAAGAAAAACTTGATTCTTACACATATGGCAAGATGGAAAACCAGGCCCTCTCCTCCTAAAAATGCAGCATACAGGAACAACTTAAAAAGTAGGCTTGACTTTCAATCCTGTATTTAATCACCAGAGTGTCATGCACAGGTCATGCTCTTTGAGGCGCTTTAGGCTTAATGAGACCCATTCACTAACACAGTCACATGACAAGCAGCAAACCTCATAGTTCTGTAGGTTCTCTTTCAAAAGCTGCCCTGTAGGTATTCAGGGAAATAAAGAAGGACAAATGAACCGAATTCAGGTTCTATAATTTGAAACAGCCTATATTCCTAATGATGTTTCATGTCACGAAAACTTTTCTCTGGAAGGAAAATGGCTAGAAATACTAAGAAAAAAATAAGCCAGTCGTTCTGTGCACTCCTGGGGCACAGCTGAGCGGAGCCCTGTGGGATTTATTACGAACATCCCCACTGCTGGGAAGCCTATTGCTCAGTGGTTTTCCTGGTGGGTTGCAGCAGACTCGCCGCATGTGGGCTCCCCTCCAGGAACCAGGCTGCTGCCTAGTTAAGTACACACCCAGATTCAGGGCAGACTAACCTGGCAGGATGCGAGGGTGGCTCAAACAGAATGAAACAAATAGCAAAGATTTAAGAACAGGGATTGGAGAGCTATTTCCAAATCATCAAAAGACTAAGAGATTTTACAGTCTTCGTGCCCACAACAGAATGTCACTGTGATGATAGGAAAAAGTCAAATATATTGTAAACAACTTGTATTTAGTTTGGGTGACAGAAGCATATACCAAACCCCAGATTTCCACTAAACAACTTAGGTAATTTGGTCAAAGTAGTAACTTGGTGCTAAAATTACATGGAAAACTTCCCTAAAGGGAGCCTATAAATTAGTCCCAAAGTATGAACTAATGAAGGATTAAGCTTCTAAAAAACTGAATAGCAATATAATTTAATTAAATACTGACTACATGAGTGGAAATTTAAATTCTAGTTCCAAAATAGATGGCCCTAAAGCCACCTGGTCACCCTGGACCTTGTTTTCCTAGTAAATGACTTGGTTGGACAAATTATTTTCTAGATTCCTTTATGCTTTAAATTTCTATGCATTTCTGTAAAATAAAATAAAAAGTATTATTAACAGTTCTTTACACAGAGTAGGTTCTCAATAAATATTTGATAAGCTGAATTGAGATAATTAATCATGATGTATCAGGACATTCTCTAGAGTCAAACAGGCTTGAACATGAGCCTGGGCTCTGTCATTTACACAAGCGAGCTGACTTTGAGGAAGTTATGGAACCTCTCAGGGCCTCAGTCTCCTCATTTGTAAAATGGGGACAGTAATCCTAGCCCAGTGCCCAGCAAATGCCAGGTGCTCAACTCATGCTAATTCCTTTCTCTGACAGCTTACCCTTCCTTTATAGTCAGCTTATAATTTACAGTGAGGTCAAGCTTATGGGCAAATCCAGATCTCTCCCAACAGTGGATTCCACCTTCATTTTAATTAGCTTTGTGTATTTATTATTTTCGACCTTCCATGTTTACCTATGTTTTTACCTCAATACAGCACTTCAACATTCCAAAGCACTTATCTTAGTTGACTCTCACAAAGAAGTTATTTTATATTTAAGATTTTAAAAAAGTAGGCCTTTGATTGGATTTGTTCAAGCTCACTTTCCAGGAGCTTAGTAAATGTCAGTAATAAAATATGAATCTAGGTTTCCTACCTCTGACTCTTTTTATATATTTCTCCCCTCTCTCTTTAAAGGAAAAGCCCAATAAAAATATGAGACCTTTCATCTACACTTTTTTTAAAAGTAAAAGCTGCCCTTTCTCAAAGAGATCCCAATTTACAGACTCCTCTATAATAACACCTAATATTTACTGAGTGCCTATTATGAGGTAGGCCAAGAACTTTGTGAAGATTAAACCTTTAAATCCTCACAGCAAACCATGAAATTGGGCCTACTATTACCTAGGCACAGAGAAACTTAAAAACCTGTCCAAGAGCATAGTAAATGGCAAAGTCAGGTTTTTAACACACGTAGGTGATTTCTAAGCCCTGCTTATAATCACTAAACCATCCCACTGTCCTTTACAAACCTAATTTGAATACAAAATGGAAGGCTAGTTTATAGAACATCCTAAAATTACAACATGCCTAGAAAATTCCAAGCTCTCTTTAGTTAGTTACAGAAGCATCAGAAACAATTCCTCATCAACTCCCTCATAGGGCCTCAGCGCTGGCCCTGCGGTACTGGTAAGGTTGCCATGCCTTCCTAACACTCAACTGCACTGGATCAAGTTAAGCACCGTCATCTCACTCTCCATAGGCGCTAGGCCATCAGGCCAGCTTGCAGCAACCAAATTTATAGCTAATAAAACCAGGTAATTGCACAGCATGAGGCACCCTCTCTCTATGCAAAAATTACATGGTTAGAAATTTAGAGCGACTCTCACAATCTGATTAGCTAAGTGCTTTATAATATTACTCTACAGTGCAACAGAGTTTGATTATTTACATCCCAAAAGAGAAATGTTTGCCACATTGATTATGGAAATCTGTAAATTCATTTAGAAGAATTCAGGCAAATTTAATTTTCAAATAGTCTGAAAAGTCCTCTAACATCTTATAGACTCCAATTAGACAGTATCTTGAATACCTGGATTCTTCAACTGAATTAATGATTTTACTATTTCTGGGTTCTGCCAGCATACTCAAACAATAACTAATGACAAAGGCATGGGTGTGACACCTGCCAGACTACTTATTTAAAAAGAAGTAGCAAATCCTAACAAATACACAGTAAAAATAATCTGGAGGATGGGAGATAACTTGATCAAAAGTATGAACATATTTAATAAAGCTTTGGGTGTGTATATCTGTGCACATGCACGTGTATGTTCAGCGGTAGTTAGGGATGGTTAGCCATAATGGCCCGGAGTAAAAGTTAAAGAGATAGTAAGGACCGGCAGGAAGAAGAGGTGGGATGGGTGTGGTAAGGCATCATAAACTCCCCAGTGAGGTCCGCCTGGTGAAGGGTAGGTTAATCAGATTATCAGCAGAATATAGTATAAGAACATATTAAAATCCCATCACTAACACCTTTTGTTCTGAATCCACCCTGATGAGGCAATCTCTAAGTTTGTTTTCCATATAACTCACCTACAAACCGAAAATTTAATAATTAGCAAATTGATTTTATTCTTCAGTCTCAAGTCAAATGTGCTAGTATGATTTAGCATCCTGAGTTCACTCAACTCTGAGCTCTTAAGATAAAATTTCTGAACACAGAAAGCAGAAGCTACCATACCAGGGACCTATTTGGGCATCCAGCAGCTTTTCCTAGGAGGTGGCTTCACTATATCCTTGGGGGTCTTAGGTCTCCTATGGTGGCAAACTATTTTTCAAGACAGCTTATTCTACTGCCTCAAATTACTAGAGTTGACATATGTAATTTCCTGTGATCCTGATTCCTCTTGCTTGCTATATCCAGTTCAGCTCAGATTTTTTTATTTCATTTCCACATACTGTCTTACCCCAAATTCTGATTTTTATCTTTGCTTGAAGGGTCAGTGGGTGTCCTTAATTTGACTGTAACTCTTCTTAATACCTTAATACTTATAAACAGAAAGAAATTTTTAAAAAGCTCCTTTAAAGGCTGCTAAATGGTACTTAACGATACTGTTACTGGACCCATTCTTCATGCCTGGTGACTGGATTAGTGTTTGTGTAGCAGATTTCTTCTATGTCATGAAACAATGCTTAGAACCCTGGAGAGATCAGAGATGGGCCTCGGTTTCTATTTTGAGTTTTCTAGGTGGAATTCTTCTCACACAACAGACTCTCATCATTACTAAAAGTCCCAGAGAAAATGATACTAGATTTTCTCCATAATACTGCTTTATCAACTGCCTAGGACCCCCAAGAGACAAGAATTATTTTGCATGTAAAATATATCTATATATATAAAAGGCTAATATGCAAAGTGTCCCCTTAGGCGTTCCACCAGGAGACCAGGAGTTTGATCGCTTGCTATGATGTGCACTGACCACCAGGGGGCAGCACAGAACATGGCGGGTGACCAGCAGCAGCAGTGGGGCACTGAGAGAGTGAGGGAAGGAGGAGGCAGGGAACCTGATCGGCCCTGATCATCAGCCAGGCTTAGGGACCCTACCTATGCACAAATTTTGTGCACTGGGCCTCTAGTATATATAAACCTGGCAGTGACTGATGCCACCTATCAACCTGCATCACAGTAACACTTCTGGCACCCCACACATTTATTAACAAAGCACACAGAAAGTCACTGCTGAATAATGTTGAACGGTAACAGTGAGCCCAGAAATAAGGTTCTCACTAAATATTGAGGTCCAATAGTGAGCTCAGAGATAAAGAAGAAAGTAAATTAGAACATCAGCGTGTTTTCAAGGAGATGGATAAATTGTGGGCTATGAAGCCTGAGCGTATAGACCCTATTAAGGGCCTACAGAAAGGCATACAAATTTCTTTAAGGCTGGGAGAAAGGGATTTGATACAGATGAACCAGATTATAAAATATCACTATTATCATTCTTTTGAGTTTCAGAACTTTTGATCTGAGTATAACCTCACTCATGAGAGCTTCCTGTGTATCAACACTGTCTCATCACTACACATATTCACTCATTTAATCCATGAAGTCAGCACTATTATTATCATCCCCAATTTACCTCTAAGAAACTAAAGAACAGAAAGATGAAGTAACTTGCCCATGATCAGATAGCTAAGAGGTAGTGAAGTGAAGATTCAAACCAGGAAGTCTGGACTGAAAGCCTATGATTTCAACCATGATGCAATATTGCCTCACAAATGAGTATCGATTTTTAAAATCACATAGGCATACATGTCTACACAGATGTACATGCACACACATTTCTACATATTGCATACAGATAAACTCACATATGACTATACATATGCCTAGGACTTTGTACACAGTAAATATTCTAACACTTATTTGATCTCAGTATGCAAAGAACTCTAGAATCAAAATCAAGAGACCTACATTCTAGTCTTGGTTCTAACAGTGGATGGCTATGTGATTTGGGGCCTCAGCTTACCTACTGATAAAATGTCAAAATGTGGAGGTAAAAGGGAAAGAATGGATGATCTAAAAAGTCTCTTCAACTCTAACATTCTGACTTAAATCTGATTTAATTGGTTTGGGGTAGGGCCCAGGCATGGGTACATCTCAGAAGCTTCCAGGTGAATATAATGTGCAGCCAGGATTCAGCTCCACTGATCTAGGGTGACTGTTGGCAAGCTACACTGTAGCCTACTTACTTTGCAGTCATAAAACCCTGGGGCTGTTTCAGCTCTATCATGTATGAGCCGTGTGGCCCTTGCAAGTATCCATGTCCCTGAGCTTGCTCACTCTTCATCTATAGTAGTGGTTCTCAACCTTTCTAATGCCGTGACCCTTTAATACAGTTCCTCATGTTGTGGTGACCCCCAACCATAAAATTATTTTCGTTGCTACTTCATAACTGTAATTTTGCTACTGTTATGAATCGCAATGTAAATATCTGTGTTTTCCGATGATCTTAGGTTCTACAGCAGCAGTTCTCAACCTGTGGGTCGCGACCCACAGGTTGAGAACCGCTAGCAGGGTTGCCTAAGACCATCGGAAAACACAGATATTTACATTGCGATTCATAACAGTAGCAAAATTACAGTTATGGAGCAGCAACGAAAATAATTTTATGGTTGGGGGTCACCACAACATGAGGAACTGTATTAAAGGGTCACGGCATTAGAAAGGTTGAGAACCACTGAATACTATAAAATAAGAAAACCAGTATCTACTTAAAACAGCTGTCAAGACTAGGTTTACATGGAAAGTACATGCTAGGCACAGGTTTTTCCTCAATAAATGTTAGCTGCTAGTAGTTGTACCTAGATTGAGCAAAGAAAATGTTTTTTTTTAAAAAATACAAAGAACCGAACTCAGAGATAGAGAAGGTCAGCTAGAACTATGAATTGCTGGAAAACGTATCCACAGGCTGATAGCAAGAGCACAGGGAAACTCATAAAGATGAGAAGAGGCCAGAACACAAGTCTGGACAGGACACTGACCACAGACCAGAGCAAGGCTAGTGAAGGCAGCATCGCACCATCCTGCAGACTCAGGGGTACACGGCAGGGGAAAATCTCTAAATTCAAAGACCAAAGTATACCAAGATGACAAGTTGTTAAGCCCGATTCTTCAACTTCTCAATAAACCTCTTAAGGTGTCTCAGTATTTTAAAAATCAAAGCCAAGCTGAAAAAAAGTGACCCTCACTTGGCTTTTCCACTTACAGGGTAAGGAAGCTGGCTTACCATCATTAGCCTCACCATTACTGCACTGGATGGGGAATCTGAATTTGATGGGGCAGTTCTTATGTTTCTATTTTCTACCCATTCTTACATTTTTGTGTCAGAGGTCACAGAAGACCACACTACACTACTGTTGTTTTTCAAAACAACTCTCTTTGGCCTTGGCTATCATTTATCATAATGAAGTTTCTGCTGTAATGTTGTATTGGTTACATCAAATGAGCCCCCAAGTACGAGCCAATTCAAATACAAAAGGATAACAGATCCAAAGTCAGGGGAAAAATATTTTTGAGTAGTGAGCATGGAACACAATGATCTATTATCTGTAAAATGGAGGATATTATCTCCCAAATCTCAAAAGGCTATTGGAGGATGATGCAGAGAGCAATGCATGTTTAGTGAGCAGCACTGAACTAGGAGCAAAGACTAGGGTTTTGGTTGTGGGTTTTCACCACCTCTCCTGTATGCCATGCAGCAAGTTCTTAGCCTGCCAAGAACTTAAAAACTAGTGGGCCCTAGCTGGTTTGGCTCAATGGATAATGTTGGCCTGTGGATTGGAGGGTCCCGGGTTCGATGCCAGTCAAGGGCACATGCCCGGGTTGTGGGCTTGACCCCCCAGTGGAGGGCATGCAGGAGGCAGCCGATCAATGATTCTCTCTCATCAATGATGTTTCTATCTCTCTCTCCTTTTGCCTTCCTCTCTGAAATCAATAAAAATATATTTTTAAAAAACTGGTGGAATTGGGAGCAATAAAAACTATTAAATAAACGTAAAAAATAAAATGTTTTAGATTACGCTTAGATTCAAAGTAAAAGATAACAGAGTCCTTGTAGCCCTCACCCAGTTAACATCTTATTATGCTACTATAGTGCATCACTATTCACTAATGCCAGACTGTTTGCACCTTTCACTAGTTTCTCCGTAATGTCCTCTTTGTGTTCTAACAACCACTCCAAATACCACATCGCATTTAGTTGTCATGTTTCCCGAGTCTCCTTTGGCCTCAGGATTTTGATAAGAATCAAGTAAATGTGAAAACACTTTTATAAAATAAATAGGAGTATTAGAATATAATTTACTATTGTTATGCATTAAAGGAGTCCATGCATGTAAAGCACCCCCAAAACTGCCTGGAATGCATTAAACTAAAATGTTGGTTATTCACATTATCATTATAAGTACTTATACCTATCCTACATTCTGACCAATCCTAAGTCTTCAACTGTTGCTTGGGGTTCAGAATTCCTTTATGACTATGGACTTTATTTTCTCTGTAGTCAGCTTTATAGAGTTCCTAGAGGCCCGGTGCATGAAAATCGTGCATGGCGGGGGGGGGGGGGAGGGGTGTCCCTCAGCCCAGCCTGCACCTTCTCCAATCTGGGACCCCTTGAGGGCAGTCAGACATCCTCTCACAATCCAGGACTACTGGCTCCCAACCGCTCGCCTGCCTGCCTGCCTGCCCCTAACCACTTCTGCCTGCCAGCCTGACCACCCCCTAACCACTCCCGTGCCAGCCTGATTGATGCCTAACTGCTCCCCTGCTGGCCTGATTGCCCCTAACTGCCCTCCCTTTTCAGCCTGATCGCCCCTAACTGCCCTCCCCTGCAGGCCTGGTCACCCCAACTGCCCTCTCCTGCAGGCCTGGTCCCCTCCAACTACCCTTCCCTGTAGGTCTGGTCCCCCCCAACTGCCCTCCCCTGCAGGCCTGGGTCCCCCACAACTGTCCTCCCCTGCAGGCCTAATCGCCCACAACTGCCCTCCCCTGCTGGCCATCTTGTGGCGGCCTTCTTGTGTCCACATGGGGGCGGCCATCTTTGAACACATGGGGGCGGTCATCTTGTATGTTGGAGTGATGGTCAATTTACATATCACCTCTTTATTATATAGGATAGCCCTTGACCAAATCTTGAAAAACACCTTGCTTTAACAAACTGAGTTAGCAAAGCAGCTCAGTCTAGGAGAGCAAGAAAGACAAGAAGACAAAGGCATTAATGGAACCTCAGAAGCCACCAACGTTTCACTTCGTCATCAAACAATGTGTCTCAGAGCTACACAGACAAAGATGCCATGACATTCAAGAGGGAATATTCCATAGACATCAGAAAGTAACTAGTATCTATTCATTTCCTGTTAAGTGATCTGCACACAGATTATGGTGAGGGGAGGCAGCAAAGTGATGCTTTTCTTTATCTCTCAGTTCACTGAGCTTGTTAAGTTGCCCTGGAGAAAGCTCAACCAGAATCCATATACTCACACAACTCATCCTACGGAGATCAGGAAATAGTGCATACATTCCAAGTTGCTTTAGAAGAAAAAAATGGAGGAAAAGCTCTGGAGCTGAACCTGTTCTGAAAGTCACTAAACATCCTGCTGATAATAGCATAATAATTTACTAAGTGTTCACAAGGTTTTATGACCCAAGAACCAGGGAGAATACTGAGTTGTTTTTTCATAGAGAAGCCAACATGTCCACTTAAGGGTATGTTTTTCAAACCCATTAAATATAGTGTAACATTAGCTGATAAAAAGTACAGTGTGTGTGTGTGTGTGTGTGTGTGTGTGTGTGTGTGTGTGTGTGAGAGAGAGAGAGAGAGAGAGAGAGAGAGAGAGAGAGAGAGAGATGAGGAGCAAATAGCTTAGTGGAGGCATAAGAAAGAATGAAATAAATTCTTTAATTGTAATAAATGGCAAGTGCTTTCAACTTTTAGCATTATCTTTAGAAAAACCATACTAACAAAAATCCAGAAATCTTCTTTTGAAGCCAGTTATAGAATGCTTCTTGATAAAATTCATAGTTCCGAGCAGTTAGGATAATTCTTCATGAAGTTTGGTAATACACTGTTTTGAGCCAAAAGCAAAAACTGTATGTGTTCTGGCAGTTGTTTAGGGTAGCACTGACCCCAACCAAACTTCCATCTTCTACCTCTCTCATGCTAAATTGTGGCCATATGACACAATTCTGGCTATTAAGATAAAAGAAGTTATTATCCACATACAAAAAAACAACACACACTCAAGTTTGACCCCTGCCTCACACCATACACAAAAATTAACTGAAAATGGGTCAGACATAAATGAGCTGAAACTATTAAAATTCTGAGAAGAAAATATAGGAGTAAATTTTATTGACCTCGGGATAGCAAAGCTTTCTTAGATATGACACCAAAAGTATAGGTAACAGAAGAAAAATAGATAAATTGAATGGTATAAAAATTAAAAATGTTTGTGCTTCAACAGACATCAATCATAATCAGAATTCGAACAAAAGTTAACTGCCCATTTGTGGCAGGAATGCTGCAAAGAAGATTCAGGCAGCACACATGTGGTCCCTTGGAGTCTTTTCCAGAGCTGAGCTTTTTAAGGGTAAAGAGCACTGGATCCAGAGCCAGAAAACCTATGATGAAGCTCTGGTTCTCGAGAATTATATTTGTGAATCATACTGAACCTGTTTCCTTTGTAAAGAAGGTAATGTAAGTAACAGTACTTTATAAGTGGCAAATACATTATCTGAATATTATTTATTGTAATTTAAGGATAAGGCAAAGGATACCAGGTTAAAACCTTAACAGGATTTATTTAAGCCTATTTATTTATAAAGCAGAGTTCTGAATGGTAAGGATTAGAGTGGCCGTTTTTTCCAAGAGGTTGTGGAATCTGGACAAGAGATAAGTAATTCTCAGTGATGATTCAGATATGATGTTGATCTAGATCAAGAAGCTGAATAGTGAATTATGTGATACTTTATTCACTAGTTGCTAGAAATGCTATGAAGAAGAAAAGCAAAAGGACCGTTTATTGTTAATGTTATCAGATGCCAATCATTCAAGCATATTAAACCTTCTCTCTTGAAACAAGCATAGGGTAGACAGTGAATGTCATTTAAAAATAACATACAAAAAAATAAAAAATAAAAATAAAAATAACATACACAGTAGGAACTTAACAGTGTGCTCCTGACAAGAGCTCGAGACTGGCGAACCAAAGACCTGGGCCATGCACTGGAGTTTATTGCTACCCAACACAGCTGTTCTGAACTTCAAATTACTGATTTTTATTAATGGGGTGGGGGGTTGGAATTGTTGGATTAAAATAGCTATTAAAATTGCAGTTTTAGTATTGCATGAGATTTCTAAGATAACAGACCTTTTATAATTATGTGCAAACCTATCCATTAAGCAAATCACCTGCCACAGTATCAATTCTTTATCAGCTTTCAAAGCTCCTTTCTCTTATACTGATGTGACTTAGTATAAAATAACCAAATCCTGACCCATCCATAATTAGGAGTTCACAACATGGTCTCATAGTTCATAATCATGAACACTTACATATTTTAAATGTTCTTTCTAAAATTACAAGTATTTTTTAAAATTTTCACCCAAAGATATATTATTATTGATTTTTAGAGAGAGAGAGGAAGTGGGAGGGAGAGAGTGAAACATTGATCTGTTGCCTCCGATATGCACCTTGACTGGGGATCAAACCCTCAACCTTTTGGCGCACAGGACGATGCTCCAACCAACTCAGCCACACTGGCCAGGGCACAAGTATTTATTAAACTATGTATCTTTTCCAATAAGCTATTTATCAAGAATAAATAAGGATTGCTAAAGTTTAAAAAAATTGCTACATAATTGTTCAAATAGATTTTTGTAGGATGGTTGGTGGAAGAGCACTATTATTTTCTTTTACTTAAATCTAGCTGTCGAAAAGCCAACAGTCCTGGTATTAGGAAATTTTATGTGGGTTACAATTTAAGTCAGTACTTTAAACACTAGACAAAATAAAATCTCCTTCTGCTCCTGGATTCCCATTTCTTTCTTAGGACCCCAAATTTTCCAGCTATATATATAAAAGCCTAAGCGACCGAGCCACCGAATGACCCGTCAACCAGTAGCTATGACGCGCACTGAACACCAGGGGGCAGACACTCAACACAGGAGCTGCCCCCTGGTGGTCAGTGTGCTCCCACAGTGGGAGGGCCACTCAGCTGACCAACAAGTGCCAAATGCAGGGCTCACGGCTGGCCGCTGCAGTCCGGAGACCACAGTGGAGCGGCAGCAAGCCTACTGAGCTACAACAGCAGGTGCAGCGGGGCGAGGATGAACAGGAGCCGCAGGCAGGAGCGGCAAGTGGCGTCAGAGTGCTGGTTTCGACCCGATCTCCACAGGCTATGTCGAGGGACCCCGCCGGTGCACAAATCCATGCACCAGGCCTCTATAGCAGCGGTCGCCAACCTTTCAGACCTCACAGACCGCCGGTGGTCCGCAGACCACAGGTTGGTGACCGCTGCTCTATAGAGTATAAAATACAGTAGTAACAAGATACTTATTCACTGAAAGAAAGGGAGGAGAAGAGACAAAAGAAAACACACTTCTTTTTTACTGTTATATATGATTACTAGACAACCTCTCTTACACATAAAATTACTTGTCCTGAAAAAAATCTTTTCAAGATGACATTTTAATTAAAATTGATGCTTCGTCTTCTCTTGTGCCTTCATCCTGACGCCTGCCTCCCCCAGAGAACTTAGATATTTATAATTCTCTTCTTTACACACACCTGCACTGCACTATATGCCTCAGTAACAAGATGACTATCAAAGCACAAAAGACTTAATACAGCCATAATCACTATTATTCTTTAAGCCAAGTGTTTTGGCAGATTCCCAATCTAGATTCTGATAGTAAATGGGGAGCTCCACAAGTAAATTTCATGGTAAGTCATTATTATATTTAAAATATAAAAAAATATATAATGAAGAGCTTAATAAAAATCTAACACAAACACAGGAAATCGTGTTTTCCCATGCAAAGTCCACAAACACAGCCAGGGATCCTTTTTAGATTGAGAGGGAAACCGGGAAGACCAATCTGAATATTTTCACAGCCGCTGCTCCTGAAAAGGGGTGCCTCTTGCAAGAAAGGGATAGAACAAAGATCTTAATGTTGCAGGTCTGAAAGATACCCACATCAAAACCAGGTACGGTGGTCCTAACCTAAGCAACTGGCAGACTGCAGGATGGATGTGGGCACTCTTCTGCCTAATACAATCTGAATCAAACACTTTGCATCTGATTCTCCATGTGAGCTTTTATGCAAACTTCTAAAGTGCAAGGAATCCTGGGGTGGAAGAGCTATTCTGAGAGATTTCACATAGTTCATGTAATTAGGGAAACCACTTCCTTTGATTGTAAGTGTTCAAAACAGCTGAATTTCTCCTATCAAAGGCACTCTGTGATTTGGGTCACCTCTTTTACTTTCCCTTTCATGTTTCTCAGGATGAGAGGTGAGGCTGGAGAGCACATTATTTAGGGGAAAAAGCGATTTCGCTTTTTGTTTTAGGGATTGAACTTACACCATATAAGAGACTGTCGTTTAGAATCTCCCTTTCTTTCTCGCCCTCTGTCTCTTTCCTTCTCTGTGGAGCCTCTTCGGTGACTACAGAGAACACAATCCAAAACGCCAATTTAAGGGTGATGGAAAACTGTCATACTGTGTGCAAAGGATTCTAATTTTCATGTTTGGGCTTAAAACATATTTAGAAAGAACTGTAATCGGCAGGATCTTGATCTCCATATTAGCATGTTTGTTGTTTGAACAGTTGAATACGCAAGAGACAGACAGAGACAAACAGGCCTGGCAAAAGGAGACTTCTCCCCTCTCCCAAAAAAGCACAGGCCACCAGCTATAGTGTCAAAGAGACTACCACTCTGTTCCTTTGCTGTATTCCTGGAGCATCCTTTCCCCCTAAAAGTGGAAGCAGGCTCATTGAATGAGGTGGTCCATGCTGCTTTTGCCACTGCTAGTCTAGCAGTGATGCTGTTAGGGTATTCAGTACAACTTTTCTAAAATACCTTGGTCAGTTTAGCACCACAGACTTCTCAATGAATATAAAAACTGAAAATGAATGTGCAAAGAAAAGTAATTTACCATTTGTCAACCACTTTGATGCCCACATTTTTCTAAATATAAGGCAAGCCAAAGAATAATGAATATGCTACAACCTCTCTAAGATTTTAGTAAATTTAAATTTTAGTTAATTAAAATTCTGTATACCTAAAAACTAGTAATGTCAGTCATAGCAAAGAAAAAGGGTTTTGAACCACATGAATAAAATATGACAGAATTCTCTAAAGTGACAATATCATTTGCATTCATTACATTTGCTCTTTACATTTCTAAAGGAAAACAAAACTAGGCAGGAATTATCTCCATTTTATAAGGGAAGAAACGAAGTTCCAGAGAGGTTAACTGTTTTGACTAACATCCCACTGAGTAAAAAGCAAAGTAGGAGCAGACTGAGAACTTTAAACAGGTGAAGAGGACACGATCTCCCTCATCCAGGACCCTAAGTTTCTCTTATCACAGTTTGGATTTCACATTAGCTTTTCTGGCAGTGCATCACATTTTAACGCACAGTAAGACAAATATAAGGTAGGGCATATCAGTATTCTTACCTTAGAAATGAGGAAGTTAGGGCACAAAGAGCTTGCCTGAAGACTAAGCTAGTCAAGTGGCCTAGGTAGGGATTCCAACACAGGTCTGACCCCACAACCACACAGTTCCACTGCCTCTGTACTGAAGGTGTATGTTTGCAAGTTTGTTTCTCTCAGTTGAACTATTAGATCCTGTGGTTCCTCCAAGTCCCATCCAGCACAGTTCTGGCACATATTAAGTACTTAATAAATGGCTTCTGAATTAAGAAACCACAGCACAATAAGGTGGGAAGGCTCTGCAGCCTAAATAAAAGAAGGTTTAAAGGGCATCATAGCTATCTCCAAATATCTGAAGGCTGCCAGATGGAGAAAGTATCAGACCCAATTTATGTGGTTCCAATGGACCATACTAGAACCAATGGGTAGCAAATTCTAACTAAAGCGAATTAAGGTCTTCAAAAGAGGGCAATCTATAAAAAAAAGGGGGGGGATGTGTGTGTGTGTCTTAATATAAGGCTCCTATTACTAGAGGTATTAAAGTGTCCAGATAATCATATGATGTAGGAAATAATCCCATATAAGAACCTCTGGTTGAGTACCTACATGCCAGTCCACCGTCCTGCTATATCAGGGATGTTATAAAGACAATACTCACACATGCCCATGCACACACATGTGCTAGACTCTATGTGGACCTATTAAGTTAGAATCTTTAGAAGTAGGGCCAACTATGCATATTTTAACAAACCAAGTTATGCAGCCCAAATTAGAAAAACTAGACTTGTAAGGTGGGTCCTTTTCAGCTTTATATCTCCATAGTTTTATGAAGGTATGCTCTCAGTTGTCCCTTCATTTTATGTCTGTGTTTAAAATTCTAAAGAACCACAGATGCTATAGTCCCCGAATGACTCTCACTCCCTACATCAAACTCTGGCCTATGTCCTTTCTGTTAGCTATTGTGAAAGAGCTTCTTCCAGGAATTCCTTTCCAAATTGTGCGTCATTTCTCTCCGTGTTACCCAATCTGTTTTCAGATAACATCCACTTTTATTACCATGGTTAAAAACAATGACATCAGCTCTATGGGTAAAGGACTCTTCCAAGTGTACCCTGCTTTGCTACTATACTTTCTTCTAAAATTCAGGAGTTACATATAAAATGTTTATTCACCATACTGCCCCTCATAAAATACACAAAAATTTAGATAAATTATTTAAAAATATTGCCTCCCTAGCCCTGTTGGTGTGGCTCAGAGTTGAATGTCAGCCCATGAACCAAAAGGTCTCTAATTCGATTCCTGGTCAGGGCACATACCCAGGTTGTGGGCTTGATCCCCAGTAGGGGGAGAGCAGGAGGCAGCTGATTGATCGATGTTTCTCATGAATGTTTCTCTTTCTCTGTTCCTCTCTCTCTAAAAAAATCAATAAAAACATATTTTAAAAAATATTTCTCCCTAAATTTTATTTATCTCCACTACCTGCTTTAGTAGAGAAATACTTATTGAGGACTCTATGGAAATAAGCCAGTTTTTAATCAATAAATATTTTTGAGTACCTACTATGTGTAAAGCACTGTTGGGAGCTGAGAAGTGGAAGAGATCACAGGATGTACTCAGTATGTATTTCTAACATTTATTTAATGCTTACAATGTGCTAGGCACTGGGCTACACTATGCTGCACATGTACTTCTAACCACCACACTACACAGAACCAACTTAGGACACATGCTGGGTAGAGGTATAAGCAGAGTCTATGAAAACACAGAGAGAGACTGTAACTCTGACAGGGGGGAAGGGACAGAAGGCTGGAAGAGCTTTTAAGAAGGGGCATTTTAAAGTTAAATTAAATTAATATTGATATTAGAGAGGGAAGAAGGGAGAGAAAGAGAGAGAAACATTGATCGGTTGCTATATGTACTCCAACTTGGGAATTGAATGCAACTTGGGAAGGTACCCTGACTGGAATCAAACCCAAGACCTTCCATTGCACGGGACGATGCCCAACCAACTGAGCCATACCAGCCAGGGCTAAGGAGGGAAATTTTAAGGACAACAGCCCTCTGACCTGTGGGAGCTAGTAGAGATGCATTCCAGCTGGAGGCAGGAAAGTTCACTGCCCATTTGGAGAAAGTTCTGTCCTCTCATGAGGGAAAGGTAGCAGGAGAGGTTGAAAGCATTGTTGAGCTAAATTTGTTTAAAGGGTATAATATATTATTAGAGGTTAGAAATTATTCTATAGGTAATGGGAAACCATCAAAAGTTCTGGTGTAGAAATGACATGATCTGATCTGCTTTTCTTTTTTTTTTTTTCCAATTGGTGTCCATTTGGCAGATGGATCAGAAAGGGGAAATAGCCAGGCGCTGGAAGGAGAGATAATAATGACTTGAATGACAAGAAGCAGAGACGGCGATAAGGGAGAACCAATTCTGAAACATCTTTCTACTGCCAACCAAATTTATACAGTTGAGAATCCAGCGCGATGAACACCCATTTCCTTAGCAGTCCTAACTTTCCATTTCAGGGACCTTGTTTTGGAATCCATTTGATTAGAAACGAGAATTTCAATGGGGACGGTTGGGGGTGAGGTCAGGGAATATCTCTAGGAAATGGAAGAATTAGAATTAGTCCTGTTTGCAAACTACTCCTAGCCACAGGGGAGGATGTGAAATCACATCAAACTAGCTGCCGTCCTTACTATTGCTTCTATCACATCTTATTATCTCTTAAAATTTGCTCCTTTCCAAAATCTTTGCTTTGAAATCAATCCAAAGGCTGCCTAGGGTTCCCAACTCTGAGGGCCCATGAGCAGACCCCCCAGAGGACTCGCCTCCTACTGTCCTATCTCCATTCTTCTGCATTTCTGTACTTGATGTTGAGTTTTACTCATTTTTGATTAAAATATTTTTCTCTTAAAGATATCTGTATGCCACATAATTTCCCAGCTAAAATGAAGAATTCTGCCCAGCTTTTTGGCTTACAAAACAACAGACAATATAAACTAACTTTCATTAATTCGTACTCATTTTGAAATGTTTTCCTTTTAATTGACAATTTTGAAAACAACTATTTGTATACATGACTGGTTTAATGGTAGCTATTTCTGGACACTGTATTTTCCACTGTACCTCACAATGAAATTGCTGAGTTCCTAAGCAACTCTTTCCCCATATCTATCACACTGGGTATCCATGGCAACATATCCTAAAGAACTGGTACACTGTGGCATTGCACTGTTTAATGGAGCACCTCATGTCAATTACTATACATGTAACTTTATATGCATGTGTATTACTAAGCCACCTTCTATCCTATATGGCACACAGGATAACAAATGGCACTACTATGTAAGGTAACTTAATACATAATTACTCACATGCACATTGTGATCAAAGGTTCTCCTAGAAAGGTCGAAATCTGTTTTGGAAAGCATCTTGCTTTAGTCATAGCCACGTGTTTCAGGAGAATTTTGGTAGGTTCTAAAATCCTGTCAAACTCTCAATCCTGGTGCAATTAAAGTTTTTGTTTGATGCGGACATGATGACACTCGAGTAGCAATAACAAATCACCATCCTGACTTTCCCTCTCTCTCACTGCTAATCTCATTTCACTTACCGGATAGTCTGCCAGGAAGAGAAATGCAAAGCCCTTGGGCTCACAGGCAGTGCAAGTAAGAAAAATAAAGAAAGTGATGAAGAAAGAGCCTCTCTCCAGCCAAGCTCTGGACAAGCCCTTGCACCAAGCGTCCAGTGGAAATGCTTTGCCGTCTGCTGAAACAATTCTAAGAACCAAAATAGAGGTATGGGAATGAAGAAAGCACCCCTCCCCACACAAGCCAAACTAGGAACTTCTGGGTGAACCGTGTCAAATTTTGAATAGCTGAAAAATTAAATGGCAATTGCCCTTTTTTTCCTTTTATAAAATTTGGACACACACACACCTACACATATAGATACACGGCAAGTAATGATACAATAACTATAATAAAGGAAGCTAATAAAAATATTTTTGACAAGGAGGGAAAAACAGGTTATTGGCTCTGGCTGGTGTGGTTCAGTTGGTTGGAGCATCTTCCTGTAAACCAAAAGGTTGTGGGTTTGATCCCTGGTCGGGGCACATATGGAAAATGACCAATTGATGCTCTGTCTTACATCGATATTTCTCTCTTTCCCTCCCTCTCTGCCTCTCTCTCTCCTGCCCACTCAATGAGCATATTCTCAGGTGAGGATTAAAAAAACAACATGTTCTGGTTTAATGGAATTTAAAGGAAATCCTATTTGAATAGGAAGAGACCTATTATTTTACTAGAGGCCCGGTGCACGAAAATTCGTGCACTTGGGGGTGTCCCTCAGCCCGGCCTGCCCCCTCTCACAGTCTGGGAGCCCTCAGGGATGTCCTAAGCCACAGTCTGGCCTCCCTCTATGGGAGGCAACCAGGCTGATCAGGGGAAGGCGTCGATCCCATCACCATGCTGCTACTGCCACTGCCAGCCGTGGTGGCTGCGAGGCCTGAGTGCCAGGCCTTGCAGCTGCCAGGGCTCACTGCTGCCTGAGCCCACAGCTGCCGTGAGCCCCGGGCCTCGCAGCCGCTGTGGCTTTGTCCAGAGACGTCCGCCCTAATTAACATATTACCCTTTTATTAGTATAGATACTTCCAGGAAAGAATCAGCTCAATAACCTTCTAAATCGTGATCTTAAGCAAAGTCTTCATATAGCTCTGGGGGAAACCATGCAAAGAACAGTATGGAAACTTTTAATTAAAGTCAATGTAACCGTAATGTTTTCCATCTGCTGCTCTGTCACGGGGTCTTTTGCAGATGCATAAACCCAAACCAACGCAGCTTCTTGGGAACTGCAATTAGAAAACTGCCATGAGAAACATGGGAGAAGGCATCGAGGAAGAGTGTGAGACAAACCCGGCATCAGAGAAAAAATAACTCTCTCTTCTTATTGCAATAATTTTCACAAATGTTTCGTTTCAAAGTTAATTCACTTATTGCTCTTGCTAAAATAAAAAAGAAATTTATAACTAGGCATTGGGAAGGCTTCAACCAGGTACATTTCAGTTAACAGAGGTGCAACTGAAAGAAGTGTACATAGGAGCCGGGAAGGTATGGATTCTAATTCTAGATCTACCACTTACTATGTGCCCTTCTCTTCATTTTTTTCTCCTGTAGATTGGTAATAATACCTAACTCACTGGGGTGCTACCTATGCACACAGAACACTGGCACGTGGGAGGAGTTGGGTAAAGGAAGGAGGCATTGTTAGTTGACATGTGTAAATTATAGGGCTTCTGACATCATCTCTTCTTTTGCACTAATTTAGGATAAATTTTACTAACATTATATTCCAAACCAACATATACATTTCAGGGGTTAGCACCTCATGCCCATCTCATTTAAGAATTAGGCATTTTCTTTTTTAAAAAAAAGCTTCCCCAAGAAAGAAGGCTGCCTTGTTTACTAAAAGTACATATTAGCTTATTCTCCTATCCCATGCCAGTCAGTTCCCATCATGTGTCTTCCCCATCAAAAACTCCTCAAAATGTAAGCATGTTTGTATTTAGCTGGGATCCTAAATTTGAAAGATGCTGCTAATTCTAACAGTCCACTTTTTAAACAGAATCTTATGAAAAAGCAAAATTGCTGTTTCTAAGCAAATTATTTATAAAAGTATTTTTCATCTATTTCCCCATTATGAATAGCAGGATATGTTTTAAGAAAAGGGGTAAGAAAGTAGTAAATGGTTATTTAAATACTAGGGACCCGTTGCAGGAATATTTCCTGCAAGACTTCTGGCGGGCTTCCCTCCCACCCCCCCACCTCTCCCACTGCGGCGGGCGGGGCGGGGCAGGCCGAATGGGCGGGGCACCTCCCGCCCGTCCCGCCCACCCAACCCAGCCCGCCTCACCCTGCACTCCCGACCCTCTGCGCCCACTGACGCAGCTGCCTCTGTGGCTGTGCCCTACCGCTGCCTCTGATCACCCCGACCTGCCACGCACGCTGCCGCTGCCTCCTAGGCCCCTAGCGTGCTGCTGCTGCGCGCCCCACCCACCCACCTGCTTCGCCACGCCCCGCCCGCAGCCACCACCGCCTCCAAGGCCACCATGGCCTCGCACACCACCCGCCACGCCCCGCCTGCCGCTGCCACTGAGAGCACCGCCCACCGCCGCCGCTGCCACCGCTGTGGCCACGTCGCCGCAGCTCACACTGCCCGTCACCACCTCAGAGGCCACCATGGCCGCGTGTTCCACAGCTGCGCCGCCGCCCACCTGCGCAGCCGCCATGCTTTCTGCTTTCTTCACTCCTCCCTCCCTCGGCATATGCAAATTAACCGCCATCTTGTTCGCTCTGATTGACTGTGGGCATAGCGAAGGTACGGTCAATTTGCATATTACTGTTTTATTAGATAGGATTAACAGAGGTTTAAAGGAGGTCGCAGATGGAATGGGGGAAAGGGAACCTCACTTTCAGAGATTTTATCATTAGTGTACATCCATCCATCTTTTTGTTCTTTCTTAAACTCATTGAGATAATGAGAGGGGATTGACCACTGGGTTGTCCTATGCAGTGGAAATTGGTTTTCTTGTTCCTTGTTTTACTTATTTGTGATCAAAATCCTGATGTGCACTGAGTAGTCACCATGCTAGTCCCTACTTCCTGTGGCATGCTCAAAGAAAACCACAAAACCAACCCCAACAGGACTGTGGTTTGGCGAGAAACTAAGTGTCCATTCTAAAACCACGTGGCTGTCACACAGGTAACAATACTTGCAGGCTCCCTTTCCTTTCCTATAATCCAGAAAACACACACAGCTTACTGGATGCAGTGGCCAGCCTCAGAGTTAAATATGTGGATGCTGCCCAGCTGAAGGCTGACCCTGCCTTTCTAAGACAACCTTACTGCCCAGGATGGTCTGCAAGGGCATTCTGCAATTCGAGCCGCTCTCACTCCCCTTCTCTACGGACTGACAATAAAAATAAGAAGTGAATGTTCTCTTTATAAAGAAGCACGCTTGATTACTTTAGACACCACCCTCTCCCTGTCTCACCACTGGAATACTGTAGCATTATCTCCTTGTCCTATGCAGGTCATTCTTTTCTCTGCCCCAACTACACAGTAGAACCCCAAATTCTATACCCACTCTAATCTATATGTAAATATTTATATCGATATCCATCCATCCATCCATCCATACATACATACATACATACATACTTACACAGAGAGATAATACCTCACTCTTTGGATTAAACCTATTGAAGTTCCATAAAGAAATTTAATTATATTGCTGCAGAGCATTTGTTTTTAATCATTCTAGTGGTACAATTTTCTGTTCACTTACAATGTACAGATTACTGGAAAACAGAATTGGAAAAGTATACAAAGTATACATCCCTCAATTTAGGAAATTAAAAGGAAATAAAGGGTAAAAATTTTTTTTTGAGAAAAACTCTCTGGCATGAAATGCACCTTCTCTTCCACTCCCCAGTCTATTGACCTTTGCATTGTTAGACAAAACAATACTACTATTACATTCAATAATGTAAGATTCTGTTTTCAATGACCATATCAAACATTTAACTTTTTCTTTTCCAAACTATGAGGTAGAGGCTCTAAGCTGAGAAACACGAGTGAGTGAGGTTACTCTAAAGGCAACGTGAGCTTCTTGTTTTGCTGTGAGAGGGCTCCCACCATGACAAAAAGCCATGAAACAATGTATGTTCTTTAGCTGCCATCCCAGGACACATAGGTATATTAATGATCTGAAGACAGAATTACATGGACAAGAATTTATTGCACTGAGAACACGCTTTCTTTCAGGCGGTAATGTGCATGAGATTCTACAAGAGATATATTTAAAGGCAGATTGAATAAACACATCTCCCACAAAATACATAAACTAATGATGAGGCCGTCTGCATATCTCCTTTGGAAACAAATGGCTATTTCCCCCATGTTTTATATACAAGTTGTTAGGCGTTAACTTTATAATTTAGTCTTTAGGTTACAGAATATTCAATGGGGCTGTGATAGAATGTGAAGGGGAATTAACAAAGACACAATGACTGCTGGGATTGTGTGTCTCCTTATTTTAGGGGAAGAGAACTTCTTCACTTGTACGAGGGACAGCTGGTGTCGACTGGTGAAAGCACCGAGTTGTTTCATTATTATATGGAAGTTCAAACTGTAGAGGGTGTACACAGATGCCGAGGAGCCAAAGGGGTGAACTGTGCCAGTTAACAAGTTGTTGCCTCCTAGCACCCCATCTATTGTGTTTGCCCTGCCTTGTGAACTGGAGCTAGACATTATAAACAGTTTTCCTTTGCCAGCTGGCACAGTGCTAGGCTATGTCAACACAGGGCCTGGGAGGGACACTGCAAGGCACAGCAGAGGGAGACTTCTCTTTCGGTTTCCTGTGTGATTTCCCCGTGGCTGTGGCTGCCGGAGCATGAGTGAGACCCAGTGTCACTCACCCTCACGTGCTCTACTGGGATCTCAATGGGAAGATTCTGGTGGACCAGCTTCAGTCTGCCATCACCCAGCAGGTGGCTTCCTGCACACCAGCCCCAGCCCATGGCAACCCTGAGAACTCCCCTGGAACCCCAGCAGATGGCTTCTTCTGGGCCAGTGCCAGTCTGACACCACAGCAAACCCATCGTCCAGAAGGCTGCAGCCACATGCTCTCCAGTGAGGTTTAAATTTCCGCCTGGGGGTGGGGGTGGTTGCAAGTCTGTTCCTCCCTAAGCTCTAGAGGTGGGAGCTGCCCCCACATTTGCCATTCCTATATTCTTTAGGGGTTCTTACTAGCTAACGGTAGTTGACCTTTTTGCCAGTTAATAAATTTTATATTGAATTTTCCCCTTTCAAATTACTGGCATGGTTTCTGTCTCCTGAGTGGAACCTGGCTGATACAATGACCCACTGGACAGGATTTACTAGCTGGACAAACTGTATACCTTTCAAACTTAGTGACAGCTACCTCTAAAATCATTATTATGATAATATTTTTAAGTAGATAATAGAAAAAAGTTGTGATTCCTTGAATGAAATGTCAGTTTGAAATCAAGTCCAATATACCATGATGATGTAGATGCAAAAAATGATGGTGAACTGACATAATTACTACTCACTTCTAAGGCAAGCTTGCCATTTAGGACCCTTGCAGCTTCCAGGAACCCAGAGGGGAAGTCCAGTGAAAACCTAAGGGGGGAAGTGTGTGGGTGTGTCGTATATATGTGTGTATGCTTGTGGCTCCCAAAGGAATCAAAATTAGACTCCCAGTAAATCTATGTAACAAACACATAAAATAGTCACATGCTGCATTTTTTTACCTGCTGCTTTTCTAAATTGCTCCTCCATCACAAACCAGTAACACAGAAATAAGAATCTGGAAATAATTTTTAAAAATTAACAGGTCCATACAACTCTGTGGTTAGTTCTTGCTCCCACAACTAGACTCATTAATTTTACTAACGTCACACCTCATTCCTTCAGGCATATTTATTTAAAGAATTATTTTATCTCCTTAAAAGTAAACAACACAATAAACTAAGAAATATTCTGATTGGAGGAAAATGGAATCACAAATAGAAAAACAAATGAAACAAAATCTTAAGGTCTTCTAAATGGCTAGATTGCTCCATTTTGAAAAACAATGGAAGCAAAAATAGCTGACCTGAGATAAAATGTTTTCAGGTCCAAATTGTTGTGGTTATAATTGTGGAAAGAACAGAAAACCCCGTGGGCTAAGTCTCCTGCCATCCCAGAGATTTAGAAACTGTGTTCTTGTCACTTCTCTCAGCTTACCACTACCCCGAGCACCCACCACCTCTTCCTACCCTCCCTGCCTTGACAAATGGCAGGTACATCGCTCTAACTGAACAGAGAAGGCCTTTATATAACTTAAGCATTTTTCTAATACACCTTAGGAGGAAAGAGGAAAGTGTCTCTGGTACTAGGTGCCAGAAGAGAGTAACAAAAATTTCTGTAGCTAGAAGTTATTTATGTCTCTTTGACTCATTCAGATGCATTTTCTAGATGAGCACTCCTCTACAGAATCTTAACATTTGTTCTAGTCTGCGTTGTGCAATCTTGGAAATTATGAACCAGTTCTTTTTGTGCAATTAAGGATATTTAGGTTACAATCTAAAAAGTGGAATTTTAGTAAGAAAATAAATAGCAAAATAGATGAGGTATGTAAGAGCCGTGTTATTATTTTCATTTCTGAGTAAATCATTGAGGAGATAACTCATATAAAATTTTATCTTTGTATTGTTACAAACCTCATTTTAAAAATATTCTGTTTTCAATAGACAAAAAAAAAAATTAAATATACCAATGCACTTAATACACCCTATAATTTGGGGAAAACCTCCAAAAAAAGTGGGGGTGGGAGAAACCTTTAAATGGAATAGAAATGTCTGCTAATAAAACACTCTACTGTGTATTAAATATTACTTCTTTTCTTTTATTTTTTAAAAATATGTATTTTTTTATAGATTTCAGAGAGGAAGGGAGAGGGAGAGAGACAGAAACATCAATGATGATAGAGAATCATTGATTGGCTGCCTCCTGTGCACCCCACACTGGGGATCAAGCCAGCAACCATGCCCTGACCAGGAGTCGAACCATGACCTCTGTTCATAGGTCAACTCTCAACCACCGAGCCGTGCCGGCCGGGCATTTACTAAATCTTTTAAAACTGATATTTCCAAGTGCGCCTCGCCCTCATCAGTGAAGTCGCCAGTGTTACTCAACAATAGGGATCCAGTGTGTTTCTTTTTCACGGAAGCTAGAAATCTGGATTTTCATGCAAAATCATCTAAGTTTTAAATGTTGATGATACATTTTTAAAAATTAAAATACCGTGTAGACCAAAAAGAACATTATCTGCAGAACAGATGCATGCATGAGCTGCCAGTCTGGATCTAGTTTTAAACAGTGACTGCCCTGCTGGACTAGCACACAGCTATGCCCAGTGCAGGCTGCCCTCTCCACTCCCCACAGTTTTCACCACTTCCCACTGTGCGACACCAGGCTGACTTTACTTCCTCAGATTACGTACTATATGTAGACTCTGACGTTTGTAGCCCAGAGTTAAAACTGCAGACCCTGTAATTCCATTAGTTGGGTTCCTCAGTGCTGTAAACATTTGTCCTCTGATGGTAGGGTCAATTTTTGACACAGTGAAAAATTATTAAAACTAAACCTACAAATAGATATGTTGACATCACTTGCCCATTAAGAAGACAAGAACCCTGAGCCAGGTGATGCACAGATGCACAAATCCACTGTGTTTTGTCTTTAAGGACTAGAAGATCAAGGAGACAAGAAAGGAGGAGGGAAGGTGGGTGGGAAGTGATCAACCAAAGAACTGGTATGCATATATGCATAACCCATGGACACAGACAATAGGGTGGTGAAGGCCTTGGTGGGAAAGGGGGGCTAGAAGGCGTCAATAGGGGGGAAACGGGGACATATGTAATACTTTCAGCAATGAAGATTTAAGTTTTTAAGACAGAAAGGAATTTAACAGGATTAAGAGGTGAGCCCTGAAATGAGTGCATGGTGGGAGATCTCTAGGCTTGGAGACAAGTGAATCCAAATGTGAGTGCTGAGTTTGGAGAATAAAACCTAGATGCCAGGATAAGGTTGAAGAACGACAGAGCTGTTGGAAGACTGGGGAAGACAAATGATGGGCAGAGGAGGGATGCTCCTCTGAAGGCAGAACAGCCCTAAGCTATGAGATGTTGAAGGTTTCACCCAGAAGTGGCTGAAGGAAAGTGGAGCAGACAGTCATAGAAGCGGTAGTGACTCGAGTCTGCAGTCAGCTCAGAGGTCTTTCATGTGGACACCAAATTCACTCAGGATGATGGTCAAAGACAGGATGGTGACCACAACTGAGGCAGGTACTGAAATCAGGGAAGGTGGGAAGGTGAAGACATGAGGCTGCAGCCAATGGTTAAGTGGGAAGAAAGTCGGTGATGAGGGGTGGTGGCAAACGAAAAACAGACCAAGTTTCTTATATAACTTATGAACTGATTCAGCCAAAAAGGACATCAAAGGACTTTGTTTCTTTCTAAAGTCAAAAAGACATTATTTTTACTCGTGTCTTCTAACTTAGTACTGATCTGAATTAATAATATTTTAAAAGGTAGGTCATCAGCCCTAGCTGGTTTGGCTCAATAAAAATATAGATTAAAAAAAAAAAAAGGTAGGTCATCAAATATTCCTTTGGAGGAAACAGATCCATGATGCCCCACCCCGACTAGATTTCCCA
Source organism: Cnephaeus nilssonii (assembly GCF_951640355.1). NCBI lineage: Eukaryota > Metazoa > Chordata > Mammalia > Chiroptera > Vespertilionidae > Cnephaeus > Cnephaeus nilssonii. The sequence continues at coordinate 44,687,275 of NC_137081.1, forward strand.
ATATGCTAGGATGAGAGAGACATTTACTATCTCAAATGGGAACCAAAACTGAAGGTAGTTTTCATTAAAGAAAAAATTCTAAACCCTAAAGTGTGTTTCTGAAAATGTGTCATAGGAGTGTCTTGTGAGCAGACAGTTCAGCTGGGTGAGCTGAAAGACCTGCAGAGATGGACTCAAATGGAGAAATGGGAGACGTAGACCAGGGTTTTGTCTGAACTGTGGGCCCTCCGTCTGCTCTGAGTGCTCTTACCCAGAGCTGACGCAGTCCCAGATGCTCTCTTTTCTAAACGCCTCTCTACATGGAAGAGTTAATGGAGAATCTGCCTCCCCCTCTCTGCAGGCCCTGCTAAGATAAACAGGTGTGAAATGTTTTCCTCTGTTTATATACAGATCTTAAAAGGAAAATACCTAACTCATCCTGACAAATGGCTGTGGGTAAGCATTCCAGAGCCTTTATGGGTTTGCTAAAACAAAAAGAAACAAACAATCCAACAAAATTAAGGAAAATACATAATTTCAATTACCACCTGAGTACTGGGTTAGGTGTTCTTTATAGGTTTTCACCTACAGAGCAAATGCAGATTCATCTCCCTTATAATTACCAGTTCTGGAGCAAGCTAGAAACAAAGGCAAGATTCTAAAGCCTTATTGGTTAGTAATCAAATGAGTTATTTATATTCCTAAAGAATACTAAAAGAAGGTGCCCAGGCCCAGATAAATGCAGATTACATTTAACTTAAAATGTCTGCAATGTTTCTTTAGCTAACAACTAAGACCTGGAAAAGCTGTTAAGCAGAATATGTGTTTACTTTAGACCACATGTATGCAGAGCTTCGTGACAGCAAAGAAAGTGTGGGGGGGGGGAATAAGATTTTTATCAATAAGTTTAAAATTATAAGCCATCAATGATATTCTGGGAGAGTTGAAACAAAAAATATCAAAAGTATATGAATATACTTTCAAACAACTTTGCATGATTCAAAACTAAACAGAGGATAAATTGCCTCTGTATACAAAACAGACAGACTGTAAAGATGTTTTTCCCATCTACCTGCTATAAGTAAGATTCCATGCATTTGGTTAGCTTTGAGGTTTTTTCTGATTATAAAGGTAGCACTTGCTCACTGCTTCCAATTTTCATGGCCATACACAACTCTTAATACTTATGAATGTTCATTTTTCTAATTATTTTCTTAGAAAAAAATTCTTAAAAGTGAAGGTGATGGGTCAAATGGCATTTCATTTTATTATTATTTTAAAATATATTTTTAAAATTTATTTCAGAGAGGAAGGGAGAGGGAAAGATAGAAACATCAATGATGAGAGAGAATCACTGATCGGCTGCCTCCTGAACACCCCACATTGGGGATCAAGCCTGCAACCTGGGCATGTGTCCTGACAGGAAATCAAACAGTGACCTCCTGTTTCATAGGTTGATGCTCAACCACTGACCCACACTGGCCAGGCAAATGGCATTTCATTTTAATCTTGCCGATTTCGTAAACTGCCTCCAGAAGGCTATGCCATCTTAGACTTTCAATGAAAATCTAAACTTCCCTGAGGTTTCCTTCTGCTCTGCAGGCCTCTCAATGGCAGTGGGTGGATCCCTTTCAGCACTTGCCCCACTGGGCCTGGAGGTGAGCACACTGTCCTCCTTGTTTCTCGTTTCCACTTCCACACGACTCTCCATGCTCCTCCTCAACCACTGAGTCACATGTCATTGGGTTGCACTATTCATTATCCTTCACCGTTGCCAGCATATACTGAAAGACCGCGAGCCCATTATTCCATCTCCTCACCAGCACTAAGATGTCACTCCTTTTCACTCCACCACTCTCATCTGTGAAAAAATGTCTCCATACTGTTCTAGTATGCAATCATAAGGACCCTACAGGACAGTGATTCTCGAATAAGAAGATACCACTTTCCAGAGGACAGGGAAAGGGGAAGGAACATGTATAGTTAAAGAAAGGTTAAAATATCCTACTTCATAACACAAAATACAGTAAATTCATGACCAAATATTGTTGCTGGTAAGGAAATAAAATATATGATGAGAAAACATCACAGCCTGGCCGGCATGGTTCAGTGGTTGAGCGTCGAGGTCATGGTTCAATTCCTGGTCAGGGCACAGGAATTGTGGGGTGTGCAGCAGGCAGCCGATTAATGATTCTCTCTCATCATTGATGTTTCTATCTTTCTCCCCGTCTTCCTTCCTCTCTGAAATCAATAAAAATATTAAAAAAGAAAAAAGACAACATCACAGAAAACATGGTTTTAGAAGACCGGGAAACATTATCCTATATGAATTATATAAGTAGCTAGTTATCTACAAGCCTCTTTAAAACTTTTATTTTTTATTGAACGTATTGGGGTGACATTGGTTCACAAAACCGTACAGGTTTCAAGTGTACAGCTCAACAAAACATCATCTGCACAGTGCATGGTGGCCCATTGCCCCAAGCAAAATCTACAAGTCTTAAAAAGAGAAAGCTATGCTGAAATACGTGCTAACAAGCCACAGAGGAGAGTATAAATATTGGGTGTGTTCTGATTATAAGCTGCTGAAATAACAGTAATAACAATGGTCACCATACTGAAAGCCGACTGGGTGCCAGGGAGCATGTGAAGTGCACTCACATGGACAGCCTCATTTGGTCCTCACAGCACCCTTAGGAAGCAGGCCCTGTTATTATCCCCATTTCATAGAAGAGGGAGCTAAGACCTGGTGCGGGAACTTGCCCATACAGCAGCGGAGTCGTGGAGCCAGGGTTTCAGCCTACACCATCTGACTTTGGAGTGCCAGCTCTCCAACACCGAGCCACACTGCTTCCTAGGGACGAACGCCTCCATTTCCAACACAAGACCGAAGACTCTGTGTAAGACGGCCAAATGAAATTCATCATAAATATTCTGACTGCTATCTTGGCCAGTAGATTGACTCCCCTTTAAGGACATGCTGGCAAGAAGGTTCTCCTCATTTCGGTTTCCTGGTTTCTCTAGAATGGCCTTGTTCTCGGCCAGTTATCTGCTCTGCGTCTCTGACAAATTCCAGACCAACAAATCACACAACCTGAAGTCAAGGAAAATCTCTTCTCTTGTTAAACAGATTTTCCTAGTCAATGTGTTCCTCCCCACATGTCTCTTCTGTCCAACTCCTGAGGCCAGGGGGCCAACACCTACCCCTTCCCACCCCCACAGCCTGGCTGCAGCTATCTGCCTCGAGAACTCGGGAGCCAGTCTCACTGTGCCCACTGTCCCTGCTGATGTCATCACCACAAGACAGCCCAGGCCCCAGCTGCCCCTCACATGCTGATCCCTGTATGACTGCACATCTTCCATTAGACCCTACTTCCCACTTCCCCCAACTCCTGAGACCCTTCCAGTGCCCCCACATTCCCTCATCAGCTGGACCACACCATCCTGAACCTCTTCTCTAAACTTTCGCTCATCCTCTCTGACGAAAGCTGTGTTCTCCTCCGCACGCATGTCAATGGCAGCCAGCCTCTCCTTTCCACACTTGCTCCATCGGGCAGGGCACAAGGTGAGCAAGGTGGCCTCACTGCCATTTCAGAGAGCTCTTCCCATGTCCTCCCTAAATCTTACGCCATTGGACTGCATCATCCATTAACCTTCATTACTGCCAACATATACCAATTCCAAACAGCACCCCCCCACACTCATTTATTATTTCAGCTCCTAGCTGTCATTTTCTCCAATTACTATTCCTGTATCAGAGTGCAGGAATGTTTACATGCCCATAAATGAGCCTGACACTTGTCCACTAACATCCTTGAACTCCCCTGTAAGGATCTAAGCCTTCACCACACCTTGGTTGCACATTCCTTTGGTCACATCCTAGACCCTACATTACCAACAGCTGCACCCCTCAATAATACTAGTCCACGCACCCCACTTGCTAACCGCCGATTCCTATGTTTCCAGCTCCCTTCTTCTAGTACCTAAATTCAAACAATCCCTCGACCTACAATCAACCGTTTCTATATCTTTTCAGTGCCACTTCCTTCCCTGATGTCTTCCCTTCCCTCTTCACCTAGCTTAAATTCCATGGCAACCAACAGAAGCCTTCCCTTGCATCCATCCTCAACTCTTTGGTTCTGCTTTTACTTCACTGTACTCAGGACAACCCACCTATCTGTACATGAATACCACACAATCTTGATAACTCTATAGTAAGTAATGAAATAAAGCAGCAGTATAAATCCCCCAACATTGCTCTTCTTTTTCAAAGTTATTTTAGCTATTCTAGGTTCGTTGTAACTCCATATCTGTTTTACAATCTGCTTGTAAATCTCTCCACCAAAATTGGCTGGTGTTGTGATTGGGATTGTATTGAATAAACAAATCAAGCTCAGGAGAGCTGGCATCTTAATAGCATGTATTCTGACCCAGGAACACAGTGTAACCCTCCAGTTATTAATGCCCTCTTTAATTTCTCTCAGCAATGCCAGTGCAAAGGTTTTACACAGTTCAGTTGTTAAATTTAACCCTTAGTATTCCTCTTTTTAAAATAAAACTTTGTATTTTACTTGTAGTACATATAAAACGTACCATTTTAACCATTGTAAGTGTAATGGGTTAAGTACATTCAGACTGTTGTGCAACCATCACCACTATTTCTAGGATTTGTTCATCATTGCAAACAGAAACTCTGTACCTATTAAACAATAACTGCCCATCCCCCCTAGTCCCTGGCAACCACTACTTAACTTCCTGTATTTGAATTTGCCTACTCTAGGTACCTCATATAGGTAACATCATACCATGTTTATCCTTTTGTGTTTTGCTTCTGTCACTGCATACTGTTTTCAAGATCTGTTCATGCTGTAGCATGTATCAGAAATTCATTCTTTTTAAAGGAATGAATGTTGTTCCATTATAAGCATGTATCTTATTTTGTCTATCCAATCATCTGCTGATGGACTTTTGGGTTGTTTCCAACTATTTCATATTTTTGTTGCATTGTAAATGGTATTTTTAAATGGTTAATTCCAATTGTTCATTGTTTATATAAAAAATGGACTCTTGATTGCTCTTACAAACCTGTTCCACCCATGTTCTCTCCGTCTCACATGATGGCAAATATGTCCTTCCATCTCCTTGGTGCAAGCCTTGTGAAACTTCCTTGATTACTTTCATAGACCATGTCCAATCAGTGAGCAAATCTAGTTAGCTCTACCTTTAAAACACACCCCAAATTCAATCACTTCCTTCTGCCTTCCTGGCCCCACCACAAACATCTCTCATCTGGGTTCTATTCCTAGCTGGTCCTTTCTGCCCGTACCTCTGCCCCACATCGTCTTTTCTCAACAGAGTATCTAGAGTGGTCATATTAAAACATAAGTCAAATTATTTCACTTCTCTACTCCGACGTATTTGATTGTTCACCATTTCCTCCCAATTTAAATCAGAAGCTCTTACAGTTTCCTACATGGCCCTCTACCATTTGGTCTTATTACCCTCTGGTCCCATTTTCTGTTTCTCCTCCCCTCATGCACTCACTCCAGACACAGTGGCTCCCTTGCTGTTTCTCCAGCACATCAGACATGCTCCCACCTGGCACTTGCCTCTGCCTGGAATGCTTTACCTTTATATATGCATGTGGCTCCCTCTCTTCCTTCCTTCAACTTTTTTCTTATATCTCTTTTTGATATTTTTCCATTGACTTTTAGGGAAAGTGGAAGAGAGAGGGAAAGACAGAGAGAAACATCGATGTGAAAGAAACACATCAATTGGTTGCCTCCTGCATGAGCCCTGACCAGGGCCTGAGCTGGGGATGTGCCTGCAACCAAGGTACGTGCCCTCGACCTGAATCGAACCCGGGACCCTTTGGTCCAAAGGCCGATGGTCTATCCACTGAACCAAACTGGCTAGGGCCTTCCTTCAGCTTTTCACTCAAATATCACCTTCTCTATAACTGACTAAACCAGTGGTCAGCCAACTGCGGCTTGTGAGCCACATGCGGCTCTTTGGCCCCTTGAGTGTGGCTCTTCCACAAAATACCACGTGCGGGCGCACACGTACAATGCGACTGAAACTTCGTGGCCCATGCGCAGAAGTCGGTTTTCGGCTCTCAAAAGAAATTTCAATCGTGCTGTTGATATCTGGTTCTGTTGACTAATGAGTTTACCGACCACTGGACTAACCTATTTAAATTTGCAACTTTGGCCCCATTCTGTCATACCTTATCTCATTTATACTGCTCTATGTTTTTCCTTACATTTTTATATAAACCTTTTATTTTGGAATAACTTTAGATTTACAGAAAAGCTGAGGAGATCATGCAGATGGTTACTCTCATTCTATTTCCTGTAATGTTAACATGTTGCACCACCAGGATAGATTTGTCAAAACTAAGAAACCCTTATTGCTACATTACTAATAATTAAACTCCAGACTTCATTTGGATTCACCATTTTCCCACCAATGTCCTTTTTTTCGGTTCTAGAATCTAATTCAGGATCCTGCACTGTGTTTGGTTGTCATGCCTCCTTAAACTCTTCTGGACTATGACAGTTTCTCAGTCTTTCTCTGTTTCTCAAGACTTTAACCTTTTGCACTCGGATGTCGAGTGTGACGGTTATTGAATGTATCAATAATTTGAAATATAAAAAAATCCAAATAAATAAGTTTGTATGAAAAGAAACTCCAGTTTTTTATTCTACTGCCGCACTTTGTAAAATCTGGGGTATTTAAAAAATTAAATCCCGAGTAGAATAAAGGAATTGAGAAAAAAGCGAGTGCAAAGAGTTAATAGTCTGGGGGCTACTGGCCAGGTACTTTGTAGAATGTCCATCGGTTTGGGATATCTGACGTTATCCTCATGACTAGGCTGGGGTTATAGGTTTGGGGAAGGAGACCACCAAGATGAAGTACTTTTCTCATCACACTGTATCGGGATATATGCCATCGACATAAATGATCACTAGTGATGTTAACCCTGCTCACTTGGTTAAGGTGGTGGCTGCCAGTTTTGTCCACGATAACATTACTAATTCCTCCTTTTCTGTACTCTAATCTTTGTACGTTAGTAACTAAGTTCAGCCCATAGTGAAGCGGGGTAAGGGTCTTTATAACGTTTTCACATACCATATTTTCCACATTTGTAGGTAAGCTCTAAAAGGACATGAATATTTGTCTATTTTAGTTACTGATGTGGCTCCAATATCTAGAATAGTGCCGAGCATGGAATAAATACTCAATATTTGTTGGATGGCAGAACACAGAAAAGGAGGTTGCCTTGTATTCTTTTCAGGTCATAGAGTCCTGCAGCATCAATTATGCAGCTCCCCACCTAGAAAAGTATGTGCTCAGGGAAAAAGCCACATATGTCATTTACTCGGTGATAGTACTAACATGCGGAGTTACCTTTCTCGTGGTAGCTGCTGTTTTTATTAGGGGAAACCATCTTAAAGACTGAAATTACAATGCTAAAATTTGAGGCATTAGCAATAGGATTACATAGAGAATACATGTAAAGTGCTCAGAGTGGTGGCTATAAATAACAGGAACACAATAAATGTTCATTTCTTTTATATCCTTACTCTACATTCAGGTGAGAGATTTGGGGGAAGTACAGAGGATTTTACCGGGAACCTCAAAAATATACTCATCCTACCTACTAACAATCTGAAATTGTTTTTAAAACCAGGCAGAATATAAAATTTTAACACTCCATACCTCAAATTCGGTTCATGTTAATTTCTTGATCTCTTACTAAAATCTCTTAATTACTCTGAGTATAAAGTTTGTCCCAAGGAAGAACATAGGCTTTGTGGTTAAGAAACTATCCTGAAATTTTAAGGAGAAAATGTTCTCCACTTTCACAACTCTAAAAATTTGCTCAGCAGCTAATCATTTTGGAGCAGTTAGTTTAGATGCTAAGTAAACAATGCATTATATTTTTAAAATCCCACCCAATGATTAAAATAAAAATGTATACATATTTCTTTGTTATTTCTTCTGAGTACTTTTTTATTGTCTAAAGTTTTACACACGTCTCCGTTTCCCCTGACTGACCGCCCCCTCCCAAGGTAGACTCTACATCCCTGGTTCCAATAACAAATTCCGTTTCCCACTAGAGAAAGCACTGCTCTGCTTGTTTTTAAAATTGAGTGAGTTAAACTGATGCTGTACGTTGATTGCTTAATATAATCTCTCTTCAAAAGCAGAGCAGCCGTACAGTCCCCTCCTTCTTCAACAGAGCTCGCATAAACACTGCCCAGACATTTTCATCCTTATCAGTGTAGCTGCTCTAATGCAGCTAATTTTACCGAGCGCTGTTTTCCTGAAGAACAGTATCAGGGGTAGGAGTTATATTTTCAAGTCATTAAAATTCCGGCAGTCTCATTTCATTTAGGACACCTTAATTTTTCTCAGGTCATGAATCAGTGAACATCTGACATTCACAGAGCTAAGGAAAAGCATCTTGGATTCCTTTTTTGGAAACAGGTCTGAAAAAACCAGATTGAGAAACATGGCCAGGAAAATCCTTCCCAGCTGCTATGAAACAGAACCTTTCATTCAAAGACAAACTAATTTATTAAGATCTCAAAAAAATCAGCCACACATGGAGAAGAAAAGGCTCCCAAGTAGACTAGAAACGGCAAACTGTTTTTTGTAATTCAGGAGAGCAAAAACCTTATGCAAATCTTACAAAAGAAGAGAAAGTTAAGGTGATTCCTGTGTTTACTATTGCTTAAGATTTGTTCTGGTGTGGCCCTGAAGAGGAAACCAGTGTCAATGGCTGAAAGTTACATGGTAAAGAACTTCCTCGGAGTGAAACTGCTCCAAAATTGAACAGCCTGCACCTCACATGTTATCAATGGCAGTGTTCAAACAGAAACTGGGTGTCCTAACCAGGAGAAGGGCTCAAGCGTGAATGAGAACAAGTTGATAAGAAGGTCTCTATCTTAGGTAATTTCATGTCAGTGACTTCCTGTCTACACCAGAAAGTAGATAAGAAAATTCTTGGCACTTTTTTAATACACAAGTGAGGTAATTCTATTCTGAAGACTGAGAGCAAATCATATCTATTTTGAAACTATTGGGAGTATTCATGGGTGGCTCTTCCTCTCCTCCAATTTTTCAATTGTCTAGGCCCGTGGTCGGCAAACTGCGGCTTGCGAGCCACATGCAGCTCTTTGGCCCCTTAAGTGTGGCTCTTCCACAAAATACCACAGCCTGGGCGAGTCTATTTTGAAGAAGTGGTGGTAGAAGAAGTTTAAGTTTAAAAAATTTGGCTCTCAAAAGAAATTTCAATTGTACTGTTGATATTTGGCTCTGTTGACTGATGAGTTTGCCGACCACTGGTCTAGGCTTTGAATATCTCAGAAATGCAATTCATGCTTCATACTATTTTTCTTTCATCAGCAAGAGCCTGGCTTTGTATAACACCAGTTAATCAGGATATAACATTTTTATTGAAATACATGCATTGGTTTGAATTCAGCACAGTATTTAGCGTATGGCTGGAGAACAAATATTAAGTATCGAAATGTTTATTGCTTAATAAACCAAGATTAATACTTTTTTAATGAGAGCTGAAATAACAGTTGCAATAAAGTTCCTCATATGACAAGCCCAAAATAACCTCCACATGCAAGTAAACAAGTAATCTAACAAAGTTTTGAAAGGATGTAAAAAATGTTAAATGACTAAGGAGCAAAAAATAAGTACAGGGGCTTTCTCTTGCAAATAGAACATTTTTTATGGTGATATCAACAATCTGAAAAATATCATAGAGTGATGTCTATCTTAATGTAACTGCACTCCACATAACATGGTAAGAACTTTATTTACAATTCAGGTAGTTTTCTAAACTCTCCTTGGTCCCAGAAGAAACCATTCCTGTAGCTTTTCCTCACTGTAAAGTGACCTCTCCCAAAAGGTTTGCATTACCTTCAGAAGTATCAGTCACACATGCTTACTCATTTAATTTACATATTTGTTCAACATGTGTTCAATTTTCCATGTCTCTTTACTTTTCTTACTTTATTCTTGTTTTTATATTTTTTCAATTACAGTTGACATTCAATATTATTTTATATTAGTTTCAGGTATAGTGATTAGACAATTATATAATTTACGGAGTGATTCCCCTGATGATTCTAATGCCCACCTGGCACCATGCATAGTTATTAGAATATTACTGACTATACTCCCTAAGCTGTACTTTACATCCCTGTGACTATTTATAACCACAAATTTTCTGTATCTCCTTATAGCAGTTCACATTGGAGTGTCATAGATTGTAAGCTCCAGTAACAGAAATATCTCATACAAAAGAGCTGAGTGACAGACAGCTGTTCAATATAGACTTCTGGATGATGACTACATTAATTAGCAAATAAAATAACTCATTAGCTTTCTTATTCTCTAGTTCAAGTGATGGTTTATATATATAGCACAGAGTCAAAACATGGCACAGGGAAATGTTTAAAATCCCTTAAGTGGAAATGGCATGGCAGTCTAAGGGGTACAAAAGCAAGGGGATTTATAAAAATCAAACATCAGGTAAAGCAAGATGTTCTGTGACTACACAGCTGCATGCCAGTCACAACCAGCGATAGATATAGTGAGGACAGTCGTGTTCTAGCCTTTTCACGGCTCAACAGAGTAAATGAAGAAAATGTAGGTACTGAAATACAGGGCAGCTTTCTGTATGAAATTTTCATTTCCTGAATGGGAATTAAAGGAGAGTCTACAGTGACATGATACCAAGCAGCAAGGAACAAGTATGTTCCTGTGAGCCAGGCAAGGCAGGCGAGGATCTACAAAGAAGGTAAATGTGTAATTCTCTTTATTGTTTTCAGGGACAGGGGATAACATTACAACAGCATTTCTACAACTAAAGCAAGTGCAAATAATTTATTAATAAAAAGCCAGTGACAGAACCACAAAGAAGAGGAAAAAGGGTCTCTCTCCTATGAACTAACAAAGTGGTAACAACATTAACTAGGTTTCTATGAAGCGCTAAATGCTGTCATGTTCATAGAGTTTGTATAACAAAAGCTTTTATTTCTCGTTCTTTCCTAGTTTTGTGTCAACATTAAGATTGTGTTTTCTATTTCACATGGATATTCCCCTTTTATATGAAAAGTTACTGGTAGCTCCTGTTCTTATGATCAGTTTGACATTTTTGAGCTCTCTTTATAAATATTTACAATGTGGGACAGTTTTGAAATTTAAATTTATATGGCTTTCAACATTTCCACAACAGTCAGATATGGAAGGAAAAAATGTTTTTTAAATAAAGGGAGTGGTGCCTTGCATAAAGCAAGGCAAATGCAGAAAAAGCCTCATATTTTATCTCTTGAGGATTGAACTTCCTTTCAATTCTTTTGGGAAAATGAAAAGCAATCGTGTTTCTTTCACATCTCATACTTAAATCTGGTTTTCTACTATCAGTTGAATATCAAATCCCAAGTTAATGCAAATGCTTGCAGGTTTCCATCTCTCAGATGGGAAAAAAAATACCATGTACAGACAGGTCTGGTTCTACATGTCATCAAATGTACCGCAAGGGTAAAATGAAGCTGTTCCGATGGACCGTTCTAAAAGCCCCCGCTGTGAGGCTGATGAATACTTGTGTGGGGACTGTGCTCTGGGCCTGCAGTCATTGGAAGGGGACACTGATCCACAATGGCCTTCTTTGCCCTCTCCACTCCTTGCTTCAATTTCAGCCTCAGCAATTTGGTTTGATCTCAGCTCAACTAAAATTTTCCAAAAAGATACAATAATGGTTTCTTCTCTTACCTTTGGTATATATTCTTCAGATCATTTTTTCCTGTTGTAAACTTTTTAAAAACGAAAATAAATAGTGCACTATAGGTAAACCTGTAACTAACATAAGCGAGCTGAGTCACCACTGCAGATCCTATAGCACAGCTATGGAAAAGTACAGATGAAGCATTTTAGAGGAGCATATTGAGACTGAAAAATTAGTAATTTGTGACATACTAAAGAGGTTTATAAAACTCGATTTCCTGGAACAACCTTAGAAAGTGCCACAGATTGTCAGAGCTACACTTTTTAAGATTGTGTTTTTCTGATTATAAAAGTAAATATATGGGTCACATGGGCTCACATTTGTCAAAACTGAGTGATACATGCATTTCATTGTATATAAATTTTTTTTTCCAAAAGAAAACAAAACTGTAAACACATACTGAACTCTGGTAATAATTGGCATGCTTTAAAGGAATTTAAGGGGAAATGTATTGATGCCTGTAACTTATTTTGAAATGCCATCAAAGTGGATTGATGAATATAGGATACATAGCTGGGTATATACGAGATAAAGCAAATATTGATGTTAATGATAGACCCTGGATGGTAGATACATAGGTGTTCACTATAAAACTTTTTCAACTTTTCTTTATTTTTGAAAATTTTCATAACAAAATGTTGGGGGTTGGGGAGGTATATGAGATCATCATAGAAAAATATGGAAAACAAAAGAAAGTATTAGAAAAATAAAAAGAGACACCAAGCAGACAATTGGGATCACATTAAAATGTTTTATAATTTGCTTTTACCAGTTAGCAGTGTATCATATGCATTTTCCTAACTCTTTAAATATTCTTCCAAATGCAATGGAAATCCACTGTATAAATGTAGCATCCTTTTTTTCAACTTTATTGAGGTATAATTGATGAATAAAATTGTAACATATTTAAAATGAACAAAACAATCAGTTTAATATACATATATTGAGTTCATTAGCACACCCTTCACATGAGATGTACCATAATTTAAAAGATATTTTGTTATAGGATACTTGAGTTTCTAATGCTTCACCATTCTACATGTAGGATGAACAACAGCCTGTTATATCTATCTTTCCGCACATAGCTGATTATTTCCTATTTCCTAGGATAAAGTCCCAGAAGTAAAATTTCTGTCTCAAAGGAAATATTTTAAGATTTTTTAAAATACAGTTTGCTAAACTCTTCTCTAAAAAGTTTAGCAAATTACATTCCTAACAGGAGCTTATCACTGATCACAGTGATCCAGATGTATGCACTAAAGCAGAGGAGAGCAATATATACTCACTAAACTAGAGGTCTACAAATAAAGTGAAAATCAATAGTCTCCCTCTATCCTCTCACATAAGCAACGTTAAAGAGTTTGGTCTATATTTTCTTCATGTTTTACTAAGTGCATAACATATATTTAATTAAAGAATTACATGTGTGAGCCACGTACATATTATTAAATATTCCACTGCTTCTAAAACTCATTGGCAAAAATGACCAAGTGACATGAACCTGAATCTGTAAAATAAAATCCAGAGTAAATTACCTTTATCTCACCACTTAGAAAACACCTAGCCAGCAAGCCAATACCTACCTCATAAAGTATAACAAATATTTGCTTAAGAAATGCGTATTTCCTTCCCAATAACTGCCATCCCCTAAGCAAAAATTTTCTTCATCTTACACACTTGTTGATTCAGTAGGTGTGGGATGCAATATTCCTCTGCAATAATTTACCATATCTCTTTATCACTGATAATTACTGACTAAACCAAGCCCCAAAGCTGAAATAGAATTTGTTTTCTCTACTTATAATTTATGAGTTACTAGAGGCCCGGTACATGAAATTCGTGCACTGGGAGCAGGGGGTGGGGGGGGTGTCCCTCAGCCAGGCCTGCGCCCTCTTGCAGTACAGGAGCCCTCGGGGGATGTCCGACTGACGGCTTAGGCCCGCTCCCCGGGGGGAAGTGGGCCTAAGCTGTCAGTCGGACATCCCCAGCGCTGCCGCAGAGGCAGGAAAGGCTCCTGCCACCGCTGCTGCGCTCGCCAGCCGTGAGCTCGGCTTCTGGCTGAGCGGTACTCCCTCTGTGGGAACGCACTGACCACCAGGGGGCAGCTCCTGCATTGAGCGTCTGCCTCCTGGTGGTCAGTGTGCGTCATAGCGACCGGTTGTTCCCCAGTTCGATCGATTTGCATATTAGCCTTTTATTATATAGAATGCTCCTGTAGTTTACTGTAACCAACTCAATTTCTGAATGATACCCATGCAGGTTAAAAGCTTACACCAGAGTAGGACATGGCAGTTTCCAGCTCCTGCTACACCCCCTGTGCTTTCCTGTGTCATTTTCCTGACTCTCTCTCAAAGGTAGCAAAAAAGGTATTGAGCATGGGTGGGGGGTGGAGGGAATGTGTTGCAATTATTGTTTTCCTATCAATATGTTTCATGTCTCATGAAGTCTCACATCCAACAATCACATAAAGATAATATGTTCGTTGTACTGAAGTTGCATGACCTAATGTATAAAAATATTAGCACACTTCCATACTTCTTTGACTAAAATGTGATGGAATTGGTTTATTTTCTATCCTTAACCTGGTCAGCTAGAGGTTTCAGAGTTGAAAAGAACAACAACAAAAAACAGGGGGTCTGATCTCCTGGATCTCACTTGTCCCTCTGGGGAGGCCCCACACATTTCTCAAAGCTCTATTTCCCACGATAAAAAGGGTGCATGACAATGCTTCCTATAAAGAGTTCACTAGATAGAAAAGCTGGGTTCAGTCCAGAGTAAGGATGGTCTTATTACCTGGCTACTATTTAAAACTGGGCTGATCAAGAAACGAGGAGGAGGAAACTTGTTCTGCATAGTACCCTCCTGTTTCGCGCGCACTTGGCTCTAAAAGCTTTCGCAGCTACTAGCAAGCTTTCCGCAGCCGGAGATAACCCCCCCCCCCCTCCCGCAGAGGTTAGCCCTCTGACCTGGCCCAGCAACTGGAAACCCTGCTGGGGACCACAGTCACACAGCACTGCTGGGGGAGGCCACACAGTGCTGCCTCTTGGGTTTCCTTCCCTCATCAGTTGCTACGGTTCACTGACAACAATTAATGAAGAAGAAAAAAACAACAACATTCAAGGAGATTGAAGGATATTTATGGAAAAGTTCACTTTTAAAGGTACTGGAGAGAACAACAGCTAGCCAAAACAGGACTAGTAGGAATATAAATAGGAAAACAGAAATGACCAAAACAAGCTCCAGAGGGTAGCTATTAAACATTATCGATGCCACGGAGCCCCTGCAGGTCAGCTCCACATCGGCCCTACTCTTCAAGGCACCACGCTGAATTTGGGTGGCACGGTACCACGTTCCTGAGAAAGATGAAGGGCCCATGAGCTTTGAGCTTGACGAGGACCAGCACGTATCCCAGACTCTGAAAGCCGATTCTGGCTTTATAAGTAGGGCAGCTCTGTCGGGCACCTGTTAATTCTTTATTAAACAAAGTCCATCACTTTTGGCCTCAAGCAGAGGTGAACTCCAAAAAACTGGCATTGCTTATACTTCAGTAGGAAATGCTTTTTGTTTTTTTAAAAGACAACTCTCGAGCACAAATTCACGGACGGACAGAAAATGGAAGGGGGATGAAAACGTGACACGTTACTCTTTACTGACCCCTCTTGGCTGATTAGGGAAAAGAAAAGGTCTGAAATCTTACCTCCTCTCCAGGAGAGCTCAGAGAACATTCGGTCTATTTCATGCCATGGAAAGAAATCCTCTCAGTTCAGATGAGCCTAGTAGAAATCAACCCTAAAGCACACGCGGCAATAATTTCTATTTATGGGGCTCCCGGAATGGAGGTTGGGAAACGGCCTCGCGGATCAGCCCCAAAGGACTTGCTAGGTCCCCGGCAGCCTGTGACCTCTGCCTCGAGCTTGAAAAACTTACATAAGCGCCAGTGTGACCACTTCTGAGAGCAGGAACGGACCTTACCTCTTTCTCTATTTTGAGCAGCTTCTTCACAGCCACCTCCTTGTCCTGTGATATCCATTTGGCTCGATAAACACTCCCAAAACTTCCTCCGCCGCAGTTTTCAAAAAACTGCAAGTCATCAAATTTAATTTGCACAAAGGAGGCTCCGAGAGACGACATCGCATAATGACAAAGTATTATACTTGCACAAACTCTGCAGAGAGAAAGAGAAGAAGTTGGGTTACAAGAACATTAGAACGAACCCTCTGAGTCCCACGTCAGGTCACGTACAACAAGTCCTGTGAAACTTCCAGAAAGAGCCTTGATGACTCAGGAGAAGGAAAACCAGGACTATAAACAAATCAAAAGGAAAACACTTACCCTGGCAGCCCGTGCAAAATTCAGCAGCAACTTGCCCTGACTCTGCCACACAGCTGTCCACAGAGAAATGGCTCAGATTTCCCCCCGACAAAACCTGTAGCGGCACTTCCTGCACATCCCCAGGAGCTCTGCCTAAAGGCTACTGTGTCACCAGGTCTCCTATCATGGAGCCGGGGCGGCCGGGAAGCATGCCTTCAGCAGCGAGCTTGCATAGCTCTCCTGGCATGTGAGGCATGCCATCTCTCCACGTTGTGCTCACTTCACGCAAAATACACATAACCTAAGCAACCGAGCATCCTGGCGCGAGGAGAGCCAACATGCTGCAAGCTGAATGCAGTCAGTGTTTAGGGTCCAAAAGCAAAAACGTTCAGCTTAGGGACGACAGGAAAGCTGGCCAAGTGTTTTCCAAAGTGGCTCCCTGGACTGTATACTGCAGCAGAAACTTAATTAAAGAGTAGAAAACTTGCCCTGATTACAGTATATTAAGTCATCCAACGACCTCTGCCAAGAATGTTGAACAAAAATATTATGCTTGTTTCCAGAGGAACGGATGTCCCCTCCCCGAGATTATTATAGTGATATTTTCTGCAGTCTCAGGTGTTTTACGATGCACCAGGTAAGTGTTCACCCTCCGCACCCCAGGCCAAACCACAGCTTAGCAGGAAACACAAAACAAAAACATACAAATAAGAAAACAGAACACTATAATTCTGAACGTGCATAAAAAGCAGGTGGATAAGAAAGTTTGTGTACATACGCTTGCCAACATTGGAAACCAGAATCTTATAATGAGGGAGCAATAAGACAACACGTGGACAGGACACTCTACAAAACAACGTGGCCTGGCCTCCTCCTGTCAATGTCATGAAAGATTTTTTTTTAAAGCAGGGAAACTTCTAGAATAAGGAGGACTTAAAGAAACATGATGACTAAATTCAGTGTGTGATCACTGGATATTGGATCAAAACAAATGTACAAAAGTATCACTGGGGTTTTAGGAAAATCTGAATATGTACTATGTATTAGATAATATTAAATTATCTATGGCAAATAACGGTATTTTGGTTTTGTTTGAGGATGTCCTTGTTCTTGGGAGATATGCTGGTAGACATAGTATAGTATGCTATCTACAGCTTAATTTAAAATTATTCAACTCCCCCTCCCTCAAAAAAAAAAAGGGTATAGAGGGGAAGCAAACGTGGCAAAATGTTAAGAACTAGCAAATCTAGATGGAAGTTCATGGCATTCTACTACTCTGGTCATTTTTCTGTGGGAGTTGATTATTTTCAAAATAAAAAGGTGGAGGGGGCAGTTTCTATCTATTCAAATGGGCAGCATTTCTTTATAAACAACGTGCAGCTTTGCTGAGTGATGGAAGCAGGCGGCCCAGAGATCTTACTGTGCAGCTGACTAGCAATCCCGTTTTAGGAACACAGGTCACTGAAGAATGGTGATTTCTTATGTGAAGGCAAGCTCTGCTCTACGTTGGGGAGAAGGTAAAAGGGAAGACTGTTTTTTTTATCCTCTAACGTTGAAAAGATAACCTAAGCATCTACGTAAAAATGCAGGCAGAACATGACGTAGCATCCAGGGGCATACGCATATTTGAGCCAATAATTTATTTACCTTACTAACTTTCGCTTCAGTTCATCTTTAGTTAATCAGATAAAAGAAAAAAGTGTAGATAAAATTTAGGAATGTGGCAAAGCTAGGTACATGGAATATGCAAGCTAAATAGTTTGTTCAACAGAATGCAAAACACCATTGCAAAATTCCCTCAGTGTTACAGACGCTAGTCCTATATTTTTATTGATCATTTTTATTTTTATAAAAGTACAAAAATGAAAATAGAACTACAAAGCTTATAATAAAATTAGAACTCCTGTGCCCACCCCTCTCCTCACTGGATTCTCTCTCCAGAGGGAACTAATTTCAACTCCTTTAGCATTTTCTTCTGGTATTTACCTCTGTATTTCTAAAAAATGTGTTTATATTGCAATTTTGTGGTTGTTCCATTTTAAATATTATTAATTTCTGTCAGTGGAAGATAAGGCTTTGGTCATATACTACCCTTTACCTCTTTGCACACAATATGCCACACTTGCCTAATCCTCCCAGCTTCCAACTACATGGTAACATTTACTCTAGTCAATATTCAGGGTTTACAGTAATCTGACAAAGTAAATATTATTCCCAGGAGTGTTATGTAGAATTCAATAACTTTTCCTTTCTTGGATAACTTTTTGTTTCTCCTAGAGTTATTAGTTGCTTTGTTGTTGTTTGCTTAGCTTCTTATACACCTAACACTTATTAACCTCATCAAATTCTCCCAAGAACTGCAAAATTACTCTCAATAAAGTAAAAACATCAGGCAATTTTTTAATTCTATTCTTTTCTTGGAGACATTCCTCCTTTTCCCTTCACCCTGATTCAATCTGGCTGGAATGGTTGCTCTGGAGGCCTGACTTGAACTGGGACTTCCCTTCCCTTTCCCATCACCCTAAGAATTTCCTTCACATTTTCCTCGGTGAACGCCTGTCCTTGTTTCTCCTGGCTTCTCTTTCTCGCTTTACTTTCTTGTTTTGACCGTGCACATCTCCCGTTAGCTACCTGAACAGAGTGCCCTATGTCATTTTTTTGAGAATCAGTGTGTCTCAAAATGTCTTGATTGGTAGCCCAGTTGGGTATGTAATTCTAGGTAGGAAATAATTTCGGAAGCATTACTTCATAGTCTAGTTTCTAATGTGGCTATAGAGCAGTCTGATGCTGCTCTGGTTACTAATCCTTTTTACATGGCTTTTCCTTTCTGAAAGCTTTTAGGATCTTATATTCATCCTTGGGATCCTGAAATTAAATAGCATACACTTAGGACTGAGTCTTTTGCAGTCATTGATAGGGCGCTGAGTGAACTCTGTCTGTACTTCATGTATTTAACTCTGGGACATTTTCTTGTGTTCTTCCTTTACCACCGACAGCCACTTTTACTCCTTCTGTTCTCATTCTCCACGTACACACGAGGAACCACGTGCAGTTCCGATCAGGCTGCTCTCTCCTATCTCCATACCTTCGCACAGGCTTGTGTCTTTGCTTAGGAAAACTCCTGTTTTTCTAAAACAAGCTCCTGTCCACAGCCACCTCCTTTGAGCCTCAGGAACAGAGTTAAATTTTCCTTCTTCTGTGTCAGAACTCCTTTCTTTACCCATTCATCTTTCCCACTTAGTTCCCACCAGGCTGTAAGTTCCCTAAAGGCAAAAGCCATTCCTATTTACTGCTGGATCCTCAGCACCAAGTACACAGCCAGGCACATTGTAACTTTTCCATTCAAAAATATTTGTTGAATGAACAAATACATAACTAAACAGTTTCTGGCTATTCTTCGATTATGCCTTTTGCAACTGAAAAGATTCCAGCCGATTAAGTACAATCTAAAACCTGTAAGTTCTCACAAGTTCTTCCTCCATCCATCCTGGAGGATTCTGAAGCAAATCCTGATTTGGAAAGAGCTGCCCTGGCCTCTTGGGAAACTGAAGAGCGTAAGTTTGGGACCTCCAGAATTGGATGTCTCTGAGTCCAAAGGAGAAGGAGGAAAAGAGGGAAAGAGGAAGGGAAATCCTTTTAAGAAATAAACAGCGATCTGAACCAGAGGTGAGAGCAGTGTGATTAAATCTAAACCCTCCAGTGCAGAGCAAGCAGGTCCAGGGAAGATGGATGCACTGTGCTAGATCAGGCCCATTGGAAACTGGCCTAAGGGTGTCAGAGAAGGTGGGCCTTTGAGAAGCACAGATCTCCACAGACTTTACCCCCTGAGATGAGGCAACTAGTCATGTTCTTCCCAGAATCACTGTTACTCACTTTGTGATACATCCTGCCATTTGGAAACCAGCTATGTATTAAGGAGCTATGTAATTATGTGAATGTTTTATTGAGACCATACAAAATTAAGTCCCATCTGATTAACAAAGAGACTAACAATTCTGGAGGGGACGGGCACAGGTTTTCACTCCCATGAGCTGGGCAAAGCATCATGGACTTATCTGTAAAGTCCAATTGAGATTCCCACTGCCATCTATATGAGTGTCAGACCATATATATGTTTTTCCCTTTGAACTTTCTCTTCTTTAATTTTAAAATCATTATTCAACTTATGACCAGAAGAATGAAAAATCTGAGCTGCTGATTAATCATACTTACAGTATCTTGGGGAAGACTGCTACCTGATCAAATTGTGTTCTTATTTTTCTGATGTATTCTCCAGGGAATACACCAGAATTTAATAAGTGTCATCTATGTAAATGTATTTACACAGTATACCCAGTCCTATGATGTTTTTATTCCACCAAGTTAAAATAATTGCTTTTACACCCAAAAGGCAATTTTTCTCCATGCAACAATTCCCAGTCCTAATTTTGTAGCATTCTAACTTTTGTTTCATAAATGCTCAAAACTGCTTTAAATATTACTAAGTATCTACCACACAGCACTGAAGGGTGAGTTAGAACAGGGATATCACCAAAATTAAAACCTAATAGGGGGTCACAACTCTGAAAACGGTGAAAATCACTAACTTGGTGGTTGAACCCAATCATTTCAGTACTGTAGTAAGACAATATTTTTTAATTTTTAAAATTTTTCTTAAATTAAAATTTTTAAAAATTTAACTATTAATAACTGAAAGCACACACCCACAGCACCAATGGCTATTATCAAGTGTGAAACCATATTAAGGTAGAAACCCTTAAAGGGAGTATTATTTTACCCTTTAGTTTTTAGCCTTTCATCCAAAAAAATGGACTTTTGCCCTGAATTCATAACAACAAAAACAAACAGAAAGACCCCGCCTAAGTGCTAACATAGCAGCAACAAGGTTTAGAATTAGATGTGATTTTGAACTCTGTACCTCTCAGTAACCTTTAACAATCACTTTTTCTCAGATCACGGCATTTCCAGAACCAATAAGTAAAAAAAAAAAAATTATAAATCTTTTCCATTCTGTTATCGAATGCCTCAAAATTGATAGTTCAAAAGTCATCCAGTCTGCACAGCATGGTTTGATTTCTTTGGTAAATCTCCCAGATGGAAGAGCAAGCCCGCACGCCCCAGCTGTTAGACCTTGGACAAGGCACGGTGCCTCTCTGACCTCGGGTTTCTCACTGGCAATAGCACCACCCGCTCTGTATAGTTGTTGGGAAGAGGGAGATACTGTGAAAGGACCTCGCATAGTGTCCCACACATGCTCAATAAATGGAAATTATGCCTAATTATTTTAATAAGTCTTGATATCACACATGGCCATTTACTTCTTTAGCCTTTGTAGTCAGGTATGCTTTCCTCAACAGTTTTCCTCTCTCATGTTCAGAACTGCTTTATATTATATCTCCATTAGTTTTGCTGAGCAATTATTAATTGATAAATGTACTAATGATCCCTAAATCCTTTTTATCTGTGGTTCTTTGTGTATTTTTCTCTCGCCTCTGCTTGCTGCTTTTAACGTTTGGCCATTTTTGCCACATCTATCTTATTAGTAAGTAATTATAATTTTCCTTTAAATTTTTTTTTCATAAAGAGAATATTTAAGTTATTAAAAGTCAATACTTTTTTTTTTAGATATTAGAGTTTCTAGCGCCTATTCATTCAATTATAGCACTGGCTTTGGTAGGGATCCAGAATGCACCTGCTTTTAGTAGTGGCCACTGCTTTCTTTCAGATCTTATCTACTGTGTATCAAAGGGACTCGGGAAACTGCAACCAGCTTCATGAAGTACCTACAAAGCTAATGTTAAAAAATTAAATCTACTTTATAAAAGGATTAACTTTACTAGAAAATAGGTCTTTGGACTTTTTTTCTGAAATTTTCTATCTTTTAGGTTTAGGGCCTATTTCTGAATTCAGATCCTTGGTATTCTTCTATCCCTAATTTACACTTTCCTTTTTCCCTTCTTCACAAAAGTTACAAGTTTATTTTTAAAGCAATATAGAAAAACTAATTTTATTATGTCCTGAATATGACAAAAAAGGCTTTGGAAAACAGCCATCGACAAATTCTTTTGCCATGTATGCTGCCCTAATACTTAGTATTATTTCAGCCTCCTAAACATAGATTAATGAATAAGCTAGTAAAACTGTGCTTTATCATCATGTGTATTAAAACACCACTTGGATAATGGTTCTGCAGTGTTTGTTCCTTTCAGTGTTTGTTCCTTTTTCCTATGAGTCTTAGCTTCCCAAAAATGGGGAAAGCTCTGGTCTGGGGTTCATAACACCACAGTTGAAGATGTAAGTATTCTATTCTACTATGTTCCTGTTTTTTAGTCACTAAAAAAAGTTAAGATCTCTATTAGCAAGAGGAGACTAGGTATGTGACTAGCACTAACTAGTACTATGTCTACCACAGATACTCTTTCCTTCCTCCCTGGCTGCCACAGGAGAAAAGCAGTATTATCTTACAGAGAATAGGTCAGGTTCAGTGAGCAGGATCTCTTTTTTTTAAATATATTTTTATTGATATCAGAGAGGAAGATAGAGCTAGAAACATCAATGATGAGAGAGAATCATTGATGGGCTGCCTCCTGCACATCCCACACTGAGGATTGAGCCTGCAACCCAGGCATGTGCCCTGACTGGGAATCGAACCCTGACCTCCTGGTTCATAGGTTGACACTCAACCACTGAGCCACGCCGGCCAGGCAGTGAATAGGATCTTCAGTCACAGATATCTCAGGGAATTCCACGTTCAGAATCTTAAAAATACAACAGCTATTGTTTCTTTTCTTTCTTCTATGTTTTACTATATATGTAACATAACTCTCTAGTTAGAGCAAAGGTTAAAATAAAAATGAGCTAGTTAAAAGAAACAGTCTTCTTTACACTTTACGGTTTCAATGAATGAAAAACAGGCTTCCATGACACACTTCCTTGAATGCTGACCAGGGGCAGAATATAGGAGGGACAGGAAGGTGAGGGGTAGGTGCACTTGTGCCACAGAAATGCTGCGTGGAAACATATCTGTGCTCAGAGGCCCAAGAGGACACGAGAAATGGGCACAATGCACGACTTGGGCACTGCGGGGCTTCCTGTGTTCAATGGCTGGAGGCGGGAGGAACAGAAATTCGGAATCTGAATGAAATACAGGAGCGCTAACAGGGCACTTTTCTGTGGGTTGGCTAGAAGAGGAATTTCGGGGTGTTTGGGGTGGGGTGGGGGAGAAAGCAGTTGCTCCTCAGTCAGCAGGCCTACACTTCCCTAGATCCTGCTGCTACTCAGCTTTTGTTTCTACCCTTGAACCTGGTTTTCTGTCAAATAGAAAGCATCTGGCTACTGCTAACAGTTACAATTTTTGGACTAATTGCTTAGAATGAATGTTCCCTGAGAAGGGTCAATATGAGGTTAAAACCCAGGGACCTTGATATAAAATGAAAGAAAATGGGGGCGTTATTAAAACTAGAGAAGACCAAAGACAGACCCTAAATTATGCATCACTGATCCAGAGGAAAAGTTATCTGTTGACAAAAGTTACAGAAAGAATTGCTGGTTATTAGAGTTGCCTAACAAGAAAATATGCCCCCCCCCCCCCGCGCCGTTTAGTGAGTTCCCCATCATTGACAGTGTTCAATGGGAGGAGGGCATGTACAGTAGGAGACTCCCACATCAGCTTCGAGAATGAATGGTTTTTTAAGGCCTACTCCAACCCTTTGAGTAAGCAATGGCTAATTAACCTACTATAAAGTATGAATCTCTTCTCAGGGATAGTCACGAACCTGACGCGAAGAGCACAGTGATTAACACCAGTGATGGAAACAATGGAGACAACTGGATTATCCTCCTAAATGTCTCCTCCCAAACTGGCCGGGAAGGTGAAAGCCTTATGCCAGATTTCTATCCTACAACTGTCCTCTCCCTGCTCCCCTCCCCTCTCAAGGCAAAGAGCTCTTTTCCCCTTGAAAGCCACTGAAAAATGAACTCTTTGGACGATGATCCACCCCTATTCTTTTCTTAGCAAAATGGATCTGCATTACCCCATGCATTGGGCTGAGCTGTGAAGCTTGATGGCGCAGCACCGATGATCAGAACCGGGCCCATACTCCTCAAATGTGGGTATTCCCACAGGTGGGTACCCAGCACTGTGCAGACGGTATATGAATAAACACACATCCGACAGCATCCATTTTACTTTAAGATCGGGGGGGGGGGGGGATAAACATGCTTAGTATCTGTTTGTGTTGTCTTGTACAATGAAGTCAAACAATACAGAAGAGAATATAAAAGTCACATGCATTTTCATGATTAAATACAAGATTTTAAAGAAAGTGCTTGCTTCCATTGGGGGTATTTATGCCTATAATTACAAATCCTGAAGGAACGCAGAATTTAATGAGCAAATATTACTCCATGATCTCTAGACAGCAATTCTTGCCTTCTCTCTTTGGTTTTCCTAGATGAAAGTCCAGAGATAAGTCCAGAAAGAGGATGTTGGTCCCTGGAGATAAACTGTGCTCAAAATCAGCTGTAAAATGATTTTGGTTTTGGTTTTGGTCTCTAGGTCATACATAACCTTCCCCTCTTCATGCAACCCCCAAATTCTTCAAGCTTCTCATACAGATATTTAAATGCATGAATTTTCTGATTCTCCCCTGAAAGCATTACAAAACTGTATATACTAGTAAACACAGAGGTGCACATAGCTGCTTTAGAAATCCTTATACTAAAAGCAGGAGAGTAGCTATGAAAACCTTCTAGCCCCACAGACACATGTAACCATGATCTGGGAACAGGGCAGGCTACCAAGGGCAAGCCTTAGTTGGGGATAGGTGAGACAGGAAGCTTTCTCTGTGTATAACTTGAGAATGTGAAAAAGCACCCTTCTCTATTATTCAGTTATGGCAGCTGAAGTTTCAGGCACTGGTCCAAGCATTTCCATGCGCTGTCTCATAAAGCAAGGCATCACTGTCCCCATCTTACATGCGGGGAAACTGATTGTCAAGGGTATGAAAGATGCCCCAGCCAACTACCTAACTTAAAGCTGACACAACTGGGATTCAAACTCAAGTCTGACTCCAAAGTAATACCATTTCCCCCACCATACCATATGTCTTTTTCCACTATATTCTTCTTCCTCCTTCTAATTTGCACCCCCTCCCCCCCAAACACACACACTTTAAACAAATCCTTTTCTTATTACAGTAATTACTGGATTGCTTACCATCCACGTACAGTTCAATCTGAGGCTTTCACTTCCTATTAGCAATCGTGATGCTGGGGTTAGGGTGTCAAATGTGTGGCTGCTTTGTTCTCACAGAATTGTCTCCTGTGCTGGGATTATTTAACTGCTATTAGGGCATAATCGATGCTTGAGCTGTCTGCAGGAGGGTCTGACACAAAAGCACCCTGTATCAGTCACACCAATCTAAGCTCAGTGTTTAGAGCTCTCCTTCCTTAACAGGTGCACTTCTCTGGTCACAGCTGGAACTCTGCTTATTTGTGTGTAGCAGGGCAAGGTTAATAGCCACAAAAGATGCAGCCTAAATCTTCCCTGCAGTAGTACACGACACCCTCCCTATGAATCTGTCCTGGGTAAAATAAAATGGAAAACAAATGATCCAAACTGATTTTTTAAAAGATATTTTTATTGATTTCAGAGAGGAAGGGAAAGGAAGGAGAGAGAGAGAGAGAGAGAGAGAGAGAGAGAGAGAGAGAGAGAGAGAAACATCAATGATGAAAGAGGATCATTGATTGGCTGCCTCCTACACACCCCCCACTGGGGATCCAGCCGGCAACCCAGGCATGTGCCCTTGACTAGAATCGAACCCAGGACTCTTCAGTCCGCAGGCTGATGCTCTGTCCACTGAGCCAAACCATCTAGGGCCAAATTGATTTTTATTGCCAACATCTCTGGATACAGACATAAGGCTGTCTTAGTCTAAGAAGTACTATATCACCACAAACACCTTTTTCTGTGTTTGTTTGTTTTTTAATCATTGATTTTCTCCTCTCTTTTCTCTGAATCTATCAATTTCTAAAATCAACTGTCCATTTTTCTCTTTCACTCCACACTAATAGCTACATCTAACCTCTTTTCACGAAACATCACTGGGATTTGGCCAGTGTTTTCTCTGATGACTAGATTACTCACTCCACACCCCTCATAACTCTGTTTATAATTGTGTAGCCCTATCAGAGTCAGTTTCACTACTCAATCCAGATAGGCACTCAGCCAATATATTGCCAATAGCACTCACTCTTGTGCTAACTTAAAACATACAGTGCAGCCTGCCAAGTGTCCTTATTTGGCAAGAAGGTCCCTCAGTTCCCAAGATCTTTGACCATCCATTTTTAGATCCAAATCATCATGCTTAATATTTGGCTGGCTCTCTCTCTCTCTCTCTCTCTCTCTCTCTCTCTCTCTCTCATTCTCTCCCTCTCTCACTCTATCCATCTCTCCTCCAACGTGTTCTTATATGTTCCCTAAAAGGATAAGTGTCAAATTATGGTCATTTACTCTGGAATTATTAGTACTAAAACTTTTGATTTAAACAATAATATCTTCCAGTAAAAAGAAAAGAAAAAGAAAACACCTCCCAAAACAATTCCAAAACAAGTTATCATAGGAACTAAATTGTTTAAGATTAAAATAAACAGTGCACATTGCTCAAAAGACCATTTTTCTTTATCTTAATTCCCTCTTTCCAAACAAAACAAATTCATATTCATTTACAATCTCCCAAATCTCTCCCTATTGTAGTAGGAATTGAAAACAAAGGCTCTACACATAACCAAAAACCATAATCAAAATGCAGCCGACGCATATTTTTTTGAAAATCAAAACCATGAAATTTCACTGTGGAGATGGTCCTACTACAAAGAAGACGTTAACTGTCTTGAATCACTTTTTTTATTTTTGTCTTTAAATGTGTTTGGTAGGTTTGGATCCACTGAATCCCGGACGTTCAATTAAACTGAGTTCGGAAAAGCAAAAAGGCTTCACAGTCACCTTAGCTCCAGTATCTTCGAACTAATCCTGTAAGTTGCTTTTGAATACACCATTATCGCTGAGAGCTGCTTATTGTAGTATCATTTGGAATATGCCACTAAATTGCGTTGCTTTCATTATTAAAGAAACTAACAAAAATAGTAATTAAGTTCTCCATAAACAGTGCTTACGCAGGATCTTGAGGCGCATGAGAAACACACGTTTCCAGCACCCTAACAAGGATCGCCCCGTTTTCCTCGGGCAGGTCGGCGTCCCCTCGCCAGTTCTGTAGGGAAGTTTTCTGCGAGCTGTCAGGGGCACGCCGGGCGCGGCGGGCCTGGTGCAGTTCCCGGAGCCCAGGGACCCGGCACGCCGCAGGGTCGGCCAAGGGGTGACCCTCAGCTCGCGTGGAAGGAGAAGAGGGGCCCTGGGGGGTGCGGGGGGGCGCAGGCTCCCGCGGGGCAGGAAGCGGCCGCTCCGAGGGGGAGACATCGCGCCCCGCCCGGCGGGAAAGCCCCCGTTCGCGGTCTCCCCTCGCTCGCGCGCGCTCTGCGGGGACGCGGCCGGCACCCAGCCCCGATTTGGGGAGACTCGAGTTTCGCTTCCCGAGAGGAGAGGTGCCCGGGTCACCCCCCTGCGAGGCCTGCGCTCCGGCGCCCCCCGATCGGTGCGGGAGGCGACGGCCCGGGAGGCGCCCCACGCCCGCGCCCCGGGCCCAGAGAGCCGCCGGCGCCCCGGGCTGCGCCCCGCTCTGCCCCGCGCCAACTTCTGCGTGGGACCGGCCCGAACTCCCGAGCCGCTCGCGGCCGAGGTCCGGCGCCGAGTCCACGGGAGCCCGGGACGTTTGCCCCCGCGGCCGCCGCCCGGACGGGCTCCGGGTCGGGGAGGAAGGCCCCCCGGGGGGGGGGAACCCCGCACCCCGGACAGGCTCCCGGCTGGGCCGCGGCCCGGAGCGTCGGGACGACTCGCGAGCGCGCGGGCCTCCCTCGCACCGTCTCCCTCCCCGGCCTCCGCCCGGTCCTTACCTGGCTCCCGGCCGGACGCGGGCAGCAGCCGGGCAGCAGCAGCCGGGGCGCCGAGGCCCCGCGAGCCGAGGGCAGGGGCGGCGGCCGGGGGTCGAGAGGACGGCGGCCCGTGCGGCTCCCACGCTTCCGCCGGAGTCAGGAGTTGAACATTCCGCCTCTCCGCCCCGCGCCAATGAGACCGGCAGTCACGGCAACAGCACCACCTACCTCCGGGCGCGGAACGGCCGGGCCTCCCAGCCCGCGCCGCAGCCCGGCCGGCGGCAGCGCCGACTCGCCCGCCACCGGGCGTGGGGCGGCGCTCCGGGGGCTCCCGCCTGCATCCCGAGGGGCGCCCCCCGCCCCGCGCCCTGGAACCCGGGGGCGCTCAGCGGGGGCACCTGCCACCTGCCCTATCGCCGGGGCCGGGGCCTCCTCTTCTTCCCTGGGTACCTTCACGTCTTTTTAAAGAAGTTAACCACCACCTGTCCTGTCAAGTCAGTCCTACCCACAAACAGGACAAAGACGGGAGGTTGCTTGGATCCTTGCAGATCTTCATGACCGAGTTAGGAAGGGGACAGGCCTGGGAAGACATTTCTGTGGAGTGAGGGCTGCAGGCTGCCTCAGTGGGACCCTCAGTAGATACCGACCGAATTTTGAGGAGGGGTCATGGCTCTGTGCCCAGGTTGGGGACTTGAACAAAGCTGAGTTCAGATGAGGACAGGAGAGCTCGTGTGCCAGGTGTCAGCAAGAGGTGGAAATGGATCCCGGGGAGGAGAAGTAACTGTGGATTGGGAAGGATGGTTCTGTGGAGGAAAAGTGAGACGATGTTGCAAAAGTATGGCAACATTATCCAGGGGGTTGACTTTGGAGTTTGCCATCTATGGACACTTGGGGAATATGGGAAGGTAGAATCAAAGGGGTCAAATAGGTCTTTGTCTTTTTATTTTAATAGCGATTTAGGGGAAGAGCAGTCCACGGGGCTGTAGGATGAGTTGTCAGGGGAAAATGGGAAGCAGCGGTGAGTGGTAAGTATTGTCACTCCCCGGGAATGGGGCTGCGAGGACTTGAGTAAGAGTGTGCAAGATGGAATTAGAAAAGAAGCAATGGGATTGAGAGACAAGTTTCAGGAAGAGGCCACAGAAATTGGCGATGTAGAAGAGAGGAAGCAAAGAGTCAGAGATGATGCCAAAGATTTTAGACCTGGGTGATGGGCACAACGATGGTGTCATGGAGAGAAACAGGGATGCGTGGAGGAGAAGCTGGCTTCCTGTTGAGCTGAGGTCATGGGACGGAAGACAGGTAGAGATGCAGCAGTTGAAATATGAAGCTGAGATACAGAAAAGAGGTCAGGAGGGAAATATTGTAAATCATTCATTTAGTTAGATATGAAAGTGGAGGGATGGGTACATACAGGTCAAAACACAGCTTTCTAGTCTGTTATGCAGATTCATTGAATTTCCCCTTTGACGAGAACTTTTAGCATGGATGGATTCTACTTCATTAAGTGAGAAATTAGGATTGATGAAAATTGTCATTCAAAAAAAAATCCCAATCAAATGATCCTAAAAACCATCTAAACAGTAAGAGAAAACTAAGTCTCTTTAGCATAGGCCCAGGCATAAGGCAACCCCAGTCATTTTACCTGACCATCAGAGGCACTAACTACATTGTGGTGGGGAGGACATTGGATTGGGGACCAAAGAACCTGGCTCCTGGCACTTAGCAGCTGGATACTTTGCTAGGCAGGCCTCCGCTTTCTCCTCTGCAAAACAAGAAGGCCCAATTAGATGTTAGCTCCAGGTTCCAGCTTTAAAACTATGAATGTATTGCTTTAAATTTGGAGCACATGCCTTAGGAGTCAATATGTTTAGCCACATGACCCTTCCTTCCCATCCATTTTTTCTTCGTTCTATTTCCCCCCTTATAATTGGCTAAGAGAATAACCAGCAGGAACAGTGAACACTAAAGAGGAGTCTCCCAGACATGCCTAAATGATCATCTGGTAGACATTCTCTTGTATTCCCAATTACGTTGCCAGCACCTGGAGGTCGTAACTTATATTTTATGATTTGTGTCCATAGCTGAAGTATATGCATAATTGTGTGATAAACTGATTGCCTCTAGTATGACTCTTCTTTGGTCAAGTTGCCTGTTTCCTTATGACTGTACTGATCGCTTTAGGCGCCAGACCTAGTAACTGTGGTCTAGTGCTTATTCCTGTGGCTGACTTTTTCAAACTTCCAAATCTTTTTGGAAGCATAATGGTTAATTTTCACCCATATAGGTTTATAAACGTAAATAGCAAAATAGTCTCTTATCAAGCCTTCCTTTTTCTTTATTTTAGTCTCTATACTAAAAAT
Source organism: Cnephaeus nilssonii (assembly GCF_951640355.1). Taxonomy (NCBI): domain Eukaryota; kingdom Metazoa; phylum Chordata; class Mammalia; order Chiroptera; family Vespertilionidae; genus Cnephaeus; species Cnephaeus nilssonii. Next base: position 44,717,725 of record NC_137081.1, read on the forward strand.
AGATGTACTTTCAGGAGTGGGGTGGATTGGGAGTCCTTAGCACCCACTTGTACCCAAGAACACCCTCCAAAATAAACATGCAATGACACTAAAAACAGTGTATTTGCTATGCAAATTTAGCTTAAAGGAAAAGTCTCCTAGCCTCCTCTCATTCACGAGTTTTTCTTAAATAGAAATTCTGGAAGTGCCACCAGCTATCAGTAGGTCAGAGAAGTGCAGACATAAATTCTATTAAGGAAAGAAGGAAAGGTAACTTAAAGGAAAGTATCCTGTGTAGCCTTTCCTCCCCTTACAGTGATAAGAGCTGTGATGAGAGCTGGTACCCAGGAGCATTCTCCCTAGCCATCTCAGTTCTCCATCTTAGATTAGGGGTAGTCTGTGTCTGCATCATAGCTAAGCATTAACTCCCTTTCCTACAAAGTGTGGTGCCTTATCTCCTGCAACACTCTGAATCCCTGGGAAATTAAGGCACACACTCAAACATCTTTTATGATAAGTAGCCATTTCCTTAAAATCGCAAATGGAGATCAGGTCATTGTTTGAGCTTAGTTTTCACATCTAACCTGAGGACTCGAGAATGCACAAGAATATGTCCGGTACCAAATTTACTTAGGTGATCTAGGGTATGAAAGGAGCAGTAGGGCAAGAAGAGAAATTGGGGACTTTGGCGAAATTTATTCAACAAACATTTATTGAATGGCAGGCACGCTGGCTGAGTTTGTGATGATAACAGTGACTCAGGCGTGGTCCCTGCTATCACAGAGTTTTCAGAGTGCAATGGAAAAGCCAGAAAAGACACAAGCCATTATGCTATGGTGTGCTCTTAAAGAGATAACGATGGGGCCTCACACCAGGGCACCTGACCGTTTCGGGGGGTCAATGAAGGCTTCCAAGACAAAGAATTGCTAAGTCCCTACAAGAAGAATGAAGAAAATTTGCTGGACAAAAAGGAGGGAAAGGTACTATAACAAGAACAACAAGTACAAAGGCCCAAGAGCATTGAACAAGTTCAAGGAATAAATCCCTTCAATATCTGAGTGAAGACACTGCCAGGAGGGAATTGTCTCACGGTTGTACTAATATTAATAGCAGTAGCAATAATAATGATAATAACAAGAATAATAATTGTGATTGCTAATATTTACTAACTTCTCATATGCCATGCACTGAGCTAAGAGTTTTACACTAGTAGCTGCTCTTCATTATAAACACTCCATTAGATAACACTAATACATACCGTGTGTCTTCACTAGTCATTCTTTTTGCTTCAATGTAGTTTTTTTGTTTTGTTTTGTTCTGTTAACTGATATTCCTGGTCTCTATGTTTTCTTAATTTTGCTTGCCTCCAAAATGTCTACAACTAAGCAATGTAGTTCCTCTGGTCTGCCTAGAGAGAGGATAGCAGAGCAAAGCAATGACTACTTCCCAGCAGCGGGCCCAGGCCCTCTCAAGAGTGAATTAACTAGTTTATTATAATCAGAACTAGAGGCCAGTGCATGAATTCATGCACGGGTGGAGTCCCTTGGCTTGGCCAGCAACAGGCCGATCAGGGCCGTCTCGCCCAGTCGTCCCCTCCCCGCAGGAGGTTGGCTGGCTGGGGGGAGGGACTGCGGGAGGTTGGCCAGCTACGGGAGGTTGGCTGTGGGAGTGCACTGACTACTAGGGGGCAGCTCCTGCATTGAGCATATGCCCCCTGGTGGTCAGTGCATGTCATAGCAACCAGTCAACTGGTCGTTCGGTCAACTGGTCATAATGGTCACTTAGGCTTTCATATATATAGAAATCCTGATCAAAGTCTAGTCACTTTTGCAGCCATACTTCTTTTGTATTATTTTTTTCTCAAGTTGAACTTTTTCCAATGAATATTTTTATAAGTTTTTATTTGCTTTTTTTTGGCCACCATTGGCTTTCCCCTAACTTTTAGGTTCTTTTGTAATAAGCCCCTGTCTTTGTTGTTTGTCACACCTTCCAATTTAGTATCATTTGCAAATTTCATTAACATGCTATTTACGCCCTCTTCCAGATCATTAATAAATGCTATTTCTTATGTATGAAATTTTGTGGTCGAATAGATTTAATTTGCTGTTGTAATTTCAATGCATGTTTTCTAAAGATACATTGCAGTTAAGAATGGTCTTAACATAGGCTTAAATCCATACCCAGTTTATAGTTATTTTCCTATCATGCCATCTATTTGTGTTCTCTAATCAGCACTGTTGTGAGCTTCATTGAAGCAATAATCTATTGATTTTCTTTTCCCTCTTTTTCAATACAGTCATCATCTTGGCTTTAAATGCACAGCAATAGCAGAGTTAGAACTATTGTTATATTCTAATCCATAGCTATTTATAAAATGAAATTAAGTCTTTTTTTTTCTCAGTGGATATTCTTGCACTGACATAAGAAATATTCTACATTAAAAATTATTTTATAATAAAATATTTTATTTTTCTATGCATGGTCTCAATGTTTTAAATAGAACTAGATCTTTTTAATATTTATGTTAAATAAATTATATATATATTAGGGGTGTGTATGTATTTTCTTTTCTAATAAATCTGCTCACGGACTCCCTGACTCCTAGAGAATCCGAGGTGACTTTGTTTTTAATAATAGACTTGTACATGCCACCCTCAAGTCAGAGAGTGAGGCTCATTAAGCCTTTGCTTCACTTGATGTCACACATCATCCTCCTTATTGGGCCTCTATAGAGCCAGTTTTCAGTTTTAGTGAAATGAGGCTCCCTACATGCCACGTATTTCAGTGCTTATTGTTCCCATATTGCAATTTTAAATCATTATGCATGAGGTGAGTCTTCATGTTTCTACATAATATTTCCAGGAACTATTTTCTTTCCCCTCACCAATAATATCTCTCTCTTCTCCCCCCTCCCCTAAATTGTTAACTGAGGAAGCCCATGGTAATCTTTTCTTTTCCACATTGAAAATTTTATATAACCTCTAAATCTCAGTTTCTGAATCTGTGAGTTGTCCCTCATAACTTACCTATCCACCTCAGAGGTTTGTGGTCAACTTCAAGTGAGATAATTTGTGTAAAAGTGTTTTATAAGTGATATAAAAGCAAGTAACAGGTATTGTTTTTATTGAAACATAGTAAAGGCAAATACAGAATATTGTTTTCATTGAGAAATAAAACCTGTATTTCCAGAAGATTTTCTATGTTGAACTTTCAGTAAATGTCCAATTTTTATGGTGAAAGACATGCTATCCTTTCAGAATTGGTTTTCAATGCAATTGAGTGCTATATCTAAGATTTGAAAATATCTGCATTTTAGAATTTCTCTAACTAAACAACAAACAATTTCATATTCTATATCCATAAATAACTCCACAGTAGACCTCTGAGTTAAAAAAAGATAAGAAAAAAAAACCCACGCCAAACAAGTAATATTCATTTCCTTATGGAAAACTCTTTTTCATTCTTTTTTCTTAATTTTGAAGTTTTAAAGAGCTGAACTTTGTCCAAAAACATCAATTGGGTTATTTATTAATTTGTTTTTTCATCCAGGGCGACTGGTCTTATGTAAATTTTTGGAAATTCTATGAGAGCTTATTCTTGAAAAGGACACTTTACTGTTTCCTCTTCTCACTAATTCATCCTCCTGACATATTCCTTTCTTCATTACCAACCACGCTTAATGATACATTTCTATATCATTCTCCTACTTTGAACTTTTTCTTCAGAAATGGTCTTAATCTCTAAAAATGATGTAGTGGTACACAATGGAATACTATGCTGCCATAAAAAAGAAGGAATTCTCATCATTTGCAGCAACCTGGATGGAATTGGAGAATATTATACTAAGTGAAATAAGCCAGTCAATGAAAGAAAAATACCACATGATCTCACTCATTTATGGATAATAAAGAACATTATAAACTGATGAACAAAAAGATAGTTACAGAGACATTAAAGCAACAAACAGACTTTCAAATTACAGGGGGAAAGTTAGGGAGAGAGGGGGTAGATAAGAAATCAAACGAAGGACTTGTATGCATGCATATAAGCATAAACAATGGACGCAAAACTCTGGGGGGTGAGGGCATGTGTGGGTGTGGGGTGGGGGGGTAATGGTAAGATATGTACACATATAATACCTCAATAAAAAAAAATAAAGAATAAAAAAAATAAAAATGATGTAGTGGGTTTTTTTTCTTCCCTTGGGGACTGAAAAATCAAATACTCGCAGGTGCATGAGAGGAAGTATTTCAATGGAAGGAGTGTACTATTATAGTGATATACACATAGTACGTGATAGAAAGTTGCTATGAACTGAATCATTGCCCCCTAAAATTCATTGGGTCTATCGCCAATGTGACTGTATGTGGAGGTAGGGCTTTGAGGAGGTAATTAAGATTAAATTAGGTCGTAAGGGTGGGGTTCTTTTCTTATAGCACTGGTCCTTCTCTCAGACTTCCAGGCTCCAGAACTGTAAGAAAATACATTTATGTTGTTAAGCCACCTGGTCTATGCTATTTTGTTATGGCAGCCCGAACTGACAAATACAGAAGTACTTCAAAGAAGAAATGTTCTATCAGAGTGAAGTAGAGACTAGAGATAATCATCTAGCATGTTTACATCACTATAATCCCCTCCGCCCAAACACATAGCATACAAACGCATTTTTGCTCAATTATTTAAATGTCTTTATCAAAATTATCTTTACCACCAGATATCAGGAAAAAGTAGAAGAGTTGAAATAGCTAGGTAATGGTCTTAGTGTTTCAATTCATTAATATAAAGCAAACCTTACCAAATTTATATGGTAGATATTTCAAAATAATTTTAAGTCAGATTTGCAAAATCCTACTGAATTATTTCAGTTGAATAATAAAAATTCAACCTTACTTAGCCAACCTTGGCCTGTCTAGACAACCAGTTTATCTGGATCATTTTGCCTTGCAAGTTAATTGCATAAACCTCTCTAACAAGTTTCAGTGGGTTAGATTACACAGCTTGATATCTACGACCAACATCCCCAACCTCTGAGGAAGATGCATTTGATATTTCTCTAAATAGATGTCTTTCAGATTTTTTTTGGTCTTGAAAGATCTGGATGCAACAAGTTTTAGTGTTGCTATCCTGTTATAGAATGAAGCTTGTAGGTATTCTTGAAGTTCTAGGACTGATTTACCAGTCTTATCTCCCAATGTGTATGTAGATGGCAACCAATTCAAGCTCTCACCCTTTCCCAGACATGTAGGCAAGTCACTTAATAAGTTGATGGGTCCCTAGGGTCAAATGTTAATGAGGACTTTAAAATGTTTAAAACTCAAAAGATTAAAGTTTTCTATGCAATATAGCATAGGGACTAAGAACATGAGCTTTGGCCGTAGATAGACCTGGTGCTTATGAGCTGTGTGATCGTGGGTATTTTACTCAGCTTCTCTGAGCCTGTTTCTTCATCTGTAAAATGGAGATCATAATAGAATTTTTGTTTGTATTAAATAAGTTAATGTATAATGTATAGTGTTTAAATCAGGACCTGGCTCAGAGTTAGTGTTTAGTAATGCTACGTATTATTATTGTTACTATTGGTCACATTTCATATGCTAAATATTTGCTATTATTATTATTATTCAGTTAACTGAATTAGTTCTGTTTCTTCTGGAGTCAGTTTTTCACCTTATTTTCCTCATGGTACTAATTTTCTCAGATATTTCTGGAGAACAATAGTTATTGTTTAGATTTAAGAATGAAGAATTATGCTGACTGTTTTGATTGGCTGGCATGGACTTTCTCTGCTGTTGGGAAGTAGATCTTTCTCCTATAGGACACTTCCCTGAATAGGAAGACCCAATGGGAACCTTGAGTACATGGGGAGATAAGCTGACTGGCAGGTTTGCTTTAGGATGCATTTAGCTTACATACATATTTTATGGTTGACTTGGCCATCACAGTAGAATTAGTGCTCTCATGCTTTGGACTTTTTCTTTTCCTTTTTTGCAAGTTATAACCTTGGATGGCGAATGAAATATGAGAGATAATGCAGGAGGTGACCCAAAAATGTCCCCAGGAAGAGTAGCCCACTGGATAGTTAAAGTTTGCTACAACTTGAGAAACCAGTTATCAAAAAAGGTAAAGATCAGGAACCAATTAGAAATTGATAGAAGTCCTTTGACATTACGAAGGGCATTAAAAATATCACTATAGCCTCTGAGGATGTGTCAATAATAGCAGGGGGAAAACTCTCCCCTAAATTTTCTATGACTTCGGGCATTTAAGAGAAAGGGAGAGTGACGTCAGTGTGTGTTCTGGGAATTCATCTGCACATAGAAAGGTGATGGCTGGGTTAGGCTCCTATTTCCGCAAATGCACCCCCATGCTGAAAGTGTGCTCACCACAGCAGAATTGAGGAAGGCTTTGACACATCTGTCTTTCCTTCTTTCTTTCCTCACTAGTCTCTGAAGCAAAAAGTAAGAGAGAGATTCACTTTCCCTGATGTGACTTATGTACCCACCCCACCCATAGGAGGCAGAAGGAGCTGTAGCCAGATTTGGTTTCAAATAAGACTATGTTTCCTATGTTCTGTCATAACAATTTTTACTTTTTTTTTGTTTTGGTCATTTATATTCCCCTTCTAAAGAGAATGATCCTGGTAGCAGGATGGTCTTCTGTTTGCTCAGGACAAACAATATCTTTAGCCACAGGCAGACTGGAGATTTTCAAGTTGGAAGGTAGAGCTATGAAAAACTTAATCTGATTTGGATAAACAAGAAAATAAGCAAACCTCAAGGGTGATCTGTAAAGTGGAGAGATGGGGAGAATTGGGAATAGAAAGAGGAGACCTTATGATTGGCAGCAAAGAAGGGAGATTTGGAAGACAAGGTATGTCCAATGAGGGTTTTCTAAAGGAGTATGTGAGGTTCCATAATGAAGGCCCCTTATTCATCATTTCTACAAAATGTTGAGTACATCTACATAATTCAATAATGCTCTGATTTCAGTGGAGTCAATTTTAAATGAAATAACGCATAGAGAATAATATGAAAGCAAGCAAGCACTCAGCTCAAGAGATAAAGCATTTCAAATACAATGGGAACCCTTCCTCAATATGAGTGGGTTCTTTGTGATGAATGCAGAACAATGTTATGTCCTGTAATAATGAAGACTTCCCATGGCATATGCATGACATATAGAATACTTATGAAGGGATACACACACACCCCACTTGTATTTTAAAAACAAAACTTTGAAAATACACCCAAATCTCTTATCTAAACGTCACTTAGAGTATTTTGGTGAAATTAATCTAAAACTTTGGTTCCTAAAGTTTTGGAACCAAAATATCCCAGAAAATTCTCTTCCTAAGTCAACATTCAGAAAAGTTTGTATTTAAAACACTGTATTCCTTAGTGACCTTGCTTTTCTTCCAATTTTAAATAGAAGTACAACATTTCCTCTTTTCCCCCCTTGCAGTCATCTTCTCTTTATGCTCAAAAGATTTCCATGCCCTGTGTTAAACATCTTTATTCAGTTGCTTCAAAGATTTTTTTTTCTAATGCATAAGTGAACTCTGCACATTAAGCCTGTAGTGCAATTGCATATCTCACTTATTCCCATAACCCCCCCCCCACCTGCAACTGTTTCAATGTTGACTTAGTGTAATTCATTTGCTTGTGCTGTTATTGAAAACGAATTCTTAATTAAAATGGCCCAGCGTCACCTGGTTCACATAGAGTGCCACAGGCAATAATCCCTAACTTAATACAAACTTTGACCCATACCTTCGTTTTAATTTCTGAAGCCAGAAGTATAGATGGATTTTATAATGGCCTGTGAGCATCAGGTGAGAGGAGATTAGAGCTAGCAATGAAGAGGAATCTCATAACAGTGCTTACTTGTTTCTAGGCTCAACCGACTGCTCGTGCAAATGAACACCCAGGGGAAGTGAAAACCTAACTTCTAGTGAGACCTGTGGATGTATGACTTGTGTTACACTTTGGTTTAATTTCTGATCTACTCTTTCATGTATGAACATTTTATTTGTTGGCAAGAAGCATGAGTCTTTTATTCTATTTTTACTTCTCTCATTCAGTAACTTGAAATGTTTTCTTTTTCACTGTAAATAACTTTTAAATTGGGTCTCAACAAGATAATAGTATCCCGTTTCAGTTACTGCAGCAAAAACTTTGCAAAATTGATGTAAGTTTGGGGTGGAAAGGATGAGGGTAAAGGACAGGCCTCTTGAACTGCCCCTTCATCCCAAATAAATTTCAGTGATTCACATCCGCCATATACGTTTCTTTCCTTCTCCATCCTTTCATAATTGGTTTGGCCGGAGACCCTCAGGCATCCTTGAATGTTCTAATGTACTCTTTACTGTGGCCTCTCATAGAAGATATGGCTATCTCTGGCTCACCAAGCACTCGGTATGCTCGGCACCTTAACTCACTGAATCCTCACACAGCCTTTGGGACGGAGGTATTGTGATTCCCATCAGCAGATGTGTTAATGGGAGCTCAGAGGTGAAGTACACTGGCCAGTGTTCACAGCTGAGGGCTACCACACACATTGGTGCAGGCTGTGTACCACTCTGCACACACACGAGGAAGCCTGGTTGAGGGGAAGCTCTCCAGGGGGGCAGTGCCAGCAGGAGAGAAGGGTTGCCTTTTTCCTAACACACATGAAGGTGCTGTATAGACTGGGGTGTCCCTGATCAAGTCCTACCTAGATCTGTCTGATCTTAAAGCTCATCATCTTTCTGCTAATCCATGTTACTTCCTCAAGTGCTCCTCGATTCACCCTGGAGAAGCATTTCAAACACCTGGTAACACCAGGGACCCCCAGCTCTCCCCAAACAAGAGCAGCATACCTTACAGTCACTCACATTTTGTGCTACTGTCACTCTTAGACTGTTTGCAAAAGTGGCAGTACTTTTCCTTTCCCTGAATACATAGTCTTGGTCATGTGACGCTGAAGCTCTGCACATCCAGAGACAGAATGATTTCTCCAGCCTTTGCATCTTGGCTGGCTTCTTGACCCACTGTGGCCAGCAGAGTGCTGCTGAGGTGATGGCACACCTGCTCTGAGCCTGGGCCTCGCGAGCTCTTGCTTATCCTCTCGCTCCCTGTGGAACCTGCACAGCCCACAAGTGAGGAAGCCCGAGCTAGCCGCTGGGAGATGGAAGACACGTGGAGCAGAGATGAACCATCCCACCCTCTCCCCGCTGACTGCAGATACATGACTGAGCCCGGCCCTGATCCACCAAGGCTGGCCCCGATTAGCAGCATCATTGTCTGTGCTAAGTTGGAGGGTGTTTTTGGATGGGATTCACATTTAAACTGGTGACGTTTGAAGGAGCAGATTGCCCTACGTAATTGGGAGGGCCTCATCAAATCCGTTGAGAACGTGAATAGAACAAAAAGACGGACTTCCTCAAGCAGAAGGGGATTCTCCAGCAGACGTATTTGGACTTCATCTGCACCATCAACTTTCCTATGTCTCCAACCTGCTGGCCTCCGCTGCAGATTTGGGGTTTTTCAGCCTCTATAAATAATACATATACACAGCCTCTATAAATAATACATATATAGTCTATAGGGCTGTTTGTCTAACACACACAGCCACTGACACACTTACTGGTATGGTTTATCCAACCTTCTCTTTCTGCATCCTTCTCAAGTGGCTGCTGCTTGGCAGGTGCAGAACCTGTCTATCCCCAGTGCTGCTGTGTCTACTCACCTCGAGCCCTTCTCCTTACTGGGGAGGCTGAACCATTAGAATCTGCCCCTCTGCCCTCGAATTTTAGGACTCCCGCTGGAACCATCACTTCTCCTCCATTCCTGCCAGGTCCATGTTGTTATCACACCAGAGACTTGCTACATGCCTCCAGGTAAGTGGATGGACACCTCCTGAGGATCTTCCAATCCACTTTTATTCTCAGGTGCCGCAAAAACCCGTTTTAAAGACTTTTATGCCAACTTTTGCTCCAATTATTCTCTGTGCTGGTCCTCCTATTGTAGAATCCCACTCCACTTGACTCTCGCTGCCTAGAGTGTGAACCCTTCCTGCAGGTGCCGGGGGGGGGGGGGGGGGGGGGGGAAGGAGACTATTGCGAATTGGGCGGCTCTCACGTATCCTGGCCCCAGTCTCTCTTTATTCCTCAAGTCTGTAGGTGCTCCCGTGTTAGCAGCCACGAGCCAGTGCTCACTTCCCTTTAGAGCACAGCTTTGGCCCCAATCTTTCCAAATTTAAATTGCTCAAGAACAAAAGATCCTGGCTTCCTGTTGCATCATCCTTGACCTCCCCTAACTGCCGGATAAGCACAGGCAAAGGAGCCGAAGCAAGGCAAGGCGAGGCAGGCACTTTCCCATTCCCACGCCACTGTTCTCTTGGGATTAGTAACATTTCCTCCAGTTCTCCCATCTGCACGTCTCCGGCAGCAGGCAACCGTAGTTTGATAGCCACAGAGCAGCAAGGACAGACCAAGATTCTGGGGCTGTGACTGCCTGGTGAGCTATCATGACTCGTAAGAGGGCACAGTGACAAAAGAAAACTTTCTGCTCCATGCATGAACTTCTACACACTGAGCCTGGGCCCCTAGTGGCCGCTTTCCCCAGCAGCCATGCCATACATTGGCACCCTGTCTCCAAGGAGACAGGTAAGCATGGTCTATGTTATACGTAGCCCATAAAATGGTGCGGCAACTGGGAAAGTCAGTATGGCAGTCCCTCCAAAACTCAGACATAGAATTACCATAAGATTTGACAATTCCACTTCTAGATACATATCCAAAGAATTGAAAGCTGGGACTTGAATAGGTATCTGTACACCCATGTTCATAGCACCATCATTCACAATGCCAAAGGTGGAAACAAATTAAGTAATGGATGAACAGATAAACAAAAGGTGGTATATGCATGAAAGCAATATATTTTCAGCTTAAAAAGGAAGAAAATTCTGACACTTGCTACAATGTGGATAAACCTTAAAAATATTATGTAGCCCTGGTCAGTGTGCTCAGTGGTTATAGCGTCAGCCTGGGGACCAAAGGGTCACAGATTCAGTTCCCATTCATGTGCACCTATCTCCATTGTATGTGCCTCAGCCCCAGTTGGGGCGTGTGCAGGCGACAACCAGTGATGTGTCTCTCTCATGTTGATGTTTCTCTCTCTACCCCCTTCCTCCCTCCCTTCCACTCTCTCTAGAAATCAATAGAAAAATAATCTTCAGATGAGGATTAAAAAACACACACCAAACAAACGAAGTGAAACAAAGGGACAGATATTGTAAGATACCACTTATATGGGGTAACCTCTAAATTCTAGAGATAGAAAGTAGAATTGTGCTTCCCAGGGGCTGGGGGAAGCGGAAGTGGGGAGACATTGTGTAACAGGGAGTTGAAGATGAAAAACTGTGGAAAGGGAGAGTGGTGATGGTTGCACAACGGTGTGATTACACTTTATGCCACTGAGTTATACACTCAAAGAATGGTTAAAATGGTCAATATTAAGTTAAGCATATTTTACTATCACAAAAGTTTAATGTGGCACAGCATGGACTAAGTCAGGAGGAGAGATGGTGTTTGATTCTATGTGAGAATCTGGATCCACCACTTTTAGTATTTTAATATGTTTTTTAATAGTTGCCACTATCCACAATTTTCTCTGTCCGACCTTTCGGCCTGCACAATAAAGGAATTAAGGAATTAGGGATGACACCATGAGTCATCTGCTGGGTGGTGTCATAAAGCAGTGGCCTTCGTAGGGATGGATGGTGAAGCATGGGGAACAGAGTTAGTTGTATCGTGTTAACTATGGACGGTGACAGAAGGCTACTAGACTTATGGTGATGATCACTTTGTAAGGCATATAAAAGTGTTGAATCACTATAGTGTAGCCCTGAAACTAATAAAATATTGTATGGCAACTATAATGAAAAGTAAACATTTTTAAATGCACCATTTAAAAAAAAAAAGCAGAAAAACAAAACAAAAATAAAGCCATGACCTTGCCCTCCAAGGGCCACCATTATGAATGCAACCCCTGCCCCCAGCACCGGCTCTAGGGGAAAAGAGGAAGCTCCTTAAAAAGGTCTGCGAGATGTTGCCTGCTCTGAGCCAGTCTTCGGTCTCCAGCACAGCTTGGAGCATGCTCACCCAGCTCACTCTGCTCTGCCACTTTCCGTACTTCACACTGTCAAGGTTATTTCCTCTTAGAACATATTCTCCTCCTCCCTCTGCTGAGTTAGCATTTTCATCCTTCAGAGTTCAGGTCAAATGTCACTTCCACAGGAAACATTTCCTCACCTCAGATCAGGTTAAATCCCCTGGTTACATATTGTTGCAACACCATATCCTTCCTTGGAAATGTTTTTATATTTTTTTGTTTGGTTATTTGAGTCATCTTCTGTCTCTTCCGTAGGATGATAAGCTCCAGAAGAACAGGGACCCTCTAGTTTTTCTCACCATTCAATCCTGAGCTCAAAGAGGGTCTGGCATTCAGTAAGCTCCTTAACCAGTATTTGCTAATAAATGAATGAATGAACAGAAAGATAACAAACAATAATTAAGTTAAAGGTTCTTCTCCTTTATAAGGCAGGGGATGCTGTGACAGGCTCATCTAACAGCACACTCTTCTCCATGTAGGACAAATAGAGAAAATTAAGATTATTCTGAAAAGAAAAAACATTTTTAGATTAATAGTAAAAAAATAAAAAGCTATTGAAAGTAAGGGTTCATTTTTACCATACCGCATATTCTATGCTGATTTTAGAAAATTATAAGCACAATTTGAAACCAGAATGACACTTCTTTGAATTTTCTCACACTGTTAGTCATTGATCTGCATTCATATTTCAGAGGAAATGCCACTGATTTCAGAAGACGTCTATTTAACCTGCACGGTATTCAAACATTGCTGGAACAGCTTAGCTCCTGTGCTCTGTACCAGCGACCTTGCTAAGCAGGTGCGTTAAACACTTAAATGTATAATTTCCTACGGGCACTCTTGATAGAAACATTCTTTCTTCTTTTTCATGTCTTCTGCAAACCTCATTATCCTCCTTGTGACCCTGCGGGCATCTCATTTTCTTTTGGCTTGTTTGCAAGGTTGAAAATATTAACTGCAGCTCCTGCTTCAGGAAGGGTTGCTTGGCTACTACTCTCCGTTTTTAGAATGTGAATGCTTTTACTTGGCCATCACTACCTTGAATAATAGAGTTTAGTACATTTTCAAAGAAGTGAGACATAATTAAAAATTTCCTACTTTTTTAAATTAAGTACAGCAATAGTTATTCTCATTTGGAAGACCCAGGGGAATATACATGGAAGAATATGTGTTAATTTTGAACAATGTGGAAACTGAATTAAAATAAGGTCCTAAGGGGCCAGTCACCATGGAATTGGAGGAAAGGAGTTGTCAGACATTGGCTATCAGTCTTAAGTATGGAAGGAGTAACTAAGAACAAAACAGGAGTAAGGATGTCCAAGGGATTGGCTTTTGGCATTATTTGTCATCTATAAAAATAATCTAGAAAAGGAAAAAAATGTAAGTGGAAACCTTACAGCTGGTTTTGAGGTCTATGAGACAGTGAAATGCCGAACAATAATGACTTCAAGAAAATTTACTCAGTGACTTTCGTGGTTTTTTTTTTCTCTAGTAAATTCCAAGCATTGTGTACCACTCTGGTATGAGGCATAATACTACATGCAACAAAATCCCTCCCCAAAGAACCTCCCTCGAACTGCTATGTGTTTGACACAGAAAGGCATTTGCCTGTTTTAGCATTTCTCAACGTGGGCTTGACTGTGGGATGGTAAAAAGGATTATAGCAGGACTTCTCAGAACCTTTAATATGTTAATGAATATTAAGAATCATTTCTAAGAATGGGGTAATATTACACAGTGGTTCCCAGATTGATTTGAAGATACCATTTGGTTATATTTTTTTGCTTTGCAGTTGTGTATCTGTTTTTGGATTTTAAAAAAGCATGTGAAATTAGTATAGCTTGGAATACACTCTGGCAAACGTTGATATTAAAAAATAGAGATGTCTGAAATTTAGAGGATTTTGGAAAATTTCTTAACCAAATATTTACTAAGTGCTTAAACCACTGAGAAATGGTAGGAGGCTCCTCAATAGGCATTTCTGAAACTCAGTGCCCCTTCATACCAGCAGCATTCCTAATACCCCCAGAGTGGAAACAGCCCAAGTGTCCACTGACGAATGGACAAATAGCATGTGGTATATCGATACCACGGAATATTATTCAGCCATAAAAAAATAGCGAAGTACTTATACATGCAATAACATGTGTGAACTTGAAAACATTATGCGTAGTAAAAGAAATAAGACACAAAAGGCTACACATATGATTCCATTTATTAAAAGATACCCAAAATAGGTAAATAAGTTGAGTTAAAAAATATGAAACTGTACGACCATCTACATAGACAAAAAATAAATTAGTGGTTTCCAGAGACTGGGAAGAAAAGAGAATGAGGAGTGACCACTAATGGGTATGTGTTTCTTTTAGGAATGAAGAGAACGTTTGGAGTTATAATGTGAGGATGGTTGAACAATCCTGTGAATATACCAAAAACCACTGAATAGTACCCATTAAAAGAGTGACTTTTATAGTATGTGAATTTTATTTGAATTTTAAAATTCAGAACCCCACTATACCAAATAATTACCCCTCCCATATTATAGGAATTGAGAACAGAACCATTTCTTGTCAACAATTGTATTTAATGAAGCTACTAGATGTTATTTACAGAAGATATACATACATACAATTCCTACACATAAAATGTAGCTTAATTGTGAAAACAGGAAGAAATGTACCCAAAATTACATACTAAATAAAATAAATAAAAAGTAATTATTTGGCACAATATCTATCATGTAGCAAATAAATAACTATACCATCGATTGAATGAACTATATACAATCTACTTGAAAGTGCAAAACAATTGCTGAAAATTAAGGTATTTGTAATAACATTTAAGTCCAGAAAATATGTATTTTTTTATCAGTAACAATAATTAGCCAATAGTAAAGATTTTTTAATGCCCAGGAAAATATTTTAATTTTGAAAAATTTTTTGTGCATATTGTGCTCTTCTGAAATGGTATTATTATTTTTTAAATCTAAACACTGGCAATTTTAAGAACCTTGGAGTTTCTTAGTGGAATTTTTATTATGTAATCCTGATTTGAAAGTTTAAAAAAGTTACATTGTAAACATAAATATTATTCTATATCATTCAGAAATTACAGACTGGTCCTCCCTAAATTATATAAAGAGTCATAATGTTTTATAGGAATATGGTCAGGTTCAATTCCTTCAGAGGGAAGACTATAAAGATGGCAGAATACAACCTATAATTTGGATTTATATTAATTCCTCAACACCTTCCAAAATTCTCATGCTCCAAATCAAGAAGTTGAGATAAAAAATATGAAACTATACGACCACTGATGTATCCAAATAAATCCCATTTGTAGCACATCTTACCTTGCAAACATTCTTAGAAAAAATGTCAGACTTGATATTTCTCTTGACAGTAGTATTTCTACCAAACTCTTCATGTAGGTCTTATTTTATGCTTCAGCAAAGAAGATGGCATGATTGGAAATGAAATTGGGTAACTACAAACTGGAGATTCCTATGCTAGAGAGTGCAAGCTTGATGCAAATAACTTCTTCTCTTGTCATGACGCTGGTAAGCTGAATGCAGCCCTGAGCGGTCTCAGGATGTGTTTTTGCTTGCTTTGTAGCATTCTCTAGTGACAATACAGTCAGCAGTAGCATAAATGCCATTTTTGAAAGACTGTGGACTGGAGGCAAACCATTGTTCTGGGCACTTTAAATGTCTATGGTCGACGAGGCTCTAACCGGTGTGACATCTGTGATAAAGTTCTCTGGTTGTCAATCACATTTAATTGCCGTACATAACTCCGGACATCCTGATGGTTCTTATTAGCTTGAGCTGCGTCAAGATCTGTTGGAAAGAGAATTGGAATTGCACAATATATGCATGTAAGATACACTTTATTTTCTCCAGCTACTTATTATATTCATCTTACATTGCTGGGTTCCATCAAGACCTTTCAACAATGCCATATTCATTGAAATGTTTCCACTTGGATGGTCCATCTCCTCCCTCTCACCCTTTTCTTCCCTGGAATCACCTATTTTGATCATTTTCCTTTGCATCTCATGTTGTAAAAAAAAAAAAAAGGCACTAAAAATGAAGTGAAAGCAGCACCCGAGAGTCCCTGGTTATACATTAAAATTGTTTCCCCAAACCATCCTGCCTTTGTATCAGACTCTGATCTCTGGCCCCTCTCAATCAGATGCTGACTAATGACAAAGGGCAGTTTTCGTTAGCTTCTAACAAAAGCACTTAAAACTCGGGCTGGCCTGAAGCAAGCCAAGTGAGATTATGATCACCAGCTCCCTTTGTTACTTGCATTCAATATACAACATAACTGCTCAGGATGTCTGTTCTTAGAGGTCTTCATATCCAGAAAAAGCAACTCATGGGGTGAAGTCATGACTTCTGCTAGACCTTTGATCCTCTGATGTCACTTCTGAAATCTCAGTTACCATTCTATTCTCATTCATTCCCCCAGACATGTGAGCAACAGAGCTATGTGATTGACTGGTTTCCCTAAACCCAGCTGAAAGAAGGATCAAATGCTCCCCGCCCTATGCAGGGCATAGACACGAATGAGGAAGGCTGACTCGGACAGTGGTGAATAAGAGACACAGACCCGTCTTCTGCATCTGCACCCTGAGTTGCCAGATCTTCCTATTTTTCTAGAGACATGAGAAATCTGAATGTCTTCCCTGGGAATTCTCTCTTATTAAACGGTGACATTATCCTATAAAATAAAACCCTAATATGCAAATCGACCGAATGGTGGAACGACCAGCAGAATGACCCGTCGCTATGACATGCACTGACCACCAGGGGGCAGATGCTCAACACAGGAGCTGCCCCCCTGGTGGTCAGTGCACTCCCACAGGGGGAACACCGCTTAGCCAGAAGCCGGGCTCACAGCTGGCAAGCACGGCGGCAGTGGCCGGAGCCTCTCCCACCTCCGCTGCAAGCAGGTGGGAAGGAGCCAGGGGTCCCAGACTGCAAGAGAGCACAGGCTGGGTTGAGGGACGCCCCCCCCCCCCAGTGCACAAATTTTGTGCACCGGGCCTCTAGTTTTAAAATAAAAGGTTAAAAAATGCTTGGTTTAGACCCAACAATTCCTCTGTGGTCCTTGGGCCACCTCTGCCCCATAGATCACTGGTGTGGGGCTCCTATATAGTAGTGGGACACCAGGCGTGGCCAAGTCAGAGTCTGGACTCCAGACTAGTGTACTCTCTGCCACAGCGCCCGCCTTCCGCAGTTCATGTACTCTTCTCAGATGCTCATGCCACTCCCAAAGACAGTTAGAAGGCCATCTGCCTGAGGGGCGCAGGGGAGTGCTGCAGGTCTGAGCACAGAAAAGCAGAGAGAAGATACAAAGGCCCCTACGCACTCTAAAAAGAAACTCATCAGTATAATTATCACATATAAATAATACCACAGTGCTTCGCTTTCTCGCTTCTCATTGGCAGTGTATGCCACACGTACAATATACTGTAATTACATTGTACATATTCCCATGATGTTTATGAATCTATTCCTATACTTTATCTATAGATTGTTGACTTCAGAGCTGAGCAGCTGTTGTTTACCATCAGTTACTGATAACTTTAACAAATGCACTGGAGATATATATATATATAAATTTTTCCCCAGAGCACTAGGAGAAAATGTAGGCAGATGGGGATTTACTTCCCAAGAGGCTTATGGAACAAAACATACTTTATCATGGTTCTTAGACCTCATTGAGAACTTTCTCAAGGCTACGAACCTTCTCAGCCACACAAGATTTTACGAATATTTACAATTTCAGGAATTTCCTGGACCCCAGAAGGGCCACGGATTCTAGATTATAAACCCTTGTTGTAGATTGGCATCACTTGTATAGATCCTCATATTCACTTGTGTAACTGCTTTATGGCCATGTCTTTATTTATAGAGCAAGTTACTAGAGGAAGAGCTGTGAGACACTAACTCGCAGAATCCACATAGGCGTGGCTGATGTGCAAGGCTATTCTCACTTAGGAAGGACGAGAGGCACCACCATTGGAATCAATTTTTTAAAGGCCTACTTGCTCTCCAAGTCGAGGTTATTTTTCCTAGATTATTTCTGCTGTACATTGAAAAAGTTAACATTTAGCAATTCTGGCATCCCATGTTAGCAAACCCTTGCTTTGGCCAGTCTTGTGCTAAGAGCAAAGACAGCGCTGAGGAATAAAACCAGGACTTTTTAGTCTCTTAGCAATAGGTTAATTGGAGGGGAAGGTACTGGTAGCCTCACAATCATGTTTATGTCAAGTTATCATGTTGACTTAATGAGCCAAGTGACTTCAAGTGACTCATAGATGACGCTAGCAAAAACCTTGACAGTGGCCACCTTCTCACTCCCAGCCCACTTTGAGGGAGCCAATGCCCCAACCCCCACCCAAAGTCCCAGCCCAGAGGGAACAGTAGCACTGGTCTGGCATGCTGAACCTGTGCTATGATGCAACTTAACTCCAGTTTCAAATGGTTATTTATTGTTACGAGTAGCTTTACAGGAAAGCATTGTGTTATACTAGTTATTGTGCTATAGCTTCAGATTTAAGAAGAGCACCCTACGTTCCCCTGGGAATGCTAGAAATATAACATCAATTCCTGCTATGGAACCTTTTACGAATGTGCTATGCACATTAATGCATTCTTGCAACACCGCAAGAAACAAACATTATCTCTCCCGGCTTAGAAACGACAGAACTGAGTCATCAGGACTTGATGGGAATTTCTCACCATCAAGCAGGGAGTCATTAAGAGAGTTGGTCTGAGGCAGGATTCACTGGCAATCATGCCTTAGTTGTCTCTAGCCGCACTGGAAAGAGCAAGTCAATTCTCGTTAAGTTCATTCATAAAGTAATATTCCTGTGGTTATTTTCTGGTTTAACAACTAGAACATCCTTAAACTCAGGCTCCTATCTCAAGGATTTCATGCTCCAAAGTGTCTCTGACAATCAAATATTGTCCAGACTCCTCGGATGTCTCCGTAGGCTCACGAAAAAAGGACTCAACCACCAGAGATCCATATTGCAACATTGAACTTACTGAAAGGTTGGCTTCTGCAGTATCTCACTGTCCGGGCAGTATTTGCAATCATGCGCTAAAAAGAAAACAAAGAAAAAAGACTGAAATGCAAGTAAGCTTAGTGTCTAATCCGGAAAGGAAAACAAGCCATTATTTATTTCAGCAATCCCTGGGCCCCGGAGAAACAGCCTCTTCGGAGATGCTGACCATCTGGAGGCAACTGGCTGATGCAGAGCCTGCTTACGTACTTGAAAGAGCACCCACCCACACTCATGCACACGAGGCATTTTTCACGTGGGGAACACCAATGGTGTGATTCCCCTCCATCGCTTGCCTGCTCCCCGGGACACAAAAAAGCAATCTGTGGTTCCTGAGGCTCTTACTCCTGAGGACTCGCTCTCACCTTCTGGAGGTCACTCTGAATTTGTAGGAGAATTTGTAACTATCCCAGATTTGGAGAAGGTGTAGCTTGTCAAGTTCCTCAAAGTAAAGAGGACTCAGTAATGAGGTATCAGATCATACTGACTGAACAGTCATAGTCAAAATGTTCTACCTGTACAGTTTTCTATGCCCTACATAGTACGGACCTTCCTAATTTCCAGCAAAAGTGTGTGTTTTAATGTTAATCTCCCTCCCTCCTTTCTGACTATAACACTCACATATGCACATTTAAAAAAATACAGAAAATGTTAAGAGCAAAGTAAAAACCACTCAGAATATCACACAACAGAGGAACTTCATTAATATTTTGGTATATTTGTTTCTAATGCTTTAAAACTACATATATAACAGCATATTTTTTAAAAAATTGAAGTCATATCTATTTTTAACTTAAATTTTTCACATGACACAGTGACTATTTTAAATATTGATTGCATTTTAAAACATTTTTAAAATAAGTAGGTATTCAATCATATGGATGGATCATAATTTATTTAACCTTTGTTAATTTTGTCATTAAGTAATATTAATTTCTTTGTAAAATTTTGTTGCCATAAAGACTTATTAGGGCCCAGCCGGCATGGCTCAGTGGTTGAGCACCGATCGATGAACTAGGAGTTCATGGTTCAATTCCTGATCGGGCATATGCCCCAGTTGCAGGCTCAATCCCCAGTGTGTGGTGTGCAGGAGGCAGCCCATCATTGATTCTCTCTCATCATTGATGTTTCTATTTCTCTCTCCCTCTCCCTTGCTCTCTGAAAAGAATAAAAATATATTTTAAAAAAGACTTATTAGGAAATACTTTGTACTTTACTAAACTTAGTTAAAAACAAGAGAAGAAAGGAGTGTGTGTGTGTGTGTGGGGGGGGGGGGGGTTGTATTGACAGCAAGCTTCAAATGTCAAATTTTCTAAAGGTGTTAACATCATAGATATTTTTATGTTTAAAAATGTCAAATTTTGTGCCAAAAAAAGAGCATTTGTGGAAAGTTTTAATTCATTACTTTATTTTGAAGAAAAGTGCTGCTGAAAGTTATCATATACTTCTGGAAGCTTATGGTGAACATGCTCCATCTCAAGATACTTGTGAACACTGGTTTAAACGCTTTAAAAATGATGATTTCGATGTGAAAGACAAAGAACGTCCAGGTCAACCGAAAAAGTTTGAAGACCAACTATTACAAGCATTATTGGATGAAGATGCGTGCCAAACTCAAGAACAACTTGCAGAAAGATTAAACGTTGCTCAGCAAACAATTTCTGATCGTTTACAAGCAATGGGAAAGATGTTAAAGGAAGGAAAATGGGTGCCACATCAACTGAACGAAAGACAAATGGAAAACTGAAAAGTCATCAGTAAAATGTTGTTTCAATGGCACGAAAGAAAGTCTTTTTTGCATCGAATTGTGACTGGTGATGAAAAGGGATTTATTTTGAGAATCCCAAATGCACAAAATCATGGGTTGATCCAGGTCAACCATCAACATCAACTGTAAGGCCAAATCACTTCGGAAAGAAGACAATGCTCTGCGTTTGGTGGGATCAGGAAGGTGTGGTGTATTATGAGCTTCTAAAACCAGGTGAAACCGTTACTACTGATTGCTCCCGACAACAAATAATCAATTTGAACCACGCTTTGATCGTGAAACGACCAGAATGTGCCAGAAGACACAGCAAAGTAATTTTGCTTCATGATGATGCACCATCACACACTTCAAAACCAGTTAAAAGATCTTGCCGGGGAAGTATTAACCCACCCGCTGTATTCACCAGACCTTGCTCCTTCAGATTACCACTTGTTCCCATCGATGGCACACGCACTTTCTGAGCAGCACTTCAAAACGTACAAAGAAGTGGAAAATTGGGTCTCTGAATGGTTTGCCTCAAAACAAGAAAAGTTCTATTGGGATGGTATCCACAAATTACCTGAAGGATGGGGAAATGTGTAGCTAGCGATGGACATTACTTTGAATAATGCACTTTTGATGTTTTCCTTGAAATTATTCTGTTTTCTTTGATTAGAAAATCCACATTAGTAACTTTGCTGCTCAGACGCCAAAGGGAGTCCTGAGAGATGGCGGATGTATTCTAACACTACAGAAAATGGAGAAGCCTCCAGCCCAGATGGGAGACTTTCTAATCTCTGAGTGGCTGTATAATGAATACCATTCCTTGCTGTCTTCTCTCATGTACCCTTGGCGCCAAAGTATAGAAAGTGACTTTGAGGAAGCTTATGTAGTGTTTAAAAAAAAAAAAAAAGCAACTTATTTGGCAGAACAAAAACTCCTAGAAGAGTCAAAGCTTTATTTTATTTTATTTTTGTTAATCCTCACCTGAGGATATTTTTTTCCCCATTGATTTTTAGAGAGAGTGGAAGGGAGAGGGAGAGACAGAGAGAAACATCTATATGAGAGAGACACATCGATTGGCTGCCTCTTGCGTGCACCCCAATCAGGGCTGGGGAACCTGCAACCGAGGTACATGCCCCTGACTGGACTCCAACCCAGCACCCTTCAGTCCACGGGCTGATGTTCTACCCACGGAGCAGAACTGGCTAGGGCAGAGTCAAAGCTTTAGAAATACATGTGTGAACACTCATTGGACTTCGCTGAACACCCCAGCTTCAAGGACTGGCAAGCATTCGGTGACAGGTATCTGCGTTGAATAAAGAGGCGATCGGGAAAGTTCAGACCTCACTTTTCTAAAGGATCCTAAAAACCAGCACGTCTGTTGATCGGCATGAGGAACACACGACAGACACCTCCGAGAAACGGTAGCAGACAATGTATAATTGGCCTCTGATATATGGAGCCCGGAAATAAACAGTAACTAGGATAATCTTCCTGCTAATTTACTTTAAGTTGTTTTTTCGCTTCTCTAAAGACTTTGCATCTGAAGGGCACCAGTATATCCCATGTAGAATTATTGTAATTCTTCAGATATTGAATGGAGTGTAATTACTGAAAACCCCGGGAGATGCTGCCAGTGGGCCCCTCGGAAGAAAAATAAAACAATTAGCTGGGGTCAGAAACCTCTTCCCATGCCATTCTGTAGGGAGTAATTGTTCTGCTTTTTCGTTCTGAAAGCTAAAACATTTCATTCTGACTTTAGTTTGAGACGACGCTTTATAGCTATACTCCGAAGCTTCATAATTTTTAGCTCATTATGTAGTTTAAAAAGTGAGAACAATTGTTTAAATCAGTAATTTCCAGCTCGGGAGTTCATTCTACCTTCCCAAATCTTTGATTAATTTTAACAATGGTTTTAATTTTGACATATCCTTTATAATTGCACTCAAAGGTAACTTCAGTTTAATTGGGAAATCTAAATCTGGTTTTGCAATGAGGTTTGTAACTTGCCCACAACCAGGGGCTTCCCACTGTTCAAATGCAACCAGCAACAAGGAACTCATTACCCTCTGAGAAAAGTCCCGTTCACGTTTTACACTTTTCTACTAGAAATTTCTTTTTCGAGTCAAAGTTTTTCTCCCTTTGCTTTTTACCCATTGACCCTAGCTCTGAGCTCCGAAGCCACAACAAGCAATGGGTTTAGCTCCCTTTCAACAGGATACTTGTTCAAATACTTGAAGGCAGCTATCATGGCCCTCTCCCCACTCCCACAGCTTTTCTGGTCAGACCAAATATGCTCAGTGTCTTCCACAACTTTTCATAAGGACGTTTCTGGTCTCTCCTGGACGGTGTCAGTGGGCTCCTCAGACGAAGCAAATCACAGAGTGCAGAAGAATTATTTCCTTCCTTGATCTAGACCAGGGGTGGCGATATCCGGCCCATGGGCCATAGATGGCCCTTGAAATCATTTGGTCTGGCTCTGCCAAGGCATTAGGGGTGAGTTAACTAAATGTTTGACCAAACAGAGCGGGCTGATGTTTAAGTTGATAATTTTTGTATGACCCTCACATGACATTATAAATACCCAAATGCCCCTTGCCAGAAAAAAGGTTCCCCACCCCTGCTCTCGATGCAGTTACACATCCAAGTCCACAATTTTTAAGAAGTCTCATTGCTGATACCTGTTGAACTAACAGTGACTCAAATCTCTCCTCCTAGCGCAGTGGTCGGCAAACTGTGGCTCGCGAGCCACATGCCGCTCTTTGGCCCCTTGAGTGTGGCTCTTCCACAAAATACCACGGCTTGGGCGAGTCTATTTTGAAGAAGTGGCGTTAGAAGAAGTTTAAGTTTAAAAAATGTGGCTCTCAAAAGAAATTTCCATCGTTGCACTGTTGATATTTGGCTCTGTTGACTAATGAGTTTGCCGACCACTGTCCTAGGGCATTGAGCTGCTGTTTGGACTCAGCTTCCTTCTCTGGAGATGTGCAGTTTACGTCCTGGGCCAAAGTAAAGGATCTTGCATTTATCTCCACTAAAAGCCATCTAGTTAGTCTTTCTATCCTGCAGACTGAAGCCTCGAGCAGTTCACTGGTGCTCTCAGTTCGGCTTGGCAGAAACTGAGGTTGAGGAGACCGAGGCTTCATTATCCAACTGACACAGCAGGGATGGAGCCAAAAATTAGACCCTGGCTTACCGGTCCTGCCGGAACAGGCTGGCAACTTTCCTGTAGGGCAGTGGGAAAGCACCTGACTACTCCAAGGCAGGCCTTCTCTCCTGGCTTTCCTATCTCAGCAAACCCGGGGTTGATGACGCACTCCCATTAGCGCCTGGCTTATTAGAACGGCGATTTGTAATTCAGGGCTAAATGCGAGAACAGGCAGGCTCCTTCGGAAGCGCTCTGAGTCAGTGCAGATGGACCGCGTGAACCGCCTCTCCACACCTGAACCGATTCTGATATGCCCCCTCCCGGTTAGAATCACCACCCTAGGGTCTGCTCATCACACTGCCCTGAGGATTCTCCCCAAGAAAACAGTCCACGGTCTTTTCAAGTTCAGACCGGCAGGCCCTCCAGGCAATGGCACCTGCACTGTGACTCTCCCCACCTCCCACTCACAGACGGCCGCCAGCACAGCCTCCCTCAGCGGCCCAGTCCCTCAGGGAGCTGCCCCAGACTTCAGACCTCTCTACACGCCTGCCCTCCACAGTTTGTCTTCCCTTCTGCCCCTTGACTTCTTCGCCATCCTTGTTCTTACTGCCTGCCAGATCCCCTCTTTTCTTATTTCTGCCCCTACTGATTTGCCCCTGTCTATATGCCTATCAAAAATAGAATCTCAGTCAATGATTCTACACTTACACTATCTGATTATTTTACTCGGACCCTCATATATTGGGGCCAATATTTTTTCCCCCAAACAAGATCTAGAAATATATAGTCTCTCAGCTACAAAGATTGTGTCCATGATAGCCACTCAATAGAATGAAGTGCACTACAAAGACCAGGGGTAAAAGATAATAAGGCCTGGTGTCGAGCCAGCCTTCAGTACATGCATCATTGAGGAAGAGCCCTGCGCCCTGTCCCCTAGCTATGGGTCTTTAATGTCCAAGAGGTGTGTGACATACAGATACACATGTGTACAGATGGTATATTGTACATATGATGACCATGGATCATGGCCGTGCAGGCACATGCCGAGGGCTGTGCGTGTCTGCACTCAGGGAAGGACACTGAAGGACAGACGTCCTAGCACCACAGGGAAGAGGGCAGACAGAATAATGTCCAGTTAGGAACAGATGGCTAAGGGGATCCTCTTGCCTAAAGTATCAGTAATGCAAAAATGCTTGGTGCATTCTGCCCAAATTTCCTAATAAAATAGAAAAGACTTTAGGATTAAATCTTTGTTACATAAATCCTTTAAAAATGTTTTAGTGTACTGTCTTAAGTCCAACACTGGAATATGATTAGGTTATTCTTTTACTCAACAAATATTTTTTGCATACTTATGACATGAAAACACCTTTTTGGGTGCTGAGAAATATTAGTGAACAAAGAAGATAAGATACCCGGTCTAAGACATTCACATTCTAGTGGGGAGACAAATAATGAAGAGGTAAGTAAAGATAATCTCAGATTGTGCAACCAGCTATGAAGACAAGGTTACCATCTGAAAGTGCAGGGTGTGGAGGGTGGAAGAATACCTGGAGGGTGGTCAGGGAAGACCCCTCAGAGGAGGGGACACATGAGCTGAGACCTGAATGATGAGAAGGAGCCAGCTAGGTGAAGACCAAGGGAAGGCAATTTCAGACAAAGGTAACAGCTAGTGCAAAGGCCTGAGGTGGGAAAGAAAAGAAAAAAGGCTGGTTGTGCCGCCTTGGACTGAGCATGGTGAAGAGGAAATGTGAGATGAGGCTGGATGGGTGCTCAGAAGAACAATCTGGATTTGATTATATTACGTTGTTGTATTTAATACGGTTTTATTTTCTTCTGATATGGCTGCATGAAGTTACATTTCTTTGCAGTTTGCTTTTTGACATCTTTCATTATCATTTTGAACTGGTTTTTATATTTTTTGTTGATTTTTAACATTTCATGTCTTTATGTTTTATCATTTCAACTGCATATAATCTCCTAGAGATTGGGGACTACTTTTGGGATTTCTTATGCTTCCTAATAAAGTTCTTTGCCTGGACACTGTACACATACTGATTGCTTTGAAACGTGCCCCTTGGAAAATCTGCACTTAGCCGTCTGCAAATTCTATAGGAAGAAGGCAACTTTCAAAGTCCTCGTATAGATTTCTAGTGTGTTGGGAAGGTCTTGGAATGGGGTGGGTTTGAACATCCACATTTTTACTTGGAGATTCCTTTTGGTATTAGCCCAGTGCTCTCTCCATGAACTTGTAATAGCATTATTGGTGGTAGAAAACATATTGTTGCTAATTACATAATGGCATGAAGGAGAACAGAGTTTGCCACCCCAAAATATGAATCTTTAGGATATTAATTATTTTAAGCTGATTATTAAAAAAAAAACATATTTTCATTGATCTTTAGAGAGAGAGGAAGTAAGAGGGAAAAAGAGAGAGAAACATCAATGATGAGAGAATCATCAATAGGCTGCCTCCTGCATCCTCTCTCCCCTTCTCTCCCCACTGGGGATAAAGCCCAAAACCCAGGCATGTGCCCTGACTGGGAATCAAACCAGTGACCACATGGTTCATGGGTCAATGCTCAACCACTGAGCCACTCCAGCCAGGTTTATGCTGGTTATTTTTAAGGCCCAGAAGGCTCGGGAAGAACCTCTGACCTTCCCTCTAACTGCTTAAAAGATTTAAGATGGAAAGCCTGCTCCAGGAAGAAGCTATCACCAGAGTTAACAATAGTTGACCCTTGAACACCTGGGGGTTAGCAATGCTGACCCCTGTGCAGTTGAAAATCTGGGTATAACTTTTGACTCCCCCAAAACTAAACTATAGTCATCTGGCAGTATCCACAAGGGTTTGGTTCCAGGACCCCACTGATACCAAAATCCGAGGATGCTCAAGTCCCTTGTATAAAATGATGTAGGACAATGCATACAGTTGGCTCTCTACATCCACAGATTCCCAACTGCGGATCAGAAACACTTTTTTAACCCATGGTTTGTTGAATCCGTTGATGGAAACCTGGGGATATGAAGAGCAGACTGTATGTTTATTGACAAAACATCCACATATAAGTGGATCAGCGCAGATCAAACCCATGTTTTCAAGCATCAACTGTACAGTTGAATCTGAACGAGGTGTGATATACAGGGAGCAACCTCACAAGGTCTGTTTGGTCAAAGTCCTCTCTGTCCCACTGTCTCTAGATGTCCCAGCAAACGTGTGTTCACTAGACATTGACTCTTTTCACCGCCCTGTGAACTGCTTATTTCCCTTTGAAATCCCAGATCCTTACCTCCCTCTCCTTAGCCCAGGATGATATATGCCTTATTTTGCTTTACTGTCTTTGGAATTCTTCATGCTTATATGAATTCCCCATATGTATATGTATATTAAACTTGATTTTCTCTTGTTAATCTGCCTTATGTCATTTTTCATTATTCCACCAGCCATAAGCATCAAGACGGGAAGGGGTAATTTTCCCTTCTCCCACAATACAAAAATAAAAGGATTCAAAACATTTCTCTTCCTTCATGAATTAGCCTCTGTTAATGTTTCCAGAAGTACCGAAGTTTGCCCCATGCCTCTCATTCCAAATAAAATGACTACCTTAAAATAACATTCATAAATAAATACACCTAAATATGGGTACGTCTGAAATAGAACCAACCTCCTAATACAGTAGCAACTGTGGCTATCAGCATGCTTTATGCAGCCTGGGAGAGTGGCAGCCGGCCAGCATATTATCCTCTAATCCATTGCTAGTCTACCTCCTAAATGCTATAAATATTCATGCACGCCACAGAAAGCTACAAAGGGCTTTATTCAAACATTTTTTTGAATACTCCTTTATGTTCCCCCCAAATGAAAGAATGTCTGCCTTTTTTTATTTTTATTTTTGCATAAGGATCAGAGTGTGAATTCTCTTTTGTTCCTACTCACAAGTCCTGAAAACCAATATGCAACAAATTCTCTAATCCTCACTTCATACCTCACGGGTGAAGAGGTTCAAAATAAAAATACTTAGGGTTGGCACGGTCGTTTGCTGTGACTGCCATGCTGCCGCCACGGGAAGGCATCAGTGTCCCCGGCTCCCCCGGTGACTTCGACCCCTGGCAGGGGCTCCTTCTGGGGACTTAGCCGACCAGCCCCACACAGGCTGCCAGCTCTGCACAGCACCTTGGCCTTGCTGGTGGTTGACTGGGAAGCAGCATGCACACCAACCTGAAAAGGGAGCTGCCTCCTTCCCTAAGACACACAGGAATAACAGTGCCACTAGTGGGGGTTGGACGTGGCAGTGGCGTGGCTGTGGCACGGGGGCTCGGGTGGGGGGGTATGAAGAGAAGGAGTTGGACAGTTGACAACAAGTGCCAGGCTGGTCAAAGCCAGGTTTAAAAACCATAATCAAACCTTTTCAAATTATATTTCATTTTCCAGTAACATCATGGAAGGGCAACTGTAAAATTAAACAGTCATGATTTATCAAATGAAATAAACGTTATAGTTGCAGGAGAACCAACACTACTCTTTCTGTATCCTTCCTCCCCCATCTCTCTCATAGTAATAAAAACCCCTAATTTTTAGTGGGGCACATGGATACCCCCAAATAAGGGCTACATATCCTACCTTCCCTTGCATGGGACTAAATTTCTGACCAGTAAAATGTGAGCCGAGCGGTGAGTTCAACTCCAGGTCTTAGCCTTGCGGAGAAGAAGCGTGTATCTGCCTTTTCCCTTTCTCCTTCCCTCCATTGGAATGGGGTCCCGGCGGTCGCCCCCTGGGACCATGTGGAAGGTGAAATGAAGAGAATTCTGGAACTTGGCTGCCTCCTGGCATAGAGCTACCATACTGGCATGGACTTTAATGTGAGATAGAAATACACATATCTGGCTTAAGCCATTGTTAATTTGGGTTTCTGTTATTGCAGCTGAACTGTTATTTTAGCCATTCAGTAGCTTTTAAGCAAAAGTGGACTCTTCCTGCATGACCGGCATGGCTCAGTGGTTGAGCATCAGTTCCCGGTCAGGGCACATGCCCAGATTGTGGGCTCAATCCCCCGTGGGGGGCATGCAGGAGGCAGCCGATCAGTGATTCTCTCTCACCATTGATGTTTCTCTCTTTCCCTCTCCCTTCCTCACTGAATTCAATAATCCTATATAATAAAAGGCTAATATGCAAATATACCAAGCATTGGAACAACCAAACAACCGGTCGCTATGACGTGCGCTGACCACCAGGGGGCACACATGGAACATGGTGGGTGTTGGCCGCGGCAGGATGGTGAAGCAGGTGAGCAGGGGTGCCAGACCAAGGTGGGGTGCTGGTCGCTGTCATTGGGGTGAGCCTCTGGTGGTTACTGAAAATTCTTTGCTCCTGCCTGGCACTTGCACCTGCCGGCCCCACTCGCACCTGTTGCATCAGCGGGTGCGAGCAGTGGCTGCTGGCCCTGATTGCCCCTCAGGGCTTCTCCATCTCCCCCTGCTCCTGAAGGTCAATTGGAGCTGGCAGTCGCCTCTCGCACCCGCTGCTGGCGATGGCCCCACTCGCACCCACTGCCGGCGCCAGAGCCACTGCTCGCACCCACTGCTGGTACTCGGCGCTGGTCCCGATCGCTCGGCACCATCAGAGGGTGCGAATGGCGGCTGCCAGTCCTGATCGCCCCTGAAGGCTTCTCTACTTCCCTCTGCTCCTGAGGGGTGATTGGGGCAGCAGCCATCACTTGCACCTGCTGATAGCTCTGGCCTGCTTGCACCCATTGCTGGCGCCAGCCCCAATAGCTCCGTGCAGTCAGTGTGTGTGTGCGGGACCTGTATCTGCAGTGCGTGGGAGCGGTGGTGGCAGGAGCAGGGCTGCTGGCAGACAGGGGACCAGGGTCTGCGGTGGGAGGGGCAGAGCGGGGCCACGGAGGATGGGCTGAGACTCTCCCCTGTGCCCACCGCAGCCTCGTGGCCCACAGTTCCTTTCAAGGTGCACGAATTCGTGCACTGGGCCCCTAGTGTGTGTGTGTGTGTGTGTGTGTGTGTGTGTGTGTGTGTGTGGTGTGTGTGTGTGTGTGCATGTGGGTTTTTTTAAAGTGGACTCTTCCTGGAGCAGGGGGTAAAGGACCTCTTTCCTCACTGCTAGGCATCTAAGAGTCCACTGCTATGAGCACGAAGTGCAGAAATGGGGAAGGGGCACTCCCTTAGTGTCCACTGAATGCAATCTTGACCTTGCCTTTGCAGGTTATGGGTGCATCTAAAAACCCAGATGAAACAACTTTCATCCTCCTTATGGATATTCTTGCTGTTCTTGTTTGTTCTGTTTAGTTAACTTTAATGATCAAAGTTCTAAAAAGTTCAACCATCTCTTTTAGGAAACCCCGACTTCTATGCCTCTTTGCACATGTATATTTTATAGTCAAATGGTTGGCTTAGCCACCGCTCAGTCTGCATTTCTGCATAAGTCAACCGGAAGGTTCTTTAACTACTTGCTAAATCTCTCATTGCTGGAAAACAGGTTTTCTTTGGGGAAATAGGTTTAATTTTTCATACTAATAAGTAAGCAAAGAATTTTTTTTTTAAACTTTGACCAAAGAATTATTAAACTGACACAGTAATAGAGATGTCCGGACCCTGCCCTTGGAGCGAGGGGTAAGGGGTTGACTGCTGAGAAAATATTTGCCCTCTAGGATAGAGTATCTTTGAAGAGTGTGAACTCATGTGCTATTTCTTAAGAAGCTTAAGACATGGGAACCTAGTGCCCAGCAATTGCTGCACTTCTTTTTCAGGCCAGGCGTTGCAATAAGCTCATTCCCAAAGTCAAATGGTGTGAGCCTTATAGGATTACTGCAGGGTGTTTCCAATTCTCCTGGAACCTTCAGGCGAGCTGGGTTTCAAGAAGCAAATAGAAGAACAGTTTTCTGGTAGGATTTCTATCGCACTGTATTGCTTGCAGGAATACTTATATACTCTGGACCCACCCACTCTCTCCAGGGATAGATGGAGGAGGCACGATCTCCATTTTCTGTTGGGGAAACTGACCGGCAGAGAAGGGGTACCTGCAAAGTGATGAGGCTGAGAATTGAACCTCATGTGTCCCAAACTCCAAGCTCTTAGCTTCTCCCCAAGAACCACATTCATCACTGCAAACCCTGGCCCCGGGCAGATGCTCACCCACAGATGCAACACTGACACCTCATCTATCCAGGCCGCAGCCAAAGGATTCGGAAGACAATGGAGCATTCCATTAATACGCACTATGCAGCTAAATAAGAGTTTTGGCATGACCTGCTTTATGATAACATAAACTGCAAAGTAACTAATGCCAGAAAACACAGCGTATTTGGGGGGAGTAAGATTGAAAAATACTGAATATGTGCCAGTTCCACATGTGTTCTTTATAAAAATCTTGGGTTTGGATATGAAGATTTTCAAGTTCCCTCTCTGAACTTCAGTGAACTTTATTGGAACAAACAATGCACATTCAGATGAATAGTCCCTAATAAAGATCGGCTATAGAGTTGCCTTTTACCTACATGCACTAAAGTCAGGTTCGGCAGGTAAACATTTCAAAGGCATCCTGGGGCAGGCAAGTGCCACAAACCTTACAGCAAAACAACGCCGCGGGAGTCACTCTGGCGCGTTCTGCATTTTAGCAGCAGGCAGCCCAGGACCAAGCACAGGCGTAAAAGCTGCTGCTGCTGTGAGCCGCGGCACAAATACTATTCAACCTCACAAAAGAGACTGACAGAGTAAACTAGCAGCCAATTTGAACCAAGGATTTCGAAACTCCTTTATGTGTAACTCCCCTTTTAACATGGCAGCATATAGGAAAATTATTTCCTTTATTAGTACAGATGCAAATTTCATTTGAAAAAAAAACAACAACACCGTGCACGTACCATTTTTTCAAAGTTGACTAGATTGTCAATGAACGTCTTGTTCCCCTCATGAGTAAATGTCATATCTGCGAAGAAATAAAAGTCACATTCTGATCACTAACAGAAATATGTCACACTAAGAAACCACAATAGCACCATTAGATTATGCTGGAGGATTTGCATAACACTGCAGTTGAAAAAAGCTGACAATAGTTCCTTTTATGTTCGGTGGTTAACTTTCTAAAGCATTTTACCTGAGGTTAGTAAAATTTCCCCACCAACCCTCTGTTTTACTATCGAGGCTTCCAGATTGTGGATTCCTGCTCCTCCAATCACCTTCCCAACCCTTTCAGAAAAATCAAGATTGAGAGGAGATGCAGAAGGTGGAAGGATGCGATCATTCTTCCCCAAAGATCCATCTGATGGGGCTCTTGTTCATTTCCTTTCCCATCTACTCATCGCTGGCGCGGCCTGTGCATTCTCTCGGAATTACCTTTGATGAGCAAAGGCATGAAGGGGATGAGAGGAGGCTCCAGCTTGGCCACGGTCAGCCGGTAGGCCCTGTGGTTTCTTGAAGGATCCTTCAGGGAAACAGAGAGGCTGATGAGCAATTAATGACACACGCACCACTCCCTTTACCTCCCAACACGCCCCGCCTTGTCATCCCACAATCCGGGAGTTCGGGATCAAGTGAAGCTACAAAAGAAAGGCAAGACTTAGCTAAACAAACTGGTTTGTGTTTTAAAACAACTTTATGTGACTTGAGAGTAATTTGCTTTTTATTTCCTTTCACGTTTGAAGGGAGATTTGCCTGCAGGGATCCAGGGGGGAGATTCCTTTGATTGCAAATATAAAACGTGTAAAACAAACCCCAACCAGGAGCATCCCTTCTCCCCGAGCGCTGCTCCTTCCCCGAGTTCCGATCGCCCTCCGCTCTGCCTTGCACAGCCAGTCCCGACTTGCCCTTTCTGAAACCATCCCATCACTCCTGCCAAGTCCCACTCCTTTCCCGTCTGTTAACACCTCCCAGCCAGTGAGGAAAAATAATTTTGGCAAGCCAAGAAAAATGCAACTTCCAACCCATAGCCAACCTGTGCTCGGTGGAGAGGATCCTATTACACTGCTTTTCTTAGTTACACAAATTGACCTTATGTGGGACATAAGTCCTCTTTAAGTTAGTTCCCGAGGGTGCCATTCATTAGTCAGACATGCTTGTTTTAGCAGCACTAAAACGGGATCATAAACTTCTTAAAGTCATACAAGGACAGATAAAATTTCTGAAATGAGAACTTCAATTCAGCTAATCAGACATTGGATTAATGCAGACAGGGAACAGAATAAAGGAGCCACTGTCACTTACCATTAAACTTTCAAACTCCGCATAGAACTTCTTGAACTTGCTTGGCAGTTTCTGTTAATGAAATGAAAAATGCCACACTCGCATGTCAGGTTCAATATCTAGATGTGCATCACGTGCTACCATTTCTGGGGGAAATGTGTTTCTTTTGGCTCTTTACAGCTCTAGGACAGGCCAGACCGTAATCTGTCTCGTCACTTGAGGATAATCTTCTGGAATACAGAGAACTCCTCTTTTCAAAGTCCTAACCTAGTTGAACCCAAAGTAACTACGGATGCTTTGGTCTTCACGCGTTTATAATGTTTTCTGAAATGCATTAGTCATAAAGAGAACTGCATTCCCAGATTACAGATGTTTTGGAATCAAACTCTCTGATTCCCACAATTAGGAATTCAGACCAGAGAATAGTAGGATTAAAAATTTTAGAAACTTCCCTTTTTAAGCCTTCTCCCTTATGATTCGAGCTCACGAGACAGGGATTTTCACCAGTTTTGTCTACTGCTGTATCCTTAGTACCAACAAGTGTCAGGAACACAGTGGGTGCTCAATAAATATTCATTTGGCTAGATTAGACCTGTGTTTTATAGACATTAAGTCCCACAGTTTAAATGAAATGCCCAACGTCACACAGCTGGCTGTGGTCACAGCCTCTGGAATGCACATCACCTGCTTCCTTTCCTGTTGCCTCTCTCCTACGCGCCACGCTTCCCTACCCAGGCATTTCCCCCACAGGATTTCCCAGCCCTGCTGTCAGACAAACATGGACAGCTCCACCAACTTAGTGATTCCTTATGTTTATACTCTGGCACATGATTCAACACCACTGACTGTCCCTGCGTATCTACCGCAGTAGGTCGATACTGAAACGTCTTCCATCTACGGGTCTGGCTCTGCTTAGGTTCCAAGCTTTTAGTAGAGCTGAGCTTTTCCCTTCCGGCTGGGCCACCCCAAGAGAGAGCAGCGTGACCTGCTCGCCATCCTGCGGCACTGGGAGCACGGACCGTCCTGGGCCTCAGAGATTCCCAGCTCAGCTCTGCTCTGCACAGTGACATCATCAACCAATCCTCAGGAAAACTTTCTTCTTTCCCCCTCATATCTGAGTCAGTTTAAAGAGTCCCACTTAGTCATTGTAAAATATATTATTTTGTTTTTAGGAAGCCAAATTCATTTTCCTGGCGCCTATTTTCAATGTAGGCTTCGGGGAAACTTGATATCCTTGCCTAGAGGGGATGTTCAAAGGGATGAAAGCGGGGTGGGCATCAAGAGGCACAAGGATCTCATCCCACAGGAAGTATCCCGATCTTCATACTAGGACAGTGGTCGGCAAACTCATTAGTCAACAGAGCCAAATATCAACAGTACAATGATTGAAATTTCTTTTGAGAGCCGAAAACCGACTTCTGTGTATGGGCCACGAAGTTTTAATCGCACTGAACGTGTGCGCCCGCACGTGGTATTTTGTGGAAGAGCCACACTCAAGGGGCCAAAGAGCCACATGTGGCCCGCAAGCTGCAGTTTGCCGACCACTGTACTAGGAGATAACGTTCCACAAACACAGGCCATTTTATAAATTAGAAGTGAATTCATTTTGGTTAGACCTCTCACACTAGTTCTCTTTCTCAACTTAGCTGGCTTTTGTGTCAAAGGCAGGAAGGCATATGGTAATAAAACAATGTTCTGGGTCTTAATACCATTATCTACCTACACCCCAGAGCAGGGATGCTCAACGGGGGGCACTTTTACACACCCCAGGGAATATTGGGTATTGGGTAATGTCTGCAGACATTTTTTGTTGTCATTGGGGTGGGGTGAGGTGGCAGGTGCTATTGGTATTCAGTAGGCAGAGGCCAGGGATGCTGCGAAGTGTCCTACAATGCACAGGACAGCCC
Organism: Cnephaeus nilssonii; assembly: GCF_951640355.1. Classification (NCBI taxonomy): domain Eukaryota; kingdom Metazoa; phylum Chordata; class Mammalia; order Chiroptera; family Vespertilionidae; genus Cnephaeus; species Cnephaeus nilssonii. The sequence goes on from NC_137081.1 coordinate 44,752,927, forward strand.
ACACAGAGAATGATCCTGCCCCAAATGTCAATGCTGCTGGGCCGAGGACCTGTTCCAGGTTATCACTGCCATTTGCTTTATCTCAGATCGGCCTTGCCCTTCTATTCTGATCCACTGCCTTTGCCATGTGGTTTAACTTGATTTTCTGGTCTGCTCATGGACAGTTTCATGTGGTTGGGGGTCAGGCGCTGGTGCCCGCACTGCTCATGCACCATCCGGTTCTCACTGCAGTTGTAGGGAAGCCCTTGGGAGTGCTTGGCAAGTCCAGGTAGATAAATCCAAATCAAAGATCTTTCTGCTGAGTGATATAATTATATTCATCTTAAAAAAAAATAAAGGCTTATAAACGATGAAAGGTTAATCTCCTCTTTCCAGCAACGTGCAAGGAAGAGAACAGAAGCTCACAGAATGAGGGATGCTTTCCTATTCCCCATGAGACAGGAGGACTGGCCAGATAGGTCTCTGCCTTTGCTGACTGCATCCCCCCCAATGAGCCTCCATTTTCCTCTTTAGGAGGAAAGGGGACTCCGACAGTGTTTCCCACATGCTTCAGCCTTCATGTCTGGCTGCTGTCGTGCAGTACCTTCACGTGGCCTTCCGGACCCCTATGAGGCTTTATACTTCTTTGATCACCCCAGCCAGCTCATTTGGACTCTAGGGGCAGGGGTGATCAGACGCTGGAAACAGGTTGGGGAAATCTGAGGGGGACCCCCGCCCCACAAGTCTCCAGAGAGACCGAGAGCTGTGGGCTCAGGACAGGGGAGCCTGTGCAGTGGCTTCATCGCTCAGCTCCCCTGGCAGCACTAAGTCTGTCCTTCTGGGTGGAAGGTGACACAGCTGCGTGGCACGTGGGCCTCGCCAATGCCCTCATTCCTATATTCAGGGGATGAGCTGCTGTGTGCTGCATCTGCCTGGAATTTTAAGAGAAAACCAAGACAGAAGGACGTGTGAGGACCTGCCCTCTAAACGTTTCCCCTGAAGAAAACAGTGTCAAAAGGGAGATGGGGAAGGAAACCTTTCACGGAAACATTCAGTGATGCAATCAGCTGCCCGAAGCACCAATGCAAACCCAGTCTCTGTTATCTCCTTCTCTCCCTCTTCCTGTGTCCCACTTGCACAGACTTTTTATTTTTAGTAAGAGTCTATTTTTGTGTGCATGTTCTCTTAGAGCTTAGTATTTCTTTGACTATATACCTACTCCGTACACAATACCTTTTTCAATTCACACTCCGAGGCACATTTTGAGTACTTAGCTAATGAAAAAAGTGAAGATGTCCTCTAGCATAAATGATCAACTATCAATAAACCTCTAGTCATATTTGCTACAGAAGTTCATAATACACTTGCATAACTTTTGCCCCAAACTGACTACCAGCCAACTGCTGTTCCTCCGTCCACAGAGAGGTCTGCCAGGCAGTTGGTACTCGGCTGGGCCAAACAGTTGGCCTTCTGGCTAATTCCCCCAGAAGCAAAATGACTACTTAGAGGAAAAAAAAATCTTCTGTCTTCTCTTAATTATAAATAAGGTTTATTGCGAAAGTAATAAGCAGACACCTCAGAGAACAATGGAATCTATGCGCAAAACCTTTGTTGTTGATTCCCATTACACCTAGGAACGAGACTTATGATTATTTACATTATATAGACCGAGAAGTTGAGAACCCCTCCACACACGAAAGGACAGTACCTCTTTCAGCTCACACTCTGCGGCAACTAGAAAAAGGAGACAGGTCACCTCCCTCACAGTGTCCCACCTTTCCCATTGTTACACGAGCGTGAGTGATATTTCTATACATAAAGCTCACTGGTGAGCCTGTGTTTTTCTTCTTAAGGCAAAAGTCACAGCTGGATCTCAGCTGCAGCTTACCTCCCACGTTAGTGCCAAGCGGCTCACAGCAACATTACTTAGTCCCATGACGATGGCAAAGAAGGAATTCAGATTTTTGTACTCCTTACAGCTGAAACACAAGAGGCACATGCTTGAGTAAAATGCCACTTTTGAGTGAGATAACAACATTAGCATTCTATTTGCTGATAGCCATTAATATTCGTCAAGACTCCTTTATGAGACCGGGCAACGATAGATGTAACGCACTGTGTAAGTTCCACGTGGGTGACCACGCTCTGCTGTTTAGTTTCTCACTGTAATTTTAGAAAGGCGATGGTTTGGGCTAAGTCCAGGTTTTGTTTTTGTTTTAAATATATTTTTATTGATTTCAGAGAGGAAGGGAGAGAGAGAGAGAAATGTCAATGATGAGAGAGAATCATTGATTGGCTACTTCTGGCACGCCCCATACTGGGGATTGAGCACAGCCTGGGCATGTGCCCTGACCGGGAATCCAACTGTGACCTCCTGGTTCATAGGTTGACGTTCAACCACTGAGCCATTCCGGCTGGGCTAAGTCCAGGTGTTGAGAAGGAATTTTAAGATATCTGACCTAGGGATGGTTATTAATACCCCAAAACTTGCTGAAAGCCTCGTGGGACCCGAGGGAAACATCTCATGAGATGGGAACAGAGAAAGCATATGTCCTTGATGAGGTCCGGACTTGTAGCCTGAAGCTGGGCACCTCCTCTGAAGAGAGAACAAGGAAATCACAGTGCTGCAGCCATCACTACTTCCAGCTGCCCTGCAAATGCTTCTAATCTATCCAAAAAGGTCAATGTACCTGCCATGATCCCTATCGACTCAAGGAGTTTTAAAGCTGAGAAAAAAACACCTAAGCAATTGACCAGAAAAGAAATAACCTATTTTCCCTGTGTTTTATTGATGCTAATGAAGCTGATCATTTTGAATCTATACTTATGCCACTATTAGCTTTTCTAAATATATATTCGGAATCTATACTTATGCCATTGTTATCTTTTCTAAATATATATTTGGGAATAAGAATCTTGTGGGGCAAGACCAAAGACACTTATTAGAATGGCAATATTTAGCCCAGGTACTTGGATTAATAGCCCAACTTCATACCGGCTCCTTGCAAAGGGAAAGAAGAACTCATTTTGCAGTAAGTGCAAACCCTTCCCCCAAATCAACGTGGCTATCTAAGTGGACTGTATCATAACTAATCCTGTTTGGATGACATTTTTGTAAAAGGCTAATTCACTTGTAGCACTTGCTGCCCCTGTTCTTGCAGAGATGGCAACGAGTGGTTCTTCAATGGTCTGTGTGGAAATGGGAAGACATTTCGGAGACGCTCCAGTGTGTCTGATCCCATCAGTGAAAAAGCGAGCAGGCCAGGGCTGGAGGCAGTGAGCACGATCCTGTGCACACGCTTGCCTTTGTCCTGTCGATGTGGTCTTAAAAGAAAGTAGGCAGGACGCAGGCTTGCCTTTCTGGTCACTGTCGGCAAGTGACTACCCCCCTAAGTAAGCCATGACATTTCTCTATGCCTCAGTCTCTTCACCTGCAAAAGGGGATGACATCTGGACCCCCAAGTCCCCACAGTTCTGGGCAGGTCAAAGAGCTTCAACAGGATATGCTGAAGGTTCTCTAAGAATACCAGACAACATATCTATGCCCACGGGGCTTAGACCTCAGCCTGTCGCTCTTGGTTTATGAACGTGTGCAACCTTCTCCTCGGGGCTGTGTGAACAGTGCCACTGTAGGACAGCGGGGATTCAGAATGGTTAAATAAGATAAAACAATTAAAACCGAAGGTCAAATCCACTACTCATTTACATAATCAGAAAGAGGAGAGAAAAGAAAGGCAAAAATATTTTTTAAGAAGTCCTGCGCTCTGAGAGGCTCTGCTGTGTCGCTCTGTAAAATCACAGGGCTGGGCCCACATGGTTTCCCGGTCTCCCGCGTTTGTGTGCAGACTGCCTCTCTCGTCCCCTGGCCGCCCTTAGCGCTGCCAGGCTGAGGGAAGGAGGAATGTGCTCCCTGTACCGGGAAGGCATACATTGTCACAGTTTCCATAATCATCTCCTTCCAAACATGTGAAGGCATTTGTCCTTTGCGACAAGGCTATTCAGGCTCCGAGGGAAAGTGGCTACACTCTGAACCAGAAATTCATAAGCAACCTCTTACCAAATCTTTCTTCAAAAGGGAAGCTTTTCCAAATTAAGAGACACCAGCATTTGAATCCAGGGGATTTGGATATCCTGGGGAACTTTCAAATTTTTGGCCAAAAAAAAAAAAAATCGAAGCATTTGGCAAGCCGATACGTATATAATGTCAAGCAGCACTGACTTCTTTGTTTAGCCCCGGAAATCAGCCTCTGTATGGGATCTAAACTGTTTGGCTCAAGAAAATCGCCTGGCTGGGATCACTGTGCACCCCACCTTCCTGCGCCCCCAGCTCCCTGCATTCAGAAAGGAAAGACGTCTCCCAGCCACAGGCCACATTTAGCGTTTTATTTTTAGCATTGTGGTGATCCCAAAAACATGGACGTAAACAGGAGGTTGTCAGGCCTATCTAAATAGCAGAAGATTAAATTCAGGTCAGGGAGAAATCTAACTGGCCCCCGCAGTAAATAAATTGTTTCCCATGAAGTGCTCTTAAATAGAATATTTATAAGATGCTTGCTTTTTCTGATGTTTATGGAGATGATTTTCATGTACCAGGTTAGCTCGCCGTTACAGGCATTTTACCAATTTTATTCAGGCTGAGTTGGAAGTGCGTGTGCCTACTGCCCTCTACTGGTGAGAATGCGCCATGTTGGACACTGACTTCAAGGGCCTCCTGAAACAGAACTTTCCACAACAGAACTTGGCCGACACCGAAGGAGGCACAAAGTCTGAGTTAGTTCAGAGCAAAAAGGGGTCACGATTTCGGCCCCGGCATCAGTGCTGTGAGATGTTAATTTATATAATGCTGTCAACTATGACAAAAACAGGATGGAATTCATCTTTTACGAGAGTGCGATTATTCTTAAGCCCCCGTGGTTGGTCCTGGTGCACAAGGAGACCCTGTATCTTGCTTTTCTTTTTAAGGTGTAGACCGAGAGAACAACATGAAGACGCAGCTCCGACACTTTTCTCTTCCCACGCTAATGATACTTACTGGGCTGCTATTTTAATAAATTTTTTTAAGAGCTGAACACGCTTGCTGGGCTGGGAACAAAGGCAAATCTCGGTGACAACCCAAAACTGAATTTCATTAAATCTCCTCAGAAACAAATCCAAGTTTGCTGTGGTCTTTTTAAAATTATGCCTTCCAAATGTGTGATAGATTAGCTCCAGCTAGAAGAGAAAGGAAAACAATGTCACTTCTTTGCTTTTCAATCAAAACACCAGCGAGGCTTCTCTCTTTGTCAAAACAAATCAACGCTGGTCAGCGAATGTGGACGTCATCAGGGGCCAGGGTTCCGCCTGTCCTCTGGGCCCGAAGGGCTTCAACGAGGCTTGTGAAATACATTAACGACCAACTAGGTGCTGCTGGCTCCATGCACTCAGGGGCACAGAGCTTACTGTAAATCATGCAGATTTTCCTTTAACACTCAAAGACTTTATGGCAGGCTTTATTAATAAACTGAGTATTAAAACAGCGATCATGTGGTTTCCACATTGCAGCCAGCATTAGCATTTGCAGCTGAGCGATGCCAGCAGCGTCCGTGGGAATGGCTGTGTACCTGCTAACGCTCTCAATCAAGCGGCTTACCTCATGCACGCAGTTGAAGAGTTCCCAATCATAAATTGTCATCTGGTATGCTAAATCTTTCGAGCTCATCAGTTCAAAAGTTCCCACTGTTCCGACAGTTGGGCCTTCCTGTTCTGGCAAGGGAGTCTATGAATAACCATACAAAAATATATCAGCATCTCAAAACAGCCGAGCACTTACTGCTGACTGCTTTAAGGAGGGGAGAGGATTCGGGCAAGGCTTTCGGGAACATCTTGGAACTTTGCTTTTACCCAGAGGGCACGGATGCCTACACTCCCAACTCCCAACGCTCACTCACTCCGGGGCCCTCTCTCTAGTCATCATGGACACTCCGATCAGTTCACTGGCTGGAACGTGTGGACGTCACCAGTCAGATTCAGTGCAGCGTGACGGGGAAGCTCCTTCCTGCCTGTGCCTGGGAGCTCCCTGGAAACAATGCCTTTTCTCTGGTAAAGATGGGAGAGGTTCCTGGAGGCTTTCCCCTCCTATTGCCCAGTGAAGCTGTTCCAAGTGGGCACCGCTCTCTAGCCACAGGGCTGGTTACTACCTACCCGGCCGGGGCTGGTGACTGTGGTTGAGTTGCCACAGCTCCATCTCTTACAGCTCGTCGCCTGGGGTTACAGGTGACGGGGCTCTGTGTGCTGCGATTCATCCCCTCTCCGGGAGATGCTGTACAAAGGACGATTCTCACATGGGCCTGGTGGTTTGGGCCAAGGTATCAGCAAACCAAACTCCGCTACTCTCTGGAAGTCCCTCAGTCAGAACTTTCCAACCAACTTACTTATGTCATTTTACTTGATGAGAAGTGATTTACAGTCCTTTCTTTAGTAAAACAAATGATTCATATACATTGGAAACATGTATAAAATATTAACACCTACCCCTCTATAATATAAGTACAAAGTTATAAAAGTCATAGGAAGTGAACAAGCATTTCCTTCGTATCATGTATGCCACATATGGATATTCAGTATTTAGACTGGAAGTACTAACACTGTACAGGTTGTACCATCATCACTATTATCATCACCCCTAACCGTTACACTCTATAAATGCCCACTGCATTCTGGGCACTAAAGAAATGACATGTTCAGGATGTGGGCGGTCCCTGCATTTGAAAGTTGGCATCTAAGAGAGGAGTGTGCCCTGACCAGCAAGTACCATCCTGCACATCAAGGGTCAACTGCTGCCGTTCATTTGCACGTATACGGGGCAGACAGAGGCATCAACACACACCTGACTCCCAGACACACAGATGACCAGGTGGGAGAGCGTGAACGGGCTTTTGGAGAGTTAGTGGGCATTTGGAATGAAGTATGGGCTGAAGAGGTTCTTGGAGAAAGGAGCCGGGCTTTGGAAGACGAAGCAGGCAAACTTTGGGTGGGTTAGAACAGCGAGGATTCCCCTGAGCATCCGGGATGGTGTGCTATAGCTTAAAGATGGCCAGAGAGGCACTGAGGTGGGGACGCTGCCATCAGTCTTGCTTGGCAGGAACACAGAGCTCAGGGCCAGCTTTTAGAAAGCCTCTGAGTACAGGATGAGGCGTTGGGGTTTTGTGATAGGCCAGGTTAGTGCCAGCTTCACAGAGTAACAGATTCTAAACCTAAACCCCACTCTAACTACAGACTTGGATTGATTCCCTAACCTCCCGAATGTTGGTTGCCAGCTCCGGCAAGTTGAAATCACAGTGCCTAGGACCTAGGCATGCTGAGAGGACTGGGTGGGAATAACTGAAGTGTTGCTCATAAGCACAGTGCCTGGCACAGGGGAGGCCCCTTATCCGCCTCCCCCCCCCCCCCCAATTAGTCCCTTTCCTAGATGTGTGGAGCACTGCAAAGGTGCAGGACCAGGTGATCAGTGCACCTGCATGAAAGAGGTGAATACTGTTGTTCCTGATTTGCTCTATGCTGGGACAGAGGGCAGGGAAGACAAACAATGATGTCCAAGTCCTGAAACTTAGGGAGCCAGCCTGAAGCTGACAGGCAAGTAGCTTATGGACGTAGGTAAGGCGGGTGGCTTCCGGCAGGTCGGTGTGAGGTAGAAAATCTGGAGAAGCTTTAGAAGCTCGGTCTGAGGACGCCTCTCAGGCTCAGACTGGCCCTGCACTTTCTCCCTTCCGCTCACAATTGCAACTATGACCACAGCCCCTCTGCTCCTCTGTGGAGCTGCCCTCCCGCTCTATACCACGGGTCCACTCTCCTCAGTGGGCCCACATCCCTGTCTCTTGCCCTTGAGGCTTCAGGGCTTCCCACAGAGGGGACACATGAACCCAACAACTGCAGGGAAGATGCCAACATAGAGAAATAGGCAAAGTTCTTTTACTTGCGGATACGGGTCTATCATTCCTGCTTCCCTTCTGCGAGAATAACAGGAAGCCCTGTTGAATCTCTGCCTTTTCTCAGTGGGCAGGGCTCACCGAGCGAGCCTCCTCCCATTTTGGCCAAGGACAGCCTGACCCCTTCCCTCCATGAAACTCGGATGTGAGCAGCCACAGGCTCCCTGTCTAAGTGGGGGATGGACTTGCTGACCCTGGGCCCAGAGGAGCATCTCCTCGGGCCATTGCCACGCGGACATCCCTGTGGACACTCCCTGCCGGGGAGGCCCAGCGGGGCCTCTGCAGGGTCTGCGCTGCACACACAGACCTGGAAACTGCCTGCCCGGAGGCACAGCACGCCCAGACTCCGGCCCTGCTCTTTGTTGAGAGCTGGTTTCTTTGTTAGGCCTGGGTGGTGGAGATGGAGAGGCTAGCACTGTTCCCCTCCCACTTTCCAAATGAGGAAACTCAGACATAAAGAGGACGTGCTGATGGTCAGTGACAAAGAGATGGTGAAAGTCAGCTGCCATCCCAGCTTCCCTCTCTCCTCGCGCTCCCACACAACGCGTGACTCACTCTGGGTTCTCACTGGCCGCACTAAGTTCTCATTCCACGCCGGTGTCCCTCACTACCCGGTGAGTTCCCAGAGCCACAACCACCCACAATACCTGGAGCGACATAGCGGGCACTAAATAAACATCGAAGGAACCAGTGAATGGATCCAAGTAGAACCAAACCACAGTACGGTGGGATCTTACAATAATTGGCTCTGTACTAATAGTGATGCTTCAACAAAATGTCAAGAGCATTTACAGCTCCAGAATCCATGCCCGTAACCAACTAGGATAAATCGCTGGCACTCTACTAATTCCAGACAACACAATTTAGCACCAGGATTTGTTCTGTTCTTGGCTGCTTGTGTTAGCCTCGTAGTAACTGTCATAGGGATGCCAGTCTAGGGCCACACAGGAGCGAGCACAGCACCGAGCGCTAAACAGACACTTCCTAAGTGTAGGCCAATGGCGCCCAGGCTTTGGCCGGCATTCTGGACTGCAGAGGGGCCCGGTGCACCCCTGTTCCCAGAAGGACTGTCCGTAAAGAAATCTTTGGAAAGCCGGAGAAGGAGCTGCACATCTTCGGTTTTGTGAGGCCGGTAAGTTAGTCTGACGGCATAACTTGCAGAAAAAGTTAAACAAGTTCACGTCCCGGGTGCTTGTTGCAAAGTAAATTCCTTTCAATTGCTCAGGCCTTAAAATGGAAGCCGAGCAAGGACTAAGAACTTGTAAGGCTGTGGGATGATGTGCAAATAAACAGAGGCTGACGAGTGAGTATCTGCCCCCCAGGGAGCTGGAGACCGTCCACGAGATCCGTCTGGACACCGCGGCCCTGCGCACTGTGGCCAGGAACCAGCTGGCAGGAGCGGCCTGAGCATCATGCGGCCAACTCATCCCGCAGCACCCCCGCGGCGGCACGGAGCGGGCTTCTGACGGCTTTCATTTCCAGGCGAGGGCAGCATGACTCATTTACAACATTACTGCTGCCGACTCCCTCCATGGGAAATATTCGTTTTTTAGAAAGCAGATAATGTAGATGATTAAAAGACATATGAAGAGGACAGTGAGCAGACTCAGATCCTTTAGTGCTGGTGGTGGAGGAAAGGCAAGGGGGCTCGTGGGCCACGACCCAGGAGGGAGCAGCAAGAGGACTAAGGCTGCGTGGCTAAGTTCCTCTCCAGGTGAATTCAAGATATTGCAAAATCCGCTGAGCTGTGCTAGAGCGTGCAAAGTGGCTCTCCCCAACCCAGAACGCCAGAATTACGAGGAGGAAAACAACCTCTAAAAGTCCAAGGAGGGAAATCTTGATTTACCTATAATATCTAGTTGGAAACTTGAAGGTATTCATGCGGTGATGTAGTTAAATGCTCCCCCCAAATGCAATGCAGTTCACCCCTAGCCCCTGAATGTTCAAAGTTGGAAAAACAAGTCCTCTATCCTCTGAATTGTACCAGGCTTTGTGAGGTATCCCCCCCACCCCCCCAACCCCCCACGCACACACACAAGGCACTTTAATAGCTACTCGCCTCCATGCCTAGTTTTTATAGGATAAATAGAAATGCACCCTACCGCCTGCATAAAAGAGAGTAGGCTCCTCAATTATTTTACGGCCCAATCAATCCCGTATTCACCGAGAGCTCTGTGTGGCTGGGAACCAGTGTCTCAGAGAGGTAGGGAAGACTGTTGGCCCCTGGTGTTTCCTACACAGCACAGACACTTTGGGGGAACAGTCATTTTCATAGACTGGAGAGGGCTTTGCCAAAGTATGATGAATCAGAATAGCTTGTTTTAAAATTATTTTTATCCTGTTCTAACTATTCATATTTTAATATTAATAATTAATTGGGGGATATTTCAAGGAGGTTAATTACTACAGAGTTCTGAAAGCTGAATTACGCCCCAATAGTGGTGCTACTTGGCTTATGCCACAAAGGAAAACCTAAAGCTCAGAGCATCTCAAATGAACACCTGAGGCTTACCCAATAAACCGCAGAAAAGGAAAAAAACCAAGTAGCATTCGAGATTTTTTTAGCAACTAGGTTCAGCATGGCTGCCGAGTGAAGCTGCAGACAAGTTTTTCTGATTGCAGACGCTGCTCGGAGGGGCCACCCACACCTACCAGTGAATCGAATTGCTCTCGCGGGCAAGCAAACAGGCGTCCATTAATGGTGAGCGTCGTAAATACTGAAACATCATTAGGTTTGAGCACCACCTTTTCTGTGAACATAAAAAGCATGAGATTGCCTATTAAGTGCATCTGAGATTTGCTGCACTGCCCTAATCACACCAACAAATTGCCAGCTCGGTGAATTACCGGGACACGCAAAGTGACTGCATAAAATACAGCGCTGAAGGGGCCCGCTGAATAAAAAGGCCACAGCGCGCACACAGGCACTCGGCACTCAGGATGCCATCAGAAAGAACAACAACAACAAAAAAACAGGTCTGCAAATACCCGAGGGTCAACGCACCCAGTTCTGTGCTGCAGCTGTAATTACATACAAAGCCACACTTGCTATTTATATGACAAGTTATCTTTCCGGGTGGGAATCACACCCAGGCTTTGAAGATGGAAAGATCACTTTTGGAAAACGTAGGCAGAGGGTTCTGAGACCCCCATATAACTTTAGATGCAAAGTTTATTGTTATTTTTCACTTATTTCTAAATTCGGAGGACAACTGCATTACCTGCATTAAGCCTTCTGTATTTTAAAATTAGTTCATTCGTTTATTTAGCATTTACTACATGCTGGACACTACTCTCGGCAATGAGGATACAGAAGGGAATGATGCAGAAAAAAATCCTAGTTCAGAAAGAGCTGACATCATAGTGAGGAGGCAGTGGCCAAGACACTTGTATTATCAGAGGGTGAGAAGTGGAGAGAGGACTGCAGCAGGGAGGAGGCTAGGCAGCATGTGCAAGGGGGAAAGGTACAATTTCAGAAAGGGGGATCGAGCAAAGGAAGGGGTCCTCAGGGAGCCACTGCCATCTGGGGGAAGCTGAGGAAGTGAGGGACTGACAGCTGTGGGAAGAATGCACAGAGGCTGGGTGAGGACAGGCCTTCTGGGCCCTGGGCTACTGGGACAGAAGTGGGAGGAGAAACATTGGGAGAGTCCAGCATGCACTTCAAATTCTACATCAGTGGCATCATTTGTCTTCAAAGGTGGCAGAAATGGCTCCCCTGATCCTGAAAGATTCCCCAAATGGCTGTCACATCATTGCTGGATAAAGGAAGCTTACTGCTCCTTCCTCCAGGCTCTCATGGCCACACATGCTAGGCTGACCACTCCTAGCCTCTTGCTGCCATGGACTGTAACGGTTTATTTAATTCACCTCCTCACCGGCTTGGGAGCCCCTTGGAGGCATAGGCTGTGTCCAACCCTCCTCTCCTGTCACAGACACACTGAGTGGCCAGCAAATATATGATGAATGACATTTCAGGAAAGCAGAGAATAATCAAGTAATCCCATGGGGAAAATATTCCTCCTGTGGTTTGATGACCTAGATTCCAGGGCTACCTCACGAGGAGGGGGACCATCATCAGCTGAGAAGAACTAGCCTGTGGCCAGCTCCAACTTCAGACTTTAGCGTGTCATGCTGGACGCTCTCTGAGGGTCCATGGTTCTCAGAGCTCCAAGGCCTTGAGCATCTTTTCTGTAGGGTTTGTATGGAAAGAACTCCAGGCTGACATCCACAGCAGAGCCCTCAGTTCCAGCTGCCTCAGCTCGATCACTTCCCTCTTTCTGCTGTAGAGTGGGCACTTACCCAGCTCACTTCTAACCATGTGACCTCCGTTATTCACGGCAGGACACACAGCACCAACTTGTCCCTTTAAATCAACTTGGAAGGGCCACGCTCACTCCTGGGGTTTCTGTTTGGATGGGATATCCCATTTCGCAGAAGCTCCAAGTACTAAGTGAGACTGTTACCTCCTCCGGAGCTCATCTTGACGATGATCAGGCCTTCCCCGGAGCCCAGCTTGTCCGCAACTGCGCTGATGACTTCCCGCACCGAGGCGGCCACCGGCACCCGAATGGTTGTGTAGGTGTGGTCCATGCAATAGACCTTAAACAGAACTGTTGGGAAGGCAGCAGCAATGTGGTCAATCAGTCTTAGGAGTTCTTAAGAAAACCATAAGCTATGCAAAATGCTTAGACAGCCTCCAAAATTTGCATCATCTTGCCTTCTTACTATTATATTTATTTGGGCTCATCTACACCTATGCCTGTCCCCTCCTAAAATTTACCCTTAGCATTGGTCTAAGAATAGGTGCATGATCTCCAATTAAAAAACAATAACAGCCCAGTAGGTGTGGCTCAGGGGTTGAGCATCAACCTATGAACTAGGAGGTCATGGTTCAATTCCTGGTCAGGGCACATGCCTGGGTTGCAGGCTCAATCCCCAGTAGGGGGTGTGCAGGAGGCAGCCAATCAATGATTCTCTCTCATCGTTGATGTTTCTATCTCTTTCTCTCTCTCCCTTCCTCTCTGAAATCAATAAAAAAAATATTTAAAAAACAAAACAACAACTACAGATTACTTGTGAAAACCTACACACAGATCATGGGGGAAAATGAGAAGCATGGTTCAGTCAATTTTCTGGGTCTGCCCCTGTCTGGGAGCCTTTCTTTTCTCACAATACGGGGAGTGCTGTGTTATAGGCTGATGACCAGGTTACTGCTGCCTGGTGTGGCTGGGGGCGGGGGGAAGGCGGGGACAACAGTGACACCTCAGCAAACAGGAGCGCTTCTGCCTGAGGAGTCAACACCGGCTGCCGTGCTGCTCTCTTGGTCACCGGTTTGTGTACTTTGGGGCCGGGCCACATAGCTTGGGTGGCCTTTAGGTCATAGCTTGGGTGGCCTTTAGGTCATAGCTTGGGTGGCCTTTAGGTCAGCAGATATGTGTGTGGCACCCACAGGCTCACCTCTGAACACACAAATCCTGAAAGCAATTCTAGCTACTGTCATGCATGGGTTGAGAAGCACTCCTAAATTCCAAGGTTCATTTGTGAGTTAAAATAAAAAAATTTGGTCATTGTTATTAGTTTCATTTTGTTTTGTTTTTTGGAAAAATCTTAAACAACCAAATAATAATGGCCATCCTCTGCACCTCCCTGGTGGCTGCTCACGCACGAGGCTGGGCTCGGGGCCAGGGCCTCCCCTGGGGCAGGAGCCCTGCTCTGCAAATGACCCTGGCCCCCCACCTCTGCTAGGCGTTGGCAAAGTGCCACCTACTTTCCTGCCAGAGGTGGGCAACCTTGACACCTGGTGCCTGAGATGACCTTTCTTCCCTCCCAGGACAGGTGGTAGGGAGAGAGGCAGCGTCAGGAAGTGTGGATGAGCACCTCAGCTCCGGGCACAGGGTTCAAGAACATAAATAATCGGAATGCAAAAGGGCGCCCCAAGTAAACCATTTGAAGTGCAAAGAGGCACCCCAAGAAAAGCTATTCTGTGGGTTCACGGTGATGATTCCCAGGGGAAGGTTTCATTCAAATAATCTAAACAACCCTGAGCTGGGAGAGAATCTCACCTTCGTCAGAGCCACGGATAGGCTGGCGCTTCTGGGCTCTCTCATCGCTTGTGTTGAAATGTTGCAAAAGAACTTTGTGCTGCAAAAATTAATAACAGTAACTGCCTTAAAGGGAGAGCGGCTGGTGCACATTTGCAACTCAAAGCAAACACACCTGAGAAGCAGTCAGAAATGAAGAAAACATATCTGGTATTGATGAAAACATCACTTCTATGCGTTGCAATAGAATATGTCTGGAGAACTGTCATTTCACAGGGCACAGACAATTAGAGAATCCGAATCCATCGCCACTTACCTTCTTTTGTGGGTTCTTTGCATCTTCTGAACTACGAGAAACAGAGAGCACATTATTTAATACCGTTGGTACTCTTATTTGAAATTGCTTCACTTGTATATGGTTTTAATCTTACGTTAGAAAATGAAACCACAGCATCCCTTCAGGAGGCGATCTGAGCCTCCTCATCTTAAAATGAAGAGACCAAAGCATGCAGGACCCAGCAGAGAGATGAGCGCTTGCTGCAGGCAGATCCCCAGCAGAACGGATGTGAAAAGCCCTGGTGTCTAGGTCTCAAAGTCTACCTAGCAGCACACGCTCCCTGCAGTGTTTAATCCGTGGCTCAGGAACGCCATGGGAAAGCCTATGTTTTCACTGAGAGGACACAAACAGCGACAGTTGTGGCAGTAGAAAGTGAATGTCCCTCCTCAAACTTCCTTTCAATGCCACTGAGCATTTTATGACTGCATTCACTGCTCTGAACCACAGGGACCCAAGTTTACAAGTTAGACGCCCCAAAGAAGCATCCTCTCCTTCCCGGGCTTCCTCGTGGCAGCTTCGCAGCCTAGGAGGCAGCTGAGCAGCATCTCAGTGCCTTGGTCCCTCTGGCCTCATCGCAGCACCCACACCCGAGGCCCAGTCTGCTCAAATCAGGGCTCTGCATGGCTGTTGAAAAACCAGCCTTCACCTTGCGGGGAGCGGGCGGGGGGGGGGGGGCGGAGGCAAAGGACTCTGTGGCAGATGTGCCGACTGTGAGCAGGCACTTCCGTGATGGAAGCACACCCCAAAGCCAAGCCCTTCCTTACATCTGCTTGACAATCCTCTCCAGCTCGGGCAGCTGCTCCTTGAGGGCGGCGATCATCCGGGCATCATCTGACACAGACACATAAAACTCCTGTAATTGGCAAAGGTCACAGGCTTTTAACAAGCATCGATAAGGCACGCAGTCCTGTCAAGAGCAACAAAGACGTGTCCCTGTGTCACCTGCTTCGCTAGCCTCTCCAGACCAGGGTTTCATGGACCCGAGACCAAAAGGAGAGTGTTAAAATAAGCCGGAAGTCAAAACTGCAAGGGAGGAAAGAATTTGGAAATGAGGTGGCAGTTGTGGAACACTGGGCATGTCATTAATGCCACTGAATTGTACACTTAAAGAGGGTTACAACGGCAAATTGTATGTTGGGTGTATTTTACCGCAAAGGATTAATTGCAAATGGATTGTTTATCTGAAAGGCAATGTAATGCAATGCTTTGAAATGAGTAATTCTACAGTCTTTCTCCTCGATATTTTTTCCAGGGGAATTTTAATATTGATCTTGATATTATTTTAGTATTTGTTGGTTTATTTAATATTCACCACTAGTTGTAGTTAATTGTCGGTGGTAAAGTTGCAGTCAGGGCCCTCAGCACTGTGCTAACTTTACGTTGAGTCTGTGCCACCACCTCAGGTCTCTTTGCTGAGGTGCTAGGAGCGGTCCTGACCCCAGAGCAGCGGCGGAGGAAGCAGCTGTGTCCTGCCTCCACAGCCCAAGATGGGAGCAGGGGCTGGGCCAGCTTAACCGCCACGTGGGCCTTCACTCCATGGGTAGAGGCCACAAGTCAAGTCCTGATGCCACGCTGCTATTATTCCTTTACATTTCCAAAACACTCCATTTCCCAGCTTTAAAGTACCCTGAGGTCCACCCCTCCTCCTGCCTCACCTGTCTCGGCCTGACAAACGATATGATCAAAAGGAAGATAAGGGGTATGTTTCTTTTGGATAACGCATTCTTGAACAGACAGACTGATAAAGTTCGAAATAGAAGCCACATTGTGTTTTGCCTGCACAGAAGCGAGGCCCTTATCTAGGCTTTGAGGACAGAGTGAGTCATCGAGGAGTAAATGCCAGGCAGAGTCAATGCTGAATGTGGGCCAGGAGCCCTGGGAAAGAAAAGGGAAGTTCAGCTTCAAAGCAGTGTTTACAAGATAAATCATGTCTCTTTCAAGCCACCTCAGGGTCCCAGTAATCTATATAATAAAAGGCTAATATGCAAATCTACCGAACGGGGGACCGACCGGTTGCTATGACGTGCACTGACCACCAGGGGGCAGATGCTCAATGCAGGGGCTGCCCCCTGGTGGTCAGTGCGCTCCCATAGGGGGAGCACCGCTCAGCCAGAAGCCCTGAGCTGGGCTCACGGCTAGCGAGCGTAGCGGTGGTGGTGGGAGACTCTCCTGCCTCCACAGCAGTTGGACATTCCCCCAGGGCTCCGCACAGGCTGGGCTGAGCCCCACCGCCCCAGTGCACGAATTTTGTGCACCGGGCCTCTAGTTCCTCAATAAAATTATCTGCTTCCCTCCACTCGAAAATCTTCCATTTGATCTAGTAATCCTGTGTCTAGGAATGTAACCAAGAACAGACCTACATGCACAAAAATGTTCACTACACTATTATTCTAGGAAGGTGAAAATGGAAATGATGTAAATATTCAGCAATATGGGAACAAATAAATATATCTGTGGCAGAGCTACTCAAAGGTCATTAGAAAGACTGCACTGATATGAGAAAATCCGTACATGAAGTTAAGTGAAAAAAGCAGCCTGCAAAATGATGGGCACTCTGTGCTTTCAACCATGCAAAATATACAAAGAAAAAGAGACTATTAAAATTATATTAAAACTAGAAGCCCGGTGCACGAAATTCGTGCACGGCGGGGGGTTGTCCCTCAGCCCAGCCTGTACCCTCTCCAATCTAGGACTCCTGGAGGGATGTCCGACTGCCCGTTTAGGCCCGATCCCACTAGGATCGGGCCTAAACGGGCAGTCGGACATCCCTCTCACAATCCAGGACTGCTGGCTCCCAACTGCTTGCCTGCCTGCCTTTCTGATTGCCCCTAACCGCTTCTGCCTGCCAGCCTGATCAGCCCCTAACCACTCCCCTGACAGCCTGGTTGATGCTTAACTGCTCCCCTGCCAGCCTGTTTGCCCCCAACTTCCCTCCTCTGCCAGCCTGGTCACCCCTAACTGCCCTCTCCTGCAGGGTTGATCACCTCCAACTGCCCTCCCTTGCAAGCCTGGTCCCTCTCAACTGCCCTCCCTTGCAGGCCGGGTGCCTCCCAACTGCCCTCTCCTGCTGGCCATCTTGTGGTGGCCATCTTGTGTCCACATGGGGGCAGGGTCTTTGACCACATGGGGGCAGCTATATTGTGTGTTGCAGTGATGATCAATCTGTATATTACTCTTTTATTAGATAGAATAGAGGCCTGGTGCACGGGTGGGGGCCAGCTGGTTTGCCCTGAAGGGTGTCACAGATAAGGGTGGGGGTTCCCTTGAGGTGTGGGGCGGCCTGAGCAAGGGGCCTGTGGTGGTTTTCAGGCTGGCCACACCCCCTGGCAACCCAAGGGGAGGCCCTGGTATCTGGAATTTATTTTCCTTCTACAATTGAAACTTTGTAGCCTGGGGCGGCAGCCATTTCTGTGGCAGTTAATTCACCTTCTACAATTGAAACTTTGTTGCCTTAAGCAGGTGAGCCCGGCCAGGGTGTGTGGAAAGCTTTGCTTCCCCTGTTGCCACCGGCAACCCTGGCCTGCTCTCTCAAGCTCCATTCTGCCGCCATTTGTTTGAATTTGTTTACCTTCTATAATTGAAACTTTGTAGCTTGAGTGGAGGCTTAGGCCTGCAACGGCTATGGAAAGCTTGGCTTGCTCTGTTACCTGGGAAACCTTGCTCTCTGTGGCTGTAGCCATCTTGGATTGGGGTTAATTTGCATACTCGCCCTGATTGGCTGGTGGGCGTGACTTGGCTGATGGGCGTGGCTTATGTAGCAAAGTGATGGTTAATTTGCATATTACCATTTTATTAGAGAGGATGCTACCAATTATTGCCCTGGCTGGTGTGGCTCAGTTGCTTGAGTATCATCCATGTACCAGGAGGTCATTGGTTCCATTCCTGGTCAGGGCACATGCCCGGGTTGTGGGCGCGATTACCACTAGGGGGTGTGCAGGAGGCAGCCCATCAATATTTCTCTCATTGACGTTTCCATCACTCTCCCTCTCCTCTCTCTCCAAAAACAATAAAAAACGTATTTTAAAAATGCTACCAGTTATTGAATTAGAGTGATGGGATAACGGATGATTGTTTTCTTTACTTTTCTTGTAGTAAGTACCTTTCTGATAAAGGAACATGTTAACAAAGTCTAGAATTTGTGATTATAGTCCCTCCAGGGAAGCTGCCCTGCCTATGGGTAGTCCTGTGTATTGTAGGACAGAGGTGTATTCTGGGAAGAGACCCTCCACTCCACCCCGCCACGTACCTCCAGGAAAGCCATAGCCACGTCATCCTCTTGTAGGAGGTCCCCGTACACGGCGGCCCACTGCAAAACCAGGCGGACGACTCGCCTCTTGTTGTTGAGGGCATAATCCATTTTCTCCTGCTCCGTACCTTGCGAAGGCTGGGCGTGGTAAGTTCCAAGGAGTCAAGGAAGACATTAGCCATTTCACACTCCTTTGACTGTGCTACTTGCAAAGGCAGGGAGTGACAGATCCCAACATCAGAGGGCCAGCCTTCTGCACTGATTCATTTCTTCCCTCAGGCCCTCACAAAATCCCCACCCACACAAAAGTCCTGGACCAAATGAATACAACCCTTACCGAGGACTGCTGACCTTGACCCGATAGTTTCCCAAGAAATTAGACCCGCCAGGCTCCACCCGGACTTGCGTGTGGACAGGATTCTTGTGCCGAGCTCCGGCTTTCATCGGGCTGTACCACATTCCCTGCCTGCCCTCCACCTGGCCCTTCATTTCTCGGGGTGGGGATGCTTCTCACTGCCGCTTGTCTCTAGGTGCCTTGCCATCTCTTGTTGGTTCCCACAACTCTGCACGCATCTCCTTCATCTCCTTCATTATATGCATTTCAGTGAAACCCTTCCAAGTGCTCATCTAGTAACTCCAGAACCACGACTGATACAAAGAGTGCGTGGGGAGGGAGTTTGGGGGGGGGGGGTAGTGAGGCTGGAGGAAGATAAGCTCACCCATATGAGGATGAGGAAAGATTCCTGCTGTATTGATCTGGTGAGGGTCTCAGTTTTTATACCATTCCTTCTTCTCTTGTCTGAAACCACAACTAACTCATATTGGCTTTTTGTGCATTTATGGCTAGCCAACTTAAATAAACTATAAGCTCTCTGAGACTTCAGATGATACACTATGGTCTTGTATTCTAAACGATACCTAGCACAGGGACTTCTATCTAGAGATTTTATTTGTTTATTAATACAACAAATGCTTGATTGAGTGCCCACTACATGTGTCAGGTAAAGGTCCCTGCTCTCGGCGTTCATCCTTATGTGGACTACAGCAAGGAGACTATAGTATGTGACCAGGAAAGATTTCAGATTAGACATACTGTTCCTTTTTCAGTGACTATTACAGATAACTGGTTCGCAGAACGATTTCCCTCATTATAACTTACCCTGTGACTGGCACATAGAGTACCACAGTCAAGCTCTACTTCATAGTCTGGTGAGGAAAGGATCGTTCCCTTTCTGCAAGTGAGCGCACGGACAGTAAAGGAGCGTAAATGGCCAGGATTACATAGCGAGGATGAGGAGTGGGTTTTGAACCCAGGACTCCTAATCCCAGCTAGTTTTCTTCCACATCACACAACCGCCCCGCGCCTCAGCTGCCTAGCCCCACGCCTCAGACCTGCCTACAAGACTGGCTGCGCCTACGGTTCCCACCAGGACTTCAAAGGCCCTGCAGAAAACTGCCCCCTGGCTGTGCTGCGCTTGAGAACTACACCAGTGAAAGGCCTTTTCTAAAGACTATAAATAATCATGATCAAGGTAAATGACAGAACCTTAAAGCCAAGGTGGACTGCATGTAAATGGGTTGCAAAATGGCTTTCATAAATTGAGCACGGGAGTCATAAAAAAGAAAATTGCTTAACCTGTATTGCTACAATTCTCTCTGAACTTACAATAAAAAAAGGGAAGAAAGATCACTTTATGTGAAAATTATTTCTTTTCTGATTAACCCTTTGGTGTCTTGATTGTCTACACACATAACTCGCCCCCCCAAAAAAAAATGGCAATGCTAGGCACGACATTTTATGACTATTTTTTATGGTAACTAGCAGCATAGTCAGGTACATGGCGGTTACAAATTAATGATTCCTGACAGATTATAAAAATACGTACTGGTTCAACCGAGAGTCAGTGAGTAAAGGAGTCTTTCTTACTTGCATGGGGCTGAAATGGTTTGAAATTTCAAGTTGATATCGAGTGGTTATAAGTCTAACTTTCCAGGTTATCTGGATTTGGATTCCAGGAGCCAACACAAATGCTTGTGTGTCGGCTACAGAGGTATGAGCAGCACACCTGTGGCTGCCCTCTAGGGTCCTTGTAGGATGACTAAATCAACGTGTCTTTGAGGGTCAAGACAAAGGTTTTCCTTGTCCTCTCTCCTCTTGGGAAATTTGTCTGTTGTCAACAATGAAAGATAGACTCTCTGACTGGAGGGATTAGCATGCTAACACTTCAAATGTGTAAAGAGCTTGACAGTTTATAATAAATATGCTTAATGTGCTCATAGGATCCTATAACGCTCTCTACAAACTGCAGGGGAAATATTTACAGACGAGGAGACTGAGGGTCAGGGAGATCTGCTCAGCCTTGGTCAGTGAGTAAATGGCAGGCTTTACAAATCCAGACAAGGCTCTTTCCATTATCATCGCCCCCATAGCCCCAAAGAGCGGCTATAGTGACATTAGTGCTTGGGTTCATGAAATTATTAAATAATTTTATCTGAGGGGCAAAAACCCAACTTTCCTGGAGCTGACTCAGCGTGATGGGAACCTAAACCAGAGTTGAGTGCACACTGCTTGTCAGGAGTAACTCCCAGCCTCCTAGGAGCCGGAACTCACTGAATCTGGGGGAAGAGGCTTTCTCTAATGTCTCATAAACATTAAGCATTTTTGCCTTTGGAAAAAAACAAAGAGAAGCATTGCTTTGTTTCACAAAGCCTTGCCTTTCCCCTTACAGATGTTGATTTACTAAAATAGAGGTGGGGTAATACTACTTTTATAGCTGAGTTCACACATGTGCCCTCCCTAGGCAACATACCATTCCAGTCCTGAGCAGGCTGCTGAGTCAGGTTCTTAAGGGACACAGAGGAGACTTTATATGTAATTGATTACACCTGAAATGACATAGGCGAGTTGCTGGGGCTTCTATTCACACAACGATCTTCTCAGGCTTTTAGAAGATTTATGTGATTTTTAGATTTTATTAAACACCCACAAAAAAAGGTGGAGAAAGGAAAAAACACACAACTATATACCCTTTAGGTAGCAGCCAAAAAAAATAAAGAACATCTCACCAGGTCCCTTGTATCAATATGATATCAAAATGCAACCTAAGAAGAGTAATATTTCAAATGTAGTATGTTCATGAATTTAAACACATCAGGCTAAAACTAGAATAATGCATTGTTCATTTGCTGCAGTAAGTCCTATTTGGAATAAAAATCTAACTATTTTTCAGGATGTATAACAGTTTAGAAAGGGTTATCAATGCATTCCACACACACAAGATATTTTTTAACATCTGAAGAACACTATCTGAAATATGTAATTGGTTAATGTCTATGTTAAGAGTAGATTAGTAGAGAAAATAAAATATATACTATTCCAATGATTTTATCAAATGATCTGGAAATACTTGTCTTGAATAAGACCATGATTTCTGATATGAAAATTGGGTTCAGGTAAGAAGTACTATGGCTGCTTGAATTCAAAGGGAAAAGAGACACAGAAAGATAACACAGTTTTGGCATCTCATGAAGTGCTTGGTAAAAGTCTAAAAGAGAATCTAGAATTAGTCACTGAATTGTTATTTTAGACACAATTCTTAAAAGGCCATTATAGTCAAAGTGGCCAACTCATCACTAATACTGAGATGATTGACAGAATTATAGAATTTGTGAGCAGCAAAAGCCCTTTGATTGTATCTCCTTGAAAACCACCATTTTAGAGGTAAGGAAACTGAGGTAGAATGAGGTGATTTTTCCAAATTTATCAATGGAATTCTTGGGACTAGAACTCAGTCCTCTTATCTCCCTCCCTAGTACTGTTTATATGTTTATGCTGTTGTGTTTTATTGGACATTCATATTTTTTATGCTAACATATATTATACAGCAGAATTAGGTTAGATAACAGGGAAATCCATCTGAGACATAGAAATTGATCCCCCCAAATTCTCAAAGACAACAAAGTACATGCAAGAAGTCAAGAGTTAAATGTTGCAGCCTTGACAATCTGATGTCAGGGGAACACAGAAATTTTAACTGAATTATATCCTCTTGGCTATAGTTTTAACCAGTTCTCTTGTCCAATATCTGTTGATTTAGGAAAGCAGCAACTCACCACTACTAACCAAACATTCTTAAATCTACTGGCCATTCAAATCCTAACTTGAGGTTTCTCTTGTTATGGCATTAAGACTCCTTACCATCTGGCAGCATTAAATCCAAATCTTTAACAGCAAGAAACATGGAGTAAACTCACTGTGCATCTCCACATTTTCTAGTCAAGGTCTGGGCACATGAAAACATAAAAAGCCTCAAGTGTTTGTTGATTGACTGCTTACCTTAAACAATTCAATCACGCTCTTTGGAGTGCAATATATAATGCAATTTTCTAAAAAATAGAAGACTCTTTTTATCTTACCACAGCTCTCTAAAACCCTTTATCTAAATTATCTCAAGTTCCATCGCGTTGTGACATCAGCAAAATCATAGACACATTCTAAGCAAGATCATGCTCAGTGTCACCAGGTTGACTAAACACAAACACCAAAATGTCTGGTACATTATTTAAACAGAATCATTTAGTGATCAAGTATTTATTATAGGAGCACAAACTCTGAGTGACTCAATCTTCATTGAATCGGACCAGCTCTTTCAGCAACATGTAGATGCAGCTGCGGACGGATTGGACCTGCTTTCAATGAGGTACTAGGACTGAGAGTCGGGAAAGGAGAAGGCCACAGTGTAGGCTACGGGCTTCCTACCCTGCCAACAGCAGGCTTAATATTCCATTGAGTCATTTTCCTCATGCTGGCTTTGCCGTTCAAACACTGTAATTATTTCATATATTTTTACCTAGTTATTATCTTACTCACCACAGGCACCTGTAATTTTTCTGTATTTTTTTTTTTTTTTGCTGCTCATTTACTTATTCTTAATTCAGCTATTAATGGTTCCATGTATTAAAATGATCATGGGGGAAAGTAAGTGAAAACCTCCTACGATGTAGAGGCAGCAGATTCATTACAGCCTACAACAGGGAATAAAATATGTATACTTTTTGCAGTAAGTATATGCTAATTATGCAGCTATTTATAAAACACTTATCAACATTCAAACTGGTACTCTTCAATATTGTTGTTTTCTAAAGCCCTGCTTTGCATACAAGATCTCTGCTTGCCGCTGAAAACAAACTTTGGGGGTCATATGCCCACTGACTAAACAAAGCTTTTGTACATATATATATATTATTTTTACCTTATGCCACATACCTCTCATGATGGTATAATAATTTCTTTATGTGGGCCAATATATTTACATTTCCTGTATAAGGGGCTTTATGGTTTATAATGTGCTTCCACACACATGGCCTCATTTGGTCACAACAGCCTGGGGAGGTGGGAAGACAGGTATAACTACCCCTGTTATACAGACAGGGCTCAGAAAGGTTAGGGATGACTGCGGAGTAATACAGCTTGTAAGATGCAGGCCTTCTGATTTCAGAGCTCTTGCTTTCCCCACTATACTATGGGCCCTCCTTCCTACCCTGCCTGCCTCTGTGGAGAACCCAAACACCCTGAGCATGGAGCCTGTTCCCTCTTTGATGCAACCTGTCCTGGGGAATTGCATGCTCTGGAATTAGACCACTTGGGTTCCTATCCGGGCTCCCCCACTTATAAACTGTGAGACGCTCGGTCAGTTACGAACCATTTAGAGCCTCAGTCCCTTCATCTGTAAACTTCAGAGGACTGTTGTTAAGGATGAGATGGGACAATATTGGTAAGCCATGTAGAACAGTATCTGAGACATATTAAGTGCTCAGTAAGAGTTAGCTATCATGATCACTATAGATCCACTTCTGGAAATCATTTAAGATCCTTTAAATGGTTGGCTTCGGAATTTTAACTCTGTGATGCTGTTCCTACCAACATAGCTGTCCTGGGTTTGTGTGTTCCTACGAACGTTGAGCTCACGGAAGCAATTTCTGTGCCGTCATTTTCTTTAGATCCCTCCCATCTCCTTGCTCAGAATATGTTTTTTTCCTACTGGGTTCAAATCTTGTTCTAACACCTACCAGCTATGTAACGTGGGGCCAATTACTTCACTGCTCAGTCTCACTTCTTATTGTAGAGAGTATACTTCTCACAGTGTTGATATGAGGCTGAGAAAACATATGTAGAACAGTTGGCAGAATATCTGATAATACAATCTTTTTTATTTCAAAGAGCACATCATGTTCATATCATTATTAAACCAAGTCTTCCTTCCTTAGTGGAAATAAACTCTTCACTTACATGTCTGCAGAAGTAAATTGCTCCGATAGTGACACACAGACCAAACACTTTTCAGAGCCGAATGGAGGCTACAATGGTAAAACTTGGCTCCAGCAAAATTTAAGATAACCATCTTCCTTAGGAATCTAAAATATATTTCTAAAAACCTGGCTTCATCTAGATAATAAGAACCTGATACTGTTTTGGTATCAATAAGAAAAGCAAATTTTAAAAAATGTTTTTGTGTTTTTTTTTAGAGAACCCAAGACAACTACTAAAGAGAACATCTCCAGGCCAATGTCACAGAGAAATAAATGATGGAGACCCTGCTTTTTCAGTAGGAAATCTGTTGTGTTTATTTTGTTCCTGTATAAAGGATGTAATACATATAAAAAGTTTCAGCTAAAACTTAGTGACAAATCTGGATTCTATATATTTATTTTTTCCCTTTTAATTCAAGAACCTAACAATTTTTCCATGCAAAAAGTATAGAATTTGTGTTGACTATTAAGTCAAAAGAAATTAGGATAGTAAGAGAAAATATTTGACCAACCGAAATCATTGCTGTATTTAAATTTTTATAAATTTAAATATGAGCCATTTGTCATTTAAGATTCTTAAGAACAATCAGTCCTAAACAACAGAGACCTGCATTTGTTGACATAACAGAGAATTTATTAGCAGGACATTATTAGTTTCTGTCATCATAGACTCCATTTTCTTTCCTGACTCTACTTATTTCAGTTTCTTCATAAGGATCATTACCCTAACATCTGTAGAATGACTGTTGCTGGCATTGGGGCTACAGACTTCCTGTTCTCTCTCTTAAATGTTGAAAAAGCTTTTTACCCAGAAAGCCTCTCTTTGAGTCTCATTGTACCAGTGTACCTTGGGCCTGCAATTTGAGAACCAATCATGGTCAAGGCTAGCCACCTACTGTAAGTAGCTAGAATGACCAACGAAGATCACATTGACGTCAGGGTGTCAACTACAATGTCCACTCCAACTAGAATCTCATTAGTGCCACCTGGAGTTTCTGCCAGTATGTGAGGAATCATAGGTGATTATTTGGCTTCCATGTCCTTGATTTCTCCTACATGTAAAATGAAATAAATATCATAGCAGTCCTTTGTTTGCCTCAAAGTGGGGGCTAGGTGTTAGAATTATAAAGTAAATGTATGAAAATGCTCTGAATCAAGGATATTGTTATTAAATTCAAAATAATATTAACTTAGTTGTGACCATATACTGAATTGAAAGACTGACTATATTTGTATAAACAAAAATATAGCAGAGTGTAGTCATGAAACACAGAAATTAAGACAATCAGAGAGCAATTTGGTACTGAACACCAAACATGTTAATATATTACATATTCTGTGCCTACTTTTAGAAATTTAAAGCAAGAATATTATCATCTATATGGGCAAAGATTTAGCTAGAAGGACATAGATTCATCCCCTTATATTTGTTACAGGAAAAATGTGAAGATAATTTAAATATCCAATAGGAAGAGGCTAAGAAAGTAAATTACGACATATCTGCCATATAATATTGAGTCATTAAAAATGATAATGTGTTTTTCTCGTGCATTTTTGTCACCTTATGTTGCCCAGCACTATATGACACATTGTAAGTGCTCAATAAATGCTTCTGAAATTACCTGAAAAAAAAATGATGTAGTTTTACATATATATATATATATATATATATATATATATATATATATATATATATATATGTATATATTTGAAAAGATATCCACAACATACCAGTAAGAGAGAGAAAAATATTACAAAAAACCCCCACATATAACATGATCTCACATATATGAACTTATATAAAATTTCTTGAAGGTATTTCACAAAACAGTGGTGAGATACCAGATGAATTTATCTCTCTTCTCTTTTTTCTGTAAATTGAATTTTTTTACAATGAGAATGTTTTAGTTTTAAAGATGACAAATCTATCTATATTTAGAAAAATGATGCGGAAAAGTACTTAGTGGCAAAGAAAGATATTCATAAAATATTGTTTAGTGACAAAGCACACACAATTATTTATAGTATGAGTCCATTATCCTATCTAATAAAAGAGTAATATGCAAATTGACCATCACTCCAACACACACAATGGCTGCTCCCATGTGGTCAAAGATGGCTGCCCTCATGTGGGCACAAGATAGCCACCACAAGATGGCCAGGAGGGAAGTTGGGAGGGACCAGGCCTGCAAAGGAGGGCAGTTGTGGGTGATCAGGCCAGCAGGGTAGGGCAGTTGGGAGGGACCAGGCCTGCAAGGGAGGGCAGTTGGGGGCAATCAAGCCTGCAGGGGAGGGCAGTTAGGGGTGACCAGGCTGGCAGAGGAGGGAAGTTGGGGGTGACCGTGCCTGCAGGGGAGAGCAGTTGGGGGGACCAGGCCTGCAGGGGAGGACAGTTAGGGGCAAACAGGCTGGCAGGGGAGCAGTTAGGCATCAATCAAGCTGGCAGGGGAGTGGTTAGGAGGTGATCAGGCTGGCAGGCAGAAGCGGTAAGGGGCAATCAGGAAGGCAGGCAGGTGAGCAGTTGGGAGCCAGCAGTCCTGGATTGTGAGAGGGATGTCCGACTGCCCGTTTAGACCCGATCCCGGTAGGGGTCTCAGATTGGAGAGGGTGCATGCTGGGCTGAGGGACACCCCCCCCCCCCCCCCCGTGTATGAATTTCGTGCACTGGGCCTCTAGTTATATTTATAATTACAACTCTATATGTTTTTTTAAACATACTAACATGTTAACAATAGTAATACCTGGTGAGGTGATAGTTGGTTTTAATTTTCCTTTTAAAGACTAATGGAAGAATGAACTGAATTTTAAGTATAGATTTTAAAAAGGTTAAAAAAACTGGAGATGAAAAGTACAGAAACTGAACAAATATAATTTTAAAAACTCATTATAAAGCACTTGTATTCATCAGGTCAAATCATGTCCCAAGCATATCTAATGAATAGAGACTCTCTCTCATTAGCACATAAAAGGCCTGAAATATTAATGTTAAACAGAATTCTACCACCTTCCTCTGTGCTAAAAGCAAAATTGGAGGAGACACACAATGTGGATTAAGGACAGAAATAAGTGTCAGTAGCTCAAGAATTAAATCTTTTCTGTACTAGTAATTACCTTTCTCTGAGCAAATCATAATTTTTCATTATTCTAATTTATTGATTTGGAAAAAGAGGAGTGAAAATACTGACTTCTACATAGGGCTGCTGTGAAAAGTCACATATTAAGTACTTTGAAAACACTCAGCCAAAGGAACGCACTTTAACGTGGGTGCTTAAATGGAACTTGGTTAAGTATTTTAATATCCTTACATCCCATGTTAAGAACATGGGGTTAACTTCCTTGTTCAGTTTTACATTGTATCCCCCTGTCGCTGTGCATGTGGTGTTACACGGTTTATGTGTATGTCGTTTTTGTCTGCCCACCATCTATTTCTGCACTTTCAGTTTTTCTTCATAGGCAGTCTCCCTCCAGTAAAGTGCATTGCCTCCCCTTGACCAAGATGTCAGCAGTGGCCCAAGCTAGGCCAACTGGCCCCTCCTTCCCAGAGATATGGGAGGAGGTGAGGACCCCGGATGCTTGGAGCAGATTTACCCCAACAGCACTGCCTTCAGTTGCTGCCTCGAGCCCCTTTCTAAGGCCTGGGCTCTTCAAAGATTCCTTCAATTCTCTGAGTTACGCCATATTCTTCTTAGATTCTTTTATTCGTTGCCAGTCATGGTTGTTTCATGTTACTCATAACCAAAAAAAAGTTGCTTATATAACATCTCCCCAGATAGAAAGGGATTAAAAATTGAATCCTTAGCATTACATAGAAGCACTTATACATGTATGGCCTTCTGGGATAGAGCCTTTTCCATTTGCTTGCACGCAGCAGGATAAACTCTCTGGCACGCCCTCCCAGGCATACCCTCCCTGGGCATTACAGAATAGTAGTTCTTGTTTGAGACTCTTATTCCCAGTATCTAAGGACCAGGTTTAGGCTGCCCAAGTGGCTATTTAAATTAATGAAAGTTAAATACAATATAAAAATTCAGTTCACGCATCATAATAGCTAATTTCAAGGCTAGTGGCTACCGGGCTAGCACAGATGTGGAACATTCCCATCATTACAAAATGTTCTATTGGACACTCCATCTATTTGCTTTCAATAAATTAGGCCCACTTTGGTTTTAGCCACCTCAGTTGTGCAATACATTGTCAAAAAAAATGTTCTTAAATGGTAATTAAAGAATAAGCTTTTAAAGAAATACTGGTAAGTTGTAAAGAAAAAGCCGCCACACCCAAGCTTGGAATCCTGAGACCGGGGTGAATCATGGCTCTGTCACTGCCTTGGGAATGTCACTCCATTTTTCTGAACTTGAAAATCCTCATTTGTGTCATAAAGCTAATACTAACCCAATAGACTCCTGTAAGCATAAGTGGTATATTACAGGCCAATGCTCTTAGCATGGTGCCTGACACATAAGGAATTGATTCCAAATGGAACAGTGGAGAGAATCTAGGTTCCTGTAGGGCCCGGTGTGATGAAGGGGGTCCAGGGCACTAGGTGATACAGATGATACCCAGCCACCCTGGGTTCCCTATATCTACTGAGAAAAGAACTGGGATTGGATACACAGGTTCCTCTCGATTCTATTGTTCACTTCCCTGTCTCCACCTCCCCTCGCCCCCAACATCATTACTGCCATACCTTCCTACCTAGAATGGCCAGGACTTGAGTTGTTTTCATTTAAAAACAGAGGTCACTGGTAACGAATGTTCTCAATCAACTTTGAAGAGGACAAGCTAATAAATGAACAAATCAGAATTTGCAAAAAATAAACTTAGTGTTGGGGGCTTGAGTAGTAAAGATGATATGACTTATAGCCCACAGTACTTCTACTCTTCTTTTGGTTTTAAGTCCACTGTACTCTCTTACTCTTCTTCTTTTTTTTTAAAGTATTTTTTATTGATTTTTTTTTTTTTTTACAGAGAGGAAGGGAGAGGGATAGAGAGTTAGAAACATCTATGAGAGAGAAACATTGATCAGCTGCCTCCTGCACACCCCCTACTGAGGATGTGCCCACAACCAAGGTACATGCCCTTGACCGAAATTGGACCTGGGACCCTTCAGTCTGCAGGCCCGATGCTCTTTCCACTAAGCCAAACCGGTTAGGGCTCTTCTTTTGTTTTGTTTGACTTAAGCTTATCCATGTGCTGTTGAAAAAATTAGTGTATATTCAATGGTGGTTTTTATTTTTCCTTCCAACAAATCTCAAAGATCTAAGATTGACTGCCGTGTATGGAGCTGAAAGAGCACAGAGAGATTCTGAGTATGTTAATCTTACTTGAGAAAAACTGATTATGAGCCAGAAAGAATATATAAAATATGTAAGTCTCATTAAGCTGTCTTTACTTAGTAAGATAGTTCCCAGGCAAATAAACACCCAAATTTCACTCTTGCAGCTCCCTCTGAATAACACATTCAACTCAAATCTCCTGTCCTCACGCATTCTATTGACTTCAAAGAGAATGATGGGTGAACAAGAAAATGAGAATCAGGTAGGGCAATTATAATTCTGAAAAAGGAAAGCATTCCCAATGTTGATTGGATTGCCCAGAAAAAAGAAAGCTATTCTCCTTCAATATATTTAACTGCTCACAAAAGGCCAAAGTGTTTTGGGTTCTAAATTTTCATTGCTTTAAAAATAAAGCAGAATCAGAAAATACATTTTCACATAGCCCCCAACCCCTAAATTGAGAGTATGACTTATTAATAATATTTACTTCTTTTACTTAATTTACATTTTCTGAAAGTTCCCTCTGAGCCAGACATGGTATACCAAATGGTCAATTCAACAGACTATTGAAAAGCTGCCCCAAACAAACTCAACTTTCAAGCTGCCAAGAAGAACTGCCATTAGAATTTCAAGTTTTATAACTTTTATTTAAGCAAATGTAATGATAATAAAAATAGCAATGAAGGAATGAATTTTCAGTATCTAGAGGAGAGGATGGACTAGGACAAATGTAAAAGAGAAGTTATCCCCCAATGATAACTTGTCTTTAAGCCAGTGGGTTAGTGGTCTGATTAATACTACAGCTTAGAGGAGGAACACAAGCAGGCCACAACCCAACCTGCCAGGTATCCTAACAGGTACAATGTCTGCCTCCCAGGTTAGTATTACCCCTAGTAATAATCCCAGATTCTTCTCCATAATTTCTCTAGCCTACCTCCCAGGTATGTACGTTTATAACCGGTATCACCTTCCTGAGGTGACTTGATTCCCATTTTGCACCAGTAATGAGGAAGAAATCCTCCAATATGACGCAGCAACACCATGCCAAGGAGAGCTGGGGTCTATGCTGGGGAAAGCACAGCTCTGCCTGGGCCATGACTTACCTTCAGAGGCTGGGGTGAGATAACGGCCATGTACATACAGGGTGTCTTGAAGGGAATAGAGACTTTTCACAGTAAAAGGATATTGGGCCATCAGGGCTGGGCAAAGCTGGTTATTTGGCATAAAAACACAGTGCATCATAACAAAGTCATTTAAAACAGAATCTGCAGAGGAGAGAAAAGGAAATTAGGTTCTTAGAGAAATCTTTAGGAAAGCAAGTGTATCTATTCTTTGGTGTTTGACCAATGGTTCTCATATGTTGGCTTGGAGAATTACGGTTTTACTGTACAGAGAAGCACTGCATATAAAAATAACTATATATATATATATATATATATATATATATATATATATATATATATGAGAGAGAGAGAGAGAGCGTGCAACCCATGGATAGTACCGTGTATGCAAAGAAACATGGTCATTTATTTGTCACCTTTACAACATATGTCTTTTGTCAATATCATCTTTTCTTTATCTCTTTTTCACCGTCTATTTCCAGAGGAAGCATGAAGGAAGAGAGGATGATGGAATTACAGAAAAAGAAGGGGTAAGAGCAGAGAATTGGTGAGGATAACAAAAGATGGAAAGGAAAAGAAAAGAAAAGATATAGGCTGTGAGTAGCAACAGAAGCAAAACAAAGCTCTCTAATAGATTAAAATGGTGACTGTCCTGCAGTTGAAGTTGTTTTGAAGGTAGGTAATCACGGAGACGGCAGGGAAATAAGGCAAGTCCCAAAGATAAGCTTCATTTGCTTCATTCTGAATCCATGCTGGTTTTTTATCGCAAAGACAACACTCACTAGTCAGCGTTGGTGGAAAAGCACCTGAAGACAGGCCTGAGAGCCTATGGAATCCACCTGATGAAACTTGGAATCCCAGATGCCATGGGGACTTTCAATGAAGACATGAACTACACTGGCTGAGATTTGTGAAACTCACATAGCTTTTCAAATAGAAAATGGTGAGAAATGTGAAATTTTTAACTATATAAATTAGATAAACATTACTGTCTATGTTTTAAATGAACTTATATTGGCAAAGTTGGAATCACTGATTAAAGGTTTAACTATTATACTCATCTAAAAAAATTGAAATATAACTGACATACAACATTATGTAAGTTTAAGGTGTACAATGTCTTGATTTAATACATTTATATATTGCAATATGATTACCACCAGGGTGTCAGCAAACGCCTCTCCACGTCCCATAATACCACTATACTCATTAAAATATAAGGGATAAGTGTAACCCCAAGCTGTCATCCTGTCATCACTCAGTGTTACCAGTCATTTCAGTCCCAGTATACTGAACCAGAGAGGATGCAGACCTAAGTTGTATAGAACTTTTTTAAGTACAAAAGGACTTTGGCTTGTCCAAGTGTGACATCGAGGGTCTCCTTTATATGTTTTAGATATTCTCTGAGGAGAGGGGAGATGATCCTTGCTTATGAGGCTCCCAGAAGGCCTGTGCTATACAGTAGTTCACACCTTGCTAAAGCAGGGATTTCAGTAGAGCTGGGGAGCGGCCATGTAGCATGGCCACTACCCAGCACCCACGTTTCACTAGAGCTTCCTTGTTCTCCTCTTGTATGTAGTAACTCTGATATTCTTGAGAAGTGAATCTTAAAAACCATTTTATACTAAAAAATGATTTCCCAAGTCACTCAGTGACTAATGCTGGTCCTAGAAGTTAAAAGTCTAGGAAACGAATAGGTCTGAGGCAGAAAATAGATGCTTTGGTAAATTAAGAAAATGTACTGTCAAACCCGAGGTGTTCATTTCTATGACATAAGCCAGTTTCACTATTAACTCTGTATTCTGTATTGTAAATGTATAAATGCCAAGGGTTTCCCACTTCACTGCATCCTTTAGTTTCTCATCATGAGGCCCATCACATTCTCCCCAATGCTTAGCTTTGCACTTAAGATCCTCCAGGATCTGTAGTCAAATGCTTAGGCCTTCCTTCTCCCACTTCTGTATACGATCGCCCCGCAAAACCAAGCTGCTTGACCTGACAGCTCCTATGTCAGTACTGATGTTGCACCTCAGCGTGGAAAGCTTTGCCCCCAGGCTCCAGTGACTAGACACCAGCCTGTTTTCAGGGCCATTTCGAAGGCTATATTCTTCACGATACTTTTCCCGATCCCCTCAACTAGTCAGCGGTCCTGAAGACTGACCGCATCCTGCCTGATGATCCAGCTATTTGCACATTCCTTTGTGTCCCCTAGTAGGTTATAAACTCCAGCGAGTGCCTAGTCCAGAGCACGAGCTTAGTGCTTTCCCAGGGAGATACTCGACAAATACGGAGGCAAAAATAGCTGCCCTGGAGCCAGAGAGCCTGGCTTTATAACAACGACTCCCCAATTAACTCGCTATATAAAGAAAGATCTCAGATAATCTCTTTATAAAATGAGAAACTGGAATGAAGAGCTAAAATAAGAAGTAATCAGAGCTAAAAAACTTTTAGGAGGTATATAAAAATAGTAATTTCACCCACAGATGGTGGAAATGGACCTTGAACTACCACTGGGTTTTTAGATAAGTCTTTGAACTTCTTTTAGTGAGAAATCTTCTTTCATGTAGTTCAGTTTGCTTACAATATTAACCTTTTATTCTGAATGACAGGCCAGTAGCATAGAATTTTTCTTTTTAAGTTGAATGTAGACTATTCCAAAGTTAACAAAAGATGGTTCCCAAAGTGGAGAATGATAGTAAAACTGGACACTCAGTTCACTCACGAGATTCATCTCATTCACCCTCCAATCTCTGAGCCTTAGTGAATACTACTGTAAGGTAGTGTTATGTGTTGAATTTTATCCTCCCAAAAAGACATGTTGAAGTCCCAATCCCCAATACTTCAGAATGTGACCTGATTGGAAATAGGGTCTTTGTAGGGTGTTGTCAAATTGAGATGTGGTCCAGTGTGGGCCCTAATCCGATATGAGTGCTGTCCTTATAAAAAGAGAAACTTTGGAAACAGAGACAGATGCACAGAAGAAAGGTTATGTGAAGAGTTAGGGAGAACATGTGACAATGAAGGCAGAGTTTGGGTGGTGCATCTATGAGCCACAGAACACTGAAGATTGCCGGCTAAAAGCCAGAGGCCAGGAGAAGGGCATGGAGCAGGTTCCCCCTCACAGCCCTCGCCAGGAACCAACTCCACCGCCACCTTGATCTCAGACTTCTAGCCTCCAGAACTGTAAGACAATACTCTTCTGTTGTTTAAGCCATCCAGTTTGAGGTACTTTGTTACATCAACCCTAGCAAACGAATATAGGTGATGTGTAGTTACACTCTGGGGCAGCCCGCGTCTCTACAACCACAAACAGAACTATTTTACTCCATTGGAGTGAGGTTGTGCCTCTTGTGTAGGCAGCAGCAAATCCTTTATGGGAATAGGTAGAATTTAAATGATAACCTAATAGATGTCTGTAAAGGTGAATTTAAATGTTAACCTATGAGACCTGACCAGGAGGCTCAGTTGGTTGGAGCATCGTCCTGAACACCAAAGGTGGCAGGTTCAATTCCCGGTCAGGGCACATACCTAGGTTGTGGATTTGATCCCAGTCATGGGTTTGATCTGGTCGGGGCATGCATAGGAGGCAACCAGTTGATGTTTCTCTCACATCAATGTTCTTCTCTCTCTCTCTCTTTCAAATCAATAAACACATTCTCAGGTGAGGCTTAAAAATAAGTGATAACCTTAAGAGATGCCTATAAAAGGCTAATCCTAATGTGTATGAAGGAGATTGAGCCATTTACGAAGGACAGCCAGGAATGGAGCAGGCAGAGGAGGGTCAGAAGGATCACTCCCTGCGTAGGCCACACAGGATGCTCTTAGTATGTTAATCCAACAACTTCCTTCTAAAACTGTTTTGTCTACACATGCTGAGAATGAACTCAGGATTTTTTTTTTTTACAGTGTTCTACATGGATTTAGTGAACACACAAACTGTTCTAGGTATTTACCTGTTGCTTCATTTAAAGCTGGCTCAAGGCGTATTGTTTCTAGAAAATGCTCTAAAATTTTTTCAGGTGTTCCTGACATCACAGTATACCTGGATAAAAAAATAAAAACAATATCAGCTTTTCAAAAGTGGGCAAATCATTAATAAATAACTTTTCACATATCTAAGATTTTTTTTTTTTTTAGATCCCAGGAAACCATTTCAACTTAACTTATGGCCCATATTCTCCTTATAGTAAGAGAGACCATGTACTTTGCCAGAGTCACACAGGAAGACAATGAAAAAACCACAAGGGGAAGTAGTTACTAAAACGTGACTCTTTTTCCCTACATGGAACTGAAGTAAATTTCTTGGAGAGCGGCTCTGGCAGGCTGGGAACTGAGCAACTCCAGCCTCCGAGAGGAATGAGAAGAAGCATGTGAATCCCAGGGCAATTCAGGGCAGGCATGGGGAGCAGAGAAGGGAAGCGACAGTAAACTAGGTTACCCATATATGGGTTACTTGTAGCGAAATTTCAGTCCCACAGTGGATTCCCCTGCCTATTTCTGGAATGCTCTGTCTTTTCCAACTGTACATTGGCATGTGCTTTGGAAATACAGTTAAGAATAAAGCAGGAGAAAAACACACACCCCAAAACCCAAAGACCAATGAGCAAACAAGCAAACCCCAATAGCATCTGAATAGGCAATAAATCAGCAACAGAAAATTCACATAATTTATTTAAATGTCAAATATATTTTTTGGGAGGTGTTAATTATTATTTCAGAAGATCCATCTATGCAGCTCTGCAATCAGCATGAAAGGATTTATTTTTAAAATTGAATGTGGGTTATTTCAAAGTCATATTCAAGATGGTAACAAGACAGTGAATGAAAACTTAGAGGCAAAATACATTAAGATGACATTGCTTTTCTGCTTGGCATTTCATCCAAAGCAAAATGATAGGGAAGAAAAACAACAATGAAAATAAGAGTCTCTTATGTTCATAGAGCAGTGGTAGAATTTGACTCTAGGAGAACCTAAATTCCTTCGCCTTCTCACCAACATCCTTTCTTGTTTGAGACCTTGGAGGTAGTGCATTGAAATCCCAAGAATTTCCCTAACATATTAAATCTCAGGGTTTTAACCTCATGCCTGAGGGAGTGAAGAAGAGGCAGTTCAACATATGACCCTCTGCGTGTGAAAACAAAGAGGGAGAGTGCATGAAGCAACTCTGGTATTGAATGAGGTAACAAGTGCAGTCTACCTGGAAGGCAACCCATTAGCTAAAACTATTCTGTGTCAGCCCTGGCCAGTATGATCAGTGGCTAGAGTGCTGATGAATCTCGGGTTCGATTCCTGGTCAAGGGCATGTACCTGGGTTGAATGTACCTGGCCCCGGTTGGGGCACGTGCTGAGGCAATCACGGTGCCTCTTTCACATCGATCTCTCTCTCTCTTTCTTTCTCTCTGCCTCTCCGCCCACTCCTTTCTACTATCTCTGAAAATCAATGGGAAAAATATCCTCAGGTGCAGATTAACAAAAAATTAAAAAAAAAAAACATATTCTGTGTGTGTGTGTGTGTGTGTGTGTGTGTGTGTACATGTCCACACATGTATGCATGTACACAGGGGCAAAAAGAATTGAAGAGTTAAATCTTTGAGGAAGCCTAGATTTGGAGACTAAAGAAGAAGAGGGGAAATAGGAAAAAAAATACTTTAATCTCAAAAGCATGACCCCTTTCTCAAAGTAAATAAGGTAGAAGACAATGGTTTTTCCTCTTGTAGGCAGTGAATATTTGAGAAAAAGAGAGGGCATATCTATAAATACTATCAACACTTGAAAGGGAAAAAATTGCTGTGTGCATTCAGTAACTCCTAAAATGCATGATTCTGGGATGGTGCTCAGCAGATGCGCTGGAAGGGGAGCAGCATCCGGGCACACAGTAAGGACCTGGGGTGAGAGGGGCGCTCCACATCTGTCAAATGTTGACTGTGCCCCAGACCACGAGGTGGGCCCTGAGCAATGCCCTCACCTTACTCCTGCTAGTTAAATATTAGCTTTATCCTGCAGGTGGAGAAACTGCTTTGCAAGGGGAGGCATCAGGCCCGCGGTCACACAGTTCGGAAATGCGAGGTCTCTGCTATGAGCCCCGGGCAGCGCACCTGCGTGAGTCTCAGGTCACTGCAAGGACGTCCTGGGCACCAGGCAGAAGCTACGTCTAGGTACTTGGAGCCCATTCTGAACAGGAAGTCTGCCGTGCAACGAAAAACCCCCTCTGAAGGGAACTTGTTTGCTTTTTTTCTGAAAATGAGTTTTATGTGGAGTGTAAATATGTTACATTAAAAGCCAGTTACTTGTTATTTACCACGGCCCTGGGCAGCTGCCGCTAGTAAACGTTTAACTCTGATAGAAGGTTGGCTTCACATTCCGTGTTCCCAGTTTGGACATCCCTGACCTAGGGTACTAAGTCTGGTCAGAAAGAGGAAAGACCAGCGTGGCAGGCCAAGGATCCTTTCACGTCACTGAAGAGAAGTGGTCTCTCTAAACTTGGCCACAGGGTCCATCTGACACCAGGGGATCCTTCTTTTGCTACCAAAGGCTCCCTCTAGTGGCTCCCCCTGCTGTGGTCACCTTACCCATCTCTCCCTCTTGTGAGCGCCAGGGAGGGCGGTCCGGTGTGGACATTCTGTTAAGGCAGGGGCCTCTGAAGGCTAAGGGCCAGGGAGCCAGGGAGTTTCTGGCCAGGCATAGCCGTCTGTGGTCCCCCAGCTCTGGGTTTGACTGAAACATCACGTTTTTGCTTTGTTTCAGGCTGGACACTCCCAGGCGTCTACTGCTGACCTCTGTTTAAATGAGGGACTTGAAGACCAGACAGCATGACTCTGTTCAGTTTATTGCACAAAGGAGCTAATTTAGCTCAAGTTAAAGAGAACCCCAACTGGTTACATTATCCAAGTTGTGAGGGTTTAAGCCTGTAAACAAAAAGTCTTTCCCTAACATCAAGTCTGGAAATTAAGTTCCATCTGTACCTGGAACAACAACAACAACAACAAAAAGGTGTGTGTGTGGGGGGGGGGTGGGGGGGCCTGAAAGAGATTATCTTTCTGGAAACAGGATGGAGTTTGATAGTCTAAGGATGAGCAACAGTCATTTGTAATTCTTTCTTTCTTACTAAAACCACATGACCACAGAGCAGAAGATAACCAAAATGGTAAATTTCGAGGGTTCCATAAAGTTGATCCATCATGAGAAATACTGTCTTGCAATTGACATTTGACTATTACACTCACAGTGAGTGGCTTGACTAGAGTCAGGCAATTCTCAAACTCTTCTGGATTTCTCAGGGGGAAAGGGAATCAGAAAAATAACATTATTATCAGCACCAACAGTGACCCTCTTTGAGTTTAAGAAAGACAATTTCTGAGGAGATAGAAGTTCTAATGGTTCCTAAGTTTTAAGTCCATCCATGGACAAGATTGTTGCCATGTTATCGAAGTTATCCAGAAGATCAGGCCAAAAGTCACTCACACAGCCTCCCCTTTTCAACTCTGGTCTGGCTTGGGGAAGCTCAACATGGAAAACAACCCCCTGAGAGAGTAGCTTTGTATTCTTCAGGAAACTGACTTTGCTGTCGCATTATTTTGTACTCATTGATATTTCTTAATGCTGAGAATATGCCAGGTTTTTGAATTACAGTTTAAGGAATTTGGATTGGTCTAGAGGACACAAATAAGGAGATATAACAGAAATCAGATCCAGGCCCTAAAATAAGTTTAATACACATGGCCTCTCTTTTTCTGTTCCCTTTAGTTTGATTTCATAAAAAAAAAATCTATATTTGGAAGGCACTCTGAAGGGAAAATGTTGTAACAAGCAAACGCTTTTGATCATTCTGCCATGAAGATCAAAATGAAGGGGCGAAAGAAGGGGCCCTCCGGGGGGCCGCTGGGCCGAACGTTCCAAGGTTACGGAGAATGTTCAAGGCTTCCCTTTTCAGGTTGCAACATTGTCCTGAGACACCTGAAGCATTATTAAAGAATGCAGATTATCACCGTAAGACGTCCTAGTTTATGTAAGAGCACTAAGGAAAATCATCAGAGATAGTCCCAACCTTCACATAAAAAATGTCTTCATTCTCATCCTCTATGGAAGGGGTCCTCAAACTTTTTAAACAGGGGGCCAGTTCACTGTCCCTCAGACCGTTGGAGGGCTGGACTATAGTTTAAAAAAAACTATGAACAAATTCCTATGCACACTGCTAAGTCGGCTGCTAAGCAGGACAGGCAGCGGCGGCAAAAACACCCGGCGGGCCGGATAAATGTCCTCGGCGGGCCGCATGTGGCCCGCGGGCCGCAGTTTGAGGACCCCTGCTCTATGGGCTGGAAGGACAACAGTTAAAAACACTTGAGCTTGAACATTTTCAAGAATGGAGGTCAGTGAAAAAAAATAATGAGGAATTCTGGATGGTCATTTATAGATTTGTAAGTGAAAGGATACGTCTTACATCGTCCATTTTATGTCACTCCTTTTGAAATGTATCAGTTTGCAAGGTTTACTACATAGTGTTGAGGATACAGTATTTATACAACATGTTTTGCTGTAGTAATCTGCGAGGCTGAGGAGAAAAGGTATGGGCGTTGATCAGCTGGCCTTGAATCCCAGCTCTATCCTTATAAGCTTTTTAATCTTGGGCAAGTAACTTGCTTCTCTGAGCCTAAATTTTTCTAGTATCTGTTGAAAGGAGTTGTAATAAGGGATTATATAATATATTCAAAATATACTATGGCTATTCAATAATATTCTTTCCCAACCTCCTTGTAAATATGTCAGTTCATCCAGATGAAAATACCTGAGCCTTACGCTTTTAGTCTAAACAGTAAAAATTCATCAATGACGGTGAGTTTCCTGATTAAAGGGAACACCCCGTTTACATGGCAAAGAAGGAAAGATTACTAGGATGCATTCCCTTTTCAACATTATTTGGTGACATTTCTTTAGCTACAGAATTGCTCTTTTTATTATCCTAAGATTGGAAATTAGTCCTTATTTTCAAAACGAGATTCTGTGATTTTCTACCATTTCTTGGAGCTACATTTCCTATTGTATTACCATCCAGTTGTCGGTACATTTGATGAAAGGGTCTCAAGTAGGAAGTTGCTGCAAAGGATGGAACATACACATACTGTAAAGACCCAAGTCTACACAGCTCCTGAGAAGCAAGCACCCTTCGGACAGAGGAGGCCAAAGGGATGCTTCTAGGCTGCAGTCAACAGTCTACCTTATATTTAAATCTGGGTTTCTGTCAAAGATGTTCATTCTGATAACAAGATGAAAACACTTCTTGAGGAATCCTCCGTATGAAATTCAAATACCAAAGGGTCTCATCACCTAGAGCCATGGTCGGCAAACTGCGGCTCGCAAGCCCCATGCGGCTCTTTGGCCCCTTGAGTGTGGCTCTTCCACAAAATACCACGGCCTGGGCAAGTCTATTTTGAAGAAGTGGCGTTAGAAGAAGTTTAAGTTTAAAAAATGTGGCTCTCAAAAGAAATTTCAATCGTTGTACTGTTGATATTTGGCTCTGTTGACTAATGAGTTTGCCGACCACTGACCTAGGGTCATCACCCTTGAGCTGCCTGGCATTTCTACTTCCATTGTTCTCTCCGATGCCTTCTGTTCCAAAGCTACCACAGTTGAACACAGCATCCAGAGAGCATTTTTAGAGTAAGGGAATATTCTCCCCCATTACGCTAGGCAGCACCAAGCTAAACACAGTGCCAGAAATGGATACATTATTCTGCACAAAAATGTGTGATTAGTCAATAGAGAGAAAAAAGTCACATACACTGCTATCTCCCACAGAAAAGGAGAACATGCTATTGTGGAAATGATGATACCATGTGAAAAGGTTAATCATAGTCTGGCGATTGCAGCGTTGGATGCAAACCTACTTTTGCTGAGGCTGTGAGTTTCCTTGATTAGAAGCCCTGCTCCCTGCTGGGACCTTCTCCAGCACCAAGACATCTTGGTCGTGTTCTTTCAGTCTGACTGTATTCGCCTCAACGTCCTGCAAATACAAATTACCCCACATACAGATGCTGCCATTTTCTCAGACAATGAAAAAAAATTTCAAATGCTTCAGAAATGCATTTGGTGCTTGTGATGCTAATTGTTGTGACTACAAATTAAGTCATTTTCAAAGTCAAGGGCTGGAATGGCCAGGGAGAGGACCAGATGAGGTTTAGGCATGTGGTTTTAAAGCTCTGCTTTTACTCCCGATTCAGAAAATCAGCAGAGTAGAGAGGAGTGTGGCTGTGCTCTGAGAAACTTTTGGGAGAGGGTGGTATAGCGGGAAGATAAGGGAGCAAAGCATTTATTCTTTATAAAAATACTAGAGGCCCAGTGCACAAATTCGTGCATGGGTGGGGTCCCTCAGCCTGGCCAGCGATCAGGGCCTATCGGGGCTGGCTGGCTGGGAGGAGGGGCCACGGGAGGTTAGCTGTAGGAGCACACTGACCACCAGGGGGCAGTTCCTGCATTGAGCGTCTGCCCCCTGGTGGTCAGTGTGCATCATAGCTACTGGCCAGTCGTCCAGTCATCTGGTTGTAACGGTCACTTAGGCTTTTATATATATAGATGTGGCCAATAGCACTTAGCTTCAACCAAATTCTTTCATTCTGCTTTTCTTCTGAGGACATTTAGTTTTCTTGG
The DNA here is from genome assembly GCF_951640355.1 of Cnephaeus nilssonii. Classification (NCBI taxonomy): domain Eukaryota; kingdom Metazoa; phylum Chordata; class Mammalia; order Chiroptera; family Vespertilionidae; genus Cnephaeus; species Cnephaeus nilssonii. The sequence goes on from NC_137081.1 coordinate 44,794,842, forward strand.
GAATGGTACTTTTACTCTCTAATCAAAAGACTTTATTTTTTTTTTCAGAATCAGTTTGAAATGTGTTAAAAACATTTTTTCAGTTATTTTGAATAATTTTATAAATCACATCAGTGATAATGGTCCTTATGTGATCCTTTCAAATAATTTTTTGGCTAAATGTAAACTCCATATGTGCAGACCTCAAAGAGTTAGTTCAAGTTTACCTCTAAATTTCAATGTCAGTTTAAATAATTAGCTTTACAAATGTAGTGTGCTTTATCTCATCATTTGGTCTCCACTTAGAAAGAGATTAGATAAGAACCATGTCAAATTCCATGTGGTTTTTTTTTTCTATATTATTCAATGGTATAGTTTTTAGTGAAACTAAAACTTTCCATTCAGAGAATGCATTCCTAAAACAAACTTTGGTGTCAGAAATTGTGCCACCAAAGGCAAATATATAAGGCTGTGTAGTGATAGGTGTCCATACCTAAGGAGTGGAGAATGATGTTAAATAATGTCAAATGTACCAGAAAGCATAGAAGCTGCAGTTTGGACTTTCAGGGAGGATTGACAAAGATGCTAAGGGTGGGAGTGGCAGAGAAGAGAGTCTGCTCTGTGAGCCAGCAGGGAAGGGAACAGAGCAAAGTGATCCTAGAGGGACCGTGTCTCAGGGTGAACTCAAGCTAGGGAGGGATGCAGTATGGGCCACCTGAGAGACACTGTCATCAGCTGGATTGTTCTTCCCAAGGGACCAGGGGCTGGATGGTGGGGAAAGGCCAGGGACCATCTGCTCTAAAGATCACCCACTCTCATAAATACCTTAACAAGCTTAGGTTAGGCCTGTGGTCGGCAAACTGTGGCTCGCGAGCCACATGCGGATCTTTGGCCCCTTGAGTGTGGCTCTTCCACAAAATACCACGGCCTGGGCGAGTCTATTTTGAAGAAGTGGCGTTAGAAGAAGTTTAAGTTTAAAAAATGTGGCTCTCAAAAGAAATTTCAATCGTTGTACTGTTGATATTTGGCTCTGTTGACTAATGAGTTTGCCGACCACTGGGTTAGGCCCATCTGCAGAGCCAACTTTAAATGCAATTACTCTTCACCTACTTGCCAAAGTCTGAAATTCCTTTAGTGTGAATCAATTTGACATAAAGCACTTGAAATAAAAACGCTTGGTTAGAATAACCACGATTAACATTAATTCCTGCTAAAATATAATCACTGACTAAATCAAGAGAGCATGTGCTGTTATAGAAAGGCTCAGATTTGGGATGAGATTGGAGGTGGAGACTAGAAAGGTTTAGGATAGAGAAAGACAGAAGTCAGGAAGGTATGACTTGGACATTTGCCAAGGCAGTCCCTCTACGTCTTCTATTCTGATGGACCGGGTCAGACGTGTGCAGGGTAGTTTGGTCTAGCCTGGCATGCCCCAGGTACAGCTTTCTTGAAATATCCCCTCTGGGCCCCAGAATGCCCAGCAGCACAGTGAACATCCCAGGGGTGTGACCAAGGCTCTTCGTTCCTAGAGCATTCATTAATCACTGTACTGCTCAATTAACATGACACTCAGATCTTTTCTTCTCTGGCAAAAGGAGAAATGGGATGCCCCTCAGCCACGCTTTGCCTTGGACTTACCCTCAGAATCCGGTTGAAATCCTCCTTGTCTACTCTTAAGAAATGGCAGTTATCTTCTCGCAAAACGATAGAGGCAGCTCTCGGGGCATCATTCACTAGTGCCAACTTGCCAAAATCATCTCCTTCATGCAGGGTACAGACCACACCCTGAAGAGAGCAAACATTCAGATGAAGATGACCCCTGAAACGGAGACAACACCCACCCGCCTCACGCCACAAGACCCTGTTCCCCTAACACACGATATATAAATGGGCTTTACCCGGAGATGCCAAAGAGGAGTTACACAATTAAATTATAATGTTTCATTTTCCTTTCATTGAGTCATATGGGCAATGGAATAACTTAACTGTATACATTATAATCATGGGCCCCAGAAAGTTCAATACCACTCTGAGTATAATAATTTAGATAATTTATGATTAGAGATGCTATAATGACTTTTCTTCATCGAGTAACAATGTTGTTGCACTACTTTAATTGTAGCACTAAATTGTTAATGCTTAGAGCTACACTAGTAAGTGGAGCATAATAAAGACTCAAAAAGAAAAAGATATATATACGTACCTTTCCATAAATGACTACATTCACTGATCCTTTTAGAATAATGTACCAGGAGGTACCTTCTTCCCCCTGGTTAAACACTAGATACAAAAAGAAGAAAAGACTTATGACAAGAATAGAAGCATGTCGATATAAATTACAGCTTAGCAAATCATCATTTTTAAGTTCCCAGAATTACACATATATTCCAGAAGGGGAAAAATGACTGGCAAATACTAACTTACTCAGGTGGCATATTGTTTCCTTTTCTATAGAACATAAAAGGAACAGAAACACTGCTCTACTGGCCAGGCCCTGAAAAATCCATCGGTATTAGACATCAATTAACAGCAATCCAGTTCATCAAGCAATACTCTTTCATCCACAATTCATCAAAACTTACTACGCTACAGAAAATAGTTTTTAAAAGCAATCGGACAAGTAATGTGAATTGAAAACATGCAAATTGGTGCTGCTTATTGTTTATGGATATCTATCTATCTATTTTTAAATGGGTTGGAAGGATAACCACTACATTTAGGGTAGAAGTTACCATGGGAGGGAAAGAGAAGAATAAGATAAAGGAAGAAATATGGGGCCTTCGACTGTATCTATAATTTCATTCTTTAGAAAACATGAAAAAAATATTGCATGCTAGTGTTTAATGTAGACTTCAAAGGTGCTTGTAATAACCTCTATTATTTGTTTGAAATATTTAAATATTTCATAATAAAATGAAAACAATCAGTAAGTTTGAATGAAAACAATAAAAGAGAAGTTGTGCATCACCAGTGATCATAAAAATAAAAAAAATACTAATGTGAACCTTTAAAATTTTAAGAAAGGACATTCTTACTAAAATAAATATCAATGTTAGAGATGCCACTTTAGATGACTGAAAAACATCTTGAAATATAACCTTTGTAACTCTTTCTGCTTTTACAATTCCTGCCTTCTGCTTATTTGACTAACACAAGTCAGTGTGAAGAAAGAGTAAGACTTTTCAGAGAATGTCTCTTGAAACATTAACAGGTATCCATTAAACAAGTGTTCTGTGTTCCGCTCATTTTAAGAAGTGTGAGTGTAACTGGATGAACGTTTTTCTTTAGGGCAGACCTTCTGAGAGCCTTAGCATGCGTGAGGCATACGATTCTCCAAGAGAGACCAGAGACGGTGGCATTTCCTGACCCGAGAAGACCACTAACCCTGCTTTGCAGGAAGAACTCTGCAGAGTCATGGGCAATGCTAGCCTGAATACTTTTGTTCACATTTATGGATATCAAATTTCAATTTCTTGCTTCTAAATATAATCACGGAACTAAATTACAAACTGGGTTCTGGAGAGATCCTAAGTATTAGTACTGTATAAATATTTGGGTCAAAGAAATTCTTTGAGACTTGGAGCTGATAGTGGAAGTGGGAGAAGAAAAGGAAAACAGGATCTTTTATCATTCTAACTAGCAATTTTAAGAGATGGATTAGTTCTTCTAAAACCACCAACTGAAGTGAGGTCACTGTGAAAGGGCCTGCCTGAAGAGCAGCATGTTCCTCCCACCTTCTTTACACACCGCCTTCAGCCAGCAGCTAGGCGTGAGCAGAGATTCAGACTGGCAACAGCCCCCCGCTGGCCCCAGAAAACCACCACGCTGCAGAATCACGGACATGTGCCGGGAATGATCACAGGTCCCAAAAAGCAAAAGTGCCCAGGACGTCCTGCTGAGTCTGAGAGGGGAGCGTTTGCAGTCAGGGTCCCATGGCATAGGCTCTCGAGGGGACTAGCCAGGCGCAACATCCGATTACAGCTTTCACTTACACACGGTGCCTCCTTTGGCATGAGACTCAAAGATGAGAACACCTGCTAGCTCCCGTTTCACCTAGAAGAAAAAGAGAAAGGATGTGGAAAGGCCAGATTTTTTTTTGGGGGGGGGGGGGCAGGGGGAAACATGTTCCCTTTCTGAACAGTGCTAACTGACCCTCTTCCCACACAGCCGTCTCTGACTTTGCTTGCGCTACTATTGTCTAGAACCATGTTCACTAGATTTGCTGCTAGATTCTCAAAGCTCTTACATAAGCCATTGTATACGTGCATTCATACAAGACAACTGCCCTAGAGATGGTTAAAAATGTGGTTTCACACATACGCACTAGCCGATTTCACTGCCTATCTTTTGTCTTGGGTGAGAAGGTAAGAGCATCTATAATATCATGCGACTCCATTGCTGTTACAGGCTCTTCCCTGTGTCCCCATAGAATGCATCCCTGCAAACGTGTTGGGAAAGTCAATGTCCTCAAGTTGAATAATTAAGCTCAAATGTGTAAGCAGATTTATATGACAAGATAGCTAAGAAAAAAATTTTGATTCCAAATTATGGTCCCAAATTATGGCTCCATCTCCCTAAGTACCAAGTAACCTGAGAATTTTCCCCAGTGCCTGGATACCTGTGGTTTGGGGGAGAAGAGGAGACTATCCACACTCCTCTCCATTCCATCAGGACTGGGGGAGTCAGGACAAGGGCATGCTGGGGACCTGGAGCACAGGTAGGGAAAGGGGTCTCCCAGCACCTTCCTCTGCGGTGTGAACCCCTGGTGCTTACATTTGCGGGGGCTCCTAGGTGAGGCTCCCAGGCACAGACCTCCTCCCTCCTCCCATGGATGAAGTGAGGATGAGAGGACAGTGGTGGGGAGGCTGAGCTGGACCATACCCCTAGTTTCTCCACCAGGTGAGCAAGCTTGTGGACCCCCTGGGAGAGCGGGGGGAGGAATGTGAAGGCAGCTCTGTTGGGTTGAAGAGGGAGGTGTTTGGAGCCCTTCTGCTTATGGCAGTGACAAATGCCTTGCTGCTCTCTTCAGAGACTTCTCTCCCCGCCCCCCCCCCGCCCCGCCCGAGATCAGGGACCACAGATACTGCTAGCATACGATAGTATAATATCACCTAGTGAGCTGGGAATGAAAGGCAAATTAGGAATGTAGATGTTGCTAAGGGGCCTCGGTATATAATCTATGGACATTGCAACAACTTCTTTTTATTATTGGTGTTGAGTTATTAACATATAGGAGACATGTGTTGCCTGGAAGTCCTGTTCCTGTGTTCCTGGGGAAGATGTTTCTGTCCACTGCTTTCCTGAATATCCTAGTCACGTAGAATTTTAGAGCCAAATATAGCCATTGGGCCATTTATCACTATTGGATATTGCTATTGTGCCCTAACATATCTGAAGTAATTCTCTCTTGAACATTCTGCATCCTTCCTCAATAGAGCAGCAAAAGCTGGCCACTTGGGCCATGACAGGTCACCCTGATTGATCTCCCTCCTCCCTCTGGCTCTGTATTTCATGGGAGGGTCTCAGAGCACTTTGAAGGCCTGGCTCTCTTGTTTAGGTGTGCAGGTTCCATAGTTCAGACTTGGAAGGATGAAGCATACGTTCCAATACCACTCACATCAAATTGCTTTGGGGTTTATAGCACCTGGGCAACTACTAATGATGTGACAATACTTGATACCATTACAGTGATTCTTCTTGGGTATAACTTACTTAGCATCTCATGGGAAAGACTAGGAATGATTTATGAGGCAGAATTCAGATATTCCTGCCCTCCATGCCAAATATACTCCTCCAGTCCTAACTGAATTTAACTCAAAGTCTCCTGACTTGGCTCAATGAGAGACAACTTACGGTGGTAGAAAGATGGGATAAGGCTTTAATGTGAAGGAGCTCATCATAGATAATCTCTAGGTCATCCATACTCCTCTGGCCAGGTCTACAAAGAAAAAAGTAACAAGGAAATAATGAGAAAAAAGCATCACTAAAGCCTGAAATATGGAAGTGTACTCAAGGGGTCAGTAATGCAATTCAGATTTCTTAGGAGTAAGCTCTATAAAAGGATATTGGCAGAGGGCGAGATTATGCCATTATAATCCCTAAAGGAAGTTTTGAAATGAATGTGTTGTCAATGGAAGAATGGGCACAGAATCCCCTTCTCTTCTAATCTCAGAGGGAAGAACATCTCTGCTCACATTGTAGTTGGGTAATCTATCTCTCACTTTGTAGATGATTGCACCAAAAAATTGCTTTGTATTACCATCTTAATCAGTAATAGAAAACTTGTCTTTAACACAACTAGAAACAACTGATTTCATCAACTGGATGATTAATCCAAATTCCTTGAGATCCTGTGTAGTATCTTAGCCTAACAAAATAATAATGCTGCTATCACTATGTTTCAGGTTGTATAACATGCATCTACCATAGGACTTAACTAAGGGATGAAGAGAGACTCAATATTTTCTTGCCTATCCCTGAGAAGGTGAGATGAGCAGAAGGCAGACAGTAGTGTTTGGGATTAGGAAGAAAGGGAGAGAAGAGAGGTATATACTTCCACTTCCCAAACTCTGTTTCATGCATGACCACTGTTCCATGAGGTGTTAATTAGTATACTAGTTAGCTTCTCCCCTAGGTATGTGGATGTTATGGACATTTTGACATGGAAGGACAGAATAGATTCCTAATCACTTTCATGCCTGTAATTATTCTGGAATCACTAATAGTGTTTAATTATAGATCAATGAGAACATCTGATTAGTGAGAAATTTAGATATTCTATTGCTCTCTGCAATGTAAGAAACCTTAACTGATATGTTATTGAAATTTTTTTTAAAATTTTTTATTGAGGTATTATATGTGTACATATCTTACCATTACCCCCCCACCCCACACCCACACTTGCCCTCACCCCCCAGAGTTTTGCGTCCATTGTTTATGCTTATATGCATGCATACAACTCCTTCGTTTGATTTCTTATCTCCCCCCCCCTCCCTAACTTTCCCCCTGTAATTTGAAAGTCTGTTTGTTGCTTTACTGTCTCTGTATCTATCTTTTTGTTCATCAGTTTATAATGTTCTTTATTATCTATAAATGAGTGAGATCATGTGGTATTTTTCTTTCATTGACTGGCTTATTTCACTTAGTATAATATTCTCCAATTCCATCCAGGTTGCTGCAAATGATGAGAATTCCTTCTTTTTTATGGCAGCATAGTATTCCATTGTGTAGATGTACCACAGTTTTCTGATCCAGTCATCTGCTGACGGGCACCTAGGCTGTTTCCAAATCTTAGCTATTGTAAATTGTGCTGCTATGAACATAGGGGTGCATATATCCTTTCTGATTGGTGTTTCTAGTTTCTTCGGATATATTCCCAGGAGTGGGATTACTGGGTCAAATGGGAGTTCCATTTTCAGTTTTTTGAGGAAACTCCATACTGTTCTCCACAGTGGCTGCACCAGTCTGCATTCCCACCAGCAGTGCACGAGGGTTCCTTTTTCTCCGCATCCTCGCCAACACTTGTCGTTTGTTGATTTGTTGATGATAGCCATTCTGACAGGTGTGAGGTGGTACCTCATTGTTGTTTTGATTTGCATCTCTCGGATAATAAGTGACTTTGAACATGTTTTCATGTGTCTCTTGGCCTTCCTTCTGTCTTCTTTTGAAAATATTCTGTTTAGGTCCGTTGCCCATTTTTTTATTGGATCATTTATCTTCCTTTTATTAAGTTGCATAAGCTGCCTGTAGATATTGGAGATTAAACCTTTATCAGTGCTAGCATTTGCAAATATGTTCTCCCATGCAGTGGGCTTTCTTGTTGTTTTGTTGATGGTTTCTTTTGCTGTAAAAAAGCTTTTTATTTTGATGTAGAGGAAGACATAAACAGATGGAAGAACATACCATGTTCATGGATTGGTAGAATCAACATCATTAAAATGTCCATACTACCCAAAGCAATCTACAGATTCAATGCACTCCCCATCAAAATACCAACAGCATATTTCACAGACCTAGAAAGAACTCTCCAAAAATTCATCTGGAATAAAAAAAGACCCCGAATAGCCGCAGCAATCCTGAGAAAGAAGAATAAAGTAGGAGGGATCTCAATACCAGATTTCAAGCTATATTACAAAGCCACTGTTCTCAAAACAGCCTGGTACTGGCACAAGAACAGACATATAGATCAATGGAACAGAATAGAGAATCCAGATATCGACCCAAACCACTATGCTCAATTAATATTTGACAAAGGAGGCATGAACATACAATGGAATCAAGACAGTCTCTTCAATAAATGGTGTTGGGAAAATTGGACACACACATGCAAAAAAATGAAACTAGATCACCAACTTACACCATACACAAAAATAAACTCAAAATGGATACAGGACTTAAACATAAGACGGGAAACCATAAAAATACTAGAGGAATCCACAGGCAACAAAATCTCAGACATATGCCAAAAGAACTTCTTCACTGACACTGCCCCTAGGGCAATGGAAGCCAAAGAGAAAATTAACAAATGGGACTACATCAAAATAAAAAGCTTGTTATTGAAATTTTAAAACAAATTGGTTATTGATTCTAAGAGTACTAGGAACTCAAGCTCCACGTTGATGGACAGGCAGCATTTGCTCTCAGCTAATTGCTGCAGTCATGTATGTTAACTACTACATAATCGTCAGTCTATCCTACACATTCTGTCCTAAAATTTCAGTAACTTATGGTATTATTCAATGTTACTGTATATTAAATATTTAAACCTTAACGAGCTACTGGTGGTGTTCCATGCTTAATTGCATTGTATTTTTAAAAAGTGATCCTGGGTCAAATAAATTCAGGGAGTGATGGTGTACTGAACAGAGCTCTGGATTTCCGGTCTGAAGATAAAGTTTTAACCTCAGTGCACCCCCCACCAGCTGTGTGACATCAGCCTCAGCCTCATCTGTAAACTGGGACATGCCTTCCTGAGAGAGATGTGAGAGCTGAAGGAAGCAGTACATGTGAAGGTACCTGCATATTTATTTGTGTCAGTGGGGAAAAAAAACCGTTGGCAAAATGATATTCAAAACTCAAACCTTTGCAGAAGAAGCTAAACTGACAGAGTACAACATTTGGGCCAGCACATTACATCTGAAATTTAGTCAATTATAGATAAGTACTCTGAGCAATCAAAACTGAATTGTAAATACTCTAAAATAGTTAATTGGATTAAACACTTTTGCAGCCATTCATAAGATGGGGTCGATGACAGATCAAGTGGGGGCCATCAGAGGAAGAAAACTCTTTGCACCTTGCACATCACCTTCTCAAGGACAGTTTAGCATGAACAAAAGAAGATGATATGTCTCTCATACAGCATCTACGAAGGGTATATTTCCTAACCTTGACTATACAAAGACTAGTACTAAATCCATGATCCAGGGAGATGCCAGCCGGGCCCACCTCCTGCCAAGGTCCACCACTGTGCACCAATCCAGTGCTTAATGGTGGAATGCAGAAAACATGGGACCCAAACGCACCAAAGAAAAAACTATGGCCACAGGGACTTGAGGCGGGGCAGGCCTTCTTAGCAAGGGGCTAATCTACTACTTGACTTACACATGGGATTTTGAAAGGAGGATCCTTGGGGATTTAAAAGTCAATTGAGTCACCTCCGTCCATCTACTGTGATAGAGGCAGCTAAGGTGAGAGTCTCAAGGCAGGCATAATAGGATTATGCTCTTCAGCACAAGGAGCTGCCCCGCTGTTCTTCCCACTTGACATCAGCTGCAAATAGCATGGACCCTTCTAGAAGCCTGGCTAAAGAGAAATCAGTCGCCAAGCCTCATTCTCACCTCCATGGGATGGGCTGTTATGGAGGGAGGAGGAAGATTCTGCTGGGAAAAGGAAGTGTTAGAATTTAGCTCTAAAATCCTAACACATTCAAATATGGATTTTGGAAGCAGATCTCTATGAGTTTAGGAAGAGTGTTTTTACATAATATCAATATGAAATCCATATTGATCAACTCCTTTTTTTTCAGGTGTAGTTAATTCTTTTTTAAAAAGTTTTTCTCATATTAATCAACTCTTACAGATTAAAAAAAAAGTGTTGCCTTTAGAATCTACACATCACATTACATTAAAAATAATTATATATTGTCCAAGAGTTAAAACATATGAGAAAGAACTCTGTCAGATCCCAATGCAGCATATTAAAAATGTGACAGCTCGTTCAAGACACCCTTTGGCCATTATAGGTAGTCTGAGGACCTGCAGCTAAGTGTGGGAGAAGGCAATGATGGCAACATTCAAGCCATTTTTGAAACCTACTCAACTTCCCGCTGTCGAACACCACTGAGCACTGACGGAAGCTCTCTTCTCCCCATGCTGCCCGCCTCCCGGCTCCTCTCTTCCTGCTTTCCTAAACATTTCTTCTCGGTGTCTTTTGTGATCTGTTGTTCTTTTGTTCACCTCTAAATTGTGCTGTGCTCCAACGTTCTGCCTTCAGCTCTGTTCTCATTTTGTTCTGCTTTCTCTCCCTTTGAAAAACCCCAACTTTCACCTGTATAACTCTGAGATCTAAACCTTCATCTCCAAACCGATGTCTTTCCTGAGCTCAGACAGCTTCCTGGCCGGCTCTTCCCAGACAACCCACAAGCTCCACAAGCTCCACAAGCTTACTGTCCAGGGTGCTCCCTCGTCATCACGGGGCAGATCTCAATGGACTTTTGCAGACTCATCTATCTTCCTTTCCTCTCTTCACACCTTCCTTCAGGGCTCTGTTCTCTGCTCCACCCATGCCCTACATCTCTCCATTCCTCAAAACGCTATGCTTTTTCATGTCTCCAAGACTTTTCACATGCTTCTCCTCTCTTTGCCTAGGATATTTTTTTTTCTGCTTCAAGCCCAGCTCAGATGTTATCTCTCTCAGGTAAAACTGGTTCTCCAACCTTTATTCTCCCATGGCACATGGCCTGCTACTGTGGTGATTACAACATACTGTGAGGAATGTTATTTGTTTAAATACCCATAACCCTACACTGCTCTTCTCAAGAAGTGCACAGGACACTGGATTGGAAGCAGAAACTGGATTTGCGCTCTACTGGTAAATCATGAACTTCCTAGGTGCCCAATTGGTCTAATGCCTTGTTTCTGCATTTCTAAAATGAGAACAATAAATAGGAATTTGGTAAAGGCCCAATGAGTTAATATACACGAAGCACTGATTCATTGGAAATATAGCACAAATGGAGGATGAAATTATTATCAGGGTGGATGTTCAATACAGTTTACCAGATGAGTGAAAACACTAGTTCTCACAATTCATGCTGAATTCAGGGTCTGTCCAAGGGACATATGGAAGCAACACCACAAACCAGTTCCTGTCTTGTGGCCTGAGAAAAATGGGGTTTAAGTTCTGTTATCCCTCCTATTCAAGGTCAAGTAAGACACGGTGGCCACGACACAACTCACTTTTGTCTTGGCAAAGAATTAATGGAGGGAGGAGACAGGATGAAAATGTTGAACCTTACCTCTTACTCCAAATCCTGTTAAGTGATAAAAAAAAAAAGAGACATATTTTCTAAAAGATCATGGATGTATTCATCCAGCTGTGAGGAAGAACTATCATCTTAGACCAGCTGAAGTTACTCAGTCAAGATCAGGGAGGACTTAGACAGAGGTGGTCTCCAAAGCCCATGTAGTATCTGTTAGGCTGGGCCCTTTTGTGGCCGGAGAGTTGTCTGCCATGCTCAAGGTCTGATGGAAAAGACACTTGAAAATCCAAAACAGCCCTGAAAACAGACAAACACCTCCACCACAAACCACAAGAGTACTATGGTTGACCAGAGATTTTAGGAATTCTTGGATGACCAAAAGCAGATCGGAATAAAATGTCTGAGAATAGCTGGAAGCAGCCACAGCTCAACTTAGATAAGAAAATCATTTTGGAAACAGCTCAAGTGCCCATCAGTAGATGAATGGATAAAAAAAGCTGTGGGATATTTACACTATGGAATTCTATGCAGCTATAAAAAAGAGGATCTCTTACCCTTTGGGACAGCATGGATGGGCCTGGGAAATATTATGCTCAGTGAAATGAACCAAACTGAGAAAGACAGATATCACATGATCTCACTTATTTGTGGAATCTAATGAACAAAATGAATCGACCAACAAAATAAGACCCGAAGCACGGAGGCATGGGACAGACTGACATACCTCGATGTGGGGTTGGGGGGACGAGAAGAGATAAACCAAAGAACTTATATACTTATATGCTTGGCCCATAGCCACAGGCAATAGAGTAGTGGAGACCTGCAGGGGATGGTAGGGGGTGGGAGGAGGGTGGGGGCGAGGTGGGAGGAGGGTGGGGGCGAGGTGGGGGGAGATATCTGTAATACTAGCAACAATTAAAAAGAAAAGGAAAGTCAGCACAGGAGGAAGACGACACTGCGGATCAGACAAGGGCAGGAGCGAGCGGGTCAGAGTGGCTCATCACAAGGTCAGCGGTCAGTCGGGGCCCTCCCCGCCCCTCACTGAGCAGTAGGCAGTGGCCGCGTTTACTGCCAGGCTAAAACTCGGACCTGCTCTCTAAGACGAAGGCACAGCCTGGAGCTCGGGAGAGAAGCAGAGCATGTGACAGCCACGGCCCTCCTGCCAGACACAGAGGAAGGGAAATCCTCCTTAGGTTCAGAACTCCTGGGAAGAAATCGGGGGGGGGGGCGGGGGGGAGTTTAGCCTGCATGCTTCCCCTCGTGCCCCTCATGAAGCAAAGGCTGCGGGAAATGTGGCCCCCAGCGCCTTCGGGGCCGGCTCCGCTGGGGGTGTGAGCACCACACCTGCCCAGAGACCCACATGGCAGCTTACTGTACCCCCTGGTGCTCACACCTCAATAATAACCCCTACAGAGAAATCAGGACTTCCCCGGGATGCCCTGGAGAAAGCCTTTTGAAACGGAATGGAACAGAGCTTAAAAACAGTGTAGTCTCTGAGTCCGAAATAACATTCAGAATGAAAGGGGAAAAAATAACCCTGAGGTCCAAAGTGGTCAAGTAATCACAGGGCAGGCCACTGTCCTTCGGCAATCCACCCAGGTAGCCATGAGCTTTTGGGTCCTGTTTACAGAAATGTTTAATGAGGTGAGAGAAGTCAGCACTGCAAGGTGTGAAGAGACTTACTCTAAAACGTGAGTCTATTCACAGTTAGCGGAGCAACAAAAGCATTCCTGAGAGGTTGGCTACCAGCAAACTCACTGTTGCCCGGGGCCTCAACATGTCATTAGAATTGAAAGCTGACCGAGGTCCCAGGGAAGAGGCCAGATGGAGCAAAAGCCAGTGTGACCAACTTGTGCCACTGAAGTGAATAAAAATGTGAGTCGCTCACCCCCCGCCCCCCACCCCCCATGGATCTTCATGTTGTGGCTGCAGTGACAGAGAACAGGCCCAGCAGCTCCTGCTCCGAGGCCACCAGCTCAGAGCTGCTGTGCCATCTAGTGTCTCAGGGGAGACTCGCCTCTCTGCTCTTGCATCTTCAGACAAAGGTTCTCATCTTGATCCACCCCCACCCTAAAAGAGCACCCGGTAAGTCTACAACTGTGCCTTCTCCATCACGATCACTGAACAAAGCCGTGCTTTCAAAGTGGGTTTCTCCTGGCAAACAGTGGCAGTAAGCACCTCTCCTGCTTTTGGTCTTTACGGAGATGGTGGGGAAAAAACGGAGGAGAGATCCTGCAAATCAGCCCTCAGCCTGTTCAGAGAGTAATGAAAGGGTCCCAAGGACTGAAGGCAATTTGGCTTTCAAGAGTCAGGGAACACTGTGCCTGGAGCAGGAGGAGGGATCGCCTAGGCACCTTCAGAGAGTAACCTGCGAGGCTAGGGGACTGAACTGACTCTCAGGCTGCTCTGAGTGGCAGCTGGCGAATGTACCCGGTCTTTACTCGTCCTTCTCCAGACGTCACAGGGAGAGAGATGAGGCATCCCTGCTTCTTCACAAGCCGGCATGGTGCCACATTGATGTGGATTTGTCAGATCCCGCTGTGGAAAGGCCTAGTTTCCGCAGGGGCCGCGTTCTGTCTAGTTACAGACACGGTAATAAACGGGGATGGATGGAGAAGCAGTCTGTGCATTAAAGGGTAGGAGGGCCCAGGTGACATTGGAAACTGCTGGTAAATACAGTTTTATCAAGGAATTATCAAGGTCAGAGACAGACACCCTCAATTCTTGGGATGTGGATAAAATGAAGGATTCATCCAGCCACCAAGTAGCACATTGACACGGCGCCTGGTAAAACATGCAGGTGAGAAAGCAGATAACCAGTTCTTCGAGACCTGCCGCCTTTAGACCTCTTCCCTGGTGCCCGGGGAAAAACCCAGAAAGTCAGTGCTGTCGATATCCGCGTAAGCCACAGTCAGGCTTAAAAATAAAGGAAAGGCCTCATCATATTTGTCTGGAGTTGAGAAAGCTTTATTGTATTGCAACACTCCACCTCAACTGACCTGATTCTCCTGGGTACAAGTCATTTCTCAAACGTGGATCATTTTCTAACACTCGTAAGGTCTTCTTGAGAACTCACCTTCTTCCCCTTCTCTGACTGGTAAATTTGGTTTCCCACTCACTTGTCTAACAAACCAGCAAATTGTTTTTCTTTTCTTCACCTCCTAGCCTTGCTTCTTAAGAGTTAGATCTTAGGTGGTAGAGCCATTCCAGGAATCTGGAGTAAGCTGACTTGGGCTCAGTTCCTGATTCAGCCACAAGTACCACTGTGTGATGTTAAGGAAGGTATTTGACATCTACTAAGCTCAATCTCTTCATTTGACAATTGTGGATAATAAGCCCTACTCAGTTCACAGAGTTATTTTGAGGTTCAAAGAGGTGATGTATGTAAGGTCACTATATACACTTGTGTGATTCATTTATTTTTCAATTTTTTTATTGATTTGAGAGAGAGAGGAAGGGAGAGGAAGAGAGAGAGAGAGAGAGAGAGAGAGAGAGAGAGAGAGAGAGAGAGAGAACCATCAATCGGTTGCCTCCTGCACCCCAACCAGGGATCCAACCCACAACCTGGGAATGTGCCCTGACCGGAAACCGAACCAGTGACCTTTTGGTGCATGGGATGATGCTCAACCAACTGAGCCACACCTGCAGGGCTCATTTATTAAGTGTTAGTTTTTATTTTAAATTCTGGCTAGTGGGTTGATGTTCATATTTTTCTATAGTAGATGGTACACTTGTACTCTGTTAGGGTCTATATGGTAGTCATTGAATAAGGTAAGAGTTGTCTGTAACAATTATTTTTAAATCAGATTTCTATGACATATATCCTCCCAAGTGCTCAAAGAATAAACCCAGGAGGCAATTTTGAACCATTTTTGGCCCAGGACTGGTGGTAGAGTACAGTAAAGAACACAGGTTCTGAGGTCAGACAGACCTGGACCAAATCCTGAGCTCACCACTTTTGGGATAAACACAAGCAAGTGACTTAACCTAAGCCTGTTTCCTAATCCATAAGATGGAGATAACATTAATTACCACCAAAGAGTTCTATTGAAAGAGCTGAATTAGGTAATTGTTGAACACAGTGTCTAGCACACCTGAGTTCAGCAAATGTTGGCTAATTAAATACAACACCCCTGTGAAGTTGGGAGAGGTTAAGTAGGTATTATTAAACTCATTTTATAGCTTAACAGCTTTGTAGTCTGGAGTTGGGTGATTTATTGGTAAATTAGTAAGATTAGAATCCAGGGCTCTTACACTGAGTATTTCTTTTACTATATTTAGCAGACTCGGGTCAAATGCATGTATTTCATATGGTGTCATTAATTTCTCAAAATATAATTGATTTTAGTCTCATAAAACTCAGTATCTGGCATCCTGTCTTTAGTCTAGACTCTGCCAACCCATTCTTCACAGACGGCAGAGAAACCCTCCTGCTGCAAAGCTGACCATTCCACATCCCTTTAAAACTCTTCGATGGTGCACCAAGTGGCTCTAAAATAATATCCAAGGTACATAGAGGGACAGCAGGCCCCCTTCAATCTGACCTCAGCCTACTCTCCAGCCACATTTCCCAGCACTCCGGGTCTGGGCCCTCCTTCAGTGTGAAGCAGCTTATTGTTCCCTGCTGGAGCTTCTGGACATCATTCTGCTCCCACACCAGGCTAGATCTTTCTTTGTTCCGGGAAAAGAGCACTAAAATATTGTTTTTTTGCTGCTGTCAAGAAGAAAGAGCTTGATAAAGTACAGGAAATATAGTCAACAATATTGTAATAACTATGTATGGTGCCCGGTGGATACTGGAAATATCGGAGAGAGAACACTTGTAAAGTATATGATTGTCTAACTGCTTTTCTGTACACCTGAAACTAATATAAAATAATATTGAATGTAAACTGTAATTGAAATATAAAATTAAAAAATAATAAGTAAAATTAAAGAAGAAAGGTTTGAGAATTAGTCTAAACATCCAACAATGAAAAACTGAATGCATTAAGGAATATTCAGAGGACAGATTACTATGTACCTATAAAAAAAATCCCATCTTTAGAGAATACTTAAGGTTTAAAGGAGAATGCCATGATATATTATTAGGTATAAAAAGTTAGGAATTGAAATATAACCAGAGGGATAATACCAAAATGTTAATAATAATTATTTTGAGGAGGTGGAATGCAGGTGTCATTTATTCTTCTTTAACTCTTTTAAGTTCCCAAAGTTTCTACAATAATCAGATTGACCTGGCCAACAAAAAGTCATTAAAATTTTTAGGTAATCTTATATTAAACCCTAAACTATAAATGGGCAGCTACATCCATCTATCCCTCTCCCAAATCTGAACCCTCATGGCGGCAATCCAACTGTTGGTTTCTTGGGCACATAAACAGGGAGGATAAGGGTCAATTGCTTTTATGGGGGAGAGGCAAACCCAACCCCAAGAAAGGGCCCCTTAATGCAATAATTTCTTCTGATAACTTCTATAAGATTTCACTACAGCACAGCAATCTTTCCAGGAAAAACAATGGTGATGTTTGTCATGCTGTGAAGGGAAAGATTCACAGTGAATTTCTTGTTTCATTAAGATTAGGCTCTTTCAGTCACACTTCTCTTTTCACCTGATTTGCATTTGAGAACGACCAGCCCAATTCCAATGTTTGGACTTTACAAGTTTGAACATACTCTTGGCATACCCCAACAAAAATCAAAACCCTAGGCACCACTGATTTTAGGCTTGCTAATCTGGGTTCCGCTGGTGAAACAAATTTCCCTATAATTATCAGGATTTCAAATTCCACGCCCTCAGAAACAGCTTGGACAAATAAAGGCCCTATTAAAATAGGCTCTGCTAACCAAGAGAAGATACACAGCCTCTCAAGCGCCCTCTAGAGCAAATGTGTGGAACAGCCCCCACTCCCATTTCCCCTCATCCCCTACCCCTGTATTTTTTCATGTCATTTTAAATTGTTTCCTTTCAACCTCATGCCCCATAGCATATGTTAGAAAATATTAATTTATTGCATGAAATCACTGTACTTAAGTTTCTGAATTTCCGATCCATTTGAAAGATTCCAGAATCTGCCAACCATTCTCTTGATATATATATAAAATAAAGAACCATTTTATATAATATATTTAATAAATAATAATAAATATATTAAATATTCATATTTTTTCTGCTCGGGTCTGACTTAATCTCTTTCTGAACTACTTAAGCTTCTAGGCTTTTAAGGAATTTCAAAATTGTAGACTTACCTAGAATTAGATTTGGGAAATGCCATCTACTTCATTTCTCTCCCACCGTTAGGCTAGATTCTCACCATTCTAAATAGTGGAGCATTATATTTTACTTTACTTGGAAGAAGAGGTTGTGGGGCTTGTACGGCAAGAGCCGTCTTTGTCCCCTTGAAGCCTCTTTGTGTCCAGCTGGCCTCAGTGTGTAACATTCTGCTGACCTGGTCACTCCACATCTTTTTGCCCATGGCCCCACCGTATCTGCTCAAAGTTAGCCAGAATGTATGTTTCTACTGGTAAAGGTCTCCCTTGTACTTATTTGCAGTAGGGTAACCTCATTTTTAGGCTTGTAAACAAAGCAAAATCAAAACAATATGCCCTGGGAGTTCATTTTAGGTTTGATGGCCCTGTCTGTGAGCTGCAACAGCAGCACCGTCAAACTGTCACTGTTCCATGGCACTTGCCCCCAAATGCCACCCAGGTCTGCACCTGTGAAACCAGGATGGGCATTGTGCGTCACTCTGCCTGCCACCACACAAAAAGCTAATTTCACATTTCGAATGTATGTGTGTTTTTTCAATACCAATAGCAACAAGAGTGTGCCAAAAAAATTTCCCCTGAAGCTCTATTCTGTTTTTAAACTACAGAACGTTCTTTCATACTTTGACAGATAAAATGCTGCAGTTAATGTAATAAACAGAGAATTTTTCTAAGTAGCCTGTCAAAACAAGTGACACTTTTTTTTTTTTTTGCTAGCAAGTCTCAGATTCAGAACAATAGGAAGTACCTTTCAAAGCAACATCTTCATTATACAATCAAATTCTCCAAGTAATCTTCTCATCAAAGAATATTGTGTTACTTCTTTCCCAGTAATTATCAGAGTTCGGCAACCTCTCTGGCAGTGGTGATGGTTATAAAATGCAGCTGTGCTGAGTTAAAAACTGGAGGGTCCTGCTCCGGTCCATATGGAGCCAATGCCTCTGACGCCTCCACATTCCTGAACAACGGGGCAGTCTGGGCAGTAAAAGGGCAACATTTCTAGGACCTAAGAACACACAGCAGTTTCCTGGACCCCAGGGCTCAGCAGATCTCTGCAAGGACAGCAGTGATACAGGCACTCCTTGATCAACTAAGCTTATTTTCTTTCCACTTAAATAAAACAAGGCAGAAGCTCCCAAGGTTATCAGATGTTTAAAAAATGGTGTGTGGGGGTAAAGTTTGAAAGTCTGTCTCATTAAGTGAGATTCCTTCTTTTGCAGTTTCCAATCTCTTGGGGCTTTCTTTGCAATAGAAGGAAAACCCAAAAATACAGACTCATAAGAGGAACTACCAACCCAATGCTAATGTTTGGAGTTTCGTAAAATCTGGGAAGGTGGGAAAATCCCAAGTGCACCCAAAATAATGCATCTTGGAATTCTGGTGAAACCTGCACCTTCACAGCCAGTGATAAGCTGGAAAATGGCAATCTCTGGAATGTAATTTTCTCTGAAGAACCTTTGGGCTGCCAAGGATCATGCAATTCAAGGGAGAAGTAGAGAAGTAAAGAAGCATGAGAACAGAATCCCATTTCTAAGGGCGACTCATAGGCTCTCGTGAGGGTGAATCAAACAATTAGCATGAATGTTTCTAGCAGGTGCCTAGCACATAGCAGGCACTCAATAAATGTTTGTTGCATCTGAATCTAATTTAGGAGTGCCTCTCCCATTGGATTATAAACTCCCCAAGGGCAGGAACCATTTTATTACTTTTTTAAAAACCTCTTTGGTGCATACTTAAAAATCATTGTAAATAGAATGACATTTCTGCCTCCCTTGAAGAGCTCAGGGAACTTCAGCTGTGACTGTATATTCATGGGGATGAGGCGTTTTCAAACTTCCACACCAGGTTAAGTCCCTCTCTCCATATTATATTCTATTAACACAGTACATTTCCCTTTGTGCTTCATAATGCAGCTGTGATAAAAGGATTAAGGTCTGTCTCCTGCACTAGGAGAAAGCTCCGGGGAAGGAGGTACAACCCCCTTGTTCAATGCTGCAGCCTTAGCGATTGACATAGTATCTAGGACAAAAAAGGTGTTCAATAAACATTGGTTGAATGAAAAAATGAACGAATAAAAACCAAATATTTTTGTCTTTAAGAAACTCACAGTTGACAGCAATGCTTTTCAACAGGGGCATTATTTCCAGGACAGCTCCTTGTTTTGTAGGGTTCTAGGTTATTGAGGTGTGCTTAGCATCCCTCTGTCCTAGCCGCTGGCCAATGAATGCCAGCAGTGTGCCTCTCATGCACTGAGACAACCAAACATCCTCCCATATTTCTAATGCCCCTCAAATTCACAACCACATGGTGTTGGCTTGAGTGAAAGTGACACCAAAAACAGCAAAAAGGGGCTGGAGCCAGGAAATGATGAAGGCCAATGGGAAAAGGGAGTGTGGGAAAGAGAGAGAGGAAGCAGTCTGACAGGAAAGAAAGCATAGTTTATTTATTTTTTAAAAATATATTTTTATTGATTTCAGAGAGGAAAGGAGAGGGGAAAGAGAATACAAACATCAATGATGAGAGAGAATCATTGATTGGCTGCCTCCTGCACACCCCCTACTGGGGATCGAGCCAGCAACCCTGGTATGTGCCCTTGATTGGAATCAAACCCAGAATGCTTCAGTCCGCAGGTCGATACTCTATCCACTGAGCCAAACCAGCTAGTGCAAAAGCATGGTTTAGAATGATGGTGCTCATGAGTTCTCCAAGCCCTGGGACTCTCTTGTCTCCCCTCAGCAACCAACCCCTGTGATCCTTCAGGGCAGACAAAGCAAGGCCTGGGAAGGTTTCTTGGATGCTCCTTATGTTGAGGGCTATGAAACTCTGCCTTTTTGTTTAATATTTAGGATTTAGTAAAATTTTTGTTTGAAGAAATAAAATTCTGAGGCAAAAAAACAAAAACAAAAACAACAACAACAACAACCCCAAAACACACAAAAAACAACCCAACAATTTGTTATTGTTGTTTGAGGCCAAAGGAACTAAAAACCATGGTTTTAGAGTTAAAGATGATGGTGCCAACTGGGAGGAGGGAAGGCCGTTAAACACATGGTAGGGGAAATTAAGAGCCAAGAGGAAGTTTTGACAAAGGGGACACGGTGTGATAGAAATGAAGTTGCTGGAAAGCCTGGTGCAGCGCTGAGGAAGGGCGAGTGGAAGGGGACAAATCCTGGGCACAGGACATAAAGGAGAGGGAGAGGCTTTGTGAGTTGGTGTGAGGGGCGGACACTGGTCTGAGGGACACCTCACTTTTGGAAAGTGCCCAGGGGACACGTAAGACATGTAAGGTCCAACCCTCTCACCGAGACCCGCTCATCATCGGAGGTCAGCCAAGCCAGTGACTCAGAGCTGACATCCACAGCTGGCCGGCACCGGTTGCCGGGTGGAGAACAATTTCATTTCCAGCAGAAAAGCATAAGCCTGTGCGAGGTTTCTGAACTGAGTGCCCAGCCATCTCTTGCTGAAAAGGTTGCCCTGAGACTGGGGCTGTGGCATCCGCTGCTGTGTGCCCCATGCCAAATCGGAGAGCTCCCTGAACAGAAGAGGGGCTTGGTCCTTTCTTTCGGAATTGATCCGATTAAAAGGCTGAAGTCCTCAACTGCAGCTGCTGGGCTGTGCCTGGAGTAAGGTGGGTTTCAGCCGAGATGGGAGGAGAGAGCAACTCACTGGCTGAACGGGGACCTCGAAGCGGTGATGAGCAGTGAGGTTCTCTTTAGTATGTGTTTACGTTAAAGAGCAGAGGTTTGGAGCAGGGTGAAAGGATGTGCTGAATAAATGAATGAATGAATGAATGAATGAACGAATACAAGCACAGGCATAAGGCCTGTGGCTCTGACAGCCACTGCCTTACTGCGTTAGGAAGAATGGGGCTGTGGTGGTCTGGCATCGAAGCAGAGCCGTTGGTCACTGAGCAAAGCTTGGTTAAGAGGTGGACTCAGTTTTGAAGCCAACCGCTAAAACATCTCTCTATTTTTAACTCATGCAAAAGGGAAATGAAGTTACCTGGCTCAAAAACAAAACAGAAAAGAGACCAACTGCTGTGTCACCCTCCCGAGTCTCTCCTTTGACCCTGGGTGAGGCCAGGACTCTGGAAAGCAGCCTCTCCTCTCCCCTGCCCAGGTGTGCCGCCTGGCCTGGCCACGCGCGGCCAGTGGGCGCCGTGCTCTTACTCACGATTTGCGGAGGATCATCCTCATGTGGGCGTCGGGGCCCATCTGGGACAGCAGCAGCATGGTGTCCTGCAGCTCCTCGTCACACTCCTTCTTCTCCTCCTCCGTCGGCAAAGGCGCGTCCTCGTGCTCATCATCCAGGAAGCGATAAAATAAATACTTGTCTTGGAAATGATGCTCCTGGTCCACTGTGGGAAGCATGGAGGCAAGTGTCAGCTGTCGCACCTCTGCCTCCCGCCCCCGCGCTGTCAGGCCAGACAGCCGAGTGGAAGCAAAGGGTGAGACTCTGCAACCTTCTCCCTCCGCTGGCCTAGGGCTGTGCAGCTGGAAGGCGTGACCTCGGGCTGCTGTGAGGCCCCACACGGCTCCCTCCGACCCGCCCACCTCCTGGGCCGCCCCAGGACTCTCCCAAGGCGACCTGCCAGCTTGTCTGAGATGAGCAAAAATTGCTGTGCGGACATTTTCTAGCATGCGGGACTAGGTCCCACACAGGAAAATTATCAGCTGCCAGATCTTGCTCTAAACTGGTTTTTGAAAGTACAGACTTAAAAAAAAACCAACACAAAAAAATCTAATTTGTCAGGATCAGAATTCATGTTTTCCTTTTGTACTGTTTATAAACTGTCTGCACTTAAAAATATCGGAGTAAAATTGTTTGAACAAAGGTGACTAGACCAAGCTTCTAGGTCACATACACCTAGAAGGATCTTACAGTGATTTCCTTTCAGTTGTGATTTTTAAACGTGTCCCTCCCCCCGCCCCCTCCGGCTTGTTCTTTCTAAACATAAAGATTTCAATCTGGGAAGGACCAGGTCAGGGGACTTGGCTCAGAATGCCTCACCTAGATGTCTTAAAGCGCTTACGGCCCCTTTCAGGTTAGATAACAGGAAGTGGAAGATCACTGCTGCTTCAAACGTGATCCCGGAACAGCAGCGTGGGGGCCTGTAGGAAATGCAGACTCTGGGGACCAGCCCAGACCCACCGCAGCAGAATCGGCATTTTAACAGGAGTCCCAGGTGGCCTGTATGTACTGTAAAGTCTGAGAACTCTGGCAAGACCATCAGTAGAGTCCCAGATGCTGGTAAGTTAAATGAATGACTGTAATAGTTTGTCAGTTTGGAAGAGTGGTCTGCACACAAGAGACATGAGCAGTTCGACCACAGTCACACTCCAGCCCTGAACAGCGGCTATCAGCGCAGTCCCGGCTTTATATATGGTCCTCCTGTGGGCAAAAAACTGGCTCCCCCAGATAACGCCCTGCTTAAAAGGCAGCTTCTGAATTCATTACTTTCTCCCATGGCATCAGCCCAGCCACACATTTCACCGCTCTCCATCCTGCCCCTGCACCAGGACTGTTGTGCGGTGCTCAGAGTATAATCACACCGCCAATGAACCATGAACGCAAACTAATAAACATAATTGGAACTGATGCGCTCGGGTTGCAATTTCCTTTTCCTTCATACCGTCTCCCAGGTTAGGAGGGTACCGTGGTGGAACACAGCAATCAACAGCATCCACTCGCTCCATCTGTCCTGCTAAATGAAGATGCTAGCTCGGCGGGTCCCTCAAGGGATCATAATTCTCTCTTGCCCGTTTGGGAGTTCAGCAACAGCTTAGCCAGGGAAATGCACTTAGCATGTCCTGAGGGTTTTCCAGGGGCTGTGGCTCCTCTTACCGTGGTTGAGAACACCGTCTTCCACCAGGACTTGCCACATGCCGACGGCTTGAGTGCGGGAGTGAACACAGGGCGTCTGCTGCAGCATCCAGTCCACCAGCTCGGTCCCCACACAGCATTGTCTAAGGGGAGGTGGACACAAAGGATGGGCGATCACCCCTTGTAGATGAAGATGTCTCTCTTGAGAGGAGAGCCTCCAAAGAGCTTACTGCTCTCCCACCATAAGAGGTCTCACTACAAACACAGCACCACACGGTGTGGCCTCGGGTTCTCAAACTCTTGTACAAGCCAATAAAACTACTCAGCTCGCTCGTGAGAGAACCTTCTAAGCCAGGCTGCCTCAACAAACAGCATTACAAGTTGCAGCGCCGGGGAGACTGAAGGGCTGCAGACAGGGAGCGTTATCTGTCAAGCTCAAGATCGCGGGGCCAGATACTCTCTGATCTTGCACCTGTCCCAGGAAATCTCAGGGTACGATGAAGGCAAAGCAAAATTCTGGCTTCCTTCACCCGAGCCTGTGAGGAATGAGTTAATGCTTGTGAAGCACTTGGAGATGCCCCGGAAGGCGCTGTGGAAGAGCCAAATCATACAGCACTTTATGTTTTCAAGTAATGCTACCGATCTTCCTCAGAGGGGTGTTGGGAGAAACAAGCAATTAGCGATGCAAACCTCTCAGAAGTAAGTTCCATGGAATGAGGATCAGCACTTCTTTCTACAGAGCCTGTCGTCTCAAGGGCTCCAAATGCTCTCTGTATAGTCACACATTCATCCCTAAGATGCCCCGCGGCGGCAAGTTGGCCAGGATGGGCAAACTACATGCCTTAGTCAGGAAACAGGTAAGCACACGCACACACATTAGGAAACACTAAAACCTTCAGTGGGACGACAGAGAAAGGCAGGTGTCCAGGGTGTGATGGTACAAGGGAGGAAATGGAATCTGTAAGTTCTACGGATGAATCCCAAGGGACAGTGCAACAGGCAGGAGTCACAGAGCAGCCGGCTGCCTGCAGCTGGGGCTGAGTCACTGGTGGCCTCCCTCCCGTGCTAAGGATGCCACCAGCTCCTGGGGCACGGGCTGAGCCTGGGCCAAGCTCAGGGAGCTCCTCTTTAGTCTCCATGGAGGAGGTTTTCGGTGCCATGGCACTTTAGGAAGAGGCTTAGCCTGGGAGGACCAGGTCTGCGACTTATTAGCTATATGACTGTGGCTATATGGTTTCAACTGTCTGGTTCTCCATCTCCTCATCTATAAAAGAAAGGAGGAGAAAACGATGGCTTCTACAGCCATTTTCAGTTCTAGTATTCTAGGAACTGAAAGTTATCAGAGCTCCTGGGATGCCCTGATTCAAGTCTGACCCTGAAATATTTCACCAGGAGGATGTGCTGAGAAGGCCATTAGGTCTCCAGGCCTCCTGTGATTACAGGCTATACCCACACACTGGAGTTGCAATG
Organism: Cnephaeus nilssonii; assembly: GCF_951640355.1. Taxonomy (NCBI): domain Eukaryota; kingdom Metazoa; phylum Chordata; class Mammalia; order Chiroptera; family Vespertilionidae; genus Cnephaeus; species Cnephaeus nilssonii. Next base: position 44,819,863 of record NC_137081.1, read on the forward strand.
GGCAAGGAGGAGCCTAGTTACTATTCATTCTGAACCAAACAGATGATCTGTCAAAATAGTCCTCTTCTAATTTGAGAATTCAGCAATGAGCAGAGTCTTGTAAAGGTATAGAAAAATCAATCTCCTGTGGTTTTTAATTCAATGATTACCTTTACTAAAAAGAGCACATGGAATTGAGATGATCCCAGATCACCTTGGCCCTGAATCCCGCCATGAGAATGCAGAACAAAGACATCCAGCTGTGCCACCTGTCACCGGGTTTCCTCCTGTTAATGATCCTTACCCACTTTAGAATTGACAGCAGATCACTAGTAGAGTGATCATTAGGGATGATACTGCATCTGGGGAGACATCAACCCGCTAATACTGCAGCAATGACATAATGGCTATAATGAGGTGAGGAGCAGGAGGGAGGGTGAGGATGGAACTGGAAACAAGATCTGGGACAAGGAACTCAAACTGTGCTGCAGAAAAGAGAAATCATGCCTTTGGCTTTCAGTTGCATCATGGGTCATTACCAACAGATCATTAATTTATGTCACAGGGTGTGGAATAGACATAACACCTATATTTCAGGGGTTTAAAATCTTACTACTATGGAGCAAGGATGCAATTATAGTTTCTGACTTCTAGTTTCCATTATTTTTCACCAAAGATGACATATTTTAATGGAATTTCCCTAACACAAGTCAACACTTGGGAAAACAGAATCACATCTTAAATTAAGGGAAAACCTCACAAAATTTTAAAAAGAAAAAGGTCCTTCAGCCATATGAGATCTTAAAATCCACTTAATGAATGAAAGAGGTTAAGTTCTCTCTGGGTCATATGATCACAATTTCTTTTTAACCTTTACTTCCCTTAAAATTATAGTAGTGTGTGGGGACCACAGACTCCCAACAAATGAGCTTCCAGGATTGGAGGAGAGGCTTCCAAATGTCATCCAAAATGGTAAATATCAACATTAAAAGGTTACGTGCACAATCTGTCTAAAGAGATGGAATGTATAGTAAGAGGAACATGCTACTGATAAGACGAAAGCGTTTCTCAAATCCCATCTCATTTCAAAAATTCTAAATGTAATAAACTATCCATTTTGGTCTTGTAACCATATTGGGATCTAATATAAATGAACAAACAAAACAGAAAACAGACTGATGGTTGCCAGAGGGGAGGGTGGTTAGGGGCCTGGGTGAAAAAGGTGAAGGGATTGAGAACTACAGATGAGTAGTTACAAAACAGTCATGGGGATGTAAAGTACAACACAGGGAATATAGTCAATAATGTAATAACTACGTATGGTGCCAGGTGGGTACTGGAAATATCAAGGGAAACACTGTAAAAGAGATGATTGTCTAACCACTATGCTGTACACCTGAAACTAATACAAAATAATATTGAACATAAACTATAATTGAAAATAAAAGTTAATGAATGAATAAATAAAACATTTATGACAAATGCAAGGAGAAGTGTGTTAGTGTGTGGAGTGGAGAAAAAGTGATCCAAGAGGAAGAATTTACAATGTTTTTCCATCTCTGTCCCTGGGAAAGAGACTGGATCTTTAGGCTCATATAGTCAAAGGTTTTCTATAGGGTGCACCAGGTATAATTTCACAGGTTTTATCAGAGTTGATCGTCACTAGAAAGATACATACCCTTCACGGTGACTTTAAAATGTGTTTTCTAGCTCTTCTCTGTGTCCTATGAATTTGGTTCATGTGAATCAAATGGGTTTTGACTCATATCAAGTCTGATGGGTTCTGAGGTCATGTCTCAGCTAAATGGGAAAGTGAGTCTGACCGGCTGGTGGAAGAGGCCTGTGAGTCTGAATGACGGGTGCAGGCAGAGAGCATGAAGGCTTGTGTGCCATATACAGGCCATTCTGAGTCCTAAACCCTTACTGAGCGGATAAAATCAAGAGTAAAAGATTAGACATAAGTTCTTATTTGACCCACCATGGCTCAGTCAGCCCAGAAGGTTTCACTAAATCATGCAGCTCTAGTCTTTATTACTTTTTAATTCCAGTGACAGCTACAATGAGTCCTTAATTCTATACAATTACAGCTGTGACAGTGTTGTATAGCCTACTATATGCATAATAGAATAAAATCTATATTTGCTTTCTAAGTAAAATCTGTAAAGGACATTGTATATACTTTTCATTCCTGTACCTGTAGGGCTTGTAACACAATAGTGCCTGGTGGCCAGAAGGTGCTTATGAACTTGTGGAATGAATAAAAGATAGAATGAACAGATCACTGAACAAACCTTGGTTTAAATCTTGACTCTGTCACTCATTAGATTTATGACTTGGACAAGAAAAATTAATCTCTTGGAGCCTCAGTTTTATCACCTGAAAAATGGTCATACACCTACCTAGCACATTAAGGTGAGGATAAAATGAGATAATGTATAGAACATGACCTGGTACAGGGCTTCAAGCATAAATAAATGCTTAGTAAATATTAGTCGAATCTTATCTAAATATAGTAGTTTTCCTAAAAGATACTAGTAAACAGAAATACAAACGTTTTATTCTCTTTGTTTATCACAATTAAACCAATGCCCAAGCAAATTAGTTCAGGAGTAACTGCTGGGAATATTAAGAATAATTAAAGTTATGCGGGATCCAAAACAACTTAGATCTTTCAGAACGGGGAGGATTATAAAACATGCTGCCTATGAATGAAAAACCTGTTTCTATTTCACTAAACATGAACCGGAGGGGCTCGCAGCCTTTAGAATTACTGCACATACCTGTATGTCTTTAGGTGATATTTTCTATCTCTTATCATGTGAGGTGCTCGAGAGAGAATGGTGTTTCGTAAAATTTTTCCAGCCCTGAGGATCTTCTCTGAAGGGACCTGGGTTTTAATCAGGTGGAAGGAGGGGGAGAGAAAGAAGGAGAGTTTATAGGAGCAAAACAAACCAGACAAATCCTTAAATCACTTTCCAATCTGACTCTGGCTTGAAAAATACAACTCATTCATACATGTACATTGTTCATGTGTATGACTGCTTTATGTTGAGAACCAAGACACAGTGAATATGTATCATCTCTGCAGAATGTATCTGAGGTTGCCTGATGGGATGCTCTGACATATGGACCACTCCAGTGGTTACTGATGGCTCATCAACCCACCTACGTCCCATTACCTTGGTAATGGTGTTAGCAGGACGAAGAGGAACGTGAGGTTCAATGAGAGGTGTCTGAAAAATAAAACGTTAAAGCAAAAGAAAATTAAACAAAAAGTTCACTAAAGAAAATTATGGGTTGGGGATAGAAACATCCATTTTTATAAAACTCAAAATAGAATAGAAAACAAACAAACAAACACAAGAGCTAAAATCTGCCTACAGAACTTGAATGCACAGGCATTCAAAGGGCAAAATTAGACCATTCAATTTGCCAAAATTTAAATATAAATTTATTAGAAATGAAGGAAACAAACAGGAATGATTAGATGTTTGTATGCTTAATGAGAGGGGAATTGATATCTACTCAAAGCATAAAAACATCAGAGCAGAGGCAAAAGCAAAGCAAGGAAAACATAAATACAGATCAAAATGACCTATCTCAGGGGCCAGGGATAAAGTATTGACTTAGGATGGAAATGAGTGATTCCATCCTCTGTCATGTAGTAAAGATTCTTTTTCTGTGATTTGTATTTTTAGGAAAAAGTCTTAATTTTTAAAATAATACTTCTTGGTGGTTGTATGCATTCAAGTTCCCCACTGGGGCAGCTCGTGTACCTTCCCTTTCATTTCCAAGGCTAGTGCACAGTTTTCAGAATTCTGTGGCTGCCACAACAGCTCCAGGATCTAGATAAAGCTTCTCTCCTTATCCACGTTCTTCAGATGAAGAAAGCTGAAGAATTGACTTGCCACACACTGAGTCCTCTAGTTCTATTAAAATCCCCTCTACTTCTGTGAAATGTCTCGTAATGACATTTCCAAAAGGAGGAGAAAGATAGATTCAGTGACAGGTGCTGGTAGAAACATCAATGCCACACTGTTTATGTCACTTCCAGAAGGTAAAAGCTGGCAGGTTTATTTATGGGTTGCGGTAGGCAAAATAATGGTTCCCCCAAAAGATGTCATGGCCGCATCCCCAGGGCTTGTGAGCATATTGGGACTCTATAGAGGTGATTAACTTAAGGATCCAAGTGGGAGATTAGCCTGGTGTTTTCAGGCGGGTCCAATGTTACCATAGGGATCCTTAAAAGGTGGAGGAGGGAGGCAGAAGAGTTAGAACCAGAGTGATAGCAGAGTGTGTAGGCCTCGGCCCAATTCAGCTAGCTTTGCAGATGGAAGAGGCCAAGAGCCAAGGAATGAGGGCAACCTCTAGAAGATGGAAAAGGCAAAACAATAAATGGATTCCCCCCCCGCCCCCCCACCAGAGCCTCCAAAGGAACTGACCTGCTGACAACTTGATTTTAGCTCCATGAGACCCATTTCAGACTTCTACACTATAGCACTGGAAGGTTATTAATTTGTGCTGTTTTAAGCCAATAAGCTTGCAGCAATTTGTTATCGCACTCACAGAAAACTAATACAGAGATGATTATACTTCACATTAAAAGCCCTACATTTTGCAAACAGAAGCCACATTACATTGAAAATAAATTGTTAGGTTTTCACTCTAATCCTTATTTTATATGGGATTATATAAGTATAATTGGGGGAATGAAAATAAATATTAATTTTAAATACTTTAGGTATCTAATACAAATAGACATGTATAAACACATGCCTATCATTTTGTCAATGATACATTTCAGGTGCATTGATGCTTTTAATATAATAGCATTAAGGAAAAAGTGGAAAAGACTCTTAAAGCTTTAAGAAAACAATAGATGAGACAGATTTATTTAGTATGACTGAAATCTCACTGAACGTTTTTCATCACCTCGCTGACATCCAGGAAACTTTTTTCCCCTCTTGAAATCACTAGAGCGCAGGTGTCAAGCAATATTATAGTATTTTAGCAGCATGCTGTTTACAACCGGCATAGACCAAGGCATGTCAGCCTGGTCCCATTCAATAGCAGCTTTAAACAGAGACCAACTTTGCCCTAAAATAACCCATGCTCCCTTACGATAGACCTTTCAGTGGGAGAGGGGCCATGAGCTTATGGAGTGCCTGTGTTTGTACCACCTCCGCCAAGAAGACAGACAGAATTCTGTGGTGCCAAGTCTCAACCAAATATTCAAAAGTGCCAGACCAGCAGGCACCAGGACTCTGGAACTGTGTGCAGTTAAAACATGATTGTTTCTGAGCTGTGAGTTCCCAGTACTCATGCCTCCTGCATCTTTACATTACACAGATGGGTTTATACGCCTAGGACTGTGCCTGGTTATGTATCCAAGTAGTAGAAGCCTCTGGTTAGCCCTGAAAATAGTCATAGAAACCTATTTCTTCTTCCTGTCTTGAAAGAAAGAGGTGCAGGTATATGCGAGAGTGGATGGATGTGGGATTAACTTCTGAGGCAATCTTTTCTTTCCTGTATAAAAAGCTACTTTCCTTGGCACTAGGTCTTTGAGAGGCTGGCTGAGATAGAGATTGAGAAGATGCCCGCGCTTGAGGATTACTGAATGGATGTTTATTCTCCAGTAGGTGCAATGAAACATTATTTGAAAATTGCATCTTTTTTGTTTGTTTCTACAGAAGTGGCTCTATTTTAACAAAATGCTAAGAAGTGGTCCTTAGGTTAGTTTATTTTGATGGGTATTTCCCTTGGAGTCCTGAAAAGGAAGTATTACAAAAGCAGGGGGAAGCATCAGCTTCAACCAGAATTGTTCCTTTGATTTGCAGCTTCTAAAAGGGTAAAATGTCCACAAGGTTGTCTTTTAGCTAAATGATCCTAGTTCCAATTCCAGGACCAGGAGGCTATTTAATCTGTTGAAAGGCGGCATTCTTAGAAACTTCCTGGCTGGAAGGTTTTAAGTTTCGGGGCAACATAATGAATGGATGCTTTTGAGAAGGCTCAGTCCCTTTATTTAAACAAAACCTCCAAGGAACACATGCAGGGTGAAAGCGGGGGAAGTTTTATTTTGGGGGAATAAACAATTTGTCTTTGAAAAGGGACACTAGATTCAGGAAGGCAAGCTCCTATGTTCTAAGAACTCTATTGGTTCCCAGCAGCCACCTGTTGTAAGATAGAGGGCATTAGTGACAGGTAGGCCAGGTCCC